>NC_143057.1:39862500-41306666 GCF_052426305.1 Pelodiscus sinensis | reverse complement strand
GTCCCATTGAGGCAGCATGGTGAAGCCAGCTTTATGTACCAGTGTGGCAGAGCCAATATTCCTAGAGGAGAAGGAATCAATTCCCCAATACTGTTCTCACCAGGCAAATATACCTCCCATCCACTGAGAAGAGTGAAGACCTACCCTACCAATACATCCTCTCTTCTTTGCCACCACATCCCTCTTCCCTGTACACCCATCTCTGTAGGCTCCCATCACTCAAGCTCATCTCCCTCCCTAAGCAAATGGTCTCCCTGCCCTTTCAAGAATTTGAAGAAGTAAAAAAATCCAGTTGCCCCAGACCAAGCCATTGCTTAACTGTGGGAAAGCTCTGAAGGACTGTGGACCAGGTGAAGGGAGATCTGTTTCTCCTGGTGATTTATTGCTCCACTTAGTCCAACTTAGCTGGCCCTGGCCCTGAAGACAAGCCAGCATCAGATGCCTGCTGCCACAAATGATCCAGCCTTCCCTGAAGCGCACACATTTACCGCACACACAGCATAAGGCTGGCTGGCCTACCTGTCTCTTTGCCTAATGCTTTGAAAAGTGATGATAACCCTGCCTTTGCTGGCAGAGTGCTTCAGCATCACAAAGTAGGAGTTGTTGTCATCCCATAAAGTCCCAAATTGAATGAAGCAGAAAGATTTTGGATTTTTTTTTTGTAAAATTGCATTTCTAAGCACTTTACATCTGATGACCTCAAAGCACCTAACCAAAACCAACTAATTTACTCCTGTGAGGCAGGCAAGTATTATTATCATCCCTTTTTTCAGTTGTAAAAACTGAGGCACAGGATAATTAAGTTCCTTATCCGCTGTATTTTAATCAGTGGAAAAACTCCCCTTGAGATCATGTCTTAAATTATAGGTCCAATGTCATACTGGAAATCTGACAAGAAACCCCAGATCTTCACATTTCTAGTAGTCAGGAGCACAGGCCTCTGGCTGCATTGAGGTGGGGACATCACTGTCCCCTACTACAGGAACTCAGTTAAGCTGCACCTGATCCTAACACAGTGTAAGGGCAGGCCCTGCTCCTGTGTACCAGGCATACCAGGTTTGGCTAGGCAGGCTGAGCCCAGCATGATCCAAGTGTGGAGGAATTAATGTGGGGGCATCCAAGAATCTGGGAATGGATGGTTCAGTGGTGAAATCTGAATGCACAGGGGTTCTGGGTGTAGGGGCAATGGGACTCTGGGATTGGGAGAAAAGTGGGACCTGGTGGAGTGTCCAGGTGCTGGGGAAGTGGGGCTTGATGGGGTGGGGAGTCCAGGTGCAGCTTGCTGGGGCTCTGTGCAGTGGGAATCTGGGTGTGCGGTACTTTCAGATGTGCCCAGGTGTATGGTGGCGGAAATGCTTGTCAGGGTGAGGGTGTAATGGGCCTTCTTAACCAGAGAGCCCCAGCTGCTGCGGAGAGACTGTTCATGCTGGACTCCCATTTCCCCCGTGATACCTCTATTCCCCTTTCTTCTCTGTTCCCAACCCTCATTTCTTTCCATCTGCCCTCTTCCATACCCCATTCCTTCCACACTGCCTCTTCTCCCCCCACCTCCTCACCTATTGGCTGAGGCAGAGGGTAGGGGTATTTGAGGGAGCTGGGGTGCAGGAAGAGGTTCTGGGCCAGTGGTATGGGCTCTGTGAGGGAGTTAGGGTGTAGAAGGGGCTCAGGTCTGGGGCAGAGGCTTAGGATGTGGGATGGGGCATGGAGCGTGTCCCTCGTGTGGCTCCCAGTGAGTTGCACATTGGGTCTAAGGCAGACTCCTTGCCTGTCCTGGCCCCATGCTGCTCCAGAAAGCAGCTGGCATGTCCTTGTTGCCTTTTAAAGGGCAGGTGGCTCTGAATGCTGTCCTTGCTTGCAGGTGCCTCGCTGCAGATCCCATTGGCTATAACAGGAGCAGCACCAGCATGCAAGGACAGCTTGTGGAGTTTCCCTGTTTGCCACAAGCCACAGTTTCCAATCCAGTGTAGTGTGTATGTGGGGGGGGGGGGGACTCCAAGGCTCAGAACGTACCATCTGCAGTACAGAGTCTTGCCGTGGGCTGGATGTTATCCCTGGGCAGGAGTTCCCCATCCTTGGTATACATCATATAAGTAGCATTCTGGTATATCAGTAAGGTGTTGGTATGGCATTATAGATAATACAGAGAAGGAGTAGTGGGTATGCACTTGCAAAGTTTGAATTTTATTAGAAGTCCTATTTGGAAGATCAAGTATGTCAGATGATACATTTTGCTGGAAGACTAGTGAGAAACAGTGCTTGTCATAATTCAGGTCAACTTCATTGTTATTTCTCTCCTCCTCCCCCTGTCATCCACCAAAGTCACTCACTTTAGGCTCCAGCTCTTCAGCCATCGACTTTCATTTCCTCCTGTGTCTTGGTGTGTTACAGCTTCATAGCTCTCTAATTTACACTGTGATATTCCTAGCAAGCCAGACTGCTTAAAAAGTCAGCAAATTGTGATTTTCTTTTTCTCCAGATGCTATGCCCAGTATATTACCTGCTATTATAAATTATTGGGGCTCGACAAACTGCGGCGAGAGCTTCTTGCCAGCTCCACACTGCGCATGCACCAGACCGCATGAATGGGGCACACGGAGTGACCGTGTGAGGCGAGTAGAAACAGCATTTAGTTGAGCCCTGTAAATTATAACATAGCTCCTTATAAGGAAGCACATTTATTTTTAAGGTAAAAGCATTAGAGAGAATGTTTCAAAACAATAAAAGAACCAAAATGTATGCTAAAAACTTAGATCACCAGGATAGATTGGTTTAAATCACCAAAAAAAATCCCATAGATTTAAATCAAGTTACCAAAGCTAAGACTAGCTGTGCTTAGAGTACACTTAATTTTGGAGTAAGTAAGCCCCATTGCACTAGTGGCATTTCTGTTTTTTTGGGACAACAAAGATAAAATGGCATTCCCTTGGAAAAGCTGAGTTATGCTGAAGTAAAATAGGATACAGATTTATAGCATCACCATTATTGTCTGTGGTCAGGATGTTCCCAAAAAAGGGGAATGTATATATAATATAAAAGAAAATGACAGTGGCAGCTGGCAACTCTAGATTTTCCTTACTGCAGCTTTCTGTATTGTATACTTGAGTGATAGATTCTAAACCTAGTTAACTAATTAAACAAACCATAAGGATTAGCTAAGCTAATTCTTTTTCTAGCAACATCCAACACAGCAAACAGCTTGGGAATTTACTTGTCAAATCACACTTACACTAAAAGGCATACAGAAAGTTTTGAAAAATGATACCTTGGGGTTTTAACCCAGAAAAGTTTATGCCCAGATAAATCTATTAGTCTTTAACATGTCAGAGGACTCCTTATTTTTTTGAGTTATTCAGGTTACTAATGAGTTGATCCACTCAGCCAGACCCATAGCTTCATCCACATAATTTTCTCCTAATAAGCAGGTTTCCTTATGATGATTCATTCTTCCAACTACATTATCTTTTTGCATTGCTTACACTTGACACATTTTCTTTTGTTTACACAGGGAACTAATTTCTTCTAAAAATTCCCAGCTAGAGTTTCTCTTAAGCCCAGAAGCCAGGAATGTTTTTCTGTGGCAAAAGTGTGGAGGAATATAGAAAGCTGTGTGTCTCCTTAATAATGTCTTCCCTTGTTCTTTTCAGTCCACTGTTCCTTTCTATACTGCCTCCGTCCTTTTCTATATATTGTCTTTCTGTCTTAAGATAATTTCTTAACTCCTGCCGTGCTCGGTCAAGGTCCATCACCACATAAAAACAATCCTATCCAGCCTGTGTCTCTTTGCACATGTCGCTTTTTCGCCTGCTAAGAAATTGAAAGCCCAGAACATTCAAGAAGCAAGAGCCGGTTGTTAGGCTGGACAGACTAGAGCCATTAATTCATTTTTATGAGACTTAAGTGTAGGTGTAGCATATTTGGGATGAGACTTAATTGTAACTGTTATTTAAAAATGAAAAATGTATTTTATTACTGACTTTTTAAAAACTATATATATATATATATATATATATATATATTTTTTTTTTTAAATCAATTTTTATCAATCCTGGAGATGACTCCAGCTGAAACTCTGGGCTCTGGTAGATGGGTGTCCTTCAAAACTCACAACTGGGTTTTCCTTTGGCTACAAGTTCATAATTGTCTCAGAACTAAGACTGGGCAAGCCATCTTGTTTCTGTGTAGCTCAGGCTATTAACCTCCAGTGACAGGTAATCAGGAGACAATCATCCTCTCCTCAAAGGTATAGCCTCAGAAAGCTGGATTTTTGCATCACTGGAAGTGGGTAATTTGCATTCGCTTTTTCCTAGGGATTCTCTAGGTAATTCTCTTCATCTGTGTTCTAGAAAATCATTCTTGTGTCTCATCGTAGTTCTTTGAACTCCCCCAAGAAGTTATATGCATGGGCTAGGTTTACATGTAGCAGCATTTTTTGAGGATATTGCTTTCTCTGTCACTTGTCTCCACTCTTGGTAGAGCTGCTGTTGCAGAAGAGGGCACCATTACAATAGGGGTTGCAGACTAAGGCATAAAATAAAAAGATGAGCAATGATGGGTATTGAGGGGATGAGATTGACTACAGAAAACAGAGTTATAAAGATTAACTTGGTAAATGTTTGCTACATAATGTGTATTTTCCCTTTTTTAGATGCAGAACCCTGACACGCTGTCAGCAATGTCAAACCCTAGAGCAATGCAAGCTTTGTTACAGATTCAGCAGGGCTTGCAGACACTAGCAACAGAAGCACCTGGGCTTATACCAGGGTAAGAACTGCCCCAACAAACTTGTACACATCTTTATTTATTTTAAATTTGCTTTATCAGTTTTTTGTCTTGCTTCTGTCAATTTAGAAGCTTCTCTGCTTGCACGAATTGTTCTACACATACTCTATCTTCAGTTTACTAAACACCTTGGCTGCGTCTAGACTGGCAAGTTTTTCCACAAAAGCAGCAGCTTTTGCGGAAAAACTTGCCAGCTGTCTACACTGGCCGCTTGAATTTCCGCAAGAACACTGACTTCCTACTGTCTGAAATCAGTGCTTCTTGCAGAAATACTATGCTGCTCCCGTTCAGGCAAAAGTCCTTTTGCGCAAAGCTTTTGCGCAAAAGGGCCAGTGTACACAGCTCAGATTTGTTTTGCGCAAAAAAGCCCCGATTGTGAAAATGGCGATCGGGGCTTATTTGCGGAAAAGCGCGTCTAGATTGGTACGGATGCTTTTCCGCAAAAAGTGCTTTTGCGGAAAAGCGTCTGTGCCAATCTAGACACTCTTTTCCGCTAATGCTTTTAACGGAAAACTTTTCGGTTTAAAGCATTTGCGGAAAATCATGCCAGTCTAGACCTAGCCCTTCATTTTAGGCATTTTTCCCCTTCCATGTATGCTAAAATGCTAATGTTTATAAGGGATCTTACTGTGTTTGGATGCTTTTGTACTTTATTTACACTAAAGTCACGTTCTACATGTCCACTGATATCCACAGAATTCCAATGTGACAGTTGTTGAGGGCAGGAATAACAGAATATGATCAATTTGAATACAGAAGTGAATGTTAGCATTGTTGTTCCTCATCTCTGCAGATTTAATCCTGTTGTAGGAGGATTAGGAAGCACTGGAGGTCCTACAGGGACAACCGTACCTAGCTCCATCCCCAGTGAGAATACAAGTCCAGCCTCAGGACTCACTGAACCTGGTCACCAACAATTTGTTCAGCAAATGTTGCAGGCTCTTGCCAGTGCAAATGCTCAGGTAAGATAGCAGATAGATACATCTTAAAGTTGTAGGATGTAGCTAATTTTTTATTTATCAATGTAGGCTAAAAATGGCAGTAGGAAGGAGTACTAGAGGAGGAGAGGGGGAAACACACATGCTTAATACTGCTGGCCCATGGATGGATGAGAGGATCAGGCTAGAAAACTGTTACTTTCTTAGATATGAGAATAAATACTGGGAGAAAATGAAATTTTAATATTAGTCCTGGTGCCCATTAGCCCTTGAGTTCATATGTAAAGAGAAATGAGTAGAATCGCTGTGGATTTTGGGCCTTTCACTTTTGCCTCTGGCCTGTCATTTTTTTTAAGCTATTTCAATTCTAGGTAGGTTTCATTTGCATTGTCTTGATCTGAAAGACTGAGATAGTGGTAGAAGTTTCCTACAGTGTGCAAAATGTCCTCAGTACAGGAGGCCCCTGACTTGCGACTGCCTGAGTTTCGACCCCCCGCACTTCAAATCATTTTTGTAAGTGCAGAAGGGGCCAAAAAACCCCAACTTACTTCCTCGGCCTGCATTTACGATGGCGCCTATTGTAAATAAGGGTTCGAGTTATGACGACCTCAACCTGCGACACTTCCCCTGGAACCAATCACATCGGAAGTTAAGGGTCTCCTGTAATACAAAGTGATAGAAATGTAGCCGTGTTAGTCTGGTGTAGCTGAAACAAAAAACAGGACTATGTAGCACTTTAAAGACTAGCAAGATGGTTTATTAGATGATGAGCTTTCGTGGGCCAGACCCACTTCCTCAGATCAAATAGTGGAAGAAAATTGTCACAACCATATATACCAAAGGATACAATTAAAAAAATGAACACACATGAAAAGGACAAATCAAATTTCAGAACAGAAGGGGGAGGGGAGGTAAATGTCTGTGAGCTAATGATATTAGAGGTGATAATTGGGGTCTTTATTCAAACTTAGGTGTAAAGTGTCAAATTTAAGCATGACCGATTATCTTACCCATTACAAAGATAGCTTCCCCAATTATCACCTCTAATATCATTAGCTCACAGACATTTACCTCCCCTCCCCCTTCTGTTCTGAAATGTGATTTGTCCTTTTCATGTGTGTTCATTTTTTTAATTGTATCCTTTGGTATATATGGTTGTGACAATTTTCTTCCACTATTTGATCTGAGGAAGTGGATCTGGCCCATGAAAACTCATCACCTAATAAACCATCTTGTTAGTCTTTAAAGTGCTACATAGTCCTGTCTCTTGTTTCTGTAATACAAAGAGCAAATTTAGTCTTCTCAATGCTATACAGTTCTTAATTTGGGTTCTGCCTCTTACTGCAAACTTGAAACAAACTAGGTTTCAGAATTCAAGTTTAGTTGTTTCAGGCACTGGACTAGCCCCTAAGATTTCTGCTAATTCTTGTTTGTACAGTAACATCTTATCTTCAAAATATTTGTCAGCCTAGTTGCTATATCAAGAGTCTATACGGACAAAGGACACTCACTACAAATAACATTGTGCAAATGTTGACACTAAACTAGAAATCAGAGGAAAAAGTTTTTGCTTAATTTGTTAAACTGAGAGTACCAAGTAGCAAATAAAATAGTAGGTAAAAATGTTGGATAAGAGAAATGTTTGTGTGTAAACAATGTAGAGAGTTCAGAACAGCCATACAAACTGTGCTGTAATATTCGAACATGGATTTTATAGCTGGAATCCAAGTGGAATGGCAGCCTTAATGAAGAACAAAAAAAGGGTTTTTTTGCATTTCTATGGCTTGATCACTAATTCTTGTAACAATCTTCACTTGTTTAAAAACCAAGTATTTGAAAAACAGTTTCTCCTTTGTTGCTTACCTACCAAAACTGGAGTTAAAGAATTCTTGGAATGACAACATCTGGAAACAGCAAGAAGTGTAATTTCTTTAGCCTTTTTGTTTACTATAGGTATTTTAAATAATTTTGTCACGTATAATTAAAATGGTTTCAAAGGCGGCTTCTAACCATCAGATGTTTGTACAGTTCTGTACCATCAAAGTTAGTCAGAGTTCTGCTACTGATTGTGTGGGAGCAGGATCAGACCATAAAAGCACAGCTGTTCAGTTCTCCATTTAGATGTTGTGGCTTATGTAAAAGATTTTGCAAACTTCAAATATTTCTTTTTAAAGGCTTTAGAAATTAAAAAAGTGATATGCCAATAACAGGAATGTGCCATCACATTGAGTAACACCATTGCCAACAATACATTTTTTTATCAAAAAATCTCCCAAGTAAGTATACTAGTATCACTGAATTTAACATTTTGTTTCAGTTAGAACACTCCAGGAATGACACTTAAGGAATTATTTTAAGGAAATAATTCTTACTTTCACATGATCTTGCTTTGCTCCCTTACATCACATCAGACATGCAGCATCTCTTCTATTCTTAAACCAGTCACCAAAATATGCTCAGAGAAAGATGCAGTTGTTCATTTATTCCAATTTTGCTATTTGGTTTTGGAGACTGAAAGGAAACTTTAGTTGCAGAACTAATAGGCCAAGGCAAAGTATGGAACAGATTCAACTGTATTTTAATCATCTAGTACAATTTGTTCACTGTATTTGTATTAAGCTTGAAATAAATTGTTCTCTTTTTAGCAGTTGCAAAATCCAGAAGTCAGATTTCAGCAACAACTGGAGCAGCTCAGTGCAATGGGCTTCTTGAATCGTGAAGCAAACTTACAAGCTCTAATAGCAACTGGAGGAGATATCAATGCAGCTATTGAGAGGCTACTGGGCTCCCAGCCATCATAGCAACATTTCTTTAACTTGAAAAATGTAATTTATTTTTGATAACAGCTCTGAAATCTTTAAAATACCTGCTTTATTTCAGTCTGACTCTTGGGATTGTCTTGTTAATAACAAATAACAAGCCAGTCTGATGCATTTTAAGGTGGAGTGCAGTAGTTTTCTTTGAACAGTGGGAATCAATGCTTTTTTCACTCAGTTGTTGCATGCATCAAACACTTCTTTGTTCTGCATTAATTGTGATTTTTTTTAAACAACTATTATCCTTCACAGTTGAATGAACAGGTTTGTCTGGCCTGCAATTGTCCAATTTACTACTTAAACATTAGCTTTGGGTAGTAATTTATGTAGAATACAAACTATTAAAAAAAACAAATTAAAGCTATGATTTGTGGGTATCAAAACTGCTTTTTGTGACTTCAGCATGTATTTTTTGCTAGTAAAATGCTGTAAGATTTATACCAGTTGATTTAATCTATCATCTTTTATTTTATTTGTATAAAATATACACACCATATACACATTGGAAACATCTTGCATCTAGGAACTTACACATTGTAATAGAACAAATATATATAACCAAAAATGCCAGAACAAATAAAACTGACACATTTCCTTGTGCAGAAACATCAGATTTTTGGTAAACATCTCTCAGCAAAAGAGCTTAGGAAAGTTCATTGAAAATATTCCATAATTATTGATCTAATTATCTCTAAATGTACATCTAACTGTACAGAAACCTGCATTGTAATATTGTCTCAGTATTCACAAGGATTGACTGTAAATTATCTTAATCTTTGTGCAGATAGAAAGAGCACTATTGTTATGCTCTGATACTGCTTCTAAGGCTTTTTGGCTTCTCATTGAGATTCTAACATGCATTATGATTTGTAATTGGAAGAATTACTTTCACTGACAGTGTCATGTGATATTCTAATTACTTTTAACCACCATGTAAAAATACTGTATATCTTCTGAGGTTTTATTGGTAGCTATTTCTCTTGTGCACAGGTAATAAATGAATTAAAAATTCTTTGTGAGCAATTAGTCTTGTGTTTTTGCACAATTACTGATTTTTTTAACTAAGTGAAACATCTTGATGTTTGGCATTTGAGTAAGAATTTTGGAGCATCATACAGACTTATTTTTATCGAGATTAACAAACAATGTTTGGATTATAAAAGAGAGAGGAAGGAAAGGAAATCAAAAGTATGAAGACTACCATTAAAGTAGGTAAAATGTTACAGATGATGAAAAAGCACACTTGACTGTTCATTCTGTTTAGAAAACCAGCTCAGTTTTGGACGGTGTGTCTCTTCTGTAGCCTGTTTCAAATTTAAATATTAGTAATTGAAGATTATTCACTTTGTATTACTTATACAGTACTTTTATCTTTGCATTGTATTTTATCAAATGATGTAAACAAATCCCTTCATTGGCTATTCAGTATAAATGTGATTTACCTTAAAAGGTGATGGGATACATAGGTTAAATTTACCTTTTCCTGTAAAGTTCATAGATTCAAAGTTGTTCACCAAACAAGATGAACCAAAATAATTTTGAAATAAACAATTTATTGATGTTTACATTGGTTATAAAATAGACTTTGAATATCTGTTAGAGCAAACCAAAAGAGAATGTGCAGCTCTGACTTGTGCCTTTCCTGAATGGTAAACATTTTAGCTGAACTTTGGCACTAATAAGAGAATTGCTCAATTGCAATTGATGCAATGCTGGGGAAAAAGCTCAATAAAACCTTACTCACAATATCTGCTCAATGTGCAGTGGAAGTAAAAAAAACTGAACAACATTAGGAAAGGGTGGATAATAAAGATTATAAATGCTACTATATAAATAGAAGGTACACCTACACCTTAAATACTGTGTGCTGTTCTGGTTGTCCTATCTCACAGATATATTGGAACTTGAAAAGGAACAGAAAAAAAACAAAGGAATGGGACAGTTCATCTTAGAAATAGACAACTGAGGGGTTTTCTTTCCATTCCCAAAGATTCAGATTAAGGTCTCTCTCAATTTAAATATTTTCCTCTGTGAAAAAGGCATCCCTTCAGGTGAAATTCAGAGTGAATTAGTGAAGGCATAGCAAATTACCTATATTAACCACCCCACCAAGATTTTCAAGTGATCATTGTTTCTGGACTTACCTTGATTAGTGGACTTAAAAAATAGGTGTGTTCAGAGGACTTGACTGGAGAATCAAGAGCTATTAACATCTCATCTATTTTAATACACACTGGCTTGTGCTGTCTTTTTAAAGTATGTCAAATGACAAAGTAGGAGAGGGAAATCTGAATCCTGTTGAAAAGCCTCACTTTCAGTGAAAGTAGTACAGAAGATTAAGTTCAAATTGTATGAACATTACTTGGAGATAACATATATATCGGTTGGTGTCTGGATCATGGTTTGTTTGTAATTTACCAAGGGTGGGGGGAGACCCTTCCTGCTGGCTGTGAGCAGCCTTGGGCAATCTGCTAATCATCCAGGCAGCATCTGAATCTCTCCTGGGCCACTGGACAAGCATACAACTTACAGGAAACACTGCAATACAGTTGTTGAATGGGAAGGGCTGAGGGTTAATTTTGACTATATCATTCACTATATGATCTGATAACTCTTTTCCACACAGTATGTTAGAGACATGCACCCTGAATTTTTACTTTTACTTACTCACAGTTGGTAAAACAAAGCACAACTTCAATACTGCAGTAGTTGGTAAAATAAGCCTTTCACCTATTGCACTGCATGGGGTATGTGTATTGAGAACTAACTTTTTTTAAATTTAGATTTGACTTAGTGGAATCACCACAAGAGGGTGCCATTTACCTGAATTTAGTGTTGACATCAACCAGGGTCTAGATTGGAACAATACCTTCAACTTTGTGTGTGTGTGTGTTGGGTTGCATTTTGGCCCCCATTTAAATGTGATGCACTGAACCATAATCTTACAACTGAAGTCCACTTCTAATTTGTTTCTCTTATAAGAAACAAGGAGGATGTCCAAAATAATCTGAAAAACTTTTTAGTTCAGTATTTTCAAACCATTTGTATACAGGTTTTGGATTAAATAGGTTTGTGTGCATTTTATACAAGAGTAATACAGAAATGGATCAGTCTTTTGCACTCTGACTTATCATTCATTTTTCATGGAAAATATTCACCAGATAGCTATCAGTTTTTTATTTGTCTGGTATAGTGGAGTTTCACTGCTGTCCCCAGTTCTCATTCATAGCACCATATCAAGGAGGCACAGTGGTGGGATTTCTTGGTGTACCACCAGGGCAAGTCTTAATTTCTATTGGAAGAAGCTATAAACACTTTTAAAACTGGTAACCCAGCTAATGGTTTGATTAATTTTTCTTAAGATGCCTTTGAACACAACCATCCTTTCTTCAAAAGAAGTGACTGAGTTGCATTAATCAAGATGGTAAGTTTGGGATAAGAGTACTCATGGGGGTAATACATACATTGCAATATCTCAGAAAGGTTCTTCACAATATTACTTCTCTTGTAGAGCATCTCATAAAAAGTATATCCTGTGATCACTCACAAAGTTAAAACTCAGCAAGATAACAGGTTTCAAGTAATATGTGAAGTCCATATTTTGATACCTATATTGTAGCCCCCAAAATCAAACACTTCTATATTCTTTAAATTCTGTGAATTGTGACTTTATGCAAATATTTCCAATTATGGAATTAATGTGAGACATATTTAAAATATATCTTGTAATGAGGGGGTTTCTTCTGTTTAATAGACTGGCCCCAAATACATTCAATTGAGAGTAATGACTATGTAGCTCTCCTGTGCCCTTTCTCCCACAAGCACATTCATGAGAATAGTTTTGTCCACATCCATGAGTAGTCCTTTGTCTTTGCTAAGAATACTTAAGGCTGTAGTTTTAACTTTAATAAGCATTTTAACACCTATAAAGCATTACAAATTAAAGTAAACATGTTTTTAAGAAGTTACATCTGAATTTTAAATACTCTTAATTGGAAATGCAGCCTTTACTGTGTACATTTTTAAATGACTAGAACAACCTTAATTCATGGGCTCAGTTTGGGAGGGACGCTGAAGATAATATGCTGATTTGCTTGTGTGTATCTGAAATCCAAAGACTGTGTCTGTAGAGAGCAAGGTGCAAGCCACTTACCTGATGGAGGCTTCTCCCCTATTAGAGGACTTTTTCCCCTCACACCTGCTCTGAGTTCTTAAGGCAAAAAGTTATGATTTGGAATTCAGTTTGGTAGGGATGTAATCAACTAATTGACTATCCAATAAGCTTATCCGACAGTCAACACACTAGTTTACTAGTCACTTCCCCCTTGCTGCCTCTATCAGAAAGAGGCAACAAGAGGCAGGAGAAGATGAAGGGGTGCTGGGGGGGGGGAAACTGGTTTAAAAGCCAGTTCCCTCCCACCTCCAGCTCTGGGAGAGGACAGGGACGCAGTGGCCACCTTCCACTTTTGAAATGTACAAGAGTTCCTGCTGGGGCTCTTGTACATTTCTGAGTGGAAGCGCTGCATTAAGTGTGGCTCTAGGGCCCATGCTGCCTTTCAATCTTTGAAATGCACAAGAACCCCTAATGGGGCTTTTGTACATTTCAAAGGCAGAAATGTCCCAACAGCCCAGTGGGCTCTTCCTACATTTCAAAGCGGAAGCACCCTTATCAACTAATCAAATAGTCTACGGAAATTCCATCAACGATTTGATTAGTTGATTAATTTTAACATCCCTAGCCAGAAAAGTTATATTAAACAGCTATCTGCCAGTCAACCTGAAGGGAAAGATCACCCATAAGTTCTAAACTGATGAACCCAGTGGTACATAAAACTTACTTTACTGGCTGAAGCAGTCTCACTCCGATTTCATCAGTGTGTAGATTTTGCATATGAAAGACTAAATCACAGTCAACACAATGCTACTTAGTTTATTTTTCAAGATTTTGATAGAATAACATTTTGCAGTTACATAGCCCTCTCTTTTCCATGGGAGCTCACAGTGTTTGTCAGAATCAATGACGTCTCTCAACTCCCATGTGAGGCAGGCAAGTATTTTCACAGATGAGGACACAGAAGTTATAACTTATCCCAGGTCAGGCCTGGAGTTCATAGTGGCGTTAGGTCCTGAACTCCACAGTCTAAGATCCTGTCCCTCTGAACTGTTAGAGAATTTTGACTCCTCTTAAAAGGATGTCCAGTTTCAAGTGTCCATTCAACATTTAAATGTCAGGTAGTTACAACTGGAGCAACTCCTGTGTTTAGACAGGAAAAAAAGTGAATGCTAAATTTGTTGAGATTTTCATGTTCTGTCTAACCCCCCACTGTGGGATTGTCAGAAGCACATGGTGTTGACCTATCCCGGTTTCTATTAAAGTCAATGGGAGTTTCATCTGTGAGTTAAATAGAAGAAGAGTTAGGCAAACGCCATGCACTTTTGAAAATTGTTTCTTCAAGTTTTAACAGGTCTTAATAAAAGTATCAGTAATAATTGTTCTGGCCCCTTTAAAGTGTGTCAAGACTGTGAAGTTAATGCTGCAAATAGTGCTGATTAACTTGAAAAAACAAAAATGCTGTTCCACAAAGATGACATGGTGAAAAGAATTAATGTGTATCTAATTCAGAAATTGCTCAAGAAAAGCATTACTCTAACTGAAGAGAGTTCTCAATTTCAGACACTATTTCAGAAACAGATTTTTCCAGACTCACAGTGATAAAGTTTTCTGGTGCTGACGGAGGCTCCAATGTCTCAAACTGAGACTGAAGTAGTTCACGTGCCATAAAATGTCCTCTCCGCTTCTCTAGGCGGCTGGCGATGAGTTCCATAGGTCCATCCAAATAGATGAAAAGGACTTTCCCAGTGGCAGAGTCTCCTTGTTCCTCTAGATGATCACTCTGAGAATTCACAGCATCCCTTCCACTTACTAATATGCGTCTATACATTTTCTTCAGAGCTGAACACGCTAGAATCACACTTTGTCCAGCTAATTCTTCTCTATCAAGAGGAGAAATTTTCAATAGCAATAATTTAATATCATGCCTATATTTGGTGTATTCATCATACATTGTCTGTTCTCAATAGATGGTAAGTTGAGCAATCAAACAGCTTCACAAAGAAGAGGTGCAAAGATTTTTTTCCTCATTTTAATGGGACTCTGAAGTCAAATCACTAACACAGGCAAGGGTGTTTGCTTTTTAAAAATGTGGTTTCATACAATGTCCCTTTACCAGCTCCATCTTTTGGAACCTTCATAACGGCCACTATCTTCCCAAATGTGGAAGCATAATTGGATTTCAATGAGAGAGCCATCAGCTGAGAAGGGTGGTTGTTGGACAGCATGAATGAAGCACTCTCCTACCCCCCTTACAAACTGACTCAAGGGCTTGTTTCAATTATGCTGGGGATCGGTGCTGCAGCGATCGATCCACCAGCTGTTGATTTATCACATCTGCTTAGATGCAATTAATCTCTGAGCACTCTTCCATTGACACAGGTACTCTACTATGATGAGAAAAGTAGTCAGCAGAGAGCAGCCTGCACTGACCTTCCGGTGCACAAGACGCCGCGGTAAGTATATCGAGTTCAGCTTTGCAAATTGCATAGCTGAAGTGACTTAGATTAGATTGATGGCATAGTACAGACATGGCCAAAGGGTCTGTCTAGAGCAGTGGTTCTCCCAACTTTTTGGCCCGTAGCCCACCTGGCTCAATACAAACCTTTCTGCGGATCACCAGTTGCTAATGGTAACTCAGTTAATTACATAATTACACCTGAGCCATTTTGCAAGTGCTGCTAAGAAGAATGGTTTAATTTAAACTATTAAACAGATGAAGCGTTTTAACTTTCTCATGTTAGTTTATCAAACTTCATTTTAAATAAAGTATATTAATTTATGTCCAACACAAAATGTTTCAATGTTTTATTAATTGCAGGGATGGGGAAACTTTTTTGGGTCTGGGGCCACTGACCCGCAGAAAAACCAGTTGGGGACCACACAAGTGAGAAGAAAAAACTCCAAAATCCACCAACCTTCACTGATGTGGCCCCCAACTGATACATCTCACCCCTCTGGTGCTCCAGCCCCACAGAACAAGGGGAAGAGACAAGGAGGACCGAGATTCAGGGCTTCCCATAGGCCAGATTTACTCTTCTGGGGTTCCAGGGTTAGTGGATTTTGTGGAACCCCCCAGGCTTTGGAGTTGGAACAAAAATGGAGGGTTCAACGTGTAGAACAGGGCTGCCAGTGAGAGGAATGGGTATGTAGGATCTGGGTGGGAGGTAGGGTGCAGGAGGGGGTAAGGGTGCGAGGTCTGGATGGGAGGTAAGGGGCAGGAGCAGGCTAGAAGTAGGGTGTCTGGCCAGGGAGAAGGGGCAAGAGCAAAGGAAGGGGCAGTGTATGGCCAGGAGGGAGGGTGCTGGAGCGGTCTGGAGAGAGGGTATCTGGGGGGAGGGTACAGGAGTGGGCTGTCCAAACGGGGAGGGTGCAGGAGCGGAGGAAGGTGTAGGAGCAGGCTAGGGGAAGGGTGTCTGGCCGGGGGAAGGGTGCAGAAGCAGGCTGGAGGTTCGGGCTCTCAGCTGGGAGTGGGGGTGGCTGGGCACGAGGGGGTGGGGTAGCACTTACTTGCCTTGGCTCCCCGTGCCGCTCCTAGGCAAGGCCTCCCGTTGCTTCCATCGGCCAGATTCTAGCCAATGTGAGCAATAGAGAGAGCCTCCAGGCAGCTCGCCCATGCGCTGCTGTTCCCCAGCCGGGGAAGGGGGAGTGCACAGTGAGGCTCAAGGCTTTCTCTCCCCACCCCCAGTGGGAAGCTGACGCTGGTGCTCTAAGCTCGTGGTGGTGGAGGGAGAGTGAGGCTGGAGAGCCAGTACAGACTAGGGATGTTAAATATCGATTGACTAGTCGAATAACCTCATGAATTATTATTGATTAGTCAACTATTTTATAGTCCCCGGGGGTGGGCCAGCAGCCAGTGTGCCTGGACTCCACTCTAGAGTAGCCCCCTGCCACTCCATGCTGCTGCCTGTGTATCAGGCAGGAGCTGGTCCTCAAGGGGAGCCAGTTTAAAAACCAGCTCCCCTCATGGATCAGCTGCCTGTAGCCCCATGCTGCTGCCTCTGATAAAGAGGCAGCAGCGCAGAATGGCAGCAGCCCCTATCTAGGAGGGGTCTGAGTTCCCCGACTCGGAATAAGCCAGAACTGAGCCAGGCTGCCCACCCACTCAGCTCCTAGTACACTTTGAATTCAGAGCTGCAATGGGGATAGCTCCCAGATACAGCATGAGCCAGGACTAAGACAGGCTACCTGCCTGCCCGGCTTTAAATACAGAGCCACAGGTGAGGAGGTCCTGGACACATCGCAAGACAGGACTGTGCTGTGCTGCTAGCCAGCCCACTAAAAAATGTACTGCTGGGGAAGGGGAGGGAAATGCGTGTATCAGTTAATCGACTGATGGTTGGTTAATCGACTATACAATTACATCCCTAGTGCAGACTCCCTGCTGTGGGGGAGAAGGCGGCTGAGCTCAAGCCATGGACCACCTGGAGGGCAGCCGTGGACCACTAGCAGTGGTTCACGGATCACACGTTGAGAAACACTGGTCTAGAGTTGTGAACAATACATTCCAGTTTCAATTTTTGAAAACCATAATTATTACTATTAACATTAATGGAAACTCTGCATTTGTGTCCTTATTCTTTTAATAGTTGTTCTGGATGGTTAGGTTTAGTGAGATTAACATAATTACATTTGTGTAACTCTCAAAGATTTAAAACTTCAGGAAACCAGGCAACAATGGTACCTGTTACACTGGAAATCCCATACCCTGCCTTCCAGTTAGTTTTGGCATTAAATACTGCAAGTGAACATATAAGTTTGACTGAGATGTGCAAAAGTTTAGGGGAAAAAAGCTCATATTCTGCAGTCAAACACATTATACAAAGTAATAAGCTAATTAGGGATGTAAAGGACTAGTTGACTAGTCAAATGCTTATCAAATAATTGAATAGTCGCTCCCCCCTCCACCTCTATCAGTTAGAGGCAGCAAGGGGGGGAAGGAAGGGGTACTTAAAAGCAGCAGTGCTGCACAGAGCCCAGAGTTAGCTGCTCTGTGCAGCGCTGCTGCTTTGAATGCTGTGGGGAACCTGGCACCAGGCCCCTTGTGGCATTTCAAAGCAGCAGCGCCGCTTGGAACATGGGATCAGCTCGTGCTGCGCTGCCCCTTTGAAATGCAGGTGGAGCCTGGGATCAGCTGGGGCTCTTGTGCATTTCAAAGCGGAAGTGCCCGCGTGGAGCCCGAAGTCAGTAAGACTTCCCACTGGCCCTGGGCTCCACGTGGCATTCCAACTTTGAATGCACAATGGGGCTCTTGTACATTTCTAAGATGGAACGCGCAAGTGCTTATCGACTAGTTGAGTAGTTGATGGAAATTCCATCGACTACTCGACTAGCAAATTAATCACTACTTAACATCCCTAAAACTAATGTCACTGCCCTCTATTAAGTCATTTTCTATTACTTAAATTCCACAGGTAAACAGACAATTTGGACCATGTTAGTTGCAAGGTGCTTTAAGAGTCATTGAATCTTCATTTAGGTAGGGCTAACCCTTTCAAAGTTCATTGTTTTTGAATTCCATAATACTCCCTGACCTTTCTTGCTTAGTCTAGGGAACTCAACAGCCTCCTGATATTCTGAGAAGCCTCACATAGGTGGAATGTCAAAGCTTCTCTTTCCCATATCCGTTACATCCAGGTACTTAAATGAATCACCAGGATGGAGAATATATTGAATTCAGAATTGACGAACAAAGAAGAGTAAATTACTGCAAAACCCAAATCCAGATTTTGAACACAGCAGAGCTCTTGAGAGTTTGTTTCTGACAATTTTTACTGATAAAGATCATCCACTTGTTGCTGTAATATATGTAAGTGAGGCCTGTCATTGACCGGGCAGTCATTTTGCACACATTACACCTATAGGAAAGTTCAAGAAATTAAATACATGTAATAGAATTTTTAATTAAGGGAACTAAAAAAAGTTTTACATTTGTAGGATTTCAATTTCAAAGATTATGCATTTCCCTGAATAATTACCATACATAGTAAATTTGAATCAAAAACTCATAAAATCAAAAGCTTCCATTACTCTTTCCATAACTAATCTGAATTATTTTGTGATTTGTAACAGTAAAAATTTTCTCTGCACTAAAATGATAGGTGAATAAATGATAGGTGAATAGGCGACTTGTCTTTAATTTTGTTAGCAAATATTTTTTTATGAACTCTAATCAATAATAATAATGACATTTTCCCAATGAAAAACAAAAATAATTATTTAAACCAGTGTTGCTCAAATGGTCTGCGGACCCACTCAGAGACCTACTACTGGGCCACTCTGGTTTGTTTACTTACCAGCTCTGCAGGCATGGACCCTCACGGCTCCCATTAGCTGCAATTTGCTCATTGTGAAACACTGATTTAAACCTTGCACTCAGCATATTCCGGTGTAAAAAGTAATGCATTCAGCTAATTTAAGTGGCAGGATTATTTATGCAAAATCTGGTATCTGTAGGTAATAGCTAAGTATGACTTTATTTTGCACGAACAACCTTTTCAAAATATATAGTAGACTGTCTGTGGGGGATGATTGCCATTGTGAATAAACACATGCAAATTTAAAATGCAGAAATTTAAAGTTCCAGGTTTGACTTTTCTTTCCCCCGTGTCCCATGAAATTATTTTTGCATTATTTTCCCTTTATAAAAAAAACTAACAGATCTAAATATTTGAGATAGGAAGTTCACATCCAGCAGTGTTCAATGGCAATTGGTCAATTAGGGTAAGTGACTAAGGATAAAACTTTCTTAAACATGTGACTTAGGAGACTACATCATATGTTCAAAAGTGACGTAGATACTTAAGAGCCTAAATCTCATCAAAAGTCAAAGGAACACAGGCTCCGACGTCACTTGGAGCAAAATTTTCTAATATGCCTTGAATTCATGCAGCATACCCTCTAGAGCTGTTGTCAAACTTATTACTGAGCTGGATTCTTGAAATGTAAATATGTTCACATAGACAATGGAGAAAGTACTCTGAACTCCAAACAATTCTATCAAGTAGAAGTATTTAGGTCAGGGCTACTCAACTTTGGAAGCCACAATGATACTCATAGCACATGCAGAGGGCCACAACTTAAGCGTGGCTCTATATACATGCAAATATATATGCAAATAGCTTCTTTCACACTGACAGGCATGAATACAAAGCACTTCCCACAATGCCTTGGCACTCCCAGCACCTCCTTTCTGGGGGCTAGAAACGCTGACACCCTGTACCCATTTGTTCTAGCCAGCACGTCCACTTGCGTCTTTCAATGCTCACACTGTCTGGGAGATGCCTACCGATGTGGAGCTTGTTCCCAGTGGAGGCCATGTTCACAGCATCCTACCTGCGAGTTGCATGTTGTGTCCCACGTAAACCCAAACTGCCCCACAGGCCGCAAACAAACGGGCCACGTGCTGCGTGTTGAGTAGCCCTGATTTAGGTGTTTCCTTACTGTTATTATAAGTACTAAAGCATTTCACAGACTAATAAATGCAAAATGGTTTTACTGACTGCAGAATATTTTTACAATATGACATTACTTACTCCCACTAATGCAACTGAACAAACCTTTTGCTTTAGTATTTAGCCAATAAACATTATAGATGCAATCACTCTGAACATCAGAGGTTCTCTTACCTCATTAATATATTATGTAATTTCCAAAGCCATGGAATCCTGTCCTAGAAACAAAACAAGTTAGCTGAAGGGACATATTACGGAGTTTCACTTTAAATTGCCTTACATCTATGTAGCAGTTAACTTGCAATATAAAAATAGGTGAATCTCTTTCAATCTTTCTTTGGCGTGGTAAGGAGGCAAATAGACCAGTCCCCCCAGCACACACACAGTCACATTAGCAAACTGATCAATAGTTGTTTCTACATTCAAGGCTGACATAAAACTTTGCATTTAAATTTACAAAAACAAAAGCATATCTAAATTGCACAAACCCATTACTTGAAAAAAATGAAGGACCAGAGCACAACAGAATAAAACACTAACACAATAAATTAATATGAATTCTTAACATTTTTTTCCATTAACTGAAAACTGAATAAATTAAAAATTCATTCTACGCTATTCTGCTATAGATCCATGCCTTTATACTTGTCAATATGTACATATACTATATTTTACATACAAAAAACCTATGTGCATAGGTTGAAAAGTCGAGCAACTGAAAGTTAAGAAACACCAGAGAGATAGTTTGTGTAAACTGAATGCTTATACTTGTGCCTATGCATTATGATCCCTTCTCTAATGATACGATCAATGATCACATATAGGGATGTGAACAACTAGTTGACTATCCGATAAGCAAATGCTTATCAGACAGTCAACAGGCTAGTTGACTAGTTGCTTCCTCCCGCCTTGCTGCCTTTATCAGAAAGAGGCAGAAAGCGGGGAGGAAGGGGGAGAGGAAGGAGTGCTTCAAAGCTGCAGCACCGTGTGTAGCCTGGGGCCATACCCCAGGCTCCATGTGGCACTGCCACTTTTAAACACCGTGTGCTGGAGTCCCCAGCTGACCCTGGGCTCCACGCAGTGTCGCCACTTTGAAGCACCCTGTTCTCTTCCCCCCCTTGCTGCCTCTTTCTGATGGAGGCAGCAAGAGTGGGGAGCGACTAGTTGCTCACTTCCCTATATGTGATCATATTATTAGAGAAGGGATTATAATGGATAGACGCATGAGTAAGAATTAAGTTTGCACAAAGACCACTCTGGTGTTTCTTAACTGAGACTCCCCAGCTGACCCTAGGCTCCATGTGGCTCTGCCACTTTGAAATGCCGTGGGAAGCAAGTTTAGGGCAAGTTTAGAACTGCTTGTGTCCCGCACTGGCCCTGTGCTACCTGCAACACTTTCGCTTTTGAAGTGTCGCAATAGCCCTGGGGCTGTTGCTACACTTCAAAGGCAGAGGCGCCCTTATCAGCTAATTGCATCGACTATTCGATTAGCCAAATAATCAACATTTTACATCCCTAAGCACATATCTTCTAGAAGACCCCTCCTTTCTTTAGTACATAGTTTATAAATAATGTAATGCTGCACCAAGCAAACAGATTTTCAACTTCTGCCTTCTTCCTTTCTAAACCAGAACTTCTACCACTGCATGGAGGATGGGGAAGGGAAGGATTTTATCTACACTGAAAACTGGAAGTGCTTTGAATCTTTTAATACATGATGGAAAAGGAGAATCAATGGAAATTGTAAATAGTAGTAATGTATGGTTTAGGTTTGATATAGCATATTATGAACCTTCTGAAAAACCAAAACTAGCTCTTGTTTTATTTGACAAGGTAAACATCAAATCTATTCTCTCAATGCTTTTCATATCTAAAATAGATGGAATTGTGATCCCCCCTCCTTTTCCTCTCCTAACAGCATAATATATGTGTAATGTTTTGAATCAGATACATGTACACATAAGGCTCTCAGGAACTATCCCAAAGAGTCTAAAACAAACCTGAATTAAGTTATCACAGATAAGTTAATTATATCCTATTTATGTCTATGACAATCACAAGCAAACTCTCTCATAACTACATTTTCGCAACTCCTTTGCTCACTTAAGGAATGCCCTCTGACTACACTTGGCTCAAAGGAACTTGGCAAATACAATAAAAATGACTGATCTGCTTTCTTAATGTAATCCAGTTTAAGATTTTAGATTCCTGCAGCTTCTACCATGACTGCTCAGTATTAAATGAATGCTCAGGTGTCACCTTTCCATCCAATACATGTTGGACAAGTTTAATAAATGAGAGCGTGGGAACAAAGAAGGAGCTAGTTCGTCCATTGCAAAACACTTTCCTGCCAGTGTGCTTTCAATAGGCCTCTCCACAATTTCTTGGTATACTGCAGGACAATTACAAACCACCTGCATGGCACTGTAAATCAGTGCAGTATGTTGTAGTAATCTGTCTAGTGAATTTATAGACCTGTATATAGGCCTTTCAGCTGGAAAACTCCAAAAGAAAACTCAATTTTTTTAAAAAGGTGTCTAGAAACAATTTTTAGTCCCCATGCTTCCTTTCAAGAACATCACAATTCTGCCTTGTGCAAAAATAATGGCAACAGTTTTTGGCTGTTCCTTGGAAATAGCCATGAAGAGATCTGCCTGCAGCAGTTTCAAAAGAGGTATAAATTTCCTTGAAGAGCTGAGCCGAGTTGTAATTTCCTAAACTCCCACTCTTATCTGTTTCATACGTACTAATCCTCATACCAAAGATCTTATATTTGATTTTTCTGCTGCTGAAATGTTTTGTGTCTTGGCTTGTCTTTGTTCAACCGTGTAATAAGACACACCAGAACACAAATAAGCACACCTTTAGTTATGGAGTGAGGTGAAACCATTAAGATAAGAGTACGTGATGTATATAAATGTACATTCTAGAAAGCTGTTCAGTGCACTGTCAAAAGGAGAGAGTTTGTAGTGCCAATAATGGACTATTATGAAGTAGTTTCATTGTTTTATTATCCAAGTAGCTTATTTCCAAGATTCTATCATCATGAAAACAACAGTATTGTTATTTGCTTATCCCTTGACCCCTATGTAATACAAAATAAATTGGAAAAGAAATACATTCAGAGTTATTGGTATATTTAAATAATATATATACAAAGTGAATTATTATCATGTAATACTTGTGATGACACAGTTAAGTTCATTATATGATCACAGTACTATACTAGGGATTTCTGTGTATTACTTAGTGGATTTGAGTTTTAAAATATGGTAAGGTGTGTGTAAAGTAAGGTACATGGTAGAATGCCAATAATATTAGATGTTGAAACTGCAGTCAAATTAAGCTAATTAAGTATTATCAAATTAAGCTTGATGATCTATTTGTGGTATATGGACAGATTAGAGCAAGGAAACACAGTTTTAAGGAGGAAGATGTGTAATAAGAGTTTATAAAGCAGTTGTTTTAGCAGATGGTGGATAATGGACTTCCAACTCACAAGAGAGCCAAAGTGGGTGAGGTAATATTTTTTTATTGAACCAACTTCTGTCCTCTGTATCAGAGGCAGCAGCATGGGAGGAAGGGGAGGCAGGAATTAGTGCTCACAGGGGGGCTGGCTTGTAAGCTGGCTCCCCATGAACACCAGCTCCCGGGGAGCTGCTTCACTCCCATGCCCCATGCTGTTGTCTCTCATATAGAGGTGGCAGCACAGCCTCCCGCGACATGTAAACGTGTAACTGCTGAATTTTTCAACGATTACGCATTTACCTAAATAAACATATTTTAACATCCCTACTCCCTCACCCCCTTGTCTCTCCAATATCCTGGGACTGACCCAGCTATACCTACACAACTTCCAATTGAGAAGTCTATTAGTATTAGGGAAGGAATGTAGGAAAAACCATTTGACTTCATAGGCTATACACTATGGCCTGGATCCACAAAGTGAAATAAGCATTGCACTGCTGACTATTGTGGTGACTAGAAAATCACAGGAATAAACTGCAATCCACAAAGCCTGAATCAGGCACCTAGATTCCCAGTGGGGAGAGAGAAGTGCTTTTACAATGTGATCCACAAAAGCCAGCATACTAGATGGGGAGCTACCTCAGTGAACCAATCAGACCAGTGTATGCTAAGCCTCACCCCACCTGAGACTGATAAGGATGGCCCTGAATGTCCCCTCCCACCTTGAATGCAACAAGTTACAGTGCTGTGAAGCACCAGAGTAAACCAGGCTACAGAGCTGGGAACCAGCACTCCCAGCACAGTTAGTTACTCCCCTTGTGGAGGTGGTTTACCCAGGACACTGGGAGAGTGCACTGTAGACAAAGCCTTATGTCATCTAAATCTGGAGTTTACTACTCTTTCATGGCCTACAAGCTGATCCATATCGACAGATTTTTAATGAACTCTGTAGAAATCTTCACAGATGCTGGTATCCATACACATGGCTCAACTTGCAGAATGAAGCTCAAAAGTCTGTGTATGCATAGTTTATGAGTGTGAGTAAGTAACTAATACTTTGTTTGCGTGTGTAGGCAGGGTGAATTTTTGCTGATACTGCTTTTCCCTCAGATACCTCCCACTGGGTTGTGTGTCTTGTTTGCATGGATGAGTATTTATCTTTCCCTGTGACAAACGCTATAAAATTCCAAAGGGCAAAAAAGCAGGGGGGGAGGGGGAATGACCCAAACCAATTAAACTACCACCAACACTGAGCTTTTTAAACTGGAGTTAACTCAGGTTGTAAATGTTTATCATGTAGGACAGGAATGGGGGAAATATTTAGGAACACTACCTTTCCCAGAAAATACAAATGTCTTTACATAGCAAAATCAGCCAGGTAATCTTAATTCTGCATTAACTACTGCCAGCCTTCCAGCTGGTACACCTTACACCCTCATGGGAAAGATGTGGCTATATTGATAAAGGAGGCTTTGATACGGAATCTAGGAGTTCAACAAACTGGCTATATTCATCTTAAACTCCCTTTAACTAGCTCAACTATGGAGCAACCACCAGCCCTTTGCTTTGCTTATGATGAATTATTGACCTTCTTGTCTCCTCTCACATGTTTCCAGGCCTCCTTTCACATTGCTTTTTTGCCTGGAGTGCCTGCCTCCAAATTATTATCCAAGCCATGTCTTCTGTCCTGTTCAAGTCTCTCCTACAAGCTCCTGCCATCTCATCTGAGAGGGAAAGGATAATGTAAAGGTAGACTGAATTAAATACTGTGATGGGAGAAACATTTCTCTCACCCTGAACCAACAACAGCCATTAAGAAATGTGCCTCCCCTTATTCAGTAATTGAGCTTATTGTCACTCTTGTTTTTCCTCTTCCTTGCTCCTTTTTTGTCTGATTATGACCCTCATTTGTCATGTCAAATACCACTGTTCTCATATTCCAGTCATCTGAAGAAGTGAGTTGTGTCCACAAAAGCTCATGATACCATCTACATGTTTTGTTAATCTTTAAAGTGCTACTAGGCTATTGGTTGTTTTTTAAATACCATTTATGTACACTTTTATGATCAAACACCAATTATGCACACACTTATGATTTTGTGGCCTTTAAATGAAGCAGGTCCCAGTCCCAGTGCTCCCCATCTACTGGAGCAGCAACAGAGCTATAAAGAGTTGGGCTTTCAATAAGGAAGGGGGATCAGCACAGTAGGAGGAAGAGAGAGGAATTTGTCTTCCCTTCTTCCCTAGTGAAGCAGTGCAAATGGGATGAGGCAAGCCTTCAAGGAGAAAGCCCAGGAGGGTGTGGTGGTCAGCATAAAAGGTAAGGACGAAATCAGCAGTAGGCCCTGAAGCAGGAGGGACTGACACATCTTGTGTTTTTCCCCCCTACATTTTGGAAATAAAACTGCCTAAAAAAAGGTAAACAACTTTTTTACCATTAGGATTACATACAGTATAGCTACCTGGTCATTTAGTGGTATTCCTTGTGCCATTTTCTGTATGTTCTCTGTAGGATGATAGTCATCAGCATCATAGAATTTCCATCCCAGCTAAGAAAAAAATTATGTATAATTTAGCATAAACAAATTAGCTCAAAGTAACTCACTAGTTTATCAAGAACACTTTGGCAAGTACAGTTGTGGAAGACCTGTAAGACTTCTGCAACGCAGTATGAATCTCACTCTCTATATAATGATAATTCCCAGAAATACAAGGTATAATCAAAAGGAAGAAAATAGCAAGTCAATATACCATGTATGCTTGTAAGTCAAATTCACACATGCATTATATGACTATATTCATCCATGCCAGACTCTGCCAAGACAGATTAAACTATTCACAAATGAGTAATATTTACATACTACGGGGCTGTGCCCCATGCTTGCTACACTCACCAATCCCCCCTTTCTCTGGCCACTTTTACGGCCAGAGAACCTGATGATGCCATTCTGTCGCGTGGCAGGAAAAACTTTTTTATATATATAGAGAGAAATGATAAATTTATAATTTAACTAACAATGACTTGCTAAAAGTGAAGAAAATTCTATGTAAATTTACAATAAACCGAAATAGTTAGAAAGTACCTTAGTTGCCAGATGTGACCCAACAGTGGATCTGTAAGAGAACACAGTGAAAGCCTTATGTCATCACTGTAACTTCCTCTTTTATATAAAGTGTTGTTTTGTCTTTCTGCTTTGGGATGGAACTGGTCATAGGAATGTAGTAACTGCCATAATACCTCAAACAAATGGTTTGTCTAGTCCCTCATCCTGTCTTTAGCTCTATCAAGAATCAAATGTTTCAGATCAAAGTATATGTCTCCTCTTTCCCCAGTAATCCTGATGTTTTCAAATCATAAGTGATCACATATAATAATCTCAGAAAAGACTGGATGTTCACATGCACTCCGTTACCACTTCAACATATAAAAATAAGTATAATCTGCAAAAGGGATAAATCCTTAAATATATGTAGTGAACCCAGAAATCCTTTCAGGACTGTAAATTGAAGAGGCGAAATTTTTTTCTTCCTCTTCCCCAAAATGTATGGTTGGCAGCTGCACCCATGGGGGAAAAAAACTTTGAACTAAAAAATTCCCCTCCTCCCCCCCCAAAAAAAACAATAAAACCATGGTCACTGTGTGAGGAACAGAAAGGAAATGGGAGGAGAAATTCAAATGTAATTAGTATTAATTGATAAGATTCTGGCCTGGAAACATTTAAAAGGATAAAGCTATGCAAACATGGCATCTAACATTGTCTGGGTTCTGGATTTTCAAATACTTTATCAAACTGAAAATAATCTTTAGTGAATAAATTAGCCTGGCCTTAGTTACATCTGAATTTTAATGAAGGTATAGTAAATAAGCAAGCAATAACAACATATAGTTAAGCATTCTGGGGATGGCAACCAAACTGATGAGTGCAACTCATCACGCAAACACAGCTAGTTTTAAAATTGATTTTTTTCAAGAACTGTATGTGTAGTGAATATATACCTCTAAGATGGGGGGACAATATTAAAAGAACAGGAGGCAAAAATAAGTACACGGGGGAGCTGTAGGGGCAGAAAGAGTTTTCTTTTGGAGTTATTTTACAAATTGTGAGGAATGAAATTAGGTTGGGGGGCGGGGGGATAAACTAGCAGGGCCAGCAAAGTTTCCTGAATCATTCTGTCATTGTAAGATCAATAGATAAGGTGCACAGTGGCAACATATTCAGCAGCTTTTCTGTTTATTATTTTTATTGCCACAGCATGTAGAAGCCCCAATCATGAACCAGACCCCATTGTACTAGAGTACTGCAGAAACCGAACAAATGACATCATCCAGAAACAAGAAAATACCCTCTATTTAGTACAATACTTGATTTTGGTCATTGCAGTGGGTGCAAACATGCCTGCCAGTGTCCCCTTGGGGCTGAAAAGTGCTATTGATGGCATCAGTCATGTACCAGACCTAGCACAAAATAGAACACTTATCTATTTTGTGGAGTACCAATTCTTTGTCTTTCTTAACTAAGAAAAATAATGAAGTTTAGGTAGGGCTTACACAAAATAAGCTAGGTAGGTCTGAAATAAACTTGACTTTTCCTAGTATAGATCCAACATAACATCTTTTAGCTCAATTTTAGCTGGTCATGTTGTAGCCTAAGCTAATAATAATTTTTCTTTACATTCAGAATATAATAATATGACATGTTTTGCTCTTTAGGGCACAAGCTTTAGTTTGTACAGCATCTAGCACATTGTGGGCACTACTGGAAATGTTATCTGAAACATTTAAATTTAAAACAACACAGCTATAATCATTCAAGTTATTACAAAATTTGAAAATAATTTGACTCATTATTGCAAGTTCTTAAAAGTTATTCTAAATTAAGATTTTAGAAACTACAGGGCTCCTGGTAAAACTTTGAAAGTTGTAGTCACACTTATTTTATATGAAAAGCCGATAATTGTTGGTTTTGGTTACATCATTTTGATGGTGACTTCCAGCCGTGTTTCACCCACGAGTAGACTTTTATCAACAAAAGCTGCAGCATGTAAAGACGTGATTATTTTTTTATTGAGATCATGCACTAAGGGCCTCATTCTAAATGACTGGGTGATTGTATCCATGACAGAATTGGATTATGGATGAGCTAAATGCTAACCATGTTGTGAAATACATGCATCCATATTAAATATGAGAAATAAATCAAGAATATATAATTAGAAGTAGTAGGATGAAACCCAGTATTAAGAAATTTATCATGGGAACTGGGAAACACTGATGTGTAGCGAAACAGCTGGAAACAGAGACAACTTTAGCCTTAACTCCTCACTTGTTATTCCTGAGTTAGGTTTCTTTTGTTTACATAGCTATAAAACAAAAAAAAACTGGATAGTGTTCAAAGTACAGAAATAAAAATAAAGCCACTCTTCCATCAGTGACAACTCTTCCCTAATTTCAACAAAATCTACTAATAGTGTATGCATAGTGTCCCACAACCTAAAACAGGACCAATGTGAAAATGACCCAATGCTAGTCTGGTTTGAAGGCTCAATGGAGTAATACTAGGAAGTGTTATCTTTTGACAGTAGCTGGGTACCGAAGGCTCTTCAGTGTGCCAGGAGGGGGGGTTCCTCCTCTGAAGATTAATTAAAACCCACCAACCACTGAAAAGTCTCCTTGCAGGAGATGCGCCACATCCCAGGCAGTTACTGTGAAACACGGAGCAGCCTTTGGCTTAAGTTTTCCGCTGCTGTCCCAAAGCCCCTGCACCAGGAGAGGTTTCAGAAGTTTCCTTTCCAGACGGGCGGAAATGTCCTTCTCCCTTTGAGAGACGTGGTGCAAAGGAGCCCGTCTCCCGGCCCCCGACACACTTCAGCCTGGAGAGGCGGCATGGGCCGAGGCCCAGTAGAGCTGTTTCCCCCGCAGCCCTCGCTCCTGGTCCCGCAGACCCTGCACCTGGAGCCGCGCCCTCCGCGTGAGGGAGAGCCGAGCCCGCCCCCCGTCCGGCCGGGAGGGACACGGAAGGAGCCGGGCGAGTGGCTGCCACGACAAAGGGCTTGTCCGCGCGCCCGCCCGCCCCGGGGAAAGCACCTACTTCCCCGAGCCGCTCACGCCCATCACCGCCAGCAGCACCATGGCGAGCCCCGCCGCGCGCCTGCTCCTCCGCTGCGCCCGGCCGCAGCCCTCCCGCCTCCTCCCCGTTCCCGGCCCCTCCTCCCGGCGCCGCCTCCGAAAAGGCACCGCGGCCCCTTTCATGCCCAGGGAGGCGGGTGCTGCTGCTCCGCGCGAGCCCAGGCCAGGCTGTTTGCAGACTTCACACGCCTCCCTGGCTCCCGCAGCGAGCTCTGTTCATTCTCCACCCAGAGGGATTTCTGTTTGGGCGCCTGCCAAGCACCATTCCGCTCACCTTGTGCTAATAGCCCCAGCCTGCTGGTGTTTGACTCCGCTAGCCCCGCCGATCCGACCTCTGCTGCTACTCCCAAGGGATGTAGATGTGATGACCAAGGACCATGGGCACCTCCTTCGTCCCAGCCTTCAGGACCTCTACCTGATAGCATGGATGCTCCCTAGTGACATCCTGGGATGTTTGTTTTAAGGTAGTGCAGGAAGTGCTGCAGGAGGCCTTCAAGTAGATCGAATTACCTTTACTAAATGGAAGAGATGCTCCATTTGATCCATTTTGCGGTATCTTTTGTTTTTGAAACAATAAGCGTTAGCTCTTAATTCCACTAGAGTCTATTTGGCAGCTGTCCACCCTCCTATATGTAACCCGCTGACCCCAGGCTCCATGTCCTCCTCCTGTAAAACCAGCTGGATCTTGACTTGGGGTTTGTCCAGCCTCCTGTATATAACCAATTAACTTTTTTCCAGCCCTATGCCTATCACATTTGTAAGGAGCTTGCTCAGATTTATACCCATAGTTTCAGGGCCTGTTGCCACAGTGGTGTTTCAACTTTATTCTAGCAAAGTTGATGGGTAGCTCCTTTGAGCTACTAGTGTCTTGTTCTCTGTAACACCTGTCAATGACCGTGTCTTTCATGGTTTCCAGTTACCTTAGCCAGAAAAATAGGTGAGCTGTGAGCTTTAATATCAGCCTCCCTGTAATTTTTTTTTAAGGACAGTTTTCCTTTGACCTCACACAAGAAGTCTAAAGTGGCTGAATTTCACATTAATCAAATAAAATTTATTTACCAATGTTCTTTTCAAAGCCTCTGTGATGGATAGGAGTGCTGGCCAGCACCTGGTCACTAAAGGGTTGAACTCAGGTAGTTAGCAAGGGTGTTGGCAGGGGGCCAGCAGAACCAATGGGGATACAGTGCTGAAATTTGATTTGGATATAGATACCTGGTCTGCTCTCCCTTTGTGTGAATTCTAAGTTAAGGGCTGGAGGGAGCAGATGCAGTACTCAGAATTACCATGCCTATAAGAAATATAGGACATGGGAGTGAACTGGGCCTCAAAGTACCGATCAGCACGGATTGGGAGTAGAAGGCAAAGGTGTATTTAGTCACAATCAGGGTATATTTCTTTGTTTTGGTTGTTTGGTTAAACATCTCTGTGTGAATTTATGCCTTCCCTCCCCCATTCACTATCTAAGAGCGTGCCCAGAGATGTTTTTAATTTGTTTTATTCAGTTGCTCTTTAACACCTAGCAACCAAGTAAGCTTTATCAAGTACAGCAAACTTCCGATAATCTGGCACCTTTAGGACCCAGAGGGTGCCAGATTATCAAATATGCCGGACTATCAGAAGGGGGGACTATGAGGGGTCTGGGGTGGGGTGGGGGTATACCACCCCAGACCCATCATAGCTCCCCCTTCCGATAGTCCGGCTCTGCCCCAGGTGTCCCCGATTCAGCCGCTGCTGGTAGAACCACCCCTCGGTGCTGCAAGACCAACCCGGCAGCACCCCAGCTGCTCTTGGGGATGCCTGGGGCAGAGCAGCTGGAGTGCTGCCGGGTTGGTCCCGCAGCCCCGAGGGGCAGCGCTACGGGACCAACCCGGCAGTACCCCAACTGCTCTGCCCCCAGCTTCCCCGATTCAGCTGCTGGTCAGTTTCAGCAGCAGCTGAATCGGGGAAGCTGGGCGCAGAGCAGCTCCAATTGTCTGGCTGCCCGGAGCACTTCCGGGTTCCCGATGGTGCCGGACCATCAGGAGTGTCGGAGCATTGGATGCCGGACCAATGGAGTTTTACTGTATATCTTTTTGTTTTGTTAATAAAATCTCCTTTTTTAAGGCAATGATTTGATTCTTATGTCCTCGAAAGAAACAGGAGGTCTGTCAGGGTGTATGTATGCATGCCTAAGAATAAGAGGTCAGCTGCCAGAGACTGCAGTTTGTTTTCTCTTTGTTTTCAAGCTCTCTTGTGGTAAAGGAGCTTGGGGGTACCCCTCTGGAAGAAGTCCAACTGCTTTCTTCCTGGGTTCAAGAACAAAGGGATTTTCTTTTGTTTCACTTTGTGGTGGCAGCTCCCCACTCCCCCCCCCAAAAGGGTCCATGAATCTGTGACTCTGGGGCTTTTTTGTAAGCAGAGGCTATGGAGGCAAGGTATTTATGGTCTCTTGTGGGCGCCCATCATCTGCACTCAGACTACCAGAGTGAGGAATAGCCCTGACAGCCTCATTTGAATAAAAAGGGAAGAAAAGCTCCATATTCTAGATATTAGTAGAGATTTGGCTTTTTACCTGGAATAGGCTAGTCTTCAAGTTTTCATTTAATCTCTTTATTGTAGTTTCAGACAGAATAAAGGCCAACTCAGCATCCACTCTGAGGACTCTTCCTGAATTTCTGCCTGTTTTCATTTATGCTGATTGTCTTATATTGCAACTCACAGGCAATTTCTGCATGTACTCAGTCTGCAAAGTGGTAAGGCAGCCACTTGGTCATTACTACATGTATTCGTATCTCAGCGAATCTAGAGACAATGCTAGATTTGGATGGATTATTCTACAATCCCTATTCAAGTAGTAGACCCTGAGTCCATCTACATTCCACTAGCTTGTGAGGCACCTATGTGAAATGAACATATGCAATCGCTCATACCTACCTTTTGGTAACTTGTTCTTTAAGATTTTGCATATATGTCTAGTCTGTGACCAACCCCCCTTCCAGAAAGACCCCAATAGGAAGAAATGGGGGTGGAAATCAGAAGTAGAATGGCCCTTGATTCCTGCATGCAGAGATCAGGGATGTTAAATTTACATTAATTGGCTAATCGAATAGTCGATGCAATTTGAATCGACTATTCAATTAGTCGATAAGGGTGCCTCTGTCTTTGAAGTGGGCTGTTGTTACATTTCAAAGATGAAAGCGCTGCAGGGAGCATGAAAGCTCCTGCTGGCCCCGTGCTCCCCACAGTGTTTAGTCCCCAACTGACCCTGGGCTCCACGCAGCACTGCCGCTTTGAAGCATCCTCTTCTCTTCCCCTGCCTTGCTGCCTCTTTCTGATAGAGGCAGCAAGGGTGGGAGGGGAGAGCTACTAATCGACTAGTGTGTCGACTATCTGATAAAGCATTTGCTTAGCAGATAGTCAACTGGTTGTTCACACAATCATGTGCCGAAAGTGTCCATCTACTATGTACATTGGACAAACGTCTCAGACACTTCGCCAAAGGATCAATGCCCACAAAACAAATATCAGACAGGATCACAAAGAAAAACCAGTTTCTTGCCATTTCAACCAGAAAGGACATTGTCTCAATGACTTGATTACCTGCATCCTGCTTCAAAGACCTTTTAAGACTTCACTTCAAAGAGAATCCTCTGAACTGTCATTCATGCTTAAATTTGACACTTTACACTCAAATTTGAATAAAGGTGCTAATTATCTTACCCTTTACAAAGATAGCTTCCCCAATTATCACCTCTAATATCATTAGCTCACAGACATTTACCTCCCCCCTCCTCCATCCCCCTTCTGTTCTGAAATTTGATTTGTCCTTTTTATATGTGTTCTTTTTTTTTAATTGTATCCTTTGGTATATATGGTTGTGACAATTTTCTTCCACTATTTGATCTGAGGAAGTGGGTCTGGCCCATGAAAGCTCATCACCTATTAAACCATCTTGTTAATCTTTAAAGTGCTACATAGTCCTGTTTTTTGTTTCAGCTGCATCAGACTAACACGGCTACATTTCTACCACTATCCCTAGCAGTCACTTGAGTCACTAGAGGGTGCTCATGCTACTCCAATGGGGGGCAGCTGAGGGAAAAATCTGAGAACTCTGTGCCAGGAGTGCACATATGTATAGTGGAAGGGACGTTTACAATGTAAGTAACCATTTTATCTGAAATACCTTAGTAAGTAAATGCATAAAGGAAGAGCAGACGGTTTTCAACAAGGATCTCTACTCATTAATCATGCTTGTTTTCCCAGGATCTTACCCTGCAGCTGTTCCATGTGCAAAACTCCTATTAGTGGGTGTAATTCTACAGTCCTTACAAAGATAAAACTCTCTGTGAATTTTTGGAGACAAAGGGCCTGATTCTCAGATCAGCCCCCAGAGCATTTGGTGAATCAGGGATGGGAGCTCCAATGGTTTCTTTTATACCCTCTCTGACTCTGGGACTGGTTCTGACTCTGGGATTGGCATAGTAATCAGCATCATTAAAGCAGCCCCAGGGTTTTCCTTGGTCATGCCAACAATGGGGGGCCCCAGCAAGCAGTGTAGGAGCCTTTGTGGCATCTCTAACCACTGGAAGATTTCCCTATGCACAGGGGAAACCCTACCCCACAGCCCTGCTGGGCCTGCTAAGCTGCGGGCAGCCTTGTACCAGTAGACCAAATGTAAAGTTGCTTGAATAGATGTGAGATTCAGATTTTATTTTACCGTATCCAATTCTTCTTAGTGTAGTATATTCCTCCAGGGCACATTGTATGCATAAATCCAAACAAAAACTGAAACATGAGCTATGAGCCACCTGTCTTAGGTTTTTCTTTTCCTGCCCATTAGTCACAAAACAGGAATGGTAATATTACATAAAGCATCATCTCAGTCTGACTTTGAAGTTTGAGAACTGAAAATAAGTTATATAACTGAATCTCACTAATGGTAAAAAGAGCACAAATCAGAGGATACTCCAAAGCGATCTATAGCTAACTTGACTAGCATATATGCGTGTGTATAAGGTTATATTATTCTATTTATACAGATGAATAAAATCAATTCTAAATATAAAAGTCACTTCATTTTAAATATATCCATAACAGTAAAGGAAGATACTGTACTGTGCAAACACACAACTATTTGATGAGGTATTGAGAGAGTGAAGATACATCCAGAATATTAGCTTTTCCGGACACTAAAAACATGTTCTAAGCTTTATGGACCAAATTCTGCTATATTGCATCAATGTAAATCCAGAGTAACTGTAAGGATGCTAACATAGTTATCCAGATTTACGTCAATGTAACTAATAACAGAATCTGTCCAAAGTGGTTAACACAAATCAAAATTAGGGCGTCCCCACTATAGGTCATCCAAGTATACATCCGTTCTGCACTAAAGTCATTGACGCTTGTAGGAACTGATGCATTATAAGTCCTCCCATTCTTGCAAAAAAAAACCCCCAAAAAACCCTAAAACAATATTTTGCGCAAATGGAAGTCAGCTATGGGAAAAAATTCCCTGCTTTAAGTTGTTCCGCTATAAGTGGAAGTTTTTTGGAACATATTTAGGACTTACAGTGAGGACCACCTATATCAGCCAAGGAAAATTCCTCCATGTGTCTGACCAAAGTAAATGCATTTGTATAAGAATAATCGTAAGTGATTTGCACCAGTACTTGTGCAACATAAAAATCGTTATCAGAGCTCCTGATAATGTAACATAATTTCCTAGAACTCACTGTGCTGGGATAAAAAGACAATACTGCTTTTAACAGAGCAAATGAAATATGAGAACAATATCTGAATAGTGACAAAGGGCATGATTTTGATCTTTGCTGAATCAGCAAATTATAAGTGACTCTGAAGTCAGTGGTTTCAGACTCAAGCCTTTCTCTGATCTCTTTTGTGCTCTTGTATCGGGCAAAGAGGCTAGTGAGCATCTAGCTCAGTCTACTTTGGGATTTCCCCTGGTATGGCCAGTGTCATCTGCAGCTGCCAGTATAAGGGCTCCATGGGAATGGGGAGACATGTCTAATACGTGCTGCATTCTGACAACTTGGGGTGGCCCTTTCTGGGTGCCACAGCCAGCTGGGCAATTTAAAGCAACATCTCGGAGGCTCTAAAAATACATCAGGGACTAAAGCAAATCCTAAGCTCAGGAAGCTGCAAACTAATGTGATGCTTCAGCTGCATTCAGCAAATAAAGGGTGCAGCTGAGGGTGAGGCCAATGGGCTTATACTGGTGTAAAACCAATATATGTGAGACCAGCCTCAAAGATTTTAGTTTTTAATTTTAAAAGTCTTTTGCCTCCAACGATAATACAGGTTCTGCAACAGTTATTTAATCTTCTCATCTTTTGTTTTCCTCCTAACAGCCATGCCCTAGAACTTATGCAATGGGGTGTTTCAGCATTACTTAGTATAATAGTTTGTATGTTAATATAGCACCACTAATTTTGAATAAATAAAAAAACCCTCTGCATCTCATGGATTGCAAACAAATCCTGTATCTACTATAATTATCTCCAATTATCATAATAAAGCAATTGGAAAACAGAGAGTATTCATATTTCACTTTACTCTGTATAAGCATGGTGCCTAGAATTGGACACAATACTCCAGCTGAGGCCTCACCAGGCTGAGTAGAGCAGAACAGTTACCTTCCATGTCTGACATACAAATGTATTGTACACTTCTGAATGTTAGCCTTTTTCACAACTACATCATGTGATTTACTTATATTCAATTTGAGATCTACTGTAACACTTAGATCCTTTTAGCAGTACAACCAACTAATGATGAATTCCTCGTGGTGTAGATGTGCGTTTAACTTTTCCTTCCCAAGCGAAGTACTTTGCATGTTGTCTCTACTGAATTTTATTTTTTTAAATTTCAGATCAATTCTCTCATTTAAGTTATTTTTTATTTTAATCCTGTCATCAAAGATCCTTGCAACCCCTCCCAGCTTTGTCATCCACGAATTTTAGAAACATACTCTCCACTCCATTATCCAATCATTAATGAAAATATTGGTTAGAACCTAAGAACTGACCCCTGTAGGGCCCCCACTAGATACACCCTGCCAATTTGGCAATGAAATATTGATAACTACTCTTTTGAGTATGGCCTTCAAACAATATACCTTATAATAATTTAATCTAGATCACACTTCCTTAGTTGATTTATGAGAATGTGTTGTGGGACTGTGTTAAAAGCCTTATTAAGACCTCTATACCAGAGTTTCTCAATATTTTTTTTATAAAGAACCCCCTTTTAAAAAAATTATAAGTACCCCCAGTACCTACAGTTTTCAGACAGAAATATTTTTTTTCTACCATTGCAACACATTTGTTTAAACAACTTAATCATAGCCAGGTAGGTGATGACATTTTTGGGTGTAAAAACTACAAAAATAATAAAACACTGTAAAACTTAAAACAAAAATTAAGTTTTCTCCAAATTTAAGTTGTCTTGCCCAGATTTCAAATTTCAGTTGTACCCCCGTACTTCTCTCAAGTACCCCTAAGGGTACTAGTACCCCTGGTTGAGAAACACTGCTCTATACCAGTAGTTCTCAACAATGGATATGTACCCGTCGGGGTATGCCACGGCTTTCCAGGGATGCCTCAACTCCTCTTCGTGTTTGATGGTCTTACAACAGGGTATGTAAAAAGCGCTAAAATTCATACAGACTTGCTTATACTGCTCTGTATACTGAAATGGAAGTACAACATAAATATCCCAATTGATTTTATATGGTTAAAATTATATAGTAATAGTGTAATGATTTTATATTTGTATCTGATTTTGTAAGCAGGTACCTTTAAATAAGGTGAAATTTGGGACATACAAGACTAATCAGACTCCTGGATGGGTTACAAAACCTGGAAAGATTGAGCACTGCTTCTGTCTACCATGCCTGTTTTAGTGCTAATACTACATGTCACGCAGGCTGTGTAGCTCTCTTGCACACTGAGTTGTACCTTACTGTGGAAGTAGCATCCAAGACAACAGCTTCAGCATGATCTGATTTTTTATTTTTTTCCTCTCATAGAATCATAGAAAGGTAGGAACCAGCTAATGGGATCAGAACATATTGCGAACAATGGATTAGTTATTTCTGGAGTAACATAGTTCCAAGGTGCACATTCTTAAATAGGATAGCGATATCAAGTTGTAATTATAGCATTGTATATCTTTTCGTCTTCTTACGCCATCTGTATCCACAACCAATGGCTGTTTTTGTTTTTAGCTGGGCCCAACTCCAGTAAACACAAAATTGAGTTATTCAGGTGCAGGAAAGGTTCAAGCGAGGCATTATACTATAAACTCTTTGGGCCAAATAACTTGTTTATTTGTCCTTTGCCATACCAAAATAAACAGACCATTTGCACCCTTAAAAAGCACATTCATAATTGTCCTGGCAAAGGTGAAAAAATGTTGCCTTCTCCAAATTTGCAGCAAGTCCCCTCCCCCCTTCTCCTGGGGGTTCTGGGACACCAGGCCTCAACCTGCCCGCCTTCATTTAATCCCACCTGTGCCCCAGCAGAAACTGAGTGCAGCGGAGTGAGAAAAATCAATGGAGAAAATGAGGCAGGCAAGAGAGCAAGAGAGGAAATAGAAGAGAAAATGCGGAAGCGGGGGCGAGGACAGGAGAGGGGCAAGGAGAGGGGCAGAGTGGGAGACGAGAGAAGAGGTGAGCCCGCGAAAGGGGCGGGGAGGAGCGGTGGGGAGGAGCCAGGCCGGGCTGAGAGGCAGCAGGGAGGGGTGGAGGATGCTGAGGCTGGGCTGGAGAGAGGCGAGCAGAGCCTGACGCAGCAGCAGCGGTCCCAGCCCCTGGCGCAGACCGCGGGCTCTTCACACGCCACTTGGGCTTGTGGGGCTGGCCGCGGGGAAGGGCGCGGGTAGCGGCAGCAGCATGGTGTCCGCCCCGCGGCAGGAGCCGCCGCCGCCTCGGGGCTGAGCGGCCACCGAGCTCCGCTCCAGCTGCACTGCGTGGCCCGGGGTGGGCGGCTCCAGGTGCCCGGGCGGCTGGGCTCGCTCCCCACGGGGGCTGTGGTGCATGTTCGCCCCCTGCGAGTGCATGAGGAGAGGCGGCAGGAGGACCATGAAAATGATCCGGTTCCGGAGCTCGAGCATCAGGTCCCTGAGCCAGGAGATGAAATGCACCATCCGGCTGCTGGACGACTCCGAGATCTCCTGCCATATCCAGGTGCCTGCCAGGGTGGGGAAGGGGAGCGGGACTGGGGCGGGGAGCCTGGCTTGGGCCGAAGGTGGGTGAGTCGTGGGAGGGCTTTCCCTGTTCTACAGCACAGGCAGCCCCAAACACACTACTCCAATCCTCTGGCTTCTCCACCATGCTAGGGGACATGTACAGGTCTGCCCCCCTTATATCCTCCCTCTCCTGGTCACCTGCCGCCTGGCCCCTCTTTCCTTTTAGTCCGTGTGCACTGAAGCACATAACTGTGCCTTGGCATTTACACCGTGCCTGTGTTGCTCTGTCCAGTTGTATTTAGGGTGACCAGACAGCAAGCGTGAAAAATGGGGGCAGGGAAGGTAATAAGGCACTTGCGTAAGACAAAGCCCCAAACAGCAGGACTGTCCATATAAAATCAAGATATCTGGCCACCTTAGTTCTTTTCCTTTCTCTGTCACACTGTGGTGCGGTCATTACGGGTGTATTGAGAAGTTGTGTGCGGGGAGTGAGTGCATCTAGAGAAACAGGCAGGGGAAAGCAAAGGCCAAATAAAGACTGGCCAGGAGAGAGAGAGTGATTGGGGAAAAGTGCCAGAAAGAAAATTGTTAGAGAAGTTCTGTGCAAATGAATGAACTTCACTGGAATATCAGAGGGACTGGAACAATTTGCATAGTGGGGGTGCTGAGAGACATTGAACCAAATTGTACACCTCATGTATGATGGAAACGGCTTCAAGCCAGAGGACATGGGAGCACCCACAGCACTCTTAGTTCCAGGATCTAGGAACTGACTGCAACTGAGATGCTGGCAGTAGTAGTAGTTGTGTTGTAACTCCATTGACTTAGCAGGAATGGATGCCAGGGACAAATCTAGTTCATTATGTCCAAATCTCTTTCTCTCTGTGCATAATGTTTGTGTCTCCATGACACACTGGAAGATATTTCTTTCCCTGTAAAACATTGTAATGGAAAAAAGAAACCAAGTATAACAAGGTTTACAGTTGTAACTGCAGTGCTATATCTGTCTAAGAGCAATTAGCTATTGATTATGATGGTAAATTGCATTTCTGTTTTCTGGTAGTAGTGGATTCTGGAATTTTTCCTTTTGTTCCATCTCCTTTCTCACATTGAAAGATTTTTAGGGTTTTTTTTGGTGACAAAATCCATTGTGCTGGATCTGTGCATGCTGGCTGTTGTGTTGTGTGTTGCAGGCTTTTGCAGCAGCAAACCTCGCCCTGCTGTTGGACTGAGCTGCTGCCCTGTTGCACAGGAAAGAAGTGCTTTCTGGTGCTCTGATTTGTGTAGATAGTTCAGGCACAGCCAGCCCCTTTCAGCTACAAAGAGGCTACTTACTGTTAGGTTCTACACCATTTATTAATGTCAAAGAGTTAGGCAGTATCTGTGGGGTGCCCTTTCTACCTATCTTTTTATTTTTCCTCTCTAGACTAGAGGAAAAGCACTGTCTACGTGAATTAGCAAATACAGCGCCCTCTAGCAGTCCTGCTGCTTCTCCTGCTGTATACTATGAATGAAATATGTTCAGATTGTGTTTAACAATCTGCAAGAGCAGTTAGGCTTTGGACTGACACTCTACTGTTTTTTTTTTAAATTCCACTCAGGCCTGGCAAAGTGACCAGTAACCATGTGAGAATTTGTAAATGCTCACCCATTTATTTTGAAGTGCCTGGAATCTGGGTCTCTTCAATATTCTCATAAAGTAATCTTGATTTCCTATTATATGAGTGTTTATAAGAGAAGCTTCATGTGTTGTTGCATCTATCGGATAAAAAATATTATTTATATATTGCAAAGGTGGAAAACATTCCTAGTACCTGAAGTTTCCTGTTATAAATGAAGCTCCAGTTCATCAGCAGGCATTAATGAAGTGTTTGACCTTTTCCACCTTGTGATGGATGGACCTCATTACCAATGTTAGTAAAATGTTATTTTGAAAGCAGTATCCAAAAGTGTTTGTGCTTCATCAATACTGAGCACTGAGAGAGTTCATAGCATTCAAAGTGAACTGTGTCTGAAGAAATGAGTTGAACTTCTTGATATATGCCCACGAATAGGGATAGAAAATAGTTCTTCATGTGAGAATTTTTAATTTGACTTAACACAGTTGAATAGTTACAATCATGATGATTTTATTGTACTCGCCTTTCCTTACTTTTATCAGACTTGGGGGGAAAAAAAAAGACCCGCTTGACGCAACCACACAATGTAAAGAAGCCTGTGAAATTTCTAATGGAACAGAGATAGAAATGTAGCCGTGTTAGTCTGGGGTAGCTGAAGCAAAATGCAGGACAATGTAGCACTTTAAAGACTAACAAGATGGTTTATTAGATGATGAGATTTCGTGGGCCAGACCCACTTCCTCAGATCAAAACCACTTCCTCAGGTTTTGATCTGAGGAAGTGGGTCTGGCCCATGAAAGCTCATCATCTAATAAAACATCTTGTTAGTCTTTAAAGTGCTACATTGTCCTGCATTTTGCTAATGGAACAGAGTTTGTGTTGTTGAAGCATGATTATATTTTTGATACAGGTTTGGCAGTAAGGGAAAAATTCCTAATTAACATAACCAGAACTCAGATGTGTTGTGGATGTGAGGAATGCAGATAATTCTGTGAGCATTTGAGGCCAAATGCTTCCCTGTGTAATCTTACTGACTTCCCTAAAGTTATAGTAGGGACTAATTTGGCCCTTCCTTTCCTCTGCAAAGCCATTGATCACCACAGGCCTGATTTCCAGACATACTGAGCACCACAACTTGAATTGTAGTCATTGGGATTTGTGAGCGCACAACACTTCTGAAAATATGGATCCATGAATTTTGCAACTTTTTTTGCTTGAGCCAAATTCTATTCCGATTTACTTCCTGGGCAGCTAAATTCACGGGATCATAATGGAATTGTTCAGGATATAAATCAGTGTAGACCTTTTTGTCTTGGTCTTGTACAATGCCTAGAAGTAGCAGGGAATTACTGCGATCATGTACATGCACTGAATACCGTATATAATTTTTTGGCAACTTTCACTGCTGAGCAGTTTGGCTTAGGGATGTTAGATATTGTGTAAAATTGAGTGGTCATGTAACCGCATGAAATCCTAGTGGTTACACAACTATTCGATAGTCCTCGGGGGCTGGGCTAGCAGCCAGTGTGCTCTAGCCCCACGTTCGGGGAGCGCCCTGCTGCCTCTATCAGAGGCAGCCGCACAGAGTGAAAGGCGGGAGCTGGTCTCCAAGGGGAGCCAGTTTAAAAACCAGCTCCCTGGGCAGACTGTCTGCCTGTTGCCCTGTGCTGCTGCCTTGATACAGAGGGAGCAGCATGAGGTGGAAGCAACTCCTGTCTGCCCGGGTCTGAGCTCCCCATGGACAGAGGCTGGTCTGCAGCAGCAGCCTCTATCTCCGGGGTATCCAAGCTCGGACCCCCTCCCCGGGTAGGTGCTGCTGCTGCGGACTAGCCTCTGTCTGCAGCAGGCCCAGGTTTGCCATGGATAGAGACTGTTCTGTAGGTTGTGGAGCAGCCCCTGTCTGCGGGGGAGCTCGGACCTCCCACAGAAGGAGCTGCTTCCACGGACCAGCCTCTGTCCTTGGCGAGCCCAGGCTGACATGGACAGAGGCTGCTTTGTGGAAGCCTCCCTCACTTCCCTTCTCCCTTGCTGCTGCTGATAGAAGCAGCAGCGCTTGGGGGTGAGAGGGGCAGGCAGTACCGTGGAGCTGGTGCTGCAGGAACCGGCATTTAAGCCAGCTTCCCCCAGCCCTGGCTCCTGCCTGCCCCCCTCCCTTTGCCACCTCTGTAGGAGGCAGTGGAGGATGGGGCAGGTGGGTCCACTCCTGGGGAGCCTGCTTGAAAACTGGCTTCTTACCCCGGTCACCTTCTGTGCTGCTGTCTCTCTATCAGAGGCAGCAGCACAGGGGGAGGGGAGGAGGTATGGGCGCAGGCGAATCTGGAGCTCATGGGTAGCCTGTTTAAAGCCAGCTCTCACAGCCACCAGCTCCTGCTGTCCCTCCACCCTCCGCTTTGCTGCCTCTGTAACAGAGGCAGCAAGGTTTGGGGAGTGCATGTAGTCAAGAAGATTAACTGATAAGACCAGGCTCATCGGTTAATCGTGTAGTCAACTACATGTTGACATCCCTACTTTGCCTGGACTTTTCTGCTAATGTACATGTTTCACAATCCGAAACAATCTTCCATTCTTTCCCATCTGCCAAAAGCTCAAACTCCTCCTGCTTAGCTGGTGAAGCTTCCACCTTCCTCCCAATAACATATATAGTGCAGTTACACTTTGTCAATGCAAAAATGTTTAGGTTATCAAAAACTGAATATGCAGGTACAATGTAAAATTTGGATTATAGTTACTGTACTGATTGTATTTTAATATTTAAATTATCTCTTGTTAATATTTTAAATTAATCTGCCTCACAATTTCCAATTTGTCAAAAATTCAGGGACTTGACCATGGATCGTACAGGGCCTTGCTTGAAACACATTTCCTTTGGTAGGCCTTTCTGGTGGTGTTATTGAACATATTGAAATGAAAATCACATTCTTTCATTCAAATGAACCAAATCCAAGCCTCACCACAAGCGGTGTCTGCCTTCAGCCTCTATATCATCTGTGTAGACTTAATTGACTGGATAAAATTCTTCAGGGACCTACGTGATATTCTAAGTTCATCTTTGCATGCAAAATGAACAGAAAATAGGTATAGAAAGCTGACTTGTTTGGACAGGGCATTCAGCAGATATGCAGAGTGAGTGCAATGTGACTTGCTTGCAGTGGGCCAAAAGATGTTTGTAACAAGAGAATGGTGTGTAATTTGCCAAAAACAGGGCTTGTGAAAAGGAAAATCCAATTCAACCTACAAGTCAGTGGTGCTCATGCACATAAGCAGGAGCATTCACACACACACGCTTTAAACTTTCCTTGCACCCTACTAGACATCCTCACAATTTCATACACCTTCCCAGAATCATAAAAGAAATGTTTGTTTGGACAAAAAAGGTTGAATGTTAGCTATGTTATCCAAATGCTGCATACTGATAAGGGAGATGGCTGCCCATGTTATGTGCTGTGAGGATAACCACAGTACTGCCAGAGTTGTGACAGATGGAAAACCCTGGATAGTGATGTTTTGATCATTTAACAGTAGACCCTAACTCAAAAGTCTGACACTGCCAAATCATATTTGAATATATACGCTAGACCACAGCTATGTTACAGATGTGGAGTTTTTAGAGCTCACAATAGGCATTTCAACATAAAACTAATTTGCATATCTGAAGCTTCATTGCAGAATTTGTCCCAACAAAAGATGCAGCTAGAGTTGTGCATTCTTCAGCTAAACCACATATAAAAAGAACACCCAGGATTAACCGGTTGAAAAAGTATGGTTTGATTTTCTTTGTGTAAATGTAATGAGATTCAAGGAAAAATAAGACCAACATTTCATTTTAGCATTAATGTTCTTTTAAGTGGCTTATTGGTCACTTCAGGCTGATTAGTGCCTAGTGCTGGAAATGATTTTTTCTTTGTGAAATATCAAATTATGGGGTGGGTTGGGGAGATCATATAAATCCTGCATTTGCAGATTCTGGCCAACTGGTTACTGAGTTATAGAACTGTTGTGTAGGTCATCAAGTAGCTCAGGGCTAGGTTTGTAACTCAAAGGTCAAAACGCTGCCTTTAGCTGTGAAACTTCATGACTGCAAATTAAAGTGATAAGTGACATAGGAAATGGTTAGGGATTGAGGCTTAACTAATTCTTACAATGAAATTTGTTTCCCACTTTTTTTATTTATAGGTTAAGCCTTTCTGGGAACTAAAATTTGGCAGTATTAGAGTGGCACTAGGATAAAACTGTAGTTGCATAGCTAAAAGGTAGACCTCATGGAAAATAACCTAAAGGTACCGTGGTCACTGTCTGTTTCCATTTGCAAGACAGTTGACCTGCCTGACTGAGCACGATACTAAAGTGATTTCGGTAAAGGTTTAAAGGAGGCTAATGGCAGAAATAGGGTTTAAAAACCAGAGAAGAGTTGTGAAAAGCAAACAGGAATTCTGTTCTTGGTTTTGCCAATATTATGTTAAAATATCAAAGTATCCTGGTTAAACTTTGCCAACATAACTTTAATACCTTAATCATGAGTAGTTGATAGGATGCTTTTCAATATATATTGTTATGGTTGTTTATATTGTAGTAGTGCCCAAAAGTCTCACTGTGCTAGATGTTGTACAAACTAACAGGCAGAAGTCATTGACTTCAATGGGACTAACTAACTCACATGCTTAAAATTAGGTGTAGATTTATGTATACCTTGTTGAATTGGAGCCTTAATTATTCCAGTATACCTTTAATCTTGGTACACCTGCTAACTCTAGTATCTGATCTTTCTTGAGTAGAGGGCATTGTTTATGATGGACTATCAAATTGTATAGGGTGGCAGGTTTTTTGTGTGAGCAAATGTCTATCATGAACCATTATGAAACCATTAAATCAATTTCAATGGAATGACCTAGGGCAGAATTTTAACCCTTAACATCAGAAAGGCTGGTAAATGTAACATGTTTTTTAATTTAAATTACACTGCAATCTGAAAGCCGTAAACAGTTTATGGTACTTCAGCCTCCAGCTACACTGACTCTGAGGGTGTGTCTAGGCTACAGGGTTTTCTGAAAAAAAGTAGCCTTTTTTTTTTTTTTTTTAAACTTCACCTGCATCTAGACTGCAGCCGCGTTCTTTCAAAAGTAAATCGAAAGAATGTGGCAGTTTTTTCGATTGCGGTAAACCTAATTTTACAAGGAATAATGCCTTTTTTCAAAAGTACTCTTTTGAAAAAAGGCACTATTGAATGCAAACTGCATTTTCGAAAGAGCATCTGGACTCTCTCTTGAAAAAGGGGCTAGCTTTTTCGAAAAATCTTCTTGTAGTCTAGATGCTCTCTTTCGATAGAGGCTTATAGTCTAGACGTACCCTGAGAGAGCCTGTAAAGTTGGTGTGAAAGAGCTCCTCACCTCTAAATGGTAGTTTATTATTGAGACATTGAAGTTCACTGGCAGTTTCATTCTTTCTTTGTGACTAGTAAAAACATTTAATGACCTGGGTCAAATTACTTGATCTTATGCTTCAGTCAGCAGACCTGTAAAAGTCCAATAACGGGAACCTCTCTCAACAAAAGAGAGCAGCTGAATTGAGATTTCCTGGGCAGAATTATTTTTATATAAAAAAACTTTTATTTCTCTCTCTCTCTCTGCTTATAGTTTCATTACATTACCATAGCTTAATTTCTTGGTGAGTCCAGCTGTCAAATTAAGGGAGGAGGGAAAAGATTATGGGGGGGGGGGGGAACCTCTCTTGAGTTGAAAAAGGAAAATAAACTTTCTTCTGCTTTTGGTTATGATCTGCTGATATGTATTACAACTCTTAGTTCATGACTAAAGAAAGAATGAGGAAGACCAAGTCTCTGAGTGTTCGTTCCAATCTGTTGTGAATCCTCTATCAATTTTACATGGATCTTTATATAAAAACTTCCTATAGCCCTTTGAAGAAAATATTTCTGACCTATTTTAGATTGTGATACTGATAATTTATTTATAAATAGCGTTTCTTTTATCTTTTCTCTTGAGCTCACATTTCACTGCTGTCATTTAAGGAATTGATTCACATGTTGGTGTTTTATTCTTTGCTTTAATGTGACACGAACAGTCTCCTATATTTTTTTTCCCACTGATAATTGTGGACCTGCCTTTTTGAATAAACTTAATATATTCTGTCCTTGCATCTCACAGAAATATACCAATTTACCAAAAAAATTTTGTAATCAAAAGGCTCTCTTTAAAATTCCCATCCCTCAGTGAAGCGTGAAGAACAATAGAGTATGTTGAAGCAAGCTTTTGCAATGAAGGACCAATGTCTATTGGGAGATGAACCCCACTGTGAAGACATGTGAGATGTTGACAACTTGAAAAATAAATGGGAAGGCGAGGCAAACAATGGAAATGAGAGAGCAGAGAAGCCAGGGATGAAGATGATGAAATGAACCTTAGCTGTGGAAAGGGAAAGGTTAAGGGATTATGTAGACAGCAGGCAAGAGATTTAGTGAATTTATATTTATCCTGTAAGTGATGTCAGAGTTATAACCAGCAAATGCCTTGAGCTGCTTGAATGTGCTATAACAATTCAGCTATTAGGAAATGGAGCTAGAAGATGTAGGTAGGGGATGCAAATTAGGTTGAGTTTAATGTTACATTTAAAAATGTGATACTATGGCCTGTATTTTCAACTACATGTGTGGGTTGGTTGCTGTGTAATTAGTAGTAGCGCACCTGACAAGAGTGGCATGTCAAAAGCCCCATTGATCAGTTTGAGACTCTGCCTGTATTAGGGATGTAAAATGCCATTTACGCAGTTAACCAGTTAAACATTATGTTTAACCAGTTAACTGCTTAAATGCCCCCGCCCATGGTGCCAGGTGATGCTTGCCAGTTAACTGATGACATCCCTAGCCTGTAGGTATTGAACTAGGTTTCTGTTGTCCTTTCAAACAGTTGCACAGGCCTATAATGGTGTATTCTTGTATATGAAACTCTTGTACATGTATGGTTTGCTCTTTTAAGAACTGAATCCCATTATAAAAAAACAAAGACAGCATCTGTGATTAGCAGGGATGTGAATGGTGAACTGATAAGCCTCACCCTCATCCCCACCCACCCCCATTTAATTGGTTATACAAAGTTTAACTGATTAACTAATTAAATGGGATTTTATATCTCTAGATATTAGCTAGGAGTACATAAACTAAAAACCTATATTAGCAGTTTCTCATTGTTAAAAATCTTGAATCTATCTTCATGAGTTTTGAAGATCTTTATTAATATCACTAAATTGTATTGCTTATTCAATACCAGTCTCTCTGAGGTGAAATTTAGAAGTAAAAGTACCTGCATGACTCAAGTGATTTTTTTTTTTCTCATGATGTTATGCTCATATAATAACCTCTTAGATCTTTTTCCCCTGATTTGCTGGTCACATTGAAATCAACTTATGTACTAATTTTTAAAAATTATCTTTGTTATGAATAATGTGAAGCCGAAAAGAGATAAAAATGCACTTCTCAATACACAAAATTAGCCAGCTAATAATTACTAGTTTGAGAGGAAGTTGGGAGAAGCTGATACTAATTTAAAATAATAATTATGTTTTTATTTCTACCCAACCTCCATTTGTTGCTTATCTTACAAGAACATAAACTTTTCGAGATGCAGACTTGGTCATCCTATATATTTGGACAAAGCCTAGGAAGATACTATTATAATATGAATATTATTTAAAAAAAACCCTCAAAGCCTGTGGAGAACCCCCCCCCCCCCACACACACAAAATATATAAGATACAGTCCAGTATAAATGAAATTTCCACAGATAATGGGTGTGATCCTGTAGGATGCTTAGTGCTTCCTGTGAGGTGTAGAAGCAGCTTCCATTCCTAATGACTTAATGGAGTCTGTTGTCTTGCAAGAGAACTAAATGTACTTTGTACCTCACAAGATTGGTGCTTTTTGACATTTTGAGATGCTCGTTTGTTTAGAGATGATTAGCCACTTGATGTAACGGCGGCTACGTCTATTCTTCAGGCTTCTTGCGCAAGAAGCTTTTTGCGGAAGAGATCTTCCGCAAAAACGTCTTGCGCAAGAACGAGTCCACGCTACAAAAGCACATCACAAAAGCGGTGCGCTTTTGCACAAGGGAGGTTCAGACTGCATGGACATGCTCTCGAAAGAAAGCTCTGATTGCTATTCATAGAATAGCCACCAGAGCACCAGTGCTTTTTTGATTTGCTCTTTTTGCGCATAAAACCCCGTTGCCCATCCATACACACCTTTTTGCGCAAGAACTCTTGCATAAATAGGAGTTACTCCTCGTAGAAAGAGGAATACCTACACCGCAAAAAACCCTCTGTTCTTTTGATTTACTGTAAATTTACTTGTGTAAAAATGCGCTTGAGGTGTGGCTGCTCTGCGGGTTTTGTGCAAAAGCAGCCATTTTTGTGCAAAAACCCTGTAGTGTAGATGTAGCCTGAGAAATCATTTAACAGAAATGATGTGCTCACGGTTAGGGCCAAAACAAATCAGCATTGTGAGAACATTCTATTTAGGATTTTTTGTTTCATTTATCTGAAGCTAAACTTGATATTGCTCTGAAACAACGTTTCCATAATTGAGTTGGCCTCAAGAAAATTACCTTTCAAAAAAAACAAACAAAAAAGATGTGTCCTTCCTGAGAAGAGGAAATAAGATCTCTGAATTTTCTCCCTATAGATTTGGATTGTCACCATATGACAGTCTGTGCATAGCTGACAGTCTGTGCATAGCCATTCAGGCCAGATAATAAGCAAAGTTGATATCTGATATAAGATGATCCCTGCTGATATAGAAATATACTTACATGTTGGTAGCACTGCTATCTCTTGGGTGCTCAGGTTTATCAAATTAAACATAATGTAGATACGTTTTATTGCCTTATCTTTCCTTCTAAGCCCTTTCGTCTCTTGGTGTAGATGATTATTGCCATCCTTGGTTCCTATGTTCATAACCTCAAGGTCTTCTGGGATGCCTTTCTCACTTTTTTCCTGTCACATTGAAGCTGTCATCAAATGAACCCTGCTGCCCGTTTCTCTACCACATAGTGAAAATAAATCACTTCCTACGAGTACCCTAAGCTAACACTGCATATCTGTTCTTGAGTTAGATTTTAGTGTTTATGACATCAGCTATTTCTTTCTGGCTTCCTCATTTTCCCTTGCTTCTCCAGTTCATCCAGAATGGAGCCAATAAAGTCATTTTCATTGCCCACATCTCAGGCCACATTCTGCTCTATTCTAACCCCATGCCTATTAAATCAAGTTTAATAATCTGTCCTTTCTTTCAAGTCTTTACATTAGCTATCTCTCCTACATTCCTACCTTTTTTTGTACCCAGTCTTGTTCCATTTAGTTTGCCCATGCAAGTCTTTCTGTTCCCTTAGTTTCCTTTTTTTGGTGGGGGTTTATACTTTATTTTCATTTTCTGTAAACATCAACTGATAACAATCTTAGTGGTTGTATGTATTGTTAAACAGCTGTTGCAGTCAAACTCCAGAGGTAGCTGTATTTCAGTAGTGGATGAAATGGTCCTTGCAAATATGTATAGTCATTACTGACCCTATAGGATATCGTGCATTTTACTTAAGCAACATTGAGAAATGAAAGGCACTAAAAGTAAGAAGTATTATTTTATTGTTATAAGGGAATCCATATTTTGGTAAAATTTACTTTAGAGGACAAGGAAAGTAACTGAAAATTTGAAGCAGCACACTTTTTAAACTCTGTCTTGGAAACTGTGCAATATGACCATAAGACAAAAAATGAGTAATTTCTATAAAAGAGATAATGATCATTTCCTTTAAAAATATATATCTTCTTTTCTCCTTGTGCTTGTCTGTGCATAGATTTCAGTGCTGAAAATCTGTTGGTGTTCCTCTACAAGAGACTTAAACTCTTGCAGAAAGGGTAGTAAAATAAATTAATTCTAGCACTGTGCAGTTTATTCAAAATAATCTTCTTAACCAGTAAGAAATTAATCCTTTTACATAATACAGCTGTCAACATAATAGAAATACTGTGTGTGTATGTTATATTGGAGTCTCTTAACCTATCAAAATGTAAGATTAGGAGCAGCATGGTCTCATGTTTAAAGCCCTGCACAAGCAATCTGTGTTTTGACTCCTGTTGTCCACTGTGCACTGACTTGCTATGTGGCTTGGGGCAAATTGCTTAATCTCACTTCATCTTAGTTTCTCTTTCTGTAAATAGGGGCAAATAAATTTCCACAATTGATGAAAATTCTTTGAGAGCTTAGAATTGAAAGTGTTACATGCACACCAAGTATTAATTATCTTTTTACGTCTTCAGATTTCCTACACTATGCAAGAGTAGGGCTTGAGGCACTGGGGCTTGAACATCGTTCGCTGAACTATTACATTCTGACCTCAGTCTTTAATGACTAGTGAAGTTGAATTACTGGGGTGCTTAGTAGTCTGCACTATTGGTAATAAGAAATTCTGTCTTTTTTGCTTGTAAACAAAGTATATTTGATGTGGAAGTTGCATTGCAGGGATAAATCTGGAACCCCTAATATCTTTTAGTGTTGTGTATGTGATGATGGAACTGGCAGAAGGGAATGTTTTCACTTTTGCTTTTTGAAGCACACCTTTAAGTACAGGAACATGTGTCAAGTGACTGCTGTTTTGAGCTTCACTGAAGATGAAGAATGCTAAAATGACTCAATGTATCTTTTTGTTTCAGAGACTTATAATTATTGTGTATTAATTTCCTTAATTAAAACTAGAAGCAACCTAGTTGGAGAAGTTCATGTTTGGCTCTCTGTACATTTCAAAGCATAGCACCCAACAATGCCATTTTCCCACAGCTAGACTACGTCTACGCTACAGGCTTCTTTCGGAAGAAGCTTTTTTTGGAAGAGATCTTCTGAAAAAATTTCTTCTGAAAGAGAGCATCCATACTGCAAAAGTGCATCGAAAAAGCGATCTGCTTTTTGGAAGAGAGCATCCAGACCGAATGGATACTCTCTCGCATGTAAGTTGTGATTGCTATGGAGGGAATGGCCACCAGGGCACCTGTGCTTTTTCCTCCTCTTCTGAAAGAACTCCCTCTTCCCCGTCCCCACACACCTTTTTGTGAAAGCTCTTTCGCAAAAAGGCTTCTTCCTCATAGAATGAGGATTACCAGCTCCTTTTCTTTGACAAATTTGGTACCTAGTTTTACTATCTGTATGCATGTTTGTTTGCGTGGGACTTCCATACACCTGTCTGTGTGGGGGGAGGGGAGGGGAGAGAAATACAAAAACAACAAAAAGCAGCCAACCAACTTAACACCTCCTCTCACATCTCCACTAAGGATGTAAAGAGGCAGGTAATTGGGTAATCGGGTAGTCGATACAATTTTTATCGACTACATGATTAGTCGATAAGGGAACGTGTTCAGAAGGAGTGATTTCCCACTGCGGCTTTGCAGTTTAAACTACAGAGTCTCAGCATCAGTAGTGCCTGGAGCTGGGACCCGTTGTAGACAGGGGATGCTGTGAATCAGCCTCTATTCGCAGTCAGCCTGGGCCGCTATGGACAGGGGCTGCTGGACCCAGCTGCTCTGGACAGGGGCTGCTGCCAGAGTGGCCTCCCCTATCTGCTCTTAACAGATGGGTGGTGGGGAGGGCAAGTGACACTGTGGAGATGGTGCTGGGGGAAACTGGCTTTTTTAAGCCTGCTCTCCCTAGCACTGGCTCTTGCTCTCCCCCTCCCCCATTGCTGCATCTGATATAGAGGCAGCAAGGGGGAGGGAAATGCGAGTAGTTGAATAATCAACTACTATTTTACATCCCTAATCTCTACAACAACACAGTAAGATTGTAAAACAAAAATGAGCAGGAGAAACTAAAGGTGAAATGTGGTAATGTTTGAAATGTAGTAACGTTGGAACCACTCTAGTCCGGCAACATCTGTGATCTGGCATGATTTTAGTTAGCTGGAGGTCCACTTTTCACCTGTGTGGCCAAGTTTCCTGCACTCTCATAAAGTTTGTTTACAGTCACCAGTCCTCACTTTCAATGTTCTGTTTTGGTTATTTAGCTCTAATTTACTCCTAAATGTCTTCTAAGAGTCCAATAAGCAGTGGAAATGTTGGTAATGCTACTATATTCTATTGACCTCTTGTAGTCTGGCAAATTCCCTGGTGTGGCACTGAGTAGGTCCTGATGGTGCTGGACTAGAGAGGTTCAACCTGTACTTCCAATCTAGTCAGGGTGTGTGTGTGTGTGTGTGTGTGTGTGTGTGTGTGTGTGTGTGTGTTTAAATAATTGAAAGTTTCAAACTGATGGCAACTCGTTATGAAAACTAGTACATATGATATAAACTGGGTTTAGAGAATGTTTATATGTATAAAGAGGCAATCCTAATAGAGACTCATGTCATACATGTGAGGTATTCCAAAATTAAAGAAGTGTAAAATGATGAAAGCTGTATGTGCATAACAATACTGTTATCCTTATCAATGGAAAATTTAAGAATGTGGGTAATAGTGTAAACCATTGCTGCTGGTTTGAACTAGTGGAATTACAGACTTCTTCGTTGGAAATCCTTATATCCATAGGGTGTTTATAAAATACAGGCCTACATTTACACATAGACCTGGTTATTCAAATGGAAAAGGATGTACAGACCCCAGTGATATTATGGAGCCATGCTTACTTGAGTGGGATCAGTTTATAGTAGGAGTGGGGAACCTGACTAAGTCCTGGGGGTCGGATGTGGCCCCCTGCTTGCCCAGATATGTCCTCCAAAGCTCAGGGATCCTCCCCTTTGAGTGCATGCTGGTGGAGTCCATGCTGGTGTTCCAGCCACCTCACTGCCCCACCACAGAGCTGGAGTATGCAAAATTTACTAGCTTGGGTCCCTCTGGCCTCTGGTGTGCAAGGGGGATGTGGGGAGTTTCTTTCTCCTCAGTCAGGGGCCATGTCAGTGAGGGTTTGTTTCCCTCCCCCCCCCATGGATCAGTGGCTCCCATCCCAAAATAGGTTCCCCACCCCTGGTTTACAGGAACACAACTGTAGAGTTTTTCTTTGACACCATGTGTCTTGCTTTAGCAAAACACGTGTTATCTATCCTTCACTTGTTACTAGGGATGTTAATTTCAGTTAATTGAATAGTTGAGTAACCTCATGAATTCTTATCGGTTAATCGGCTATTCTGTTGTCCTCAGGGACGGGCCCAACAGCCAGTCGTTCCAGCCTTACTCCTGAGGAGCTTCTGCCACTTTGTGCTGCTGCCTCTGTATCAGAGGCAGTAGCATGGGGTGGCAGGTGGGACCTGGTCCACTAGGGGAGCTAGTTTAAAAACCAGCTCCCCTCAGGGACTGGCTGCCTGTTTCCCTGTGCTCCTACCTCTGATAAAGAGACAGCAGCCCCTTTCTAATGTGGGTGGGTGGGGGGCAGGGAGTCTCAGTTCTCTGACCCAGTGTGAGCTGGAACTGGGCTGAGCTGCCTGCCCGCCCAGGTCCTAATACACTTTAAATGCAGGGCTGCAGCGAGAGTAGGTCCTGGACCCAACGTGAGCCAAGACTGAGCAGGGCTGCTGGCCAGCCTACTAAAAAAGTTACTTGTGGGGGGCGATGGAATGCACATAGGCTATAGCATTAACCCATAAGCTTTTGCTTGTTGATTAATCGACTACACTATTACATCCCTACTTGTTACCTTAGTTTGCTGAAAATCCAAATCACAAGCAGGGCACTTGCAGTGTTTCTCATGAGATCAGTTCTATGCCCTGTCCACCTGTAACTGAAGATGCTTAGTTTACCTCACAGTAGAACTGAAATACCTTGTACCCATATGTTTTTAGAGAGACCATGAGATAACTAATGTTCATTAGATATTTCACCATAAAAACCCCCACATCTGTCAGTGAAGACATAGCCTTAGATTAAACACACATCTCATCTGGAATCTTGTCAACATTTTCTTTCACAGAGCTAAATACACATTTAGCAAATAATTCTAATTGGTGCAGCACATCCATGGAAATGTGAGACTCTAGTGGTGTCAACTTAAGCTTCTCTGTGTAAATTAATTTAATTGACAATTGTGCCTCCTTGTTTAATGAAGTAAATGGCAGCTTTAAAAGTTGCTTTTGTACATAGAGAAATGAGTAGCACTTTTGCTTTTTGGCATGCTCCAAACTCAAACCCTTGTCTGACTCAGATTCTCATCTTGTATGGCAGAGAGAGACACATAATACATTGGCTGCTTTTCATGTGTAGCTTTCAAAGCAATTTATAAGGAGCAATCATCAGTTGTAATTTGCTGAAGTTTGCCATAATATCTTGGATTCAGGGTGGCCTGTGCATATAGGCCGACTCAGCCGTTGCCTAGGGCGCCGCCTTCAACGGGGCACCCAATGATGCCAAAAGTGTAGGTGAAGTGAAGCATGTTTTAGCCAGTGTGAAGCAGCTTGTAGCAGTGGAGGCTCAACAGATGTTTGCATCAAAGAATCTTACCCTCCCCCTGGTTCTTTAGAACCTGGAATGAGTTAGTGAATCAGAGCCGTGGATGAGATCTTAAATTCGATAGTACCATTCTGAACATGGCACACCTCAGGGATTTAAGACGGAAAATGTAGTGAGCCAGTATGTGGTATGATATCAGATATACTGAGGCAGTTTCTTGTGCACACTTTGTGTGACTTTTCTTTAGTGCCATCCTAGAAAATGAATAGAAATAAGAGAGGCTATTACAGATAGTGCTTCATGTGAGTGATTGTGAAGGTTCGTTGTTAACATAAAGCTAATGAAATAACCAATTTCAGTCAGTCACTAGAGAAATCCTGTTTTGTTTTGACTGGAAAATTGACTCACATTGCTAGGATCCTGGAATTCATTTTCCTACATTGTCTGGCAGTTTGTACCTCAAACATCTGTGGGAAGTTTAAAGGATACATGGGTTTAAAGCAGTGTTTCCCAAACTATGGGTTGCGGCCCGGTACCGGTCCATGAGGAAAAAATACCGGGCCTCACCGTGGCTGCCGGGTGTTCCAGGCTCCCGCAGTGCCCGTGTGGCGCCGGGTCCCCCAAGCCCTGGGCCGGGTTGGGCGGAGGATGCAGCTGGATGTTCTAGACTCCTGGCAGAGTGAGGGGAGGAGCCAGGCTGGGCTGTGGGGGTGCGGGGCGCTGGGCTCACCTGGGCTGCAGGAGGAGGGAAGTGCCGGGAACCCAGGGCTAGACTCAAGGGGAGGGAGAGGCAGGGAATCAGCGCTGGGCTCAGCATGTCTGCCCGGTTTGGGGGAAGGTGCAGGGAAACGGAGCTCAGCTGGGCTGCGAGTGTGAAGAGGTGTGGGGTGCTGGATTGGGCTGGGTTGCGGGGGGTGGGAGGGAAGGTGCACGCTCAGTTTGGCTGCAGAAGGAGGTAGGTGCTAGGAACCCAGGGCTAGACTCAAGGTGAGGGAGGGAGGGGGCAGGAAATCAGAGCTGGGCTCAGCAGTTCTGTGGGGTTTGGGGGGAGGTGCAGGGAAATGGGGTTCAGCTGTGCTGTGGGAGAGGCCTGCAGGGAACCCGTGTGGGGCTCAACTGGGCTGAGGTGGATGGGGGAAGGCATAGGGAACAGATGGGCAGCTCAGCTGGGCTGTGAGGGGCTGCGGGGAACTGGTGCTGTACTCCCTTGGATTGTGGGGGATGGTTTTGGGGGAAGGGCAGGGAACAGCTCAGTTGAGTTGAAGGGGAGGGAGGTACAAAGAAGCTTAGTGTGGAGGAGGGAACCAGGAGCCCTGAAATGACCTCCCCTGGTCCAAAAAATCCCTCATCTGGGACCAGTCAGGTCCAGAGGGTGCCAGACCAGGAGGTCCAACTCCTACCCAAGTCCCCTTCTTGCACCCTCCCTCCTAGCCAGATACCCTACCCCCAATCTGCTCCTGCTCCCACCTCCCGCAGTGCCTGTGCAACGCCAGGTCCCCCAAGCCCTGGCCCGGGCTGGGCGGAGGATGCAGCCGGGTGAAACAGTGAAAATTTATTCATTTTTCATTCTTTTTTTTTTAAATATGCATTTCTATTTTTGGGCTGCAAAAAACAGTACTAGAAAAAAACCAGGTTCCAACTAAAGTAAAAAGTTTGGGAAACCCTGGTCTAGCCAGCTTTCTATCCATCTTACAGTCCATTTATCCAATCCATATTCCCTTAACTTGCTGGCAAGAATATTGTGCGTGACTGTATCAAAAGCTTTGCTAAAGCTGGCACTGGGAGCTTTGGGAGGACCAGAAACAACTTATTTGCATATTCATAATTTGCTTAATGAATATGCAAATATGTAAATGAATGTTACTAGTCCTCCAAAAGCTCATGAATGGATTTACTGGTCCCTGTGTGAAAACGTTTGGGAACCCCTGGTTTAAGGGGTAGACGCAGGTAGACAGAGTCCCTGCCCAGAAGAGTTTATGGTCTAATTTGAAACAAGACACAAGGAAATGTGGTAGGAAGGAGGACTAGGAAATTAAGATTCTATGATTTTTACAGGTTAACTGCACGCACAATTCTGTGACACAACATAATCTAATTAACCATAGCTAGGCTGAGCAACAGATATTTTAAATGTTCCCTGTAGGTGTTGCAGTAAAATGGTCTTTTTTTGCATGTTTGTTTCATTTACAGTTTAAGCCCATGTAAATAGGATAACTCCAAGTGTCAGGCTTTGGTATAAATAGCTGGTTTACATCTTGCGTATAAAGGGGAATATGGACAAAGCAGGCTTGAGGTGGTAGAACCTGGAGGGAAATAGCCTTCTGGGTTAGTTTGGGATAGATTTTCTGTGTGTAAGGGCAATGTAACAATAACATGAAGATGATTATGGGAGAAACAGACAAAGGAAAGGGTTAAAACTGGCAGAGCAGGGTAGAGATGTGAATGACTAGTAGACACGCTAGTCAGCTATCAGAAAGAGGCAGCAGGGGTGGGGAAGAAAAGAGAGGGTGCTTCAAAATGGCAGCACCACATGGAGCCCAGGGTCTGCTGCTTTGAAATACTGCTGGTCCTGGGCTGCACGTGGCATTTCAAAGCCCGGGGTCAGTCCTCAGCTGTCCCTGGGCTTCATGTGGTGCTGACACTTTGAAATGCCATGGGGAGCACGGGAGCCAGCACCTGCTGACCCTGTGCTCCCTGCAGTGCTTTTGCCTCTGAAGTGTAGCATAAGCCCTGGGGCTGTTGCTACACTTCAAAGGTAGAAGTGAGCTTATTGACTAGTTGAAATTTTACATCCTTAGAGCAGGGCCATGATGTGATAGAGAAGTAGTTGAGTAAGGAGGGGCACAGTTGTGAAAAGTCCCTGAAGGTGAGGACAGGAATGTTAAACTTGATGCAGTGGAAGTGGGAAGAATAAGTGGATTCCAAGGTGAGAGAGACTGGGATTGGCAGTGGGGGTTGGAGGGGACATACAGTGAGCGATGGACAAGAAAGATCTTAGCAGCTGCATTTTGTAAAGACCAAAGAGGATCCATATGGGTATGAAAAGGCAAGAGTGGAGGGGGTTACTGTAACAGACAAACTAAGGCTTTGGAAAAGAGTATTCCAGCTGAGTGGGAAGAGAAAAAAATAAAGATTGTTGAGAAAGAAGAGGTAAGAGTTGGTGGCAGGCTGTGTGACAATGGGAGAGAGAAGGAGGTGTCAGTGAAGTTTCCAAGCTTGCAGGCCATCTCTTCATTATACCTACTGTGGCCATGTTTTCTGAACCAAAATTAGGGACACATTAGCCACACACCCCAGCCACAAAAAGTCTCACCCCTGGAGGTAGTATTCCCAGGGTCAAGATGGACACATGACCACAAGTAAAGGGTGTCATGTGACCCCTCTAAGAACTCCTCCCACTGTCCTCCTACCAATAGGCATGGGTTTGGTTCCAACAACTCCCCCTCCCCCATGCAACTATCCTGCAATTGTATTAACCAAATTTGTATTGCAATAATTCAGGGAGAGAGGCTGGTGGCAATGTTCCCTCTAAGATTTTCCTCCCATAAGTGGAGTGAATTTTGTCTTGTGCACCAGTATTGACTTCATGGGACTTGTTCGGATGTGCCACTGTGGCACCCAAGTTATTAATAAATATCTTATAAACCTCTCCCTTTTCCCTCGGCTGCCATGTCTCCCACCCTCCCCTCATCTGCTCCCCTAGTGCCTACTGCTGCCCCCCCACTCCTCAGTATCCTCTGCTGTCCTGGCTCCTACCCTTCTCACTCCCCTCAGCCCTTTGGGGATCTGCCCCCTCCGTTGCACAGCCCTTCTTTTCCCCCTGTGTCCACTCCTCCTCTAGCCCCACTCTGATCATCTGTAGTTACCCTTCTCCATCCCCTCTCCTAACACCTCTTTCTACCCACCTGCCCTGCCTCTCTCCTCTGTCTTCTGGTGCCTTCTCCTCCCCTCCATGTGTCTGCCCTTCTGCTTCAACCCCATAATCCCCTGCGTCTTTACTTTCCTAGTGCCTTCTGCTTCCCTCACTGCCCCTGCCCTCCTTGCCCTTTTTCTCCCTGGTGCCCATCCCCTCACCACCCTTTGCCCCAGTTCTCCTCATGCCCCTCTGTGCCCTCACACATGATTTGCTCCATCTGCTGCCTTTCTTATGCCAGCTTCTCCTTTCCAACCCCTTTTCTCTCGGCACCCACTCCTCTCCTCTCTTCCTCTCTTTTGCTCCCATCACCCCTCCCTTCTCCTCTCCCAGCATCACCCTGTCCCACCCCCACTGACACCTTCCCTCCCCTCCCTCCTCCTGCCCTTTTCTTCATGGTCTTCTCTTGGCCCCCTGGCATTTATCTCTCATCTACCCTGCCCCTTGGCGCTTTCCCCTTTCTTCTCCTGCCCTCGCCCCCCTCCCCTCAACACAAGCCCTTTCCTCTTCTCACCTCCATCTCCCCTTTAGTTCTCCCCCTGCCCCTTCCCTCACATTCTGCCTTCCAGGAGGAAAGCAGTTTGTGGGGCTGGAGCTGGGCTGTGATACTATTTTTATTACCACGGTCCCAGCCCCAGCTGCTCCTGGTGCAGAACCATGTGCCAGGACTGCAGCAGAGGCTGCCTTCAGCGCTATTTTTAGTATCGTGTTCACAGTCCCCTCTGCTGCCTGGCTCCAGCTGTAGTCAAGCGGCAGCCACTTGAGACTTGTTCCTGCGAGGCTGCCTTGGCTGGAATGTGCCTCGTGCAGCTGTCGCTTGACTTCAGCTGGAGCCAGGGCCACCTGTGGGGACTGGGATCTCAGTACTAAAAATAGCATCATGGGCAGCCTCTGCTGCACTCCTGGCACCTCCTGAGCCTGAGTGCGCCCCAGCTGGGCTGTCCACAGCTCCTACCAGGGTTCCAAGGCGGCCTGGAGGAGGAGGAGATAGTGCCAGGGGACCAGGACCCTGCACGGCAGAGGTAGTCCCACAGGGGGAGGGGGAGAGGGAGGGGCTGCATGTCACTAGAAGCTGGCCTAGCTGCCCTAAGCACCCTGCTATGGAGGAGGGAGAGGGGGCTGCTGCGCTGTGCTGGTTCCCCATCAAGTAGCAAAATGTCCAGCGAGGCTTTCTGGGACACTTCATTACTTGATGGGGCACAAGGACAGAGTATTTAAATTAGGGACAGTCCCAGAAAAATCGGGACCTATGGTCAGCATAATTATACCCTTCAAATATCTGTAGATGGTTATCTTGTCCTTCATGTTTGCTACTGTTTCAAATTATAGTTCTAAAATTTCCTTGTCACATCAGCTACATAGCAAGATATACTACTGTAACCTGAATTCCTTCCACTTTGCTGTTCTCTTTTTGGTTTTGAGTTATCAAAAAATTTAACTCAGGGTTTTAGGTAGTATCTTGTCTGTGCTGCATATAGAGGGTCTCTTATTTTCCTAGACCATGGCATGATGATCCTGAATTGCAGATACACTTGCTTTGATTTTTACTATTGCTTTTACGTCTCCAGTAGCATTGCTTGTTCCCATATAGTAGATGATGATGTTAATACCAGGCCTCACACAGATGCGTACAACATCCCATGAGACTGTTTTCAGATTCAATGCATTGCTGTTTCTTATTATCCTTTGTCTTCTGACCTTCAGCCAGTTTTCAGTCCTTGGGACAATATTTGTGCACAAACCCGTTCTGAAATGTTCAAGAATTATGTTGGCAAGAGACTGTTATGCTTTTATAAAAATCTACAAATATTACATGTGTTTTATTCCCTTGGTTCACTAGTATTGTACTTAAATAAAAAACCAGTGATGGATGTCTCTCTCTTTTAATAAACCTATGCTAATCATGATGTTTTTGCTATTTTCTATATGATGGTAGTTTAAAAAAACTTCTAAGGCTAAGTTACAATAAAACTTTTAGCATGCTACATCATGTATTAGTTACTCAGGCTATGGATAATACTCAAAGCACCTTGCTAAAGACTCAATATGGCTGGCTGGCTGGCTGAACATTCCAGGAAGGGTGAAAAAATTTCTACAGACTTAATGTATTTTTGGTGCTTCTCTTGTGGTTGTGAAAGCTTTTTCATTACAATGATCAACTGTATATTTGAGAGAGTTTGTCTGTTCAAGAACTCCTCAATGGTAAGAGCTAGGACCACCAAATTCAGTACATAGCTTCCTCTTCTCATAACTTAAAGCTGTGGTCCCCAACACGGTGCCCGAGGGCACCATGGCGCCTGCAGGGGCATTTATGTACACCCGCCAAACAATCTGGGCCGGCCCCGCCCCGGGTGCGTGGCACACACACGGTGCTGGCCCTGGGCGCATGGCGCAAGGGTGGCCCCTGCACCGGGCGTGCGGCACATGCGCGGTGCCGGCCCCGGGTGCAAGCTGGGGTATCAGGCCCTGTACGAACCAGAAAGCTCTCTAAACCGACATTTACAAACTTCATAGAAAGTGCAGTTTATAGTTGGGTTTACATGGGGCTGGCAAGCTCCCTATCTGGCTCTGCATGACTCCCTGGAAACAGTGACGCATCCATGCTCCTCTTAGGTGGAGGAACAGCCACAAGGGGCTTCGAGTGCAGGAAGAGGTATGTGGCTGGGGTTTGGGCTAAGAGGAGGGGATGCATGGCCCTGGGTCTGTGAGGGACTTTGGGTGCATGAGGGGGTTGGGATATGGGAGGGGCTCCAGGGTGCTGGGTCCCAATTTGGGCAGCTCCCTACAAGTAGCAACCTCCTCCTGCTGCTCCTACGTGGAGGGTAGGCAGCTTTGTGCACTGCTTCCACCTGCAGGCACTGCCTCTACAGCTCCCACTGGCCGTAGTTCCTGACAAATGTGAGTTGCAGAGCCCACACATGGGTGAGGGGCAGTGCACAGAGCCACCTAGCCATGCTTTTACCTGGGAGCAACAGAGATCGGTTGATACATGCAGGGAGCTGGCCAAGGTGAGCTCCCTGCAGACCTCGCACCTTGAAACCTTTCCCATGCCCCAGTCCCCAGCTCCATACTTTCTCCCTCTTAGTTAATTGGAATTTTTCATTTACCAGCATTCCCCATTTCTCCCGTATTTTTTACTGTAGAAACCCTCTCTCTTAAAATGTTTGTTCTGTTCCCTCATGAAATATTGAACACGCACATAGTGTATATTAACCTTTTTTGGAAGTGTTGTACCACATTTTGGGACACCCGTTTCTCCCCTCCTCCTCCCCACCTCCTTCCCCCTAGTCCTCTGGTGGTTCCCTGGGTTTTGCAAGTTATCTGTGGATCTGTTAATTTATATGTGTTCCTTTGGTGGCATATTATCTGGATATGCTAATATGTATATATTTAGTTTTCCAAATATTCTTTTCTGCATTCTAGGAATAGGTAAATTATAAAACTTTCATTATTTCCTACTTGTCTTTACCTCTCTCCACCCCTTATTTTATGTTTAACTGCTTTTTAAAATCATGATTGTTTTCTTGTCTCTCTTAGAATAATATTTTATTTAATTACCCTGTTAATAACAGTTCTCTCTCTCTCGTATATCTTTTCATCAGTGCATATGGAAAAACTCTTATTTTCCTGGCCTACTTAGATATTATCCCTTATTAACTCATTGTGCATTTCTTTAGCATCTTTTCCCCCAAAACCCTAAACAGAGTTTAAATATTTTAATTGGTGCCCTCAACATTCCACGGTTTCTGGTTCAGAGTTTTATTATTTAAATTTGCATTATTACATTAAAATTGAATGATATGTTAAATGCTGGGGAAGGGATCAAAGATATTGGAGAAGTTTGTGACCTCCAAAAACTTTAGAATTTTTTGAAGCGACCTCGATGGGTTTTTTCATTTAACAATTATATTTTTAAAAATATTTGTTTTCAGTGAAATTTACTCTTGAATTTGTTCCAGCTTTTTCCCCCTTGTTTTAGACTTATGTTCTTTGTGCATGTTAGATTTTCCATTCTTTGCTTATATTCTGAGATTTGTTCATATATGTTAGCTTGTTCATAGGAAGTTTATGTATTTCATTTATGCCTTCACTTATGAACTCCCAGTCATTAAAAGTTGATTTCTAACCAGTGTTCATTTGACAAATTGTGGTATGCCAAAAAAAAAAGCTATTAAAAGTTTTTATGCCTTTATTCTTTGATTAGATTTTTCTTTTTCAAATGGACACCCAAAAGAATAGTCAGGAAACTGGATTTCCTTTCTTCCCCCCCCTCCCCGACCTCCCTCCCAATTAACTAGCATGTTGAGGATTGTAGGGTTATGCTGCATGTGACGTCTTTTCAGCTGACCGCTCTTGAAAGCATTTGAGATGTAGAATAATATTGTTGGAGGACATCCTCCTTCTGTATAACTATAGAAATAACTGTCATCTGTTGTAGGATTATTTTCTCCCCCTCTGCTCCAATCAAATCTAATATTGGCAATTAAGTTGACTCCCTTGCTAGAGGTAAATAAAATATCTTGCTTCCGTTCACTGGATCTGAAGTTTATTTTCTCTTCCCTAGTCTGTTTTCTTAGTGTGATCATCAGGCACGGCAGCGAGTAAACAATAATTTAAGCTACTAATTTGATGACTTGACACTGCCTATGGACGGCAAAAAGAACCTAGATCATCACAAACCTGCAGAGCTGGTTTGTGCCTTTACTGATGTTTTTGGCATCTTTCCGTGTGAGGTACAGAAGGAATTGCATTTGCTAACTCCTTCTGCTTGTTCTCTTTTTTGAGGGATCATTACTCATGCAGAACATAAAATATTTGTGAGGAGAAGATTCTCAGAGTGCTTTATCCCTTCAGGTTATATGATGGTGTGAGATTTTTGAATCAAGGAAAGAGGAGAATCTCACGAGTTCTCTTTTCATGTTTTCAAACAGATTGTATGTTGCTTTGTAATGAAAATTCAATCGGGCTTACAAAATACCCTTTCCCTTAATTTGGAACAGTAGAGCCCCATCACCTCCCCCTCTCCCTTTCGTGATCCCAAAGGAAAATAGCTAAAAAATTATTAAAAAAGAACTTAGATTTAAAGATCTTGTGCATCCAGATACCTGTGTTGATACCCGAGGATTTCTGTGCAAAAATATCTCAGAAAAAAATGTGACCTGCCCAAAGTGAAAGATTTCTATCTTACAAACCAATGAATTGTTAAATTGCTGTAACAGACACCTGCAAAATATTTTAGGCAGTTGCTAGAATATATAACACATGAGGGTTGCCTCAGAAGCCTAGTCAATGGAAATTTCACACATCTTTCAGTTAATCAGAAACCAAAACCAAATGTTAGCACTGAAGGCATCTTGCATTTGTTACACTCTGGAGGAAAGTGAGTCCATGAAGCATTAATGATTTCTCTTCAATGGATCTGCTGTAATACTGATAATGATCTTAATTTAATCACCCAACATAATTCAGCACATTAACATACGTTAGTTATACCCTTTATGTAGGAAGAGCTCATGGATAGAAATTGATTATAAAAACGTGATGGTGTGGATTTTAACTTATAACATCTTTCTCAGTTAACAGAAATATATGTTACAATCAAGTTTGCCCATTAGAGTGTTCTACAACTAAGTCTGGAATGTGGCAAGCCAGATTCTGAAATGCCTTTCCCACAAAGAGGCAAGTCACACAGTGTTACAACATCTACTGATAAGATGCATTATTTTGCTGAGCAGTCTGCAGTTTGTGATGGTAGCTGTTCCAAAGAAATTATGAGAAATGTGGGTGGCAAACATCAGACATTCTGAGAATTGGCTAAACAGATTGGATCTGAAGTTTCACCCAAAGATTTTATTTGTCACAATGTCCAGTATTATTGTGGCCAGTTCTTTATATATGGTAAAGAGTGACTTAGAATCATATCCCATTTTGTCTAAATAGAATTAAACGGAAGATCAAAACATTGCTATAGTGATTCAGTGTTGGACTTAAGTATACAGTGACCACCAGATTTGAAAGAAGTAGGGTATAGAAAACCCAGTCAGTCAGAATCACGTACAAAAGAGTGGAGCTGGCTGATGTGACTTGGACGTCAGAATCTTTCCAGGGAATAGTTCATGTAAACCAGGGCTGTCCAAACTTTTTTCAAAGAGGGCCAGATTTGATGAAGTGAACATGCGTGAGGGCCGACCATTTTGCCTGACATTCTTTGAACCATTAAAATTAAAAACAAATTAACTATTTTATGCAAAGTTTATTGCAAACGGCATACTTTTCATTTCGTCACATGGATGACAAATCTAAACAGGTGTTAAATCACTCTGCCTTTCATATCTGAAGGCCAGATAAAAAAAAATCCAGGAAGCTGAAATATATGTCAGGAACATTGTAAAGTACATTACATATTATTGGTAATAGAGGTTGTCTGTCAACTTTTAAGTTCAAAAAATATGAACAGGAACATAACACCAAGTATACATGTTGTGTCCAAATATATTTATAACTGATTTAGACCAACTGACATTAACTGAGATTTTACAATGTATTCATCTCAATACATATGGATTCGTTGGGGGCCATAAAAGATAGATATTGCCAAATTACCTGTGGGGCCGTATTAAACCGGAACACGGGCCGCAATTGGCCCGCGGGCCGGACTTTGGACATGCCTGATGTAAACAGAACACTACCTCTGCTCTCATATGTTTCATGGACATTTTTCCTGTGCTTAACTGTTGATATTTACAACTCTATTTCCATTGCTTCCTACAGGCTTTCCTGTCTCTGGCAGAGAGGGGGTTAAAAGATACATTGTGACAGGGCAGGCATTGAAGAAAGATGCTGCATGGTTCAAAACTTTGAAGCTCTGTTAGCCAGTAAAAAATTGGCAATAGCATCTGTAAATTCCACCATTTGGAACTACAGTGAAACCTTTGTTATTCTGCACTCTGTTAATCAGAAAACTTTAACCAACATTACCTCCAGCCACAATACTGTCACATCTTCAGGTGCACAGGCCTGGCTTGGTTTACCATGATTGGCTTAACAATTTTTTATTTAAGTTGTACTAATCATCTTTAACTCAAAATAGAAATGTGAGACCAACTTCCTCACACTACAAAACTACCAATATTAAAAACTTGTTTTACTATTATTGTCCATTGATTTTTTTCCTAGGTTGATGGGACCCTTAGATAACTGGAATGCCATACTCCCCCAGCGTGGTTTTACTGGTATTTGGTCTGGTAAAGCAATGTTAAGTTCCATTCACCTGTGGATGTCCATAAAAGAACTTCTTCTCTGAGAACCTTAGGAAATGTGCATCTGTGTGGTCATCCTTGTTCATAGTATAGAGAAGTCAGTCATGGCTTTGCTATGATCCATGTATATCGGATAGTGCATGGCTGTGCCCAGGAAACAGACTGTGACTCTGAGTTGCAATCTGCTTCTGATATGGATAGGAGTGCACGGGTGCCAGCCAGATACGTGGCATGCTGTAAGTCCAGGGTAACTGTGCTGCCCACTGCAAAGGGGGGATGCACTGTCAAGGACCCACCTAGCTAGGCAGGAGAGTGGCAGGTCTGCAGGTTTTCTTTTGCCCTGCATGTGGGTTGCTGGCAAAGAGGAGAAAGTATCCTTACCCCTCAGCACAGACTAAGCCCTAATCTGTTCCTAAATATGTAAGAACCCTCAGTACTTTCATATGTTTCAAGGTCGTCAGGAGCTGAGGCAAGAGCTTATGACAGACAGCCTTTCTTCCCTTAGCCTAGGGCAGCGGTTCTCAAACTTATTGGGTTCTGGAGCCCTTTACATGCGTAAAAATTCATGCGGAGCCCCAGCAGTCCACTGATTGTATGTGTTGTACTTATCAATGTTTCCAGTTTGTCAGCCTCGCAGAGCCCCTGGAGATATCTCATGGAGCCCTGGGGCTTGGCAGAGCACAGTTTGAGAAACACTGGCCTAGGGTATTCCTACCAGTGCATAGCAATGTTTTTGACTGTGCTTGCAATTTAAGCATGTGCATGTGCATTGAATCCCTTCTGAACGGTGCACTTTGGTTTTGGTTTGCTCAACAGAATCTGCTTCAGATATTTAGTACATGACTTTTAAAAGGTCATAATTGAGTCAAATCTACATCTGTTTTCTCTGGGTCACTCAAAGCCATTGCTCCTCAATGGCCTAAGCTATACTAACATTTCTCTTCACGTTGACTTCCCAAGTTGTCTAGATCTGCTTAGAGGGAATTTGCTATTAAACATTATGCAGTGCTACTAGTTTCCTTTGTCTTACTATTTTTTATTTTAATTGATAGACTATATTTCTGAGGTCTGAAGACTTTTTTTCTATTGTACATAATTTAATTTCTATGTTAAATATCTCAGTTGCTCCAATCATTTAGACATATTAAATTAACATAACCAGCTTAGGGCAAAATGTAAATTGAAGCTACATAGAGAACTGAACATACAGATTTACTTATTTCCATAGATATATTAATGTCTTGGTACTTTCTAACACTTTTTTTGTTTACATGATGAAGAGGCAGTGTAAAAGCTGTTGGTTTTTAAAACCATATCCTTTTTTCACGTGGTACAATATATCACATTATTCAATCATTGCTGGCTCAGCTTTCTTGAGTTCCACCTAAAGTGTGGAGAAGTGGAAAGGAGCTTTATTGCCATAGATGTCCTAAAATATTCACAATGGTAGGAAACTCTGCTACTATATGCCCATTGCCTAGGGACCATAACAAGGGAATCTATCTATCATGGAAAACCTAAAGTCATCAGGAGAGAAACTCCCATCTTGTACACTTTGGGAGATGGATTGATGGGAAAGCTACCCACTTTGTACAGCCTCTAAGCACAATGGATAGTCACCTTTTGTTTCTCTCAAAAGTGCTGGCATCTAAAAAATTTTATATTCTGTAGTTTGGGGGAGTATAATATTACATGTAGGACATGTCTACACTGCAGTAGTAGGTGTGGTTACAGCACAGGCTGACATAAGTGCTAGTTTTAATCTAGCTATTATAGCAAAATCCAGTAGTGAAGACATAGTGACAGGCTTCAGTGAGGGCTAAAATTGTGACTAGGTACATAGGTGTGTCGTGTTTGTACATAACACACTGCATTGAAGCTCCTGCTGTCACGGTTCTCAATGCTAATTTTCAGCAACTCTAACTAAATTAAATCTAGGACCACCAGCCCATGCTGCAGTCATACCTTCAATTGCAGTGTAGACAAACTTTGACGTGTGATAATTTTTTTTATATCAGTCATTTTATGAGGGTTAAAAGTAATGAAAACAGCTTTTTAAAACAAAAATATCCAGTCTATTTACATTTTTCTTCTTTAGATCCAAATGTGCTTGAAGTTAGAAATGTTTAAAATTATTTTTAGCTTAGAGGAATCTGATCAAGTTGGATCCTATCTATAAAACTTAATAAAGGACCCATTTTTAGTTCTTTTGAACTCCTAAAGGGATTTACTTGTAACTTTCCAGAAAATAGTTTGTAGCCTGTGAGTGTGTGATATAACTTTTCATGCTTAACAAAGGGATTTTGAAGCTTGCTTTAATTGAAAAATATAACTCTAACTATACTGTACTCCGTAAATAATTTTAACTATAGAAACCCAGCTTATGCCTTCATTACAAATTTGATTGAAGAAAGAGGGAAGGCTCAAATATCTCATGTAAAGGTCATCACGTGATTCTTAAAGTAAGGTTGGACAATATACATGTTTTTATGGATGCCTTCAGCAAGAATATTGTTGTGCATGGTTGCTTCTGGGGGAATAATGCACTTGTTTGGCTTAGTGGTTTGGTTTTAACTAGGCTGTAGGGAACACTGCAGCAGGATGTCAGTGCTAATAAGTGTTGCTGTTGAACAGAGTGTACAGATGAAAAGAGCAGTGTGTGTGCGTGTGTGTATATGCACTCACATATGCAGGCAGGGGGAAATAAGAAAAATCAAATTGTAGGCGGACTTTTATTTTACGACCCCCTCCCCCCCACAAAAAACAAAAACCAAAACCTGCTATTTTGCACCAGGGACTTCAAAAATTAGACCAGGTAACAAGTTATTGTAGCGAGGAAACCAATGACAGTTTGTGATCTACAAGAGAAACGAATACTTCTGATATAATTTGGAACATGTCTGTTGTTAGGAACTTAACGAGCTTGAAGAGCTTAAATACTTTTTAATGAATTTTGCACAGTTGGTTTTAAAGGTTTTTTATTAGTGTGATTAAGGAATATGGGAAGGAGGAGAATGCTACTAGACTGAAAGGATTCTGAATTAGTGGAAACCAAAAATGTAAAAGAATTGGTTGTAAGCTTGTTCTGTTATTCATAAATTATTTTGTGATAGTCAGAAATGAATGTAAAGTGTACATATGTATTCTTTTTAGTGCTATCCCTGAGAACCAGGGGTGGAAAATGTAAAAAGAACATTTATTACATTTTATTTTTAAAACTGTCATAGTTTCATGTGTGTCTGTAGGTCATATGAGATATGGTGCATAAAATAAAATAATTCCCCACTGAAATACAGTGATCTTGATTCTCAGAGCTACTGTTTTAAAATTAGTGAAAACAATTCCCTAAAGAATAATCCCTGATTGGTGTAGAACTGGAGAAATGGCTCCATACTGGTTCTGCTCCGCAAAGGGCACTATTCTAAAGCTCAAGTCTGCTTCCTAGAGGTAAGAAGGTGAGGTAACGTTTTATGGGACCCAATTCTGTTTTCTCCCCTCACTTGCTTTGTCACTCTATCTTATTAGCAATGGCATTTGGGATTCCTTAACACTAATCTGTAATAAAAAACACATTTTGATCATAAGTAATCTTTCTTTAATTCTTAAATTTTACTTAAATTCATATCATTCAGATGCTGCAACAAACCCCACTCCTCAAAAAAATAAAATAAAATAAAATCCAGATGTGTGCTTATTTTGTTTTCCATTGCAATATGTCAATGTGAAACTAAAACAATGATCTGTTCCTGTAAGAACTACTGTAATTTTCTTTTTAAAATACTCTACAGATATCTTCAAAGCATTTGCAGCTTAGTTAACAAACACAAGTAAATTTTGGAAGCATGGAATAATCTGTCTAGTCCTGTTACTGTAGAAATCCTTGTCCTGATAGTGTTTTAGAACTTAGGCAAGAGTTGGTATTCCAATTTAAAACAACTGCTGTCGCTGCCCACATAGTTTTCTTAAGAGACTGAGGATGCCTTGCTTCATGATGCAGAAATCCCTTGAGCAGACCTTATCTTTGTAACATGAGGTAAGGAAGTAGGGAATTTTTTATGAATTGTATGTGTGCCTCAGTTTCCCCATACTTAGGATTGCCAGCTAGTGGGGGGAAGTTTGCTTTCCAAGCAGACAGTGTGCATGCGTGTGTGTGCACTGCCTGTCTGAGTGGACTGAATGGATCACTTAAGCCTGGCGGAGGCTGACATGTATCAGTAGTTCCAGGGGGTAGCCTGTTAGTATGTACAGATAAACTTAAACAAAAACTGGTCTGGTAGCACTTTATAGACTAACAAAACATGTAGATGGCATCATGAACTTTCGTGGGCACAGCCCACTTCTTCAGATGACCAGAGTTTTGAGCAAATCAAGAAGCTAATGGGGTGTCCTGATCATCAGGATATTAGCACCTAGCAAATAGTGACCTGGAAGGAAGAGGATTTCTCTACCTCTCAGTAGGGAACATGAACAGAGAATGCCATCTCAAGGACAAAAGCCAGGTGTGGGAGGTTAAATGTGGGCTCTGAAAGAAGCTTGCAGCTCTCACTTTGGACTAACTCAAGGGCATGTCTACACTACAAAATTAAGACAACATATAGCCACCACAGTAATTATTGCATTTTTTCATGTCCACATCATTCTCTTGTCAGCAGAGCATGTTTGAACAATTTAAGAGGGGCAGCGGGGGGGAGACCTGAAAGCACAGATTGTCAGCACCATTCTCCCAGCTGGGAGGCTGCCCAGGATCCCTCCTGCTGCCTGGGCTCTCAGCTCCTGACTTGGGCAGCCACCCAGCTGGGAACATGAAGCCAGGAGCCTAGGCAGCTGCCTGTTTGAAGCAGGGAGCCCCTCACCTTCTCCAGGGTGACTGTCTGAGTTGTGAGCTGGGCACAGAGTTTGCAGCAGGAAGCTTACCAACCTTTCACAGAGAGCTGTGAGATTGACAAGAATGTCCGCAACAGCCTATGTAGGTAAGGTAGTGTCTATATGGATGTTGTCACCTTAACTACAGAGATGTAGACCCTATACTTTTTGTGGAGCTGGAGCAAGGTTGGTGCAGTAGGGTACTTATATCAACAGGAGCAAGGCTGTAGTGTAGATACTGACATAATTAGGGAAATGTAAGTTGTCTTATGTCATTCTAACTCCATATTGTAGACCAGGTTTCAGGCTTTGTGTACACTAGGACTTTAAACACTGGTGTAACTACATTGCTTGGGGGTGGGGTGGAAATTCCACACTCCTGAGCTACACACTTATATCAGCCTAAACCTCAATAGAGATAGTGCTATGCTAGTAGGAGGACTTTCCTGCTGAAACAGATTACCTACACCTGTGGGAGAAGCTCTCTTGCTGGCATACGTAGTGTCTTCACAGAAGCATTACATTGGTGCAGCTGCTCCAATAAGTATAGACCTGCCCTAAGGAGGTCAGAGAGAGATGGAGGCTGAAAATGGAGTTCACTACAGCTTGGAGGATGATTGGCTCTGGCTTGACTGGAACAGAGTATGCTTTTAACCTTTATTTCTCTATTATGTTAACCTAAGGACTTCCAATGCTGTGCTCCTGTTGACTAATGAATCCTACCTATGTCATTGCAAATATTTGTTGAAGTGTATAAGTTTCTGAATGGTGTACAATTTTCTACCAGGAGTGTATTTCAACTGAACTTCCTGGGCAGATCTCAGTGTGTGAACCAGGAGTGCTAAAACTCAGATTCTCCAGTCTTAGCGGTGGTGAGGCTCCAGGGCCTTTCCTGAAGGAAGAATGGCACTTCTTTGGGGTCTGCAATACTGAAGGAATTCTTCCAAAAGACTGCTTAAAAGCTGAGGCATAGTACAGATTCTGTGGTGCTGACACACTGCATATTTATCCAAAGGTAGTATTTTCTTCAAGCGCTCTGTCAGGAAACTGCAACTCTCTTCTTTGTGGGCTACAGATTGAACTATCTTTATACCTGTTCCACACAAATAATGATCACAAGAAATTGTAGCTGATGCCTTTCCGTTTTGGCTCTGATTTCTGAGATTTTGTAAAGCAAAAGGGGAGACTAATATGCAGGGTTGCCAGGTGGGCTGGTTGCCAGGTATTCTACCGGACAGTCCAGTTTTTGGGCTCTTTGTCTGGTTTAAAAAAAAATCCAGAAAATACCAGACATGTGCAGTGTCCTGTATTTCCTGGATTTCTAGCTAGGCGCCAGACAGAAGCCTGATGGGGGCGAGGGGAGTGGCTGGGAGGCGGGGCGCAATCGCGCTGGGAGCCTCTGGCTGCGTCTGATGCCTTGGGGAGGAGGAGAAGCCCTTCTCCTGAGGGAGTGGTGGAGCTGCAGCCGAACTCACTCGCGCTTCTCCGGACCATGTGCGGGACTGACAGCGCCTTAGGATCTGCACATGCCAGGGTCAGTCCTGCCCCCCCCCCTTCTCCCACCCTTCCCGACCAGCTCCGCTGCCCCCGATCCCCTCCCAGCCACCCCTGCTTCCTGCCGGCCATTTCTCTTCCTCCCGATCTCCCCAGGCAAGCCGCACTACCCCCGACCCTCCTCCCATCTCCCCGGGCCAGCTGCACTCCCCCCCCCTCCCCCCGGCCAGCCCTGCCCTGCTCCCGTCCGGTGTGTACCCCCCCCCCCCCATCAAGTGTGTCCGGTATTTTTTCTAAACCTACCTGGTAACCCTAGACGCATCACAAGCTGAGAGGCCATATTTTGCATTGTTTTCTGGGCCCAGTATTTGCTTATTTATTCATTCACTTACGTTGTCTGGGACAGGCACTCTTGTATATTTGTTGGTGAATAAGTAGGTGTGCCAAAAACAAACTTCTCTTAGGATACGTCTACACTAGCCCCCTAGTTCAAACTAGGGAGGTTAATGAGGGTGACCGAAATTACTCCTTGTGGCATGAGGTTTAACAGCTAATTCGAGTTAGGGGTTTACTTCAAACTCCCATTTCACTGCTGCGTGTAGACGTGGGCAGTTATTCTGGGCTAGTCAGTTTCCAAAAATGGCGACCGCCCGGGAACATGCTAATCAAGCATGGGATATTTAAATCCTGGGCTTCATTTGCAATTTCGGTCGCCCTCATTAGCCTCCCCAGTTCGAACTAGGGGGCTAGTGTAGATGTACCCTTACACTCTTTCACCATTTAAGTTATTTTTGTGCAAATTTGTGAAAATGTCTGTCATTGAAACATTGTAATTCAGGCCTTACTTTGGCACAGCAGTATTAGTGCTATAGTGAGTTGAAAAATGCCAGTTTGTTTTTATTTAAAACAGTTTTACATAAATGTTTAATTTCCTCTAAAAAAATCTTTAAAAACAGCCCCCTCCAAACTGACAACTGCTCGGCTTTAAAAAATGGTGAAAATGTTTGGGTTTCAGTTACAGTTTTTGGCTTAAAGAAAAACCAAGCTTTGACAGCTTTTTCTGAAAATCAAACCCAAAACAAGTTGTTTTTTACTGTTTTTTTTATTTGCCAGTTTTTCACTGAAAAATTAGAATATTTTGACCCAAAGTAAAATGTTTATTACTGTTGGAAAAAATGCTGTTTTCCTTCACAAACTTCAGAAAAATTTGATAGATTTATTTTTTATTAATTTTCTTGCGTGTACATACACACATAGGCAATAATGAACTTTGAAAGTGTTCTGAAGGGCAAAACTGGTATTACGCAGTTTTTCCTTGGGCACTATTCTATGAAAGCAGATCAAAAAACCAGAATTGTAGCAGGTTAGAGTCTTGCCCATGTTGATGGCCAGGACTCGCCAAGTGGCGGCGAGCCCTGCTCACCAGTCGCGCGGTTTGGCACGCTGCGCATGCGCAAACTGCGCTGCATATGTGCCTACCGCGCTGCGCGGCTGGCTAGTAGATTGCACTAATTGTCGAGCCCTGTTGATGGCTAGAAGAAAAGTATCAAACTTGCTATTGAAATCTGTTGTAGTTACTCTAAGGGTATGTCTAGACTACATGGCTCCGTCAACGGAACCATGTAAATTAGTTTACCCGGCATAGGCAAAGAAGCGGGGATTTAAATAATCCCCGCTTCATTAAAATAAACATGGCCGCTTCGCTATGCCGACGATCAGCTGATCCGGCACAGAGCAGCAGTCTAGACACAGATCTGTCGGCTGGGGAAGCCTTTGCAAACAAATCCCTTACGCATCGTGAAGGAAATGTCAGCTTGTTCTTCCCTCCCTGTCCTTGTCAGGGAGTGAGAACAAAGTGCACAGCAGTCTGCCCCTTGTGTTTTCCTGCCTCTTTCTCTGGAGGGCTGAGCAAAATATTTCCATAAACTAGGGATGTAAAATCCCATTTAATTGGTTAACCAGTTTTTGCGTAGGCCTGCTCAGGTGGTAGAGTAACACTCCAGTTGTGTAAGGCTTGTGTAGTTGGCCTTACACTGCAGAGAATGTGCATGATGGAGTTAGGAAGACGCACTGCATTGTTGAGATCCTTGGCCAGCAGAATAGTTTCCAGGGGACCATTTTGGCTATGGCTGTTAGAGCAGCCATAGCCAAAATAGTCCCCTGGAAACTATTCTGCTGGCCAAGGATCTCAGCAATACAGTGCATCCTCCCAACTCCATCAGAGTCAGCTTGGTGTTATGGAAAAATAGAAATGTATGTTAGGGCCAATTTTGCTTTCTCACCCTGAATGTCTGTGTTTATTTCTCTGCCCAACAACACCAGAATAAGCAGTTTGTTGAAAGTTGTTTCTGCAGGCGAGGTGGAGACACAGTCTTAAGCAGTTGCCTTGAATGTAAAATATTTGGACCTTTCATTTCTTTCCTCCTGAACTACTCCCACAGAAATCAGTGGGTCTTACTTCTGGAAGAGGAGAATCACTTCCTTCAAGACTGTTCTGCTGGTATCTTGGAATTCAATATAGTTCATGAAGATCTTTAGGGATTATAGATAACCCAAGTGTTGATGGAGATAGGTGTGTGTAAATGTCTAGATTGGAGGGGGGTCATTCAGCTTCCAGTATTTTTCACTGATTCTGCCTGTGCTTTCACAAGCTGGTGATACTGCAGTTGGTCTTTTATTTCCTACTAATATGCATATGATAAGACATTAACCTTCTGTATGATACAAAGACCTCATGCTGACTTTCACAGAATACAATTTCCCGGAGATGGAGAGAACAGACTGTAGCAATAAATGCACACCCCAGGATAAGCTTGATTTCTTTTTAATTAGGATATTTTGATTTCTAAGTGCAAAAGATTATGTTGCAAAGCTTCAAATAATAACTTCTTCTAATACTACTGACCTATTTAGAAAGGTCCAGATGAAATGGTTTACATATTTCCTTTGTTTTTATCATATGTTGAAGACAAATGAAATTGCAGGCAAAAAGATTATTGGGCTATTCAGGGATGGTGAGATAAATATGTGCCAAGCTGAATTTACATGTTGGCTGTTTATAAGTAAGGTATCCTGGGAGAGTCTCCACCAGGTATGTCAACTCCATACTCCGTATTTCACTCAAATATGTGTGGGTTTGTTTTTTGAAAAGGTTAGCAGACTATAAATCCTCAAAATAATTTTATAAAAGTGAAAGGTGAAAGAATTATCACTTGTCTAGTTGTTTAAACTAAAAACTTTCAGTTCTCTTGCCTTCTATTCCTGAGGAAGTCTGTTTTTGGTGGAACAGCTTCAGAAACTGTTCTGGGGTTTGCAGGGTATTGCATTCATCCTTTTATAAGGTGTTAGGATATTTAGGGTTGGTGAAAGAAATATCTGTCAAAAATAATTTAGGCATCTGTTTATAAGTACCTTACACAACTAATTTTTTTGCTTTTATAATCAATGGCATTGATACAATACCTAGTAAGAAAAATGAGTGGAGTTTTCATAAACATCTTTCATGAACAGAAGAAGTGCTCACCAGCACCCGGTGACTAAGGGGTTAACTCGGGTACCTAGCAAAGATGTCGGCCACGGGTCCGGGAGAGTCCATTGAGATAGAAGGTTGAAATTTGAATTGGGTATAGGTTCCCCACCTGCTTTCTCTGTGTGGGAGAGTTAAACAAGGAGTTGAGAGAGACAGAATGATTTAAACGCAGGCAGGACTACCTTCCCTCCCTCCCTCCCTGGAATTCAGGGCATGGGAGCGGACTGAACAAAGAGAAAATTAGAAGTGAGTAACAGGGAAATGTGAGTCCAGTTGAGTTCAGGGTAATTTTTCTTTGTTTTGTGGTTTGGTTTGAACTGCTCTGTGTGAATCTATGCCTTCCCTCCCCGTTTACTACCATCTAAGCATTGTGCTGAGACTTTTCCCTGTTTCTTCAATTTGTTTTCCTTAGTTGTTCTGTAACATCTAGCAACCAAGTATGCTTTATCAAGTTTATCTTTTGTTTTGTAATAAAAATCACTTATTTTAAGGTGGTGATTTGATTCTTGTATTCTGGAAGGTCTGTCTGTGTGTATCTGCATGCCTCTGACTGAGGGGTCAGCAACCAGAGACTCCAGCTTGTTTTTCTCTTATCTTTTTCAAGCTCTTTTGGAGCAAAGGAAGCTGGGGTACCCCTGGGAGGGATTTCAAGTGTTCACCCCTATTCTTTTGAGCGTGGGGTTAGGGATCAAAGCACTTGATGGTGGCAAAAAATTCCCAAAATCTGTGCATTAGGATTCTGGGGGGAAGTTTTTGTAACCAGAGCCTGTAGAGCAGGACTACTCAACTTTGGAAGCCCCGGGGGCCACAGTGATACAGCACATGCTGAGGGCCGCAACTTAAGTGTGGTTGCATATATATGCAAATAGTTTCTTTCACACTGATGGGCATGAATACTAAGATTAAGGCAAGACTACACAACACAAACTCGGCAACTGGGCCCAGCCCCAGGCCTTCCCCCTCCTTCCCCCCACTCCCCAGGGTTCCAACATCCCCAGCCCCCCACCCCGGACCCCCTCCTTACCTGGTTCCTCAAGGAAGCTGAATTCTGGCTTGACCAAGAAAACTAAATGGCCGCTAGCAAAAAAGCATAAAGACCAAGGGGAAGCAATGCCTTTCCTGGGTCTTAGTGCTCAACTACTCCCCTTTACCTATCCCTATTCTGACTCTGCATGCACTCTGAAAGGGGCCATGCTGTTTTATTTATTTATTTATTTATTTATTTTTGCCTCAATAACTTTGGTCTCTCCCCCTTCCCTCCCTTTTTTCCCCCTCAACAGAATTTTTTCCCCGGTAGTTCTTTTTTTGGGGGGGGGGGGGGGGGCGGGGTTCGGTATATTTGGTTAAACCATTTGGCATCTCTAGCTGTATGTGGCCTGCAAGCCACATGTTGAGTAGTCCTACAATACAGGCAAGGTTTTGAAGCTCTCTTGATGGCCCCCACCTTCTGCATTTGGAGTGCCAGAGTGGGGAACAGCCTGGGCAACATCATTGTCATAGATGAAGGGATTGACTCTTGAAGTCTTCACCAGTGATTGAATTGTCTTCTATTGATATTGGAATCTTTAGTGCACATTATTCTCAGGGTAAATAACTATCAAGTCACTTCTTAACAAGGAGATGGAGATGGATCTTAATGTGTTTATGGAGATGGATCTAAACTCGAGGAATGTTTAAGACCTGAATCCAGACCTTAGCTGGACTCTATACACATAAGATGCCTTTGCAGGATCAGGATGTAATGTAGGCAAATGAACGAGTTGTTGTACTGTTGGTAATACAGTAATGTATCTGAATTCCTTCTCTCATGTTTGAGTTTAAAAGCATGTTTGGTTACTTTAGCTATGGTATATAATATTAGGGCTCTTTTTAAGATTTTTTTTTTAGTTAATGATTACTTTATTTTGGAGCTGTGCTATTTCTGACTATAATGAATAACAGTTTGTGATGAGGTGTTTTTTTTTTTAACGCTTTTAAATATTTCATTACATTTTATAATTCAGTGGTAGTTCAAAACAATGTTTTAAATGTTATCGTGTTCCCTCTCTCCTGCACTGATTTGGAGAGAAACATGCAGGACTTTTACTCCTAATAATAATTTTATTTATAATGTAACTCCATGTGAACACATGGGCAAACTGGTAGTTAATCTTTGCCTGGGTCTGATTTAATTCAGATGATGGTTGTTTATTCCCAGACAGATTTTCCACTAGCAGGTATAATTCCTCAACCACATTACAATATTTTCCTGTGGCATTTGTTACTAAAAATGTGCTCATAGAAATTTCTCAGGAACACTGTGCAGTGTGAGCAAATATATTCCATGTGTGTGCAAGTATACCCAATACAAGTCACAACATATGTTATAACCTTGTCATTTTCATGCTAACATTGTTTTTCACAGTGGTACACTGGTCCTTCCAGATTTTTTTTTCTCCTCATGATATGTTTTCAAGGAAAATGCGTATATTCCAGACTGACCAAAAGTGTGGATCTGTTAAAACAGGAGCAATTTTTTGTAAAACAGGGCTAGATCACACAGTCACTGATCCCAGTGAAGCTCTGTTTTGTTCCCTTGGTTTACATTTTATGTATGCTAGGCTTAGATTGCCCTGTACTGCTGGATCTAGCTGAAATGTAAACATATTTAGTTAATAATAGTATGTAGACTTGCCTACCAGGAATTGCTTACATTCAGCTGTGTCACTGTTCCCAGCAAAGCCTCTCATTTTCACTGTCAATAAATCCTTCAATATCCTGCACTGCTTTGTTCCTCCCCACACATGGTGTGAAATGGTTCCTGTGGTGACAATGTCTTGCCTTACTCTGATAGAAATGTAGCCGTGTTAGTCTGGGGTAGCTGAAGCAAAATGCAGGACAATGTAGCACTTTAAAGACTAACAAGATGGTTTATTAGATGATGAGCTTTCGTGGGCCAGACCCACTTCCTCAGATCAAATAGTGGAAGAAAACAGTCACAACCATATATACCAAAGGATACAATTAAAAAAAATGAACACATCTGAAAAGGACAAATCACATTTCAGAACAGGAGGGGGATGCGGGGCGGGCGGGGAAGGAAGGAAGGTAAGTGTCTGTGAATTGATGATATTAGAGGTGGGGAGAGTGGGACGTCTGTAAGCTAATGGTATTAGCTTCCCCAATTATCACCTCTAATACCATTAGCTCACAGATGTCCCACTCTCCCCACCTCTAATATCATTAATTCACAGACACTTACCTTCCTTCCTTCCCCCCCCCCTCCTTTGCATCCCTCTCCTGTTCTGAAATGTGATTTGTCCTTTTCATTTTTTTTTTAATTGTATCCTTTGGTATATATGGTTGTGACTGTTTTCTTCCACTATTTGATCTGAGGAAGTGGGTCTGGCCCACGAAAGCTCATCATCTAATAAACCATCTCGTTAGTCTTTAAAGTGCTCCATTGTCCTGCATTTTGCCTTACTCTGTCTCTTAGCACACTTCACTCCACACTACCTACTTTTAAATGAAATTGCATGAGGGGTTGCTGTGTCTGGCTCAGTTTCAGAATCCATCAAGAGACCTGGCTCAATTTCAGAACTTGATCTGAACCTAGCCAGACAATTCTGATTTTTTTTTTTTTTTTTTTTTTTTTTTTTTTTGCAAATGCAAATACGTCTTTCAGATTTTTTTGTAAATTATGAATACTTGCTTATTTAGTCTGCTGTGTCAGTTCTCTTTTAATGGAGCTACTCACTGTAAAATCAATCACAAGACAGTTTTCATTTGTCATTAAGTAATTTCTGCTGCTGTGTAGTTTTCTATGTACATAAAGCTAAGTTGTACTCTTATAATAATAGTCATCTGATAACTTTTTGTCTTCTGTAGTTAGTCATCATTTGATATCACCTACTAGTATCCATACTCAGTTTTTGGAGAGTATGTAAAAGTCCCTTTCACATTGATCAGATGCAGCATCTGCTTTTTTGACTCTGAATATTAAACACATGATGCTCAAACATGAGATTTTTATTAAGAGTACAGTCATTCCCAGACCCTTTAATCAAAATGGTTCAGTATGTCCTCTTTTTGAACTGGAGCTGCTCTGTAAATTATGAATACTGTATGTTAAACTGGGTGGATGTTTACTGTACATATTTATTGGTTTAACTTAACAGAGGGACTGTAAGGAAAAGCAAGCCAGAAGGAAAACAGAATGGCTCAAGATAAGCCACTTCTAAGCAAATGCTTGCCAGTTGTTGAGAAACACTGTCGTTATAGGACAAGATCTATGTACATTATAGATTAAAAGGCCTAAGCTGTTTAAAAAGGATCTCCAGCTCAAGAAAAGAATGAGTTCTCAAGGAGGTTGCTTGAGGCAACCAAGGTGAAATGCAGACACTTACAGGGGATGTCTGAAAAAATTAGACCTGTGTAGGTTAACAGCAGAGGATGGTAAGAGCTAGGAAAGGTAGACATGTATAGACTCTGTTGTTTTAAGATTTTTTTTTCTTTAAATGCTTTGTTCATGTTAAAATAAATAATACTTTGGCTCAAGAAGACTGAAGAGCCACTGAGTACCACTGGTCACAGGCTCCTGAAGGGGAAAACTGCAGATATCCAAACTCAGTGAGACCTGAAGGTTAAGCATGGTTGCTGTACAAGATCCTATAGTCCACGGCCTGCTCTGAAAGAGGGAAAATTGTGGAATGCCACTCCAGAAGAGATAAGTCATGCAGTGTGACACCAGAAGAGGTGTATTCAGAGACCAGAAAGGAGGCAGAGGTACAACTAGACCCGTGGCTGTGGTAATGTTGTCTGTTTTTATGCAGCAATGTCTTTTAAATCTCCTAGGCCTGTCCCTATAATACTTCAGCTTGGCAGAGTTATGTAGGGTTTATATAAGAAGACTGGCAGCACAAAATCCCTGGATTCTCTTTCAAGCTTCTTCATTGGCTTACCTTGTAACCTTGGAAATCAGTTATAAAGCCATGTTTTTGTTTTCCAGGCCAAAAATAAACAAACCAAAACAAATAATAAAACAAAACAAAACCTCCAAACAAGCCCCAATTTAACTGGAACAACAAAAAAAGATACACTTTATTTGATCTAATAAAACACTAAACCAAAAAAAAACAAAAAAAACAAAACAAAAACCCAGAATCCCCAAATACTAACATAATGTTATGACTCTATTTAGTCCTGTAGTGTGTACAAATACTGGAACTTGGCTTTCATAGTGAATGTCCTAATGTCCTTGTTGTTGTTTGTGGTGTGTGTGTGTTTTTGTTTTGTTTTTTGTTTTGTTTTGAATTAGCTTCAGTCACAGCCTTTAGATTGGAGGTCTTTTTCTTAGTTCACAATGCATATGCAATTCAGTGTGAATTTTGTGCTGCTAATGGACTTCTTGAGAGAGGAGCTCATTAGTGAAAACTCTTGCATTTATTTTGACAAAGTTTAGGTACTTTGCAAGGGAATTATGTAGTAAAGATGTTAAGTATCGGGTAATTGACTAATCAAATAGTCGATGCATTTTTGAGTGACACCTCCACCTTTGAAGTATAGCAACAGCCCTAGTGCTATTGCTACATTTCAAAGACGAAAGTGCCAAAGCCTGGGGTCAGCTGTGGATTCCCCAGCTGATCTTGGGCTCTGCATAGCGCTGCCGCTTTGAAATGCTGCAGGGAGCCGGGTGCCGGGCTCCCTGTGGCCTTCAATGTGGCAGCGCTGCATGGAGCAGCTGACCCTGGGATCCATACAGTGCTGCTGCTTTGAATTACCCTCCTTTCCTCCCTCTCCTTGCTGCCTCTATCTGACAGAAGCAGCGGGAGGGGGGGAGGGATGGAGTGGGGGGAAGCGACTAGTCTACTAACCTGTTGACTATCCAATAAGCATTTGCTTATCGGATAATTGACTCGTCCTTCACAACCCTAGTATGTAGCTCTTCTTGTGTGTTCTTTCACATCCCTTTTTCCTGCAGGAGTGCCCCTCACCCCTCTGCTCAGCGATAACTGCTGCAGTCTGGGGGGTGGGGAGCCTGCTCCCCTCCCGGAAACTCTGTGGCGGCGCGGGGCTGAGCGCAGCCGAAACGGGACAAGTTCGGGGACTTAGCTCTCGCCCCGTCTCCTCCACTGCCGTTTGCAGGCCGGTGGCTGGGTTTCCCCTGCTGGCCTGTCGCAGGCGGCTGTGCTGGGCTTCCCCTGCCTTCTTGCAAAATGGTGGAGGGTTCACCCCTCGCTGTGCCGTTCCCTGCGCACCCCCCACCGGCAGACCCATCACAGTCCCCCGCCAGAGTACCTCCCAATACTCCGGCATATCTGATAATCCAGCACCACCTAGGTCCCAAAGGTGCCGGATTTTCAGAAGTCTACTGTATTATTATATATTCCCTGCTGATGTAATATTTTCAAAGGGGAATGTGGTCACTGAGTTTTGATGCAAAGGAACTGAACACTTTGTTCTCTTGTCCCTGTCTGAGGGATCTTACTGAACACACATAGTCATTGCTGGTCAGGAATTTTGAAATGTATTACTCAGACTATAATAAAATGCAACATATGGAGAACCAGAAATGGGACTAGCTTAATTCTGTCCAAGTAACATGTTAGCCAATGACAGCATCTGTTGTATAATTATTTCCTAAAGAAGGTACTAATCTCACTGAACCTTTATTCCTCTTGAGGCATTTTTAGTCTTCTCCTTACAGGCAGTCTCCGGGTTACGCAGATCCAATTTATGTCGGATTTGCACTTACAAATGGGGCTTTTCTCGCCCTGGAGGACGCGGGTGGCAGAACCGCCCAGACGTGCCGCGGTCCCGCCACCCGCATCCTCCGGGGCGAGAAAAGCTGCTCCGCGTCTCCTGGTCTGCTGGGGGGGAGGGTTTTCCCAGCAGACCAGGGAGACGCGGAGCAAAGCCGCGGAGGACCTGGGCGGCGGGACCGCGGCGCGTCTCGGTCCCGCCGCCCACGTCTCCCTGGTCTGCTGGGGGGGGGGTGCAGCTAGTGTGCGCCCCCCCCAGCAAACCAGGCGTTTCTCGGGACGCCTGTGGTAGAGCAGCTGGGGCGCTGCCGGTTGGTCCCGCAGCGCCGCTCTCTGCACTACTGGACCAACCTGACAGCACCCCAGCTGCTCTGCCCCAGGCGTCCCAAGTCAGCCGCTGCTGAAACTGACAGCGGCTGACTACAGGAAGCCCGAGGCAGAGTTGCTCTGCCCTGGGCTACCTGGAATCGCTGATCAGTTTCAGCAGCAGCTGACTTGGGGATGCCTGGGGTTCTTAAGTTGAATCTGTATGTAAGTCGGAACTGGCGTCCAGATTCAGCCGCTGTTGAAACTGACCAGCAGCTGATTCCAGGAAGCCCGGGGCAGAGCAACTCTGCCTCGGGCTTCCTGTAGTCAGCCTCTGGTCAGTTTCAGCAGTGGCTGAATCTGGACGCCAGTTCCGACTTACATACAGATTCAACTTAAGAACAAACCTACAGTCCCTATCTTGTACGTAACCCGGGGACTGCCTGTATTTGAGTATAGGCAGTTAATAGTGGCTGCTAGACAGTATGTATGTTGTTGTGGTTGAACTTCAGACCATTGGGTGAGGACTGTTTGTATACATGGGGGAGATGGCACAGCGGAGATAATTATTACACTCTTCTGAATCCGTGTACTTAAGAGGTTGGAACACTGCAGTGACAAACAGTAGGGAAGCACTCGAGCTGTCTGACTGCATGATGAATAAATAATATGCATTTCGTGAGAGAAGTCAGAAAAAAGCCATATGTTGGCCATACAAATAAATGTACGTGTAAACGTATATTGTATATATGAATGAAAATGACTAGATGAGGGACACAGGGCTATGATAAGGAGTCAAAGGCTAATATTAATCTATAAATGGTACCTATATACCACGGTTATAGATGCATTAGAAATTTATAGATGCATAAATCAAAAATATATTTGTACTACATTAATAAATGCATTTGCTTGAATCTTCTTTGGTAGATGGACAGCATTTTTCAAATTGAGTGAAGCAGCAATGAAAACATGAATCTGATCAGAACAGCCCTCCTGTTTGTTGCCTCTGTGTAACTGTGTCTCTCAACCAGCTCTAAAAGACTGTTTCAAGTCCCATGTTCTGCTAACCTCATAAGCACTTCTCGTTCCCAAGGAGCTACAACTGCCTAGAAAATGTCAGTGGAGAGAATATCCAGCTTTATTTTTTCCCCTACCCCTCATCCTAGTTCCAGTATTTTCTCCATTTAATTCCCCTGGGCAGTTGTGTTTTAAGGCACTCAAGCATAAGTTAGTTTAATTTGGCATTTTGAAGCCACGCAGCTCATCCTTTTAAAGCACATTATGTGTCTGCCCCACGAGTCAAATGGAATAAAGGGGCCTGTCTTTTAAGAAATTGCCCTTATAAAAAGGCACTGCCTCAAATTCTGAGAGCAGTTGCTATCATGGCACATTGAAATGAACAATTGACTTGCAAAATACAGACATTTTTGCATGAGGAATTATGTACAGAGAACTCTGTAAAATCAGATCTAAGTTTATAATGACATGACTAAGTGTCTAGGAGTGGAGTTCATCCTTTGCAGATATCCTTCCCATTGGAGCTTGAAACTGAAAATCTTCTTTTGTTTATATCTAACCTGGCAGAAAATGCTTTAAGGGACCAAATTAACATTTTTTTATTCTAAGACTATTCTGACCTTCTTTGGGAACTGGAAAACATACATTATCTCCACGTTCCTGATGATGATGATGATGATGTAATATGGTACTGAAGAGTCAAATGGAGATTCTTTTTTCTGATTTATCATGCAAGTTCAGAGGTAAAATCTGGGTGGAAAGGATCATATTAGGGAGTCTCTACCTATGACATAGTAGCTAGATGGGTCTACAGATTGGACCTCCCTGGTCCGGCACCCTCAGGACCTGACTGTTCCCAGATGAGGGATTTTTCCAGATTAGGGGAGCTCATTTCAGGCCCCCTGCTGCCATTCTCCTGTGCCCTCCGGGTTTCCTGGTTTCCCTCAGCTGAGCGGTGTGCCAGCTCCCAGCCCCTCCCCAGCCCAGCAGAGCCACATGCCAGCTCCCCTTCCACCCTGTCCCCCAGCCCCATCTGAGCTGCATGCTGGCTCCTGGACCCCCAGTCTCCTGCAGCATGCCAGTACTCTCTAGTCCTGGAAAATGTATGGTCATGCTAGATAACGGGTGTTACCGGACCAGAGAATCCCAGATTTTAGAGGTGCAACCTGTACTTTATGATCAGATGCAAAATAGTTAATGTTGATATTCGTAACATTTTGAAAATGTGATGGTTCGTGACTTTGTGCTAACGTGTGACTTCATTTACAAGTCTAACTGCCATACATACACCATTAGTGCACTTGCACACGCCAATGCCTTGTTAGACATCGAGGCCCTTTAATATCATTGCTAGATGTGTTAGCACTTTTGTTACAAAGACACATGCAAATGAAGGGGCATATCTGCACAGACATATTGTGAATGGACCTCAGTCCTCCCTTCTAGAATAATTGCGTGTTTGTTTGCGTTTAATCTTCAGTGGTGAGATAGTTGACATGAGTGAACCCATGAGGCCTGTCAGAGTTTGTTTGCAGTCTTAGGAAGTGCCAATACCAGATCCTGTTCTGAAAGAAATCTTGACAAGGATAAAGGCTAGAAACTTTTTAGATTAAAGCTCAAATGCTGCAGTATTTAATGGGGTACCCAGAGAAGTGCTATGAGAGTGAACTGGACAGCGCAAACTCAGTCTAATTCGTGATGTATATAATTGATCTATCCATCATCATCTCCACTGCAGCAGAATTTCAAGCTTATGTGAAGAGCAAACTCCTCATAGGGATTGATTTTGAAAGTAATTTATAGTTTTAAATGAGCCAGTGGGTTCTGATTTGCTTGCAGGGTTCTCATTAGTGAAATCAAATTGTGGTTCATCTGTGTTCTAGGTAGAGCTGTAACTTATTTAACTAAATAGAAGTGTCATTAGTTTGTTCTCTGATATTGCCACTAGTCTTTTAGGCATGTTCTCTTGTGTGATCTGTAGCTTTTCTGGTCTCAAGTAGTTCTGTGGTTATGATGATATTCACAATGACCCATTTCCCCAAGTCTAGTTTGTAGTAGTGACTTAGTCTACTCTACATTAGAGTTTTGGCCAGCATAGCTATGGTGCACATCCACTAATGTGATCTATGCCAGCAATGCCCCAGTGCCATGTATGTTGGCCAAACTGGATAGTCTGTATGGGAAAGAATTAATGGACACAAATCAGATATCCATAAACTGTAAAGGCAACACATAGAAACCTGTTGGAGAAAACTTTGACCTGTCTGGGCACTCATTAGTGGATCTCCAAGTCACAGTGGTGTTTCAGGCCAATTCCACAAACCAAATACACAAGGAAGGCTTGGAACTTATTTTCAAGTTTGTTTCCTATCAGGGAGGAATGAATAAAGATATCAGCTGGCTCGCACACTACCTTCCATATTCTAATGACTTAACCAACCAACCAAACAATGGGTACTTATAAAGGTGCAAATTGTTCTTATTAGCCTCTTGTACTCTTGAACAATCCAATTCACTATTTTTTTCTCCTTCCTCCTCCTCCCCCTTTCTCTCCCCCGCCTTCCCTTATTTATTCTTGGATCTGGACTTTCAATACTCAAGAAGTGGGTTGTACCCATGAAAAATTATGATACCATCTACATGTTTTGTTAGTCTTTAAGGTGCAACTAGACTATTGGTTGTTTTTAAAGTTTATCCATAGCTATGATGGTTAGGAGTGGGGATAAAGTCACTCTTTCCACCTCCCAGGCTTTTACATTTGTTTTTTGAGGATATGATTCTTTCCTCCAGAAGAATCCTTTTGTTGGTATAATCTGCTTCTCCATTAGAGGGCTTTACTAGTATATAGGTATGCCAGCAAAGCATTTGAAGGGTAGACAAGCCCTTTTTATCAGAAACAATTCAAGAGCAAGAAGCAGAATGATAATTCTGTTTCATGGTCAATTTCTTTATTGAGAATCCCCAATGATAAAGGGTGATTTCTCTCCAACTTACATAAGATACTGCACGCCTAAGTTTTTCATGGAGAGCAATGTAGTTGTTGCTTCTTCCTAGGTAAACCTTATCCAGTCTTCTGGAAGTTGTTGTATTTTTCATGTTACAGAATGTGTGTTAAAGTCATTCATACTCCTGCTTCTCTATGAGTCTGTTAAATGTGCACATCAGAGGAAGTCTGAAATTATACGTCTCAGAGGTTTTGTTTATGCCTTAGGGCTTATATACATATAGGCTTCATGTTCATGTTCACAAGAAATAAATATTCATTACCTTCATTCTTACACAGGGCTCTTTACATTATACTCATTTTGAACACCCTCTGAGCATATAAATGAAAACAAGAAGCTGCCCCTTTGATCTAATTACATTTTGAGCTTCTGTTTTGATGTATTTTTAATCTCATTGGTTGATCTGGAATTCTAGTTTTGACACTCACCTTATATTTCTTCAAAGATATTTCCACAGATCAACCCAGCGAAGTTTGATAGCTTGTTTACAGTGGATTTCTCCCTGACCAAGGATAGATTCAAACGCATATTACACAACGGTGATATAATGAAGCCATAGAGATCAGACAGGCACATTCAAACAATTGTAAAACATATTTTTTCCTTCAAAGAACCAGTAACAGGATTTAATTATTTTTGTTTAATAGAGTTGTTTGGAAAACCTGGTAAAGAAACCTGCTCATGTGGATTCTGCTACTGTTTTCTGGTCAAAGATCTGCTGGAAAAACAAATACTGTAAATCAAACATTAAATTGAGGGCAATAGCTTCTTAGCGCATTAGTGGTAGTTGGCTTCAGATTGGTTAACACAGTTGTGCTTAGTGCAGAGGATTTCCTGGCAGTGAGGCTGCAGTCTGTGTAGGATGGAAACCTTTTTAATTTTAATGTAATAATTTTAATGTACCTGTATTAAAAATAGTCTCTCATTTATGTTTATGTTCCCTTGTATCTTTAAAGACTTGTTACATTGTTTTTCTCAATCAGCTGGTGTTTTGAATGTCACAAGTTTTATTTACTCATTTGAAACTTATGACAGTGTTGAGATGTTGATCATAAATTTTTGTGTCCCATTCATTCTATTTTAAGGGTTTGTGAATTTTGCATGGCCAGAAGAGCGATTTGGACTGGGCTTATGTAACATGGCAGCAGATTTGCAGCTGCATTCACCCTCCATTCAGAAGTGTATTTCAGGACAGCAGTGGTCCCAGTAAGCAATACTCCATTGTAATCGGAGCAGATAGAACTAGTGTGTCTCTAAATATGAGACAACAATAAATTCATTCTATTGATGTTCTGTGTACAGAGAGCAAGCTGGATAAAATTGACATAAATATGAACTTTAAACTTTAATTTAATAGATTGAGCCATTTGAAGTTAATTGCCTTTAACCTAATTGTAAACCCAGTTGAGACTTGTGATGTTGCTAGTAGATGACAAATTTAGTCTTATAACTGGAGGCACGTAACAATAACTTCTGTGTGTGTGTGTGTGTGTATTTTTCTTTTTCAATTGATAGTCTTGTTGAGGGACAGTGTTTTAATCCTTTAAGCTTTAAACTCATTATACTGTGTATAATGTTAATATGGCATGCTTAATTATACATGGGCGTTTTATTGGTTGAGGGTGGCTCCAGTCATATTTTTTGCTACTGTTTTATATTATCTGTACTGAAGTCAAATGCATTTCTGTTTTAGGCATGAATCTAAGGATCGGACCTGCTAGAGATACTGCAGGAATGGCCATTGTCATTTGGCACAATTTTGTGATGAACAATTTCTTCTACTTCTGTTGGAGAAGAAGAAATGTTGTCCCATGAGTCTTATAGGTAGAATAGATGTAAGGATCGAGCTTATAAATGATTTATTAAGGAATACTTCTGTATGAATTTAGAAAAAGAATAATGTGCATTAGTTTTTATGGAAGCTACATTGAAATTAGACATCCTATCAATTTATTTCTCAGAGTCTGTAATCCTTCCTTCAAAAAGATGGAACAATAAGAAAATGCAGGTTAACCTTCTTTAATCAATATTTATTAAAGTGTTTGAATGTAATGGACCTTGTGATGGGGTGTACTCATCCTGCATTGGCCAAGGGGAAGCTATTCAGACCTGCTGGGCTGAGAAGGCCCCGCCCCCGCAGCCCTGCTGGGCACGCACCGCCTGCAGGCCCAGTATAAAGGCCGAAGGAGTAGCTCAGTTGGGGCTGACCTTTGGAGGGGAAGGAGCTCCTGCCGGAGCACGGGAGCAGCTGCCCTTGCTGCCGGAGCTCCAGCCACCGCACCAGCTGGAATGACAGCCGCCAACAGCAGATGCTACGCCAACTGCGGCCTGCTGCACCAGCGGCCACCGCCGCTGCACCAGACCGCATGCCTTAGCGGTATTCATCCACACAGGTGGGGACTATGCCAGCCAGGGGAGTGGGGTAGGAAGCAGCCTAGGACGGGGAACGGTGCATTTCGGGGCGAACTCCGTGCTGAGCCAGTGGTGAAAACCACCAACCACTGATGGGGCCCTGGGCTGGGGCCTGATGGACAGAGAGGGCCTAGACACCCCCCCCCCTCCACACCCTTAGAGGCTTCTGGGCCATATTGACCCCCAGACCGGGGGGAGCTAGAGACTTAGCCACGGGGCCTGCAACCCAGTGAGCACCATATTGACTCCCCCCAGAGGGCATGGGACAGGTGACCCCAGGACAGACCTCATAAAGGAACTCTTTACCAAATCCTGTTTTATCAAGGATGAATTGAAAATGCGTGTTGTTAAAAAGATGATGGGCCAACATTCTTGAGTTATTACTGATCTATTCTCCCAGCATTAGTGAACAAAGGCCACATACCAGTTATGTTAGCTTGAATATTAGGCAGGAAATGAATCTTTTTCTATCAGCAAATATTCCTTGGTGTATTTTGCAGTACGGACTGACTGTCTGCCTTGGAGTAAAACTGCAACTGATCCCCAATTAGTGAATGCATTTCATGGATTCCTACACTGTAGGGGCAGAAGGGACCAATACGATCATCAGGCCTGATCTCCCACAACACTGGCCAAAAAAACCTCACTCACCAATATCTGTACCGAACCCTAACATCTAGTTCAGCTAGAGCATACTTTTGAAAAAAGTATTGGTTCTTGATTGAAGAATTTCAGTTGATAAAAGAAGCGCAGTGTCTTTAAGAATATTGTCCCAATAGTTGATCACTTTCACTATTAAAATATGCACCTTTGTTTTCAGTTTGCATCAGTCTAACTTTAGCTTGTAACCATTCGATCTGATTCAGCTCTTTTTTGCTAGATTAAAGAGGTGTCAGAGAGAGCTTTCCTATTTAGGTATGTGTAGACTGTTCCAGTTCTCAACCTTTTCTTGTATTCACCTTAAAATAAGATCTTGTTCCCAACTAACCACCTTTTTAGCTATTGCTGTGGTTTAAATGCATTTCCATCCTCGCCATGCCGTTGAATTGCTCAGAGAGGCAAGATGTAGCAATCAGAATGCAGGCCTGGGAATTAGAAGTCAGATGTGTAATTAATTCTAGCTTTGCAACTGATTTCTAGATATGTTGCCAGGTGTCTCATTTGCTCTCCCATCTTTCATTCGGTAAGTAGGGAGAGCAAATGACTTTGTGGCCACCTAAGGCTTGAAGTTTTCAAAGAAGTCTAGAAATAGGTATCCAATGAGGTTTGGCAGCTAACTCCTTTCAGTTCCTTTGAGAGTGAACATGCAAGTAGTATGTATTATAAGAGAATCATGCTAATCTACAGACACACAAACAGCTACCTTGCTCTTCTCTGTAATGATTTTACAGCATAGGCAGCAGTTGGACAAGATTTCTCAGTACCAATACCGCATGCACCTCTTAAACCAAACATGTTATATAGAACGTTCACTAGGACATTACAGTTTTGCTGAAGAAGCTCTTCAGGAGAGGGAATGTTTTAATTCACTGATTTATGGAGCAATCCGCACGGAACAGGCAACTATTTCTGGCTTAGTGAACAGGGCACTGAATTGAGAGTCTGGATACCAGAATACCCACCTGTGCCATAATTATATGATGCTGCGCAAGCAGGGCTGGCTCGAGCCATTCCTGCGTCCCGGGCAGCAGGCGCGCTTCGCATGCGCGGCTCTGCCCCCAGGCGCACGGCGCATGCGCGACCCCAGCACGTGGCACCCCTTACAGCTGCCCCCCATAGGTTGGCGCCCCCCCTTAATCTGGCCCTATGTGCAAGTCACTTTCCCTTTGTCACACAGTCTCCCTCTAGATTGAAAGCTCCACAGGGCAATGACTATCTCTCAGCATGTGTATGCACAAAGTAGAAACGAAATGTCCTGCTTGAGTGTGTGATGCTCTTCAGTAATGCAGTTTCCCACTTGATGAACAAACTCAATACATTTCCTGGTCAGTTACAGTTCTTTAAAGGCAGAATATGTACATAATGTTGCTTGTCAGGGCTGTTGTCCCAAATTCTTGCACTCTGTATTTCTCTGCTGGGGTCCAACTCAACAAAGGCTTTTTTATTCTCTCAAGTTTGCTTTCTTCATTAATGCTGCTCAGCTGGAAGCAGTTAGGTTTCATGTTTAATCTTTTCTTTGACAGGGTTGCATTCAGATTTGAAAAATAACGAACATGCACATTTAATTGTTTAATTAAAATTGGTTGCTCATGTCCCTTTATCTTTCTGAGAGAGAAAAATACAGTTCTGAGGAGTTTGTACAAGATCACCCAAAAGATTTCAGTCTTGAGAGAGCCGTCTGCTTTGTGTAGCTATTAAGAATTCCTAGGCACCTTTTAGCAAGAACAAGAGCTTACTCTGGAGTAGGGATGTAAGAGAGAGGCAGCAAAGTGGCGGAGGGAGGGGAACAGAAGCCGGGGGGAGAGGGGGCCAAGGGAGGTAGATGCACAGCCAGAAGCAGCATGAGTGGGGACTGAAGCAGTCTCCGCTTGCACCGCTGCTTCTGTGATTCTGTACATTTCGAAAGCAGAAGCCTGTGACAGGGCATATCTGCTGTCATGGCTCCTTCCCCACTCTGGCATGATAAATGCAGAAGTGGGGGCCAGCAAGTGCACCCCAAAGCCTTATCTACCAGGCTTTGGTCTAAAACTTCCCCCAAGATCTTAAAAACCTAGATCTTGGGAATAAAACTTCCGCTGCCACCACCCAAATGTTGATAAAGAAATCAGGGGAAAGATCATTTGGGAAATCTTACCCCTAAAATAAAAATCAAGGCACACAATTAACCACTGCCAGGTTAATAAAAAGAAAAGAAAGAACTTTTATTATTACAACAATATTCCTGTTGCAAACATAATGACTAGATAGGGAGGTAACAAAATATACTCATGGAGAAACTCCATGGGCCTAGAACTTAGTTACAAAGAAAAGCCAAAACATCTTTTAAGCACTGCCAGATCTCAGATCCCATACCCAATCCATAAAACAATAAAACCTAACGAAACTACCTAAACTTTACCCTACTTACAGAAAATGAAGAATGGTGTCTTGGAGAGAGAGAGACATGCTTGTCCCTCTCTGTAGCTGCAGAGAACTCTGAGAGACAAAAGGGAGGGAAAAAAAAACCAAATTCCTTTGTTCCAGTTTGAAAAGTCCCACCTACATTCCTATTGGTCACTCCACCTGGCTAGGTGTAGTTAGCCCCTTAATCCCCAGGCTGCTGGCTAACCCTCATAATCATGACATCTGCCCCATACTGAAGGGCAGAGAGTAGCCCGGGCCCAGCTGGCTGAAAAGGTCCCGCTCATTCAGCCCTGCTGGACGTGCTCCCAGTGGAGCCAGGGTATAAGAGCTCAGGGAACCCTGCAGTTGGGGCAGACCGCCAGAGGCAAAGGAGCTCAGGCCCCAGCTCCAGAAGCGTTCCAGCAGCTGTAGCCGCAGCTGCCCCAGGAGTAGCACCCACAGCTACAGTTGCCCCAGGAGCAGCAGCCGCAGACACAGACGCCCCAGGAGGAGGAGGAGCAGCAGCAGCAGCATCCGCAGCCGCCCCAGGAGCAACGCCAGCAGCTGCAGACACTCAGGGAGCAGCAGCTGCAGCCACAGCGAGAACCTCCACCAAAGACTGTACCCAGTAGGCAAGCAGACTACGTGGAGGCCAGAGATTGGTAGGATGCAGCCCAGGGCAGGGGATTAGCTTCCAGGGCGCGGTGCGTATTGGCAGGAATCCCCACCGAGCAGGCAGTAGCTATTGTCTCTGCCTACATGGCCCTGGGCTGGGACCCGGTGGAGTGGGGGGGGGCCCAGGTCCCCCTACCATCCCTTTCTGCACCCTGGTCAAACCGCTCCCTAGCCAGGAGAGGCTTCCCTTTGACTAGGCTGCAAGTCCCCTGGTAGAGGGGCATACTCTTTTGAATGTGGCCAGAAGGCCGTAATTACCTTCATAGAGGGGCCTGGGTTGCTGACTAGGCCTCAGGGCTGTAACTCCCCTCGTAGAGGGGCAGATACTTTTGGATGTGGCTGGAGGGCCGTAATCACCCCCAAGAAAGGGGCTTGGTTTAGGGGACTAGGACTCACGGTTGTAATTCCCTGATAGAGGGACCAGTACTTATGAACGTAGCCAGAAGGCCGTAAATACCCTACAAAAGGGGCAGATACGCGGGGCCATTAGCTTCAGAGTCGTTTATATCGCTGAGGGGTACGCGCCCCTTGACAAAGCCCCCACAGGGCTCATGTACATTTCAAAGGCTGAGGCACTGTGCGGAGCGTTGAGCCAATGGAGGAGTGCGGTGCTTCCTTTGGAAAGGTACAAGAGTCCCACTGGGGCTCTTGTACATTTCAAAGACTCAGATGCCGCAAGGAACATGGGGCTAGTCCTGCACTGACCCTGAACTCCCTGCGGGGCTTCTGCTTTTGAACTGTAGGAAGAGCCTGTCAGGGCTCTTGCTACAATTCAAAGTCAGAGGTGCCCTTATAGACTAATCCAATAGTCAATGGAAATCCCATCGACTGTTCAATTAGTTAATTTATCTAAATGTAGCATCTCTACTCTGGAAACCTAGTGAAAATTTGCCTTGTTGCCTTCCCTTCCTGTAATGTGGCTTGCTATGTGCCTGCTCCTCCATGATACTCTATAAAGAAAGTAGCTTTCAAAGAATGTGGAGTATTTGAGATTCAAAGGGAGGATACATATTATTTTTAATACATGATTTACAGGACAGGAGGCCTTAATCCTGTCCCTTATTCAGAGTAAAATGTATTAATCCAGTGAAGTTTTTTTATAAATAATGGGCCAGATCCTCAGATTTGATCAACTCTATTGACTTCAGTGGGGCTGTGCTGTGGGTGTTTTTTAAACCAGTTAAGCGTCTGGTCCGGTGTAAGTTTTGTCCAAGTAAATTTTGTCCCAATTTTTGTATTTTCCACATGATTAGAAAATCCCCCTCTGATTATTCATGGAGTTGAGAATAGGGAGGAAGGACATATCTTACCAGAAGTATTTTCAGTAAACAATTATAGGGTTTCTATTCAGCTTTGTACCTTGTTCATTATTTCAACAATTGCATAGTCCCTTTACAATATTTTATTCCCTCTTGTTCTTGCAAATACTCCTTAATGAGTAAAAATACTGTATTGTGTTTTCTTCCTTCTTTCTCCAGGAAAATACTTCCTCTAGTCAGTCCTCTACTTCAGTGTGCTTAGTAGTAATAATTTAGCAGACATTTTTAGAGTGTACTACTGTCACATTAAGCCTCCTACAAAAGTCTGCATATAGCTGCTGAACAGCCAATGTGTGGGAGGTCTGACTTGGCTTTGGGAATAAACAAAAATGACACATCTTTTCAGCAGAGATTTCCTGAGACGCTACGTTACAAAGCTGTGGGGATGAGGGAGATTGAGCTGATTCTGTAGAATGTCCTGTGTTTTTTTACCTTCACCAAACACACACCTTTATCTCTCTTGGTTCCTATGTATAAAAGGCCTTTCTAGGAAAAGGGTAATTCTGTTTCCACTTCTGTTGAGCCCTGGGCTTCTGAGTTGAAGCTGCCAGTAAGGATGCCAATGGTGTTGCTGATTCTAGAGGTTTTCCGCATGTTCAAAGGGAATTGGACTGAAATGGCCAAAGGCAATTAAACAGCTTCACCATGGGATTGGACCTGAGTTGCTGTTAGCTTGAGCTGGATTTAAATTTAGTGAGTCTCTGCTTAACTAAAAATGGGATATAATTTTTTTTTCTCTGAAGTCATTCAGCTTTAAAAAGCTTTTAAAGATAAACATCAGTTGAATTTTTCACTCGGGTGCACCTGTCTGTGCTGGATCTTTTCTTAAATGCTATTGCATGTATGTGAAGACCTTGTCCAAAAGCCAGTGTTTTTCAGCTGATGACAGTGGGGTTTCCACCAGGTCCTGATAGAAAGTAGAATGTGGATGTCAAACTGCTTTTTCTGATTTAAAAAAAAAAAGCCTATCTGGTGCTTTGCCATATGTTTGGTAACACGGAGAACTACATTTTTCAGTGTGTATTTTTTGTAGCATCATTCTGATGGGTTCAGTTAAAGTGACACTAACCAATCAAATAAAATCTTACAACACCTACTATTTATAAAAGCTTTTGCAAAAAATTGTTAGATGGTGGCAACACCTGCTTGTTGGCAATGTAATAGTGAAGCTCTATTACAGGCAATTTTTGTTTTCGCAGTTCTGGAGAGCTGCTTTGTTGTGTTTGTACTTGAGAACATAAAAATTCCTCAAGGAACAGGAGTATTTGGGTTTTTACAAAAATTGTTGATGGAATTTGTTCTCTGTTAAAACTCATCTGGCTTCAGCGAGACATAACATGGATTGCTTTTGTGTGCGCTTTCCCAACATACCTCTGTGCATCTTAATCTCAGTAGGTACCTTCACACAGTTCCTGTGCTGGTGATCTCCTTTTACAAGTGTGTTTTCATGGGCTAATGCTGATGCTCTGCCTTTCAAGAATTCCTAATGCATATTCTTTATAAAATCTTGAAAATCATGGGTGTAAGGCGAGAAAGATTATCTATACTTTTTTGGCACAGGTTTTTTCCTCGTTTCCCTTTTGACTATGCTTCTATGTAGATACTACTAAAGTTACCAGATTTGGGATGCATTGTGCCACCTGTACTCATGTAAACTAGTACCTTCCTTTCTGAATGGGCTTATTGAAGTCACCAGGACTATTTACTGAGTCAGATGATATTCAACATGAATAACATTGGTAGAACTGACCTTAGTGATGTGGACATGTGATCCAGTAGACACATTTTTTTGGCTATAGGAGGGCAGAAGGGTTGGATACAGGAGGGCATTGTGACCTGGAGTCGTGGGTTCTGGTGCAGGAAGCATACCAGGTGCAGGCTGTAACTGGGAGACTCTTATCATAGGTGGTTCTGGTTCAGGGATGGGGGCCACTCCAAGAATTTAAGTAGTGAAAATAATGGCAGGGTTGCGGGGTTTGGGATGGCATTGAGTTACAGGAGGGAGTTTTGGGAAGGGGACTGGGGTGCAGGAGATAGTGCAGGGTTTGGGTTCAGAAAGGGGTTCTGAGCTGGGGCTGGTTGGGGTTGGGAAAAGAGTTTGGGTGCTAGAGGAGCAAAGGTGCAGGAGGATGTTGTGAACTGGAACAAGGGGTTGGGTTATGGGATGGGGTGCCAAGTACAGGATCTGGCTGGGAGATGCTTACCATAGGTGGCTCCCAACCAGCGGCCCAGCGGAATCCTCAGGCAGGCTTCCTGGTTGCGGCCATCACGCACGCAGCTCTAAGTGGTTGGTTGCTTGGGCCAGCAGGTATGTCTATGTGGCACATACTGCTTAAGAAGTGTGGGGGTGTCTCTGCACCCTGTTCCTGCCCCAGCACCATTCTTAGAGCCTTCCATTGGCCAAAAGCCTCCCATTTCCCTCTAGAGCATTAAGTGAGTCAGACTTTCTGTACTTTCAGATTATTTAATGAAAAATGTAGGCTGCAGTTATTTTCTAATTATTTTACTATCTAATTGTATTTAAAGCAAATTCTCTTTGTACTGTGGTGCTTAGTGCATTAAGTATAACATTAAAATATAGTCATGAAATAACTCATGATTACAAAGACAAATTAAAAAGCTGAACAGAAAATGACCTTTAAAGATGCTTTGGGAAGGATTTGTTTTGGTTTTTTTGCACTGGATGGCTTCATTGCACAGCAAAGGCTGCAGGGTTAACTTGTGATCCACACACATTTGGTATGTAAGTGGGATGTTGAGTAGACTGTGAGGCCCCACAGATGTTTGGCAGAACTTGTAGGAGGGTGTGGGGACACATTCCGTTCTTGTCACTGTACAAGGCCATTATGCTCATGTTGCATATCCATACGTCTTAACCTCTGCCATATTTTTACCAGGCAGTGTGCTCTTTGTTCATGCAAGCTCATGAGGAAAAATGACACACAGCTGAATCAATTACAGCTGACCCTGCATCAGCCCTGTAGGCAGTTAAATAGTTGCCAGACAAACCAGCTGTGAATCCAGAGAATTTATCAACTGGGGAAAAAAGCTGTCATCCACTGCCTTTTCTGGGGAATGTTACTTCTGTGCTAGCCAGATATGGGCCTTACAAGGTCCTAAATTTTGCAGAAGGCTGATGAAAAGTATTGCAGTGTCCAGACAGTAAATATAATGTTATAGTACCAAGTGTGAAAAGTCTGCACGTGCATGTACTAGCTCCCTTGCAAGTTGCTTGTGTAATTCTGTTGGTCTTCATCTGTGGTGGTAGTCGTGAAGGGCAGGACATAATGATTCAGAGTAAAGAGAGAAACCTGACTAATGAAGCAAATCTAAACTGAACACAGGAAAAGTACACTCAAACACATTTTAGCCCTGGTTCTTAAAACTGCAGGCCCAGAGGTCAAGATTAAAATAAATGAATTTGAGAATCTGGATCTTCTTCATATGATTGCCACAGTTTTATGTGACCTGGGATCAATCACTTAATGTTTCTCTATCTCAATTGCGCATTTGTAAAATGGGTGTAACAGTGCTAATTTACATCAAGGATGCTGCAAGGATACATTCATAGACCTTATGCATTACAGACTAGACCACGAGTGGGCAATAATTCTCTAGGGGGCCGCTGCATGAATGTTGGTATGTGGTCAAGGGCTGGGGGGGGTGTGTGTGTGTGTGTGTGTGTGTGTGTGTGTGTGTGTGTGTGTGTGAATGTGAGAGCGTGAGAGCACTGAAATCTTAGAAACAGTGCACTCCCTCTTAACACAGACATGCCTCTGAGTCACTTACCATCCATGCTTCAGATTGGAGCAACTTTGGAGTACAGGGCCAGGGGGACACCCTGCCTTCTGCACTGCCCTCTCTCCTCCCGTCTCCCCACTCTTTGCTCTGCACAGCTAGCTGGAGAATCCTGGGAGCTGAAGGAGGAACAAGATGGGAGGAAAGGCAGCTGAACACACACTAGCAGAGCATCTTTACATCTGTTAATCAGCTGAGTGGACCAGAGAGGAATGCTTTTCAGGCTGGATTCTGCCCACCCTTGGACTAAATGATCATGATGGTCCTTTCTGACCTTAAAATCTAACTCCTTGAAGTGCTGTGTTGGGGTCCTGTATTAGTGTCTGTACAGACAGACACAAGATTGCAACCCTATTTTTCTGCAAACATTTTGCAATGACAGTGTAGATGGTGCATGCAGACACCTAACTAGGCACCTAAATTACCAGTTTGTGTATGCAAACATGTTGACTGTACTTACTAAAATTTAGGCATTCAGTGACACATTGTGTGGCTCTTTGAACATCTCTAAGGAAGGAGGCAAAGAAATACAAAAAGGGTTATTAAACCTCTTCTACTTCCCTTGACTCTCAGTAGCATTGAGTGCAGGAAGTGAGGTGATATAAAGCACATTAGCTTCGAACAAATGCAGTAGTGAGGGACATAAAAACTTCTGAAAACTTCTATTTTGTCTCAATTTAACGTTCTGTTTCTGTTTACTTTTGTTTAACTTCCTCTTTTTTTTTTATTCCAGAGCTAAGATCTTTGAAGACTTGGGAATTCCCTTTATTTTCCAGAGCCACTTTCCTCTGCAGCTCATTAGTATAAGATAACTAGAGCTGTCACTGCACAGCTACACAAGGGATGCTGTACTTTGTAAGACTAAAGCACTCCTTCTGGAGTCTTTCAGCCCCTCAGCAAAATACTCCCTCTATGGCAGACCACTCCTTGGGTCTGATCCTGAGAAGCACTTAGCATATTGTGCATTAGCTCCCAGATTTAGTGTGCTTAGGGTACTGAGCACTTCCCAGGTGGGGCTCTGCATTTCAGTGTCATGTCCTTCACAAGCAAATTTCTCCTCCTGTTGTCTTTGTTTTGCATCTGAGACTTTTTTTAGCCTCATTACTGTTCTTCCTTTGAGATCCTAAACATGTCTGCATACAATGTTTAAGATACTAATCTTCCCCATCTGCAACCTCTGAGACATTTCCTTTATAATTGCATCAGGGTTTGCATGGTCCGTATCTCTGCATGTTCCTATAGCATCCATATTGGACTGGAATACTGTCCTTACTATTTACCATCTTTTTAGTTGTTGCCGTTCACACACTAGCTAACGTAACTAGTAGTTACAGTAGTTCACAATAGCTATATTTCAAATAAGTGTATAGAAGTGGTGCTGCTCCATCACCACTGGCTTGCTGGGACTCTACTTCTCAGCCTTCTTTTAGGGTGCTTCCCAGAGAGAATACCTGTCTACCTTCCCTCCTCTCATCAGTTCTTCAGGGAAAAAATCCTGCTCTCTCCAAGGCTTTGATCTCTAGATCACTATTAACCCTTTCCCATTGTGGGTGGGGTGAACACCCCATCACACAGTGACTTAATAAAACTTGTCAGTTTGCATTCAAAAAACAAACTTACAAGCATCTGCACAAAAGAAGATCTACTTGGAAACAACATTTCTGCTTTTTAAAATTTGCTCTTTAGCTATTGTAGAAGTGGTCTTAAAATAGTTGAACACCTCACTTTTTACGACCAATTTTGAGAGCTATTTTTAATTCATGAGTATATTCCTGGATTTATAACTGCCATGCCATACTTTAGAGCATAATAAAAGGGCTTTTAAAAGGGATTAAAAGCTTTAATAATTGGAAGTGCTCCATTTAGGGCCAGATCCTGCTGCTGTTATTCAGGAAAACCCTTCAGTGGGAGTTGGCCTCAATAAAGGCTGTACATTGGAGCCTTATCAAGTTTTCTTCAGATGTTCTCATGATCATCAACTTATACTGAAAACATATCCACTCCATTATTCGTTGCTGGTGAAGCAATCTCTTCTTTCCATACTCAGACCTAGTACAATAGTTATTTTTAATGTTCGTAACTCTAAATCACTACGCATTCATAATTATCTAGCTTTCCTATTTAAGAGTTTATTTCTATAAATTCCATTCCCCTTTGTTTTTCCTTTGGATCTAGCCATTGGCTGAGTGAACCATCATTACTGCCAATATTATCTGTTTTCATTCACTTGTACCCCCTCCAGCTGTACAGCAGAGCTTTGGTGACCTTATTTACAGTAGTGTCTAGCTAGGCAATCAATGGTTGATTTGCAGGAAATAATGTGCATTCTCATTGTTGGCGATAAAACATTTAATTAATTGAATCTTGAGACGTAAAAAGGTGGGGGCTGGCATTTTCTAGTACAAAACCTTTAAAATGCCATGTGCCTACCTTTAGCAAGCCAGTTTGGAACATTGTCCCCGCCTCTCCCATCTCCATTCATCTTGTTCCATTAAGAGAGTAGTCACAGAAGGTTTTTCCCTTTCAGTTGTATAGCTTCAAGTTTTTGTTCTATTCCCATGACCACTGTAACTTTATTGAGCATTTGCCCAGAGTGTGGGGAACCAGGCCAGTATTTCCTTCATATTCAGTACCACAGTATTCCCATTGATTCATCCCTATTATGAGGCTGAAAAGTCTGATGTAGAGACTAATTGAGTGAAGAAGAATTATGTCTGTTCCCAAGAGGCAGTTTTTTAATGAGTAGACTAAAAACACAAACACAACATGCAGTCCTATTTTCCCCTATTGTTGGGTCTGATGTAAAAAGTAGTTTCAAAATATAACTGTGTAACTGCTAAAAATAATTTTTATATATATATATATATATATATATATATATATATATATATATATATATATAAAATAAAGCGCTTTACACTGCAGCATCTGCAGTGAAGCGAATAATGAAATTATTATACTGAGATTAATGAAAAATGGCTTACAGGAGTATTAGCAGCCTAGGTCACAACTTTTTATCTATGTATAATTAATTTATATTAAGAACCTGGTTTGCCTTGAAGATGTGGTATTCCTCTTGTTCTGCTGGTCCAGATCATCAGTTTAGTAACACTGTGATGTAATTTCTCACGAGTGAACTGACTCATCATGGGAGGACAAGTCCATTTCTAGTATTCTCAAGGGACTCTGTATACTCAAGTGTTACTGTTCTGATGGAATACTAGAAATGGACTTGTCCTCCCATGATGAGTCAGTTCACTCGTGAGAAGTAAGATTGCCTAGATCCTGCCCCCAGCTTGCATGGATCCAGCCCCTGAGGCTTGGACCTCATCCAGCATTGGGAGGGGACCATGCTGGTGCTCCAGCCTCCTATCCAGCCATCTCCCTGCAGGGCTGGAGCACACAAAATCTACTAGCCTGGCCCCCAAGGCTCTGGTGTGCGAGGGGAATGTGGGAAGTGTCTTTATCCTCCTCAGTCAGGGGCCATGTCAGTGAGGGATTTTTGTTTGAGGTGTGTGTGGGGGGAGTGAGGGGGTTTGGTTTCTCACTTGTGTGCACCCCCTGACTGATTTTTTTTTTTTTTTCCCCTGTGGCTCAACGGCCCCTGACTCAAAAGGTTCCCCACCCCTGAGCTTAAGGAATTATTCCCTTGGCTAACTGCAGTAGTAGGCTGTTATCCTTCTTGTGGGCTAGCTACTGATGGGGGTAGAACACACTGAGCCTGGGGTACTACACCTCCCCCTCAGGAAGTAATGGAACATCTCCATGATTTCTAGCCTCTTAAAATACTTTGGCTGGTTACTGAGTGGGAAAACTGTTTCTATGAGAGTAGCAAGAGCTCCAACAAGAAGAAACTGGCAGTCTAAAAATTTGGGCCGCCAGAATATCTTGAAGTTGTGAATAGTTCTAAAACTAATTCTTTAAATTACTATGTTGATGATCAACATGAGAAATTTAGTATGTATGTTGATACAGAGAGATTGTTTGGCTTGAGGGAAAATGATTATTTCATGAAGTATAGTGCTGAACTGCTCCTAGCTCTCTTGGGACCTCTATACAATAAAGATGAAGCTATTTTTTCAGAATTATTATATGAATACTTATACTCAAGGCTTTTCATTTGCCATGAACCAAAATAGCTCCCCAAATGGGTGTTATTAAATGTGGCAGCATGTATTAAAAACACTAACAACTTTTGAATGTTGTCAGATAAATTATTGTCCTTCATCAAACCCATTTGATAGCAGGAGTTAGTTCTGGATGGTTCACTCTTTTGAGGACAAAAATCTCAGAAGTTTGTATCTTCTTATGATGCTCAGTGAATGCTGTGCTGCCAGTTAACATCATAGATTTTCCAGGCTCTTATTTTTATTTAAAAAATGTACTAACCTAATGTAGGAGAGCAGTTTACCAAGGGAAGAGATGGATTCTTCATTTCTTGAAGTTTTCACACCAAGAATTAATGCCTTTTTGGACTATGCTTGAATCAAATACAAGTTACTGTGGTCAATACAGAAGTAACTAAATGCAATTTTAAGCTTGTGTTATAAAGGAGGTCAGACTAGATGATCTAATGGTCCCTTCTGGTCTTTAAATGAATGACTGTGTTAATTCTTTCTTTCCATAACATGCAACCACATGTGTAATGAATAGATACATAAAAACAAGCAAAAATGCATAAAGAAGTGATGCAAAAATCCATCCTAATAAGCCAGGCATGCAAATGTATTTCATCAGTTGTAAGAGGAACCTTTAAAAATAGATGTATTGATTAGCCTTACACATAATTTTTGGTATATTATACTAGCAGACCTAGAGATCAAATTTTCAAAAATAAATATCTGCCCAACCTCCCAATTCATATGTAGGGATGCACTTCCCCACTGATCCCAGGCTCCATGTGGCGCTGCCGCTTTGAAACACCATGGGGGAGCCTGGTGTTTGGCTCCTGGCAGCATTCCAAAGTGTCAGCACTGCGTGGAGCCTGGGATCAGCAGGGGACTCCCCCACTGACCCCGGGCTCTGTGCGGTGCTGCCACTTTGAAATGCCACATGCAGCCTGGGGACATCCCAGCTGGCTCCGGGCTGCATGCAGCATTTCAAAGCGGCAGCGCCACATGGAGCCTGGGGCCCAGGCTCCATGCAGCACTGCCGCTTTGAAGTATCCTCTTCTCTCCTCCCGTCTTACTGCCTCCATCAGAAAGAGGCAGCAAGGGTGGGGGAGCGACTATTTGCTTATCAGATAGTCGACTAGTCAACTAGTCCTTCACATCCTTACTGTGTACATGTCAGAATCAACTAGATGTTCTAGCAATCCCGCACCTCTTAAACTTTCCTAATCCGTGCAATAAAATAGCCACTCTGATTTTGTCTGCAAAGTATTCGCAACCATTGGTACTACCTTCATTTGAGGAGAATGAATTTCAGTTGCTGAGCAACAGCAGAGAGTTCTGGCCCATGTCTGAATAGCATGCTGCTGTCCCAGAGCTGCTGCCATTTCCTTACATGTCAGCACTGTAGCATAGATGGCGGCCATGGCATCTGCAATAGGTGCTGTGCAGTTGCTGTGCGCGTGTGTGTGTGTTATTGCAAGCTACTGATTGAGGTCAGCCCAAAATGGAGCGTGTGCAATCTTGCTGTCATTGTAGGACATCAAGAGTTTGTAAGCTTATGACATCAGCAGAATCTTAGATGTTTGTAAATGACAAAAGTTTATTTTCTCAAGTACTTTTTGATAGTCTATTCCATGCTCTAGGTTTATCAAATGCTGCACACTGTGTAAGAGATTGTTTACCCAGGGAGAATAAATGACTTTTCGTTTCCATAGATCAGTGATATTTCCTACGATGCTGGATTATCTGCAGACTTAGTCCCATGTATATGCCCAGCAACTCTCTGTTAGCAGTGAAAACTTCAGAGTTTGTCCCATTACTGAGTCCTGGTATAAGTAGATACAACTCCAGCTGATATGTATCTTGAGACATAATATGTGATTTTTTTGATAGTATGTACCCAAGAAGCATTTAATCAGGGGTGGCGACTGGTGGCTCTTCTCCCCGAAAAGTGCAGCTCACGAAGCCGCTCCTGCGCCTCCCCCCCCCCCCCAACGGCTCCTGTCTCTCCTGTGCTCACCCGAGCAGTGATTCAAAATGGTGCACAAGATGGTGGCTGTCCATGGGAGTGTGATATGGCCAAAAAGCCTAAGCTTATTTCTTAAAAGGGCAGCTGTTGTTTTTGTTTTTGTTTTTTTGCTTGACAATTCTGGTGTGCAGCTCTTCACGCTTTTTCCGCCGCTGTTTCAGCTCTTTGTTAAATGGATTGGCCACCCCTGCACTTAATGATTTACCAGTCCCAAAGTACGGATAACCTTTCCCTCTGATTATAGGCTTGATATCTCAGCATTGCCAGATTTTGCAATTAAATTGTAAGTCAGGTAATACATCTTATTTTTCATAAGACTCGGCTTCTGGAGTCACCTAATTACATATTAATGACAACTTCCTTTTTTTTTTTTATACATTTAAGTTTCTAAACCAGTGGTCGGCAACTTGAAGAGTCCAGCAAGGAAATCTGATTTCATGTCATGAAATAATTACCGTCAGCAAAATATCCTCCGGCATCACCCCTCCCCCCCAAGCTCCCAGTGGCCTCAGTTCTCTGTTTGCTGCCAATGGGAGCTGTGGGAAGTAGTGAACAGCATGTCCCTGCAGTCTCTTTGCCTGTAGGAGCTGCCCCTACAGCTCCCGTGAACAGAGATTGTCATCAGTGCTGAAGAGGATTATAGGTAGAGGAGCTACCTTTGCCATCTTCCATGCTATGTAGCAACTTACAGATTTCAGTCATTCTGAGTACACAGTAGGGAAGGCATTCTCGATCAAGTACATGAGGGTATGTCTACACTACCACCCTAGTTCGAACTAGGGTGGTAATGTAGGCAACCGAAGTTGCAAATGAAGCCCGGGATTTGAATTTCCCGGGCTTCATTTGCATAAAGCCGGGCGCGCCATTTTTAAATGTCTGCTAGTGCGGACTCCGTGCAACGCGGCTACACGCAGCACGGACTAGGTAGTTTCACTAGGTAGTTTCACGAGGAGTAACGGTAGTTTGGACTAGGAAGCCTAGTCTGAACTACCTAGTCCGTGCCGCGTGTAGCCGCGCGGCACAGAGTCCGCACTAGCAGACATTTAAAAATGGTGGCGCCCGGCTTTATGCAAATGAAGCCCGGGAAATTCAAATCCTGGGCTTCATTTGCAACTCCGGTTGCCTACATTACCACCCTAGTTCGAACTAACAAACATCTGTTGGTGAGACGAGCTTTGGAGCTATACAGTCACTTGCCACCTTGCTAAGAGTTTATCTGGCTCCTTCACTTGGTCAGTATATTTTGTTATACTCTTAGCCAAGTTACTGGGGGCGTTGACCTCACTGCCACAGCTGAATCTTTCTCCAGTTTACAGCACACAGAGATATTCTGTTTCAAACTTGCTATTACCAACATGTTGATTACAAGGTTGAGTTCCTGCTTCTGAATCAAGCCCACACAACCCTCAGTGATGAATCTCACTGTGTGTCATTTGAAAATGATAGTGTATTATTTACTGCTGATGGTTGTCTACTCTGCTACATACGCTAAATTTCTTAGACATAATTGCATTTTACTCCAGTGGAGATGTAAGGAAAACAAAAAGCACATCTGAGTTTCTGCTTTTGGAGTTATTTGTGGAATGCATGGGTTGAGGAGGTAGATTGTTAAATATTTTATTAGCTGATGGGTTTTGCATGTTCTGCAGCTAATTAATTAATGATGTATTCAGACACAAGATTGGCTGTTCATCCATTCTTTTCTCTAGCACTTGCAAGAATCCTGTTCCAAAGAGCAAAGAGTATAGCCTAACATATGGTGTGCTGAGTGCTGCATATATGTCTGTTCTTCCACTGGTTTTGGAACTTTCCAATTAAAAAAAAATGTAGAGTTTATTAACACTATTCTTGGGAAAAGAAGGGGGATGAGGCGCACAATATGAAAATATCAGAATCAGGGATGGATATTGTTTTCATTTCAAGATAAGAGAATACAAATATTAGTTTCCCATAAGCCTCCCTTCTTTCAAAAAACTATTTGAAATATTGGACCCCGGAAAGCTTTGTAAGCAAGACTGCTTTCCCCTTAAAGGAGGATCTATTGTGTGAACAGTCTCTTAAGTCATCACTCTGTCCAGTTTTTGGTACCCTTAGAGTACTCTGTTTACCAAGAGGTCTATTCAAGGACAGCAAAAATAACAGGCTGAAAATTGACGTTTCTATATGCAAAAACATTATCATTGGTTCCAGGCTGACTCTTAGTCATCTTGGGCCTTGGGAAGTGTTAATTTGCAAAGGAAATTCCACGCAAGCTGGGAGAAGGAAGAAACATTTCTGGTATGCCAAATTGAAAAATAAAATGTTGGCTCTTGGAAGTTGCTCTTGGAGTTGGAATGTTCGAATAAGTCCTTGTGGATAGATTTTCTCTATCTGTATGAGTCTCATCCCAACTTAAGAAGAGTGTAGGCAGGTTGTTCAACTGTTCATGATAAATGTATTCTATAAATACAATTTCTCTGTGTGTAATGTATATAGACATACATTTGATTTTTGGACATGTTAACTATATATAATTTGCTAGCAATATACTTATAGGTAGCATGATAATGAGTATACTTAGTTCTAGACTTCTTGTTTTCATCCCTGTTAAAATAGAAATCCTGGTGCAACCTCACCTATGTTGTATTATAATCACTATTCCTTTTAGTTATATAGTTTTATTATACGCGGTCTCTCAAATGCAAACTAACTTTTAAAGATTCAACTGAAGTATCATTTTCTTAATTTCTCATAATTTAACTTCATAATTAGAGTACAAATATGGCAGAATGCCCTCTATCTTGCATGTAAAATTTGCTTCACTGAACAATTATGCTAAAATACAAATGTACAGTTTGGTATCTCAGTTTGTGGGTATGTCTGAGTCTATACCCTTGCCCTCACATCCATGTGTCATTTTCAATTAATGTCGTCTTCACCTCTTATGTCTGTTTTGGTGTGTTGGTCTGTATTGTGGTGCTATGCACTTGCAGTTTTCTGCAAATTAGATTGAACTCAGAATATGCAATGGAGGAGCAGGGAGGGATTATTTATTTTGGATATATTTGCAGAGTGAAGTTGAAAATTGAAGAAAATGGCCTGAAGTTTTGCTGGCGGAAGCACTCTGTTCCTTTTTAAGAAAATCAATTGTGCTTTCAGATAACATCATGAATACTGCACTAATGGAAGCAACTGGCAGAACCAAGCAATTAGAGCTGGAGGGCATTCTGTAAGGCTAGCACTTCAGGGCCATTGAAACCTATATATGGTCAAGTATTGCCCATACTGAGAGAAGCATGATTTGATGGTAATGGTAATGAACCTCCAGCTGAGCATTCAGTGTGCAGTTGATTTGGCTGTTCTGTGCCTTGATGAGGACTTTGAATGCCTCAGTATGTAAAAGAAATATTTGTAATTTACTCTCAGGTCATGCTGATTTACTGCCTGGATAGAAGTTAGGTCAATAGCTAATCAATAGAAAGCAAATTATCTGGGCGAGTCTCTTAACCCATTACTTAATCTACTTACCCTATCCTTTTTTGTTGCACAGTCAATAATGTACAACCCCCACTTCCTGTCTATTTGTGGATTGATAATGGTTTTGCAAAGATAGTGTGGGTTGGTAATATGGCATATTGTTTGTTTTATTTTTACTGAGTAATTGTATCCTTTAGTTTCTCTTCCATAATCTGTTATTTGACCAATATTGCCCTATAATTATCCTTCTTTGTCAGAGGATGAAAATAGCTCATTAAATTTTGTTATTTGGACAGTGTTATCAGCTGTTTGCAAACTCAGAATCGGGAAGTAAGGAAAAATAGGTAACTCCAATTTACCGTTCTCATATCACACAGATGAAATTGAACTTCAAAAATATTTATTTCTAAGCTCACTTGAGTATATACTTTCTACAGACTAACTTTTCAGTTCACTGGCATTTAGGTACTCAATTCCATCTAAACATACATATACAACTCTGAAATTTTATTCCTTTTAAGATACATGTTTTAAAGTTTTTCTTTTGCATCCATTTTGTCTTTGTTTTATGATGTCTTCTGTTTTTTAGTCATTTGTTTCTGTACAGTCCAAGGGGAATAGAGAGAGAGGATTTTATTCCACTTCAGTAATTATTAATTAACACTAGGGGCTTGAGTAATAATTAAGGGCTCAGAAACCTGGCCTTGGAGATAGCAATGTCGTTCTAAAAGTGTTTTCAGATCCCATTTCAAATCCATCAATCAGGTTTCCAAACAACAGTATAGTACCTCTGTCCGTGTGTGAGGGGTATTTGTCCAATTCTGGCCCTTCTGCAGAAATAAGTCCATCAGCTAATAAATCTTGTTGTGTAAGAAAACTGCTCTCTGACATATCTTTATAGTCTTTCATACAGCTTTTGAATTAGTCTCTTGAGTTATAGCTTGTTGGAGACTGCAGTGTGTTTGCTTCTTTTAAGATAATTTCCATTGCCTGTTGAGGGAAATAAGACTTTATCACACAAGCCCAGGTAAGAGGTAGGCATTGACAGAGGCAGTTCAGATGCTTTTGAAGTTTGATATTTACTGTTGTTTTTTTCAGGAGAGGAAAATTAAAGGGGGTTTGGAAATACAGGCAGTCCCCGGGTTACGTACAAGATAGGGACTGTAGGTTTGTTTTTTAGTTGAATCTGTATGTAAGTCGGAACTGGCGTCAGCCGCTGCTGAAACTGATCAGTTTCAACTGCGGCTGAATCTGGATGCCAGTTCTGACTTACATACAGATTCAACTTAAGAAACCCAGGTGTCCCCAAACTGATCAGCGGCTGATTCCAGGAAGCCTGGGGCAGAGCAACTCTGCCTCGGGCTTCCTGTAGTCAGCCGCTGGTCAGTTTCAGAAGCGGCTGACTTGGGGATGCCTGGGGCAGACAAGCTGGGGTGCTGCTGGGTTGCTCCAGTAGCGCGGCTCCTTGGCGCTACTGGAGCAACCTAGCAGCACCCCAGCTGCTCTGCCCCAGGCGTCCTGATTCAGCCGCTGCTGAAACTTACCAGCAGCAGCTGAATCAGGACGCCTGGGGCGGAGCAGCTGGGGTGCTGCCGGGTTGGTCCGGAGCGGCGCTGCGGGACCAACCCGGCAGCCCCCAGCTGCTCTACCCCAGGGGTAGGTAAGAAAAGCCTGGTCTGCTGGGGGAGGGGCACTAGCTGCACCTCCCCCTCCCCCAGCAGACCAGGAAGACTGGGCTGGCGGGACCGCCCAAGTCCTCCACGGCTTTGCTCCGTCTCCCTGGTCTGCTGACCTGGGAGACGCGGAGCAAAGCCGCAGAGCACGCGGGCAGCGGGACAGTCCAAGTGCGCCGCGTCTGTCCCACTGCTGGCGTGCTCCCAGGCTTTGCTCCCCATCTCCCTGGTTTGCTGGTCTGCAGGGAGATGGGGAGCAAAACCTTGGAGCACGCCCGCAGCGGGACAGCCCAGGCGCTCCCGGGCTGTCCCGCTGCGGACGTGCTCCAAGGCTTTGCTCCTGTCCCCCTGGTCTGCTGGGGGGGGGGTCCAGCAAAACCGCTGGACCCCCCCCAGCAGACCAGGGACACCCGAGCAAACTAATGGGCAATAAGCAAGAAGTCATGACCTGTGACCCGTGTCCATGATTTGTATTAAAAATACCCCTAAGTAAATCTTAGCTGCTGCTGAGATTCAGGAGCACCCCCTCACAGAATAAGCGCCTGTAAAGCTGTACGCTTTTGGGGCTGCTCAGGAGAGATTTGAATCTTGCCCAGCAGATGAGCAGCGTGCCCACAGCTAGGTTTTTTCATTTCTACTGGTGGTGCACATTTGCACACACCTCAATGTATATAACAAAAATGATTCTGCACAAGGATGGAAAAGATTGCTCCTGAGGACGCTTCTGCTATTGAAGGGAAGTTCTCCAGGGCCATGCCAATGATGCTGGGGGCATGCTGAGGTCCTTCTGATACTGCTGTTCTGGGATGGGGGGAGGGGAAGAGAAGGGTTGAGGCAACCTCTTCCTCCCCAAAACCCCACCAATACTGGTGCTCCAGGAGACGGGCGGTGCCCTAGAGTCCCACCCCTGGAAAGCCTGGGACAAGGTGCCGGTGATCAACCTGAGCAGCAGTTGGTGTGGCTAGCCCTGGGGCAGCCCAAGCAGTGGCTGTTATCCAGTTACTTGAGCAGACCTGGGGTTAGCCACTTGAGAAGCCACAAAAGTCACAGATTTCCATGATCTCATAAAAGACTCTCAGTCTTATTCATTATACTTCTACATAAAAACATTGTACAGGCAGTCCCCGACTTACGCAGATCCGACTTACGTCGGATCCGCACTTACGAACGGGGCTTTTCTCGCCCCGGAGCTCATAGTTCCATATACTCTTTGTAAGCCAAAAGTGCTTGTTTTATATAGTTCAAAGACACATACTGGTACAAAATGTGATTGTATTTTTGTATTCACAAGCACCACTAGAGTCTGCCACACTCCTTGTTAAGCTGGTTTATGTCCTTGTAGCTCAGCTGTGCTTTGTTTTGTCCACATATCCGTTCTCCAAAAGCTTCTCCCACTTTAAATTAGTTTAAATCTAAGATAATATATCAATAAGGAAATAAAGCTTTACTTTTGATGATTAAATGCTTAAGTTTTGGGTCTCTCATTGAGAGTACCCTATGACTTACTCACTCTTCACCCCTTCACTGAAACATTGAGGGAAGCCCTTCATTGAAGTTTGTGTAGTGTGAGGAGGGAATTAAGCATATAATTGAATTGCATGTTCTTAGGAACCTTATTGTAAATAAGACACTGTCTTCTAAGAGTTTTATTTGCTGTGTGTGTGTAGTTTACAAGTAGGTACTTTTTCTAAATAATTTATATTGTTCTGGGTTAGATTGTCACTTCCCATCCTTTGACAGTACTTTTCTATATTCATGAGACTTTGTTTCCCCTCACTTAACTAAAAAAAAAAACCCAAACCCTCTAGCTCCCCCCCCACCCTTACTGATGTGTCCCCTGACTGAGAAGGACACTCCTCCCTCATACACCATAGCCTAAAGGCGCCCAACCCCATGGTAGGATGGTGAGGGGTGGGGGTGGAGTGCCAGCATGGGCTCCCCAGTGTTGGGGGGGGGGGGGGGGAAGAGCCCTGAGCCTCAGGGGATGAATCCAGGCAAGCCAGGGGCCACATCCCCCCCCCCCCCGAGGCCTGAGTTCCCTGCCCCTTCTCAAGACCGATCAGTTAGTTGACTTTCTGATGCTATATAACTTTACTTTTTGGTTTGCAGGTGTGTGGTGATGCTGTCTGAGGTTGTTTCCAACCTTGTAGAGGGCTGTTTTAAAAATCAAATTTTATTTTTTTTCTTAAATAGACAGACATATATTTATTATTTTGTTAGGTGTGGCTACATACAGTGAAGGAATTGCTATGAAAACACAGACAAATGGGGTTTGGAAAATACACAGTTTCTACAAAATCTAAATTTAGAGCTGTATAATGAGTAAGCTTTATTTGTTACAAAATGCTTTAATAACCATTGGTATGAAAAAAACCCCTTCAATCTACATGTTTTAATGTTGGAAATGGTTATGTAAAACATACTTAGATGTTTGAATATACAGAGTAAAGCACAATATGTTCAAGACCTGATTCATGCAAAGGGGAGAGGCTTTTTCTAATTGACCAGCTGGTAAATGTGCTTGTTGCAAATTTGCTTTTGAACTGTTCTAGAAAGGTTGGCATTGATGTTTTTTCTGACTTGTGATAGTCAAGTCACTGTGTGAATTTGTCCATCACAAAGAAAAAATTGTCATAAATATTTTGTTCCTGGCATAAAATGTTCCAGTTCCAAGCTGCGTTTTAATCAGCTCCAAATGAGTCTTTTAGGTTGTTTTTTGTTTGTTATACTTGAAAATAACATTTGGGTCTTTATGGTATTTCAAAGATTTTGCAACTTAGAAGTGAATAATAGCAACTTGTTAGTCACAGCATATTGAAGGGAGCTAGTTGTGTGAGGGGAAAGGCAAATGTCTTCGGCGGGTCACGATTCTTATACTGGACTTTGTGTTTTCAGATCTCTGTTAATCAAAACATTTAATTCTCACAAAACTCCTATGATGTAGGTGGTTATTACTATCTTCATTTTATACAGTATTGGAGCTAGGCTTAAGCATTGCTGGAGTCCCAAGCAGCTTATGGGGCCCTAATTTAGTGTTACTCCCAAAATACTATTCATTTGATCTCACATTAACTTTTTAACAAATGTGTTGGGGTGTGTGTGGTGTTGGTATATTTTTTTGATGTGTGGATATAGTGTAGTTAGTATTTTTAAAGGTTCAGAGCTTTCCCCTGACCCCAAGAATTCCCTGCGTAGGATACTCAACAAGCTAGTACTATGCTTCCACTCTCCTTTTCTTTTATACATGGGAGAAATGGAACTGCAAAGGTGAGGGCCACTTTAGTCACATTTATTACCAGTTACTCTCATGAGTAATCCCACTGACCTCATTGAATCATAAAACACTTGGCCAGAGCCTCACACCGGGTGGAATTCCGCTACGACATGAGCTCAGTCTGGTACCTCTTGATGCACCCAGTTACTGGCATCCTATCACTGCTGCATCTTGCTTGCTAGTGTAGGAATTGAACTTTGAGAACTCAGTTTTTAAAAGCTTTTTCTTACTGGAAAATTCAGGGACACTACTGCTAAAGCAGCACAAGAAGTCTTTACATGTTGTTTTAAAATGTGTCCAATTCTGACAGGGCATGGCCCTATCTGGCAGTGCTGCTCTGTGAGCCTTATTGCTACACTAGTGTGAATGAAAACAAACATGATGTTGACTGTTCCAAAACACAAATGAAGAGAGGATTATTCTCCAATGTCCTTTTAAAGCTACATTTCTGAGTAGAAGTACAAATCCTCCGTATTTTGCTGCAGAGTAAGTATCAACAGCGTGAACTTTCTATTCCTGCTCAAATGAAATCACAAGATATTAATTATACAAAGACATAGCAGAAACCATTTCTTTCTACTTGAAGGATATAGGATTGGGGAATGAAAGAGGTAATGGTCAGAGAGTATACCCAGGAGAGCTTTGTAAATAACTGTTTTTTTTTTTTTTATTTTGCTAGCTTAACCAAAAAGGTTAAAAAATATACTGTCAGTTTAAACTAAATGTTTTGTTTGACCCAAAATAAAATATTTTATTTTCTAACTTACCATTAATTAAAAAAAAATTGAGGAAAAATATGATTTTTTTTAATATAAAAATGTTTTTGACTTAATATGTTGGATTATTTAACAGAGTTTGGTGACGTTTACATGAATTCATGAGATGTTTTGATTGACCCAAATCTTCATTTAAAAAACAAAACAAAACTTCTGTGCAAAATGGTGTCCTCTAATCCTAGGCATCTGGACAATTTTGAATTAACTTTTTTTCTTAGTCTGATAGATTATTCTGCAAGTTATTTGCGAACACACATGAATAACTTTACATTCACAGTTACAGCTATTGAGAATTTTCACATATGTAAAAATGTTTGCAGGATTGTGGCAAATGCATCTGCTTGTGCTGATGCCTTATATCTGTGACAGCATTCAAATAAACAGGCTTGGATCACTTAGTTGATCCTCACATGTAACTATTAAATGAATGCACATAGGCTGGACATTTTATTTAGTATAAAATTAGGGACTCAATCAAGTGCATGTTGTAGGCTTGATTCCCCTCTCACATAAGTCTAAAGGAGGTCCAACTCTCGTCAGTGTAAAACTGCTCTATGTGGGCAGAAAATCAGACTCACTGTCTCTGAATGTGGGAGAGAGACAGTTTTTTCTCTCTCGTAAACAGAGAAACTAGGCAAATCAAATGCCAAGAAGGGGGGGTGGGGTGGGGAAACTATATTACTGCACCTTTTATGTTATGAGATTTTAAATGCACAATAACCAACATGTCCTAAGGTACAACCGGATTCACTCCAATCCCACAAACACCTACAGGGTCTCTATCAAGCATTCTTAAAACTTAAATACCCACTCAGGAAAGTGAAAAACAGATTGACAGAGCCAGGCTAGTACCCAGGCATCAGCTCTTCAAGACCGGCCCAACAAACAAAATAACAGAACACCACTAGTTATCGCCTATAGCCCCCACCTTAAACCTCTCCAGCGCATCATTAACAATCTATAATCCCTCACAGGCCTTAGGAGACAACCTATTCCTCTCTACAGCAACCCCCTAACCTGAAACACATTATCTCAAGCAACCGCACATCACGTGTCAATCATACTCCCAAAGGAACATATCCCTGCAATAAACTCTGATGCCAACTCTGTCCATAAATCTACACAAGCAACATCATCACAGGACCTAACCACATAAGTCACCACATCAGAGGCTCATACAGCTGCACATCCACTAATGTGAAATATGTCATCAAGTGCCAGCAGTGCCCCTCTGCCATGTATATTGGCCACACTGGATCGTCTCTACAACAAAGGATTAATGGACGCAAGTCAGATATTCAAAATGGTAACACACAGAAACCTGTTGGGGAACATTTTAACATGCCTGGACACTTGCTAATGGATCTAAAAGTGGCTATCCTCTTACAAAGTAATTTCAGGAACCATTAGAGCAGTGGTTTCCACCCTGGTCCGCGGACCAGTGCTGGGCCATGAACTGCTGGCTGCTAGGCTGTGGCAGGTGTCATGCTAGGACCCAGCAGCAGCATGGGGCTGGGTAGGGGCTGCAGCAGGGCGGGTGTTGTGCTAGGACCCAACAATAGGAGATGGGGGAAGTGATCGCTGACACAGACCCAGCAGCAGGAAGCGACTTGCAGCCGCTGCTCACGGGGACTCTGTGACCAAGCTCTGAGCTGGATCCTTGAGCCCCAGCAGCCGGGAAGGGGAAATCGCCAGCAGGTCCAGTCCTGCTGCTCCCCAGGAGCCTCTCCCAGGGTAGCATTCCTAGCCTGGCCGGGGTCCTGCCCAAGAGGGTCCCCCCGTGCTCCAGAGCTGCAGAGGGAGGGTTTGACCTCAGGCAGCTCTCAGCAGAGCTGGCTGTGATCCCTGCCTGGGCCCAGGGAAGCTGCCACCAGCTCCCAGTGTGTGTGGGGAGAGTTGGGAGGAGGTTAAAGGAGTGAGAGGGTACAGAGATGTGAGGGGCAAGTGGACATGCAGGAGGTGCTGAAGGGAGGTTGGGGGATTCATGGGAAACGGATGGGTGCAAAGGAGGGAAACTCTAAGGTGGATCACAGGGAGGGAAATGGGGATGTGAGGAGGGAAGGCTGGGGGGAGACTTTGGGAGCAAGAGCAGCCTGGCTGGGGAAGGGAGAGACAAGGCAGGGGTTGTACAGAAGGAGATGGGGGAGATACAATGGCAGCTCCCCCACCCAATGGGGCAGGAGGAAGTAGTGGCAGTTGGGGGCACCAGCTCCTATACCCCTGACAAAATTTCAGTTGCTAAATAGGGTGCCCCACGTGCCCCCTGCCCCTGTGGGTACCCTTTCCTGTGCCCCTCCCTCTGCGGGCACCAGTCACACCTGGGGTAGAGACATTTTCTGTGAATTTTTTTTAGTGTTGTAGATATCTGCAAACTCTGATGCATTATGACATGTATTGTGTGCATGCAGATGCGATGTAAAATAACATGTGACCTCTTAAAATTAATTGCTGTAATGGTTATGCAAATATGCAACTAAAATGTTACCGGTCCTTCAGAAGTATGTGAATGGGTTTGCCGGTCCACAGTATAAAAAAGGTTGGGAACCAATGAGCTAGAGAGAGAGTCTGTGGAACTTGCCTTCATATGCAAATTTGACACTTCATCCAAGGATTGAACAAAGACATATCTTGGATGGGTTGTTATATTCAACACTCAAATGACATCAAAAGCTAAGTATTGGGCACTTAGAGTCCAGTCTTAGCCTCATTTAGCACGGATACCTTAATTCACAGGGTTTTTTCCCCCTCCCCTCTTTTTCTGCTATATATTTGCACCACTGCACCCCTTGCTCCATATTTGGCATCTGAAGAAGTGAATTGTGCCCATGAAAGCTCATGATACTATCTGTATTTTTGGTTTAGTCTCTAAGGTGCCCACAGGACCATTCATTGTTTAAGTTTTAGTAGTCAACATGATCTTTTTATTGTGTAAGTGCCTGCCTTGAAGGATATGGCCCAATAAGTATAGCAGTGCAGCTGTAAATATGACACGTTGCAGGTACGTGAAACCTCCCTATAATGGCATTCAGTGGCTTGTACTAAAAGTGTTGTGTTACAGCTAATTGTGAAAACCACCACCACCACCAAGGGGGGAAAAAAGGGCCTGATCCTGAAAGTTGCTGAGTGCTTTTTGCAAGGGATTGGAATATTTTACCAAATCGGGCCCTGGTTTTGTGAGGTGTCCATTGTTTTTGCTTTTACTTTCTTTTATTTGTTGCTGTTCTTACCTACTTGATGCATACTTTGAAGCTTCAACAGTGAATAGAAAACACATTTTTGGTTCTATTTAGTGTTCTCTGTAAACTGAGTGCTTGGGCAGCTTCCCAGGAGGAATTTGGATTCCTTCCAGCTGATCAGCAGACTGCCCACAGCTGATCAGCATGTGATTCTACTAGTGGTGCCCATCCGCACATGTCTCGGTGCACGTAACAAAATGTATTCTGAACAATGGCGGGAAAAAAATTAGAGGAAGCATCAGTCCTATGAGTAAAGTGGATTTTAGCAAAAAAGGCAGACCTTCTTTATAGTAGGAATCCTGTCAGTTTGCAAGATTTAACATTTATCTGTTTTTTTTTTTTAAAAGCATGAAAGCGTTTAAATCTGGAGTCGTAATAGGGCCAAATACTTAAACACAGTCTTCTGTACATACCTTTTGTGTATTAATTAATTTACTCAGACAAGTCATACAGCATTGCCAATTACTATTCAACTTATAAAGCGCAAATGCTTGTCTTTATGCAGAGATGACTGTTTAGTCTGCAGAAGAGACGAGTGAGGGGGGATTTGATTAGCAGCCTTCAACTTCCTGTAGAGAGGTTCCAAAGAGGATGAAGAGACACTGTTAATAGTAGTGACGGATGGCAGAACAAGGAGCAATGGTCTCAAGTTAAAGTGGGGGAAGTCTAGGTTGGATATTAGGAAAAACTATTTCACTAGCAGAGTGTGTCTAGACTACAGGGCTTTTGCGAAAAAAAGTGGCCTTCTTCGAAAAAACTTCCCCTGCATCTAGACTGCTGCTGCATTCTTTCGAAAGTAAATCGAAAGAATGCAGCAGTTTTTTTGACCACAGAAAACCTTGTTTAATGAGGAATAATGTCTTTTTTTGAAAGTGCTCTTTCCAAAAACGGCACTATGTATTGCAAACTGTCCTTTTTCGAAAGAGAGCATCCAGACTGCCTGGGTGCTCTCTTTCGAAAAAGCGGCTTGCTTTTTCAAAAGTACTGGTTGTAGTCTAGACGCTCTTTTTCAAAAGAGGCTTTTTCGAAAGCATCTTTGCAATGGGTTACCTAGGGAGGTGGTAGAATCTCCATCCCTAGAGGTTTTTAAGTCTCGGCTTGACAAAGCCCTGGCTGGGTTGATTTAGTTGGGATTGGCCCTGCCTTGGGCAAGGGGCTGGACTTGATGACCTCCTGAGGTCTCTTCCATTTCTGTGATTCTATGATTGCTTGTGCTGTTTTTGGATTGAAGGCCATTTTGAAAATGTGTTACTCAGTATATGGATGAAATTTCTTTTGAGATACTCCAATTATATTTAATGGAGTTCATATGTTGGATTTGGATTACTTAGTGCTGCTTTTTCTAAAAAATAAATAAATAAAAAGCTTAAGTGGTTTGTTTGCCATTCCAAACTTTAAGGACACTTTGTTGACTTACAAAATGGAAGAGCTGAAATATATGTATGCTTTTGTGACTTCTGCTCTGTTACTTTCCAGCTGTCTTGCATCATCTTCTTGAAAATATTTGACATGGCTCTTTGAGATTTCTCACTGGAAGGTTTTAGAAATCTGGTGTGAGTGTTGCCCTCATGCCCCTGCAGTTCTAGTTTCTGTACTGACAAACCCAGGCTGGCTTTGATTCCTCCTCCTCCTCCTCCTGAATTTCAAGTAATGTACTTAAGTAATGTCTTTTAGTCATCATCTTTCAAGATGGTTGCATTTCAACATGTACGTTATTTTGAGGCCTTGCCATTCTTTTTCGTATGAGCCTGCCTGAACGTCATTGTCCTGGGCAGGGGATCCAAAGTTGAAATCCAAAGGTCAGATCTAGACAAGGGGTCCTGTAACCTGAGCCCTGCCACCCAGAGCTGGAGATGGGCCTGGATGCTAAGTGGGAGGGCTGCAGCCTGGTTAGGCCCATATGTGGCTATGCCCATTTCAAACTCACTTTGTTAACTTAGGCCAGATTTCAAACTAATGGTGTCCCATTAGTATTATAAACTTTCTTTGCTACAATATTATACTGAATACACCTTGTTTGTTTTCATTCGGCTGGTCTTTCCTCTACACAAGCAATTTCAATTGAAATATGTTTTAAAATAGGATTAAAAGTTTGCAGCTATAGGGCCTAATCTCTCAAATATTTAAGCAATGCATGTAACTGTGTATATGTAATTAGCCCCACAGAAGTCAAAGGGACTCCTCATACAAGTAGAACTATGCCACTTACATCCATAAGTTACAGAGCACATACTTTAGTGATTTTAAGAACCACCCACCTGCTTGTAACACTGAAACAGTCTGTCATGAAAGATTAAGGACTGCTCATCCCCTAATGCCTTATCAATTATGGACAGACCAGTATGTCTTTGCAGAATCAGACTAGAGGCTGCTTTTAAAATAGCAAATCAGCCTAATTACCTTCTCTAAATCTAGGGTTGCCAACTTTTTAATTGCACCTGCCCTTTTCCCGAGGCCCCACCATTCTCTCCATCCCAATTCCCTCTATCACTCGCTCTTCCACCCCCCCACTCACTTTACTCCCTTACTCACTTTCACTGGGCTGGGGCAGGCTTCAACTGGGGTTGCAGGCTACAGGATGAGGAAGGGGTGAGGGCTCTGGCTGAGGGTGCAGACTCTGGTGTGAGGCTGGGGTGAGGGGTTTGGGATACACGACGGGGCTCTGGGGTGGAGCTGACAGTTTGAGAGTATGGGTATGGGCTCAGGCTGTGGGAGAATGTATTAAATCTTTGCCAGGATCAAGTCCTAGGGTTGTGTATGAGCTATGGTTGAGTGTATTCACCTACATGGTTCATCTTTTCTTTTTCCCCTGTAAAGAGTTTAAAGATACCTGGTATATGAAAATCACTATATAAAACAAAAGTCCATTCTGTTCAATTCAGTTTTTAGCTTGGTTTTGGAACCACCATTTCACAATGCAATAGGGTTAGTACGGCAATTGATTTTTAGAAAGAGAGCTTTGTTTCTTGAAAAAACTGGGTGATTGTTCCAGCCTTTGATCACAGGCTAATGAGCTCAAATTCTGTTGTGGTGTGCTTTGAGTGATGCAAGGGACTCATTAAAATGAATGGTTTAGAAAGTAAATCTGTAAAAGTTAGTGCATTCAGTGACTGTTGTTCCTGCCTCTGTATAACTTTGTCAGATGAAAATATCATTTACGTCTGTTTTTCTTTTTAAACTGTTGGTTTAAAAATGGCATTCCTTTATGTATTTTTATTAGTAATATCCATGTCTTGTTGCATCCTTTTGAATTGAATTTATTCACCAAAACGGCATTTATTCCTAAAATCTAGACAGTTGTATTTGATTACTGTGTGTTTATTTTATAACTAAGTACATCTTGGATTTCAATTATTGTGTTGAGACTTTTTTTGAGTGCCTGTGTGCTAAGGCATCCCTGACAAATCTCAAAGGGGTAGCTATGTGTGTTTGTATCTGCAAAAGGTGTCCTGTTAGTCTTTATAAGAGATTTATTTGGGCATAAGCTTTCATGGGTAAAAACCACTTTGTGAATGTATCTTAAGTGGTTTTTAACCACAAAAGCTTATTCTTTAAGGTGCCACAGGACCCCTCATTAAGGCACCACTGCTCATTCTTGCTTTAATCTCTTTGCTTATCTTTCTGTAGAATATTTACAAATGCAAAATGCATATGTAGCAGTGACCTCTAAAATTTGCAGCAGAGATGTTTCTTTTAGATTATACTGTCACAAATGTAGATCTGATGAGTACACCTTCTCAAAGAGTTGTCCCACAGAGATCTTCCATTTTCACATTTGTGATTTTTTTTTTCAGTGTAGATCCCTTCCTTTGGCTTCATTAGTGTGTCCCAGTTAAACAAGCCACAGTGGAAACCATTCCAATAACAAGTAAATAATTCTGTAAATGCCTTGAGGCTGTACAGAGACAATTATAGAAGCAGACATTTTGAAGCACTCTTAGTGGGAGACGTGTGGAGAGACAGAGTCAAGGAATGAACATACAGAAAGAGACAAAAGACAAACTGGGTTAACATCATTTGGAAAGTTATTAATGACAGGAAACACAGGGCAGATCAGTGGAGGCAATAGTATCCCCCAGGCATGCGGAAGCAGGGTTTTGATTGGCAGAATAGAGGGCGTACAATTAAGAGTAAATACATAGGAAATGGGAGGTAGGGAAGAATAAGAATGGAGAACACAATAGAAGTAGCCTGCGGGCAGAAATGCCAGATGATCCCACATTGAGAAAAAACAAATTAGAGATGAATTAACAACAGAAAGGTCTGAATAACTAGTGTATGGGCTGAGAGGATGAGAGAAAATTCAGTGTATCATTGCAATGCAGACTGGAGGGTAGGGTTGCCAGATGGTTTTTATCAAAAATACTGAATCCCCCTCCCGCCCCCCCCCCAAAAAAAACCACTGGGGGAAAAATTCTGTTGGGGGGGGGAGAGGGGAAGACAAAAGTTGTTGAGCAAAAAAAAAGATAAAACTGCATGGCCTCTTTAAGTGGGGAGAGGTTGAACACTAAGACCCAGGGAAGGCGTTACTTCCCCTTGCTTCAGGTCTTTTTGCTGGTGGCCATCTTGTTTTCTCGATGAGCTTCCCCCCTCAGGTAAGCAGAGGGGCCAGGGGCTGGGCCCAGTTGCTAAGTGTGTCTTAGGGTTGCAGGGTATCTGGTATTTTTGTCTCCTGTCAGGGGAAAAAAACAGAAAATACCAGACATTTTAGGTGTCCGGTATTTTCTGAATTTTTTTTACCGGACAGGAGGCGAAAATACCAGACTGTCTGGGTCAATACCGGACACCTGGCAACCCTACTGGAGAGAGAAAGCAGTCCTGGAAAGTGCTGGATAATCACACTGCCATGTAAAAACTGTTCAGCACTACCCTGGTTTGGGTCTGAAGAGAGAATCTGGAAAGTTTAAAAAAAGAAAACCCCAAAAAACCAAGGATGAGAATGTGGGGGAAAAGTAACTGTATTCACACCAAAACTGTATGCACATACTAAAACTTGCCTTAAAAATTGTAATTATACAAATAACTAAACCATTCAATACTATTGCTTACATAGTTATACATATTGTGTAATACTTGGCATAATCGGGATGGACAAAATTTTTACCTATGGAAAACGGTCAGGTGCAGTGGACTATTGCTGGCCTCTGCAGTTACCTACTGTATAACTTTGGGCAAGTCACTCTATCTTCATTTGCCTTAGCTACCTCTTGTGTAAAATGATGATGGTAATACTCACCCCAGTTTGTAAAGCACTATGAGGCCTATATACAGCAAGCCTGGTGGGAGAGCGAGTGATTAGTTTTTGCCTGCCCAAAGAGCTTGTAATATAACCATCCTTTTAAACATTGAAATATAAAATGTTTGTCAGTTCTGAGGGAATGAACTAGGAGGAAAAGTTGAGTGATTTAAATACGTGTGTGGTGGAGAAACAGAAGATGCAAAGGGATGCGAGGACTACTAGTGTGTGTGTGTGAGGGGTTTAAAGTCAGAGATTGTGAGAGAGAGAGATGCTCAAAAAGAGGGAAAATGATAAAGGATGGTGGAAAGGAGAGAGGGGGAGAGATGTTAGTCTAGGAAGAGTGGGTGGTGATACAATATTGAAGGCTGCACTGAGGTGAAGAGCAGCAGGAAGAAGGAAGTAAGTTCATAGATTTGTAAGATCCAAGGCTAGAAGGGAACATTGTGGTCATCTAGGCCAATGGTGATCAACATTTTTGTACTGCGACTCCTTTCATATAGGAATCCTCTACACGGGTTTGGGCTGTTGGCTGGAGCCCCCACCAGACAAGGGGCTGACAACCTATGACCTCCACGTAATAACCTCGTGTTCCTCTGGGTCACAATCCTCAGATTGAGAATCTATGTTCCAATGGTTAAATCACTCTGGCCATGTCTATGCAGCAGCATTATTTCGTAGTGTGAGTCTACACAGCAAGCCCATTATTTTGAAATAAATTCTTACTCCGACTCCTGTAACCTTCATTATCTGAGGAGTAAGGGAAGTCGGGGGAAGAGTGCTTTATTTTGAAATCACTGCTATGTAGACAGCTTCAGAAGTTGAAATGAGCTACATAATTAGCATAGCTCAAGTTGTATAGCTTACTTTGAGTTCAGCCCTGCTGTGTAGGCGTGTCCTCTGTGCCCACCTTAATTCCCCTCTGAATTTGTGTAACTTTAACTCCCAGTTATTGGATCTTGTTGGTAACTACAGCACATATAACGCAGTTTAATTAAAGTCTCTTGAGGGGGGTGTCATCTGAGGGGTGAAAGGGAGTTATTCTCATCTACTTTAATGTCTGTCTAACCCCAATCTATATGATTTATTATTTGTTTATACTTGGGTTGCAGTAGTGCCTAGGTGTACTGGTCAAGAATTAGAGCCCTATTGTGGTGAGGACTGTGCAGGCATACAGGAAAAAGTCCCTGTCCCAGTGAGCGCTCTCACTAGGTACTGACAAGATGCAGAGGATAAGACATATCTGGTGGCACAGTATCTGGATATGCAGTATTGAGAATACAAAACTTGGAATAAGTAATTTTAAATCTCAGTATATTTTCATATGTGACTAGGCGGATATCCACGGATTTGTGGATCAGTAACCAACTCCAGTTATGCATTTCAAAGATGGCCCGCCATGTGCAGCCTGGGGCCAGCAGGAAGTCATTTTTGAACTGTGCAGGTGTGCATTTCAAAGCGGAAGTACCCACACAGAGCCTGGGATCAGCTGGGGACTCCCCAGCTAACTCCAGGTTCTGTGGAAATGCTCCATGCAGCGCTGCTGTTTTGAAACGCTGCAGTGGTGTTTCAAAGGGGCAACGCCATACAGCTGATCCTGAACTGTGTGTGGCCTTGCCCCTTTAAACTTCTGCCATGGCGTTTCAAAGTGGCAGTGCCGCACGGAGCCCATACCCAGGCTCTGTGCGATGCTGCTGCTTTGAAGTACCGTCTTTCCCCCCCTTTGCTGCCTCTATCTAATAGGGGAAGCAACTCGTCGACTTTAATAATTTTTGTTGCTCTTCTGTGAACCCTCTCCAATTTCTCCAGATCTTTCTTGAAATATGGTGCCCAGAACTGGACACAATACTCCAATTGAGGCCTAATCAGCGCAGAGTGGAGCGGAAGAATTGCGTCTCATGTCTTGTTCGTTACAACACTCGTGTTAATGCAGCCCAGAATCATGATTGCTTTTTTTTGCAACAGTGTCGCGCTGTTGACTCCTATTTAGCTTGTGGTCCGCTATGGCCCCCTAGATCCCTTTCTGCAGTACTCCTTCTTAGACATTAGCTTCCCATTCTGTATGTGTGAAATGAATTGTTCCTTCATAAGTGGAGTACTTTGCATTTGTTGTTATTAAACTTCATCCTGTTTACCTCAAAACGTTTCTCCAGTTCATATCATTTTTAATTATGACCCTATCCTCCAAAGCACCTAAAACCCTTTCCAGCTTAGTATCATCTCTAAACTTAATAAATGATAAAGATATTGATCAGAGCCAGTCCCAAAACTGACCCCCTGTGGAACCCCACTTGTTATGCCCTTCCAGCATGACTGTGAACCGTTAATAGATACTTTTTTAGAATGAATTTTAAAACCAACAAATAGTCTGTTAGCACTTTAAAGACTAACAAAACATATGGATGATATCATGAGCTTTTGTGAGCACAGCCCACTTCTTCAGATGACCGGAGTGTTGACACTCTGTTTTAGCAGTGATTGCCATATAAGCTCTTATTCCTGCCCTCTTTATTTCTAAGAGTTAATAAATAATGGGTTTAGAATATGTGCAGAATGTATTTAGAGTAATACAATACAAGGTGACTATTTTTTTCTTTTCCAGAAGGAGACCAAGGGGCAGTTTCTCATAGATCATATCTGCAACTATTACAGCTTACTGGAAAAAGACTATTTTGGAATTCGATATGTCGACCCTGAGAAGCAACGGGTATGTAGATGAACACTGGCACTATTATAAATGTTAAAATCGAAACTTCCCACATAATTTGACAAACACTATTCAACTCCATCTTTAAGATATTTCATCACCTTACTGGTGCTGCCCATGATTATAGACTTGACCTCTACTGCCTGGTCGAGGGCTGCAGAGGTAGGTGTTTGGCATGGTCCACGGTGTTTCCCTATCTGTGTGTACTTCAGACGGCCAGCCCCGATATATTTTTGGGCATTGGCCATCAACTCCTCGATCTTTGCCTGCAGGGCCAGTAAACCCTCCTCTAGGTACTTACTTCCGCCATGCCGCTCAGGATCTCATGTTAGGTTACTTATCACTGCCAAAGTGCGATAGAGCCACACTCCATCAACTCATCTAGTTCCCTTTATTTCCATTTATGTGATTCAGCTTCTCGAGGTTAGTTATTTGTGCTTATAAAAAGTGGGCTCCCAGCATATGAGTTGTATTGTGAGATACGGAGATGCAAAGAGGTTGTGGAAAGCATGCAGTCACAGTTGGCCCACAGCACAGTGGGTAGCACCAGTGGTATCAGGAGAAGCATTGCTCAGAAACAGCCATCTGCAAGCATCCGTAACGTGTAAAAGAGGCTACCCAAGGGTCACTCTGTTTTCACAGCCTCTGCAAGAAAGAAGAAAGCCCTTACTTTTCATAATAACCTGCTGACCGATTCATTTGATGTGTCCTATAAAAAACAAAGAAGAATTAATTAAAACAAAGTCTATAAACAGGGTTCATCCAGGTCCATTTTGTAAATTTAAGATTGTGTTCTTGTATTATTAGAATAAGATTTTCTTTTTTCTACAGCTGTGTAGTATAGTAGTTTGTCTAAACTCTTTTCAGAATGTTATTTATGAGAAACCACTGCAGTTTATAAATTATTTAGCACCATATGCTTGACAAGATGCTTCAGCACCTCAGGAAAGTGAGGAAATTTTAGACAATAAATGAAGACTAACTTGCACAATTAATAGCAAACCCTTACCATTTGCATTTGTTTACCCTTAACATTGCATTTTACTTGTTTTAGCTTTGCTACTAAAGCACAGATCCCATATGAAAATAGTGTTCTTGAGATGAGTAGCAAATAACGTGCAAAACATTTGTGAATATTTAGTAGTCAAATCTGATACCTAAAAAATAAAGTTCTTGCTGCTTCAAAATTGTTTTTCTGGAGTTGTGAATTCTGCTGCTAGAATTTCACATATACCCAACTGCAAGGTTATTCTCTGTAAATGTGACAGTTGTTTCAATCTGGATCTGATACAGAATATCCAAGAAAAAATTATTGATTTAATATATAGTCTTCCTCAAATCTGGGGCTATGCATATTTAAGATTACAGGTAGGTTCTTTTTTATAGTTGTCAGCTTCTGACCGAGTTGAACCCAGTTACAGGTCTAGTATGTATATTAATACATACAGGCAGTCCCCGACTTACGCGAATCCGACTTATGTCGGATCCGCACTTACGAACAGGGCTTTTCTCACTTTTTTTTAGGCGGCGGCTTTGCTCGGGTGTCCCTGGTCTGCTGGGGGTGTCCAGCAGCTTTTCTGGACCCCCCCCAGCAGACCAGAGGGACAGGAGCAAAGCCGCCCAGGCGGCGGGGGACCCGCTGCCTGGGCGGCTTTGCTCCCGGGCAAACGAGCAAAGCCACCCAGGCGGCGGCTTTGCTCGGGTGTCCCTGGTCTGCTGGGGGGGTCCAGCGGCTTTGCTGGACCCCCCCCAGCAGACCAGGGAGACAGGAGCAAAGCCGCACAGGCGGCATCCTGCCACCTGTGCAGCTTTGCTCGGGGGCAAAGGAGCAAAGCCACGTGGGCGGCGGGGTCCCTCCGCATGTGCGGCTTTGCTCGGGTCTCCCTGGTCTGCTGGGGGGGACTCCCCCCAGCACCCCAGGGAGACAGGAGCAAAGCCGCAGGGGCAGCGGGGTCCCTCCGCCTGTGCGGCTTTGCTCGGGTCTCCCTGGTCTGCTGGGGGGGGACTCCCCCCAGCACCCTAGGGAGATAGGAGCAAAGCTGCACGGGCAGCAGGGTCCCTCCGCTTGTGCGGCTTTGCTCGGGTCTCCCTGGTCTGCTGGAGGGGGCGCAGCTAGTGCGCCTCCTCCCCCCCCCAGCAGACCAAGCTTTTGTTGCGGGACGCCTCGGGTAGAGCAGCTGGGGTGCTGCCGGGTTGGTCCTGTGGAACCTACTGGGCAGCACCCCAGCTGTTCTGTCCCAGGCTCCAGATTCAGCAGCTGTTGAAACTGATCAGGCTGATTCCAGGAAGCTGGGGGCAGAGCAACTCTGCCTCCGACTTCCTGTAGTCAGCCCCTGGTCAGTTTCAGTGGCAGCAAATGAATCTGGAGCCAGTTCCGACTTACTTACACATTCAACTTAAGAACAAACCTATAGTTCCTATCTTGTACGTAACCCGGGGACTGCCTGTATTGGTATTTTAAGAGATGTGTAGGGTTCCCCTAAAAATCCTTTCAAAACCCTTTAATGATGAGCATCTGAGCCGGTCCCTAGCCTGCCGGTGCTACTTGCTTCTCATTCAGTTTTGCATAGTTTGTCCCACAGGGGATCTTGGGTTGCTGCAAAATCCTGACTTACAGCCATAAAATTGTTTTTTCAATTGAATATGGGTACAAATGAGTAAGGGACAGTGGATTTCTGCAGGTTCCGCCAAGGTTTCAATCCAGTTAACTGTTAGGGACATTTGTAAGAAGATGGAAACCAATGTCCTATCACAGTGTAGGCAAGGGAAAAGGAGTGAAAGGAGAGTCTGCAGACTCTCAAGTTAGTAGTGATGCAGTGTCTAACGTCCCTTCTAAACAGGGTTTGGATATGTTCCTCAAACTCTCGATAAGAAGTGTGAAAACCAGCAGTCATCCCAAACAGAATTCAAAAGAGAAGTGCCCAGGGTCGCTGACATTCAGAAGGCATCCACCACTTCCATAGGAGAACACTTCTGCTTAGGTTTTTACATTGCAGTCATTATTGTAGTATCTGATTAGTATTTATTGTGAGGAATATCTTGTGTTGGTAGGGTTTTTTTTAATATAAATGTTGCTATGTGTATATATACATTAGAGATGGCACAGACTAAGACATGCACCTTGCTGTTAGAGTGGAATGTGGTGAAGTTTGCTATGGTTCTTAATTTTGGGGGCAGTTCATGGCACAGATACAGACTGGCCCCTTGCAAAGTTTAGAGGACAGATGTGCTTTCATCATAGTTTATGTGGCTAAAGAGATATGTGGTAGCACTGGCATTTCCTGGGCTTCATGCCCAGGTATATTACATTGCTGTAAAATGATGCAAGTGTGAATAACTGAAGCCAGGTCATTATTCTTCAAGATAGGGTGGATTCTCCTGGCCAGCTGGAGATGATGGAAGGCATTACTTGTGGATGTTGCTTTTGATAATTTAGCGCAGTGATGGGCAACCTAGACTAGTGAGAGAGCCACGTGAGTGACCCTCTTTCATCTCAGTGGGCCACAAGACTCTGTTTAACAATTAACTGCAGATTAAGCATAGCACACTATCCTTTGCTGAAGACAGACTGTTTGCCAACTTAGTTGGCATTTCCTTAGCATCGACTTCAAGGTACGGTTAAAACGCTCCACCAGCCCATCTGTTTGGGGGTGATAGACCGAGGTCTGGAGCTTTTTCACCCCCAACAATTTGCACAGCTCAGCCATTACCCGTCTGGACACGTTTGTCCCTTGGTCCGTCAGGATCTCTTGAGGCATCCCCACCCTTGCAAAGACCTTCACCGTCTCTGTTGCCAGGATGGGCACCTTAGTATTATGGGGGGGTACCACCTATGGATAGTGTGTGGCATAGTCTATAAGGACTAAAATGTATTGGTTGCCCCTTTTTGACCTCTCCAGGGGTTCAACCAGGTCCAGGGCTACCCTCTCGAAGGGCATATCCACCACCGGAAGGAGGACCAGGGGTGCTTTGGGCACTCTCCCTGCTCCCGCCCGCTGACAGTCTGGGCAGGACTCACAAAAGTCTTTGACCTCCTTGTACACCCTGGGCCAATATAAGCGCTGTAAGACTCTTTGCAGGGTCTTTTCCATCCGTAGATGGCCTGCCCAGGGGCTGGTGTGGGCCAGGTCCAGTACTTGCCACCGGAATCGCGCCAGCACCAACAACTGGTGCGTCTCTCCCATTTTCCCCGTGTGGTGAGGACCCAATACAACCGGTTGGTTCTTACATCGAACCGTGGGCCCTCTGGTCACATTGACTCTGCGCCGAGGTCCTCGCCAGCTTGCTTTCACGCGTGCTTGAGTGAGGCATCCTCTCTCTGCTCTCTGAGGAAGTCCGCCACTTCTCTCCTGTGCTCCGGTCTGGGCTTGGTTTCCACGGCCTGGGCCTCCGTGGTCCTTGCTCAGTCTCCTGCTGTCGGGGCGTTTCGGTAGCCGCTACCCCTTGATTTTGTCCCCATCATGTCACCAGCCACCGAAACCCTGGCCAGTCCCGCCCTAGTATCACCGGGTATACCAATTTTGGGGCCACTGCCACCCGGCACCGGGCTCATAGGTGCCTCTTGCATATGTGCACCCATTGCGTGGGATAGTGTCTCACTTCCCCGTGGATACACTATTGCTACTGGCTGGCCTCTGGCACCCCCCTGCGGCACCAGCTCATCTCTAACTAGGGTTTGGTTGCAGCCAGAGTCCACCAGCGCCCAGGCCGGCTGCCTGTCCAAGCTTACCTGGACTGTGATCCGGAGAGGGTCTCGTCTCTGCGGCATTCGTGGTGTTGCCTGTGCCCATCCATATTAGCAGTCCATAAAGGGACAGTCTCAGCTGAAATGGCCCTCCTGTCCGCATTCGAAGCAGGCTCCTCACTTCATGGGTTCGGGTGGTCGGGAGGCCTCCTCCCCTGCCGGTCCGGTGTTGGTGTCGTCAGAGCTTGTCAGGTTCAGTGGGCAGGTACTGGGTGGTGCTGGTGGCCTGTCATACACAGGAGGTGACACTAAATGGTCTAGCGATCTATTCTGGCCTTAAACTCTATAATAGTGATAGAAGTGCAGCCGTGTTAGTCTGGTCTAGCTGAAACAAAAGACAGGACTATGCAGGCAACTCTATAACTGAATTGCCTTGGACCTCACTAACCCAGACATCAGCATTGGTTGAATGAGGCTGGATGGCCTCCTCAGTGTAAATCTGAAATCAGTGTTCAGCAGAGCGCGCATCTCAGTCCTTGCCCATTATACCCGAATCCGAGAAACACTGGACCTCTGTCCATTCATCGATGGTGCCGCTACTGGCACTGCCAGGCTGTCATTTCTACTGAGGGACACGAATATAGCCAAGGTCACAGCTGCTCCTCTCTTGCTGTGGTCTTATGTAAGGTAATACAAACAACACCTCTAATTGTAGCACCCGGGAGGAGGGGGGGGGGGTCAGGATTCGTTATTATAGATGTTGATCATACTCATTGGAAGAGAGACAGTCCATTGCCCAATGAGCTTAGCTTAATTTAACACATGGCAGCCAGGGCGGATTTGCCAAATTACAGGAGGGCCTGCAGGAGGAAGGGAGGGAAGTAGGAATAAGAGTGCATGATTCCATAGGTTAAATATTGCTCTGCATGATGCCTGTGGATCATTCAACTTTTTTCCTCCAGAAGAAAAATACCAGTAGGCTGCAATCTGAGGGATAGGAGTGCCAGCAGTGTTCAAACTGGATAACATGGAGGTGTGGGAGAGGGGAAGAGGGATTGTGTCTCAGTGTTGCTTTCCTTAGGAAGTAAGTTAGCATATGTGCTGGCACAGGGAAATAGACAGCAGGGAACTAGGCTGGGGCTGCACAAGTGGCTGGTTTTGCTGCACTGGGGGGTGGTTGGCATGAAATACCGAGGAGTATGTGGTCTGGGAGATTATTCAGCTGCAGAGACTGTGGGTTTTTCCCATGTTACGTTAATGTATGTACATACAGCTTGTGTGAGCTTCACTGCATGAAGAAAAATGTCAGGCCGCACTACTGGTTTTCAGTCCGCGACAATACAGCTTTGAAGGCCACGAGCATGACCGGATGGTCTGGTTCTTGTAGCTATATCTGGAACAGATTCATCTCTGTGCTGATGAAGAACCCAGTGCAGGGGCTGAAAAGATATTGGCTTGTGCCTCTGCTATTCTGGGGCTGCTGGTGATGCCCTAATGAGTGTTCCTGGTGGATGTCCCCATGGGCTGTGTTAGGGCACTCCCCTCTGCCTACAGCATGTTCCTGGCCTGCTGTGAAAAGCCCATGAGATGCTTCCTATAAGGGAAGCTCCTGCTGGGGATGCAGAGCTAGTGGCCAGGCTGGATAGCCTTATGGCTATTGCCTGAGGGACACTTTGGACTGGTGTTGATGACTCTGTATCAGCTATGCCAGCCTAAAGTGGGCACCCATGAATTCCCACTGTCTGTGCCTGGGTGTCCAGTAGTAGCTTTAGCTGCTGTTATTGTTGTTTGTCCCTCACTGTGTCTGTTCTTGGTAAAGATCTGACGAAAGGAACTGCATTATGGCTAAGCTGGGTGTGTCTGTTTTGAAAAAACAAAGAAATGGTACCGCATGGTATGTATCTGAAAGTTTAGGATTGGATTGAGTTTGCATAAAAAACTCTAATTTTGTTCACTCTTCAGGAATGTTTCATAAATTTTGCAGTTGTATCTTTTTATGTTCCCTTCTGCTCTTTACATCTGCTTGTCCTTTTTTAAATGGATAAACTTGGTTTGTTGGGCACAAAACAAGATGATACAAATGTACAGTGTATAGTATCCTCTGTTTAGGGATGTTAATGGGATAACGGTTAACTGATACCAGGGAGCAGCCTGCCACCCGCAGCCCACCACAAGCAGAGGGATGCTTCAGCCACACTGGAACTCTGTGCAGGGCTGGGAACCAGCAGACCCCCACAAGGCCAGAAGCAGCTGGGTTGGAGCCTAGCCCCACCGCAGAGGGTGGTGGATGGGCTCCCTTTACCCTTTTAATCAGTTAACTTGAAAAGTCCAGGAAACTGCTTCCATATAGTGTACAAAATTATAGTAAAATGACTGTTGCCTGAGTGGACATCTTTAGCGCTAAAGTCAGATTGATTGGAATACACTTATGAAATCTGATGTTCTCCTTGTAATCATATTCAGCCAGATACACTCCTGAGTATGTGATTGAACATTACCTGAGTCTGACCAATATTCATGCTATTTAGCAAATTCCTTCACCCATGAAATCCGTGCAAAACAGGGGCCTGATCAAAGTACACTGAAGCCAATTGAAGGCTTCCCATTGGTATCAGCTGGTTTTGGGTCAGGCCGCAGGTTTCCATTGTTGGTACAGGTTGGACCTCTCTGGTCTAGCACCCTCAGGACCAGACTGGTCCCAAACGAGGGGATTTGCTGGACGAGGTGAGGTCCCCTGCTACTGGCTCCCCAGTCTGCCTCCCCTCCCCAGTGCCAGTCCTAGCCGCCTTCCCCCCCACACACTGGGCTGCTGCGGCCCCGGCAGCCTGGACTGCTGCTTCCTCGGCCCCATCTCCGCTACCCAAGCTGCCGCATCCCCGACTCCATCTCTGCTGCGGCTGCCATGTCCCTGGCTCTGCCTCTGCCTCTGCTACCAGGGCTGTCATGTCCTGCTGCCACAGCCCCAGTGATGCTCTCACCCAGCGCTAGGGCTCCTCGCCACTAGCCCTCTTGCCACTGGCGCTCCCAGCTAGGATTCCCTGGTCCAGGAACATTGCCAAACGAAGGAGTCCCAGTTTTTGGAGATCCAACCTGTACATGGTTTATTCATCAGTAACTCTTAAGGGTTTATTTTAGCTTTTTAAGATACATCCTTGTTTTGGACAGAGCGGGACATTTCTGGGGGTTGCTGGGAATAACAAGTTACCAGGACCAGATGGCATTCACCCAAGAGTTCTAAAAGAATTCAAATGGGAAATTGCTGAACTATTAACTGTGGTTTGTAACCTATCCTTTAAATCAGCTTTCGTACCGAATGACTGGAAGATAGCTAATGTGACGCCAGTATTTAAAAGAGGCTCTAGAGGTGATTCCGGCAATTACAGTCCGGTAAGTCTAACGTCAGTACTGGCAAATTAGTTGAAACCATAGTAAAGAAGGATGAGTAGGAATGGTGTTCCTAGACTCTGTTTGTCAGAGGCTGGAAATGGATGACAGGAGAGGGATCACGTGAGGATTACCTATTGTGTCCCCTCCCTCTGTGGCATCTGGTATTGGCCACCATTGGCAGACAGGATTCTGGGCTTGATAGACCATTGGTCTGACCCAGTATGGCTGTTCTTATGGGGACAGTAGCAGTATTGGAGTCTGTTTTTTTCCCTAGTATGTGGGCTGCTGTGGAGTGTTATGGGTCCCTGGCATGGGAAAAGTGTGAGGTTGTGGTGGGAGCTACAGGCATTGTAAGTACATCTGCACTTTCCTTACCCATTGTCCTGTCTCCCAGATGCATAAAAAGTGCTTTGCACAATCTGGTCCCATACGTCATTTAATTACTTTAAATGAAATAATCTTCTTGTTTAATATACGAATGTGGAAAAGATCTAGTGCTTTCTGGCTTAAATAATGTGCATTTTAAAATGATTCTTTTAGCCCTGTGGTGTCCTTTCTAACTGGAAGATTTTTGCTATGGAAGCATGCATAATGTTAGTATTGTGGATAAACAAGAGGACACCCGGCCTTGTAAAGAGCTACTCACTGAGATTTATCTGCTGATCAGAAGGGATACTTATAGGCTTCATCTATACTAGCAATTTTTGTTGGTATAACTGCATTACTCAGATGTTCCACACCCCTGAATGACGCACTTCTACTGACCTTACTCCTGGTGTAGTTAGATTTCCTGTCAAAAAAGCTACTGTCTCTCTAGAAGGTGAATTACCTATGCCAAGAGGAGAAGCTGTCCCGCTGGTGCACGTCATATCTTCATAGAAGCGCTCTAGTAGTACAGCTGCACTGGTGCTTCTTGTAACCTTTGAAGTATCGATAAGTCTGCCTACAGGCTTTGAGGGGGCAGCTTGGGGGACTAGGCCTCAGGGGAAACGACAGGGTTGAGCGATAGCCTCCCCCAGCCCGCCTTTCAGAATCCCGTGGGGCTTACCACCTGGTGATTTGGGGGCAGTATAAAAGGGCCCAGGGCTCTGATCACTGCTATGCTGCTATCATGGCATCAGCAGCAGGGAGTCCTTTCAAATCAATGAGCCTGGGACATATGTCCCTTTTGCTGCTCCTGCCTCCCTCCTCCCCTTTACTCCGCCCACCCACTGTCTGCAGGCCTGAGTGTAGCATCTAATGAGGAGTTCAGTTACAGGTGCATCTTATGGGGAGGGAAATTTCTTTAATGTTCAGAGATTTTATGCTTATTAAATTGTTCAGTTCTTATACTTGCCTGACTAGAGTGAATGAAAGGAGTTGATCAGAATAAGATTAGGAATCTGAGGGGTAGCAATGTTAATCTGTAACTTTAAAAACAAGTAGCCCCATAACACTAACAAAAAAAAATAAAAATATATATATATATATATATAGTATCATGAGCTTTCATGGGCAAAACCCACTTAAGCAGAGATGTGAATAAGGTTAGATGTTTCACATCGTGCCAGAGGACAATGTAAAATAGTGTCCTTGTTTGGTCAGTTTTGTGGAACAGATCTGGAGTCTCTGGAGTCTAATTGATAGAGTCACATTAACATAAATGGCCGTTGGATCAGGTACCTCAATGATAACTTAATGTGGCATGTAGGGCAAATGTAGAAAAGTGTTACGTTCTTATATCTCTGAAGATTCTGCTTCTGTGTGTGTTTGACTCCTGTCATAGACTCGTTACTTCGCTTTTTATTTGGTTTTAGAGAGGCATTTAGTTTTCTCAGTCTCCTTTTATTGTTTGCCTGTCATTTTTAATTGTATTGGTAGAAATTAATGCAGCTATGTAATGGAGGACATAAGTGGAAATCTGAAAAGCCAAAATATATTAAGTTAGGCTCCTAAACACATATACAGGCATCTCAGTAGCCAGATTTTCAGTAGTGCTGAATGCTCGGGACGTGAGCCACTAACTGGTTAACCAGCTAACAAGTAAGCATCACCTTAAATGTTGTAATGCTTATAGGTTCTAGTTAATCATAGGTGCTGAAGGAGCTCCCAGCCCACAGGGCCCACCACAGGCAGGGGATGCTCTGGCTGATTAACAGATGTAACTCCTGTCAATGGCAGGCTGGGCCTCCATGCTTCAGGTTACATGCTGGCTCCCCAGGAAAAGGACTGGCTGGATGTGCCAGCCCAGCTCCCAGGAGCTGGCTGCAGAGTCCACCACAAAGTCTCCCTGGGAGCGGGGCAGGCAATCCCTGCCAGCTCTGCTCCCGGGAAGACACCTTTGTTGTGGCAGTGAAGCCTCCTCTGCAGAGGCCAGCAACTCTTGCCAGCTCCACTCCCGGGAAAGCCTCCTTCTCAAGAGTGGAGCTGGCAGCTCCCGCCGGCTTCTCTGTGGCAGGCAAGCTTCCTCCCTGGGAGTGGAGCTGGTAGCCCTTGCTGGCTTCTCTGCTGCAGGGAAGCCACCTTCCCAGGAGATGGGCGAGCAGGGGCCAGCAGCCCTGTTCCTGGAGAGACTTTGCTGCAAGCTATGCTATGTAAAGCTTTATTCTGCAGAGCCTGCACCATGTATAACCATGTAACTTCTAAGATTTTCAGCGGTTACACGGTTACTTTTTAAATCAACTTTTTACATCCCTACTGAGCACCCACTAATCTCAATGAAGCCAGTGGGAATAATGGGTTCTTAGCACTTCTGAAAATCAGGCTAAACTTACACTATATATTAATTTGATGGATTTGAAAGCCAGAAAGGACCATTGTGATTATCTCATCTGACTTCCTGTGTAAAACAAGCCATAGAATACCCTAAAAATAAGGTTTTAAATATTTAAAAAATTGACAGTGACAGAGAATCCACCTTGGCAAATTGTTCCAATGGCTAATTACCCCTCACTGTTAAAAATAGTCACCTTATTTCCAGTCACCTTATATGTCAAATTGTAGCTGAAATTGTCTAGCTTCAACTTCCAGCCATTGGTTCTTGTTATAACTTTAATTGAAGAGTCTTTTATTGAATATTTGTTTCCTATGTAGATACTAACACTGTGATCAGACCTTACTTTTTTTTTAGTTAAGCTAACTAAATTGAGCTAATTGAGTCTATCAATATAAGGCATGTTTTCTTGTTCTTTAATTATTTTAATGGTCCTCCTTTAGACTCTCTCCAATTTAGCAATATCTTTTTTTGAACTGTGGATACCAGAACTAGATATAGTATTCTGGAAGGTGTTGTACCAGTGCTGTTCCAGATGGTCTAGATGGCGTTTGGCTTTGCCATCGGTACAGGGGACTTCACCTGATGACCTCTTGACGTTCCTTCCAGTTCTATGATTCTGTGTAAAGTGTTTTTCAGTCCTGGAACAGTGTATGGTTAGAAATAGAAGTTATACTTACTTCGGCTTGGTCTTTTGAAAAGAAAACGTAAAACAAACTAACTTGCTTCAGTCTGGGAAAAGAAACCTTTCTTAAAATATCCTGCCAAATTAGCAGGGTAGTCACAGTCCAAGTGTCTCCGTCTTGCCTGAATCTGAGCCTTGGAGCTTCGTCACTCTGGCAGAGTGGAGATGGGAGAGATACAAGTGCCTTCCTTATACCTCTGTTCTAATGATCTCGTTAATCCCTTCCTCATTATCTTAGCATGGGTCAGGTACTAGAAACTCTCAAGGAATACATCCTGCTACAAACTCTTTAGAATAATATATATCTTTAATTACCCCATTAATCATCCACTTCTAACCAAGAATTTCTCTAACATGCATTATTCCAGTGGAAGATGAACAACATTTTATTCTGTGTAATCCAAGCTGTTTTGCAAAGGGGGGTATGGGATAAATGCTAGCACATTTTCAGTTAGGGATGGGTACGCTTTTTACACACTATAGTTAAAAACTGCATTTCTGATCTTTTTTTAAAATTTTATTCCGGACTTAATTTTTTCCCTGCCCTAGGTTGAAATGTGGCATGAGGGAGATGTCAAGGTGGAAGAATGAGTTTCTTTTTGAGTCAATTGGGGATGAACTTCAAAATCAGTCTAACATGGCTATGGAACAGTGCCTGCCACTCATAATACTGCCATTGGCAGTGATGCTTAACAGCCCTAAATTCTGAGTTGCACACATTGAGACATGGGTTTTTAGCGGCATTTGTGTTTCATTAGCAGTTGTACATGCCACCAATAATTACAGCTGAATTTAGCTGCTTCTTCAGGAAATTTCCAGCTTTTCTTTTTAAATTAAATTACTACACCACTCCATTAGTAAATGCTGCAAATTACCATAAGCTTGTTCTGCATGTGGGTACCATTACAATGGCTATGATAGTCAATACTACAGATATTGTAGGCATTAGAAAACACTCTTTTGGTATTTTGTTTGCTTTGCTTAGTGTCCCCATCCAATCCATAAAGGCTAATTTTTTGCTAGCATGGAATAAGTTAAAAATTAACCCTGTGGTGTAAGGCCTCCTCATGCTGATTATGCTTAATAAGGCTGCCTAGCACACTTGCTGGCCAGTGACTGCAGCAGCACAAATCTCAGTTTAATGTGGAGATTTTTCATGTGCAGGAAAAATCTCCATGGAAAGGCTGATGACCTTTGTCAAAAGTGACAATTGAATATCAACCCATCTGTACATCAGCTGTCTCAGTGGCTCAGCTCTATGCTATTGCAATTGCTAGTAAAGTGCCCTAGTTCTTCTGCTGAGGTTTGAGTGCAAGATATTTGTATAGGTAGGAGTCCATCTTGCAAAACTGAAAATCTCTTCCCATCTTCCCAACCTCATACTGTACATTGTTCCAAAACAGAGAAACATGTACTAATTTTAGCCATTATCATTCCTTCCCCCACAGGCTGCGAAGAGACCAAAACATGTCCATAATTATTCATTGTGTGCTGTACGATCTTCTTAGCTATACCATTTAATTTAAAACACATTTTATCCTTTAACATTTTTGCTTTTGATCAAGTTTCCAGTTCTTGCTCGGAAAGGGTTATAATAACTTTTATGCTGATATGGGCTAAGAGTGTATGATTTAGTACATGCAGCAGCTGTACTAAATATCCAGTTCATGACTCCAGCAAATATCGGGTTTAGATTCTGAATGTTCTCTGTCCTTATTTCGCAAGCATGAACATCTCCTTTGAAATAGAGAAGAATAAGGTGTAAGTCACTGCTGGGGACTCTGATCAGGGGAGCTACTCTGCTTTGAATGGATCTCTTTGGAATCTTGTTTTATAAATAGCAATTCTTAACTCTATTATTACATCATTTATGTATAGAGTTGTGACATACACTATAGCTAGAGTATATATAGAAAGAATAACACACAGGGTTGTTTTTGGTACCTTTGAGATGCCTCCTATATACTGGCTTATATTGGGAAATGAAAATATTATGTGTCAGTTTATCACAGCCTCTTAATTTTAAGTATGTGCTGTACTGTACAACATGTTAACTGCTGATCTCTGCCCTTTCTTTTCAGCACTGGCTTGAGCCCAACAAGTCTATCTCCAAGCAAATGAAATGTGAGTGTTAACAGTCCACTTCATAACTTGAGACACTGTTTTGAAATGCCCATGAGTTGTGTTGTTTCTCTGCAGTCATTTATAGTGTGTTTTGTTTGTTTCCCGGTGCAAGAGTGTTCTTTGTATCCTTGCTGAAGCCTGGAGAATTCTATACCATCCTCATTACTTTTGATACTGTGCTTGTCAAAAAGGCCCTTCATTATGACTACATTCTTTCTGGGCTAAGACTAAAACCAGAGACATGCCGACATCTCTGGAGTGATTCAGTGCATCTTTCCTTTGTGGAAAATAACTGAGTACTCTGGCTCTGTTGGGCATCCTGTTCTTTTCGGACAGTAGAAACAAGACAGAGAAAGTGGCAGTGAAACTGGAGTCTTCTGCCTGTGGCAATGCAGAGTACGAAGGCTGGTCCACACTGAAAAGTTACTTAAGCACAACTATGAAAAATCCCCTCCCCTCCACTACCTAACATAGTTAAAATCAAATTGACCCCTTGTGTATATATCGTACTAGGTCAGCATAAGGAATCTTCCATTGACCTAGATACCATCTCTCAGAGAGGTGTATTATTTACAGTGTTGGGAGCTCTCCCTCTCATTGCTGTAGTAAGCATCTACACTGAAACATTACAGCGGTTTAGCTGATTGCTCCATCTATACCTTGTTAATATTCTATGGGAAGACACAGCCTTATACCATCCGTTTAGTCTAGTAATCTCATATGCTGTGACATAGACGTGTAGGATTGGACAGGACCTTAAGAGATTGTCTAGTCCAGTGCCCTGCGCTCATGGCAGGACTAGGTATTATCTAGCACAGGGTTTTTCAAACTTCATTGCATTACGACCCCCTTCTGACAAAAAACATTGTTACTTGATTCCAAGAGGGAGACCTCCACACCCAGGGCGGGGGAAAGAGATGAGGGGGAGAAGCTGGAGCCGAAGGGCTTCAGTACCAGGCAAAGTAGAGCAGAATCACTCTTGTGTCCAGCTTACGACAATCCTGAAACACAGCTCAGAATGATATTGGGGGTAAGGATGTTAAAGAGCAGTTATCTGGCTAATCGTGTAGTCGATACAATTTGTATTGACTACGCGATTAGTCAATAAGGGGGCTGCTGTGCAGAGCTGCAGTGCAGGTGGCTTCCAGAGCCGGTGCGAGCTGGACCTGCAGTCCTGGCTCGTGCCAGCTCCAGGAACACTGTGCCTCTGCATTCTAAATTTAGTAAGAGCCGGGCTGCTGCAAACAGGGGCTGCTTGGTGGCAGCAGCCCATGTCCGTGTGGGAGGTGGTGGGGGGAGACCCTTCTGGGAGCCCCGCTGACAGTCTGCTGCTGGAACAGCCTCCCCTATCCCCACCTTGCTGCCTCTGATCGAGGCAGCAGGAAGGAGGGGTGGGGGGTAGGGCAAGTGGCACCATGGAGACAGTGCTGGTGGGGGGGGGGACTGCCTTTTAAGTTGCTCCTCCTGGCAAAAGCTCCTGTTTCCCTCCCCCCTTGCTGCCTTGCGGGGAGGGAAACGAGTAGTTGAGTACTTGACTGTACAATAAGCTTATGCTTATTGGGTAGTCGACTACTTGCTTACAAACTTAATGGGGGGGGAAGGTTCAACAGTGATGTGATGTTCACTCATATTTGGCTTGATGTTTTGGTTTTCATTCACTAAGAATTAAAGATTTCTAAAAAGTTAAACTAAATTTTTTCATCTTTGTCTGAGGTTCCTATTTTCCAAAACGTTTGCCCGCTCTGTAGTTGTCAGGTCAGCCACGTTGCTTTGGAAATGTTATGGCCTGTAGTATTTTTTCTTAAATAAACAGATGACAAAGTCTTGAATAAGCAAAACTGCTTCAGTTGTCAGTGATTTGCCAGTCCTTGGAGGCTTGAATTCAGTCATTGGGATCTACTGCTTGTTTTACTAAAGAGTGGTGTCAGTTTTATTTATAACAGAAGGGTGGAGTGACTAAAGAGGTGAGATTTAATATTTTCCTTTATCGGGTCATTTGTAAGCAACTATATTGATAGGAAAAGAGAGCGTCCTTCAAGAACATTGAGCTGCCTGAAGTTGGGGTTGGATGACAGGGAATGTATCAAAATGATTCTGTTCTCACAGCAGGGGCCTGCAATTTTATTTGGATAAAGCAGAGGTTGGCAACCTTTCCAAAGTGGTGTGCCAAGGTTTAACCCTCCTGCCCTCGGCTGCGCCACTCTGCCAGGATGAGGGAGGGGCTCTCTCCACTGTGTGCCCCGCTTGGTCTCCTGCCCTGGGTTCCACTCTGGGGAGAGGAGGAGCAGCGTGTGCATGCTTCCCTGCACTTGGGTGGCTGTTTGGGCAGGGAGGAAGGGGCAATAGCAGGGAGGGGGTGCAGGGTCTCGGCATGGAGGAGGAGTGGGGGGTGCAGGGTCTGGGTGGCACTTACAATAAATAAACCCTGTTACAGGCATTGGGGGAAAAAATAACAGTCACTCCCACGTGGCAGCCAGATACCTCTCCACGCACGGAATGAGTTAGAGGCCTATGGGCCGAGTGTGGAATGGAGGCTGTGCCTTGTCAGGAGCACAGGGAATCTGGCTGTCGGGTCCAGGCGAGCTGGGCAGGATCCAGCCTACGGGTGCCTGGATGATAGACTCCAGCAGCCCCATGGTGCTCTCTGGCAGGTGTGAGTGCACGGCATATGGGAGGTGAGAGGTGGGAGCAGAGCAGCACGTGGAGCAGTGGGGACACGGCCATGGCAGAAGTGGGTCCTTCATGGGCAAGATGGCGGCCAGGTCTGCTTTTGCCCCCTGCGCTGCTCTCGGCTTTCTATCCCAGCTGTAACCCTTCTGCCAGATAGGGCCGGCAGCAACCAGGGCCGGGTTCAATATCTAGGGGTCCATCTCACACAGAACTGGCTCAAGCCCCACCCAGTAGCCTGGGAAATTCACACACCCCTGGGCGCCTCTCAGAGGTAACGCTTCCCCACTCGCAAGCACAGAGTCTGAGTGTAGAAAAGAAACTTTTAATGAAAGAGAGAGAAGTGACATGGCATTAACTTGGGAAAATACCATGAACAGAGTTCATAACTCCCCGCGAGTACCTGTCCCAGCTCAAATGGATTGAGCAATATCCTTTGCCTCTCAGGTTCATTCGTCCAACAAAGTAAGGGTTCCATTCACTTACCCCAACTTTCCCTGTACCCCACTTCAAATGCCCCACTTACAGCTCAGTCCAGTCAGTGCAGACCAAGACACATCACCCTGACGACTTCCTTCATAGAGCTTGATGTGACGCCACCTGTGTGCTGCCACTGCTACCTGCCGGTTGTTCCCACCAACTGCTCCGCTGGTCACCCACTGCCGCTCCTACCGGTCACCCATTCCCGCCAGCTGCTCCACTGGCCGCTTGCTACCTCTCCTACTAGCCGCCCGCCTGTCGATCCCGCCAGCTGCTCCACTGGCCACTTGCCGCCTCTCCTTCCAGCCGCCTGCCAGTCAATCCCACCAGCCGCTCCACTGGCAGCAATGGGTCTGGCTCCAGGCCAAACCAGTGACTTCAGCTCTTAGTGATTTAAACTCTTTAGCCACCACCTAGGCTGGCAAAAGATTCCAGCTTCCACTGGACTAGCAAAAAAAACTCCTCATGGAGTCTGCTTTAGGTCTGTCCTTAAAACAAGGGGGAAAAGGGGAGGTTGATCCAGTCTTACAGCTCAGACCTGGCAGGCATGAAGCAGGCTGACTCAAGCCCTTTCCCCCTCCAACTCAGTTCACTCAACTCTGGAAGGAGGGAGACTTGTTCCTCGGAGACCTCTTACAATGATGGTGTCTCTCCTGCAAGCGCTGGTGTCCTATTTTACAGTTCCCATATTTAGGGGTTGCATGATTTATGACCCCCACAACAGCCCCAAATTAATTACAATACATCACATTCCATTCCAACACTGATCCTCCATCAGCCCTGGCTGAATTGGATTTACATAGTCACACCTTGGGATTCCTTTCCCCTCCTGGCATGAGCTGTATTTACATATCAACAGTTAACAGTTAATTGTCTTGCAGGGCTAAACAATTGGAGCCAGCACACCAACCCCCAGGGCAGCTCTCTCCTTTTAGCTGGCTGATAGCAAGCAGTAATTCAGCCCCTGCTTACACAGCCATGGCTTCCTGCTGCTCCATTGGCTGGATTCTAGCCAATGGCGCAGCAGGAAAAATCTGCTTCGTTCCTCCAGCTAAGGGGGTGGGAGGGCAGGTGTGTGTGCATGTGCAGAGCCATTCATGGCTCTGGCTTTTTCCCCAATCGCACAGTGAGGCTTGCAGCTTTCTTCACTCCCCCACCCCGAGTGCCACTGAAAATCATCTTGCATGACACTTACGGCATGCATGCTGGATGTTGCTGACCCCTGGTCTAAAGCTGTACACACCCTAAGTCATTGTATGGCTGATAAATAATAAGCACTTAAAAATATCCCGAAATAATGTGCGTTTTAGCCAGCAAAAAGCATTTTTGTTCTTGTGTAAATCAACACAATCTTATGCATCTTAGGGTATGTCTACACTATAGCGCTAATTCGAACTAACTTAGTTCGAATTAGTTAATTAGAACTAAGCTAATTCGAACTAACGCATCCAGACTAAAAAACTAGTTTGAATTAGCGTTTTGCTAATTCGAACTAGCTTGTCCATACAGAGTGGACCCTGAACCGGGGTTAAGGATGGCCGGAAGCAGTGCCGGCAGGGCATCAGATGAGGACTTAGAGCGTGGAGCTGCTGCCTCAGGCTAGCCGAGGGCTGTGCTTAAAGGGACCCGACCCCCACCCCGGACAGACAATTCTCAGATGTGCCCTGCTTGCAAAGCAGTCCTGGCGTGGAGTGCCCTGAGTGCCCACACTGGGCACATCACAGCACTCGGCCATCAGACCGGCTGCACTTGCCGCAGGCTGCCATCTGGGGAGAGAGGGCAATTGGGGGGCTGCAGGAGAGCTTCCACCCCCAGAAGCCCGCAGAGCCAGCCCAGTCCTCCCCATAGGGGGCTTGTACCCCATTCCTCCCTCACCTCCTTCCACTTACCCTTCCCTAGCCCCCCTTCCTGATGTACAAAATAAAGAAAATGTGTGGTCAAAAATAGAATCTCTCTTTATTGAACAAAACTCGGGGAGACTGGGAAAAGGAGGTGGGAGAGGGGAAGAGAGAGGGTGGGAGACGGGAGGGCAACTAAAATGATCAGAGGTTTGGAACAGGTCCCATATGAAGAGAGGCTTAAGAGACTGGGATTTTTCAGTTTAGAAAAGAGGAAACTGAGGGGGGATAGGATAGAGGTCTATAAAAGCATGAGTGGGATGGAGAGGGTGCATCAAGAAAAGTTCTTCATTAGTTCCCATAATAGAAGGACTAGAGGACACCAAAGGAAAGGAATGGGTAGCAGGCTTCAAACTAGTAACAGAAAGTTGTTCTTCACAAAGCAAAGAGTCAACCTGTGGAACTCCTTGCTGCAGGAGGCTGTGAAGGCTACAACTAGAACAGAGTTTAAAGAGAAGTGAGATAAAGTCATGGAGGTTGGGTCCATGGAGTGGTATTAGCCAGGGGGTAGGAGTGGTGTCCCTGCCCAAAGTTTGTGGAAGGCTGGAGAGGGGTGGCACGAGACAAATGGCTTGGTCACTGTCTTCGGTCCATCCCCTCCAGGGTCCCTAGGGTTGGCCGCTGTCGGCAGACAGGCTACTGGGCTAGATGGACCTTTGGTCTGACCTAGTACGGCCACTGTAAGCTCAGGGCTCAGGGTCGGGGGTCTCAGTGGACCACCTTGATTTTCATGCACACCTGCTCCTGGGTGGCCAGGCTGGCAGCTCTCCTGCCCTAGACGGCCACTTTCCTGTGCCTAGTGTGGAGATCGTGGACGAGGTCCACGATGTCCGCACTAGACCAGGCGGATGCCCGCCTCTTGCAGTCCCGGGCAAGCTCCCGGGAGCCGCCAGCCTGGTCCCGGGAAGAGGGGGAGGCCTGGGGGGCATCGGGTGGCTGGCTTGAACCGTGCCAGGTGCTGGGTCTGCTAGCTGGGTGCTGGCAGGCTTGCACCTGGTACGGGCACCGTAGCCAGCCCGTGCCCCTTTAAGGGGTCCGGGGCCGGGAGGGGGGCAATAGAGTTTCCCTGGTGTTGGCCAGAGTGGCCACCAGGGAAAGCTGGGGAGGGCTAGCCTCCCACTAGTTCGAATTAAGGGGCTACACACCCCTTAATTAGAACTAGTAAGTTCGAACTAGGCTTAGTCCTCGTAAAATGAGGTTTACCTAGTTCGAACTAAGCGCTCTGCTAGTCCGAATTAAGTTCGAACTAGCGGAGCGCTAGTGTAGCGCCTATCAAAGTTAATTCGAACTAACGTCCGTTAGTTCGAATTAACTTTGTAGTGTAGACATACCCTTAGAGAAGTTCAGATTCAAAATCTGGTTTTATAAATTAAGGATATTTTTTAAAAACTAAAAACTAAATGAAATCCTGATTGCATATGGCCCAAAAGCAAAACTGAGATCAGTAGAAGATGAGGAGTGTGAAAACACAAGCAAGGAAGTGATTGGTAAACAGATCATATAATATGGCTTTCAATTAAAAACTTCTGTGGAAAGAAGGGGAATGGCAGGGAGAGAAGTACCGTATATTCCGGCGTATAAGACGACTTTTTATGCTAAAAAACATCCCCCAAAAATCGGGGGTCGTCTTATACGCCGGGTATGCAGGCAGTCCCCGACTTGCAGGTACGAATGGTGCTTTTCTCGCCCCGGAGGACACAGACTGTGGAACCTCGCGGTCCCGCCGCCCCTGTACTCCGGGGCGAGGAAAGCAGACCAGGAAGATGCGGAGCAAAGCCTCGGGGGACGCCGGCAGCCTCAGAGGCTTTGCTCCCGGTGTCCCTGGTCTGCTGGAGACGGTCCCCAGCAGACCAGAGGCACCGGGAGCAAAGCCGAAGCGGCGGCGGGGTGCCGCGCTTCTGAGGCTTTGCTCTGGCACTACAAAGCTGGGGAGGCGGAGGGGCGCTGGGGCGCTGTCGGTTGGCCTCTTAAGGGGGGGTAGTCTTATACGGCAAGTATAAGACGAAAACCTATCTTTTAACTAATAAATTAGGGGGTCGTCTTATACGCCCAGTCACCTTATACGCCGGAAATACGGTATTTTACATGGAATATATTAGGTAGGGACTTTATATAGAAATAATAGTAAGCATAATAAAGAGAAGTTGAAAAGCTGTGATACTGTGATGATGGACATCTGTTCCCTTATGATGCAAAACTAGGTTGTACTTTCTAGTAATAATTTAAAATGTTCTAAATTTAATTAACCACTGAGATTTAGATAAGATTATGAAGATCTTGATTAGCTAGAGCAAAAAATAGAGAAGAGCAAGGTAAAAAGCCATTTTTATCTGTACCCTGACCGTCTACTTGATCTCAGATGACATATGTAGGGACTTAATTTTCCTTCAGCACAGTACCTGGCTTTCTCTCTATTGTATTCACTGAGAGTACAGCATTACTGAGCAGACAGGAATGGATGGGAGTAGTTTTCTTATGCATATTTTATCAAGGACTAGATTTCTTGGTGTTGAATAATACATAAAAATGATGCAAATATTATCCCTATATTCAGTCATGTTACATAGCTATCATATTTCAGCAGCCAGACATCCAATGATTACAATAATTTTTGTAAGAAAGTCATAAGGTACACTGCGTAAGTTGTATTGATGTACATGATGCTCTTCAATTTCCTTTTCTTTAACTATGGTAAAAATTTACTTTGTATCTAGTAATATCTGGAAGTGGGGAGGAATCTCTGCAGGTACTCCATTTTGACATGTAAGAATACATTAGCCTGCTTTGGGACAACACACTATGAGTGCTGCCACAGCATCCAGTCTTTTTCCTAGCTCTTTACTTTTAATTTTTCACCTTCATTAGTAAGCTGAGTGCATCAGAACATATGGTGCACAAGTTCTAAGTATACCCCTTGCCATTTTTACTGACCTTAATTCCGCCTGTGAAAGGAAACCTGCTGTATTAGTCTCTCAAGGGTCTCCAATTTCTTGAACTACTGCCAGTTTCATTTTGTACTAGTCAGAAGTCTGTCCGGGGCTAATCAGCAGATTTGTGCTGCATACTTCAGACTTCTTCCTAGTGGGATCAACTTACGTTAACTTGGGTAACTGAGAATTTTCCCATTTAGTAAGACATGTCTTGGTAGAATTAGAAATGATTTTTTTCCTTCTGTACACACCTGTCCTGCTGTTCAGGAGTCATAAAGACAAAGCAGCAGTCCCTTCACTCTGCTCTCAAAATGTTGATCTATAAAGTTTTCTTCTCCCTCCACCATCCTGCCAAGATGCACGAGATAAATTCTGCCTGGCTTATGCCAGGCTTCTACTGCCTAAATAGCAGTAATGAGAATATTCAAGGGGGCCATTTGCCCACCATTTTTTGTTTTTTAAAGTAAATTGTGGATGTAATATGTACTGTAGCCGTTCTGTAAGATTGGCTCATTTGGGAGAAACATCCACTCCCATGGGGTCTTGTTCCCAAATGGCCTTAATAGATAACATATTGCATGAAATCAGAGTTCAGGGTAGGCTTCAGCAGCCTTGATCCCAGGATGAGCTGGGATGATATTCTTGCAGGGGACAGCCATTGCAATGTGTTAACTGCTCACCACCTTCACTCCTAATTATATTGCAGTCTGGGAGTAATTAGCTATGCCAGCCTTAAAGGGTTCAAACTGAAGTTCTGACAGATCATTTGTGCTTGATGGTCCCAAGAAGAGATATTAGGTAATCGAGGATCAGCGGCAGATATAGGGCAGGGCGAGCAGAGGGGCTACCCTGGGCCGCGTGCTTAAGTAGGCCCCACACACGCGCTACTACCTGTTGGCTGTGGCTGTGGCGCATGCGTGAAATTGTGCTGCCCTAGGCCCCGCAAAACTCTCATCCATCCCTGGAGAGGATATTAGGTAATCCAGAGAACGCAGAAATTGGAGCTGTTTAGAACTTCATAACAAAATCTTAAGCAAAGCTCGCCTGATCCATTGTTTCAGTGAAACCTCTAAACCATAGCCAGGTTTGTCTAAGGGATTACACTGCAGTTAAAAACCTACAGCAGGCCTGTACTAGCTGATTTGCGCTTGGGCTGTAAGGGGCTTTTTAATTGTGGTGTAGACATTTGGGCACAGGCTATAGGACCCTGTAGAGGTGTGCGTGTGTGAAGGGGAGGGGTTCATGAGCTCGAGTTGCATCCTGAGCTCAGACATATATATCACAATTAAACAACCCCTTACCCTGAGGTCTTTTAACCCAAGTCAGCTGGCATGGGCCAGTTATAGGTGTCTGATTGCAATATGGACAGAGACCCTAAATGCTCTGTTTTAAACCTGTCTGAAACTTTACTTTGGTTGAGTCTTGCTCTGTCTTTTCTGTATCCTGTTAGAAGCAGACACTGAAAGAACAATTTAGTGGATGTGATTTCATGAAAAGTGAAAGGGTTTGTCTGAATCCCTGTTTAAAAAAAAAATAAAACTACTTAAAATCTGTATTCCTTTCAAACAAAGACTTGTTAAAATACTTTTAATCATTAGCACAGCCTGCTGAGAAGCTTATATTCCTACCTGTGTTGTACAGTAATTGAGGAAGAACCTATGATTTGGAATTCATGGTGCACAGGGTATTCCCTCTCCTCTGACTTCCCTGGAATGAAAACCAAAAAAACACACCATATACAGACTAGCATCCTCTCAGGCTAATGTGTTCAGCAAGTGAATCACATAAACAATTGATTTACTTGCCAAGAGGGGAAGCAGAACAATGACTTATGTTCAGTATTTTCCAGAAATTCTTCTGCAGAGTTGATGAACACTAAATAATATTTGGACACTATTTTTTTTTAAACTCTTAGCTTCTGAGAGGGTAGCACTTCCCAGACAACATGGAACATCACTGAGATATGCATCACTGAGGTATGCATGCCATACTAGCATTCTCAGGAAGACAGAAATAATTTAAACATCTGCTTTTGGACTTCAGTGACTGTCTCTCTTCCGTGTTATCGATTGAAAGCAATGGTGTTTTTATGGTCTATGTGTCCATGCAAAGACATATTGTTTAAGAAATCCTTCCAGCTGGCATGCTTCCTTGCTTGCCCTCAATCCACATTAACTTTCTGGATTATTTTTTAAACTTGCTGTTCACTAGTTTTTGTTTTAAGAGGATTTTTCTTGTATAAATAGCAGTTCTCCAGAACAGACTTGCTTTTGATGATGATCACTCTGAACAAAATGACAGGAGTGAGTGTATAGTTTTTCACAGGCATATCATTCTCCCGAAACTGTCTAGTCAATTCTCTGCCTTGTATTTGAAGATCAGAGCTGTTCAGATGGGTTTACTTTGAAATGTGTATGAGATAGATACACTCGGGCCAGTGTGGCTATGTCTACACAGCAGTGTAGTGCGCATCTGCACAGCAAGCGCGTTATTTTGAAATAAATTTGAAATAATGGGCTTCTTACTCCAACTCCTGTAACTCTTGTTGTATGAAGAGTACAGGAAGTTGGGGGAAGAATGCTTTCTTTTGAAATAAATGCTGTGTAGATAGCACCAAAAGTCAAAATAAACTATTTCGACTTAAACTACGCAATTAGTGTAGTTCACTTTGCTTAGCTTATTTCAAGTTTAGCCCTACTGTGCCCTGTGTCTGCTGAAATGACACAAGGCACTCATTAATCTTGAAAACAAGGTTGATGCTTAGATTCAAAAGAACATCTTACAGTTAAGTGTTGCTTTAAATAGCACACGGGATAGTCTGCAATTGGGTATAAATATAAACATTACAATGAATGTCCTGGAAACATGCCATGTGATGTGTAAAGTTCCTTCACGTGGGATTTATATCTTGATTTACTGCGGATGACTGTCTGAGTGTGTGGTAGTGTTTTGAGTGGGTTTTATTCCATTTAGTGTTTGAGTTCTGGAAGTATATAAACTGGTGATTTCATACACTCTTTGTGAAGAAGTTTCACTCTATGCTAAAATCCTTGAAATTATTGTAATTATGAATATATTTAAGCAATATTGTAAAGCCTCAGGAGGAAATCATGACCTTGCGATAATTTTCTATACACCAGCTGGTCCTTATCTGACTGATAAAGGACTGCTATGAAAGAAAAGCCTTCTAGCTATTATAAACACAATTCTATTATTAGTGTTTTGATGGAGATATTTTCTTCTGAAAATGAAGTTGTTTTATTTGTTGTCGCTATTTCTATTTAAAAAACATATATTCCAGTGATTGGTTGAATGTTATTCTGTTTTAGGAAGGTAACTGGCAAGCTTGTTAATCATGTTTCCTCTGAACTAGGAATGTTTTTGTTACTCTTGTAGGTCCTGCCCTTTGTCATGAAATGTATAGGAATGTGTGAGTGATGAGATTACTTTTTGCTGTCAACTTGAATGTTGTAATAAGCACAAAATGAGGACTCTATTAGCTGGTTGTTTACAGTAAAGTGGTTGTTTCTTAGGATTCCATTCGGTTTATTATTATTTTGAAAGAAAAAGGGGACAACAGAATTTTTAGGCGTCCCCACTTCTAAAAATGTGTATTGATTCTGCTTCAAGGAGCTGGAGGGGGGAGGTACCTAGTATCCTTTATTTCTTTGAGTTGAAGGTTATCTTGTTGTCCCTTTCCTGGGATTGGATAGATAGGGCCACCACATTTGTTCTGAACAGTAGTGTAACTAGGACTACAGGAGAGAACTTGTTAGTCGTGCCATCATCTTTCTCTTCAAAATGTCCATGAACTGTCAGATGCTAAGGGGGGAGAGAAATATTGAAGATTTTGGGCTAGTTCCATGTCTGACTATGAGCTACTCTGTAGCCCCAAATAGCCACAACACAAAGCACTAAAACTGATTTCCATCCAAGACCCGTTGCCAGCCTATGCTATTCTTATTCCTGGGAAATTCTTTGTGGGGTTGTAATGGCTCCTTTATGTTAGGGATATAAAATCTTGGTTAACAGATTAAGCGGGATTCTTCTCCCCCACCTCTCCCTGTGCTGAGCTGCTGGACCCTGTGGATGGGGGGCTGTGCTTGGGTACCAGTTAGGGTGATGCTTACCAGTTAATCGGTTACCCATTCACATCCCTACACGTCCACCACACATTGTTGGAACTGGGGCCAGAATTTGACCTTTTAAAAAAATTCTCTATACTGTATGTGGTTTTCCCTGAATCAAAGTTCTCCCTGAAGTGGTCTTTGGTTCAGATCCTCGACGCACTGGGCCCTGCATTAGTCTACAGCATGTGCTACTAGCTCTTGTGATTTCATACGTGACAAGCTCTGTATCTGACAACTCTTTTAACTTCTTGTTAATAAAAAGTTGGCTTTTCAATCAGAGAGAGCTTGTGAGCAGTAGCAACTTTTCTGAAACTGTGGGGCTTCCACTTTGCTGTAGCATATTCAAAAGGCTGCAAGCAGAGCTAGAGTCGATCCTGTTTAAATGACACTATCATTTTTGTTATTTCTGCTTTTCTTTCACAGTATGCATTCTAGTCAGTACATTTTGGGGGCTTTATTTTACTTCTTGGGAGGTCGAAGTCACTTGACCTCCTACTTTGTCCCTCACAGTGCACCTGTATTAATAAACCTGCAGAATTTCACTCCCTTCTCTTTTTTACTGTTGGATTGCAGTTGTGTTAGGGAAATGTTGGCCCTAGTATTTGGCAATAAGGAGCTAGGTCCACAGAAGGCAAAGCCAATGTGAGTCTAAAGACAGACTTCAGCTGGCTTTGGATCAGGCCTTTAAGGAATTAGCTTTAGTATTCAAACACTCACCATGACGCTGTCACTGTATTGTATATCTCAGAGCAATAGAAACATAGAGAGAAAAAATAGAAAACTGGACCTTTGTTGTTACCTGTCTGTCGAACAGAATCAGGAAGGTCAAAGATGTCTAAAGACACTTCCCAGAGAGTTATTAGATAACCCGACTCATCCGCTTAGGGATGGTGTTTCAGGTTGGGACCCCTATTCCGTATCTGATCACCGGCAGAGTGTCAGCGCTTAGACTGAGATGGCGCGTGAAATAAAAACTTAAGACTTGGGTTTTCAGTGATAACCACAAGACTATATTAAGTGAATTAAATTTAACAAACAGTAAAAATTTGTAAAAGATGGTATACCTCTAATTAACAAATAAGGGGGCAGTCCCCTGTTAGATTACATGGACAAGAAGGTTGTGAGTAGAACCAAGCTCATTGTTTTGTCCCCATATATTTATTTTTTCTTTTTCTCCACCCTTCTACTTGTCTCCTTTTCCTTTCTTCATCTTTTATTTCCTGTTCTTCATATTTGGGAGGCACGGTTTATTCTCCTCGCAATGTTAATTTTGACTATTAAAATGTACAATATACAGTTTTGTACTGAAGTTAGACATATTATAAAAGCATACAATATTGAATCATATAATATACACTCTTCCTTAAAACAAGCACCACCATCACCAACAACAAAATCCCCCAAAACCTAAAAATCCAAATATAACAAAGAAGGAAACAAATGTTCGTTTTCTGTCATTTCTATATTCTATATTAAAGTGACTTCACAATTATGGGATAAATTCTCACAGTCATTATGACTAGCACGTAAGTTGTTAAATCTGAGAAGCTTCTATGAAGTGTATCCAGATATTTAATAAGTCATTTATGCGATCATAGTCACTCAAATATCTCTACATCCACCTTTCTTTTTTTTTTCCCCCTCTTCAGTAATTTTTTCTTTGCCTCTGTGTCTGTCTGGTTTTTTGTTTTATTTTAAACTCATTTCTTCTCCAGGCTGATTATGCATTCAGGAAAGCTATGACCCCAGCTTTAGAGAAGTTAGGGTTGATATGTGCCAGCATGAATATTCATTAAAATTAAAGGCTTGTTTAATTTAATATTGTATATATGCATTTTATTATGCTGAAATTTCCTTGAGCTCTTCTAATACTACCCTTTTTAGAGTAATTATTGAAAATCTGAATTCAGGATAAAACAATAAGGTGTTGTAGATATTAGTCTAAAAATCTGTACAGATGAGTAGTAAGATGTATATCCTTAATATAAAATTCCATGGGCTCAGTAATTTGGGGTAGAGTTGCCAGATGGTTTCAACAAAAATACCAGACACACTTGACATTACATCACAATCTACATTACATCTTATTTAGAAAATACCGGACATTTATATTTTCTCATTTCTATTTTCTCAATTTGTTTCCTGAACAGAAAGCTCAAATACTGGACTGTCCGGTTCAAAACTGGACACCTGGCAACCCCTACTTCGGGGGAGGAAGTTATCATTCTCTCTTAAATTCCACAGGATTTTTCCATAAGGAATTTCAGCTATCAAGCTGCTTATTTCATGCTTACTCATGGTTTCCTCTAATCTCCTTTTTGTGTTGTACCTGCTTACTGGCAGCAATGAAAAAAATGAAAGGTGTTTGTATTGGTAAGTGTACAAAGAATTGAGTTGTTGGAAGGACAGTGCAGTCTCTGTGCTCATTCCATCACTGGTGTCTTCTGGCAAGGCTGCCAATTGCAGTCATGTTTTATATAATATCAACATTGTCCGCAACTGTTTGTTTGCTTTCCTAATAAACAGTATTTTCTTAGAAAATAAGGTTAATGTTTATTTTAATCTAAAAAACTGAAAACAATATATCTGTGGAGATTCCTCCTGACTGACTAGATCATAGTTTTTATTTTTTTAATTATTTTTAAATTAAAACGGCTCTGCTTTGCTCCTGTGGTTTTCTCATCCTAGCATGGTGATAAGAAGATACTTATTAGGTAACAAGTGCAACTACAGCCCAGGGAGACTTAAGTAGTCAGTGGAAACTACATTATTGGAATAGCATATCCCTGCTGCCGTGTTAAGGCATGAAACAATGAAGTTAAAGCTGTGTTCATTAATATAGTACTGGCAAACACTAGAATGACAGCTGAAATATATCAATGAAATAGATATGGATTATGTTACTGTAATTTTACTGGAGTAATTAGGCACTGCACATCTAATCTTTGGAGAGGATAAAATGTTGAACTTAATCAAGCCCCACTGCTGCTAACACTTCTTCAGTTTGAGATCTGATTATCTCCTAGTGATGATGCATTCTAATTACAAAACAGTTGGTGCAGATACAGGTAAGTTGTTTGCAGACACTGTTAAAATTTGCAAATGAAATTCAGTGAATGGTGTGTTCCATTTTGTAATCTAGGCATTTACAGGAAAAGCAGTTATACATGACATCTTTGCACTTCATGGCAACAAGATAGGAGTTTATTATTTCTGATTTACTGTATTAGTTAACATGAAAAACAATTACATTTTATTCAACTGCATAGATTGAGCAACAAATACTGTGAGGTGCAAAACCCTTTATAAACTGATTGGCATAATTTGGCTAGATTCTGCATATGCTTAAGGCTTTCCTGTCATAGCTTTTGTTGATTTTATTTATTTATTGGTTGGTTGGTTGGTTGGTTTTGTTTGGTGCACTTCCTGATGTTGCAGAGCTAATCATCTCATAGGCTATTCTGTAAGAGTCTTGAAAGCCTCTCCTGGAGTGTGACTGAGGTGATGTTCTTAGCTGCTGTTCTCATGCTTTTTTTTTTTTTTTTTTTTATATATAATGTTTCAGCTCATCCACCATATACCATGTGCTTTAGAGTGAAATTCTACCCACACGAACCCTTGAAGATTAAAGAAGAGCTCACCAGGTATTTTTTCTGTCTCTGCACTTAATTTAAATCTTTACCAAGTCAAGAAATCATGCATTTACTCACAGGATAAGTCTCCTTTGGTTCACTGCAAACTAATATCACATATGCTGTGCTAAACATGTATGCTGTTGCTAACATTTATTTAACATATATATATATTTTTCTTCCACTTTCCCAATACTCTTTGAGAGATTAACTGATGCACATAAATGAGTGGAAACAGAGTGTGGGTTTCAACATAATGCACCATAGACTGAGGCAGTGGTTAGAAGAGAGGACCTGGAATTAAGATTTATTTTTGGCTCTGCCTCTGTCTAGCAGTGTGGCCTTGGGTAAGTTTGCTCTATGCCTCAGATTCCTCATCTTAAAATAAGGAAGAGAATATTACCGTGTTAGTGAAGCCTAATTCTGTTATGACCCTCAGGCTTCAAATATGAACATGAGTAGTCTCACTGAATTGACTTGTGAACCTTTGCAAGATGTAAAGAACTTGGAGTATGTCTACAGTTGCACCCTCGTTTGAACTAGGGATGCAAATGTAGTCATTCGAAATTGCTAATGAAGTGAAAAAATGAGGAGTAACGTTAGTTCTAACCAAGGGATTTGGTTCGAACTAACGTGTCCCGGCATGCACTTCCTGGTTCGAATCAGCTGTGATTCGAACTATCGCGCCGGTGAGATCATGCTAATGAAGCGCGGGATATTTAAATCCCGCGCTTTGTTAGCTATTTTGATTGTCTGCATTCGTTTGAACGAGGGTGCAAGTGTAGACATACCCTTGGAGACCTTCTTCAGGAAGGTGCTATAGAATTGCTACATACTTCTATTATTACTCATTTGATTGCCCTTTGAGTTGTGAAGCATGCACTCTTGCAGACCACAGCTGGTGCAGAGGTTGAAGGCTGCTATGGGTCTGAATGGCAGCTGAACAGTCATGTTCGATGGATGGGAGTAGGGGTGGGGATGCTACCTATTGTTTTTTAGTAGTCCTCACTCATTTAACATGTACGTTCTGTTGCTATGGATATTTTCAAAGAATGTATAGGGAAAATATGAGGCTGGTAATGGCCCTCTGGACCACTGCACCAGTCTTCTTTTCAGGAATGCATGTATGCCTCATAACTGGGAGTGCAACAAAATAAGTCATATGTTGTGGAAAATATTAAAGCACTTGAATAAAAATTGTCCCCAATCCTGCAGACTGCTAAATGCTATGTTTTGTAGATATGTATATGTTTAGAGACCTGACCAACAATGGTGTTCAGATTACAGTTGTTTTCCTTGGGTAAAATATTAGAACAAAGTAGTTTACTGGATAGGGGACAGGCGTGTGTTGGATTATTTAGAATAATCATTAGTATCTATTCTTGGACAAATCTCTTTGTATAAATTTGGTGTAACTCTGGGCCATCCAACAAATTGGCTTCGTTAACTAATCTTTGTAAGATATTCTAAGGCTTTAGGATGAAAGTTTTTGTACAAATACAATGTCCATATACATTATATATTGCATTTCCTTAACATGTATTTGTAGTTATAAATCTATGGTGTCCAACAAGTTCTGAAGCAACTAGTTCTATAGAGAACTAACCACACTCAACTGGCCAAATAGTCACATGTGGCTGGTGGCTAGCGTGTTGGACACCGTGGGTATAAAGCATCTATGGTATGTAGGTAATGCTACTTGATTTATTTTACTACTTATAAAATATTTGAATTGACCCAAGCATACCTCTTGTCTTGATGTTGCTTTCTTTTAAGAACTATGCACTGTACAGGGCCTAGAGAGGCAATCAAAATATCATGCTTGTGGGCTTTTTGGGTGGGATTTTGGATTAATTTAAACATAAATCATTTAAAAATCCTTTTACTGTTTGTTATGTTTAGCTACTCTTTTTATAAGTATCAATTAGTATAATTATAAATTTAAAGATACTAAAGGCAAAACGCTCTTGATTTTAGCCAAAATGCGAAGAAACAATAATCAAGGAAAAATAATCACTTTTCATTTTGTTTAACTTTTTTTCATTTGATAGCATTTTATGAATAGTCAGTTTTACTTGTTTCCCCCATATCGTGAGTTAGGCAGTTGTTCTTTTGTTTGTGTGTCTTTCACATAAAACTAGGGAATAGGAAACATTTCCAAAAACAGGAAAATGTAACAGTATAACCACATTTACTCCTTGGGGGATTCTGTGTCTAAAAATTAAAAATGTTATGCTCAATATTTTAAATTTTCGCTAATTTTATTTGACAAAATACCACTACATAATCATGCCAGTTTGTTATTTTGGTAATTTATTTCAAAATAACTGTCAGCAAGTATGTCTGTAATAATTTGCCTGGGAGTAGAGCATTAAAGAAACTCCAGTACAACCCCATCTCTGTTTCTCTGCCTCCTGTCTTCCCCCAGAGCCTAACGGGGGGGGGGGGAGGGGGGGCAGACACCAACAGGCCCTCCCCACTAGAGCCCACCTGTAGGGTCCCCCCTCAGCCCAGATACCCTCACCCCCAGAGCACAGCTACAAGGCCTCCTTGCCCAGACACTCTTCCCCCTTCCTTCTCGTCCTCTACCAGAGCCCTGTGATCCAGAGGGAAAAACAGTCTGGTGTTCAGAGCTAGGCTTGTACAGAATTTCCCACATTCTGCCCTCTTCTTTCCTAAAGGCCTGCTGGGAACTGAAGCTGCCAGGAACCCTCTGGCTCCCTCTCCCTTCCCCCAGCAGTGTCTTCTATGTGCAAGCTGGGCTTTGCCAAGTTCAGTGGCTGCTAGTGGCAGAAAGCAGTACTGTAGCCCATGTTTGTGGCAGGAAAGGAAATTCTGTGTGCACAACATAAATTTCTGCACTGTGCAGTGGCGCAGAATTCCCCCACAAGTAACATTTGCTATAGCAGCTAAAACAGTAGGCAGTGTGTAAAATTAAAAATAAGAGCTAACAACCCCCTGTATAGCTAAGCTAAATTAAGTGAATTTATTTTCTTATATCAAAATGACCATGTATTAAAAAGATATAAAATGTGCCAGTGTTTAGCCTAGCGCAAGCAGTTGTTTCTTTTTGAGCCTGGCTCTCATTTTAAGTAGGAACCCTCCACCCCCTTCATTCCTTTCCTTGTGGGTGAGTTACTTTTCTTGCTGTGGATGTTTTCAGATACTTTACTGGACAATAAATTAAGGACACTCTGTCACTTTGACCTCTGCGCCAGCTGTGCTCCACAGGAGTGTGCCACTCTCCTGAAAAGTGGTGGAGTCAGCTGAATTATAATGATAGAAGGCTGCATTCCTGATAGCACCTGGTGTCTTGGTAGAGATCAAAGCGCTTTACCAAAGTTATTCTCACACCTATCCAGGCAAGGTAAATTTATCTTGTTTTTATTTCTCACACACACACAAGCTTGACCTCACAGTTTAAAGATGGAAATGGAGACAAAGCAAGGTGAAGTGGCTTACTCAGGAATAAAATCTGGTCTCCCAATTACCTGTTCTAGTTGCTAGGCCTGAAAGCAAGGCTGCTCATATGCACAGACATAGCTATGTGACAAGGAAAAATGGGAAATGTCCTGTTATGCAGAGGCAGTTGAGGAGGTTGTTGGGCCCTGGGCCAGAGGGGACATATTCCCACTGTTTTGATCAGCAGTCCCTCCTCCCCAAGGGCTCTTGACTTTCTTTCCCAGGCAGGAGTGTTAGGTGGTTGGAGCAACCCCTTGTGCCCATGGCCCCATGCCCAGACAGAAGATCTGGAAAACAGAGTGGATTGGGGCATGGGGCCACCCATTTTTCTGGGGGCCTCCAATTGGCTAGGGTCCCTAGGCCTAGGTCCCAGTGGTTAATCTGCCGCTGCTGTAGTGCACAAGTAATGAATCCTAGCTGCACTACTCTTTGAACATTGGTCTTTGAGTTAGCTTTGTACTGCCTATGCTGTATATACAATGGTATTTACTGTACCACATCTCTTGCACTGTTGCACTGTTTGATATACAAGGCTAAATCTGACACATGCAGCATCTCTCTAAATCTACAGTATGAACTTCTGTACGTGGTAGTCTCTTCAGAGCTTTATAGACATAATTGTTAATAGTATACAGTCATCAAAGAGAGGTGGATAGACAGATGGAGAGGGGAAGATCTTTCTCAAGAGAGGTGGTCTGATTTCCCTTGCTTTTCAGTGACAAGATTTAAAAAAACTCTCATCATATTGCTGACTTTTTTTGCTTATTAAAAAGAATGGGAGAAGTGATAACGGGTGTAGAATTTAAATAGGAGTTAAAAGGCCTGATGAGTGCCACCAACAGCGAAGGTAATGGGCCTCTTATTAGATGTCTGAGTAAATGGTGGCCAGACATGTTGAAATGAGAGAGGGTCTGTGTGTAAATTTAACTGTAAAGCTGCAGGTAGTTTTAAATGTGCAAAGTGTTTCAAACGGCTAAGGCAGTGGCCCTCAACCTTTCAGTATTATCCCCCTTTCAGTTTGATTTGTCATGCGTACCCCAAGTTTCACCTCACTTCAAAAAGTACTTGCTTATAAAATCAGATGTACAGATATAAAAGTGTCACAGCACAGCATTCCTGAAAAATTTCTTACTTTCTCATATTTACCATATAATTATGAAATAAATCAACTGGAACATAAATACTGTACTTACATTTCAGTGTATAGGATGTAGAGCAATATAAACAAATCATTAATTTTAGTTTGTACAGACTTTGCTAATGCTTTTTATGTAGCCTGTTGTATAATTATGCAAATATCTACCGTAGGTGAGTTGATGTGCCCCATAAAAGACCTCTGAGGCCCTAGTTGAGAAACACTGTGTTAAAGGACCAGTAAATTAGCATAGCAATGGGAAGGGGAAACTGGGTTGTCAGACCCTATATCAGGGGTCAGCAACATCTGGCATGCATAACATATATGGCAAGCAAGATGATTTTCAATTTCATGCACAATGAACAGGCTCCCCTTAGCTCCCCCCACGCACACCGGGGAGCCCTCCAATATAGTAACAGGGACGTTGATAACAGCTCTGGGAGGGTCAGTTACAGGGATTTGTCAGCATTCCAGTAGCACAGTCGCAATGGGATCAAGCCCCCAAATAAATCAGTCTTACTCGGTATAAAAGTTTTACACTGAGAGAGCTCATGAAGTTTGTCCCCTTTATCAATGAACGAGAGAGATGCACGGTTGTTGTCTCCCCTTCCTGCAGCCAGATTTCTGAATAGAGACTCTAACAGACTGTGTTAGAGAGTCTGAACGTGCACACGTTTTCAGGGTTGTTCCAAGTTTCCTTCTGAAACCACATGGCCTTATTTTGGCACATTTCAGCTGATGAATTCTCCACAAACCTGTGTCACATAAGCATTGCAGACTTGATGGGGTTGGGGGGGGGGGGGGTTGGGGGGGTGTGTGTGGGTGGGGTGGGTGGTGGGGGGTGTGTGTGTGTGAGAAAAACAAATGAAGCTTCCAGATTGATCTCTAGTAATGCCTGTTTTACAGATTTAGTACAACATGCATTGCTTTTAGAGTGTAACAACCCCGTCAGCATGGATAGAATTCAGTATCCTCTGCTCTTAAGCGTAGCTTTTTAACACTGGAACTAAAGGTGCAACTGTTTTGTTATTAATACAAGTAGGCTCTTCTCCTCCTCATAGGCCATACACTAGAAAGGGAAATGATGCATTTAGCCAGAATGTTACAGAAACTTGTAACCTAATCCACTTTGGGGAGAGTAATATCCACTTTAATGAGCTATGGTGCGGGTGGTTCATTTTATTTAGTTAGTTTGAAATTTAGGGATCCTGGGGAGGGGGGAAGAAGGGTTGGCAAGATGTGTATAATGGAGGTGAAACAAAGGGCCCCAGAGCAGCCTGTAGAGAAGCTCCAAATGGGCTGTTTGCCATGGAGATGAGGTGGGCATCGGTGTGCTCCATGGAAGTATAGAGGGTTGTGCATTGGAAGGATGGGTCTGTGACGGGAGCAAGACAAATGGGTCCATAGGTTGCTCAGATCTATTTTGGCATAAACTTTTATTTTTGTAAATGTCAGTTCTTTTCATTAATTCTTGGTTAGGTTTTTAAAAAAAGCAGCATTATTCACTTTTGTGTAAAAGTCTCAGAATGGTAGCCATGTTAGTCTGCAACTTGAAAAATGAGTGGTCCTGTAGTACCTTAGGGTATGTCTACACTAGCTTGTTAGTTCGAGCTAGGTAGGCAAATGAGGGCAACCTGAGTTGCAAATGAAGCCCGGGATTTAAATATCCCGGGCTTCATTTGCATGTTCCCGAGTGCCGCCGTTTCTAAATCCCCCTTAGTCCGAACTAACTGCCCGTGGCTAGACGCGGCAGTTAAATGGTAATTCGAACTAACTCCTTAGTTCGAATGAACTGTTACTCCTCATTCCACGAGTAGTAATAGTTAATTCGAACTAAGAAGTTAGTTCGAATTAATGTTTAACTGCCGCGTCTAGCCGCGGGCAGTTAGTTCGGACTAAGGGGGATTTTAAAATGGCGGCGCCTGGGAACATGCAAATGAAGCCCGGGGTTTTTAAAATGTTGAAGCTTAACAGATAATGTCGAATCAATCATAATCCATAATTATATGCAGTTGAAACCAATTTTAAGGGTGGATTATTTCAGCAAACTTTCATCCTGTTATTTTCTAAATCATGTTCTAGGAATAGATCTCGAATCATTTGGCTGCCATAAAACAATGCAGTAGAAAATATTTCTATGCAAAGTACATAAAATAAAATCATTAACATTTTGTTTTATGAATATATATGCCAAGATTTAGTCATCTGATTTTTCAAACATGTTGAGTAGTCAGCTGGTCAGTATTAGCTGGTAAATCACTTGGTTTGGTACATAAATCTGGATTTAAGAGCCTATCTTTGGACTCTCAGGTTTGAAAAATCATGGCCAACATAAATAGTAGTTGCTAGATATTCAGTCATTTTTCCTCCTTTGCCTTCCAATTTGCAATACAAAACTGAGACAAATCATGCCTTTGGAAGGAAAAGTTTGGATAAGGAAAACTTTGGGGGTTTCTGTGAGGTCATTCTGTGATGGATAGAGGGTGTATGAGAAATAATTGCTGCATATGCATTAAAGAGCACCTCCCTGATCACATAGGTGAGTTTTGCCCTTAGGTGAAATGTTCCTATGGTGGTGATATTATTATCTAACACCTAAAATAAGTTAATTCCTAAATGGGCCCTATTGTGCTAGGTAGTTAAGCAACTAAATGATGTGGTTATATCATATGATAACACTTTCCATTCTACTGGTACCTCAGGAGGATGCAAAACAGCAGATATTAAAGTTGTTCATCGATTTTTTTGAGTCAGTAGCTCTGAATAACTTGCATATAAGAGTTTTGAAAGAGCTGGCTGAGGAGCCTAGTGGACCATTAATGTCGATTTTTCAATAAGTCTTGGAAAACTGGAGAAGTTCAAGAGACAGGAAGAAAGCTAATGTCGTGTCAACATGTAAACATTTAAAAAGGGTAAACAGGATGACCTGGGTATAGGCTGGCCAGTCTGACATTGATCCCAGGCAAGAAAATGAAGTGGCTGATATGGGGCATGATTAATAAAGAATTATGAGAGGATAGTATAGTTAATGGTAATCAACACAGGTTTATGGAAAAATAGATCATGTCAAAGAAACCTGACATCTTTTTTCATGAGACTAGATATTTGGTCGATAAAGGTAATAGTATTGATTTAACATGGGGCTGCATAGCTTTTTTTGATTTAAAAACTAGAAAAGTAAAATTAACATGTTAAATATTAAATGGATTGAAAATGGGGAGAGCTAAAATACAATTGTGAACAGAGAATCATCATCAAACAGGTGTGTTTTTGGTCCTATGCTCTTTAACATATATGTTAATGAGCTGGAAGAAAACATGAAATCATTCCTGTTAAAGTTTGAACATGACACACAAACTTTCAAGCTATGTCTATACTGCGCTCGTTTTGTGCAAGAAATATGCAAATGAGGCTAAGTGTGGAATATTGCCGAGCCTCATTTGCATAATTAATGAGCGCCCGCTTTTTGCGCATGAGGCTTTTGCACAAAAAGGAGCCATGTACATGAATTGGTTTTGTTGCTAAAAAGTGAATACACTTTTCCATGTTTGTTTCCAGAGTTGTTGTCATTCCAAAAGCCGTGCAAACTGATTTACATACTGGAGAAGATGATTAAAAGATACAGGTTTTGAAACAGCTAATTTGCTCCAATGTAGTTTCTACAACAATCTCTTTTAGCAGGTTGTCATTGCAGATTAAGGATTTTTTGTGTCACCAAAGCCTTTAGTTCACTAAGATGGAACACATTTTTTCTCATGGGAACCACCTGTGCTCCAGTATTGTCAAGTTTAAAACGGATTAGTGAGCTGTGACTGGATGAAGATTATCTCGGAGAGAAAGACAAAAATAAATAGAAGAGAGCAGTGCCAGAGTAACTGAAGCCTCTCAGGGACAAGACTCCTGTGGAAACTTCCAGCATTGTAACACACTGAAGGGACTTGAAGCAAGTAAAAAAGTCACTTTTTAGGAAGAGGGTTATAATATTTTGTTTGTTTAATATTTAGCAATAGTTTGTGTTCTGGGGAAAGGAGGCGACAAGACTGGTGGAAGACTTAATATTTTTGTGTTACACTTGACTTCAGAGTTCATTACACATTTACAGGCCAGAGTGCCTTGTACAAAGATGTACAGGGTAAATATATAGCCAGATAATATAGAGCTGTAAACAGAGACTCCTGCCAGCATGTTGTTGACAATGTTGTTTTGGGGCTCAGGAAGTCTATTTCCATAGGTTGCCCAGGCAGGCGAAGGTGGGAGTGGATTGAGTGTGGGTCAGTGCAAGTCCTGAAGGATTGAAGTATGTCAGATTCCTTTTGAAATTTGCCTCAGGAGGGTTAGGAAGCCAAACTTTGAGTCAATTGAGGTAGTGGTTGTAGAGCTATAAGCCCTGGAAAAAAAGCCATTTTTCAAAAAGTTTCTAGATGGGGATTTTTTGTGTAGAGCTAGAGATCAAATTATTGCTGGTATATGGGTCAAAATGTTTTCAATCTGTCAAGCTTTACCCAAGGTAGTGCTTGGAATTCACTAAATCTTTTGGGGAACCAAAACTGAGATGCGTATTTAAGAATATGTTCACTTCTTCACTTGCATTGATGTATAGTGTGGAAGGGTTGCAACTACGTTTGCACCAATAAAAAAACAATAAAAAAACAAAAACAAACGAGAAGCTTTTTAGACAGTTGCTTTTTGGTTACATGGATGGTTTTGAGGAATTGTGCCAAAGCCATTTTCCTTTTGTGAACAACCCGTCACTGATGTTTCTAGTTGGAACCTTTGTAACTGTGCAATAAAGATCTTGCTACAAGTTGTCTGTTATAATGGTAGAATTTACGTTATGAGAAGGTTTATTGTGAACACAATAGAATACTCAGCAGATGGTTTAACCAGAATTTTTGTTATCTTGAATGGAGAGGAGCTGGAGACAGACCTTGTGTGAGGTGGGAGGACAGAGTGGGAAGAGGAGCAGGGAAAGGAGTTCTGGAAGGGGTGGGAAATGAGGATGGGCAGTATACAAACATTGAATTGGTTGTTTGAGGAAATCTGTATTTAGTAGTACAGTACACTTCCGATAATCTGGCATCTTTATGACTCAGGGAGTGCTGGATTATCAGATATGCCGGACTATCAGACGGGGGGGCTATGAGGGGTCTAGGGTGGGGTGGGAGGAATGGGCGGGCGTCTCTGCAGGACCAACCTGGCACCACCCCAGCTGCTCTGGCACAGGCATCCCCAAGACAGCCACTGCTGAAAATGACCAGCGGCTGACTCCGGGAACCCCGGGGCAGAGCAGCTGGGCTTCTCTGCCCTGAGCTTCCCGGAGTCAGCTGCTGGTCAGTTTCAGCAGCGGCTGACTTGGGAAAGTCTGGGGCAGAGCAGCGGGGGTGCTGCCGGGTTGGTCCCGCAGCACCGAGGGGTGGCACTATGGGACCAATCCGGCACCCCAGCTGCTCTGCCCCGGGCACCCCAAGTCAGCCGCTGCTGAAATTGACCAGCGGCTCACTCGGGGAAGCCCGGGGCAAAGCAGCTCCAACTGTCTGGCTTCCTGGAGCACTTCTGGGTTCCAGGCGGTGCCGGACTAGCAGGAGTGCTGGACCACTGGATGCCGAACAACTGGAGTTTTACTGTAGTATCTTAGGGGAGTAGACTCAAATGTGTGCTCCCTGATCTCAGTGCAGATTAATGTGCTGTTTCCAAAGATGCACAGTGTGAAGATTTGAAATGTTCAGTGCAGTACCTTAAGCACTGATAGAAAATGAATGTGTGCAACCAGGGCAAGGCTGTAACAAGGGTAGGGCAAGTGAGGTGCTCGCCCCAGGGGCATCATAACCAGGGCCCAAAGGCGCAATAAGTAAAAGCAATAAACTGAAAAAGTAAAGAGCATGACTTGTGCTAACCTAAGGAGCGGTATGTGTGCATAATTAATATTTTGCCCCAGGCACAAAATTAGGGATGTTAAATATCGGTTAATTGGATAGTCGAGTAACTTCATGAATTCTTATTGGTTAGTCGACTATTCTATAGTTCCAAGGATGGGGCCGGCAGCCACTGTATCAGAGGCAGCAGAGCAGGGTGTCAGGTGGGAGCTGGTCCGTGAGGGGAGCCAGTTTAAAAAACAGCTACCCTTGTAGACCAGCTGCCTGTTGCCCAGTGCTGCTGCTTCTGATAAAGAAGCAGCAACTTGGGGTGGCAGCAACCCCTGACTGGGGGAGGGGGGGCGACTGAGCTCCTGGGCCCAACACGAGCCAGAATTGAGGTGGCCTACCTGCCCACCTGTCTCCTAATACACTTTAAGTGCAGAGCCGCAGCAGGGTTAGGTTCTGGACCCAGCACTGAGCGAGGTTTCTGGCCAGCCTAATAAAAAATTACTGGCGGGGGGAGGAGGGACGAGGGGTAGTCTATAGCATTAACCTACTAGCTTTTGCTTATCTGATAATCGGCTATGCTATTACATCCCTAACAAAAAATAGCTAGTTACAGCCCTGAACCAGGGTTACTAGTGTGTGGAGATTACAATAGTTTACGGGAGAGCAATAAGTAAACCAGGACATGGGGATTGCTGACTGCAGTCTGATTTGGCTAGAAAGAGCTGGCTTGAATTGGCATAATATTTTGCCCACTTGTCACTTAAAAGTGGGCAAACCACTGCATTCTAGTGAAGGTGGCATGGGTAATGTCTCTCCCCTTCTGTCTGCATGGTCCTTTAAATGGTGTTAGCTAGGATTTGGTAGGTGAAAGTGAATGGCTTGTAAAAGGAGGTAAAGTGCTTGCACATTTCAGTAAGTGTGTGTTTGCCAGAATAAAGATATTTTTATGAATTGGGCATATTGGGGCATTGCTTGAAGAGGGCAGCATTATGGTTATATGGGCAATCTTTATACTGCATTTCTTGGATTTCAGTTTAAGTTTTGCTCAGATGAAAATTCTGAAAGGGGCTGACATACCAGCAAGTACCCTTATTTCTGAGCTAACATAGCTTTTTTTACATCAGATGTACTATAGGGTTCACCTTATGTTGTGCTCTTCATCATTCTCTCTGTAAAGTACTGTCACTCTTGTCTTCCCAGTTATGTTTTTCCAGAGAGAAATCAACAGCTCTCCTCTTGTTAGTAGTCTAATTCTTTAGAGGTCTAACTTCCCTTCCTATTCCTCTTCACTGCTTTTCATGCAGTAAGCTAAAGACCCAGAATAGTTGACCAATATGATAATATGGCCTTAGTGATAAAATAAATACAACACGAAAAGTTCTCACAACGCAGTCACCTCCCTCTTACTCTAAAGTGCCTTTTTAAATATATTGCAGATATCTTTTGTATCTACAAATAAAAAGAGACATTTTCCATGGCCGTTTGCTGTGCTCTTTTTCTGATGCTGCATACCTGGGTGCCTGTATTGTCCAAGGTAAGTGCAATCCAAAGCACATTGTGAATTATTTCAGCACCTTGAGAGTGATATTCAATATAAACAGCAAAGGGTTTTGAAATATATTTCTGAATTCAGTTTTAAAAATAATGAGCCACTTGTCCTTATGCCATTCTCTCTAAACTTTAACCTAAAAAATAGAGAGGGTTCAAGTAGTTCAGAAGTGTAAGAAACCTGCAACAAATTAGGGTGTTATTTTAAAAAACAAAAACAAATTAATGCTGTTAATTTAAAAATGAGAATACACAGAATTTTGTGAGTGGCACTCAGCTCTTAATTATAAAAGAAATCAAGATTCTATTCCTTTACATTTCTAAATATAAATGTATTCAATTCCATATGAACTTAACAAAAGTTAATTTAATTTAATTGGTTCAGTGGCAGTGCTTCAGATTGCATGTTTTCTAGCTTGAAACAGAGAAGAAATGAATGATAGTGGGACCCCAAGGCAGAGAGAGACCAGTACATTACCATGGTGATTGTCTCAGTCTCTAGGTGATAGGAATACCATTCTCATTTCCTTTTTTCCCTGGTAGCCAATCAAAGGCTGGTAGGTCAGTTATAGAAAAGCTAACAAGCACTATAAGATGTATGTAGTCCATTAACTGAGGAATGGGCATGAGGGAATCAGAGTATGACAATGAGATGCCAGAAACATTTCTGACACCAACTTACAAATGCTGAAATAGGCTCTCCCTGCTGTTGTGTACTGACCTGACTTTTAGGGCCAAATTTTGAGAAAAGAGATGCATATGCTAAACTTCAATAAGTAACTGGATCCTTGTATTTGGATCTTACCAAATTCATGGCCATGAAGAATGTGTCATGGACCATGAAATCCGGTCTTGCCCTGTGAAATCTGGTCTTTTGTGTGTCTTTTACTCTATACTATATAGATTTTTACAGGGGATACCAGTATTTCTCAAATTGGGGGTCCTGAGCCAAACAAGAGTTGAAGTGGGAGTCGTAAGGTTATTTTAGAAGGGTTGTGGTATTGCCAGTCTTACTTCTGTGCTGCTGCCTTCAGGACTGTGTAGATGGACATTGGCGGCTGCAGACTGAGAGCAGAGCTCTGCAGAAAGCAACACAGACATGAGGATGGCAGTATTATACTATGCCATCCTTACTGCTGCTGGCTGTGGCTCTGCCTTCAGATTTGGGCTCTCAACCAGCAGCCACCGTTCTCCTGTTGCCCGGCTCTGAAGGAAGTCCCACCAGCTACGCAGAAGTAAAGGTAGCAGTACTGCAGCTCCCCCTACAATAACATTGTGACCCTCCAAATCTTTTTTAGGTCAGGATCCTTACAGTTACAACAACTGTGAAATAACAGAAATAATGAAATTTATAGTTTTTAAAATCCTATGTCTGTGAAATTGACCAAAACAGACCATGAATTTGGCAGGGCCCTAATTATATCGGTGCAGGCGATTATAAGATTGCACACAGAAATTGCTAGTTAGATGTCTATCTGGAAATTTGTCTGCCCAGAAACCCAGTGTGTAGGCATACATTGTGCTATAGTAATTTGGAAGCAATGATGTATTGGAAGCACACTTTGAATTTTTACCATCAGATTGGGGGATTCTGTTAATTACATTTGCTCTAGTTACAGTTGCTCTAGTGCCTGTTGCATTTGCTAAGAAGTGGCCAAAGACCAGAAAAGGGATTAGCTTGTATGGGAAAAGGGTAGTACTCTGATGAAAATGCCAATTTGTACCTACATGAATGAGTATCAAAAGAAAAAAATGGCTCAATTGATTTATTTTTTGAAATATTCTTTTTTAAACCTCTGTAATGTTTTTAGAAGGGACACTGCTTTCTCTGATCACTTGTGATATTCTCAATAAATACCTCAATTTGTTTGCTGTTTTGTTTATTACTTGCCTTAGGATTTTTAATTATGTCCTTGACAATGATTTCTGAGTGATTACCATGATCAGTAGGAATGTATAAAGGTTTGGAAACCAGAGTGTATTTTGCCTGCAGATTTGTGCATGAAGATTTTGCTGCATTAGAAAGCAGTATCCCTCATGTACAAAGCCAGAATAAGCCCCAGAGCTTGATAGCAAAGGCCAGCAATTTTAAAAATATGTGCCTAATGCCAGGGCCGTCCTAAGAATTTAGGGGGCCCAATGCAGTATTGTTAAACTGTTGTTCATATCCTCCACTGACGTTGGTCCCGTCAGTACCATTGACCCCTGTGTGTCAAGGGGGCACAGCTGCCACCTCTGTCAACAGACTCCCGCTGCACTCCTTATCGCTGACACACACAACTCTGTCTTTGTGTCTGGACTCCCCTGCTGCCCTCTTTCCCGCCTGCCCCCTGAACTCCCTGCAGGGTTTCCTTTTGAAATGTACATGAGTAACTCATTCTGTTGCTTTGTTTTGTGTTTTAACCTGTCCAGCTGAGCTTGGTGATTATGATCCTGATGAACACCCAGAGAATTACATCAGCAACTTCAAGATTTTTCCGAAGCAATCACAGAAGCTGGAAAGGAAAATTGCGGAAGTACATCAAAATGAATTCAGGTAATTTGGAGTTCTGCTTGTGAAAGAGGCAGTTGTAAATTATTGTGTGTCTGTCTGTCTAGGTTTGAGGGACCTACATGTCACTTACGGTTTGGGGCCTGTTCTAATCTTCTATTGCTAACCAAGCCCAACTTGAAGCCAACTTTCTCCTGCTTTTAATAGGAATTGACATGATTTGGGGGTAGCTCCTAACCAAAGAAAATTGTTTCTGGTTATTTCTTTTTAAATTCTGAAGGATTTATCAATATTGAAAACTTTAATATAGGTGTAAAGTACAGGGAATTAATTTCACAGTTGTCTAAATGAGTATTCTGTTTAATATTGGGGATAGGAGGACAGAACATTAACAACAAATAGAGAACAGTAAAAGTTTAGTGTGTGTGTGTGTGTGTGTGTGTGTGTGTGTGTGTGTGTGTGCGCGCGCATGACTAGTCCCCACTGCAAAAATAAAACTTTAAAATTAAAACATTTTACTGTTGATGACTTGTGCCATCTTCAGTGTGTGAATTCTAAAAGTCTGAGGACACAGGCTTGCAGCAGTTTTTTTCAGTGTGTCTCGAAGCTCGTCAACTCCACCCTAATTCACTCTTCCCATCTTTGGAACAGGAGGGGGTTCTGGGGTTCCTCTCCAGATGGTGACAAATCTGTGGACCTAGCTGCTGTTCACAGTGACTTTTGCGGGGCTGGAGGATACACACGAGAGGCATGCCTGGTACTCATGGTGGCAGCAGGTTTTGGTGGAGGCTGCACCTGGTTCTCATGGGGGGGCACCCAGCGGGAGGCATGGTGTGTTCACTGTGGTGTGACTGAGGTGTGGTGGGTGAGTAAAAGGGTGCTGGTCGGGGTAAGGCCTGGGGCCAGGATGTGGCTAGTACTTACAGGGAACAGCCTTCCTCTCCTGCAGCCTGTCACTGCAGTGTTTGGGGGCCTCAGCAGTCTCCCTTCCTGGTTTGCTCCTCCACTGGACAGCTGTAGCAGCAGCCACCAACCAGCATTTACCCTCCCCGGCACAGGTCTGGTGAGGAGACCAGCAGGGAATCTAAGAATGGCCACAGCACCAGGTCCGGGAAGTTCAAGCAGGTACAAAATCTGGGTAGAAATTAGGAAAATCTGAATATTGGGTTTTTTAAAACCTGGTTGTTTTTCAGAGGTTTTCTGTAAAAATGACGGGCTCTAAATATGTATTAGGGTATATGTTCTCTCCCATATTTACCACATGCATTCTGTTTATGCATGCTGTGTCAGCTTAAAAATATTAACAGGAATGCAAAAGCCCACTATAAATCACAACTGATTGCTGCATGTGTGCTGCCAACTGGCACCATGGTATGTGGCTTGCATGTAATGCATAGCTCTGATAAGTGGACATGGCTTACACTCTTCTGGTTGCTGCTGCTGATTTACAGAGTCATATTTCACACAAATTTGATTTTTGAATGGAAACTTGGTAGCCATGCAGAACTTTTTACATTGAGGCTTATGAAACTTACTCACTTTTATTGTGCGTTAAATCACACACAGTGTCCTCTTTTTTATATATATGTGTCTGGAACTGTTAACTTGTTGCAGTGCTACAATTGTTTTGCATGTGTGTGCACACAGAGCAATAACCAGGATGGTGATTTTGGTATAAATGTATTGAAATAACCTTTTTGGGAAGCTGAGGGGAATTAGATTCAGAGCCCTTCACTCACTTCTTTTCTGATCTTTAAATATGGGACCACAGTAGAAAAAAATTAAAATACTTCTCTTAAACTAATAAAATCTAAATATGATCTTGAGATGAAGCATCTTGTTTCCTTGGAGAACAAGCACTGCTTTTGCAAGTATTACCCTCTCAGTACTTCCTCAGAATGAAGAGAGACAGGGTGGATGAGGTAATATATTTTATTGGGTCAACTTCTGTTGGTGAGAGAGACAAGCTTTTGAGCTGACATCAATTAGCTCTACTCATTTTCGTAGTGTATTTTTAATATTAAATAATTACTGTATTTACCTAGGTAGATAGATGGTCTCTTTCTATGCAAAAATATCACTTTTACTATAAAGTGGTTAGGGAATGGAAAACACACAAAAATATGAACAACTTTGAAACGGAAAGTTTCCAGATTTTATCATGAAAGCTTTAAATATTGTCTGTGTGATAAATGGTGTAAGCATATCAAGTGTTTTGTTGCACCTTGAATATCACATCTGTGAAAAATCACAGCAATAGCTGGCATGTTCAGAGCATCTAGTAAAAATGTTTTATACAATAAAAGCTGTGTTATCCAGCACTTTATCACCTGGAAAGCTCAGTTAACTGGCATTTCTGATATCTCCCAACCCAAATCTTTAATCTAGTAACCAGGACTAGTCTACTGCTCAGGAGGTGATGCTGTTACAGATTCTGCACTCTACTTCTAGGCAAAAGAGGCAGAAGACAAGTAAGCCAGCTGATGTCTGAGATTAATTCAGAAAAGCAACTTCCAGTGTGTGCTATAGGGTGATTACAGATTCAGCCCAGTATTCTACACTCTCTACATCTACAATGATCATTAATGTTGATAATGATGACTCTGAGGTACTTCAAGGTTCTGAAATACCTTCTGGATCTTAAAACAAAGATTAAATTATGTTCAGTATAAGTTTTGTGTGAGAAATGTGGGTGAATGCCATCCTCTGCCCATAGTGATATGTAGTGTCAGAAGGAAACCTACTGTATAGAACATTTTACCTGCATATACTTAAGAGCTTCACTGGATTGGTGAGTACCTGTATGCTATTTTGTACTTTATTCATTGTATTGTATTTTGTATTTTATTCATTTTATTCTAATTTTTTGAAAATTGGTATAACATTGGTAAGTATAATTCTTAGTTAACTGGCATTTTTGACTAATTGGCATGCTAAAACGCAGTACAGGCAGTCCCCGGGTTACGTACAAGATAGAGACTGTAGGTTTGTTCTTAAGTTGAATTTGTGTGTAAGTCGGAGCTGGTACATATTGTAGGGGAAACTCTAGCCAAACATTTCTCCAGAGCTCAGTTTTATTCTCCCACACCTCACTTCCCTCAGTCCTTCATTCTCAAGCTGAGGTGTCTGCTGAGAAAAGCCGCTCCACGTCTCCCTGGTCTGCTGGGTGGGGGGGGGGGGGAGCGCTAGCTTCGCGTCTCCCTGGTCTGCTGGGGTGAAGCAGCTAGTGCGGGGTTACCTCACCCCGTTTGTAAGTAGGGATCTGATGTAAGTCGGATCCATGTAACCCGGGGTCTGCCTGTATAACAAAGCTATTACTGTACCTATGTGCACACAACCCTATCAGCGTTATCATGTTTCTCTGCTTTTTCCCCCTTCCCAAGACCTATATATTTTAGTTTTGTATCTCCTTTTTTTGAGACCATACCTTAAATGGCATAGAGATAATCGCTCTTGAGTGAAGCATTCTCCAGCCACTTTGAACTAAAACAATTTCCAAAAACAAGTATCACGTTATTGGTTCCCTCCCAGACAGAGAACATTTACAATACAAGAACAGAGCCCATATTCATAATTTCACATTCAAACATCACAGAAGCACGAGTATCATGCATATAATCAATAGAGCATACGCTTTTGTTTGACACCTCACATGGCCCACTTTGTACAGAATTTGGGGCATTCCCCTACCATGGGCGCAGCAGTGTTCTGTCTGCTGTCTTTAAAATCCAATAATGTGACAACAAGCAAAAAAACACTCTCTATTTTCAATAAATATCTATGTGATTTTAAAACTGCTATTCCAAAGGAAGCCTTTTGGATTCCCAAAGGCTCGGGACTTTCATTGATTTCAGTGACAAAATGTGTGTGTTGTAGAGAGAAGAATTTGGTCAAAACTCTTCTGCAAGACTAAACTACTCCCCTTAAACAGATTGCAGAAAAATAACAAGGGAAGGAGGATTGATTTATTCAGTGCATCTTGTACTCAAGCGTTCTTTTATGAACTTGTTTCCCAGAAATTTTTGCATTTGTTTTAGGCCCCTGACTTCACTGGGACCTCAGCTTGGCCTCCATTTATACATGGACAATCATGTGTAGGTGTACACATTGCATGCATTTTCTCAGCACTAAAGCCTATGTAACCACCAACAGGTGAAACAGAACCTGGAACCTCGGGAGCTTAGTGTAGGAACCTATACAGTTTGAACTACAAACCCAGCTGGCTCTCAGTTTAGTCTGTAGAGCTCACTCATTCTAATCTCTCACTGGAAGTGGTCTAAGTGCTACTACATGGGATAGTGAACCACACCCACTAGGTGAGTGGTTCACACCTGCACACAAAGGTGATAGATTCCATTGGTGTGCACACAAATAGAATGTGTGTGCTCAAAACACACCATTTGCGTGTTTGTCTGTCTGATCTAATCTATCCATTCATGTTCCATGCTGGAAAAATACATGCAAAGGAGAGTGTGTGTGCACAAGTGGAGACTAGGGTCAAGATAACAAGTCCTTACTTGTGTTGCATGTAGTGGACATAGTTTTATAATAGACTATGTTGAAACTTCAAAGTAAATTGGGAAAGAGCAACATTCTTTTTGTGTGATGTCATCTCATTCTTGATAATGGCAGAATGAAAACTTATATTCTGTGAACAACAGAAAAGCCATTAAACTTGCAGGTTGCATCTCCCTAAACCAGTACTCTCTCATCTGGCAACATCCGTGGTCCTGCAGGATCGCAGATGTTGCTGAATAGGAGAGCTCCGGGACAGGACTCCCAGCAGCTGAGAGCCCCGCCAAAGATGAGGCTGGTGGTAGCGGGGCTAGGCGCTCAGCAAAACCACCACGGTAGCGGGACCATGGTAGCGAGCTCCTTCAGCCCCGCTGCTGGCCGGGTAACAAGGCTGACCTGGCCATGCTGCCAGAGCTGCTACCCCAGCCACCTTGCCAGCACAGCATCCTGTAGCCCTGGCTCTACTGCCATGGCACCAGCCCTGCTGCTGGGAGGCATGTGGCTCTGATTGGGCTGCCAGCCTACCATGGCCGCAGCTCCTGATGGATTTTCCCTGTTGGGCTGCCACGGCCTGGCCTTTTTGCCAGACAGGATGCCGTAGCTCTACCCCCACTGCTGGACCAGGACGCAGCCCCAATCGGGCTGCCGTGGCACAGCCCTACTGCCGGACCTACAAATGGGCTGCCTCTGTCCCACTACTTATGGCCCTGCTACCACCAGCCTCACCATACAGCGGGGTTCCCTTCTGCCCCAGGGCTGTCTCATTCAGGGACATCCATGGTCCTACTGGAGCATGGATGTTGCTAGATGAGAGAATCTCAGTTTTGGGAGATGCATCCTGAATAAGATTTGTTTTCACTGATTTTTAACCCACGTTGTTCTGTTGACTTCAGAGGAGCATGTTTGATTTCCACTGGTGAATCAGCCTCTGTATCAGGGGTGGGAAACCCATAGAAAAATGAGTCGAAGGCAGCACACAAGTGAGACGCATAGTAATAATAATACAAAACAAACCCTCACTAATGTGGCCCCTAACTGAGAAGGAGAGAGGCACTCCTCACATTGCCCTTGCACACCAGAGCCTAGGGGGAACCCAGGCTAGTAGATTTTATGTGCTCAATCCCTATGATATGGTGGCAGGTAGGAGGGGCAGGAGAATCAGCGAGGGCTCCCTAATGCTGGAGGAGGGGAGCCCTGAGCTTTGGGGGCTGGATCCGGCCTCTGGGCCTGAGGTTCCCCAGCCCTATTCTATATTTTTCAATGCAAGTCTTAATGAATTAATACACATCAGGGCTTCCCACTTTTGCAGAATGTTGTTGCGTCATCTTAGACCCCCCCATAGCTGGGAATAATCTGCTTCCTCACTGAATCCCATCTCGTTATTCTTGGCCTGTTAACAGGGCACATCTTTTCTTCTATCCTGGTGCTTGACAGAAGTATTTGTCTCCTGATGGAATGGTGAAAACAGCGAAGGAAATGCCTGGAAAGTAGCTGATAGTGCACAGAGACAGCTACAAATGACTTGGTGGCTCATTGAGACGGCTTGTTCTAATTAATCAGAACAGATGTATGATGTGCTGATTCTATCTGTCTGTCTGTCTGTCTCTCTTTATGTGGTAGTGAAAACACTGTCAGGTTTTTATCAAAATACAACCTTTTATGTGACCAGTTTTTGAACCTGACTGCACAAATTGAATCAGATACAGAGCAGAGGTTGTGACAGGCAGAGACACGTGACAGCTTTATAGAGTTGTGACTAATTGTCTTGTGAATTTTGATTAATAGCTGTGCACCTCAGTGAAGTAGGGGAGGGGTACTGTAACAATGTAATCAAACTTTACCAGGGGCTAAATAAAGGCCTCATAACATGAAAACCAGAATATCTGTTATCACAAATAATTATTAAAAAAAACCCCAGAAAACCTATGAGAAGGAGCACGTTTTGTAACTGAATACCAGAAACAGTGTAGATATTGGAAGATTTAAGATGCATTAGCAGGACTTAGTGAATGGTTCTTAAAATAAATCAAAGCTGTTTGATCTCTAGTTGTCTGACCTGATTATGGAGCCCTCTCATATTTCTGAGTATACACCTTACATGGCAGAAGAGAAGCAAACAGGGGTGACCCTTATGAGCCTTGTTATGTAAAGGACTTAATACCTTGCATGGGTGCTCAGAATCCCTCTTAGTTTTTCATCCTGTAGGATTCTGAGCACCCATGCAAGGTATTAAGTATCCTCAACTCCTTTTAAAGTATATGGGAATTGAGGGCTCTCAGCTTCTTGGAGGACTGAGCCCTAACATGAAATTTCCCCCTGACTGGCAGAGGGATGGGGAGCAGAAATACCAGTATATGTGACCTCTGGTTCTCCTGAACTTGTACTCATCAGGCTTTTGTGAGCACGGAGACATGCTCCAGAGCATACTTTATTGCTTGAAAAAGACTCTGAAGAGAGTGAACGTTTTGCATAGAAAAAACCCCACATCTTTCTGTCCCTCTTAACATTGGAGCTCCTTCTATTAATGTCAGGCTAACAGTTGCACTTAGCTTTAAAAAGATGGACCTCCTACTTCCTTTTTTTTTTTTTTTTTTTTTTTGTTCCAAAGCCCTGTGGATTTCTGGCTTCTCCATTCCCAGAGTTTGTTCTTGCCTGTACACTGCACTTTGCTATGATAACTGATAAATGACAACATGAATATTTTATACCAGTAACAATTAAAAAATAACCTCATTCCTATGCATGAGTAAAATTTTGTAAGATGGTACATGACATATTCCAGTAGAGTCTTTTTATTATATATTCACAAAGGCTGTGTCTACATTGGCCCCTATTCCATAATAGGGGGAAATCCGCGGGGGATTTGTTTCAAGTAGGAATAAGAGATCCTCCGGAAAAGAGCTTATTTTCCGGAGGATCGCGTCCAGACTGGCGCTTTTCTCCGGCTTATCTACAAGCCGGAAAAAAGCGGCAGCCATGTTAATGCAAATGCCGCGGGGGATATTTAAATCCCCCGCGGATTTGCCTATTCCAAAGTGCTACATTTGCATCCCTATTACGGAATAGGGGTCAGTGTAGACACAGCCAACAGGTGTAGATTTAAGGTTGGAGAGAGAAGCAGCCAAGAAATTATTGCCTATTCTTGTGCAACTAAAATCTGAACCTGAAGTTTATATCAACATAGTTTTTTTTGTACTTAATGTTGCCATGCCATTAGGGTTTGGAATCGCTGCAATCAAATTTGACCAGAGATCAGCCCCAGCTATTTATTATTTATATAGCACTGTAGAGATACACACCCTTTCCAGTAACAGAAATACACAAATCATCAATTGAAAGATAAGGCATCTGCCTTTAGAAGCATTTTACGGCCGATAAATCAATAAAGCAAAATGATAACTTGTGGGGCTGGCTGCACTGCAGAGAGAGGATATCTAGAGTAGAAGGAACATTGCCAATAAATGCATATAGACATTTCTGATTGAGGAAAATACTTACGTTTGCATAAGTCCACCCCCTGTCCAGTATAGCATGCAAGGAAATGCTTAACTTTGAGCATGTTTAAGAGCTGACCTGAATCATGGCCTGAAAAAAGAAATTTTATCATGTTTTATAAATCAAACAATATTTCAGTGAAACATAATTGCAGTAATCTGTTTTCAACCTGTGATCTCTTTATTTTTAACATAGTTGAGTAATTTACTGTATCTTTGTAAAGTCCAATTGTATATGCAGTTGAAATGGAATAAAAATAGCCATGGACATTTTTTTTAATTAATTTCTGTACTTGTACAATGGGATAAAATTATCTCCAAGATTTGATTCTTCAAATCCTTTCTCAAGCAAGCAAGCAAACATTGCTTATACTTGAAGTAAGGGCTACTCATGAGCAACATATCCATGTGTATCTTTTTCCATCCATGTGTGGAATAAATTTTCTATGTGCACTGAGCTTAAAAGCTGGCTCCCCATGAGCACCAGCTACTACCAACCTCCCTCCGCCGTACATGTAAACATGTAACCGCTGTAAAAATCCTGCAGTTATGCTTTTTACATGAATACACGTAATTAACGTCCCTATTTCTTTCAGCTCAGAGATAGTATGTAGAGAACAGTTAAACTTCACAAATTACATATTATGACTCATACCAGAGTGTCTTTAATAATTATTTTAATTACTTTCATTATTTTTATGTACAAATAATAAAATAGTTTATAATTCCAATACTGCCTTTAACAAGCAGCCCGAAGATCAAACAGTACACTATGCCAGATGCATTTCCTTTCTGAAACCTAAGGCATCCATGACTTAGTTAATATATATATCTTATAGGCAGGCCTTATAGCACTGTTGCTAGACAATTCCTATTATAAAATCCTGTTTTCACTTGCTCCGTATTTGCCAAAGTTTAAGCATTTGGGCTCAAATTTTGCATGCTGAGTGTCTGCCTAAGACTGAATTTATTTTGGAGAACCTGAGCCAAACTGGCCCAGCCATTTGAAAGAATAAGGCGAGGGGAAAAACTCTGTCCATGTTAAAACATGTTGGTAAACTTTTAATTGAAAAGTTCTGTCATCCCTATAGTTTGGAGCAGGGACTTGACATTTGGCAGCAGATCGACCTTTGTATTAAGTATTTGCCTTTTGCTGACAGTGTAAAAATCTGCCTAAATTTAGTTATGTACAAACCCTTGAAAAGCCACAGTTTGCATTTGCCCAGTACTTTCTTCTTAGATTTTAGCAATTAGGTTCCCCAAAGATTCTGTCCACATTGAGTTTGTTCCAACTCAGGGCTGCAGGGTAGTTGAGCAACTTTCACTAATGAGGAGCCACAGTGTGAGATGGAAACTGGGAACGACTGGGAGTTACAGGGAGAACCTGGGATGTGTAGTCAGATGTGGGAGACTACGACTGTCTGGTCAAGGAGACTGAGACTGGGAACCAGTGGGACAGAGAAAGAGAAGAGACAGAGCCAATGAGCAGCTGGACTGGGATAGACCCTTAGGAGTGGAGACTGGGACAGTTTAGGTGAGGGGAAAGGGATTGAGAGACAGAGAAGAGACAGAACAAGAACTGGATCATGATAAAGAGGACAGATGGAAGGGGTCATGCTTTGGAGAAACAGGCAGAGAAGTTTTTGCCCACTAGAACTTGCTTGTCTCGAGCCTGCAATGGAGGGCAAGATTTTGGGGTCTCGGCATTCCTCTGCTATCAGCAAATATCTGTGCAACCCATTGGCAAAGGATCTGAACGGTCTGTTGCACCAAGAAGATTACAGCTGCTACTGCTATCTTTTAGCTCAAGTGGCAGAGATCTGCATTGTGGAGATAAAAGTGCTGATGACAGTGGATGTCAGTGTAATGCTACATGATGGAATTTCTTTTTTTTCTTTTTTTTAAAAAAAAAGCCTACAAAATTACATTCAGAATAACTTATATGAAAACAACATTATTAAGGTTGAAAAGTCTAGCACCGAAAAGATAGGAAATGCTAGAAGTAATGTTGCTTTGTGTATATTATGATACAATCTCTAATTACATGATCACATTCTTCCCCCCCCCCCCCCCCCCCAGTTCCCTGCCTCATTCACTGCACAGGCTGGACCTCCTCTGGGGATGAATCTGGGATATGTTCCGAAGGAGACAATTGCCTATAGAACCCCTGCCCTCATTTGTTGCGTAAGTTAGAAGGGATATAGCGAGGGACATCAGTGATTGCAGGAAGAGAAGGGATGTTCTCATGTTTAAGGCAGTTAAATGCTGCCTTGGGGAACTGGATTCTGTTTCTGCCTCTGCTGCAGTTTCTCTGTGATATTAGACAAGTCGTGCAGCAGACTTTTCACAGGTGATCACTAATTGTGTGCAGAGCCGTCCCATCCATAGGACAATTGAGGGCAACGGCCCCAGGCCCCACTCTTTAGAGGGTGACACAGTGTCCAGGTGGATGCAGGGTCCAAGGTGATTTGGGGAGTTAGCAGGGGGCAAGCAACCTGGCCCCAGTTGGCCCGCTCCTGGTATTGCTTGGGGGGATGGGCAGAAGCTGGAAAGAGCAGGAAACTGGAGGAAGTGGGTTGAATGGGTTGGGGTGGGTTGGAGTATGTGTGGGGGGGGAAGAGGCAGAACAGGGTGGGGAAAGATGGGGGCATTAGCAGGGGTGGGACAAGGTGGGATAGGAGGGAGGCCTGGGGTGGAGGAGGAGGGGTTGTCCAGAGTTTAGTCCCCCACACCCTCCTAGAGATGACCCTGATTGTATGTTCCTCATTTTCTGACTGCTCAAAGTGAAACACTAGGCAACCAAAGTGACTGGGAGCTTAGTTTTGAACATACTCATTGCTGTATAATTCTATATGCTCTGAAAAATCAGTCCTTGATGCCTTGGATTGCACAGACAGAAGCCTCACCGGATGGAACTCCCTCACCTTGAGCCTCCTCACTCTCACACTCTCCACACCTTAGCCCTCTGCTCTGCCCCCAACCCTGAGGGCCGTGCAGCACCAAGGGAGCCGGCACCGACACCAGTGGCACCCACTACGCACACTGCTGGCATTGAGCCACACACCTTGTCACCGAATACTCCTCCGTGCCGAAGTCGTTCCTGATCTCTGGTATTCTCACCGGCACCGTCGCCTTCCCCGTCGGGACTGCGCTCCCCAGGACCTTATCACAGTCAATGCCACCGATCACCATACTCGCCTCATGATCAGTTAGCATCTCCCTTCCTAGCATCATACAGGGACCACCGGCATCACCACTACCATCATTCTTCTGCATCTCCAGCTTCCTCTAGAGCCTCCTACACCCGCTCCCGTTCTCCCCACTCACCTCACATTCATCATTGGGAACATGTACGACCTACCTACTCTCATAGGCCTTCACCACTGGATAGACTTTACCACTGTGATGATCATTACCACCATGATTCCCATAATAGGTACTCATACCAATATAGGTCTAGATCGCATATTGTGACTGCGCATCTTCTAGACACTCAACGACTCCAGCTCCTCCTACTCCAACGGGGCAACTGACATCTCCATCTCAACTTCCATCAGAGCCTGATGACATCCACCTTTCCACTGAGGAACACCCACCAAAGGTGTCCCCTACCGACTACTCTTCTTCCCCAGATGAAGCTGTCATTTCTGGGGAGGTTTCCCCGCTGGACGACCTACGGAAGTTCCAAGAACTCTTTAAACGAGTGGCTGTTAGCCAAGAGATACCGCTGGATGAAATAAAAGACAAACAGCATCGCCTTCTTAAAAATCTCCAGCCACAGCATAGATCAAGGCTTGCTATCCCCCTAGACCCATCGTCACCAACCAGTCAATCGCGATCAAATGGTTGATTGAGGCCTCGACCAGTCGATCACAAGGCATTCTGGGCCCCCCCAGTCCCAAGAATACCTACCTCGAGCAACAATGGAGGTAGTGGCAACTTCCCACTGCGTAGACGGAAGTCCTACAGCTGCGCTTCGCTTCCGGGGGTTCTGGAAATGCGCTAGCTCCTTCCTTGCCCCAGCTTCCTGGCGTTCTGGGAACTTACCGGGTAAGTCCCCAGAGGCGTGCGCTGGGACTTCCCTTCTCTGCGGGAGAGGGGAGTCAGACTCGGAGCGCACAATGGAAGCTTTCCTGCTCAATGGGTCACATGGTTGCCACTACTTACGTGGTACGCTACGCCAGACTACATTTCCGCAGCCTCCAGTATTGGCTAGCACTAGTATACAATCACATGAAATGCAACCTTTACAGGCCAGTGATCCTTCCGCAGTCTGGAACTACGAATGTTGTGGTGGATTTTCTCAGCAGATTCACTCCGCTGGTGGACAAATCCCACAAACCTTCTTACTGGTGTACCCTTTCACCAACAGCAACGCTCGCACCACATCACCACCGACGCCTCCCTCCTAGGATGGGGCGCACATATGGGCACCATGTCCGTACAGGGCCGTTGGTCACTGTTAGAGACACGACTCCACGTAAACCTTCTGGAGCTCCAGGCGATTTTCAACGCCTGCAGATACTTTCACGAACACATCCTCACAGACAATGTTGCAGCAATGTATTATGTAAACTGTCAGGGCGGAGCTTGATCCTGCTCCCTTTGTGTGGAGGCAATCTGGTTTTGGAACTTGTGCATTCACCATGGAATAACACCTGTGGCATCCTACTTACCTGGAACTACGAACGTCGTGGTGGATTTTCTCAGCAGGCACTTCGCCCCAGATCATGAGTGGGAACTACACGATGGGGTCCTCCATATTCTCTTCCAACGATGGGGCACTCCCCTAATAGACCTCTTTGCCACTCGTCGCACCAAAAAAGTCAGAAGTACTGCTCCAGAGTAGGACTCAGTCTGGGCTCCCCAAAGTTCTGCAGAAGGTGAGAACGGACAGGGCCATGGTCATACTGATAGCCCCAGCATGGGCACGTCAGCACTGGTTCCCCTTCGTCTTCTGCATGTCACCACGCAGACCGTTTCTACTTCCAGCCCTCCCAAACCTCTTCACATAGAACCAAGGCTCATTAGGACACCCACAGATTCACATGCTGAATCTCACCGCATGGTTCCTTCTGAATCCCTTTGTTCCATACAAGTCAAACACATTCTTATCCACAGTAAATGACAAAAAACCAGAACCAGAACTTTCAAAATGGTGCAGGTTTGTCTCCTGGTGTGCCACACAGCAAGAGCTTCCTGAGTCGACTCCACTTCACTTATCCTCAATTACTTGCTTCACCTAAATACACAGGATTGTCGTTAGCCTCTCTCAGGGTCCATCTAGCAGCCATTTCAGCATGCAGACAACCTATTGCGGGCACCTCCCTCTTTGCCCACCCAACCACGAAAAGATTTATGAAGGGCCTTACAAACTTAAGCCCTCCCCGTAAGCCCGTTCCTCCAGTGTGGAATTTAGATGTTACACTTGAAGCTTTAACTACTCCACCATTTGAACCGCCCACTATCACACTGCTTCAGACATTAACCATGAAGGTAGTTTTTCTTCTTGCCATTACATCAGCATGTAGAGTTGGCGAGTTATCAGCTCTGATGGCAACACCCCCGTACGCCATCTTCAATAAGGATAGCATAGTCCTGAGACTTCACCCAACATTTATCCCGAAGGTATCGTCAAGCTTTCATGTGAATGAACCAATTGTCCTCCCATCTCTTCACCTGAAACCCCACACTTCCCCACGTGAAGCGGCCCTCCATACACTTGACATTCAAAGAGCTCTCACCTTTTAAATAGAACGCACGAGACCTTTCAGAAGAACTGACCGACTGATTGCGTCTCTGGCCGAGAGATTGAAAGGACACCCAATATCATCCCAGCGCATCTCAAAACTCATAACTACCTGTTTAACTGAGGCCTATGCCTCCAAACATATTCCGCTTCTGACACATCCTTGAGCCCATTCCACTAGAGCAATGGCAGCTTAACGGCCTGCCTCAAGTGCGTTCCGCTTAAGGACATATGCAGAGCGGCCACGTGCTCCTCACATGACACCTTTATAAAACATTACACTATACATCAGAGGAGGCATTCAGATAGTGTGGAGGCATCAGCAGTGCTCTCTTCAGCAGATAAATAGGGACTCCGTTTTCCCCTCCTTCCTCCTCAGCAGAGTACTGCTGCTCAGTCACCTACAGTGGAGCACCCGTGAGGACATCACTCGAAGAAGAAAGCGAAGTTACTCACCTCAGTGCAGTAACTGTCATTCTTCGAGATGTGTGTCCCCGTCGGTGCTCCACTACCTGCCCTCCTCCCCGCTTCGGAGTCCTTCTCCTTTATGTCTTCCAGATTCCGAGGCAGCCTCAAGGAACTGGCGGGGGCCGGCCCATGCACTCACACAAAAGAGCGTGAATGCCGCGAGACGCCACTGTGCATGCGCGGTCCAGCCGGGTACTGCTATAAGAAAAGTTTCCGTTTCTGTGGTGCCGGGGCAAGCCCAGCACCTACAGTGGAGCATCCACAGGGACACACATCTTGAAGAACCACGGTTACTGCACCGAGGTGAGTAACTTCGCTTTATCAGGCACTCTGTTAACCAGAAAACTTTAACCGGCATTGCCCCCAGCCACAGTACTGTCACATCTTCAGGTGCACAGGCCTGGTTTGGTTTACCATGATTGGCTTAACAGTTTTTTATTTAAGAAGTTCTAATTATGTTTAACTCAAAATAGAAATGTGAGGCCAGCTGACTCTCACTACAAAACTACCAATATTAAAAACTTGAGTTTTACTGTTATTGTCCATTGGTTTTTCCTAGGTTGATGGGACCCTTAGATAACCGGAATGCCCTAATCCCTGAGTGTGCCAGATAACACAGGTTTTACTATAGAAGACTTTTTGCTTTACCATGAATGAAATAGCTGGGTGAAATTCTGATATCCCTCAATTTTATGGACTTTGTGTTTCTTTGTGTTACCAATGTATTGAACCTGTGTTCTGATCCTTTTTTAAGCTTTTAAAATTTATTTTCATATTTTCTTGTTTTCCAGTGGTTAACTGCCCTCTGTTCTTGCCCTCTGAGTGTGCCTTTTTTAGTTCCAAGTATCCAGTACCCTGAAGCTGTGAAAAGTTGGTTCTGACCCAACATCCCCTTTATCAGATAACTCAATAGTTAATTCCCTTTTTTTCTCCATTACTCTAGTTCCTTCTGTAGTCCTTTAACCAGATTGTATGTTTTATATTACATAACTGACTCTGCTTCCTTGGGCTGAAGCCATAGTAGTTACTGGTCCAGCTAGAGATGTAGCTCACTGATTTGATGCAACTCCTTTTACAGAGGAAAGAAAATATGCCTTTTCCAAATGGGTTTTCTATTGCTGATATAATACCAAAGGACAGAACAACAATACTGAACATCACATATGTTTTTACTGAAATCAAAATGATTGCTCTCTGGTCAATGACACACATTCCTTGTAAACCATACAGTACATCATATGACTTTATAATGGTGGATTTGCCATTTTGATAAGAGTCCAATAGCTGAGCAAAGTCAGGATTCCTTCCAATGAGACCTGAGAAGACAGCTAGGGTTTTGATAATCAAACTTCCTTTTCAAGACCATAGAGATCAGGCATGTTTTTGTGAGGTTGATTGGATAGTACATTAGCATGACTGGCAACTGCAAATGAAATCTCTCTTACGTGAGGTGGTGATTAATAATCCAGTTTTTTATATTACCATAGCATCCACGTGAAAATCTGTTGTTATATTACCATAGCATCCACTCACCGACCATTGTGCTATGTGCTACGTAAACCCAGAACAAAATGAGCGCTCATACCCCCAGACGCTTACAGTATTAAGTGTAAGACAAGAAACAATAGATGGATACAGATGTGAATCTAACTCCGTTCCAGTCTACTGTACTAGCTTTTACACCAGGGCTGGGCAATAACATAGCAGCAGTTCACCAGGGTTAGGCCCTGGCAGGTCTCTGCTGCTATATTTACCTGCATGACTGCAGATACTGGTGGTCACACCTCCTGTTGGCCATGGGTCGCCATTCCCGGCCAATGGGAAGTGCAGGAAGTGGTGTCCTACCCTGCACCACTTTCCACACCTCCTATTGGCCGGGAACAGTGATCCATAGTCAACAGGATCTGTGATTGTCAACACCTGCAGCTGTGCAGGTAACTAAAGCAGTGGGGGCCTGCCAATAGCTAACCCTGGTGGACCGGATCCAGCTCGTGGGCCAGTATTTGCCTGCCCTTGTTCTACACCTTACCTTTTAGTTTTTCAGGTTGTAGATTGAATAGGCCATTTCATTTTATGGTTAAAGCAAATAATTAATGGACCCATTTGTTCTGGTTTTACTTTTTTTGTTATTGTTTAGGGGAGCTAGGTAATAAGATGATTTATTCTAGTTCCAAAAGATCTTTTTCAATCTGGTTGATAAAAATAATAAATTAGTCATGGTTGTAGGTTATCTTCGTTTTGAGAAGAATGACTTCAAGGCAGTAAATGAATATGGAAAATGTTTAAATATATTCATATGTATTTTGATTATTTTCATAATATATCTTAGGGTATGTCTACACTATCCTCCTAATTCGAACTAGGAGGGTAATGTAGGCATACCGCACTTGCAAATGAAGCCCGGGATTTGAATTTCCCAGGCTTCATTTGCATGAAGCCGGCCGGCGCCATTTTTAAATGCCGGCAGTTCTAACCCCGTGCCGCGCGGCTACACGCGGCACGGAGTAGGAAGTTCGGATTAGTCTTACTAATCCGAACTAGCTGTACTCATGAGGGGTTCGAACTGCCGGCATTTAAAAATGGCGCCGGCCGGCTTCATGCAAATGAAGCCCGGGAAATTCAAATCCTGGGCTTCATTTGCAAGTGCGGTATGCCTACATTACCCTCCTAGTTCGAATTAGGAGGGTAGCGTAGACATACCCTCAGAAAAATATATTACAGATTGAACCTCTCATAACCCGGACTCTCTGGTCTGGCAACATCAGTAGTCTGGCACAGATGTTCTTTGAGAGCCCTGGTGGCCGGCAGTAGCCCTTCTAAGCCGGCAGCAGTGGGGCCAGTAACTTGGAACCCTGTCCAGGGCCAAGAGCTGGGCTAGTAGCATGGGGACCAGCAGCGATCTCTCCTGGTCCAGTTTACTCCTTCATTTGGGACCAGTCAGATACCACGGTTGCTGGACCAGGGAGGTTCAACCTGTAATTACCAAAATTGTATTTTGCCGGACTTACTCCTGCAGTTTCAACTGGCTGTCACTTCAGTAATAAATATTACTGTGTACTTTCAACCTGATCTAGCAGGGCAGATATCCCTAACTCCCATAGTGTCAGACATTTCTGTGCTTAATGTTGGTATGTCTTATAAAAACAGCTGTTTGTATAGTAGTTTGTTTTTGTTTTGTTTTTTGTGTTACTTGGATGCACTAAATTAAATCTGGAAGCTGTTGAAACAAGTGGTTCATGCTTAGAGATGGCTGAATTTCCGTGGTGAACAAAGTGACCTTCACATTTAATTTATAATTTTTTATAAAGCATGCTTGTCTAATTGGGAATGAAAAGTACTATATCAATGTAAATATCTTTCCCTTTAACATTGGAAATTCTTTCTACTGTTAGTATTCGAGGTAGCCAAGCTGTATAGCTACTGCCCAGCCTACGTTGCCATAGCAATACCAGACAGTTATCAGAAATGCCTGATAGAGAATGAATTTACATTCTTATTATCATTGTACTCAGCATGCCCATTCTGATATAAACTATGTATGGGGGGGAACAAGCATTAAACACAACTCACTTCACACTTTTCAGAGGTCAGTAAAACCCTTATATCTTTGGCATGTATTTAAATGATTACTGTAAATCTATGGAATGTTTTCAAAAAATGTAACAACCAGTCTGGATTAATAGGCTCCCATTTCAGTCTTGACTGACACAGACAGATTGTTTGCAGTGATGTGGTAGCTGTGTTGGTCTCAATACATAGGCAGATGAGTCTATTTGAAATGAGGGATTTTTCTATCAAGAGGTTGTGTCCACATTCTTTCAGCAGATGAACCTCATTCTAAGAGCTTTGTCTTGTCCAATTTAAAAGGAGGCTGTCATTTATCCAGTAACACTGCCTTTTTTCATCTGCCTTCTTTGAATGCATTCTCTAGTCTACAGCTAAGGAGCCAATGTAGGTTAACATCAGAGGAGAGACACTGTGGGGTGGGTCTAGAGACTAGACATAATAAGGACCTAGTTCAGCACAAGATATCTGTGCCCTTTCAAGCTTTGTAAACCCTGTGATTAGAGTTGATCATAAAATGTAAAATATGTTGACAAAAAGGAACAAATATATAAATTGGTATATTTTCTGCAATATTTTTATTGAAAACCAGAAAATGAATAATTTTCAGCAACAAAAGTTGAAAACATTCACCCATTTTGGTTTTACTGAAAAAAAATCCCAAAACGTTGAAATTTGGCAGTATTTTGATTGCCAAAAAATGAAAGAAGAACTTTGGTTTTCGTTTTTAAACTCCCCTCCCACCTCCCACCCCCCAAAAAATCGAAAATGGAAACTTCCATGGGGGAAAAAAGCTAGTTTTTCATAGGAAGAAACATTTCAAAGACACTTATAAAAATCAGTTCAATTTATAATTGTGTGTTGATAATGGAGGGTGGAGAGAGTGAATCAGACCAGAACCAACATTTACACAGCTAGCATGGAGAGAATTTCTGGAAGCACTGAATTAAGGCGCAATCTGCATATGAAGATGTTATGTTTTAGAAACTAGAGCAGCAGTGAAACTTCTGGAGAAATCCTCTGTTTAAAAATAATGAATTTCTTATTGTGAATAACAAGGAACAAAATTTTGATTGGTTTGCATGATTTTACTAGGAATTCTTCTGAGTCAGGAGCACATGCTGTTCTGTAGTAGGAATAGCTTGCTAAAGTGGAAAAATATGGTCACCTTATATGACATTGGTTAGAGCTTCCAGAGAATGCTGCTTTCTTTCCCAGCAAAAAATTTTTTCTAGAAAAGGTACAGTAAAACTCCAGTGGTCCAGCATCCAATGGTCCAGCACTCCTGATGGTCCGGCACCATCTGGAACCCGGAAGTGCTCCGGGCAGCCGGACAATTGGAGCTGCTCTGCACCTGGCTTCCCCAATTCAGCCGCTGCTGAAACTGACCAGCAACTGACTCGGTGAAGCCGGGGGCAGAGCATCTGGGGTGCTGCCGGGTTAGTCCCAAGGGGGGGCTATGAGGGATCTGGGGTGGAGTGGGGGCGGATGCGCCCCTCGGCGCTGCGGGACCAACCCGGCAGCACCCCAGCTGCTCTGCCCCAGACTTCCCCGAGTCAGCCGCTGCTGAAACTGACCAGCGGCTGACTCCAGGAAGCCTGGGGCAGAGCAGCTGGGGTGCTGCTGGGTTGGTCCCACAGCGCCGAGGGGCGCATCTGCCCCCACTCCACCCCAGATCCCTCATAGCCCCCCCTTCCGATGGTCTGGCATATTTGATAATCTGGCACCCCCTGGGTCCTAAAGGTGCCGGATTATCGGAAGTTTACTGTAGTTGGAATCATGCATATAGACTACGTTTTTTTTGTTGTCCCCATGTTGTTGCCTCCTCCTTTAGAGGATAGAGACTTTTGGGATTGAGTTCTGCTTTTCACCACAAAGCTGAATAAATACAGACACCTCTCTGCATTCTTCTTAAGGGTTTCTCAATTGCAGGTTTTTGAGGTGGCCAGATTTTCCTTCTTTTTCACATTAGGAACTATATCCCAGGAAGTAGGTTTACTATGGCTAGCTATTTTGTTAGTCCAGTTTTACTGCTGTCTGTCTAGGATAAGCACCTAGAGCCCAAAGTTGTATTATTCATTGCAGTAAGTTATGATGGAGTGTCATTATGTCTAAAAGGTGGTTTGCTAACCACTGATGTTTGAGATATTGTGTGACTTCAGGAATCTTTTTGTTTAAGTGCTTTGAAACCATTGGATATAAGAAAGTAAAGTTTAAAGTATTATTACTGTTGTGGCATTAAATCACACTGTTAGTATTTGTTTTAAATCACTGATATTTGAAATTTTATGATGAATGGGAAATTCACATAAAGAACAAAAAGGATTCTTTTATCTGAATATGTATTTGTTTTTCCCGACTTTAAAATTTTCCAGTAGGATTTCAGCAATTAGGCTGTCAACTACTTAGTAATGTTTCTTCCGTTTACATACAGAATAATTTAAAGCTTTTGCTCTGTTGTGATACTGGTTGCCATGGGAATTCCAAGAGCAGCAGTGCCATTGCTTAGATAAATTGCAAAGTTTTGCCTTGCTATTTTTAATGTAAAAGACTCAATGACAAACTATGCAACAGGGCTGGAAAGTAGTTTAGAGGGTTTTTCATTCTGCACTTCTCTATAAAGTTACCTACATGGTAATTTCATCATAACTACTACAAACCATTCAAAATCTGTATACCGAATTTAGCCCAGAAGAAAAAAAGGAACTGTTGGTAACATTAATATATTTGTATTTAAACGGTGCCTCATTTTCATAGTTTTTTAGGTGCTTAATCCTCATTAGTGTCAAAAACTAAAACCTAATGCTAGGTCTTGAAGTCTTTACTCGTGTTTTTATGTAGTCTGCAGTCACTTAAAACTGTTTTTCAACACATAGGCAGTTTTTTCTGAATAGGGGCAAACTAAAAAGACTATATAAGGACTTCTGCATGCAGGACACATGGCTTCATAGATTCTAGTTTTTTTTAACTAGAATTCATAAAAAAGATTGAAATACCAACAACCCCACGCAATCTGGCAGCTGCCCCGATATAAGAAATAAATCACCCACATAAACATTAAAGAAAATTAAAATGTCTTTGGTTTGCTAAAAGATACCACATATGATCTAGCATATAATGAGCTCAAGAACATTTCAAAGATGGAGGGCCTTCATATAAAGTCCCTGTGTGTGATCTTGTTGAGATTACAGGATGATCAACATCAACAACTCTGAGTAAAAGGGAATCTCAAAAGGGATTGATTCCTCCTATGTGGTTTAAAGCTGTGTGGCAGTAGAGCAGTGGAAGGCTTGCGGCTTCCATTGGCTTCAGTGGACACTGAGGATGCTAGTACTTATTACTTGCATGCTTTGTATGTCTTTTGAATCACGTTTAACCTATCCACAGTTTAGCTCTTAAATGTTGAGCAATGACTACTGCAAGTAGCACACTATATAAGTGTTCAGCAGCAGGTGTCTCCAAGTGACAGAAATTATTACAGAACCTGAATAATAACTCTTAAATAATGCTTTGCACTGGTAGATCTCAAAGCATTTTTGAAATGAGATAAGTGTCATTATCCCCTTTTCACAGATGAGGAAACTGAAGTACAGAGAGCAGAAGTGACTTGCCCAACATCATTCAGCAGGTCAGTGGCAGGAAATAAATCAGACCTAAGTTTTTTTTTTTTTTTTTTTTTTTTGACTCACTATTTCATGGTTCCCTAAAAACAAAAACATCATAAAACTATTTCAAGAAATAGGAGACCAAAATTCTGTGAAGTGCCCCTTCATTTCTGACTGGGGCAAAGGATGAACTCTATTTCTTAACAGGCTCCAAATGATAGGGGGATAAAGGAGAAAATAATTTTAGAAGGGAATTGGTGTTTGTGTGCGTGTGTGTGGGAGGGAAGTAGTGTCAGTACCATCGCCTTTAATTTTCTACTGTACGCTTCTCGTTAGCTTAAAAGAAAATAGCAGAAAACGTTGTGAGCTGCTCAGTTCTTCAGTTGGAGTATTTTTCTTCAAAGTTTTAGCTGGAGCTTTGAAATGGATAGATTCCTATGGGATAGTCGCAGAGTACACACAGGATGAGTCATTCACTCATAGCTTATTCCATGGTAGAATTCTGAATTCAAATCAGAAATGCATTTTCTCATACTGTACTGCATGCCAGCAAGCTTTTCTACACAGAATAGTATCTGTCTTTTTCCTGAGTGCACAGTTCTGGGTTTTCTTATCTGGAAATTGATTGAGGTAAAATGATTTAAATTTCTGCAGGTGTAATATATTTAGGATTCTCTTTAATGCTGAATAAATTATGTGTGTGTGCACATGTGAGACCTACTGGAAATTCAATAATTGCATACCTAGCTTTCCTGATTGAAGTGAAATGTAAACTACAGAGATACTTGTTTATGTTCCCTATTTTACAGGTTAAGGGCATTCATCTGGGGTAAATCCTCCAATTAAAGGTCTTTCTCTCTTTGGCTACGTCTAGACTACATGCCTCTGGCGACAGAGGCATGTAGATGAGGCTACCAGGCATAGGAAAATGAAGCGGCGATTTAAATAATCGCCGCTTCATTTAAATTTACATGGCTGCCGCGCTGAGCCGACAAACAGCTGATCGGCTCAGCGCGGCAGCCATGTAAATTTAAATGAAGCGGCGATTATTTAAATCGCCGCTTCATTTTCCTATGCCTGGTAGCCTCATCTACATGCCTCTGTCGCCAGAGGCTTGTAGTCTAGACGTAGCCTTTGTGAAGCAGTCTTAAGCAAAAACTTTAAAGGCTCCTGACACTGATGAAAGAAAATTGGGGGGGCGGGTGTTTTGTAGCTGACAGAAACATTCACTCCAGCTTTCCATGCACTCCTCTTCTGTATTGGCTAGCTCACCAGAACTGGAGTAGATGATATTTAAGTGAATAACCTCTTTCACTGAGGATATGCAAGTGTTTGTTTAAAGAGGCAACATGGTTTCTGGCAGAGGTTTCCTTGACTGCAATAGCTTTGGCTTCCATATAAGCTTTGTGGTCAGTATGTATTCCTTTATTGTGAGTGAAATTTAGTTATGATATGTGACTATATTACTTTCAAATTAGCCTTACAATGCTGTTCAGTGGTGGTGAAGATATTAATGGATATCCAGGTGTTCTTGGGTCTCTCTTTGTGACCAATGAGCGTCACTGAATCATTATTCATTTGAGATCTGAAGTTTATCTAGAAGGATTGTGCATCAGTAGACTCAATCCTGTTCAGGATTTCAGCTGCATTTTGGTCTCCAGTGCTATGATTAGTAGGTTAGATCATTTGAATTTTGGTGACCCAGTCATCCCTTTGCTTGGGCTTTATGGCGGAAACTAATTCATGATTGCGTTACAAAGGTTGGCAGACCAGTGTATTCTGCAATTATTGATAGATAAATTCCAACTATGACAGATTTATAATGTAATTGGTTGTATTCAGTGTCTGACCATTAATACTTAACCAGATAAACCGGTGACTACGCTTCCTCAGAAATCACGTGATCATAATGACAAGCTCATGAGAAAAACACGGCTGTAAAAGGTATCCATCATTGTCATTTAAGGGACACAGAATAACAGGTCCAATAGCATTCTTCCATGCTCCACTTGAATCCCTGGAAGCAGTGGCCTGTCTTTGCTGCTCCTAATCAGAGACACAGTGATAGGGACTCTGTGTGCTACTTTCCTGCCACACCCCAGTTGCTGGCTCTGCAGTTTCTGTTGGCCAGGAACTGCAGACAGTGGCAGCTGTGGAGCAGCAAGAACATGTCTGCACTTGAAGGGAGCTGCCTAAGGTGAGACTGCCCAGATCCTGCACCCTCCCCCCCCCCAAATGCTTCCTCTGTCCATGTGCAGATTTTTTTCATCCCTGTGTAGAATATTTTTTTGTGTGCAGCAAGGCATGTTTGAATGTGCACCACCATTAGAAACAAACACACAAAAAAGCTGTGGGCGCTCTGCTAATCTGCTAGGAGTATTTGTCTTTCTCCTGAGTGGTTACCCAGGCACTCAGCTTACAGGGAATACTGCCCCACGCTCTTCCCACACCCGCACCCCGGAGCCTTCTCCTGTAGCCAAACCCCCCACCTCACACACCTAGGCAGATCCCTCTCTCTCCCACACTCATTCCAGTTAACTGTTAGTTAACTGGAATATTTGACTAACAGCACCCCCCCCCCATTTGATCCAATGCTTGTCAAACAGGCCACCAACATAGATAATTGACAACTGGAATATCAGAGGGAGGAGGAAAAGTATTCTTACCCTGCTAATAGGATACTGCATAGAGCTTTATATCTTGCATCACCACCCAATACATCTATTTGAAAATAGCGGCATTCCTCTGCATCTTTCACAAATCATCTTGCAATGGTTTATAATGAAAGCTGGCAATGAGGGAGTTGAAAAAAAAACCAACTAGAAGAGCTTGCTTCAGGGTTGAGACTTTCCAGTCCCTGTTTTGGGCTTTAGTTAATACTGGTGACTGATTTTGAACTTCCTCCTACAAATAAAGGCATATAATGAAAATGCTGGCAGATACTACACTATGGTGGTGGTAGGTTCTCCTATAATTAGGAATGTCTTGGTAGTTTGTTGATTTATGATTGCTTTGTCGATATCCTGAGTGGGAAAGAATACCTTAATCTGGACAATCCTCTTAAATGAGTTAGGGAAGGTGCGTGTGAAAAGAACAGATGCTGAGGTTTATTTCATGGTAAGACTGAACTTGAGCATACATCAGAACATAACAAATATTTGATGGATACTTGATAACCCTGATTAACTGCACAGATCACTTGAGACCTGGCGGTATGCAGAAAGCATCAAAACTTAATGAGAAATGATTAGGCATTAAGACAGCACCAGCAGAAATCACATGAAAGATCTCCTTGTTCCTTCTTTCTAAATACTATATGGTTGAAATGGTGCATGAGTTAGTAGGTCTTTTCTTTCTTTCTTTGATTTTGATGACTGTACTCTTATACCTTTTATTTGTGTTTTTGTTAAACTGCTACATTTGTCTTGTGTAATTTCAGAGGGCAGAGCCCAGCTGTTGCTGAATTTAATTTACTACTGAAAGCACATTCTTTGGAAACCTATGGTGTTGATCCCCATCCTTGCAAGGTAATCGTTCAGGGTTTTCAAATAAATTACTATTTTACAAGTTAATAAGACCATCAGATTCAGTGAAGTAGTCCCATATTTATCCAGCCATGTGTAGGAAAACATTTCTGAAAGAGCCTCCCAAGAAAATGCAAGAGAGATGTTGTGCAGCTTTGTAAAATGTTGATTGACAAACACCCATGTGCCTTGCATAGGCAGTATTTCACAGTATGACACTCTAGCATGCTGTGTCAGTGTGAGGACTTTTTCTTTGGGGTCCTGGCAGGTCATACGTATTGTAATTCTATCCCAACACTGTGAACAACTTGTAGTGCCGTGCTGTCCTCTTACAACACAGTTATTGCTCACAACTGTTTCTAGTCAACAAAAAATAACAGCTTACATAAACATACTAGGTAGAATATATTTTGTTAAAGGTACTAAGGCAAAGTTTTGATAACTGATCATTTCATGGCTGTTCAAAACTCTCCCATAATGCAATATCATGAGGGATTTACTGGGTTTCCACATGTAATTCCTGACAAACTATAGTTAAACAAATAATCTGAAGCATTCCTCATCTAGAGTTTCTAAGAATTTCAGTAACAATATGTTACTGTTAGCCAGAAGCCACAACCAGTTGTTAGGATTTCTAGGCAGACATTTAAAAAACAAGTGTTTCAGTTGCAGCAGCAAAATATACAAATCATAGTCTTCATACTTTGCTTTTAAGGTTACCCATTTTGATGCTGCTCCAATTGATAATTTGCATTCTTATATTTCAACAATACTGTATTCTAGCATTTTTAGGAAGTGAATTAAGTGACCTGTTGATCCCATTTAAACAGTCATCTCTTATCCAAGATTGTATCTCCATAATTACAGTTATTTCTATAAAATTAGATATGGGACCTAATCCAGAGCACACTGATGTTCATAAAAAGACTTCCCTTTATTTCAGTGAGCTTTGGATGAGAACCATACTGCATTATTTCAGGTGTCATTGTATGATAATTATAGACTTTTTAATAGTAACTACAGTAGGGTACTTACATTTGAAACTATTCCCCTTTATGTTTTTGCTTTTATCTTCCACAGGAACCTTTAAAAAATCTTATATTTATCCTTTTATTTATTTATTTATATAATGTTTTGAAATAAAGCTTATAGAATAGCAAGGCAGATTATTCCAGACAAGTGAAAGTTTTGAAATAGGCATAGGAAAGCTGGTTACTGTAAAACATGAATGGACATAAACTTTTGCTCAAAAAACTTGAATCCAACTTTTTTTCTTTGTGGAATTCAAAAAAGTTTGGTTTACTGATTTAAAAAAAACACCCTTTATCTTTGCACTTCTGATTTCCACCAAAATTGGAAATACCTAAATACAGCAAGAAAGGCTGTTTTGTGGGAATATTTCCAGCACAGATGATATTGTGAAGTATTGGAAACGACATGAGAGAATTTATTCCTATGTATTTTGAGGTTGAAAGACATTAGATGGGAATACCACATATAGTCAAAATGAAGAATCCCATGCTTATATTGGTGAGCATTTTGATATGAAACGGGACTATTTCTGTATGTATTCATAAAAATGAATAAACCTTTAAGTGCTACCATGTGCCAAAATCTATATATGGAGAAAAAAAAAGCATAAGACAGTTTTATCTTGTGAAATAGTAAGAAACAAGACTTTTTATTGCTAAAGATTGAACTTAGATGTTGAGAACAGTTTAGTTGACACACAAGATGTAGACCTAAGAAAAACAGATACCAAATTTTTACTATTATGGGCTAAGAATTTATATTACATCAATAATGAATGTTATGTATAATATGGTGGTGGGGGGGAGGAAATCTAAACAAATAGCTTTAATCTGTGTTTTTCTCTCTTATTTTAAGGATTCAACTGGTACCACTACTTTTTTAGGATTCACAGCAACAGGCTTTGTAGTTTTCCAGGGTAATAAAAGAATTCATTTGTTAAAATGGTAAGCATATCAACTGTCATTAGATTATTATATACAATTATTGATTTATTTGGGATTGGTCCTGCTTTGGGCAGGGGGCTGGACTCGATGACCTCCTGAAGTCTCTTCCAGCCCTATGATTCTATGATTATTTTAATTGTGTTTTCCCTTCTAATTCTTTTAAGGAAGTGATAGGTGGAATATTGAAGATTCACTTCTTTTGCCCTTTCTTATTTATTTTTCAAGAATTTTTAGATGACATATGAAAAAGAAACTGGTGGTTTCATTCTTCTTCTTACTGGAAATTAGTCCACATGACAAACTTGGTCAAGTCAAACTAATTGACAGAGATGTTCAAAAATTGAATAGCTGTGACGTTGGAGGTCACCCATGTGGTTTCTTGGGAAGCTTTCACAGTTCCTACCACATTGTGTTTGAGTCTTGAATGTGCCATCACTTCCTCATTCAAATACGAAAAGGAAAAATTGGATTTTTTTTTAAAAGTACTTAAAGCGGGAGAGGAGGTGGGATTTTATGTTTATAAATTATCATTCCTTTGCAGATCTACTATAAACAAGTTGGACCTCCCTGGTCCGGCGCTGTCAGGACCCGACCAGTCCAGGATGAGGGATTTGTCAGACCACGGGAGGTCATATCTGCCTCCCCTACTACCAGCTCCCCTAGCCCTGGACCAGCCGCTGTCCTCCTGGCTGACTCTCCCTTGCCACCAGCCTAACTGCCCTGCTGGTCTCCCCACCTCCCTCTCTGCTATGCTGGGAAGCCCAGCTCCAGCCAAGCTCCTTCCATGCTGGGCTCCTGGCCCCATCAGGCATCCCCGCTGCAATGCGCTGAGCTCCTGGCTCTGCCGGGCAGACTGCTGGATTGTGCCTGGCTGCCCAGATGCAACATGCCGGGGAGTGCAGCCGCCAGCCCTCCACTGGGACACTCTGGTCCTGGAACATCCATGGTCCTGCTGGACAACAGATGTTGCTGGACCAAGGAGTCCCGGATTACAGAGGTTCATCCTGTGTCTGTCTGTCTGAGTCTGTTTGTTCAAGAACTCCTAAATAGTAAGAGCTAGAACCATCACACTTGGTATATAGCTTCCTCTTATCATAACTTAAAGCGAGGTAAGGGTCAGGTTGTACCAGGACAATGGGATGTGCCTGAGATGCAATTGTTTCTCATAAAACGGAAAGGGAGGGCTCTGCTAGCAGGGACAGTTGTATTGTATAATGACAACAGGGGGGCAGCAAGGGACCAGAGAGAACTCCATTGGGGCAATATGGAACAGTGGTAGAGAAAGGGATAGGTATATACTATGTATTTGAGAGAGTTTGTCTGTGTGTCTGTCTATGCCTGGAATGGGATTGCTTCTCTTAAAACTACACAGAAAAGAGAATCACCAGAAAGGTGAAAGGGGCTGGTTGGGAGTACCCCTGCTCTAGCCCTCGGTGTCGCATCCTCAGGCACCCTTTTGGGAGGCCAGCTAGGGCTGAAGCTTCTTCCCCCAGAGTCACACAGGAAGGCTGTGTCTGCATTGGCTCCCTTTTCTGGAAAAGGGATGCTAATGAGACACTTCAGAATTGCAAATGCTGCGGGGGATTTAAATATCCCCCGCGGCATCTGCATGAACATGGCTGCCGCTTTTTTCCGGCTCGGGGTTTTGCCGGAGAGAAGCGCCAGTCTAGACGGGATCTTGGGGAAAATAAAGCCTTTCCCGCAAGATCCCTTATTCCTACTTGAAAGGAATAAGGGATCTTGCGGGAAAGGCTTTATTTTCCGCAAGATCCCGTCTAGACTGGCGCTTTTCTCCGGCAAAACCCCGAGCCGGAAAAAAGCGGCAGCCATGTTCATGCAGATGCTGCGGCGGATATTTAAATCATTTGCAATTCCGAGGTGTCTCATTAGCATCCCTTTTCCGGAAAAGGGTGCCAGTGTAGACACAGCCGAATATTACAAGCTGTTCCGCTTCGTCAGGGAGCAAGGGGAAACTGCACTGTTGGCTGCATTCCTCACTCTGACTAGGGAGTTTAGGCAGCGGGCAGATGAACCTGGACCTGCCCCAGCCGGGGGACATGAACCCCTCCCCCAGCTGTGTGTGCTGGAGCTGCGGCGGCCATGGAGAGGGGCTTCTCACCTGGCTCCAAGTTGCTGCACTGAGAGAGGGCTGGAATAATCCTCCCTCCTCGGAGGAAGCCTGCATACTGAATCCTCAGCCCCACCCCAGAGCAAGGATTTATATGAATCATGTACATTTTCAACTTTTTAAAAACAAAGAAAAAGTAATTAAAGACTCAAGCAACGCTGGGTAAATGTTCTAGTATCTACGTTAGGGATGTAAGCGACTAGTTGACTACCCGATAAGCCTAGGCTTATTGGGTAGTCGAGTCACTACTCGAATAGTCGCTTCTCCTCTGCCTTGCTGCCTCCTATATCAGAGGCAGCAAGGAGGGGTGGAGCAGGAGCCAGTCCTGGGGGAGCCAGTTTAAGAGCCAGTTCCCCCCCAGCACTGTCTCTGCAGGGGGGCAGGGGAGACAGAGTCACAGCAGGGGAAATGGCACGAGTGGGGACTGAAGCAGTCCCGCTCCTGCTGGGTCCTGACTCCTGCGCCTCTGCCTTTAAAAGGGACCCAGGGTGAGTAGGGATTCAAGCAGTCCCCACTCACACCAGATCCCGACTGCTGCACCTCTGCCTTTTAAATGTAGTAAGAGCTGTGGGCAACTCTTACTACATTTAAAAGGCAGAGATGCAGCTGGGATAGAGAGTGCTCCACCACCCCCTCCTCGCCTTATCGAGTCGTTGATAGAAATTTTGTGGACTACTTGATTTGCTGATTCATTGAAATTCAATTAAATTTGGACCTTGTGCTTTTTTATTCTTAAGGCAACTTGCTCCATATCTCAAGTATTTCACTGTTGTAGGATACATCTGAAGCTATAACATTAGTGAAGGGACACTGGACTTCCTTTACCAGCATTTCCAGTCTTTTTTTTAATGAAATCTCCCATTTTTTAGTAGCTGATGTTATAACGTAGAAATTACACTGTGCTCCACTTATTTGCATTTTAAATAGCTCTGATGTGAAAAATGGATTATACAGAAGGTCTGCAGTCAAATTTCACTGTAGGCCATTGCTTCTATTAGAATTATTGGTGGTTATCATAATTGTATTTGGTGTGGTACAGAGCTAGGTCTCTGGCTCAGGCTTATTTCCTTTTACATCATGCATTGGTGCAAAGGAATTAATGCTGCCCCAAAGGAGCACATGGGGGATTCTCTTGTCGTAGCCAGACCTACCAATGTTCTTGGACCAAACCCTAGTCATTTCAAGTGTTCATAAATTTGAATAGCTACATACCCAGGACTAAGAGAAAGGAGGATAGAAAAAGGGAGAGATGAAAAAGTTTTTAACATTCATTTGTCTCATCTTATTATCAACATTTAACTCCAGCTCCCTAATCATCTACATTACAAAATAGAAATGTTCCTAAATCAGTTTAATTGCTTAATAAAAGCAAATCCACTCAAAATAACTGGCTTCATTCCAAGATAAAAACAAACCAAATGCCACCCCAAAACCCAATACACCATACCAATTCAATTGTAAAACATTCCTACCCCACATATACTGAAAATATTGGGGGAGGGGAGAACATGGGGGGAGTTTTCATTTACACCTCAGCCATCCCCTGCTCTTGAACTCCAGGGCTGCATCTAGACTGGCAAGCTTTTCCGCAAAAGCAGCTGCTTTTGTGGAAAAACTTGCCAGCTGTCTACACTGGCTGCTTGAATTTCCGCAAGAACTCTGACGATCTCATGTAAGATTGTCAGTGTTCTTGCGGAAATACTACGCTGCTCCCGTTCGGGCAAAAGCCCTCTTGCGCAAATGCTTTTGCGCCAGAGGGCCAGTGTAGACATCACGGTATTGTTTTGCACTCACACGGGTAGGGCCAGATGAGATGGTGTGATGAGAGAACCATCTCATCACACGGGGTGGAGGGCTGGGACATGCTGCAGCCGCGTGGTGCAGAGGCGGGGAGAAGGCCTGCTCTGGTGGCTATGGCTGCCATAAGGTAAAGGGCACTAGGGCCTGTTCTGGCGGCTGGGACTGGGAACATGATCTGCCTGATGGAGTGTGTGTATTCTCTGGTGGCTATGAATGGGACCTGCAGCATGGGGAGCGGGGCCAGGGTCTGCTCCAGCGGTTAGGAATGGGACACACTGCATAGCAGGTGGAAGGTGCTGCTCCACTTGCTGGCAGTGTGTGTGTGTTAGTAAATTGGGTGCCACAGTGGCACACATACAAACTAGCGCACATGACCTCAATATTGGTTCACGAGTCAAAACTCACTCCGCTCCTGGCTGGAAAATCTTAAGAGGGAATACTGGAACAGAACCATCTAAAAAGCCTACAAAGTTGGCCAGTCTGGAATCCCTTGCTTGCCAAAAATCAGAGTGGCCACCTCTGTTTCTCCCTAAACTGAAGTCAAATGAAAACATTCTTGGACGTGTAGCTAGCGCACACGTTGCTTGAGTGATCTTGAACCTTCAGGCATCTTCCTTTATGTCCAAACCTTTCATTGTGAAGTAGCAAAACATGCTCATCTCAGATAAACTGAACAGCCAAAAAAAAAGGCAAAATATTAGTCCTTTCACTGATATGATATATTTATGATTAAAATGCAATACCTGTCAAAGGATTGTGTTTGTTTATTTTTTCTTGTAGCACATTCCTCTTTGGATCTAAATCTCTTCAGTGCTAATCATTTGCTTGCTAAAGTCCTTGGTCCAACTCTTTAAAGGCTTGCAAAAATGTGGAAAGCAGAACACTCCAAGTCTGTATTCTATACTCTGAAGAAAATTAGTGCATTATTTGCTTTTGCAGTATGGATTTTACACTATTTACCAACAGTACACAATTGATGAAATAATAGCATTTTGTTCCATGACAGCCTGCTCTACATTTGTGAATCAATTAAATTTGCATGAAAATGCACATCACTTGTGTTCACTGCAATTTTTTTCCTGTACTTTAAAAAGATTTTTTTTCTTCTTAGGGCTGATGTCTGCAAATTGAAATATGAAGGGAAGACGTTTTATGTGCTTGGAGCTCAGAAAGAGGTTGGATATTATTCTTCATACTAAATTAGTATGGATGATTTAGATTTAATTTTTAAAAGTTAAAGTATTTTTAATTTTAAAACAGGTCTTTTTCACTAGCTGGTTTGACAAATTGCATTTAATATAGTGTAGATACGTGTAAAATAAAAATGTGTCTTTTTACTGATTTAGATAAAAAGGTATCTGTGAGACAGGGCGCTTGTCCTGCACTGGCCCTTTAAGGGCAAAACCCCAGCCCGGAGCAGCGGCTAGGAGCAAAGCCCCAGCTGAGGCAGGTCTAACTGATGAGGGCCCAGCTGGGAGCTATATAAGGGGGAAGAGCTTATATAGCTGACAGCTGCTCCAGGGAAGAGAGCAGTGAGGGCCTGACTGCAGGAAGCTGGAGGCTCCCCGGAGCCAGAGCAGTGCTGGGGAGGCAGGGCAGGGCAGGGCAAGGCAGGGCTAGGGGAGCTCTGGCCAGGTAAGGGCTCCGTCTTTAGTGCCTAAGGAGGAGCTCAGGGTGCTCTGAGAAATAGAGGACGTTGGGATGTGAGCAGAGGGAACCATCACCACCCCCGGAAGGGGGGCTCAGACACAGGTGTGGGCACTGCCAGAGGGCGGTGTCTGGAAGAGGACGCCGTGACACGAGGACAAACATGGGGCAACACCACCTAGAGAGGCATCCAATGAGAGGCATCCATGAAGAGCTAATTCCCAGGACAGCCAGCTGGTGGCACCGTGGCAGGGAGTCAGCCCCTCACAATCTGTAATAAACTTTGTCAAGTGGTCTGTTATGGGGTAGACTGGGATTTTTAACAGAGTACTGGTTCATGCCACTTGTGCCTCATTAAGAGCCTCACTATGGGGCCTGACAGAAGGCAGCTGGTCTCTAGAAAGAGTGGGGAACAGGAAATATGGAGAGGATGTTGTGGTAGTGCCTGCAGAAGATCTGCATTGGCCAGAAGGTTCTTGGAGTGACTGAGAAACCTGGGGAGCAGCAGAGGGGTTTGCCTGCTGATGTCTACACTCGAATAAAAGACCCATGACCTAGCCATGGCTGGCCCGGAGTCCGCTGACTCAGGCTCACCAGGGGTCCGACTGTGGGGCTGGAGCTCAGGCTCAGGGATCTTACCCCCTCATCAGGTCCCAGAACTTAGGCTCCCACTTGAACCCAAATATCTGCTCAGAAAATTTACAGCCTCGCAACCTAAGCCCTGTGAGCCTGAGTCAGCTGACTGGGCCAGATGTGGGTATTTCATTGCTGTGTATCCTCAGAACCAGAGAGAGCTGGACAAAGCAGATACAGATCAATGTAAGACTGAAGTTAGGAGGAGTCGTGGTGTGGCTGCTTGAATTATATTGGGATTTTGAGGGCAGTTTGAATTATTTTGACTTTTATGTTAATAAATCAGACCCCAGGAAAGGCTGCTGCTCTTTGACTTGTGAAAGCCTTTTGGGAGTTGCTGAGTCCAAAAATGGAAATTGAAATAGGGTGCTATAGCGTAACACGAGACATAAGAAGCACTCGGGAGGCAGCTAGTCCTGCTGCATTGGCTTTAACCCGAACCTGAATTTTAAATTCTCTTGATTTATTTGGAAGCCTTCTGATTTGCAGCTCCTTGGGAGTACTGCAGATTTGAGGGAGAAGCTCACTATCTAGTGTCTTGATAGTAAGTATCATCTAGTAGTTATTCTTTCTCCAGCATTCTAACTACAGAGGCCCTGCCTGAAGCGTACTTATTAACCTGCTCATGACCTTCAGGATGAAGGTGATACAGGATAAAGTGATACAGATCACGGTGATGTTGGACATTGCTGTCTCCAAGTCTGTGGCCATGGTGAGGGCCACAGTGTAGAGGTATGGGAGTGGGGGAATCAGTTCAGGGAAATAGGGAAATATATGTGAGAGCTGGTGGGATGAAAAGCTTGAAGTACTGGATAAAAAGAATAAAAAATAAGGCTGGACATGATAGTGAGGAAGAGAGCTAGTTGACAGGAAGAAAGGGGTAGCCAAAGAGATGGAAGTCGCACAAGCTGGGCTCTGTGGAGAATAAAAGTAGAGGAGAACATAGTGGAAAGTCAAGAGGAGGAAGCTAGGTCAGACTGGATGGGGAAATTCAAGAAGGAAGTGATGACTTTGGCAGAGAGAATGTAGTGTCCTTACATGCAGAAGAAACAAAAAAATTCAATGATTTGACACTGACAAGGGAGTTGAACTAATGCATATTCAATACATATAAAAAGTAGGATGTTGCTTCATTTGCATAACATTCCACTCTCCTTTACTTACAACTACAACAGGTATGACCTTGAGTCCATTTCTTGTTAACAAATCACTCTACGATCTCCTTTTTCCCTGCAAAATTCATCTTCACAGAGAGAAAATCAAGTGCAAATGGGTTGCAATGAAGTATGGATTGATGTCACTTTGGAAAATGTGGTCCTAAATGTTTCTAGTGGATGAAATTTTCTGTCAGTTTCCTGGAAGAATATTTCAGTCTTAAAAATCCAGTTTTTCTTATTTCTTTTTTCTACACTTAGAAAAAGGCTGTGTTGTCATTTCATACCTCAACACCAGCAGCCTGCAAGCATCTTTGGAAGTGTGGGGTGGAGAACCAGGCTTTTTATAAGTAAGTAAATCAAATCAGTTCATCATTGATACTGTGCAGATAAATCATCAAAGATAGTCATTAATTTTTGTGCTTTCCCCAGTTAAAGATCCCAGATCTTTTGCCATGCAAACTAACATTTTCCTTTAAACATATTTCTTTTATTCCTGCTAAGTTGAGTTTCTTGACAGCATCTGGCATACTTGCTGCTTGGAAAGTAGCCAACGCTGGGGGGGGAGTGACTTATGACTGGATAGACAGAATTTGTATTTTAACAAGAATGTTAATTATCTGTTTTATGTTGGAGCAGTTTCCTTCCTTTAGTTTAACATGGATGCAACAGTGTGTTGAATGAAAGGCATAAAATATAGACCTGTTAAAACAAAACCATTAATTTATTTTTCATTTGAACACTCTGTTTGAAGCTGTAATCCAGAAGGTCTACTTAACAGTATTCTACACCTTGGAAGATTGGGTAGGGAAACAATTTGTTCATGCATGTTTGATTTTAAATATTTGAATTTGATTGCAATAATTTTTAGTGATATAAAACAGAATGGGCACAACACTCACTCTCCCAACTATAGTCAAAGGAGAGGAGTCAAAACCTTTTGCCTTTCAGAGAGCAGCAGCTGTCAAAGTATGACATTCCAGTGTGGACTGGTATAAAATATTTTCTCTGATATTTTGCTGACCTAATGGCAATATTCGTAATTTCGGTCTCAGGCATCATTGCCATCTACTCTTTTCCTTGCTGCTACACATACAATCCCTTGAGATTTTCTTCGAGATTTTAAAAGTATACTCACTCGTTTCATTCCAGTCTATACACAGAATGGAAGTATGTTATTAATTTAGTAGACTAAGGATTGGATGCAGCACTCCATGGATGGGTGCACAGTGGTAGATTTGGAAATAGTTATTGCTGTAAATTAAGAGTCTGCAGAGGTAAAGTGAAATGAAGATAGGATGCACAGCATTGCAAATCATCTCCACCAGTAGTGGACAATCTGTGGACCACAGGCCACATGTGGCCCAACAGGGTTCTATGTGTGGCCACGAGACATTTTGTTTGCTGTTGCCCACATAGAATTATCAGATTCTGCTGGTTTCCATCTGCATTTTTTCCCTATGGTATTAATAATGTGACATGCACATAAAACAAGGGCATGCAAAGTGAAATGTGTGCTGATTGCACACAACCATTGACTATAAGTGCTGTGCACTCCCTCCACATCCAATCAGTGCTGCTACCATTCAATCCACACACATTCTAGGTTTGGAAGCGCAGTTTGCAAAAGTACCCTATTCCAGGAGACAGTCTTATTTACAACAATCATGCAGCCAACTGAGATGGAGGGCCACTCATGCAGCGCACTCACTAACTTAGGTATCCTGTTGCGGATCAACACTCAAAACCTACTAATGTGCTACAAGAAAGAAGGAACTACATCCTTAGCCTATTATTGTACAGCAGTGGTTCTCAAAAACATCTTGGGCCCGCAGCCCACCCCACTTAATGCAGATCTTTCCATGGACCACCAGCCAGCCACCCATGATGACAGAATAGGTGTGGGGTGTGGATGGGAGATAGGGTGCAGGAGTGGGCTGAGGTATGGGATCCGGGGCAAGGTAAGGTGCAGGAGTGGGCTGAAGTTGGGAGGGTGGTCTGGGTGGGAGGTAGGGTGCTGGAATGGGCTGAGTGTATGGGGTCTGGTGGGAGATAGGGTGTAGAAGCTGGCTGAGGATAGAGGGTGGTTGGAGTGGGAAGTAGGGTGCAGGAGTGAGCTGAGGGTATGGGGGTCTGGGGGTGGAAGGAAGGGTGGAGGAACAGGCCGATGGTAGGGCAGTCTGGGTAGGAAGTTGGATGCAGGAGGAGGGGTGAGAGTATAGGGTCTGGGCATGAGGGAGATTGGGGGGGAGAGGTGCTTACCCGGCTCCATGCCCAGTATAGAACCAGCAAAGATGGAATTCAGAGAAATCTCTCAGCATTTCACTCAAAATTGTGGAATGTTTAAAAATTTCTGGTGTTTCTAAACATAAAGTTCATTTTGCAATAGACTGAGCCAATTAAATAACAGAACAGCATAATAACTGTGCAGACCTGATAAAGGTATAGCCAAGTTAAATACAGTAAAACTGGATTCTTGACTTTTTCTACTTCAGAATGTTGCTATAGTAAAAATCCAATAGGCTGACTACAAAAAATCACTTTGTTTGCTACCTATAAAATATTTTAATTAAAAAAACCAAGCAGAGTTGCATGCAGTTCCTGCTAATGGAACATTCCATCAGTTAAATTTGAATCATGATTTCAAACTTTTCTTTTCAGCCATAGGAGGTAGAAACATAACTTTAAAAAACATGAAAGCTGAGATTCAGACATCCTCGTGTGATTCTACGAGCTATGGACCTAGGACACACTTACGCCTTAATCCTATTTTGTACTGAAGTATTTGTGGGATTATTTGCACACAGCTATATAGAAGAGTTCCTTCAAGCATGGGGAAGAAATATGAAATCCACTTGACTTCTCAAAACTAGAGACTAGCAGAGAGGTGGCAAATCTGGAGCCAATTGTTCAGAAACAAGAACCCCTCCCACCTTCCTCCACGCTCTGATTAATGTGACAAAAGTTGTTGCATGCTGATTCAAAGTGACTGGATTGGGATAGACATTATATTGACTGTGTGGAGACACTGGAAATATGGCTGTTCTCTGAGTGTGGAACTCCTGTTCTTTTGATTCATGTACCTTTCAGTGATACCTGTATGCTCACTGCAGCACCTGTGTAGTGAATCCTTGTGTGACTTGCTGGAGAAAAAAGGGTCACTTTAAGGGTCCCCCCCCCGCATAATGAGTAGTAGAAGGGGATGGGAGAAAGTTCACCAGCATGGAACAAATAAGGGGAGAGGAGCAGGAAGCAACTGTGACAGGTCAGGGGAAGGCAGTGACCTTCCTGCTGACTGAAAGAGTGAGGGCTAGATATTAATATTCCAGGCAGTCCTGAAGAAACCTTTTCTTACCTAGAACAGGTTGAGGATTATAAGGAAATGATTAAGCAAACTATGATAACTTGCACTATATACAGTAATTTATCACCAGGTGCTTCCAGATTTTTAGGTAAACAAAGTAAGGCCTCTTCAGATGCATTAATTTGTAAAGGGGCTAGGTGATCTCATGACTCACTTATCTTTGGGAGCTGGGAAAGAGTTTTTCCTTCTACACCAGATGGCCAAGATTGGGTAGGGTACTTTGTCTTCTCCAGAGCAGGCCTGGTGGGATAGGGGTGTCTGTGTGGTGGGGTTAGGTTGTTAGTCATCGTTTAGTGCATAAAACTCATGGCAGATGTACAGTGCAGGAACTTATTATGGGAGAGATACAGTTATCAGATAAAAAGGGCTAGAAAAAAGATTTGATGAGGAGTTGAGAGGGAGGAGGGGTTTCAAGGCTATTGAGCCTTCTCTTCATTTTATTAGCCCCTGTTCTCTTCAGACAGGGGAAGAATGGCAGGATCTCAGTAATGGTCTGCCTGGGAGCAGTGGAGGATTATAAGAAAACGATTAAGCAAATTATGATGACTTGAACTATATAATTTATCATCAGGTGCTTCCAGTTTTTTAGGTAAATAAAGAGGTGGCCTAATTTAAACCACATCCATTTTGCCTCCTGTCCTCCTCCTGATATGGCTGTACAGTGTAAAGGTAACTACACCTCTGTCCTAATCTTCCCACATTCAGTTTATTGCTAATAAGAACTGTTGTAGGGGCTGCTGGATTCTATGGTGCTTGTTTCACATGGTATATATAAATTTCAACATGCCCTGGAGGACCATATTTTGCTGTTATCCAGATAATCACTCATTGGTTTGCAGTCTTTCCAGACAGTCTAAAATTTGAGGGACCTCTGCTATGTTTTGTATGCAGTTTTTATTGAAATTATTACACCTACTAATACAAATGTTTTAAACTGTCAATGATAGATGATTATGCTATAGTAGAAGATTAACAGAATTTGTCTTGCTCTTTCTGTATATTTTTACACTTTGAAAATGTCACATCCATGTACTCTTCTTTTTCTGGAAGGTATGCAAAATCAAGTCAGATCAAGACAATGTCCAGCAGCAAAATATTTTTTAAGGGCAGTAGATTTCGATATAGGTAAGTACTTTCTGGTCACTCTGGCACTTTTTTTTTATTAAGATTAACCATTCTGGGGGTGGAGAAGAGATCTTGGAAAATTAGTAATGTGAAATTAAGCCTTTAGGTCTAGGGACTCCCAGTTAGTAGGGATTCAAAGCCATTGCAATCTGATTATGAAAATCAGTTGGTGGTTTCATTTAGATTGGGGTGGCCAATATTTTTTGATGGGGGGGCACTCCAAGAATTTGGAACGTGGTTGGTTGAGGGCTGCACTCTTCCATGACATTAATGGAGGAGGTGCAGAGTCTGGGATGGAGGTTAGGTGCAGAAGTGAGCTTGAGGTAAGAGAGGGTGTTTGGGTAACGAAGGCAGTTGTGACCTGGGGCACTGGACTGGTGTGCAGGGGGTTGGATTGTGACCTAGGGCCAGGAATTGGGGTACAGGAGGGGGTACAGGGAATTGGGTTGTGAGCCAAGGCATGAGGGGACTGTGAATCTGGGGCAGCAGATGAGGGTGCTGGATCTGGGAGGGGGGTATGGGTGCAGGAGAGGGCAAAGGATTTGGATATGTGGAGTGGGGGACAGAAGTTTGGGGAAGGGGGGGAATGGGGTGCCAGAGGTAGGCTCTGGCCAGGAGATTTACCTCCAGATGCCTCTAGAATCAGGTACAACATATATTGGTGAGATAGCAGGGTGAAACTGACACAGCTCTTCTGCAATTGTTTTGTAGACAAATAATCTCCAGGATTTTTGGTGGGAGCACTCCACTAATTTCTTATACATTAGAAAATAATGTACTCTGATATTCTATCTTCCCAAAAACCGTCACTTTTTTGTTGCCATTTTAATAGTTGGTGTGACAACTACATATCAGTATTAACATACATTTTTAAAAAATCCCTCAAAAGTTGTTTGACTTCTCTAAATCATGTTTTGTTACAGTGGAAAGGTCGCCAAAGAGGTGGTTGAAGCAAGTTCTAAAATCCAGAGAGAGCCTCCTGAAGTGCACAGGTATGTTTTGATACATTAAATTTATGGAATAAAGAAGAGTCTGCTTTACACAGAAAATGTCATTTTGGTTAATATGGTACTATACATCATCATTTTGAGTAGCTATTTGAGACCGTTCTAGTGAAAGATGTTAAGAGTTAGTATAACACTATTTTCTCCATATCACTTTATCTGCTAGATAAGGGAATTGAATCATCCTGTTTTTAATTTTTTTTAGGAGCAGGGATTCATGTAGCAATTTATCCACTGACTTAAACCGTTTAAAGTTAAAGGAGAATGGTTCTTCTTACCTTATTTGGAGAAAAGTTCTCTGGTTTACTTTTTCTAAAGCTATACTGTTGAACATTTGAAAATAATCAGGTGTCTTCCTGAGACATGTCATTTGAACAGCCAGCAGGAGTTGATCAGATCCTGATCAAAACTAATGGAAATGGAAAACTTCAACTAACTCCATTTTTAGAGACTAAGCAGGAGAAAGAAATGGAGGAAGGAGGAAAAGGAACAGTACCTTAGAAAGCTTCAAAAACATATACCTGTCAATGACAGCAATGATTGCTTAGTTCCTTGAATATTTGCAGCCAAATTCATGCTACTGTTGTAAATTTTTTTTTTTTTTACTTTTGTGTATGGAGTATGTCAAGCTTCCCCCTTCCCCCCCACTAGTGTCCTGAAATACCAACTAGACTTTTGATAAATGTGGAGGGTTGCTCTAAGTTAGGCTTTTTATAATGTCTGAAAGATAATATTAATAAAGATAAAGTTGTGTTGCACACTCTAAGGTGGGCATACATGGTCTCTGAATAACATGAACAGGTGACATTTAAATAATGCACCAAACTGAGGGTCTAAAAATTATAAGTTGTCCAAAATAAGAGTACAAGTATAAGTGGGTATGTCATCCATTGAGATTGAATACACTATTTAAATATGCAAATGAACATTAATTATAGGAGAACCATTTGTGTGTCCAAATTGTCTTGAATTATTCTTTCAATTTTCTACCAGTCCATTCTGAGGGTGTATTAGTTTATTAAATTTTTTTGTATTTGGCTTTTCTGTAATTTTACAGCCTTACAAAAATAATATTGGTGAACTATGACAGAAAACATACTGTTGCCTATTCGAAGGGTTTATTCTAAATAACACAACTGCTGCATGAACTTTGCAGCCTTTTTTTTTTATTACAGGCAGTCCCCGGGTTACGTACAAGATAGGGACTGTAGGTTTGTTCTTAAGTTGAATCTGTATGTAAGTCGGAACTGGCGTCCAGATTCAGCCGCTGCTGAAACTGACCGCCAGTTCTGACTTACATACAGATTCAACTTAAGAACCCCAAGTGTCCCCAAGTCAGCAGCTGCTGAAACTGATCAGCGGCTGATTCCAGGAAGCCCGGGGCAGAGCAGCTGGGGTGCTGCCGTGTTGGTCCAGTAGTGCCCAGAGGGGCGCTGCGGGACCAACCGGCAGCGCCCCAGCTGCTCTGCCCCAGGGTCCACAACAAAAGCCTGGTCTGCTGGGGGGGGGGGAGGGGGGGAAGCACACTAGCTGCGCCCCCTCCTCCCCCCCAGCAGACCAGGGACACGGGGAGCAAAGCCGTAGCGGCAGCGGGGTGCCGCGCCTCTGAGGCTTTGCAGTCGGGGACTGCCTGTACTATTTAAGTAGTGTGTAATTTTGTGATCCTCTAAAATGAAGGAGAATATTGCATTAGTAGAACGTGAGTAGGTGCTCTTCTTGGCCTAGACTGAAACAAAATCCACACACTGGGTGTGTCTTGACTACGTGGCTTCATCGACGGAGCCATGTAGATTAGGCAGGACGGCAAAGGGAAATGAAGCTGCAATTTAAATAATCACCGCTTAATTTAAATCTAAATGGCCGCCACGCTGTGCCGATCAGCTGATTGTCGGCACAGCGCGGCAGTCTAGACAGGGATCTGCCGACCCCAGAACCCTTCATCGGCAGATCCTTTATGCCTCGTGAAACAGAGCCATGTAGTTTAGACGTACCCACTGTGTGGAATCAGACACTTGCTCTCATTCCAGGGCATGGCTCTTTTAATAAAAACATCTACAACAACCTACTACTGGGATTCCTGCCTACAATCTGCTGTATTAATTTTAATAGAATAGATAGCCCAAAGGTGTTGGCATGATTGTCCAACATTAAACAGTCTTAAAAGAGGTTCAGGTTTTGGTATACAGTCTTGAGTCTCCCTAGCACCATGGCAAACACACTATTTATAAAAGTTCTTTTAACCTTTTATTAAAGATGAAGGAAAGAAGGGAAAACAGTTGAAACATTTGACATGAAATTATTGAGAACTTCATTTTAACAACATCCCTTTCCATTTCCTTTTAGCTAGAATGAGTTTTTAGAAGGAAAACTTCCCTTATTTGACAGTCTCTTAGATAGCATAAAGAGGGAAATAACTGGCTTTTGAGGAAAAGAAAAGTTAATTGAGACAGCCTGGAACTGCTTTTGTTGTTAAGGTCTGATCCTATTCTATCCCAGTTAGTGTTTGGGATTCAGCTGGAAACATTTGAGGTAGTCATATCATCTGGGTTCCTCTCTCTCTCTCTCTGGCCCAGTTGGGTCAGCATATTTCTCAGGATTAGAAGAAAGAAGGTTTGGAGTCTCGTGAGAGAGTAGGCATAGCAGCCAAGGTAGTTGAAACCTCCTCCACTAGCCCATTTTTCCCCTAAAAATACTTTTTTAAAGGACCCACAAAAGGAGTGAGCACTGGAAGAGCCTCAATATTTTGTCTACCAGAAGACCTAGATTTTGACACTTCAATTTTGATTAGCTGATTTCTGGTTCCACACTTTTCTTGTTACGAAGCATGATATGAACACGGTCTGATTTATACCAGTAAGCCTTTTGATTTGGACTAATTTAGCATGTCTGACGACTCCCTTTCGTAGCTTTTCACATCCACACTTGTAAGTTTCCGTGACATCTTATGACCTTTCAGTGGCTTCTCACAGTAAACTCATAAGTAAAGCAAATATATGGGCCCAATTATCACAACAACCCAATATATCCTCTTGAAAGAACCACTCCAGTCTTCTTAACAAATGACAAAGATAGCCAAGTGGCTGAGTGAGTCAACAGAACATCTAAATCTTCCCTAATAAGATCAACACTTGCTAACAGGGCAGGCTGTACCAAAGAGCTAATAATAATAAACTAATAAAAACAGCTTGAGGGCCTGAGGGGATGTTGTAGAGGCAGTGTCTAAAGTGAGAGCTGTTATTCATCACAATAGGGACAAAAACACTCATAGTTCTTGGGTCTACGCTGCCCAAACTACAGAAGATCATTTTCCCAGTCCCTGAGACAGTGGAGCACGATTGCTCATCAAAATGATTAGCATCCTCTCTATGTTCTTGTCATTGCTGTGCTGTGTGAAGTGGAGCAATAAAGCTGAAATGCAGCATAAAATGAGAACATGTGAGTCTAAATGAAGCAGGAAGCCAGCCTATTGCAGAACCTCTTATCAGCCACTCTGCAGCACTAACAGATAGGGAAGGAGTCAAATGACATGTGTATGTGGGCATGTTTTTCTTGGCAGACTATTGTAACTTGTCCACAATTATTTTGAAGAAAGTGATGTTGCAGTTGTGTTTATTTGTAATGATTTCTTGTGAACAACATGATGCGGTTTATCTTTGCTTTTAGAACCAACATTCCTCAGAGCCGTAGCTCTCATTCCTTGAATAAACAACTCATAATCAATATGGAACCACTGCAGCCTCTTCTCCCTTCTCCAAGTGAGGAGGAAGAGGTTCCTTTAGATGAAGGTGAGTCACTTATCTGACTTGTTCATACTCAGAAATTGTAACTGTTGTTATTAAAAACCATTCCTGTGCACATGGAACAATTACTTTAAAGATGCAATATCAACTTAGTATGGAAATAGCTGGACAGTTACCATTCTGAATTACATCATTAACTCTCTGTACATTGTACTGAAAAATTATTACTAATTCTGAGAGCTGTGTGGTATGAAAGCTGCATGCCAGTAGCAAGGATGTCTCTCAATGCTTTACTGTTGTAGCTACCAGCCTGGGATGCTCACAAACCAGCCTGCAAGCAATCAGGTCACACTCTGAAGTGTCTGTGGGTGTGAAGCTCTGGCTTAGTGGCTGTGACCTCAGCAGACTGCTTACAGCTCTGCTTTGGATTACATCAGCCTGGGTTACATCCAGCAAGGTGATCCCACCATGCTCCCAGTCCCAAAACCATATGCTGTGTGATGATCAGCCCTCTCATGGACCATTCAGAGAAATAATAAGGTTAATTTGTTCCTCTAAAAACCCAAAAGTATGTGTCAACTTATTAACTGAGGCAAATTCTCTTCCTTCTAAAACCACACTGAATTAGTTTATACTTAAAGCAAATGTATTAAAACTAGGACCTAGATGAAGTGAGACTCATAAAAGGAATAAAGTTAGAAAGGGTTACAAGTAATAAAAGTGAAAACATGCATCCAAAAGTATAAACCTTCGTCTAGCGAGGTGCAAACTGTTCAAGGGTATGTCTACACTACAAAGTTAATTCGAACTAAAGGACGTTAGTTCGAATTAACTTTGATAGGTGCTACATTAGCACTCCGCTAGTTCGAATTTAATTCGAACTAGCGGAGCGCTTAGTTCGAACTAGGTAATCCTCATTCTACGAGGACTAAGCCTAGTTCGGACTTACTAGTTCGAATTAAGGGGTGTGTAGCCCCTTAATTCGAACTAGTGGGAGGCTAGCCCTCCCCAGCTTTCCCTGGTGGCCACTTTGGCCAACACCAGGGAAACTCTACTGCCCCCCTCCCGGCCCCGGAGCCCTTAAAGGGGCACGGGCTGGCTACGATGTTTGTGCCAGGTGCAAGCCTGCCAGCACCCAGCTAGCCAGACCCTGCACCTGGCACGGCTCGAGCCAGCCACCCAATGCCCTCCAGCCCTCCCCCTCTTCCTGGGACCAGGCTGGCGGCTCCCGGGAGCTTGCCCGGGACCGCAAGAGGCGGGCACCCGCCTGGTCTAGTGTGGACATCGTGGACCTTGTCCACGACCTCCGCACTAGGCAGAGGAAAGTGGCCGTCTAAGGCAGGAGAGCTGCCAGCCTGGCCACCTAGGAGCAGGTGTGCATGAAAATCAAGGTGGTCCACTGAGACCCCCGACCCTGAGCCCTGAGCTTACAATGGCCGTCCTAGGTCAGACCAAAGGTCCATCTAGCCCAGTAGCCTGTCTGCCGACAGCGGCCAACCCTAGGGACCCTGGAGGGGATGGACCGAAGACAGTGACCAAGCCATTTGTCTCGTGCCTTCCCTCTCCAGCCTTCCACAAACTTTGGGCAGGGACACCACTCCTACCCCCTGGCTAATACCACTCCATGGACCCAACCTCCATGACTTTCATCTCACTTCTCTTTAAACTCTGTTCTAGTTCTAGCCTTCACAGCCTTCTGCAGCAAGGAGTTCCACAGGTTGACTCTTTGCTTTGTGAAGAACAACTTTCTGTTACTAGTTTGAAGCCTGCTACCCATTCCTTTCCTTTAGTGTCCTCTAGTCCTTCTATTATGGGAACTAATGAAGAACTTTTCTTGATGCACCCTCTCCACCCCACTCATGCTTTTATAGACCTCTATCCTATCCCCCCTCAGTCTCCTCTTTTCTAAACTGAAAAATCCCAGTCTCTTTAGCCTCTCTTCATATGGGACCTCTTCCAAACCTCTGATCATTTTAGTTGCCCTCCCCTCTCCCACCCTTTCTCTTCCCCTCTCCCACCTCCTTTTCTCAGTCTCCTCGAGTTTTGCTCAATAAAGAGATTCTATTTTTGACCACACATTTTCTTTATTTTGTACATCAGGAAGGGGGGCTAGGGAAGGGTAAGTGGAAGGAGGTGAGGGAGGAATGGGGTATGAGCCCCCGATGAGGAGGACTAGGCTGGCTCTGCGGGCTTCTGGGGGTGGAAGCTCTCCTGCAGCCCCCCAATTACCCCCTCTCCCCAGATGGTAGCCTGCGGTAAGTACAGCCGGTCTGATGGCCGAGTGCTGTGATGTGCCCAGTGTGGGCACTCAGGGCACTCCAAGCCAGGACTGCTTTGCAAGCGGGGCACCCCTGAGAACTGTCTGTCCGGGGTGGGGGTCGGGTCCCTTTAAGCACAGCCCTCGGCTAGCCTGAGGCAGCAGCTCCACGCTCTACGTCCTCATCTGATGCCCTGCCGGCACTGCTTCCGGCCATCCTTAACCCCGGTTCAGGGTCCACTTAATGGACCCTGAACTAAATTAGTTCGAATTAGCGCTGTAGTGTAGACATACCCCAAGATAGTTGCTCTCACTAATCTTCCATCTTCCCGCCCTTGGCTGACTTATCCTCGAAGTACAAGGTGCTGTTTTCCCTTGTCTTCTGAGGTGAAAGATCTTTTCCAAAGCAGGTTTCTCTCCTATATTCAATTTTCAGACTTCTGATCCTCTCCTCCACATATTGAAGGACTCATCTTTGTCAGCTTGTAGGAACTCTGCTCCTTTTGTTCTGTCTGGTGATGAATACCAAGAACATAAGAATGGCCATACGGGGTCAGGCCAAAGGTCCATCTAGTCCAGTATCCTGTCTGTCAATAGTGGCCAATACTAGATGCCCCAGAGGGAGGGAACACAACAGGTAATCCTCATGTGATCCCTCTCCTGTCACACATTTCCAGACGAACAGAGGCTAGGGACACCATTCCTACCCATCCTAGTTAATAGCCATTGATGAGTCTAACCTCCATGAATCTATCAAGCTCTTTTTTGAGCTGTGTTAAAGTCCTAGTCTTGACCACATCCTCTGGCAAGGAGTTCCACATGTGTGCACTGAGTAAAGAAAAACTTCCTTTCATTTGTTTTAAACCTGCTGCCTATTAATTTCATTTGGTGACTTGGCAAAAGGTGATTTCTGTCTTTTCTTGTATCTTCCAAAGTCAATGACTTTGTTTCAAGATGCAGGATGACTACATGCTTTTATTTCCTTTCTGAAAAGGTTCAGAAAAGGGCAACAAAAACGATTAGGGGTTTGGAACAGGTCCCGTATGAAGAGAGATTAAAAAAGACTCGGACTTTTCAGTTTAGAAAAAAAGGAGATTAAGGGGGGATATGACAGAGGTCTATAACATCACAACTGGTGTGGGAAAAAAATGAATAAGGAAAAATTATTTACTTATTCCCACAATATAAGAACTAGGGGGTCACCAAGTGAAATTAATAAGCAGCAGGTTTAAAACAAAGAAAAGGAATTTTTTCTTCACTCAGGGTACAGCTAAACTGTGGGGGGGTTTCGGGATACTAGAGGTATCCTGAAAAAACTCCGCCGCGTCCAGGGAACGTGTTTGCTCTTCCACTTTTTGCAGAAGAGCAAACGCGCTCTTTTGGAAGCCCGTGTATTCCTCATTCCACAAGGAGGAAGGGGGCTTTTGAAGGAGTTTTTTTTTCTCCAAAACTTGGCCCAGTCTAGATGTGCCAAATTTCGGAAAAGCCTCTTCTGACAAAAGTATTGGAAAAAGATACGCAAAACACAGCACGCATATTGCGTATTTTTTTCCGATAGATCCTTGCAGTCTAGCCATACCTTCAGTGTATAGTCAACCTCTAGAATGCCTTGCCAAGACTAGGACTTTAATAGGGTTCAAAAAAGAACTAGATGGATTCATGGAGGTTAGGTCCATCAATGGCTATTAGTCAGGATAGGTAGGAATGGTGTCCCTAGCCTCTGTTTGTCTGGAAATGTGTGACAGGAGAGGGATGACATGAGGATTACTGATTGTGTTCCCTTCCTCAGGGGTATCTGGTATTGGCCGCTGGCAGCAGACCAAATACTGGGCTGGATGGACAGTTGGATGGACAGTATGACTGGTCTTCTGTTTTTTCTGTGAACTTTACAGTCCCTTGCTGATGTCTGTGTAAATGAGGCTTCTATTGTTTTAATGATAATTTAGTTGGGAGCTGTCCTGCTTTGGGGTTTGGATTAGATGACCTCCTGAGGTCTCTTCCAACCCTAATCTTCTATGTTTCTCTGACTGTGCCATGCTTAACTTAGATAGGTACCTATCGCCTATGTGTCTTCTCTCCTATCTGGAAGAGATCCTGTTTATCTCTGTTTGTCCACATACTTTAATAAATAGTATAATTTATTTCCTCACTAAGTATTAATACAGATACTTCACAATGATGTTAATCAACAAGGTGCCATCTGCATTCAGAAAAGACCCCATTCAGTACATTTTTATAATACAATGATAGTATATATAATCAATTGAGTTGATATTATGTATATATTCAGTTCAATCCACTTTAGAATCAGCCAGTTATAGACCAATAAATCTTTGGAATGGATTCTTCTGAGAGTTAGCCGTAAAGTAAATTTCATTCAAGCAGTGAGGAGGGTAACCTCAGAAGGAGAGATGAATAAGATTGGGAGTTTTCAGCTTGGAAAAGAGATGACTAAGTGGGGATATGATAACGGTCTACAAAATCAAGATGGGTGTGGAGAAAGCAAATAAGGAAATGTTGTTTACTCCTCCTCATAATACAAGAACTGGAGGCCACCGAATAAAACTAATAGGCAGCAAGTTTAAAACAAAAGGAAGTATTTCTTCATACAATGTGTAGTCAACCTATAGAACTCTTTGCTGGAGGATGTTGTAAAGGCCAAGACTACAATAGGGTTAAAAAGAACTATATCAGTTCATGGAGACTAGGTCTATGGCTGTTAGCCAAGATAGGCGGTTAGTGGCCCTTTGTTTGCCAGAATACAAGAATAGGTGACTGGAGATGGATCAGTTGATGATTTATCTGTTATTTTCACTGCCCCTGGGATACCTGGCAGCGGCAGGATACTGGGATAGATATACCTTTGGTCTAAACTAATATGGCTATTCTTAAATTCTCAACATGAATTCTGATGGAGAAGGAAACTCCATGCTCTTTCTTCTTCCACTGGTGAGCATAATACCTTTGTTTGCTTAATATGTAAAAATGGATCTTCGTTGTCTGTACCTGAAGACTGAGATGGCTAGAGAACCAAATACACGATTTTGTCTAAGGCAGCTCTATTTACCAACTCCCCCAAGTGCCTACTTTAAACACACTATAGGTCATAATTTTAGCATATATTCATAACTCTTAATACACACTCTGTGCTTATATCATGCAAAATATTAAATATCTGTGAGTTATTAGTTTTCAAGTATCTCACAAGTTATATTCTGTACAAAGATTATTACAGTAGTGTGTAGGCTATGACTACAGAGGTGCTTGTGTCAGTCTTACAAACATGGGTAAGGATTAATAGTGTCTTTACATACATTCGGAAATGAGTCCCAGGTCAGTTAAATGACTTGTCTGAGGTTACATGGTTAACTGGTGGCAGACCTAGCAGTAGAAACCACATTTAGGATACATCTAGACAACGTCTAGGCTTTTGTTGACAGAGGCTTTGTCGGACAGATACTATCAACAAAGCTTCTGTCGACAAAGAGCATCTAGACTACATCCAGTTCTGTCAACAAAGCAAGCCACTTTGCCCTTTGCGTCTACACTTTCATGTCAACAGTGTAGATGCAATAATGCCTTCTGTGGACAGAGCTCTGTCGATAAGGCATTATTCCTCGTAGAATGAGGTTTACAAAATGAGGTTTTGCCGACAAAAGTCCACTTTTGTTGACAAAACCCTGTAGTCTAGACACACCCTTATTGATTCCCAGACGAATATCAGCACTATCAATATTTTACCTTTTAGCCTAGTGCCTCTTGCATGTCCCTGAATTTCAATCAAACTTACATGCATTAAATGAATTGAATGAGTTGTCCAATATGCAGTGGCTTGGTGGTTTCCTGTACTCCTTGAAAATGTCCCTTTGCTTCGTATAATTGCCTGTGAGATTAATTCCCAAATTGTCCAGGTGGAGAGAGATGAAACTAAATTACTTGACAAAAACTGCCAAGTGGCAAGGAAGATTTCATGCCACTTATTTGAAAGTTGCTAGGTAACAACAGAATGAACTCCAACTGCATAGTTCCTGTCTGTAGGGAATTTGGAACAACTTCAGACCTGTCTGTGCTTAGCAGAATTGTTTCAGAAGGGAAAACAAACAGAATGTAGGAACTAAAAATAAATTGCAGTCATTCTAACATATCCGATGAAATTCCTAAATATCTAAGCACATTGTGTAGACTTGCCTGTAAAATGAAATTCTCTTCCACGAAGGCATAAGTTTTCCAGTTGTGCTGTGCAGTATTGCTAGTTTTCTCTAAGCCAAAGCATGAATTAATACAGAAGGAAGCATGTTCTGACTATACAAGACATCATGGCAGTTCATTGCAGTGTGGGTAAAGCCATAGATTTTGGTGATGGCATAAAAAATTACTGTTGTGAGAAATTTTAAAAGCGAATTTATAAAAAAAGCATATCTGTTTAGAACAGTAACCAAGCAGATCCAAATTTTCTAAGTTCTATGCCCAGTTCTTCATGTGGACACTTAAATTTGCAAGTTATAACTCAAATATCTGGTTATGATTACTGGTTGCTAGTTTGAAAACTCAGAGGCAGAACTGGTTGCTTTAACTTCAGCCCGAGTTTTAAAATTATATTCTTGTAGATGGATTACCAAACCAGTAAGAGCTAAAAGTATAAGGATAATAATGTTCTTTTTTTAGTGGCATTGACTAGAATGACTTCAGGGAACATGACACAACTCTGCCTCTGAGCAACTTCGTTTAATGTTTTACGTTGGCAGGGACCCCGTTAACCCTCCGTGTGCAAGCTGTTACAGACTTTGCACTCCAATGAGACTTGAACATTCAAAAGATCATTCTCAATCGATACTTTGCAACAGTGAGTGAGAGAGAACCACTGGACAGAGCACTGCTTAACATAGACACAGTCCAAGTGGTCAACAAGTCTAATTAAAAGCAGTGATTCTGGAAGGAGGAAGAGTGTGAAACACGCTTTTCTGAAGCGCCATATCTTTGTCTTCATACTATTAAAATATCAACTAATAGGTCAATTTCACGGTTCAGGGAGGGCAGCTTTAAAATCTGGCCTGGACTTCACAGTAGAACTGCTTTAACAAAAATCTCTCCCACTCAATCTATCCCAATATATCCTGGGCAGACTACAGTCACATTTCAATATTAAAGATCTCCTATCTCCCCAACAAGTTTTAAAAATTACAGTACTCCTGCGTTTTTCAACCTAGTATCTGGTGTCTATTCTTTTATATGGCTGAGCAACTTGGATAGTCTTGTCAGACTTCTAAAGAGAGAAAGGGATGTACAAAACCCTAGAGGAATGAGTGGATTTCTTTAAGAAATGTGCTGGGAGATAGCATTAATTATCAAGACAATTTCTCTGGCAATATGATAGAAATGAAGGTTAATATCTTTCTATTTGCAGTTAATAGAAAATACTTTTCTGTAAAGATATTGTCCTCTCAGGATTCTCACTGTTGCGTCACTAGCTTCCACTGCAAGACAGGGCAGAATTCCCTTAACTCTCAAGTTTTTATCCATGCGGCCATGGTGGTTAAACGTGAGACAATTGAACCTTTCACACACTCCCGGACTCTCTCCAACTTCTGCCTCAGTTTCTGGAACTTTCTAGCAAGTTCTCTTTCAGCCATAGTTAGGGAAGAGCTCTTTGTAGGTCCTTATCTGACAGCATCTCAGGTATCTTTGCTTGAATCATTTTCAGTTTTTGCTGGTCTGTCTGTTCTTCTGCACCATTGGCTTAGCAGTCACACAGGTAGCACAGCCTTTTTGAAATCCATGACCTCTTACCGCCTCTGTGCTGATCTGGTCTGCTTCATTGGTGTCCCCAGAGCACTTTTTTTAATGTCTTAGCATTGTAGCCTTAATGATTTGAGTCTTTGTCCTAAATTATATTATACTTCGGTGCATTTCTTAGGCCCTCACAGCAGCAGAGCTGTACCACTACAGCTACACTCTGGTAATGTCACCTATGTAAGCCATTCTTTTGTCAGTGAAACTTATGTTGGTTAAGGGGAATTTTTTCACACCCTGACTGACAGCTTTACCAACAAAAGTGGTGCTGTACACAAAGTTTAGTGATCTATGATCTCAAGATCCCAGTGTGTTAGGATTTTTTTTTCTTCAAAATATTAGTCCTAGTGTTAAGAGTATTTTACTGAATAAAAATACTCAGTACTTGACAGGTTCTAGGCTTTCCAGATCAATCAGTCTTCTGACAACTCTTGTCTTCAGCATCTTTACATTTGTACAGATCTTAATATGGATTTAGTCTTGTTTTGCTGTATATTTCATTTTTAGAAAGCTGTTCTCCCTGGCTGTGACCCAGAAGGAGGAAGGAAGCACAGTAATTCCAAAAAGCATGAATATAGGTGCAAAATGTCCCTTACAGATGAGTGTGACTGCTCTGTGGAGATAAACATTACGGCTGTGTCTAGACTAGCAAGTTTTTCTGCAAAATCATCTGCTTTTGTGGAAAAATTTGCCAGCTGTCTACACTGGCCGCTTGAATTTCCGCAAGAACACTGACGATCTCATGTAAGATTGTCAGTGTTCTTGCGGAAATACTGTGCTGCTCCCGTTCGAGCAAAAGCCCTCTTGCACAAATCATTTGCGCAAGAGGGCCAGTGTAGACAGCACAGTGCTGTTTTGCGCAAAAAAGCCCAGATGGCTAAAATAGCGATCGGGGCTTTTTTGCGCAAAAGTGCATCTAGATTGGCTTTTGCGGAAAAGCGTCCTGCCAAGCTAGATGCTCTTTTCCGAAAATGCTTTTAACGGAAAAGTTTTCCGTTAAAAGCATTTCCGGAAAATCATGCCAGTGTAGACGTAGCCTACAAGTGTGAGTGTCAGATGTGCTTGGAGATGTCATCAAGTCATCAGACTCTGAGAGGAGTACTCAAGGACATTTCTAGAGGTACTCCTCAGAAATTCCTATTCCAACAATAATCTGATTTGGAGTACTTCAAAGGATTCATCCTTAAAGCAGAAGCCTGAGTCGTGCACCAGGAACAATGTCGTGCAATGGGCACATGTGGCTCTCTTTAGATGCCTGTAATGGAGTTTTCAGATGAACTCTGACGCTAAAGGAAGTGGGGGGCACTAGTAGGCCAAGAAGACCCTGCCCATTAGCAGCAGCAGCAGAGCAGGTTCCAAATGGATGACTGGCTTGAAAGAAGACTCTGATACAGTCTAGCTGCCTTCCTGCAGACAGTAGTTTCTGGAACAGAAGAATCTATAGAGGAAGGATCTGGACTATGGATAAGACCCAACTGAGAGGCCAAGGTTCTGGGTCCCATTTCTACCTCTGTTCTTCCTGACAAAGAATAACAACTGGACAGTGACCTGGTGGAAGGTCTGTTTGAATTACTGAAGCTGGGAGGGAAAACAAATGCTGGGATTTCCCCCCAAAATGAAGAGAGAATTGGGGAGGTAAGAAGTGGCCAGGTGAGGCTGGTCTTTTGTACCAACAATAGAGGACTGAGACTTTTCTCATCTTTCCCCATTTGGCCCTGAGTTGAGACTAGTGGAAAGGATCAGTTGGAAAGGTAGTTGGGACTCATTTCCTCATATCCTCCCCTGACTAACTGGAGGAACCCAGGAAGCACCAGGGGATGGTGGACTCCAACTTGGCTACCAGTCCCTCAAATTGCCTGGTAGGGTCTCTTAACCAAATAAGGGTATTCAACAGGGAGCTTACTGAAATTAACCACCAGTCCCTACCCTACAGATTCACACTCCCTCCCAGATCTGTCACTGGGATGATGTTCATAGGAAAGATACTGAGTTGGCAAGATATATACAACAAATCAAATGTATTAAACAGGACAGCCAAATAAATAACCATTCAACTAAAAGGTAACACAAAGCACGTGGTTGTTAATTTCACACATTGGCCTGAAGCCAAGGACCTCAGAGAATGTAAGATAAGTATACAGATAAATCATGTAAGTCAGTACATCACTGAATCAAAGGCTGTCACTGAAAGGGAACACACCCAGATTCAGGAACATGGCAGAATCTCTGACAAACCAGAAGATGAAGACACAGAACAACACAGCATAAGGGATCAGGAGCAGAGATACTCCGGGTCAAATGAGAGGCAGATTCTTTCCTCTTGTTGACAAGTACTCTCGGCTAGGACACCATCAACTATGGACTGCCACGAGGATGGACAGCGCCTGGTGCTTTGCACACATCCTTCCAGTGGCTGAGTAAATTACACAGGTCACATGATGCCATGTTCTTTCCTGTTATAACCAAAAACCAAACCACAACATGAACAAAATGGTGATTTTGAGAGAGTCTCTCTACAAACCATCCCAATATTATGAAAGACTGTTGAGATGTGTGTGTTCTTCAGGCTTGCTGGGGCCAAGTGAATCCCATCACAGTTCCCCCCACAAATCTTCTGCAGGAGTTGTTCTCTGTGTCTGTAATAAAGTGTAATTCTCTTTCTGTTTATTCAGCTGTTATATTGCCTATCAGGAACTTGTAAAACTAGACCAGTATCTTTGGATCCTTTAGTCACCAGGTTCAAGCAGGGCTTGTCACATTTACAATCCTCTATTAAAAAGCCCCCTGAGTCATGGGATATGAATGTGATTCTGACAAACTGATGAAAGTGCCATTCAAGCCACTTGATACATGTGAGGTCAAATTTCTTATAGAGAAGGTTATTCTGCTGGTAGCAGTGACTTTAGTTCACTGAGTGAGCAACCTTGAGGCTTATAGTGACTTTCTATCTTATGTCAAGTTTTACAAAGAAAAGAGTGGTGCTCTAGTCTCACCCTAAATTCCTTCGAAAGTTGATAATGGATGTCCACTTCAGTCTGTCACTTTTGAACATTTTCTTACTCATATGCACATCCCCTTGAAGTCCTTTCCCACAAGCTCAACATCCTTCATACTTTATTTAGAGCAGTCCAAGACTTAAAACTTTTTGTTTTAATTGACACTAATTCAGTAGTCCCTGTTTAAAAAATCCATGTCTAAATGACTGTGGGGCTATTTTAAGACACTGAATTAATTACTGCTGTGACCTATGAGGGACTATGGATCATATGTCAAACAACAGTCTGAAGGGGAGTAGCTTTAATTGTTAGCTCCAGGTCTTTTTCAATTGAAGATTTATGCATTAATCTCTCAACACACTTGTACTTGTTGCTAAGCAAAGAACACTGCAAGTGCAAAGAACCAAAAGGGCTCTTTCCTGGAGCCTTATGTTGAGATTAGCTCTTCCTCCACACTGAGTTCAGCTCCTAACAACCTCTATTCTATTTGAAATGTCCATATTTTGGACGTATTTTTTTCTACAGATGTATCGTCCGAGATGCTGTGTTTGTGTGTGTTTGTGCCTGGAGATGCAGATTGAACCGTTCTAGTCCAGAACTCTGGTCCAGAATTATTTTAGTTAGCCATATGTCTTCTCTTCATGGATATGGCCAATTTCCACATCCCATAAAATGTGTTTACAGCCACCAGTCCTAGCTCTCAGTTTTCTGTGCTGTTATTTAGCCCTAATTTACCCCTAAATATCCTTTAACAGCAGAATAAGCAGTGGAAGTCACTGCTAGACAATATTGTCCTCGTGGGAAAATTCTCTGGTTTAGAACCAGTCCAGTCCAGGGTGCTTGGACTAGAGAGATTCAACCTGCATTTTATCATCCTCTACAGGTACATTTTACCTGTCTAATGAAAAGATAGATACATAATGGGTATAGAATTGGATATACATTTATACTTAGTAACACTGAGCATTGGTCTAAATTTGTGCATTGTCTTTTGCAGTGTTACTGCTTTTTTTGACAGCTTCCTCAAGCAGCTCAGTATTTGGATATGAAACCTGTACAGATGGGATGCAATACCTGTAATTCATTCTTTGTTGATGTTTCACTTGAACCTTGCACTTGCACACCAATATATGTAGCTGCATATACCACTCAGCTTTTACATTTGCCAATCCAAATTTGTATGTCAAAGTATGAGCTTCATGTATGCAGAAGGTACACATGGAAATCTTACGCATGCAACTTAGTCGTACAACTTTACATATTTAGCCATTTTTGCAGAACAATCTTGATGTTTTAAACACACATTCTTAAAACTTAAATACCCACCTGCAGAAGTAAAGAAACAGATTGTTAGAGTCAGATGAGTACAGGAATCTGCTTCTTCAAGACAGGCCCAACAAGGAAAATAACACAACACCACTAGTCATCACCTCAAGCCTAAACTCCTCTAGTGCATCATTGACAATCTACAACCTATCCTGGAAAACAATCCCTCACTCTTACAGACCTTGGGAGATAGGATAGTCCTTGCCTACAGACAACCCCCTAACCTGAAGTAAACTATTTCCAGCTGCTACATATCACACCTCAGACACACTCACCCAGGAACCTACCCCTACAATAAACCCCGTTGCCAGCTCTGTCCACACATCTATACAAGCAACACGACCACAAGACCTAACCACATAAGCCACAACATCAGGGACTCATACAACTGCACATCGTCTAATATGATATATGCTAGAAATGCCCCTCTGCCATGTATAATGGCCAAATGGGACAGTTTCTACAACAAAAGATAAATGGACACAAGTCAGATATCAGGAATGGTAACACACACAAACCTGTAAGGGAATATTTTAACCTGCCTGGGCACTCATTAATGGATTTAAAAGTAACCATTCTTCTACAAAGGAATCTCACAAGCCAATTATAGAGAGGGCAAGTGGAAATGACCATATGCAATTTTAACACTGTTTCCATGGGCTTGAACAAAGACATTAACTGGATGTTGCATTATAAAGCCATCCTTTCAATGCAAAATGAGATGTTAAATGCATCAAAAGCTAAGTCTGGGACACTTCCAGCCCACTCAATTAGCCTCATTGGCACCAGTACGACTATTGACAGGTAACTTTTTTTCTTTCCCCATCTTTTTCTGTTATAAATTCTGAGTTCCTGTTATTTCCAATCCAGCTCATCTGAAGAAGTGGATTTTGCCTATGAAAGCTCATGATACCATATATACAGTAAAACTCCACTGGTCTGGCATCTGATGATCCGGCACTCCTGATGGTCTGGCACCATCAGGAACCCGGAAGTGCTCCGGGCAGCTAGACCATTGGAGCTGCTCTGTCCCCAGCTTCCCCGATTCAGCAGCTGCCCCTCGGCGCTACGGGACCAACCCGGCAGCACCCCAGCTGTCCCCGATTCAGGAGTGATGCTACTGGACCAACCCGGTAGCACCCCAGCTGCTCTGCCCCCAGGCGTCCCCAATTCAATCGCTGCTGAAACTGACCAACAGCTGACTCCGGGAAGCCCGGGGCAGAGAACAGGCTCTACTTGATTTTGTAAATCTATAAATAGTACAGCTGCTGTACTACTTGATAGCCAGGATTTGCATTTTATGTCCTAGTAAGTGTGATGATAGTGGAATTTAATAGAATCATGTAGCAATACCACTTCTAAAGAGGTAGCAAAATGGGGTAAAACAGAGAAGAGCCCAGTTAGTCCATTCTTTTCCCCATAAGGAATTTACTCGTGAAAAGGAAAATGGGTGCAGTCAAAGCATCAGTGGCAGTCTGTTCCACATAGTTACTTTGGGGAGCAGTAAAAGGAATCTTGGGGCACGGGGCAAATTCTCACTTATATGAAGCCCAAAATGTATTGTTTATATATAACAATGTTTAGCCAAAATGCAGTTGCAGGAATATCTGGCTGAGTTAAAATAGATGTCTTATATGAAACAAAGTAGGGGGATGAATTGACAATATGTTGGTATGCTTCATTCTCCTATATGGCGCAGGGAGAGCAAGAGCTTCTGCTGTGGAGGCTCTGATAGCACCATAAGTCTTTGAACATCTAGTATGAGTATTACAGGGGTGTGAGACACGCTGTTCCTTCCCCAGATGGCTTCATTGGCACCAGCAAGATTTGCCAGTACCACCGTCAGGATGACATTATATATGCTATTTTATTAAATTTTTCTAGTTGCAATTAGATATGTACTGTAGATACATATATGGATTAAGTCTATTTGGTGACCCAGCATATCCTTGGCTAACCAGTGAATGCAATGTGCTTTCTGGGGCAACACCTCTTTCTGGTGGAGGTGAACATTCTCCGGTTTTGTCCATCATTGAGAACTGGTGCACATCTCTAGAGGGAGAAACACTTGTTCACTTGCACTTTTCTGTTCGTCTTCCACTTATTCCAAGGCATAGAACTTTAGTTGAAGAATCTTAATTAGCACAACTTGAAATGAAGAATACTTGTATAACCTTCTTCCTCTGCAGGAGGAATACTCAGATTCCTAGTGAGAGTAACTTTGAGTCCCATGCAGAGACTAAGGCTCTAGCCCTAGATGATGACAGATGCATCCACAGATTACACTGATTGCAACTCTGAAAAGAGGGGTCATAGTGTCACTTTGCACAGATACTTTGTGTCTCTTTTGTGGTCTGTGGTTTCATCTTACTATGTTTTAGTGCATTACATATTTTTATTTTTGTGTTTAATTCAGCTGTTTTATTAACAACTGCTAAGTGTGAAAGCTGCAATTGAAGATATTCCATTGTATGTTACAAGACAGTTGGAAATGTTTAAAAATAGCCTCCCCTTCTGATCCCTAATGGGTTATTTTTATTGGTCATGTTAGAAGCCTGTCATTTGATTCATTCAGAGTGACAGCCTTAGTCCTTTAAAACACCGTGGAAACTTAGTGAAAGGTCAAAGCCAGTATGGGTGGCAGTTTTACAAGGCTGTAATAGAAAATATAATAGTCAGTATGGTGAAATGTCTGGTAAAAATCCAAACCAGGAAAAGTATTCATTTGCGTATGGTTAACCACTGTAGCAAAGATGTGTGTATTCGCTTGCTGAGACATGGGTCAAGGATCACAGCTAGAAGTGCTGGTAAGTTTCATTCATATATATTTAGCTACTTTTAGGACACCTCAGAAGTCTGGTTTCCAGATTTTCTTTGTAGCTTGTCATACTAAACATAGATCATTTTGAGAGAAGCAAAATGTATTGTTAATGCCAGAATGCTACTTTTAATGGGGCAGAAAGACGGAAGAACTACTTAAAGCTGAAAAAGGAAAAGATCAAAAGATTAATGCAATTCACTGGATAAATTATTTAATAAGTTATATATTTTAAGTGTGAATTGCTAGCAAAAATGAGTAAGTGGAGTTTTTTATTCCTGTAGCCTTTCAAGAAAGAAAAAAAAGATATAAACCAATGATAAGTTTAGAAACAATAAAATGGTCCTGAAATGAGCAGTTAGGAACCTCTTGAATGATAGCTGTAAGTACAGCAATGACTATTCTTAGCTTATTGCTGATATTTCACTAATTATGATCGACCAAGTTTGATTTCCTTTTCATGTCATTTTTCTTGTAATTGAATCCAATATATTTTGGGTTTATTTTTCTGTAGTTGAAGGTTTTATTCAATGTATTAATGGGGTACCATTGATTAATGGGCTGCATTTTAATGTACCTCAGGACTAACTTCATGGAAATAACAAATTTTAAATGTGAAAGAGAGATGCGGTCAGAATCAAGTCCAATTTTATATAATACCACTTTTTGTGATACTGTTTACTTATTGCACTTCAGACAGCAAGATCTATGTAAATTGACTGGTCATTTTCACTTTCTCTTCAGTCAGTTTAATTTTTTGGTTTTCAGTTGCTTAGAACAATGTATTTTTGTTTGATTATCTTTTAAGCTATATTTCTATTAATATGAATTGTTACAAGCTTTCTTCATCCCACTAAAACCTAAATTTTCAAAAGAATTACTTGAATCACACCCATGCCTTGGTGCTGCTGTAGTAAGTATATGGAGGTTATAAAGAGACCATAAGACCCCCAGTCCAGCAGGCTTTTGTGGGATTCCCCACCTCCACTTTTCCCAACAGGATGCCCTAATACAAGAAACATTCCAAGGTGGATGGCAAGGGGAGTGAATGGCCTGGATCATTGTACATTCAAAAAAAAGCAGTGGTTTAGCAGCCTATATGCAGCCTGAGTGTGTGCAAATCACCTCTCTTGCTGAACCTGTGGCCAGTGCAGTCATTAAGCTGGAACATGTGGTGTATAAACTAGTTTCTGACCATGTAGATTTAAAACAGTACAGCTTGTATGGCACTCATCCTTACTGGTAAAGTTCCACAAAATCCCTGTATCAATTAAATATAGAAGTGGGAACTAGGGATGTGAAAGGTTAACCAGTAAGCATCACCCTTAGTGGGTGATGCTTACCAGTTCCAGTTAATCGGTAGGGCTGAATCAGGGCCTGCCATGGGTAGGGGGCTGCTTGACCCCCATGGGGCCCATGTGAACAGCAGCACTCCAGCCTGTCCAGAGTAGACCCTGTCTGCAGCAGCGTGGGTGTGTTGCAGGAAGGAGCTGCTCCAGACAGCCAGAGTGGCCCCTGCTTGCAGTAGGTAGGGCGGTGTTGCAGCCTGCCCCCCCCCCCTTTAGTCGGTTAACCAGTTAAACATCACATTTAACTGGTTAACCAATTAAACTGGATTTTACATCCTTAGCGGGAATGGGTAGATATGTCCGCCTGATGCAATGAATGCACTATACTAAACTACTGAGGGCACCAACCACTCATTGCAGTGCTGGGGCAGACAGTGCTGGTAGCATAATGTTGACTGGGTACAGAGAGACTCAGAAGGCTGGTGAATGAACCAGCCAAGCACTCACCTTACAGTGGTGGCCCCTGTCTTACCGTGCTGGGCCTGGCTCTTCACTTGGCCATTGCAGCCTGGTGTACAGGGTCACAGCCCCGCTCACGTTTGACCTGGCTGCTCTTCTGTCGTGACAGGAGATGCTGCTGGGCCAAATGTGAATGTGTGGTGTTTGGACTGACTGCTCCTTGAGGTTTAAGGGCTGGGCCTAAACTGAGTGGTGCTGTGACTTCATGTGGCAACTTGCAACATCTGTAGCAGTGTTTCTCAACCTTTTTTTATAAAGTACCCCCTTTTTAAAAAAAAAAAATTATAAGTACCCCCCAGTACCTACAGCTTTCAGACACACACACATTTTCTTCTACCATTGCAAAACATTTGTTTAAACAACTTAATTGTAGCTGGGCAGGCAATGAAATTTTGGGGTGTAAAAAGTACAAAAATAATAGTGCTGTCAAACTTAAAACAAAAAAATCAGTTTTCTAAAAATTTCAGTTGTCTTGACGTCCCCCCAGACTTCTCTCAAGTACCCCGAGGGTACTCGTACCACTGGTGGAGAAACACTGATCTGGAGTGATGGGCTGGGCTCACCCCAGAAGGGAAGGAGCTGCTGTGGACTTCCATTCCAGGCCAGGAGAAATGTACATTTGTCTGTTTTTGCGCCCTTATTTTCATGATTTCTGTGGATGCAGAAATGCAGACCTACCTGAAATTTGTCCTTGTTAGGTGAACCTACTGATATTCAGGGAAAGTATTGCAACCTCACAAAAATCACGAGAGAGATCCCCCAAAATACTTCAATTGACTTAAAACTCGCTCTTATTCCTTTTACTTTTGATGGTGTCCCACCTGCCGCTTTCCCCATGCACTGATCTCTGCTCTCACATCTGTGCCCTTCTCTTTGCTGCCTCCTGTCTTCTCTTGCTACTTCTGCAAGACAACTGCTCCTGTCCAGCTTCTACTGCCGGAGACAGCCCCCTGCTCCAGTCAGCCTGACTCCGCCAAGTGCATGCTCTATTCTATGCTATGTACCTCCTCCTAGGATACTTCCTCTATCTCACCTGCATCACTGTCTCCAGCCTATGCCCACTTCTGGGACAGGGCAGCTGAGTGAGAGCTGGGTCCCTAGAGGCTGGAGGGAGGGGAGAAACATATTCCTGGGCTATGTCTATACTACAATCCTCTTCCACTAGAGAAAATGCAAATGGAGTGCTCATTTGCATATGTCGTACTCATTTGCATTTCCTCCTCGGATCCCTTTTGTGCAAGAGGTTTTTGAGCAAAAAAGCGCGGTGTAGACAGTTCCTTTTTGCGCAAAACCCCCCTTTTTGCGCAAGAGCTGTTCTTCCTCAAAAAATGGATGAGGGATTTGGGGCATGATAGGGGGCTCTGGGCTGGTGTAAGAGGGTTTGGATGTGGGAGGGATGGGCTCTGGGTGTAGGGATGGGCTCTGAGTGGGGCCAGAAATTAGGGGTTCAAGATATGGGACAGGGCTCCAGGCTGGGGCATTGGTGTGGAGGTGAGGGCTCTGGCTGGGGCCTGTGGGCAGGGATGAGGGGTCATGGGTTACAGGAGAGAGGTCAGGGTTGATGTGTGAAGACATAGAATTATTGGATTGGAAGAGACCTCAAGAATGAGAGAGAACGGCTCTTGTGCAAAAGGGATCCGAGGAGGAAATGCAAATGAGAGCGCGACATATGCAAATGAGCACTCCATTTGCATTTCCTCTTGCAGAAGAGCATTGTAGTATAGATTTAGCTCTGGAGTCCTGGGCTCCCTTTTTTACAGTATGGTCTGCTTTGCTTCCCTCACTCCACTTAATGCTGAACAGAGGGAGAGGACAGGTGAGAGCTGCCTCTGCTGATGCAGACAAAACTCCCTGTTCCTTTGATTGCCTCATAGTCTCAGGCAGCACTATCAGTGGAGCAAAGTGATCTCTCTGCAGGGCATAGAAAACAGAGCACCAGGCATGGCACTTGCAGTCCAAAGCCTGCAGCAGCCTTCAGTGGCTGCAAAGAGAACTGCAGCATCAGTTACAGTTCAGGCAGAAATTTTGGCCTGCCTGTGCTTCTTGTGAGAAGCTTCTTTGCACAATTTCAGCACTCACCAAAATATGAGGAGAGTTGGTCACTGCAGTGGTATTTAGCTTTCAGTACAACCAAAACAAAAACCCTGGAATTACCTAACAGGAAAACAGGCAGCTAGCTAATTATGTGCGGTAGATATGAAAGACTGACCAAAATGTATGCAGGCTTGAGATGAAATCGACTCACTTTCAACCCTGAGACCACAACACAGGGGCAGTAGTGGAGTTCTCATGTAGCTGCCATTCTACTTGAGCCAACTGTAAAGGAAGTTTGTGTTAAGTAACCGTGCATTCTTGTTGCCCAGGTCACCCATACTTTCACCCTTAGCAAGGTCATAATTCTGTTCACTAGCACAGCACTGCATCAAGGTTAAAGTGCTATTGTGAGCTTGTACAAGTGGTCTAGGTGCACAGTGTTCTACTGCTGTTGTGTTTGCTTGCCTCTTAGTCAACTGTTCACTGGAGTACAATCGGTATTTGGTCAGTGAGTTCATTGGAGCAGGACTGAGCCCTGATATTAATGCTGGTGGTTTGAGATAGTATACGTTTCTTGCAGTTCTTCAGCAATTTCTTTAGTTGGTTTAAGAACAATCAAACAACTGACTGCTTTTGGCCTCTGTGCAAAATACTGGCTCCATGAAAATCAGTGGGACTTTCAGTTGGGTCAGGATTTCACTCCCATTATTTTGGTTGCTTCACATAGCTTCAGTAATTTTCAACCTGATCATCTAGTAGAAGGAAGGCTTGTTTTGTTTTACTTTACTACTGTTTTGAGTAATCCAGAAAGTGATTCTACAGAAATGACACTGAGGGTTCTATACAGGCAGTCCCCGCGTTACATGGATCCGACTTACATCGGATCCCTACTTACACACGGGGTGAGGTAACCCCGCACTAGCTGCTTCCCGCAGCAGACCAGGGAGACACGAAGGTTAAAGTGCTATTGTTAGCTTGTACAAGTGGTCTAGGTGCACAGTGTACTACTGCTGTTGTGTTTGCTTGCCTCTTAGTCAACTGTTCGTCTTTTAATCTGCAATTGTGGAAATTAGGTTTAAAGCCACCTCAAATTGTTTCTGAGTATAAAATAAATAGCTGCAGGGAGGAATTGGGTCCAGGCTGGTACAATAAGATTTTATTCTATAAAGCTAGTACAGTTGGCCCAAAATGTTGCAAATCTTTGTTATATATGCATAATATAGCAAATAAAAGTGATATCATTTTGATGCCAGTAACATGTATGAAAGGATCTTTATCTATAGCAAATAAGTAGAGCCCTGCAAATCCATGGGCATCCACTTTATATCTGTGGGTATCACATCTGCAGATGTGGATATGGATAACCACAGTTCATTTTTGCAAATATTGATGTGGATACATATTTCGTATCTAGAACCCTGCAAATTTGAAGATATCCACTTTATATCTGCGGGTATCCACATCTGCGCCTGTCAATGCAGGTATCTGTGGCTCATTTTTGTAGATGCAAATGTGGATACAAATTTTATATCTGCACAGGACTCTAAATATAAGAGTCTTTAAAGTAGACAAAGCATAAACAAAAGAAGCAGCACTCTCAGGATGTAATATAATAACCTAGAGGGTTTTTTTTTAATCCAAATACTAATAGTTTAAAAAAAAACTATTAGTATTGAAAAAGCAGTGGACTGTAAAACCTCCCCGAAAACTTTAATATAAATATTTAATAATATATTGTCCCTGGCTGAATACAATTGAAGATAAAATAGGGTTCAGATATGAGGAAGTGCAAAAAATTCCCTGGTGTGACTGAGACTAAATTACATAAAATTGGCTCCAAGATTACTTTTGGTTTTTTTTCCATCTCTTTCACCAGAATCTCAAAGGGTATGTCTACACTACCCTCCTAGTTCGAACTAGGAGGGTAATGTATGCATACCGCACTTGCTAATGAAGCCCGGGATTTGAATTTCCCGGGCTTCATTAGCATAAGCGGGGAGCCGCCATTTTTAAATCCCCGCTGCTTCGAACCCTGTGCAGCGCGGCTACACGGGGCTCGAACTAGGTAGTTCGGACTAGGGTGCCTATTCCGAACTACCGTTACTCCTCGTGAAACGAGGTGTACCGGTAGTTCGGAATAGGCACCCTAGTCCGAACTACCTAGTTCGAACCCCGTGTAGCCGCGCTGCACAGGGTTCGAAGCAGCGGGGATTTAAAAATGGCGGCTCCCCGCTTATGCTAATGACGCCCGGGAAATTCAAATCCCGGGCTTCATTAGCAAGTGCGGTATGCATACATTACCCCGCTAGTTCGAACTAGCGGGGTAGTGTAGACATACCCAAAGTTTGTTAGGGATTTTCTCTTAACAGGACTTATCGTTTTAGTTAACCTTCCATTCAGATCCAGTGTATTCAAACACTAACAAAGGGGCCAACTTCTAAGATGATGTAAAATCTGCTGGAAATCTTGTTGTGGCATAATGTCATAATGTTTTCATTTCTATATCTTGACAGTGTGTTCTCATACCATTTGATAAACTCAAAATTTTAAATCATGTTCTGCCATAATGACATGACTGTCAAACTGTAATGAGCCCCCAATGCAGGGCTAGTATTCTTTAATAGGATTGGAATTTTAACTTGAAGTGGACAATGCAAGTTTCCAGAATGGTTGAGTCCACAAATGAGTAAGTGCTGTCCCAAGCAGCTATAACACACTACCATTCCGATTTGATAGGTTTTTACACTATAAGGAGAACATGATATGCAAATAAATGGAAAATATAACCTCCTTTTCACTTATAACCTCAGGATATCAGAACTATTCTTTGAAGAGCATTTTAGGAACTCATATAAAACTAGAGAACTACTAAATATGGTGTGTAACTGAAGAGAAGATGGATGAATATCTTAGGGGGGGTACAGGCTCTGGGCTGCCCCCCCGCTCCTGTAGGGTCGGGCAGGTTGTGGGAGTTTCCCCTTTGCAGCAGTTCCCTCCCTCACAAACACAGCCTGCAGGCTGGGCCATAGTTCCTAGCTTCTGTTGAGGGGGAGGAACCCTCCTGGGTAGGGCCATGGGATGGCCACTGTTTTGGGGCAGGAGGCACTTACCTGCTCAGTTGCAGAGCCTTGTGTACATCTGGCCAGTTTCTTGCTGGTATGGCTGCCCCTAATAGTCCCTCTGCTGTATTGTTCTCCCCTGTGGGCTCACTGCTCCCATTGGCCACTCTCAGTATTGTGCCTCCTCTTTGCCCTTCCCTTTTCAAATTCTAGAAAAGGGTCCCATTCTAGGCATTTCCCGTTTTCCTGGCACAACTAAATGCTGACCTTGCTTTAAGTTTGGAGCAAGAGGAAACTGCATACCAAATTTGTCTGTGAGTCTGTTCAAAAACTCCTCCTAGATGGTAAGAGCGAGGACCACCAGACACACTCTAACATATCCAAGGCTCGACAAACCGCGGCAAGAGCTACTCACCAGCCCCGCACTGCGCGAGTGCCAAACCAGTGCTGCGCATGCGCGCCACGCCAGTGTGAAAAATATATATATATATATATATATATATATATATAAAAAAAATACACATGCACACACAGGGCTTGACAAACTGCTGATTCTACTTGCCCATGGCAAGTAGATTTCAGCCGGTCGCTTCGTGTGCCCCATTCACTGGTGCAGCGTGCATGTGCCGCACCGGTCTGGCGCATGTGCGGTGTGGGGCTAGCGAGTAGCTCTCGCCGTGGTTTGTCGAGCCCTGTGTGTGTGTGTGTATGTATATGTATATGTATATGTGTATATGTATATGTATATATATATATATATATATATATATAGCTTGATTACCACACATTCTTGTGTATCATAGTACGTGGGTTGTTCTATTAGTAGCAGTTAATGTTATCCATCTGTAAAAGAGAAGTTAGAACAAATTTATGTTCAAATTTATTTCCAAGTTCAAATGTATTTCTGTGTTTATCACATCTCTATTGACTCCTTCAGGATTCCCACTTGCTGTTTGATTCCCCTTCTTTCCACTGCTCACCTCCATTCTGCTACTAATAGTAGACTGAAGTGATCGAAAACACTGGGATTTTTGAAGCTCTCATGTAATAATTAGGACTCAGAGCACTTATGAAATTGGGATTCTTTAATTACTTTCCCTTTGCTGCTGTCAGTGCCAACTCAATATAGTGTCATTATAGGAGGAAACAGGGGGTTGTGGGGAGAGACTTCAGAGGATTGGGGAGATGGAAAACTCAAGAAAGGAAGAAAAAGGGAGAGAGTGGTAAGAATAAGAGACTGTGAGAGGGAGGAGGGATGGAAAAGAGAGAAGCCTCAAGGAAAGGGGGATAAGACAAGAACTAAGAGTGAAGGGAGGTGAGTGAGGGATGAGGAAGGAAGCAGACAGACATCTGAGATAATTATTTCCATGAAGACACAGGGTATCCATCTATTTTTATCCATAATCTCCTAGGCTACATCTAGACTGCAGAGTTAAATTGGAAAAAGTTACGTTCTTTCGAAAGAGGCTTTTCTGAAATTTGGCGCTTTGACACATCCCTTATGCTTTGTAGAACGAGGTTTACAGGGATTGCAAAAGAGATCGTCTGCTTTTCAGCTTTTTTGGAAAAGGAGACACGTTCCTTGGACACAGCATTGCTGTGTATCTGTCTCAGCCCTCTTCCCCTTCTATGATGATTCATTTACAAGATGTTGTTGTTATAATAACCTGTCTTGAAGCTATGACATTTGTAGTTGAATTATAGTGATTGCATTTCCCAACTTCTAGGTGTTGCCCTATTTCTTTCTTGTCTCTCTTCAAACAAAGGGTGGAGCTACATTTTCCTAAATGCATCCCAGTAACACCTGTTTATATGGATTACTAGAAGTCTGCCTTCTGACAGAAAAGAAATTACTTCCTTCTGATTTCTATGTGCTGGAGTTAATCACAACTATTAATGGTCTTAATTTATGTATGCTAAAATCAAAAGGACTCAAATTTCAGAGGATTAAGTTCCTGTGAAAGATGCTCCTCTTCTGCTAAACTTGACTAAAACTTTACTGATTTCAGTCAAATTATAAGCAGACGATTGTGGAATCTTCTTTCCACTGCTGTGTTCTGAAAGTGCGTTTAATTTGTACAATCTCTTATACAAGATCCTACTGAAAGGATGAATTTGTCTTTTACATTGGAAGTTGAGTTCTTTTTTTTTTTATCTCCATTCTTTAGGTATCCAGCTGCCTAAGGAAGATGAAATCTCAGTACCCATGATATCTGATTCCCCATCTAAGGATGCCGGAGAGAATGAGGATCTCGCCATCGAAGAGGAAGAGAAGATCAAAGAGGAACCTTTAACTATCTCAGAACTGGTGTACAACCCAAGTGCCAGCTTGCTGCCCACTCCAGTTGATGATAATGAGATAGACATGCTCTTTGACACCCCGTTAAGAGCAGAGAATGAGAGAGAAGATACAGATTCATTTGAGGAACTGGAAGTGGATGAAAATGCATTCTTGGTTGCTGAGGAAGAGGAACTGAAAGAAGCCCGTAGAGCACTTAGGTGTAGTTATGAATTTCTAATGAGCAACATACAGGTAAACGCCTTTGTGAAGAGTTTCTCCAGGCTTCTTTTTGTAGGCCTTGGACTATTGTTGTTTGTGTTCCCACTCCTCCTTGTCCTCCTGGAGTCGGACCTTGATATCTCCTTTCTTCATGAAATCCGTCAGACGCCAGAGTTCCAGCAGTTTCACATTGAATATTACTGTCCTCTTAGGCAGTGGGTGGCTTGCAAAATAAACTTCATTCGTGACATGCTGGGAAGTTCTTAAACGTTAAAGAAATATGATACAACTAAGGGCTATATTCAAAATTTCAGTTAGCACTAGCTTCTCAATGCCCATGGGGCCATCAGCAGGTAGCTACCTTCAATTTCAAACCATTATAGACTGTTCAAGATTTAACATTTGTTTTTCATACTTAAATAGTTGCTTTAGTTACAGGCTTATCTGGTGGCCTTTAAATAACCAAAAAGAGGTCTTATTTTTATTGCATAGTTGACTTCCTGCTCATCTATTGTATCAGACAAGACTGGGTGGTACTAGGGTTTATTTGTAACATTACAAGCCATGATATTCTGAATCTTAGTGATAGCAGAGCCGAGAAGAAATGTTTTTGAATATACTCCTTAGTGGTGTAACAGTTTTTTCTAACCAATGCCTATATCAGCAATGTTTATGCTGGGTTTTTTGTTTGTTTTTTGTTTTTATATTTTGTGTTTAAAATATTTTGGTAAATTTTTAGCAAAATATGACTTCTGACATTATTTAAATGTACAGATTGGTAAAATTAATGCACAAGGGCACGTAGGGGATTTTTTAAAGTTTTACCAATCATTTTTTAAAAATATTTTGGCTGGACAATTGAGTTTATTATAACTATATAAAAGATGGCCTACAGTTTGGAAAAAATACAGGACGTTTATTTAAGTGTTGTGGGGCGATGCTGGTGAGGGGAGATGAAATGACACAGAATCCTAAAGTTTTTAATGGTGCAGTTCTAAAGCTAAAGGGGGTGAACTTTTTAAAGAAAATAATCCACTTTCATCTGTGTCCTGTCATCTTACATTTCAATCAGTGCTAAGTATTCAAGATAGTGTAAGTAAGTTTTGCCAGACAGTGGTGGACCTTCGAGTAAATATGAATTATTGTACATAACATGGAAAGATGAAGAGATGGTTGAATCAGAAATATCTAGCTATATTGGTAGATAAGTAACCTACTTTTTAAAAATGGCTAGAGCATAAAATATACAATACTTTAAAAATCAAGGCATTAGATTGTATAGTTGACATGCAGATAGTCTACTGAATCATAATAAAAGGTAAAATATTTTGAGAGAAATATCTTGGTTCTTCATTCCTTTTGTCATTATTCCGTGAAACACATCTCAGAGGATCAGCATTTAATATCTTTGCTTCCTGTATTGCTGACTGTCTTACAATGTATGTGTGGCATTGTACTCATACTATTTCCCTATTGATAGGACTCCAGTCATTGGGGTCAATTGTAATTTTAATGTGCTGAGGATTTGCTCCCAATATTATTCAGAGAATATACACAAAACATTAGCATTTAGAAAAATCAGCAGGAGCCCCCATACCAATCCTAATGTTATAGCAAAGAAGTAGCATTTTGTAAACTGGTGCACCATCATATAGGATTGTTTTGTGGGGGTTTTTAAGTCAAAAGCATTAGGCTTGATCCTTCAGCCTTAACATAGCTAAAACTCATATTAAAGCCAATGGAAGTTTGGCTGTGTACTGACTGCAACTTCACCTCATAATGTTTGCGTGCTTTATAAAGATATATTTAAAATTAGAGATCTATTTGAGTCTTTCATATTGTACATACATATTGTAACTAATTCATACACTTCAGAATCATTTATGCTTGACAGAGGGGATTCCCACGGGAGAATTTGTTTCCTCTTTTTCTTTTACAACATCTTTCAAGGATAAAACAATCATAGCTCCTAGTAATTGCTCTTCTCCATTGTGACCATTTGGGTTGTTTCCCCATTTCCCAAAGAACAGAGACTACATAGAACCATTTAGTCTTCTCTCGTCTATCTTTTGTCACTAGCTTGGTTCCAATGACAATCACTATTGTATGTATTTCATCTTGCATAATGTCCAGCTAAGCAATCCATTCCCCTTAAACATGAATCATCCAGCCTAATAGAATTTTTGACAATGAGCTAAAGTAGACATTTTCCCTTAACTGGACCTGATTCATACAAATGGTTTCCTAAAACAAATGTGTCAGCTGAGGGGTTCTAGGTGGTGATGGTTATGAAGGTTGGCAGCTTGCTAGAATACAGGGACAGGGTTCCATTCTGGAGCCTATTTATTAAGTCCTTTAATTATAAAAAGTTAGGTGCTGTGTTTTAAAGTGTAGTTTTGTCTATGTAAAGTCATTGAGCTCCAGAAAAAGGAGCGTTTGTTTTGTTTGATTTAATTCTATCAGAAAATGGTAAAGTTGCATGGGGAAAAATTACCTCAGAGAATTGATAGTGCAATAAGGAGATATGTAGGAGTAAATGCAGGGGAGAAAGAGAATGTGTGTTTTACTGTATATGTATACAGCCTTGGACTTTTAAAGTCTCTACCACCATACAGGAGATTTTTTTTTGATCTATAAGATGAATTCCACCAAGAAACATGGAGTTCCCATAACATACTTTTTTACAATATTGGGAGTTTAAGGGGCTGGAACTTTGTGTAATACACACACTATTTGTGTATATTATACAAACATACATTGTATGGCATATACATACCCACACATGTAGAAACAATCTTGTAGTTAGTGCTGAAGGAGGAGAGTTGGAATATGAAGAATGTATAGGTACAGTATTGTGTACTTGTTTGTGCTTGGATATATTGTAAAATGTTATGTACTTGAAATCTATTTTGTGGTTTGTCTAATATTTATAAACACTACTCTGGGAAGAATTAAAAATGGGTTTATTTAATTGACAAACAAAAAACCTGGGCGGAAGTGTACCTGTAACTCAAGCCTTATCTTTGTACAGTGAATTTCACATTTCTCTGTCAACATCCTGATTGTTTTGTATATTGATATGATGGCAGGAATACCTAATAAAAATACACCGGAAAAAAGCACTTTGCAGTAATGCCACTTTTTATGATAAAGGAGTATTACTTAATGTTTGATGTTAACCTAATGTCCTATTAATCCTGTACAAACAAATATGGTTTTCACAATATGCTTTTTTTGGGGGGACTGTGTTGTCCTATTAAATGGTAAAGTTTATGGGACTGCTGCAAGTGGATGTTTTCTATATATGTTTTAACTGTTGGATACAGTAAGTGTGTCAGTCTTAAAAGTAGGGGTTTTTTCATAAAAAAAATCTTGTTTGAACTCTTTGGTGTATTTCAGAGTGTCATGAAGTCACACAACTTAAGGGGACAGCAGCTCATCTAGTTTCAGTTCCTCTAGATCACAGGCCAACAATACCCAGCATCCGCAATCTAAAATCAATGATGTTTGGTTAATTTATACCGTATTTGTCTAAATGTATGTTTGTATTCTATACAAAAAGCCACTGCATACTCAGTTAGGAAGATACTAATTGTAACTCCATAGCTAAGGTAATGTTGAGTTATTCTCTTAAAAGCAGGAACTTAACTTTCTTGTAATATATGAAGTAGAGATGTGAATGACTAGGTGACTATCCCCAGCTGGTCCTGGGCTGCATGCAGCGTTTCAAAGTGGCAGCACCATGTAGAAGCGGTGATGAGCTGGAGACACCCCAGGTGACCCCGGGTTCCATGTGGCGCTGCTGCTTTGAAATGCCACAGGGAGCACAGGGCCAACGGGGGACTACTTGAGTCTCCCGCTGGCCCCGTGCTCCCTGCATATCTTTTGCCTTTTGAAGTATAGCAACACCTCTAAGGCTGTTGCTACGCTTCAGAGGCGGAGGTGCCCTTATCGAATAGTCAATGCAAATTGCATTACCCCCCGAGTATGAATACTCCTCAAAATTACTGATTTCATTGTCAATACTGAATTAATTTTTCTGGAAGCTAATTAAGAAATATTTCTTAGTTACATTTAAAAATAAGTTTGCAGAAAGTCAAACAATTGTTCTGAGTTGTGCATTGCCCCAGTCCTTGTAATAGGTACTAATTCAGGTGACAATGAAGGTACAGTACTTTATTTCAGAATTGTTTACTACTCATCAAAGCAATAAAGGGATAAAATATTATGAAGTTCTGCACTACTGTCTTCCAAAATGAATGTGTGCGAAAGACTAACTGAGGGAGGATAGCACCAAATATGTATAAACTAAGAAGTCTACACCTTAAGAGACATGGTAGGATTGGTATTATTTTTTCTAAAACGAGCCTTTAATTTCAAAAGTACAAGAAACTGCTGTAGGGTTTGAAGGGTCTCATCAGCTGTGAGAGACTCCAGGAAAACCTGTCCTATTTGCAGCAACATATTTCTGATTTTTTCATATCAGCTTTCAAGAAAGGTTGGCGTGATCTGTGTGTATACCTCAGGCCAGCGGGGTTGACAGCCACAATGGACCCAGGGACAAAGTGTGTGTGTGGGGGGGGGGGTTGGTGGCAAACTCCGTGCCCACCCAGAAGAGGTGGGGCCAAGGGCAGTCAGCCCTTAATACCACCAGGAGCACAGTGCTGGACATCCCCCTCCCCAGCCCTAGACTGGTGCTCCCATGGCATTTCAAAGGGGCTCAGAGTAGGGATGTTAAATCGCAGGTAATCAGCTCAACAAATGGTTGATGAAATAGCCATTGACTACTCAATTAGTTGATATGGGTGGAAACTGCAGAGCCACTGCAGGTCAGGAGCTAACCCCACTGTGGCTCTGACTTTTAAATGAATTAAGAGCCATCAGGCTCTTAATACGGTTAAAGGCAGAGGCATAACACTGCGGGGGGGAGGGAGGGAGAGACAGGGTATTAGCCAGGAATCAGCTGAACCAGCCTAGCAGCTCTTAATACATGTAAAAAGCAGATGTGCAGCTGGTGGGGTGGGACCAGGAGCTAGTGGGCAAACAGTTGTTCCCACTTGCTCATGGTCCCCCCCGCAATGCATCTGCTTTTTAAATGTATTAAGAGCCTGATGACTCTTAAAAAGCTGAGGTACAGTGATGGGGACTGGGAGAGAGCCAGGAATCCCATATGCCTTTGCCTCAGATAGAGGCAGCAAGGGGTGGGGGAGCAACTAGTCACTACTCAACTACCTGATGAGCATATATTTATTGGGTAGTCAATTAGTCGCTTACATCCCTGGCCCAGAGCTCCTGGGTGCACTACTGCAACAGCAGCTGGGAGCTCCAAGACCCTTTGAAATGCTTGGCCCCATGCAATTGTCTCCTTTGCCTCCTCCCTTCTCCCCCATCAATGGGCCTATCTCAGTCCTTGCAGCTGTTAAAGGCCTTCTTGAGAGCAGGGACGATGGTCCACCTTATGTTTAGCGGTTTTTCATTCCTTAGCTATATAATGGACAGTGACTGATCTAGTTATTCCTCAGTAAAAACGAACCCTCCTCTTGCAGATCCTTATAGGAACCCCTTCTGAATTGCTGAAGTAGGCTCCTTTGTGTTAGATTTTTTTTTTTCAAGATCGCTTAATGGCAATCAATTTGGCCAGATGAAGTCAGTGGGATTATTCCATTAGACACCATTATAAGGGGTCACACTCTGTCCTAAATGCTGCATGCTCACTCCAGGAAAATTAAGCTGTTTTCTATCTTGACTCCTGTCAAATGATGCTTAGAGATCTAGAATGATCTGAATTTAAAACTGTGGTGTAATATTTAACGAGAGTTTTTTTTTTTAATAAACACAAGTTTGTCATAATCGTGGTGTCAATAACAACGGTGTCAAAATGGGGAATAAGGGATCTCTGCTTTCATGCAGAAGGGGAGAGAGGTTGAAAATACTATCCATAATTTGAGTTAATTAAAATAATCCAAAATAAAATCTGAATAAGACATGCTTCTTCTTTGTGGCATTCTGATCTCTCTGAATTCATTTTGTATGTACAGAGAATTCCTTTGTCTGCTGTACAGGGATAACAGATAAAACAATGCAGAAAGGAAGTAAACTGTGACCCATGAAAATACTGATAATGTATCCCATTGGATAGAGACAGTGATCTTGATTTTCAGTCTTACTTTTTATGTTCTGGTGGTTTTAATTAGAGCAATGTTTGAAGTAAGATGAAATTAATTTCTTATTTTGGAAAATAATTAACTATTGATTATGCTCCATAATTATACATGCCTGGAGGTAGCTATCAATAAAAGACATTGAAAAGCCCCAATTTCACTGTCATGTGCCCCATTTAGAATCTTTAATAAGAAGAATTAGCATAGCATATGAAATGTGTTGAAAATGGACTTTTTAATCACTTAAAATATTTTCCTATTTTTACTATAATGGCAACCACAATAGCTTATGTAGAAAATGTGATCAATGAAAAGCGGTTGATGCATTTTTGACTCTTAGTTCAATTTAGCAACTTGGAATAAGGGGGAAAAAGTCAGCACCATGAAGCTAGAGGTACTCTGTAGCTTACCACCACGTGATCTATTCATCACAGTTTGAGAATCTTTGTATTATTATTATAGCTTGCTGGAGGCCACAAATTGTATCAGAACAGCCTCTGATATAGTCAGTTTATTTTGGGTCTGACCACAATGTTTTTGCTAATTATTAAATCTTGATTTTGCACACACCAGAATATTGAAAAGTTCAAAATTCCTTAAAGCAAATGTCATGCCAAAATTATTCAACACTTATGTACTGAGGTAATTATGGTTTTGGCATCTTCCTAGAAATTCACACAAAAGGAAAACATGGTTTTTCCTTGGTTCTGAAAAATGTGTAAAATCTACCCGTGTTCAATATTGTAGCAGAGTTCAATAGTTATTAAAGTATTGCTTCCAAATGATATGATTAAAAACCCTTATCACAAGTTATAACTATGCATCTATAAAGCTGTCTAGTAAATTTCTCGGTGATCTGTTGGAAATTCATAGATTTTTAAAGCCAGAAAGGATAGTTATGATGATCTTATCTGATTTCCTGCCTAAACAGGCCATACAGTTTCACCAGACATTTCTATATTGGGGGAAAAAAGGTATTGTGCTCTACTATTAAAATTAACACTATTCAGTCCAATAACTTGTGGATGAAGTAGTGAATATATTCTGTGCTTATACTGCATTTAGTGCACGGGAGGGGAAGGAGGCTCCCAGGCACTACAATAACTCTGACCTCTGCCACTTGAACTAATGAGATAATTGGTAACAGTTGTGGGCTGTTCTCCTCTGTGTGGACCAAACACCAGAAAAGAATGACTGACACACACACATACTTTCTTAATAGTTTGCTGATGTCAGAGGAACCATAAGACTTGAAATTGTGTTTGATATCAGGCTTCAGAGGGGAGTGTTCATTAATGGTTATAGACTCTTCTTGCCCAATGTGCTCATCTCCCTCTGCTCCTATCCACTCCTCCACTCCTAATTTCCCACCACTCTGCTCCTATCTACTTTTCCAACTATTGTTCCCCTCATCTTCCCTCTTCACTTCTATTCAACACCTCAGCCATTGCTGAGTGAGGAGGGAGAAATAGTAACCGGAAATTTGGAAATGGCAGAAGTGCTTAATAACGTCTTTGTTTCAGTCTTCACCGTCTGATGATGAAGGAATGCCTAACATAGTGAATGCTAGTGGGAATGAGGTAGGTTTAGAAGATAAAATTGAAAAAAGAACAAGTTCAAAATCACTTAGAAAAGTTAGATGTCTGGAAGTCATCAGGACCTGAAGAAATGCATCCTAGAATAGTCAAGGAGCTGCTAGAGGAGGTATCTGAGCCTTTAGCTATCATCTTTGAAAAATCATGGAACTACAGACCAGTCATTTTAACTGTGCCAGGGAAGATTAATAATGAAGCCAGTAATTAAGGAATCCATCTGCAAACACCTTATACTGATAATAGGGTAATTGGTTTGACATGATTTGTTCTTTACAAATCCAAGCTGGCTGTTACCTATCTGATGCTTCTTTGATTGATAACAAGTCTCCTGGATAAGGGAGAAGCAGTGGACATGATATACCTAGACTTTAGTAAGGCATATGATACAGTCTCACATGATATGAATAAACTGAGCAAATACAACTTAGTTGGGGCTACTATAAGGTGGGTGCATAACTGGCTGGATAACCATTCTCAGAGTGTAGTTTTTAATGGTTCACAATCCTGCTGGAAGGGCATAATAAGTGAAGTTGCACAGGGTGTCTGTTTTGGGACAAGTTCTGTTCAATGTTTTCATCAGCTATTTAGATATTGGCATAGAGAGTATGCTTATTAAGGTTGCAGATGATACCAAGCTGGGAGGGGTTGCAATTGCTTTTGAGGATAGGGTCATAATTCAAAATGATCTGGACAAACTGGAGAAATGGTCTGAGGTAAATAGGATGAAGTTTAAATAAGGATAAATGCAAAGTGCTCCACTTAGGAAGGAACAATCCGTTTCACACATACAGAGTGGGAAGCGACTATCTACGAAGGCGTACTGCAGAAAGGGATCTAGCGGTCATAGTGGAACACAAGCTAAATATGAGTCAACAGTGTGACGCTTTTGGAAAAAAAGCAAACATGATTCTGGGATGCACTAACAGGAGTGTTGTGAGCAAGACATGAGAAGTCATTCTTCCGCTCTACTCTGTGCTGATTAGGCCTCAATTGGAGTATTGTGTCCAGTTCTGGGCAACACATTTCAGGAAAGATATGGAGAAATTGGAGAGGGTCCAGAGAAGAGCAACAAGAATGATTAAAGGTCTAGAAAACATGACCTATGAGGGAAGAGTGAAAGAACTGGGCTTGTTTAGTTTGGAAAGGAGAAAACTGAGAAGGAACGGAGCAGCAATTTTCAGGTATCTAAAAGGGTGTCACTAGGAAGAGGGAGAAAAATTCTCCTTGGCCTCTGAGGATAGGACAAGAAGCAATGGGCTTAAACTGCAGCAGGGGAGGTTTAGGTTGGACATTAGGAAAAAGTTCCTAACTGTCAGAGTGGTTAAACACTGGAATAAACTTCCTAGGGAGGCTGTGGGATCTCCATCACTGGAGATATTTAAGAGCAGGTTAGATAGACATCTATCAGGGATGGCCTAGATGGTACTGGGTCCTGCCGTGAGGGCAGGGGACTGGACTCGATGACCTCTGAAGGTCTCTTCCAGTTCTACTGTTCTATGATTCTCCAGATCATGTCCCCCTCCTCTTCTGCTCCAATCAATCTCCCAGCCCAACTCTTTCCCCTCTTAGCCTTGGTATAGGTCCAATCTTCCTAGACCCTGGCCCTGCTTCCTTCCCTGTCTGCACCTATACAACCTTCCTATCCCTGTTTTGTAACCCCTTCTCTAAACATTTATATACCCACCAATCCCCGCTAATCCGATATTCCTCCCTCTCTGCTCTCCACTGCCCCCTGCAATCTTCTCCCTGTGCTCCTCATTCTCTGTATATTCAAATGAGGAGGATTCCTTCTCCTCTTCTAGGATGTGTAAGTGCCAGCAGGAGAGTACAATGAGGCTATGTCTACACTATGGTGTTTTTTTTTTTCAAAAATGCTAATTAGCATTTTTTCATGCTTCATTTGCATAGTCTCTTCAGATCCGTTTTTGCACAAGAGGTTTTTGCCTGCAGAGGCATAAGGATCTTACGCAAAAAGGGTTTTTTGCGCAAAACGGAAATGTCCACACTGCATGTTTTTGCGCAAAAACCTCCTGTAGTGTAGACAGCCTGAGAGCACAAGAGAGACAGTCTTCCTAATCTGTTCTGGTGCCAGGTTCATAGCAGTCGTAACAGGGTATCAGGCAACCTTATCTACAGGTGGCACTAACAGCCCTGTCTATTATAGATGTGGTTTTATATTATTTTTGTAAATGCTTTTTCTTCCCCTCTTCTTCACCAGGATGGTTTTTAATGGGTATAGCAATCTTTCATGATGGCCAAATTACACATTTTTGTTACCTAATAAAGAGTTCTAAAAACTATTCCCAATCATCAGTCAGCATTTCTGTTTTTTAAATATTCTGCTCACAATTACCTTCCTCTTTTGAAATGGTCCTTTTAAAGAGCCACAGATACATATTAGTTACTTTTTGTGCAGCTCTGATGTTGGAGCTCCCTAGCAGAGGCAGGTTAAGTGCTTGCTAACACATACACAGTGAAATGCATTTATACCTCTTTTGTCCCTTACTGAAAGCAGCCGTTATGTTAACAGCCAATTCTCAAAGCACACTGCATTAAAATTAACTGTCTCCAAAGCTTTTTGTCTGAGCTACTCTTACTGAACTAGTAAGTCACACCAGGTTAGTAAAACATGTTCAACCAATTCCTCCTGTGCGTCATTGGTAAGATATAAAAAGTTATTTTCCATAAATCTCCTTCTGTTTATACTCCCTATTCCTATGAACACTTTAAAAATGCCCAATTATAGCAAACATTATCTTCTAGATTATAACTGGCTCATTTGTAAAACTTATCTATGGTTAGATAATTGTGCATGTTTAACTTACCTTGTCCATCTAGTACCCACAAGGGTTGGCAGAAAGAAAGGATAGGAACTTTATCTTCAGCTATTTGTGTCTGCTGATGTAGCTTCTTTCCTGCTTGTGAATGACTGGACTACTTTACATTGCTGAATTTTTGTTGGTTCTGTTTCTGTGCATAGAAATTTGTTATTGCAGAATCATCAGACCCCTCTCTGGCCTCGTCATCTGAGTAGAATGATCAACAAAATCAATCAGAAATTCCAAAAGCCAAACACATTTCTCCAAACATGGGAACTAGTAAAGGCTAATGAGATAAAAATGGCTGTAGAATTTTGCAAATTAATAATTATTACTCAGCATTTATAAAGCACTTTTTACATGTGGTTTTTACACTACCAAGGTGATCCAGGCTGGGAGTTAATGGGCCTTTTTGACTCCATCAAAATTAAAAGGGAAATTTCAGTGTGTTCTTAGCATATATGCCTGATTAATTTTATATTCTTCTTCGAGTGGTCCCCGTGGGTGCTCCACTCTAGTTTGTCTAGGTGTCGGGCTTGTCCCGGTGCCGCTGGTCAGAGGATTTTACAGCGCAGTCAGCTGGACCACGCATGTGCGGTTAGCGTCTCGCCCCGTTCGCGCCTTTGGCTCCGCCAGTTCCTCTCAACCATCCTCGATTGCTGGCGGAGCTTCCTTCTTCTCCTCGGTGTGAGGATTGGTCATCTGGGGAAAAAAAAATTACAGTTTAGAGTCTTATAGTTAATTGGTTGTTCCTGTTATACTGTTCCGGATAATTTTAAAGAAAAAAATTTTTTTTTTACTTAGTTAGCGTTAGTCATATTAATTCAGGGTCCTTTTTACATCCTGGAACCATTATGCCTGGCTCGCCAGGTTTTAAGAAATGTTTCCTGTGTCGGGACGCGATGCCTGCTTCAGACGGCCATGCCGCCCTGTATTCGCTGCCTCGGAGAGTCGCATATTCCCCAGAAGTGTACCCACTGCTCAAAACTGACTGTGAGAGTATGTAGGGACAGGGAAATGCATTTAAAAATGATAAGGCTTTACAGCCATGGTCACCAACTGGTCAATGGCGATTGATTGGTTGATCGTGAGGCCTTGACCAGTCGATCGCTAGGCGTTCGGGCCCCCCGCCGTTTTCCCCCACCCCCAAGAAGTCCCACTACCTCCCTCCAGCGTAGTGCCGGCTTCCTGTGGGGTGGACGGAAGTCCTGCCTGCAGCTTTGCACCACTTCCGGGGGTTCCAGAAGTACGCTGTCTGCTCCCCTCCCACAGCTTTGTGGCGTGCTGCAGGAGGGGGCGTCAGCCCCGAAGGAGGAGTGCGGCAGCTTCCCTGCGCCACAGGAGGGGTGGGTCAAGCACAGGGGTTTCTCTGCGCTGGGCGAGCAGGGGTTAGTCCCAGGGCATGCACGCATGGGTGTTTGGTTGTGCCGCCGGAGGCACGCGCCAGCTTCCCTCTGAGTGGGAGAGAATCCGGGAGGAGGTGGGTGCAGGGGACTCTCTACCCCCACTGTCCCCCTGTTCCCTCTCCCCAGCCTCAGAAACCTGTCCCCAGCAGCACCCTGTCCCCAGCCTCAGAAATCTGTCCCCACTGGCACTCTTTTCCCTACCCTCCTGGCACCCGCTCCCCTGTCCCTAGCCGCAGAAACCTGTCCCCGCTAGCACCCTGTCCCCTGCCTTCCCAGCACCCTCTCCCCAGTCCCCTCTCTCCACTCCGCAGAAACCTGTCCCCACTGGCACTCTGTCCCTTGCCCTCCTAGCACCCTCTCCCTGGTCCCCTCTCCGCTGTTACCCCTCCCCACTCCCCAGCCTCAGAAACCTGTCCCCACTGGCACCCTGTCCCCTGCCGAAGCACTCACTTGCAACCTTACCCAGTACTATGTCCCCTGCTTCCACCAACATAGTTGAGGCCACGTTAGTGAAGCGTGGGGGAGGGGGGTTGGAGGAGGGTTTTTTTGCATCTCACTTGTGTGGCCCCAACTGACTTTTCTGTGGGTCAGTGATCCCTGCCTCAAAACAGGTTCCCTGTCCTCAGAAATAACGACAATGCAGAAACTTTCTGTGTCTGACATAGTATTTTATTTAAAAATGAAGCCTGGCCAACAAACCACACATCCAGCCACAGCATCATAACACTCCTGCACTCCCCTTTCCCCCAGACCCCACATCTGAGCCTATCATACACTGGAACCCCCTGCTCTGAGCCCCTCAAATACCCCAACCCAAATTCCTGAATCCTCACATCCACAAGCCAATGGCTTGCTTAGTACTCTAATCCTACATCTGACCCCAACACTGCCCATCCTGGAGCCCCCTCCCCGAGCCAGCATCCCCTTATCCACCTCCTCCTGCATCCAGATTTCCTCCCACAGCTTGCACCTCTCACCCCTTCCCACACCCAAATCCCTCATTTCCACCCCAGAGCCTACACATCCTGTCTCAATCCAGCGAGGGTAGGGCTAGACTGCAGGAGTTTTTCAGGACTCCGGAGATATCCCAGGAAAAACTCTTCTGCATCCAGGGATGCATTTGCTCTTCCACTTCTTTTAGTGGAAGAGCAAACATGATCTTTCGGTCACCCCTATATTCCTCTTCCCACGAGGTCTAAGGGGGCTTCCAAAAGGGTTTTTTTCTGACATTTGGTCCAGTCTAGACAGGCCAAATGTTGGAAAAACTTCTTCCTACAGAAGAATTGGGGGGGAAAACAGCAGTATACGGACTGGGGATAGCAAGGGATGGAGAGGAGGAGAATAGAGAGGGGGGAGCTTCAAGGAAGGGGCGGGACGGTAGACCTTGGCTTGTTCTGTCATTTAAAAAGTGATCTTGGATGTAAAAAGGTTGGAGACCACTGCTTTACAGCCTTCAGAGGCTAGCCCTTCGGACTTGGCTGCGGCGCAGAAGCGGAGAGTGTCATCCCCTGGGGCGATGGCTTCAAAGAAAAAACAGGCCTCCCCCACCCTCTCGTTGCCTGCCACTCCCATGTGAAGACTAAGCCAGGGAGATAAGCCGGGTATTTCGGGAGTTGCCCGGCGGCCTCTTAAGCCCGTGGTACCGGCCAGTCCCAAAAGACCAGTTGCGTCAGCACTGTCGGTGCATGCTACATCAGCACCGGCGCCATCATCTGCACCGACGATCGTGCACAGATAAACTTTGGCACCATCGGAACGCTATTCAGCACCAATGAAGTGGACACCACGGAGGGAGCATGAAATGGCACCAAAGACTGCACCGCAGAGGGCATGAGAGATGGTGCAGGAGAAGGCCAGCAGAGGGTGCAAGAGACAGGCTGGGGATGGCACTGCAGAGGGTGCGAGACACGGCGCCGGGGATGGCACCGCAGAGGGCGCGGGAGATGGCACCGGGCACGGTTCTCCATGCTCATCTACATCGCACTCCTCCATACTGCAGACTGAGGAGCAAGCACAAACTTCAGAACTAAGACAACCGGATTGTCTATGGCCCTTTTACCATCAATGGGCCGAGAATGTCCGACTGATGAGTAATGGAGATTGTACGATCAGGATTCATGATTCCCTTCACCTTCCTTCCTCCCATCAACCCAGTCCCTCTTCAGGGACTCATCTCACAAAGAACTCTTACGCCTCGAGAGACACCGCCTTCTTACCATAGGGGTGATAGAGAGGGTCCCAAGTCAATTCAGAGGAAGAGGGTTCTATTCACGTTACTTCTTAACGCAGAAGAAGACAGGGGATTGGAGACCCATCCTCGATTTACGCTGGTTGAATTGTTACCTTCGAAATCAGCGTTTCAAGATGGTGACACTTTCCATGATAATCCCTTCTCTCGACAACGATTGGTTTGCAGCCCTCGACCTACAGGATACTTTTCATGTCACCATACACCCTGCGCACAAGCGATACCTTCGTTTTCTAATAGGCAATGAGCACTTCCAATATTGGGTGTTGCCCTTCGGTCTGGCATCAACCCCAACGATCTTTTCAAAAACCCTAGCTGTTGTTGCCGCACACCTGCGCCAACTAAAGCTCGTCATCTTCCTGTATCTCTACGATTCCCTAATCAAGGGCACAACAAAGCAGGAGATCTTTCACATGGTGACGCTAGTCAAGCAAACGTTCGAGTCTCTGGGACTCATAGTAAATGAGCAAAAGTCCACCCTCAATCCGACCCAAAGCATAAAGTTTATAGGAGCCATGCTCGACTCCCTCACCGCGAAGGCTTATCTACTGCTGGAAAGATTCCAGGCAATTCAAGATCTGGTACACATAGTCGTGCAGGCTCCAACAATTTCAGTACACACTTGCCTGAGGCTGCTCAGTCATATGGCCATGACGTGCATATTGTCCCTCATGCACGTCTTCACTTACGGTGTCTACAACACTGTCTGGCAACTATGCACACACCCTCAAAGCACAGCATTAACAAAATAGTGGCTCCTCCAAATTATGTTTGCATATCCCTCTGCTGGTGGACGAAGTCAGACAACCTTTTGACGGGAGTTCCATTCCACCGTCCACAACCATCCACTCAGGTAACAACAAACGCGTCCCTCATCGGGTGGGGCGCACACGAGTGGAAAACGCGTACAGGGCAAATGGTCGCTTTCCGAAAGGTATCCGCATATAAACCTCTTGGAGCTGAGGGCCGTCTTCCATGCATGCGGAAACTTTCACTCGCACATAAAGGGCACTACCGTCAGAGTGCTGATGGACAATGTAGCTGCAATGTAGTACATAAACAGATAAGGAGGAGCAAGGTCACGCCCCCTATGTGCAGAAGCGGTATGTTTTTCGAATTGGTGCATACGAAACAACATCACCATCACAGCGTCTTACTTACCTGGCACCAGCAATGTCATCGCAGATGCTCTCAGCAGGAGGCTTCCCATGGATCACGAATGGGAAATAAGGATGGATGTTCTCCAACACATCTTTCGCATGTGGAGAACACCTGTGCTAGAGCTATTCGCCACTTCCAGTAACGCGAAGTGTCGCCTCTTTTGCTCCAGAGTGGGCATCGGCAAGGGCTCACTCCGGGATGCTCTTCTAATCAATTAGAGGAAAGCACTCCTTTATGCTTTCCCCCCAACAGTCCTTATTCCCAGAACGCTGGGAAAAATCAAAGCAGAATTGGCAACTGTAATCCTCTTAGCTCCAACTTGGCCAAGACAGCCTTGGTACCCGTTCCTACACAGCATGTCAGTAGTGCCACCTTGGCCGCTCCCTCCCCTACCAGTTCTTCTCTCACAAGGACACAGTTCTCTCCTTCAGCCCCGACCAGACTCCCTACAACTGACGGCAGGGCTCCTAACTGGCTCAGGCCAGGAGAGGACATCTGTTCAGATCAAGTCAAAATGATATTAATACACGGTAGAAAATCATCCACTCAGAGTACTTACCTTGCAATATGGCGTAGATATTCGCATAGGTGCTCTTGCAGCAACATCAAGCCTCAGGGCACTCCTCTACACCATATCCTTAACTACGTCGTCCACCTGCAGAGCTCCGGACTTTCTCTTTCGTCTCTGAAAGGACATTTGGAAGCTATCAGTGCTTTTCATTCTCCCATTGAGGGAGTATCAGTGTTTGCGCAACAAACTACCAAAAGGTTTCTAAAAGGCCTAATGAACTTATTACATCCTCCTCGTAGGCCACCCCCCCCTCCCCGGAATCTGGATCTGGTACTCGAGACCATCATGTACCCTCCTTTCAAACCACTAGCTACCATATCATTACAAATGCCCACTATGAAAGTAGTCTTTCTACTTGTGATCACATCAGCACGCAAAGTCAGCAAGCTAGCGGCACTGATGGCAACTCCACCCTTTACCTTTTTCTCAAAGTATTCAGTCACGTTATGCTTTCACCCAGCATTTACTCCCAAGGTGTCTTCATCCTTCCATATTAACTAACCTATTGTCCATCTTTTTTATCCCAAGCCTCATTCATCACAGAGAGACTCATTACTACATTCACTCAATGTACGCCGGGCGCTTTCCCTTTATACAGACAGAACTCGACAGTGGCGCCACACAGACAGGCTTCTAGTGTCAATTGCACAGCGCTCCAAAGGCAATGCACTCTCTAGCCAACGTATAGCTAGACTTATAGGCATATGCATCACTACTTGCCATTTATTAAGGGACAAACCTCTTCTTTCACGACCAAAGGCACATTCTACTAGAGCGGTAGTGATCTCCATGGCCTTCACCAAAGAGTCCCACTGAGTGATATTTGCCGAGCAGCCACCTGGGCTTCCAGCACCTCTTTCATGTGTCATTATGCTATAGTACGATGCCTAGCAGCAGACTCGGCGGTTGCATCCATTATTGGTTGCAGAAACTCATTGATCCGGAGCGCACACTGACTACTGTTGTACAGTCACCTAGAGTGGAGCACCCACGGGGACCACTCGAAGAAGAAGAAGAAGTTACTCACCTTGGTGCAGTAACAATGGTTCTTCGGATGTGTCCCCATGGGTGCTCCACGTCCTACCCTCCTCCCTGCTCCAGGGTTTGTTTTTGTCTCGTTCCAGATACATAGCGGTGAGAAGAACTGGCGGGAGCCAGACTGTGTGAAAGTAGAAAGGCGTGAACAGCGCGAGACGATAACCGCGTATGCACGGTCCGGCTGATGACAGCTGTAAAATCCTCCAACCAGCGGCACTGGGATAAGCCCGACACCTAGAGAAACTAGAGTGGAGCACCCACAGGGACACATCTCGAAGAACCATCGTTACTGCACAAAGGTGAGTAACTCTTCCACTCTTTCTTCCCCTAGAAGTAAAAAGGTAAAATTAAGGGGCAGGGTATAATTTGCTTTTACTTAATAATGCTTTTGTTAAATAAAGTGCATCATGTTTTATTTTGTATTTCTTTGTTGTCTTTTTAGGAACTGTTAAAATGTGTGTGAATGCACATCTAGCATGTGGAAGCATCAAATGTAAGTGAGGACTCTGATGTCTCGATTTGTTCTGGAGAGAGGTTCCAATACAGAGTCTTGAACTCCAGCATCCCCTTAGAGCCAGCTGTGGTGAGTTGAAGCCAAACTAGTTGGATGGTGACAACAGATCAGAATTATCCTAGTACCGTGGCTCTCATCTTTTCCAGACTACTGTATCCCTTTCATTGCTCCGCTTTGTCTTGCATACCCCTAAGTTTCACCTCACTTAAAAACTACTTGCTTACAAAATCAGATAATACAAAAGTATCACAGCACACTATTACTGAAAAATTGCTTACTTTCTCCTTACCACACAATTATAAAATTAATTAATTGGAATGTATAGTATATAAAGCCGTATAAACAAGTCATGGAATGAAATTTTAGTTTGTATTGGTTTTGCTAGTGCTTTTGATGCATCCTGTTGTAAAACTATACTATTATATAGATGAGATGGATGATCTCCGTGTATCCCTGGTGAGAACAATTTGCCTAGTGGAGTGACAGCAGCACACCAGACAGGAGCTGCAACCGTGGGCCACAGAAGACCTAGTCAGACAGTACTAGATCTGATGCTAGCTGTATCTGTAGACAAAACAGTCCTCATCAGTAATGTTCTCTATCTTTTCCATCTGTGTGCAGATTTTTCCATCTATGTGCAAAATAATTGTTATGCGTACAGAGGCACGTGTGAATGTGCACTGCTAGTTGAAACAAAAAAACCTAAGGGTGGGCTTTCTGGGAATCAGTTGGTTGGCATCTGATTCTCCTGTGTGGCTGCACAAGTGCGTAGCTTACGGGGAACACTGTTCATTAGCTATTGGCAGGTCAGATTTGGCAGAAACACATCAGAGCTGTCCATAACAATCAAACTGAGGAGAACATCCTCCATCTGCACCCACATGACCCCTAACTACTACTATAATTTGTCAGTGTGGGGGCTAAGGTGGGAGTCTCAACGAGCAGCCAGGATTAATGTCTGATGCTCTGAGGACTGCTCCACTTCTCATCTATTCTGATATTTTGCTGAATTACACTGTTAAATGTAACTAAAAGGTGTTTCACATCCTGTTCAGTAATTTCATTTTGGAAGATGTCATTTTCTTGTACAGGCTAGGCCATGAAAGACATTAAAATTGTTAAAAATAACTGAATGCATCCACCTCTACATCATCTTTCACTGTAAAGGAACAAGACCTCTTTTAGATATCTATTTCCATTCTCTCTCTCTCTCTCTGATTATTGGGTTACATTCATTCAAATTCTTAAAGTATGCGCTTTAGTTATATCTGTGAATTTCTTGTTTGGATCCTGCTAGTAAGTTTTTTTCCCTAAATGTCTAAGAGCAATTCTTAGTAGAGACTGAATAATGTCATTGAAATAAGAAAGGAAAAACCTAACAGTTTGGGTACGTCTACACAGCATTATTATTTTGGAATAACTGACGTTATTTCAAAATAACAAATAGTGCTTCTACACTGCAAGCCATTATTTCGAAATAATGGCGAGCTGAAAGACTTCTTACTCTTACTCCTGTAACCTTCATTTCACGAGGAGTAAGGGAAGTCAAAGGAACAGTGTTCTTCCTTTGACTTCCTGCTGTGTAGACAGTGCCAAAGGTCAAATTAAGTTATTTCAACTTCAGCTTCACAACTGATATAGCTGAAGTTGTGTAGCTTAATTTGACTTTTGCCCCGCTCTGTAGAAGTGTCCTTTGAGAAAAACACTTAGAGGCAAGAGCAATGGCAGTGGCTAAATATGTATTTAAGGAAAGAAGAGTTGAATCTGACAGAATTTGAAACAAAGGACAGAGTTTCCAGTTCTCACTTGGATTAGGTTCACAGTTCTAGCAGCTAAAATGAATTCAATGGATACATATGCAGAAGTCAAAATGGTAAATAATTCTACAAATATTTACCAGTTGAACTCTGATCTTGAGATATGTTAGATGATCTTTTCTTTTGGGCGGTTCGAATAACTTTGCCCTCATCTCTTTCACTTGAAAGAAATTACTTAAAAGAATTGTTCACAAAATAAAGAGTGAAAGACTGCCCTCCAGTGACACTTCACAGTAATTTTTCAGAGGTCCATCTACCCTTTAACATGGACCAAGATATTTCAAATCCGCCAGATGTAGATGCTTTGGGGATGATTAAGACAATGTGAAAGTCTTACTCTAAGCAATGGAAATACTTGGGAACATGGTTGAAATCAGAAATGAACAGGTTTATTCATAATTCTTTGAAATGCTCTGGGGTCAAATTCAATTTTGTCCTCTGAGGTTCCAGTTAAACATGCAAGCCACAAACCAAGGGCAGTCAATAATACTTTTGAGTCATTCTCCTCCATGGTAAGAATTCCTGACTACTGTTTTTTGTTACCTGTTCGGAGGGGAAGCAGCTTAGAATTGCTTCTCTTCTGGGTTCTTCTTATATAACATTTATATAAGTTTAATATTTGTTCATTGGCTTTCCACTGCTACAGAGCAAATACATTGTCCCTTGTTAGGTTCGGTGTATTTCTACTCACAAATCATTAGTATATACAGGCAGTCCCCGGGTTACGTACAAGATAGGGACTAGAGGTTTGTTCTTAAGTTGAATTTGTGTGTAAGTCGGAACTGGCTCCAGATTCAGCTGCTGTCACTGAAACTGACCAGGGGCTGACTACAGGAAGCCAGAGGCAGAGTTGCTCTGCCCCCAGCTTCCTGGAATCAGCCTGATCAGTTTCAACAGCTGCTGAATCTGGAGCCTGGGACAGAATAGCTGGGGTGCTGCCCGGTAGGTTCCCACAGGACCAACCCGGCAGCACCCCAGCTGCTCTACCTGAGGCGTCCCGCAACAAAAGCCTGGTCCGCTGGGGGGGGGCGCACTAGCTGCGCCCCCTCCCCCCCAGCAGACCACGGAGACCCGAGCAAAGCCGCATAGGCGGAGGAACCCCGCCGCCCGTGTGGCTTTGCTCCTTTGCCCCCGAGCAAAGCCGCAGCGGGAACCCCGCCGCCTGGGCAGCTTTGCTCCTGTCCCCCTCGTCTGCTGGGGGGGTCCAGCAAAGCCACTGGACCCCCCCAGCAGACGAGGGGGACAGGAGCAAAGCCGCCCAGGTGGCGGGGGTCCCGCTGCCTAGGCAGCTTTGCTCCCGGGCAAACGAACCAAGCCGCCCAGGCAGTAGCTTTGCTCGGGTGTCCCTGGTCTACAGGGGGGGGGGGTCCAGCGGCTTTGCTGGACCCCCCCAGCAGACCAGGGGGACAGGAGCAAAGCCGCCCAGGCGGCGGGGGTCCCGCTGCCTGGGCGGCTTTGCTCCCGGGCAAACGAGCAAAGCCGCCCAGGCGGTGGCTTTGCTCGGGTGTCCCTGGTCTGCTGGGGGGTGTCCAGCAGCTTTGCTGGAACCCCCCCCAGCAGACCAGGGAGACCGGGAGAAGCTTTTCTCGCCCAGGAGGACACGGGCAGCGACCCGCCGCCCGTGAGCTCCGGGGCGAGAAAAGCCCCGTTCGTAAGTGCGGATCCGACATAAGTCGGATCCGCGTAAGTCGGGGACTGCCTGTATATAAAATCATGAGTGGTGTGGAGAGGGTGAATAAAGAACAGTTATTTATTAGTTCCCATAAAAGAAGAACTAGAGGACACCAAATGAAATTAATTAATAGCAGGTTTAAAACAAATAAAAGAAAGTTCTTCTTCACACAGCACATAGACAACCTGTGGAACTCCTTGCCAGAGGAGGATGTGAAGGCTAGGACTATAACAGAGTTTAAAGAGAAGCTAGATAATTTCATAGAGGTTAGGTCCATAAAAGGCTATTAGCCAGGGGACAGAAATGGTGTTCCTGGCCTCTGTTTGTCAGAGGCTGGAGATAGATGGCACGAGACAAATCGCCTGATCATTATCTTCGGTGCCTCTGGGGCAACTGGCACTGGCCACTGTCAGCGGACAGGATACTGGGCTAAATGGACCTTTGGTCTGACCCAGTATGGACAGTCTTATGTTCCAATCCTGTTTTTCAGAATTAGATCATAGACTACTTGAGGATCGGACTGGTCCAGAGACACAAAAACTCCAGCATGTTGTTATTTGTGTACAATTATTCCTCTGTAAATCTCAGCAAGCAGCTCACATAGTTGAAATTTTTACAGTTACCTCAAGGGCTTGTTTTCGTTTCAAGACAAAGCGAAAAGGCATGAGGTGGTAAGAAAAAAGAAACCAGAAATTCATATGGTTCTCTATCACAATCAGTAGACGATTTTAACCTTAATGCACATGCCTTTCTTTAATCTCTGAAATTTAACTCATAGCCTACACAGAGGTGCTTTTTTCTTGGTCATTTGAGAGATGACTTTATCACCTGAAAATGAATGTTTCTATAACATTAAGGCTAACAAAATGTCCAGCAAAAGAGAGTAATTAGGAACAAGAAACAAAGAAGAGACCCTCAAATCTCCAGGGGTGTTTTGTGAGAAACTTGCACATGCTGATGAAACATGCATCAGCAAATTCAAAATATAGGTGAGAAAAATATATGCTCAGAATGGGGATGTTAAAATGCATTTATTTTTGTAAACATGTAACTACTGGAAATTTTCAGTGGTTACATGTCTACATGTGGGAGGGGGGCAGGTGAGAGCCCACACCTCCTGCCTTCCCTCCCTCCCATGCTGCTGCATCTGTATCAGAGGCAGTAACGCAGGTGGGACAGGCGTCAGGCGGCTCCACAAGAGCTGGTGCTTGTCGGGAGCCAGCTTTTAAGGTGGCACCCTATGAACACCATCTCCTGCCCTCTCCTGCTGCCTCGGATACAGAGGAAGCAGTATGGGGTAGGGGCGGAAGCTGGTGCCAGCTCCCCAGCAAGCATCAGCTCCTGCCTGCCCCCCTCATGTAAACAAGTAATCACTGAATATTTTCAGCAATTACGCATTTACAAAAAATACATGCATTTTAACATCCCTATTCTGACCACAAAGCTTTCTCACCTATATTTTGAAATGTTGATTTTTCTTTGCTGCTGCAGATTTCATCAGCAAGTGCAACTGGCCCCAGAACACCCTGTTAGGGTCTCTTCTTTGTCTCTTATTCCTAATAAATACAAAGGCAGCAGCGCAGGGGAAGGGGAATGTGCATGTAACTGTGCACATGGGTACACGTTAACATTCCAAGGTCAGAAATACATCTACAACAATTTCAGTTTCTGTGTGACACTGACATTTATTCAACTAAAGCCACAAAGGCTCCATGTGAAGATCCTAGTACTTATTATTGGTCTTCCCTAGTTCATAGTTCAGATGAGAAATGTATAGCAAGAAATGTATGATAGAGATCAAATAAGTCTGGTGCTGAGTTTAAGGAACACAAAAAACTTCACAAAACATATTTTGATTTAAAAGAAAAAATGTAAAATATTTCTGCTATGCTGGGAGGTAGTATTGCCTCCACAAGGAAGATTGTAGTAATGGAAAATGGACTGTTGGAGACAAGCACATAGATAAAGAAGTGATGGTTGACAAAAGATATGCTTGGAGGATAAATCACTGTTATATTCAGACGATATTAGTGTTTTGGATAAATATTATATTTATTTGGATCAGTTAAACAATGCCAAATGTCTTCATCCCAAATCCTCCTGAAAATTCAATGGAGTCTCTAAAGAGGAAAAGATTACAAAATATCTTGAGGGTAAAGTGGTTGATCAAGAGGAGACTGAAAAAACTAACAGTGATTGTGGAACTTCTGAACTAAGCTCTGTTAGCAGCCTGACTGGCAATGGCATACAACAAGAGAACAGTCATCTTGAAGTACAGGAGACATCTGAAAGAGAATATACTTTGAGAAGTAGTTTTGTGAAACTTTTGGATATTCTTGAGTTGAATAATAAAACAAAGCAGGAAAAAAACCAAGTTTCAATAGGCAAAGATATTTTTCATATTTGCTAAATTATGCATGTTGCATTAGTCAAGATATACAACAGTTACTTATGGCTACATGGGCAAACCCCTTTATTCACTTAGATTACTTGAAAGGATCAGTCAGGTCCATCTTTTGGAGGCCAGATTACTGAAAGCATCATTTCTTTTGAAAGTTTATTTTAATTCATTGATTTTTATATTATTTTTAAGGGAAATAAAATGAGATGTATAAAACCTCCAGTATAATTATCTGAAGAAAGCAATCACCAAAGTAATTATTTCCTCAGAACTGGTGTAAGCCCATTATAAAAAAGCATACGTCTAAAGAGAGAAAAAGTTAGTGTACTTGTATGTGGGGAGAACACAGGCCTTTGAAGTCAGAGAGGCCTACCATGACCATAGCCTGACCTTCACATTACAGACTATATTACCACACGTACACGTTCTTTGAGGCAGCTCTGCAGCTTACCAAATGTTTATTGCATCCACATATGTAGTGCATTATAATATATTTAAATAAAGGGTAATAAAACAATATTTCAGTTATATGTTTGCTTGTCTTCCATTTACCGGGTACTGTGATGTCAAACCAACTCACTACGTTTGTCAGTCCATAGTATTAAATGCCCATCATCAGAAGCTATTAATAGGTTAAGTGGCAATAAAGAAGTGTGCCTGATCTAGATCACAGTGGATACAAAGACCAGTCTCAGCTGATGTGGGCAAGAAGATGGTTTCTATGCCTCAAAATATTCAGCCTCCAGTTTTGTGAATAAATAACCAATAAATGTGACCAGATCTCTCAGACTGAATATATTGTAGATTCTACAGGGAAGATCTACCTACAATTTACCAAAGTAAATTAATATTTTAAAGTTAATGAAAATATGTATTAGTGTTTTGATACATGTATAGCATGTAATTTTTGGTAATGAAAAGGGAAGTGGAATGTAGCTAAAGTCCAGAATCTTTTGAAATAACACATGTAACTGTTTTGGAATGGATCAAATTTATTTCTATTTTTTTTGGTTTTTAATTAAAAATGGAGATGAAAACGATGACGTTTACTGTGACTTCAGAATTCATTTACTGCTCCAGCTACTAAAATTATCCACCACACATACACACAGTTCTTAGTTGCTCACGCTAGTCCACCTGCCAGGTGATGTAGAAACAAGGAGGGGAGCCGGATCATGTAGATATGCACCGAGGCTCCTGGAGGATAAGAGTAGAACTAAAAGACGCAACCCTGTAGTTCTGCACCCATCTTTTTATGTGTTTCAGTCAACAGATCCTGAACTGTCCTGTGACATTTCTCCATGGGTCCTACAATTTACAGGTAATTGTGCTGTGTGTGTATATCTATATCTTGGTTTCTCTTATTTCCACTCCAATTCATCTGATAAAAAGGGGTTTATATATATAAAAAGAGCAGAATTACATGTAAATTGTAGGACCCATGTTAATGAAGCTAATTAAGTGGGCTTGATGTGTCCTGTACATAGCTTTTGATGTGGAAATGCAGCTGATCCCGGGTAGGGAAGATAAAGTCTAGTTGACTATCTGATAACCAAATGCTTATCAGGTAGTCAGTCAACTAGTGGACTAGTCAATTTCCACCCCCCCCCTTTGCTGACTCTGTCACAAAGAGGCAACAAGAAAGAGAGGTACTTCAAAGTGGCAGTACCGCATGGCTGTGTGGCGCTGCCGCTTTGAAACCTCAAGACAGCATTTCAAAGGGGTAGCTGTGGAAGTCTTGTGTCAGCTGGGGGACTTCCCTGCTGACCCTGGCTCTGCACGACATTTCCCCACAACCCGGGGTCAGCTGGGGAGGTGCTGTGGGCAGCTGATCCTGGGTATACCCAGCTGATCCTGGGTTCCGCTGCCACGTGGAGCCCAAGATCAGCTGTGGACTCCCCTGCTGACTCCGGGCTCCAAGGCTGCCCCTTTAAAATGCTGCCTCCGCGCATGTTTCAAAGGGTTATCCCTGGAGCCCAGGCTCCGCTGGGGAGTCTCCAGCTGATCCTGGGTTCCGCACAGCATTTCCCCACAACCCAGGGTCAGCTGGGGACTCTCCAGTTGATCCTGGGTTCTGGAAAATGCCACGCGCAGTTCCTAGCTGATTCCGGACTCCATTGCCCCTTTGAAACAGGCGGAGGTGGTGTTTCTAAGGGGCAGCCACCGCACAGCTGATCCCTGGCTCAGCTGTGAGGCGGCTACCCCTCTGAAATGCTGCCTCTGCGCATTTCAAATGGGCAGTGGAGCCTGGGGTCAGATGGAGAGTGCAGCAGCACTTCAAAGGGGCAGCGCAGCATTAACGACTGCGTATAACGCGTTCAAAAATGTAATGTGTTAATCCTGGACTGCATTAATCGCAGGCATTAACGCATGTCAGTTGACAGCCCTGCTATTTTATTTATATTTCTAATACAGCTAATTTATCTTAAAGCCTAATTTGTCTCAGATAAATAATTTACAAGCCTCAGCCTTAAAATCTCATAATTAACTAATTCTTATGTTTTAACTCCCTATCCTAAATACAGCTCATACCTTTCACCCTTGGCTACAACACTAAGCATGTTGATTCTTTAGGGCTATTTCATACAATTGCTGCAATGTTTGACTCCAGAGGACAGCCAACAAAGGACAATATAAAGAAATCTATCATCGTCATTATCATCATGGTCCAAACTAATCAAGGACCACAATTACACCGTTTTAAATATTTTTAAGTAGGCAATAGCGTATGGCGGGTGATGCCCTGGCCTTGGAGAAGGAGACTGGGGTGGAGTCAGTGCTAGGGCTCAACAAAGGATGACCTGGCTCTGAAGGAAGAGGTGGAGAATATGAATGTTAAATATCGAGTAACTGACTAATTGAATAGTCAATGCAAAATTAGCCAGTAGGGCGATTCCACCTTTGAAGTGTAGCAACTGCCCTAGGATTGTCGCTACACTTCAAAAGCAAAAGCACCCCAGGAAGCCCAGGATCACCCGGGAACTCAAGCTGAACCTGGGTTCTACAGGATCTAGCCCCAGGTTTCCAGTGGCGTTGCTGCTTTGAAGTACTCTCTCCTCTTCTCCCCACCCCTTGCTGCCTCTTTCTGATAGAGGCAGAAAAGAGGGGGAAGCGACTAGTCGACTCGTCCTCCACATCCCTAGTGGGGAGGGCAATGCAGGGGCAGCCAAGAACGGCCTGGTTCTCTGCAGGACGAGGTGAGGTAGCCAGGGTCAGCTTTGACCTCACACCTATGCACAGTGCTGTCCCCACTGTTAACCCAGCCCAGGGACATGGCATGGAGCTATCACCTATCCGTACAAGGAGAAGAATAGAGCGCTCTGTGCAAAGCCATACCTCTCCAGCTCTCTGATCTCCTCCTGTCAATTAGAGAGTAGGGCTCAAAGAGGAGGCACATGGTGGGATGGGGTTCAGAAGGAGGCAATGAGAGGGTATGTGACATGGGCGGGGTTCAGAGGGAGCTAAAGAGCCCTGCTGCTAAGAGACACTCGTCTTCTGCTCTCCTCCTCCTCCTATGTGTAGTCTGGCTCCTCTCCACTCTTCCTCAGCAGTACTCAGCCTAGAAGGGGGTCAAGAGTCCCTTGAAGCCACCCTGAAAGCCTGGCAGGGAGAAAGGGATCCTGCTGCAGCCCCTCAGGCCTGGGTGAAGGAACTGAAGAGTTGTAGGAGGAGCAGAGATGATGCTGAGTAAGGCTGAGCTGAGTGGGGAAGAGGGCAGTGCTGCAGGGGTGGGGGGGAATGATAGCTGAGTGAGGAAGAGGCAGTTGTAGAGATCAGATGAGAGCTCCTACAGAAGTGGTCAAAAATCTGTGCCCAGTAAATCTGATCATGCTGGCAAAACTAATTGTCTCTCAGAAAAATAAACAGTCTTTGTTTAGATTCTTGTGGGTTTTTTTGGGTCCAAGTCACAACAACTGGTCTCTTGGAGCTAATAATATAGGGAAGCTCAAAGGAGAGGAGAAGTGCTAGAAGAGAAGGTGAGAGATATGGGAGCTCAGTCAAGAGATGCAAGAGGGGGATAAGGCAGAGAAGGGAGGCTGAGTGGTGTTGGGTGAGATCGAGGTGGTGAGACTCAGGTTAAGCTCAGGTTAAGCGAGTGGTGTGGGGGTTAGGCTGAGATGAGGTGAGAGACCTGGGCTAAGGCAGGAAATGGAGACTTAGGCTGAGACGAGTACTGAACGGTGGGAGGGGGGTTCAGGCTGAGGCAGGTGGGATCAGGTTGAGGTGGGGGGAATTCACTGAGGTGGGCAATGCTGAGGTAGGAGGAATCAGGCTGAGGCTAACGATGAGAGATAGGGACAAGTCTGAAGTGGTGGGAAAAGCGGAGGAGGGGGGAAATGCTCAGGCAAGTGGCTCAGGCTGTTTTGGCGGGAAGCACTGAGGTGAGGCTGCTGAACCAGAGGCAGGCAGAGCTGGTACTGAGCCCGGGTTGTGGTGGAATGTGCTGCGATGAGAGGTGAGAGATGTAGGAGAATGGGCTCAGGCTGAGGAAGATGGAAGAGTGAGGTGGGGGCTCAGGTTGAGATGGGGGAAGGTGTTGAGGAAGGGGGCACTCAGCATTATGACAGGGAAGTGCTGAAGTGGTGGGAACTCTGGATAAGAAGGAGGTGGGAAGCACTGAGGCAAGGGGCTTAGGCTGAAATGGTGGGAAGAGCTGAGGTGGGAGGAGTCAGGGGGTTGGGCAGACTCAGGCTGAGGTGGAAAGTGCTGAGGAGAGGGGAAGAGCGGAGGCAGAGGTGCTGAGGAGGCGGGAAGCGCTGAGGTGAGGCGGCTCAGGCTTAGGCGGGAATTGCGGGTGGTGAGCTCAGGTTGAGGAGGGATGTGCTGAGATGAGCAGTGAGAGATGGGAATCTTTCTGAGTAAGGAGCTCAGGCTGAGGTGGGGGAAGAAGTGCTGTGGGGGGGTTCAGTGTGAAGCACTGAGGCAGAGGTCAGTGTGAGGAGGCAGGAAATGCTGAGGTGAGGGCCTCAGGTTAAGGTGGCAGTAAGAGCTGAGATGGGGGGGGGGTCGGTGTTTTGGCAGGAAGCACTGAGGTGAGGCGGCTGAGGCGGGAAGTGCTGAGATGAGAGATGGGGGCCCATGCTGAGGTAGGAGAAGGGGGCTCAGACCAAGGTGGGGGAAGGGCTGAGCTGGGGGCTCAGGCTGAGATGGAGGGAAATGGTGAGGGAGAGCTCAGTCTGAGGAGGCAGGAAACGCTGAGGTAGGGGGCTCAGGTAAAGGTGGCGGGAAGAGATGAGGTGGGGGGGGTCAGGCTGTTTTGGCGGGAAGCACTGAGGTGAGGCTGCTCAGGCTGAGGCGGCAGGTACTGATAGTGAGCTCAGATTGTGTTGGGGTGTGATGAGATGAGGTGAGATGTAGGAGTATGAGGCTCAGCCTGAGGTGGTGAGATGTCTGAGCCCAGGGCTCAGGCTTGCTGGGAAGTGGAGGGAGACTCAGGTTGAGATGGGAGGGTTTGGGCTGAGGTGGAAAGTGCTGAGGAGAGGAGAAGAGCTGAGGCACAGGTGCTCAGCCTGAGATGGTAGAAATAGCTGCAGAAGCAGGAAACGCTGAGGTAAGGGGCTCAGGCTGAGGTGGTGGGAAGAACTGAAGTGAGGCGGGGGGGGGGTCAGGCTGTTTTGGCGGGAAGCGCTGAGGTGAGGCGGCTCAGACTGAGGCGGGAATTGCGGGTGGTGAGCTCAGATTGAGGAGGGATGTGCTGAGATGAGCAGTGAGAGATGGGGATCTTTCTGAGTAAGGGGCTCAGCATGAGGTGGTGAGATGTCTGAGTCCAGGGCTCAGGCTTGCTGGGAAGTGGAGGGAGACTCAGGTTGAGATGGGGGGAAGTATTGAGGGTAGGGAGCACTCAGCATTATGAGGGGGGAAGTGCTGAGGTGGGGCAAGTGATGAGGCAGCTCAGGCTGAGGTGGCGGGAAGAGCTGAGGTGGGTGGGGTCAGGAGGCTGGGCAGACTCAGGTTGAGGTGGGAGGGTTTGGGCTGGGGTGGAAAGTGCTGAGGAGAGGGGAAGAGCTGAGGCAGAGGTGCTCAGCCTGAGATGGTAGAAAGGGCTGAGGAGGCGGGAAGCGCTGAGGTGAGGCGGCTCAGGCTTAGGCGGGAATTGCGGGTGGTGAGCTCAGGTTGAGGAGGGATGTGCTGAGATGAGCAGTGAGAGATGGGAATCTTTCTGAGTAAGGGGCTCAGGCTGAGGTGGGGGAAGAAGTGCTGTGGGGGGGTTCAGTGTGAAGCACTAAGGCAGAGGTCAGTGTGAGGAGGCAGGAAATGCTGAGGTGAGGGCCTCAGGTTAAGGTGGCAGTAAGAGCTGAGATGGGGGGGGGGTCGGTGTTTTGGCAGGAAGCACTGAGGTGAGGCGGCTGAGGCTGAGGCGGGAAGTGCTGAGATGAGAGATGGGGGCCCATGCTGAGGTAGGAGAAGGGGGCTCAGACCAAGGTGGGGGAAGGGCTGAGCTGGGGGTTCAGGCTGAGATGGAGGGAAATGGTGAGGGAGAGCTCAGTCTGAGGAGGCAGGAAACGCTGAGGTAGGGGACTCAGGTAGAGGTGGCGGGAAGAGATGAGGTGGGTGGGGGGTCAGGCTGTTTTGGCGGGAAGCACTGAGGTGAGGCTGCTCAGGCTGAGGCGGCAGGTACTGATAGTGAGCTCAGATTGTGTTGGGGTGTGATGAGATGAGGTGAGGTGAGATGTAGGAGTATGAGGCTCAGCCTGAGGTGGTGAGATGTCTGAGCCCAGGGCTCAGGCTTGCTGGGAAGTGGAGGGAGACTCAGGTTGAGATGGGGGGAAGTATTGAGGTAGGGAGCACTCAGCATTATGAGGGGGGAAGTGCTGAGGTGGGGCAAGTGCTGAGGCAGAGGTCAGTTTGAGGAGGCAGGAAACACTGTGGCAAGAGGCTCAGGCTGAGGTGGCGGGAAGAGCTGAGGTGGGTGGGGTCAGGAGGCTGGGCAGACTCAGGCTGAGGTGGGAGGGTTTGGGCTGAGGTGGAAAGTGCTGAGGAGAGGGGAAGAGCTGAGGCACAGGTGCTCAGCCTGAGATGGTAGAAATAGCTGCAGAAGCAGGAAACGCTGAGGTAAGGGGCTCAGGCTGAGGTGGTGGGAAGAACTGAAGTGAGGCGGGGGGTCAGGCTGTTTTGGCGGGAAGCGCTGAGGTGAGGCGGCTCAGACTGAGGCGGGAATTGCGGGTGGTGAGCTCAGGTTGAGGAGGGATGTGCTGAGATGAGCAGTGAGAGATGGGGATCTTTCTGAGTAAGGGGCTCAGGCTGAGGTGGGGGAAGAAATGCTGTGGGGGGGTTCAGTGTGAGGCGGAGGGAAGCACTGAGGGAGAGGTCAGTTTGAGGAGGCAGGAAATGCTGAAGTGGGGGCTCAGGCTGAGATGGGAAGTACTGGGAGTGAGCTCAGGTTGTGGTGGGGTGTGATGAGGTGAGAGATGTAGGAATATGGGGCTCAGCCTGAGGTGGTGAGATGAGGTGGCAGCAGGCAGAGGGGTGGGCAGACTCAGGCTGAGGTGGGAGGGTTTGGGCTGAGGTGGAAAGTGCTGAGGAGAGGGGAAGAGCTGAAGCAGAGGTGCTCAGCCTGAGACGGTAGAAAGGGCTGAGGAGGCGGGAAGCGCTGAGGTGAGGTGGCTCAGATTTAGGCGGGAATTGCGGGTGGTGAGCTCAGGTTGAGGAGGGATGTGCTGAGATGAGCAGTGAGAGATGAGAATCTTTCTGAGTAAGGGGCTCAGACTGAGGTGGGGGAAGAAATGCTGTGGGGGGGGTTCAGTGTGAGGCAGTGGGAAGCACTAAGGCAGAGGTCAGTGTGAGGAGGCAGGAAATGATGAGGTGAGGGCCTCAGGTTGAGGTGGCAGTAAGAGCTGAGGTAGAGGGGCCTCAGGCTGTTTTGGCGGGAAGCACTGAGGTGGGCAGTGCTGGTAGAGAGCTCAGGTTGCGGTGGGATGAGGTGAGAGATGGGGGCTCATGCTGAGGTAGGAGAAGAGGGTTCAGACCGAGGTGGGGGCTCAGGCTGAGATGGTGAGGGAGAGCTCAGTCTGAGGAGGCAGGAAACGCTGAGGTAGGGGGCTCAGGTAGAGGTGGCGGGAAGAGATGAGGTGGGTGGGGGGTCAGGCTGTTTTGGCGGGAAGCACTGAGGTGAGGCTGCTCAGGCTGAGGCGGCAAGTACTGATAGTGAGCTCAGATTGTGTTGGGGTGTGATGAGATGAGGTGAGGTGAGATGTAGGAGTATGAGGCTCAGCCTGAGGTGGTGAGATGTCCTGAGCCCAGGGCTCAGGCTTGTTAGGCAAGTGGAAGGAGACTCAGGTTGAGATGGGGGGAAGTGTTGAGGTAGGGAGCACTCAGCATTATGAGGGGGGAAGTGCTGAGGTGGGGCAAGTGCTGAGGCAGAGGTCAGTTTGAGGAGGCAGGAAACACTGTGGCAAGAGGCTCAGGCTGAGGTGGCGGGAAGAGCTGAGGTGGGTGGGGTCAGGAGGCTGGGCAGACTCAGGCTGAGGTGGGAGGGTTTGGGCTGAGGTGGAAAGTGCTGAGGAGAGGGGAAGAGCTGAGGCACAGGTGCTCAGCCTGAGATGGTAGAAATAGCTGCAGAGGCAGGAAACGCTGAGGTAAGGGACTCAGGCTGAGGTGGTGGGGAGAACTGAAGTGAGGCGGGGGGTCAGGCTGTTTTGGCGGGAAGCACTGAGGTGAGGCGGCTCAGGCTTAGGCGGGAATTGCGGGTGGTGAGCTCAGGTTGAGGAGGGATGTGCTGAGATGAGCAGTGAGAGATGAGAATCTTTCTGAGTAAGGGGCTCAGACTGAGGTGGGGGAAGAATTGCTGTGGGGGGGTTCAGTGTGAGGCAGTGGGAAGCACTAAAGCAGAGGTCAGTTTGAGGAGGCAGGAAATGTTGAGGTGAGGGCCTCAGGTTGAGGTGGCAGTAAGAGCTGAGGTGGAGGGCCCTCAGGCTGTTTTGGCGGGAAGCACTGAGGTGTTGAGGAGAAGGGAAGAGCTGGGGCAGAAGTGTTCAGCCTGAGATGGTGGTAAGAGCTGAAGCGGGGGCTCAGGTTGAGGAGATTGATAGAAAGTTCTGAGGCAAGAGGCTTAGGCTGAATTGATGGGAAGGGATGATGTGACTGGAGGGGCTCAGGAGGAAGGAAGTGCTGAGGTGGCGGCCTCAGGGACTGAGGCTTAGTGACAAGGTGGAAGATGGGAACCAGGCTGAAGAAGAAATTCTGAAGTTGGGGAGACAGAAGTAGGGAGGCTCAGACTGAGGTGGGAAGGCTGAAGTGGGATCTGAGGCTGAGGTGGGAAGCAAATGGAGAAGGGAGGACTGAGGAAGGAAAATGCTGACATAGGAGAGGAATGAAGAACCTGGAAAATATACAATATACTGAAGGAGAGGAGACTAGGATCAGACAGATGACCATGAACTGAATTCTTTTCAATTTATATTAATTTGGATGAGCATAGTACAGCAGCTGTCAAGAAAAGAAATAGAGATTTTCTCTTTGAAAAAGGATTTCATTGTAAAGTTTTGTCACAAAGCAGAATCCCTATAAAAAGTATGAGGGTACAACAGTACTTTAATGAGGGTGGAATTACAGGAGCCTCTCTTGTTTGTACTAAGTTTGCATTGGGGAAATGGAGTGGAGTAAGCTCTGTCAAAAGGCTGTCTTAACTTCCTTCTTTATCTCTGCAGGCCTCCAAGTAAGAGAAGAAGAAAAGCACTAAGAAACAGGAAGCAAACAGGAGGAAAGAAAACAAGTCACTGAAGGCAGAGGAGAAGGAAAGGAACTGTGGACAGACTGAGTTCCCCATAAATAACACTCAGGTCACAGGGGATATTAATCACACTGAGCAGTCTGAAAGACCTGTAACAGGGGTTCAGAAAGGTGCTCCTTTGGTGGCTTAGCATAATGCTCCTTTAATAGGCTAGTGAGAGAGACTCCCCGGTAATTAGGGCAGAAGTCACAATCCTATAATTTAGAGTAAAGTTTCTACTCCGTCTCTGTACATGTGTGTATGTGTACGCGCACACACACACACACACACACACACACACACACACACACACACACACACACACACACACACACACACACACACACACACACACACACTACTTATAAAGTGTAGTACCACTGTTTTTCAGGCTAACTCAGTCAGGGTGGATGTGGCTCACTCCCAGCAGTTGATGGGGAGATGTGAATCACAGGAGAGAGAAAATTACCTTTATAGAGAAGTAAATAATTCTAAGTCCTTATTCAGTCCAAATTTAATCATGTTAAATTTGCAAATTACTTTCAGCTCATCTAATTTCTCTTTGAGGTCTGGATTTCAAGTTCTTTTTGAAAAAGGACTGGTACTTTAAAATAGATTGCAGTGTGTTAGTGTTCTCCAAGTGGTTTTTGTAGGTTACCTTATGGAGGTCTAATTTCTGCCAATTTGTCCTTTGGTGCAGAGACTATCTGAGTAGGCCAATAGGCATGGCACAGGATGGCATATATCATGTTAGTAGATGTGCAGGTAGAAGAGCCTTTGATAGTATGGCTGATGAGATTAGGTCTGTGATGGTGTCACTTGTAAAGATAAGTGGATGGACTTGGCAATGAGGTTTGTTGAAAGGATAGGATTCTGGTTTAGCATTTCTCTGGTGTGGCATGAGATTACTGGTGAGTGTTTAACATAATCAAATTGGAATTGAATAATGGTTACATCACAAAAAAGGCAACTTTCTCTTTCTATGAAAACCTCCCCATCAGTCCCTGGTAATAAGCCACATGAAATCTAATAAGGAAATAAATTGTTAGTTTTAACAACCAATAGAACTCATCATGGAATTGACAAACACAAAATAAGACAGATAACCGTTTCTGGCATGTGAAAGACACATTCCTGTAATGAGGGACATGGAGCTCTTTGGAACCCTGAGCAGTGTGACCTCCCTGTCATGAGGGCTCAGGTCTCACTTGGCAGTCTACTCAGCGTGACAACTGTGTAACCACGGTGCGTGTCACCAGCCTCCTTTTTCTATGGCGCACACTGAGGCTTTGGCTGCCTTGACCAGCGAGACCTCCCTGTAATTGAGGGCAAGGCCTCTGCCCCTTCCCACGTGGGCGTTAATGCGCCTTTAGTTGGTGAATTAGACTGACCACCCTGTAACTCAGGGGCTAGGTCGCCTCCCTCCCTGAGTTACGGAGGCGGGGGGGGGAGGAGTAGGGGCATTTGGGTAACGTGGGCAGCGTGGTCTCCCTGTAACTAGGGATCGAGGCCCTGCCCTTTAGCCTCTTGGCATCATGCTACCGTAGCCGGCTGGTCCGAGCCAGCGCCCCGTAAGCGGGGTACAAGCCTCATAAGTCGCTCACCATTTCCCGTGCTCCCTCCAAGCAACTCTGTCCAGAGTCCCGTCCCGCTGCCTTGCCAGCTCCCCTGGAATTCCACAGCAAATCCTTCCGGCTTCTACCCCGCTTCGCTGCTGGACACGAGAGATGGCGCGGCACTGGCTGGTGAGTTCCCTTTCCATCGCAGTTGGAAAGACAAGTGATCAGAAGCAGTACAGCTGTTGATCACACACAGCCAATGACGTCGAGTAATTTCACACTGCCCTTAATCGTCCAACTCTTGATGACTTTGCGTTAAGACTCTCGAAGGGCAACGTGCTGTAAGAGGAGAGGGGAAATGGGGTGATGCTGCCTTAGGAATAGGAGTTTCTGGGTAGTACGCTCACACGGGGAAGGCTTGGCAGGCGGTGGAACGCGGGCCCGCCTCGCTCGTTTATGCTCTCTTCGCCTTGGCGACGGGGAGCGGACCGGGCTCTGTCCTACGGCCGTCTTTATATCTTCTCTCTCTCTTTCCCTCCGCTTGCAGCGCAACCAAGAAGGGAAGACAAGAAGAAGGAGGAAGCCTCCAAGGACCTGCAAGCAAACGGGAGCGAAGAAAGCAAGTCAGCCAAGGCAGAGGAGAAGGAAAGGGACTCTGGACAGAGTGAGCCTCCCCCTCCCGACCCCTCCGCCCTCGCCCCTTAATTAAGGCTCGGGTCACAGGGGCGATGGAGCTTTCTAACAGCTTGAGCAGTGTGACCGCCCTGTAACTAGGCTTCCGGTCTCTGCTCTCTCGGCCGCTTGGCGTAATGCTCCTTTAATTGGCTAGTGAGAGGGACTCCCCTGCACTGAGGGCGCAAGTCCCGATCCTGTGGCTTAAGGGGGATATGGAGCTCCTCGGAACTCTGAGCCGCGTGACCGCCCTGTAATTCAGGGTAAGGTCTCTGCCCGCTTGCCCTTTCGGCATTATGGCCCGTTGGCAGTCTAGTCAGTTGGACAGCCCTGTAAGGAGGGTTCATGTCTTGAGCCTCTCTCTTTTATGGCACAGATTGAGCTCTTGGGACTCTTAAGCAGCGGGGCCTACCTGTAATTCAGGAGGAGGTCTCTGCCCTTTAGCTCCTTGGCATTAGGCTCCAGTAACTAGCCGATCTCCAGGGGCCGCCCTCTAACTGAGGTGACGGCGCAATCCCTCTGCTTTAGAAGGGATTAGGGCGATCTTCGTGCCATTGATCCTCTGACCTGCCTGTAATTTGGGTTCAGGTCTCTGCCCTCTTGCCCTTTCGGCACCGGGGGCTGTTGGTAGTCCAGCCGCTGCGACCCTCCTGTAACTGGGGTGTAGGTCGCCAATAATCAGGCCGCAGAGCCAGGTTTGGGCCATGGCCTGGGTGAGCCCCCTGTAAGCAGGATTCGGGCCTCTCCCCTGTTGTCTCGTACAAGAATGCTTGCTTTCTTGGGCTAGGCCCAGTGACCGGCCTCTAACTAGAGCGCGTCTCCATCCCCTTGCTTCTGCGGGGGTACGCATCTTTGAACTGCATGGCCTCCCTGTACTCAGGGTTCAGGTCGGCCCTTTCGGCCTCCATAACACGACGCTCTTGCGGCTGGCAAGCGAGAGCGACTGCCCTGTAAGGAAGGGTGCCCGTCGCTTCTCCCTGAGTTCGGAGGCTCGTTCGACTTTCCGCTAGCTTGATCTGTTTCACCACCCTGTAAGGCAGGGTTCTGGTCGGCCCTTTTGGCTTCTTGCTACTAAGCGCTTGTGGCTGACTAGCGAAACGACTCCCCTGTAAGGAGGGTGCAAGTCACGTGGCCACGGCTTACGGGGGACATGGAGCTCTTTGGAACCCTGAGCAGTGTGACCTCCCTGTCATGAGGGCTCAGGTCTCACTTGGCAGTCTACTCAGCGTGACAACTGTGTAACCACGGTGCGTGTCACCAGCCTCCTTTTTCTATGGCGCACACTGAGGCTTTGGCTGCCTTGACCAGCGAGACCTCCCTGTAATTGAGGGCAAGGCCTCTGCCCCTTCCCACGTGGGCGTTAATGCGCCTTTAGTTGGTGAATTAGACTGACCACCCTGTAACTCAGGGGCTAGGTCGCCTCCCTCCCTGAGTTACGGAGGCGGGGGGGGAGGAGTAGGGGCATTTGGGTAACGTGGGCAGCGTGGTCTCCCTGTAACTAGGGATCGAGGCCCTGCCCTTTAGCCTCTTGGCATCATGCTACCGTAGCCGGCTGGTCCGAGCCAGCGCCCCGTAAGCGGGGTACAAGCCTCATAAGTCGCTCACCATTTCCCGTGCTCCCTCCAAGCAACTCTGTCCAGAGTCCCGTCCCGCTGCCTTGCCAGCTCCCCTGGAATTCCACAGCAAATCCTTCCGGCTTCTACCCCGCTTCGCTGCTGGACACGAGAGATGGCGCGGCAGTGGCTGGTGAGTTCCCTTTCCATCGCAGTTGGAAAGACAAGTGATCAGAAGCAGTACAGCTGTTGATCACACACAGCCAATGACGTCGAGTAATTTCACACTGCCCTTAATCGTCCAACTCTTGATGACTTTGCGTTAAGACTCTCGAAGGGCAACGTGCTGTAAGAGGAGAGGGGAAATGGGGTGATGCTGCCTTAGGAATAGGAGTTTCTGGGTAGTACGCTCACACGGGGAAGGCTTGGCAGGCGGTGGAACGCGGGCCCGCCTCGCTCGTTTATGCTCTCTTCGCCTTGGCGACGGGGAGCGGACCGGGCTCTGTCCTACGGCCGTCTTTATATCTTCTCTCTCTCTTTCCCTCCGCTTGCAGCGCAACCAAGAAGGGAAGACAAGAAGAAGGAGGAAGCCTCCAAGGACCTGCAAGCAAACGGGAGCGAAGAAAGCAAGTCAGCCAAGGCAGAGGAGAAGGAAAGGGACTCTGGACAGAGTGAGCCTCCCCCTCCCGACCCCTCCGCCCTCGCCCCTTAATTAAGGCTCGGGTCACAGGGGCGATGGAGCTTTCTAACAGCTTGAGCAGTGTGACCGCCCTGTAACTAGGCTTCCGGTCTCTGCTCTCTCGGCCGCTTGGCGTAATGCTCCTTTAATTGGCTAGTGAGAGGGACTCCCCTGCACTGAGGGCGCAAGTCCCGATCCTGTGGCTTAAGGGGGATATGGAGCTCCTCGGAACTCTGAGCCGCGTGACCGCCCTGTAATTCAGGGTAAGGTCTCTGCCCGCTTGCCCTTTCGGCATTATGGCCCGTTGGCAGTCTAGTCAGTTGGACAGCCCTGTAAGGAGGGTTCATGTCTCGAGCCTCTCTCTTTTATGGCACAGATTGAGCTCTTGGGACTCTTAAGCAGCGGGGCCTACCTGTAATTCAGGAGGAGGTCTCTGCCCTTTAGCTCCTTGGCATTAGGCTCCAGTAACTAGCCGATCTCCAGGGGCCGCCCTCTAACTGAGGTGACGGCGCCATCCCTCTGCTTTAGAAGGGATTAGGGCGATCTTCGTGCCATTGATCCTCTGACCTGCCTGTAATTTGGGTTCAGGTCTCTGCCCTCTTGCCCTTTCGGCACCGGGGGCTGTTGGTAGTCCAGCCGCTGCGACCCTCCTGTAACTGGGGTGTAGGTCGCCAATAATCAGGCCGCAGAGCCAGGTTTGGGCCATGGCCTGGGTGAGCCCCCTGTAAGCAGGATTCGGGCCTCTCCCCTGTTGTCTCGTACAAGAATGCTTGCTTTCTTGGGCTAGGCCCAGTGACTGGCCTCTAACTAGAGCGCGTCTCCATCCCCTTGCTTCTGCGGGGGTACGCATCTTTGAACTGCGTGGCCTCCCTGTACTCAGGGTTCAGGTCGGCCCTTTCGGCCTCCATAACACGACGCTCTTGCGGCTGGCAAGCGAGAGCGACTGCCCTGTAAGGAAGGGTGCCCGTCGCTTCTCCCTGAGTTCGGAGGCTCGTTCGACTTTCCGCTAGCTTGATCTGTTTCACCACCCTGTAAGGCAGGGTTCTGGTCGGCCCTTTTGGCCTCTTGCTACTAAGCGCTTGTGGCTGACTAGCGAAACGACTCCCCTGTAAGGAGGGTGCAAGTCACGTGGCCACGGCTTACGGGGGACATGGAGCTCTTTGGAACCCTGAGCAGTGTGACCTCCCTGTCATGAGGGCTCAGGTCTCACTTGGCAGTCTACTCAGCGTGACAACTGTGTAACCACGGAGCGTGTCACCAGCCTCCTTTTTCTATGGCGCACACTGAGGCTTTGGCTGCCTTGACCAGCGAGACCTCCCTGTAATTGAGGGCAAGGCCTCTGCCCCTTCCCACGTGGGCGTTAATGCGCCTTCAGTTGGTGAATTAGACTGACCACCCTGTAACTCAGGGGCTAGGTCGCCTCCCTCCCTGAGTTACGGAGGCGGGGGGGGAGGAGTAGGGGCATTTGGGTAACGTGGGCAGCGTGGTCTCCCTGTAACTAGGGATCGAGGCCCTGCCCTTTAGCCTCTTGGCATCATGCTACCGTAGCCGGCTGGTCCGAGCCAGCGCCCCGTAAGCGGGGTACAAGCCTCATAAGTCGCTCACCATTTCCCGTGCTCCCTCCAAGCAACTCTGTCCAGAGTCCCGTCCCGCTGCCTTGCCAGCTCCCCTGGAATTCCACAGCAAATCCTTCCGGCTTCTACCCCGCTTCGCTGCTGGACACGAGAGATGGCGCGGCACTGGCTGGTGAGTTCCCTTTCCATCGCAGTTGGAAAGACAAGTGATCAGAAGCAGTACAGCTGTTGATCACACACAGCCAATGACGTCGAGTAATTTCACACTGCCCTTAATCGTCCAACTCTTGATGACTTTGCGTTAAGACTCTCGAAGGGCAACGTGCTGTAAGAGGAGAGGGGAAATGGGGTGATGCTGCCTTAGGAATAGGAGTTTCTGGGTAGTACGCTCACACGGGGAAGGCTTGGCAGGCGGTGGAACGCGGGCCCGCCTCGCTCGTTTATGCTCTCTTCGCCTTGGCGACGGGGAGCGGACCGGGCTCTGTCCTACGGCCGTCTTTATATCTTCTCTCTCTCTTTCCCTCCGCTTGCAGCGCAACCAAGAAGGGAAGACAAGAAGAAGGAGGAAGCCTCCAAGGACCTGCAAGCAAACGGGAGCGAAGAAAGCAAGTCAGCCAAGGCAGAGGAGAAGGAAAGGGACTCTGGACAGAGTGAGCCTCCCCCTCCCGACCCCTCCGCCCTCGCCCCTTAATTAAGGCTCGGGTCACAGGGGCGATGGAGCTTTCTAACAGCTTGAGCAGTGTGACCGCCCTGTAACTAGGCTTCCGGTCTCTGCTCTCTCGGCCGCTTGGCGTAATGCTCCTTTAATTGGCTAGTGAGAGGGACTCCCCTGCACTGAGGGCGCAAGTCCCGATCCTGTGGCTTAAGGGGGATATGGAGCTCCTCGGAACTCTGAGCCGCGTGACCGCCCTGTAATTCAGGGTAAGGTCTCTGCCCGCTTGCCCTTTCGGCATTATGGCCCGTTGGCAGTCTAGTCAGTTGGACAGCCCTGTAAGGAGGGTTCATGTCTCGAGCCTCTCTCTTTTATGGCACAGATTGAGCTCTTGGGACTCTTAAGCAGCGGGGCCTACCTGTAATTCAGGAGGAGGTCTCTGCCCTTTAGCTCCTTGGCATTAGGCTCCAGTAACTAGCCGATCTCCAGGGGCCGCCCTCTAACTGAGGTGACGGCGCCATCCCTCTGCTTTAGAAGGGATTAGGGCGATCTTCGTGCCATTGATCCTCTGACCTGCCTGTAATTTGGGTTCAGGTCTCTGCCCTCTTGCCCTTTCGGCACCGGGGGCTGTTGGTAGTCCAGCCGCTGCGACCCTCCTGTAACTGGGGTGTAGGTCGCCAATAATCAGGCCGCAGAGCCAGGTTTGGGCCATGGCCTGGGTGAGCCCCCTGTAAGCAGGATTCGGGCCTCTCCCCTGTTGTCTCGTACAAGAATGCTTGCTTTCTTGGGCTAGGCCCAGTGACCGGCCTCTAACTAGAGCGCGTCTCCATCCCCTTGCTTCTGCGGGGGTACGCATCTTTGAACTGCGTGGCCTCCCTGTACTCAGGGTTCAGGTCGGTCCTTTCGGCCTCCATAACACGACGCTCTTGCGGCTGGCAAGCGAGAGCGACTGCCCTGTAAGGAAGGGTGCCCGTCGCTTCTCCCTGAGTTCGGAGGCTCGTTCGACTTTCCGCTAGCTTGATCTGTTTCACCACCCTGTAAGGCAGGGTTCTGGTCGGCCCTTTTGGCTTCTTGCTACTAAGCGCTTGTGGCTGACTAGCGAAACGACTCCCCTGTAAGGAGGGTGCAAGTCACGTGGCCACGGCTTACGGGGGACATGGAGCTCTTTGGAACCCTGAGCAGTGTGACCTCCCTGTCATGAGGGCTCAGGTCTCACTTGGCAGTCTACTCAGCGTGACAACTGTGTAACCACGGTGCGTGTCACCAGCCTCCTTTTTCTATGGCGCACACTGAGGCTTTGGCTGCCTTGACCAGCGAGACCTCCCTGTAATTGAGGGCAAGGCCTCTGCCCCTTCCCACGTGGGCGTTAATGCGCCTTTAGTTGGTGAATTAGACTGACCACCCTGTAACTCAGGGGCTAGGTCGCCTCCCTCCCTGAGTTACGGAGGCGGGGGGGGAGGAGTAGGGGCATTTGGGTAACGTGGGCAGCGTGGTCTCCCTGTAACTAGGGATCGAGGCCCTGCCCTTTAGCCTCTTGGCATCATGCTACCGTAGCCGGCTGGTCCGAGCCAGCGCCCCGTAAGCGGGGTACAAGCCTCATAAGTCGCTCACCATTTCCCGTGCTCCCTCCAAGCAACTCTGTCCAGAGTCCCGTCCCGCTGCCTTGCCAGCTCCCCTGGAATTCCACAGCAAATCCTTCCGGCTTCTACCCCGCTTCGCTGCTGGACACGAGAGATGGCGCGGCAGTGGCTGGTGAGTTCCCTTTCCATCGCAGTTGGAAAGACAAGTGATCAGAAGCAGTACAGCTGTTGATCACACACAGCCAATGACGTCGAGTAATTTCACACTGCCCTTAATCGTCCAACTCTTGATGACTTTGCGTTAAGACTCTCGAAGGGCAACGTGCTGTAAGAGGAGAGGGGAAATGGGGTGATGCTGCCTTAGGAATAGGACTTTCTGGGTAGTACGCTCACACGGGGAAGGCTTGGCAGGCGGTGGAACGCGGGCCCGCCTCGCTCGTTTATGCTCTCTTCGCCTTGGCGACGGGGAGCGGACCGGGCTCTGTCCTACGGCCGTCTTTATATCTTCTCTCTCTCTTTCCCTCCGCTTGCAGCGCAACCAAGAAGGGAAGACAAGAAGAAGGAGGAAGCCTCCAAGGACCTGCAAGCAAACGGGAGCGAAGAAAGCAAGTCAGCCAAGGCAGAGGAGAAGGAAAGGGACTCTGGACAGAGTGAGCCTCCCCCTCCCGACCCCTCCGCCCTCGCCCCTTAATTAAGGCTCGGGTCACAGGGGCGATGGAGCTTTCTAACAGCTTGAGCAGTGTGACCGCCCTGTAACTAGGCTTCCGGTCTCTGCTCTCTCGGCCGCTTGGCGTAATGCTCCTTTAATTGGCTAGTGAGAGGGACTCCCCTGCACTGAGGGCGCAAGTCCCGATCCTGTGGCTTAAGGGGGATATGGAGCTCCTCGGAACTCTGAGCCGCGTGACCGCCCTGTAATTCAGGGTAAGGTCTCTGCCCGCTTGCCCTTTCGGCATTATGGCCCGTTGGCAGTCTAGTCAGTTGGACAGCCCTGTAAGGAGGGTTCATGTCTCGAGCCTCTCTCTTTTATGGCACAGATTGAGCTCTTGGGACTCTTAAGCAGCGGGGCCTACCTGTAATTCAGGAGGAGGTCTCTGCCCTTTAGCTCCTTGGCATTAGGCTCCAGTAACTAGCCGATCTCCAGGGGCCGCCCTCTAACTGAGGTGACGGCGCCATCCCTCTGCTTTAGAAGGGATTAGGGCGATCTTCGTGCCATTGATCCTCTGACCTGCCTGTAATTTGGGTTCAGGTCTCTGCCCTCTTGCCCTTTCGGCACCGGGGGCTGTTGGTAGTCCAGCCGCTGCGACCCTCCTGTAACTGGGGTGTAGGTCGCCAATAATCAGGCCGCAGAGCCAGGTTTGGGCCATGGCCTGGGTGAGCCCCCTGTAAGCAGGATTCGGGCCTCTCCCCTGTTGTCTCGTACAAGAATGCTTGCTTTCTTGGGCTAGGCCCAGTGACCGGCCTCTAACTAGAGCGCGTCTCCATCCCCTTGCTTCTGCGGGGGTACGCATCTTTGAACTGCGTGGCCTCCCTGTACTCAGGGTTCAGGTCGGCCCTTTCGGCCTCCATAACACGACGCTCTTGCGGCTGGCAAGCGAGAGCGACTGCCCTGTAAGGAAGGGTGCCCGTCGCTTCTCCCTGAGTTCGGAGGCTCGTTCGACTTTCCGCTAGCTTGATCTGTTTCACCACCCTGTAAGGCAGGGTTCTGGTCGGCCCTTTTGGCCTCTTGCTACTAAGCGCTTGTGGCTGACTAGCGAAACGACTCCCCTGTAAGGAGGGTGCAAGTCACGTGGCCACGGCTTACGGGGGACATGGAGCTCTTTGGAACCCTGAGCAGTGTGACCTCCCTGTCATGAGGGCTCAGGTCTCACTTGGCAGTCTACTCAGCGTGACAACTGTGTAACCACGGAGCGTGTCACCAGCCTCCTTTTTCTATGGCGCACACTGAGGCTTTGGCTGCCTTGACCAGCGAGACCTCCCTGTAATTGAGGGCAAGGCCTCTGCCCCTTCCCACGTGGGCGTTAATGCGCCTTCAGTTGGTGAATTAGACTGACCACCCTGTAACTCAGGGGCTAGGTCGCCTCCCTCCCTGAGTTACGGAGGCGGGGGGGGAGGAGTAGGGGCATTTGGGTAACGTGGGCAGCGTGGTCTCCCTGTAACTAGGGATCGAGGCCCTGCCCTTTAGCCTCTTGGCATCATGCTACCGTAGCCGGCTGGTCCGAGCCAGCGCCCCGTAAGCGGGGTACAAGCCTCATAAGTCGCTCACCATTTCCCGTGCTCCCTCCAAGCAACTCTGTCCAGAGTCCCGTCCCGCTGCCTTGCCAGCTCCCCTGGAATTCCACAGCAAATCCTTCCGGCTTCTACCCCGCTTCGCTGCTGGACACGAGAGATGGCGCGGCACTGGCTGGTGAGTTCCCTTTCCATCGCAGTTGGAAAGACAAGTGATCAGAAGCAGTACAGCTGTTGATCACACACAGCCAATGACGTCGAGTAATTTCACACTGCCCTTAATCGTCCAACTCTTGATGACTTTGCGTTAAGACTCTCGAAGGGCAACGTGCTGTAAGAGGAGAGGGGAAATGGGGTGATGCTGCCTTAGGAATAGGAGTTTCTGGGTAGTACGCTCACACGGGGAAGGCTTGGCAGGCGGTGGAACGCGGGCCCGCCTCGCTCGTTTATGCTCTCTTCGCCTTGGCGACGGGGAGCGGACCGGGCTCTGTCCTACGGCCGTCTTTATATCTTCTCTCTCTCTTTCCCTCCGCTTGCAGCGCAACCAAGAAGGGAAGACAAGAAGAAGGAGGAAGCCTCCAAGGACCTGCAAGCAAACGGGAGCGAAGAAAGCAAGTCAGCCAAGGCAGAGGAGAAGGAAAGGGACTCTGGACAGAGTGAGCCTCCCCCTCCCGACCCCTCCGCCCTCGCCCCTTAATTAAGGCTCGGGTCACAGGGGCGATGGAGCTTTCTAACAGCTTGAGCAGTGTGACCGCCCTGTAACTAGGCTTCCGGTCTCTGCTCTCTCGGCCGCTTGGCGTAATGCTCCTTTAATTGGCTAGTGAGAGGGACTCCCCTGCACTGAGGGCGCAAGTCCCGATCCTGTGGCTTAAGGGGGATATGGAGCTCCTCGGAACTCTGAGCCGCGTGACCGCCCTGTAATTCAGGGTAAGGTCTCTGCCCGCTTGCCCTTTCGGCATTATGGCCCGTTGGCAGTCTAGTCAGTTGGACAGCCCTGTAAGGAGGGTTCATGTCTCGAGCCTCTCTCTTTTATGGCACAGATTGAGCTCTTGGGACTCTTAAGCAGCGGGGCCTACCTGTAATTCAGGAGGAGGTCTCTGCCCTTTAGCTCCTTGGCATTAGGCTCCAGTAACTAGCCGATCTCCAGGGGCCGCCCTCTAACTGAGGTGACGGCGCCATCCCTCTGCTTTAGAAGGGATTAGGGCGATCTTCGTGCCATTGATCCTCTGACCTGCCTGTAATTTGGGTTCAGGTCTCTGCCCTCTTGCCCTTTCGGCACCGGGGGCTGTTGGTAGTCCAGCCGCTGCGACCCTCCTGTAACTGGGGTGTAGGTCGCCAATAATCAGGCCGCAGAGCCAGGTTTGGGCCATGGCCTGGGTGAGCCCCCTGTAAGCAGGATTCGGGCCTCTCCCCTGTTGTCTCGTACAAGAATGCTTGCTTTCTTGGGCTAGGCCCAGTGACTGGCCTCTAACTAGAGCGCGTCTCCATCCCCTTGCTTCTGCGGGGGTACGCATCTTTGAACTGCGTGGCCTCCCTGTACTCAGGGTTCAGGTCGGCCCTTTCGGCCTCCATAACACGACGCTCTTGCGGCTGGCAAGCGAGAGCGACTGCCCTGTAAGGAAGGGTGCCCGTCGCTTCTCCCTGAGTTCGGAGGCTCGTTCGACTTTCCGCTAGCTTGATCTGTTTCACCACCCTGTAAGGCAGGGTTCTGGTCGGCCCTTTTGGCCTCTTGCTACTAAGCGCTTGTGGCTGACTAGCGAAACGACTCCCCTGTAAGGAGGGTGCAAGTCACGTGGCCACGGCTTACGGGGGACATGGAGCTCTTTGGAACCCTGAGCAGTGTGACCTCCCTGTCATGAGGGCTCAGGTCTCACTTGGCAGTCTACTCAGCGTGACAACTGTGTAACCACGGAGCGTGTCACCAGCCTCCTTTTTCTATGGCGCACACTGAGGCTTTGGCTGCCTTGACCAGCGAGACCTCCCTGTAATTGAGGGCAAGGCCTCTGCCCCTTCCCACGTGGGCGTTAATGCGCCTTCAGTTGGTGAATTAGACTGACCACCCTGTAACTCAGGGGCTAGGTCGCCTCCCTCCCTGAGTTACGGAGGCGGGGGGGGAGGAGTAGGGGCATTTGGGTAACGTGGGCAGCGTGGTCTCCCTGTAACTAGGGATCGAGGCCCTGCCCTTTAGCCTCTTGGCATCATGCTACCGTAGCCGGCTGGTCCGAGCCAGCGCCCCGTAAGCGGGGTACAAGCCTCATAAGTCGCTCACCATTTCCCGTGCTCCCTCCAAGCAACTCTGTCCAGAGTCCCGTCCCGCTGCCTTGCCAGCTCCCCTGGAATTCCACAGCAAATCCTTCCGGCTTCTACCCCGCTTCGCTGCTGGACACGAGAGATGGCGCGGCACTGGCTGGTGAGTTCCCTTTCCATCGCAGTTGGAAAGACAAGTGATCAGAAGCAGTACAGCTGTTGATCACACACAGCCAATGACGTCGAGTAATTTCACACTGCCCTTAATCGTCCAACTCTTGATGACTTTGCGTTAAGACTCTCGAAGGGCAACGTGCTGTAAGAGGAGAGGGGAAATGGGGTGATGCTGCCTTAGGAATAGGAGTTTCTGGGTAGTACGCTCACACGGGGAAGGCTTGGCAGGCGGTGGAACGCGGGCCCGCCTCGCTCGTTTATGCTCTCTTCGCCTTGGCGACGGGGAGCGGACCGGGCTCTGTCCTACGGCCGTCTTTATATCTTCTCTCTCTCTTTCCCTCCGCTTGCAGCGCAACCAAGAAGGGAAGACAAGAAGAAGGAGGAAGCCTCCAAGGACCTGCAAGCAAACGGGAGCGAAGAAAGCAAGTCAGCCAAGGCAGAGGAGAAGGAAAGGGACTCTGGACAGAGTGAGCCTCCCCCTCCCGACCCCTCCGCCCTCGCCCCTTAATTAAGGCTCGGGTCACAGGGGCGATGGAGCTTTCTAACAGCTTGAGCAGTGTGACCGCCCTGTAACTAGGCTTCCGGTCTCTGCTCTCTCGGCCGCTTGGCGTAATGCTCCTTTAATTGGCTAGTGAGAGGGACTCCCCTGCACTGAGGGCGCAAGTCCCGATCCTGTGGCTTAAGGGGGATATGGAGCTCCTCGGAACTCTGAGCCGCGTGACCGCCCTGTAATTCAGGGTAAGGTCTCTGCCCGCTTGCCCTTTCGGCATTATGGCCCGTTGGCAGTCTAGTCAGTTGGACAGCCCTGTAAGGAGGGTTCATGTCTCGAGCCTCTCTCTTTTATGGCACAGATTGAGCTCTTGGGACTCTTAAGCAGCGGGGCCTACCTGTAATTCAGGAGGAGGTCTCTGCCCTTTAGCTCCTTGGCATTAGGCTCCAGTAACTAGCCGATCTCCAGGGGCCGCCCTCTAACTGAGGTGACGGCGCCATCCCTCTGCTTTAGAAGGGATTAGGGCGATCTTCGTGCCATTGATCCTCTGACCTGCCTGTAATTTGGGTTCAGGTCTCTGCCCTCTTGCCCTTTCGGCACCGGGGGCTGTTGGTAGTCCAGCCGCTGCGACCCTCCTGTAACTGGGGTGTAGGTCGCCAATAATCAGGCCGCAGAGCCAGGTTTGGGCCATGGCCTGGGTGAGCCCCCTGTAAGCAGGATTCGGGCCTCTCCCCTGTTGTCTCGTACAAGAATGCTTGCTTTCTTGGGCTAGGCCCAGTGACCGGCCTCTAACTAGAGCGCGTCTCCATCCCCTTGCTCCTGCGGGGGTACGCATCTTTGAACTGCGTGGCCTCCCTGTACTCAGGGTTCAGGTCGGCCCTTTCGGCCTCCATAATACGACGCTCTTGCGGCTGGCAAGCGAGAGCGACTGCCCTGTAAGGAAGGGTGCCCGTCGCTTCTCCCTGAGTTCGGAGGCTCGTTCGACTTTCCGCTAGCTTGATCTGTTTCACCACCCTGTAAGGCAGGGTTCTGGTCGGCCCTTTTGGCCTCTTGCTACTAAGCGCTTGTGGCTGACTAGCGAAACGACTCCCCTGTAAGGAGGGTGCAAGTCACGTGGCCACGGCTTACGGGGGACATGGAGCTCTTTGGAACCCTGAGCAGTGTCACCTCCCTGTCATGAGGGCTCAGGTCTCACTTGGCAGTCTACTCAGCGTGACAACTGTGTAACCACGGTGCGTGTCACCAGCCTCCTTTTTCTATGGCGCACACTGAGGCTTTGGCTGCCTTGACCAGCGAGACCTCCCTGTAATTGAGGGCAAGGCCTCTGCCCCTTCCCACGTGGGCGTTAATGCGCCTTTAGTTGGTGAATTAGACTGACCACCCTGTAACTCAGGGGCTAGGTCGCCTCCCTCCCTGAGTTACGGAGGCGGGGGGGGAGGAGTAGGGGCATTTGGGTAACGTGGGCAGCGTGGTCTCCCTGTAACTAGGGATCGAGGCCCTGCCCTATAGCCTCTTGGCATCATGCTACCGTAGCCGGCTGGTCCGAGCCAGCGCCCCGTAAGCGGGGTACAAGCCTCATAAGTCGCTCACCATTTCCCGTGCTCCCTCCAAGCAACTCTGTCCAGAGTCCCGTCCCGCTGCCTTGCCAGCTCCCCTGGAATTCCACAGCAAATCCTTCCGGCTTCTACCCCGCTTCGCTGCTGGACACGAGAGATGGCGCGGCAGTGGCTGGTGAGTTCCCTTTCCATCGCAGTTGGAAAGACAAGTGATCAGAAGCAGTACAGCTGTTGATCACACACAGCCAATGACGTCGAGTAATTTCACACTGCCCTTAATCGTCCAACTCTTGATGACTTTGCGTTAAGACTCTCGAAGGGCAACGTGCTGTAAGAGGAGAGGGGAAATGGGGTGATGCTGCCTTAGGAATAGGAGTTTCTGGGTAGTACGCTCACACGGGGAAGGCTTGGCAGGCGGTGGAACGCGGGCCCGCCTCGCTCGTTTATGCTCTCTTCGCCTTGGCGACGGGGAGCGGACCGGGCTCTGTCCTACGGCCGTCTTTATATCTTCTCTCTCTCTTTCCCTCCGCTTGCAGCGCAACCAAGAAGGGAAGACAAGAAGAAGGAGGAAGCCTCCAAGGACCTGCAAGCAAACGGGAGCGAAGAAAGCAAGTCAGCCAAGGCAGAGGAGAAGGAAAGGGACTCTGGACAGAGTGAGCCTCCCCCTGCCGACCCCTCCGCCCTCGCCCCTTAATTAAGGCTCGGGTCACAGGGGCGATGGAGCTTTCTAACAGCTTGAGCAGTGTGACCGCCCTGTAACTAGGCTTCCGGTCTCTGCTCTCTCGGCCGCTTGGCGTAATGCTCCTTTAATTGGCTAGTGAGAGGGACTCCCCTGCACTGAGGGCGCAAGTCCCGATCCTGTGGCTTAAGGGGGATATGGAGCTCCTCGGAACTCTGAGCCGCGTGACCGCCCTGTAATTCAGGGTAAGGTCTCTGCCCGCTTCCCCTTTCGGCATTATGGCCCGTTGGCAGTCTAGTCAGTTGGACAGCCCTGTAAGGAGGGTTCATGTCTCGAGCCTCTCTCTTTTATGGCACAGATTGAGCTCTTGGGACTCTTAAGCAGCGGGGCCTACCTGTAATTCAGGAGGAGGTCTCTGCCCTTTAGCTCCTTGGCATTAGGCTCCAGTAACTAGCCGATCTCCAGGGGCCGCCCTCTAACTGAGGTGACGGCGCCATCCCTCTGCTTTAGAAGGGATTAGGGCGATCTTCGTGCCATTGATCCTCTGACCTGCCTGTAATTTGGGTTCAGGTCTCTGCCCTCTTGCCCTTTCGGCACCGGGGGCTGTTGGTAGTCCAGCCGCTGCGACCCTCCTGTAACTGGGGTGTAGGTCGCCAATAATCAGGCCGCAGAGCCAGGTTTGGGCCATGGCCTGGGTGAGCCCCCTGTAAGCAGGATTCGGGCCTCTCCCCTGTTGTCTCGTACAAGAATGCTTGCTTTCTTGGGCTAGGCCCAGTGACCGGCCTCTAACTAGAGCGCGTCTCCATCCCCTTGCTTCTGCGGGGGTACGCATCTTTGAACTGCGTGGCCTCCCTGTACTCAGGGTTCAGGTCGGTCCTTTCGGCCTCCATAACACGACGCTCTTGCGGCTGGCAAGCGAGAGCGACTGCCCTGTAAGGAAGGGTGCCCGTCGCTTCTCCCTGAGTTCGGAGGCTCGTTCGACTTTCCGCTAGCTTGATCTGTTTCACCACCCTGTAAGGCAGGGTTCTGGTCGGCCCTTTTGGCTTCTTGCTACTAAGCGCTTGTGGCTGACTAGCGAAACGACTCCCCTGTAAGGAGGGTGCAAGTCACGTGGCCACGGCTTACGGGGGACATGGAGCTCTTTGGAACCCTGAGCAGTGTCACCTCCCTGTCATGAGGGCTCAGGTCTCACTTGGCAGTCTACTCAGCGTGACAACTGTGTAACCACGGTGCGTGTCACCAGCCTCCTTTTTCTATGGCGCACACTGAGGCTTTGGCTGCCTTGACCAGCGAGACCTCCCTGTAATTGAGGGCAAGGCCTCTGCCCCTTCCCACGTGGGCGTTAATGCGCCTTTAGTTGGTGAATTAGACTGACCACCCTGTAACTCAGGGGCTAGGTCGCCTCCCTCCCTGAGTTACGGAGGCGGGGGGGGGGAGGAGTAGGGGCATTTGGGTAACGTGGGCAGCGTGGTCTCCCTGTAACTAGGGATCGAGGCCCTGCCCTTTAGCCTCTTGGCATCATGCTACCGTAGCCGGCTGGTCCGAGCCAGCGCCCCGTAAGCGGGGTACAAGCCTCATAAGTCGCTCACCATTTCCCGTGCTCCCTCCAAGCAACTCTGTCCAGAGTCCCGTCCCGCTGCCTTGCCAGCTCCCCTGGAATTCCACAGCAAATCCTTCCGGCTTCTACCCCGCTTCGCTGCTGGACACGAGAGATGGCGCGGCAGTGGCTGGTGAGTTCCCTTTCCATCGCAGTTGGAAAGACAAGTGATCAGAAGCAGTACAGCTGTTGATCACACACAGCCAATGACGTCGAGTAATTTCACACTGCCCTTAATCGTCCAACTCTTGATGACTTTGCGTTAAGACTCTCGAAGGGCAACGTGCTGTAAGAGGAGAGGGGAAATGGGGTGATGCTGCCTTAGGAATAGGACTTTCTGGGTAGTACGCTCACACGGGGAAGGCTTGGCAGGCGGTGGAACGCGGGCCCGCCTCGCTCGTTTATGCTCTCTTCGCCTTGGCGACGGGGAGCGGACCGGGCTCTGTCCTACGGCCGTCTTTATATCTTCTCTCTCTCTTTCCCTCCGCTTGCAGCGCAACCAAGAAGGGAAGACAAGAAGAAGGAGGAAGCCTCCAAGGACCTGCAAGCAAACGGGAGCGAAGAAAGCAAGTCAGCCAAGGCAGAGGAGAAGGAAAGGGACTCTGGACAGAGTGAGCCTCCCCCTCCCGACCCCTCCGCCCTCGCCCCTTAATTAAGGCTCGGGTCACAGGGGCGATGGAGCTTTCTAACAGCTTGAGCAGTGTGACCGCCCTGTAACTAGGCTTCCGGTCTCTGCTCTCTCGGCCGCTTGGCGTAATGCTCCTTTAATTGGCTAGTGAGAGGGACTCCCCTGCACTGAGGGCGCAAGTCCCGATCCTGTGGCTTAAGGGGGATATGGAGCTCCTCGGAACTCTGAGCCGCGTGACCGCCCTGTAATTCAGGGTAAGGTCTCTGCCCGCTTGCCCTTTCGGCATTATGGCCCGTTGGCAGTCTAGTCAGTTGGACAGCCCTGTAAGGAGGGTTCATGTCTCGAGCCTCTCTCTTTTATGGCACAGATTGAGCTCTTGGGACTCTTAAGCAGCGGGGCCTACCTGTAATTCAGGAGGAGGTCTCTGCCCTTTAGCTCCTTGGCATTAGGCTCCAGTAACTAGCCGATCTCCAGGGGCCGCCCTCTAACTGAGGTGACGGCGCCATCCCTCTGCTTTAGAAGGGATTAGGGCGATCTTCGTGCCATTGATCCTCTGACCTGCCTGTAATTTGGGTTCAGGTCTCTGCCCTCTTGCCCTTTCGGCACCGGGGGCTGTTGGTAGTCCAGCCGCTGCGACCCTCCTGTAACTGGGGTGTAGGTCGCCAATAATCAGGCCGCAGAGCCAGGTTTGGGCCATGGCCTGGGTGAGCCCCCTGTAAGCAGGATTCGGGCCTCTCCCCTGTTGTCTCGTACAAGAATGCTTGCTTTCTTGGGCTAGGCCCAGTGACCGGCCTCTAACTAGAGCGCGTCTCCATCCCCTTGCTTCTGCGGGGGTACGCATCTTTGAACTGCGTGGCCTCCCTGTACTCAGGGTTCAGGTCGGCCCTTTCGGCCTCCATAACACGACGCTCTTGCGGCTGGCAAGCGAGAGCGACTGCCCTGTAAGGAAGGGTGCCCGTCGCTTCTCCCTGAGTTCGGAGGCTCGTTCGACTTTCCGCTAGCTTGATCTGTTTCACCACCCTGTAAGGCAGGGTTCTGGTCGGCCCTTTTGGCCTCTTGCTACTAAGCGCTTGTGGCTGACTAGCGAAACGACTCCCCTGTAAGGAGGGTGCAAGTCACGTGGCCACGGCTTACGGGGGACATGGAGCTCTTTGGAACCCTGAGCAGTGTGACCTCCCTGTCATGAGGGCTCAGGTCTCACTTGGCAGTCTACTCAGCGTGACAACTGTGTAACCACGGAGCGTGTCACCAGCCTCCTTTTTCTATGGCGCACACTGAGGCTTTGGCTGCCTTGACCAGCGAGACCTCCCTGTAATTGAGGGCAAGGCCTCTGCCCCTTCCCACGTGGGCGTTAATGCGCCTTCAGTTGGTGAATTAGACTGACCACCCTGTAACTCAGGGGCTAGGTCGCCTCCCTCCCTGAGTTACGGAGGCGGGGGGGGAGGAGTAGGGGCATTTGGGTAACGTGGGCAGCGTGGTCTCCCTGTAACTAGGGATCGAGGCCCTGCCCTTTAGCCTCTTGGCATCATGCTACCGTAGCCGGCTGGTCCGAGCCAGCGCCCCGTAAGCGGGGTACAAGCCTCATAAGTCGCTCACCATTTCCCGTGCTCCCTCCAAGCAACTCTGTCCAGAGTCCCGTCCCGCTGCCTTGCCAGCTCCCCTGGAATTCCACAGCAAATCCTTCCGGCTTCTACCCCGCTTCGCTGCTGGACACGAGAGATGGCGCGGCACTGGCTGGTGAGTTCCCTTTCCATCGCAGTTGGAAAGACAAGTGATCAGAAGCAGTACAGCTGTTGATCACACACAGCCAATGACGTCGAGTAATTTCACACTGCCCTTAATCGTCCAACTCTTGATGACTTTGCGTTAAGACTCTCGAAGGGCAACGTGCTGTAAGAGGAGAGGGGAAATGGGGTGATGCTGCCTTAGGAATAGGAGTTTCTGGGTAGTACGCTCACACGGGGAAGGCTTGGCAGGCGGTGGAACGCGGGCCCGCCTCGCTCGTTTATGCTCTCTTCGCCTTGGCGACGGGGAGCGGACCGGGCTCTGTCCTACGGCCGTCTTTATATCTTCTCTCTCTCTTTCCCTCCGCTTGCAGCGCAACCAAGAAGGGAAGACAAGAAGAAGGAGGAAGCCTCCAAGGACCTGCAAGCAAACGGGAGCGAAGAAAGCAAGTCAGCCAAGGCAGAGGAGAAGGAAAGGGACTCTGGACAGAGTGAGCCTCCCCCTCCCGACCCCTCCGCCCTCGCCCCTTAATTAAGGCTCGGGTCACAGGGGCGATGGAGCTTTCTAACAGCTTGAGCAGTGTGACCGCCCTGTAACTAGGCTTCCGGTCTCTGCTCTCTCGGCCGCTTGGCGTAATGCTCCTTTAATTGGCTAGTGAGAGGGACTCCCCTGCACTGAGGGCGCAAGTCCCGATCCTGTGGCTTAAGGGGGATATGGAGCTCCTCGGAACTCTGAGCCGCGTGACCGCCCTGTAATTCAGGGTAAGGTCTCTGCCCGCTTGCCCTTTCGGCATTATGGCCCGTTGGCAGTCTAGTCAGTTGGACAGCCCTGTAAGGAGGGTTCATGTCTCGAGCCTCTCTCTTTTATGGCACAGATTGAGCTCTTGGGACTCTTAAGCAGCGGGGCCTACCTGTAATTCAGGAGGAGGTCTCTGCCCTTTAGCTCCTTGGCATTAGGCTCCAGTAACTAGCCGATCTCCAGGGGCCGCCCTCTAACTGAGGTGACGGCGCCATCCCTCTGCTTTAGAAGGGATTAGGGCGATCTTCGTGCCATTGATCCTCTGACCTGCCTGTAATTTGGGTTCAGGTCTCTGCCCTCTTGCCCTTTCGGCACCGGGGGCTGTTGGTAGTCCAGCCGCTGCGACCCTCCTGTAACTGGGGTGTAGGTCGCCAATAATCAGGCCGCAGAGCCAGGTTTGGGCCATGGCCTGGGTGAGCCCCCTGTAAGCAGGATTCGGGCCTCTCCCCTGTTGTCTCGTACAAGAATGCTTGCTTTCTTGGGCTAGGCCCAGTGACTGGCCTCTAACTAGAGCGCGTCTCCATCCCCTTGCTTCTGCGGGGGTACGCATCTTTGAACTGCGTGGCCTCCCTGTACTCAGGGTTCAGGTCGGCCCTTTCGGCCTCCATAACACGACGCTCTTGCGGCTGGCAAGCGAGAGCGACTGCCCTGTAAGGAAGGGTGCCCGTCGCTTCTCCCTGAGTTCGGAGGCTCGTTCGACTTTCCGCTAGCTTGATCTGTTTCACCACCCTGTAAGGCAGGGTTCTGGTCGGCCCTTTTGGCCTCTTGCTACTAAGCGCTTGTGGCTGACTAGCGAAACGACTCCCCTGTAAGGAGGGTGCAAGTCACGTGGCCACGGCTTACGGGGGACATGGAGCTCTTTGGAACCCTGAGCAGTGTGACCTCCCTGTCATGAGGGCTCAGGTCTCACTTGGCAGTCTACTCAGCGTGACAACTGTGTAACCACGGAGCGTGTCACCAGCCTCCTTTTTCTATGGCGCACACTGAGGCTTTGGCTGCCTTGACCAGCGAGACCTCCCTGTAATTGAGGGCAAGGCCTCTGCCCCTTCCCACGTGGGCGTTAATGCGCCTTCAGTTGGTGAATTAGACTGACCACCCTGTAACTCAGGGGCTAGGTCGCCTCCCTCCCTGAGTTACGGAGGCGGGGGGGGAGGAGTAGGGGCATTTGGGTAACGTGGGCAGCGTGGTCTCCCTGTAACTAGGGATCGAGGCCCTGCCCTTTAGCCTCTTGGCATCATGCTACCGTAGCCGGCTGGTCCGAGCCAGCGCCCCGTAAGCGGGGTACAAGCCTCATAAGTCGCTCACCATTTCCCGTGCTCCCTCCAAGCAACTCTGTCCAGAGTCCCGTCCCGCTGCCTTGCCAGCTCCCCTGGAATTCCACAGCAAATCCTTCCGGCTTCTACCCCGCTTCGCTGCTGGACACGAGAGATGGCGCGGCACTGGCTGGTGAGTTCCCTTTCCATCGCAGTTGGAAAGACAAGTGATCAGAAGCAGTACAGCTGTTGATCACACACAGCCAATGACGTCGAGTAATTTCACACTGCCCTTAATCGTCCAACTCTTGATGACTTTGCGTTAAGACTCTCGAAGGGCAACGTGCTGTAAGAGGAGAGGGGAAATGGGGTGATGCTGCCTTAGGAATAGGAGTTTCTGGGTAGTACGCTCACACGGGGAAGGCTTGGCAGGCGGTGGAACGCGGGCCCGCCTCGCTCGTTTATGCTCTCTTCGCCTTGGCGACGGGGAGCGGACCGGGCTCTGTCCTACGGCCGTCTTTATATCTTCTCTCTCTCTTTCCCTCCGCTTGCAGCGCAACCAAGAAGGGAAGACAAGAAGAAGGAGGAAGCCTCCAAGGACCTGCAAGCAAACGGGAGCGAAGAAAGCAAGTCAGCCAAGGCAGAGGAGAAGGAAAGGGACTCTGGACAGAGTGAGCCTCCCCCTCCCGACCCCTCCGCCCTCGCCCCTTAATTAAGGCTCGGGTCACAGGGGCGATGGAGCTTTCTAACAGCTTGAGCAGTGTGACCGCCCTGTAACTAGGCTTCCGGTCTCTGCTCTCTCGGCCGCTTGGCGTAATGCTCCTTTAATTGGCTAGTGAGAGGGACTCCCCTGCACTGAGGGCGCAAGTCCCGATCCTGTGGCTTAAGGGGGATATGGAGCTCCTCGGAACTCTGAGCCGCGTGACCGCCCTGTAATTCAGGGTAAGGTCTCTGCCCGCTTGCCCTTTCGGCATTATGGCCCGTTGGCAGTCTAGTCAGTTGGACAGCCCTGTAAGGAGGGTTCATGTCTCGAGCCTCTCTCTTTTATGGCACAGATTGAGCTCTTGGGACTCTTAAGCAGCGGGGCCTACCTGTAATTCAGGAGGAGGTCTCTGCCCTTTAGCTCCTTGGCATTAGGCTCCAGTAACTAGCCGATCTCCAGGGGCCGCCCTCTAACTGAGGTGACGGCGCCATCCCTCTGCTTTAGAAGGGATTAGGGCGATCTTCGTGCCATTGATCCTCTGACCTGCCTGTAATTTGGGTTCAGGTCTCTGCCCTCTTGCCCTTTCGGCACCGGGGGCTGTTGGTAGTCCAGCCGCTGCGACCCTCCTGTAACTGGGGTGTAGGTCGCCAATAATCAGGCCGCAGAGCCAGGTTTGGGCCATGGCCTGGGTGAGCCCCCTGTAAGCAGGATTCGGGCCTCTCCCCTGTTGTCTCGTACAAGAATGCTTGCTTTCTTGGGCTAGGCCCAGTGACCGGCCTCTAACTAGAGCGCGTCTCCATCCCCTTGCTCCTGCGGGGGTACGCATCTTTGAACTGCGTGGCCTCCCTGTACTCAGGGTTCAGGTCGGCCCTTTCGGCCTCCATAATACGACGCTCTTGCGGCTGGCAAGCGAGAGCGACTGCCCTGTAAGGAAGGGTGCCCGTCGCTTCTCCCTGAGTTCGGAGGCTCGTTCGACTTTCCGCTAGCTTGATCTGTTTCACCACCCTGTAAGGCAGGGTTCTGGTCGGCCCTTTTGGCCTCTTGCTACTAAGCGCTTGTGGCTGACTAGCGAAACGACTCCCCTGTAAGGAGGGTGCAAGTCACGTGGCCACGGCTTACGGGGGACATGGAGCTCTTTGGAACCCTGAGCAGTGTCACCTCCCTGTCATGAGGGCTCAGGTCTCACTTGGCAGTCTACTCAGCGTGACAACTGTGTAACCACGGTGCGTGTCACCAGCCTCCTTTTTCTATGGCGCACACTGAGGCTTTGGCTGCCTTGACCAGCGAGACCTCCCTGTAATTGAGGGCAAGGCCTCTGCCCCTTCCCACGTGGGCGTTAATGCGCCTTTAGTTGGTGAATTAGACTGACCACCCTGTAACTCAGGGGCTAGGTCGCCTCCCTCCCTGAGTTACGGAGGCGGGGGGGGAGGAGTAGGGGCATTTGGGTAACGTGGGCAGCGTGGTCTCCCTGTAACTAGGGATCGAGGCCCTGCCCTATAGCCTCTTGGCATCATGCTACCGTAGCCGGCTGGTCCGAGCCAGCGCCCCGTAAGCGGGGTACAAGCCTCATAAGTCGCTCACCATTTCCCGTGCTCCCTCCAAGCAACTCTGTCCAGAGTCCCGTCCCGCTGCCTTGCCAGCTCCCCTGGAATTCCACAGCAAATCCTTCCGGCTTCTACCCCGCTTCGCTGCTGGACACGAGAGATGGCGCGGCAGTGGCTGGTGAGTTCCCTTTCCATCGCAGTTGGAAAGACAAGTGATCAGAAGCAGTACAGCTGTTGATCACACACAGCCAATGACGTCGAGTAATTTCACACTGCCCTTAATCGTCCAACTCTTGATGACTTTGCGTTAAGACTCTCGAAGGGCAACGTGCTGTAAGAGGAGAGGGGAAATGGGGTGATGCTGCCTTAGGAATAGGAGTTTCTGGGTAGTACGCTCACACGGGGAAGGCTTGGCAGGCGGTGGAACGCGGGCCCGCCTCGCTCGTTTATGCTCTCTTCGCCTTGGCGACGGGGAGCGGACCGGGCTCTGTCCTACGGCCGTCTTTATATCTTCTCTCTCTCTTTCCCTCCGCTTGCAGCGCAACCAAGAAGGGAAGACAAGAAGAAGGAGGAAGCCTCCAAGGACCTGCAAGCAAACGGGAGCGAAGAAAGCAAGTCAGCCAAGGCAGAGGAGAAGGAAAGGGACTCTGGACAGAGTGAGCCTCCCCCTGCCGACCCCTCCGCCCTCGCCCCTTAATTAAGGCTCGGGTCACAGGGGCGATGGAGCTTTCTAACAGCTTGAGCAGTGTGACCGCCCTGTAACTAGGCTTCCGGTCTCTGCTCTCTCGGCCGCTTGGCGTAATGCTCCTTTAATTGGCTAGTGAGAGGGACTCCCCTGCACTGAGGGCGCAAGTCCCGATCCTGTGGCTTAAGGGGGATATGGAGCTCCTCGGAACTCTGAGCCGCGTGACCGCCCTGTAATTCAGGGTAAGGTCTCTGCCCGCTTCCCCTTTCGGCATTATGGCCCGTTGGCAGTCTAGTCAGTTGGACAGCCCTGTAAGGAGGGTTCATGTCTCGAGCCTCTCTCTTTTATGGCACAGATTGAGCTCTTGGGACTCTTAAGCAGCGGGGCCTACCTGTAATTCAGGAGGAGGTCTCTGCCCTTTAGCTCCTTGGCATTAGGCTCCAGTAACTAGCCGATCTCCAGGGGCCGCCCTCTAACTGAGGTGACGGCGCCATCCCTCTGCTTTAGAAGGGATTAGGGCGATCTTCGTGCCATTGATCCTCTGACCTGCCTGTAATTTGGGTTCAGGTCTCTGCCCTCTTGCCCTTTCGGCACCGGGGGCTGTTGGTAGTCCAGCCGCTGCGACCCTCCTGTAACTGGGGTGTAGGTCGCCAATAATCAGGCCGCAGAGCCAGGTTTGGGCCATGGCCTGGGTGAGCCCCCTGTAAGCAGGATTCGGGCCTCTCCCCTGTTGTCTCGTACAAGAATGCTTGCTTTCTTGGGCTAGGCCCAGTGACCGGCCTCTAACTAGAGCGCGTCTCCATCCCCTTGCTTCTGCGGGGGTACGCATCTTTGAACTGCGTGGCCTCCCTGTACTCAGGGTTCAGGTCGGTCCTTTCGGCCTCCATAACACGACGCTCTTGCGGCTGGCAAGCGAGAGCGACTGCCCTGTAAGGAAGGGTGCCCGTCGCTTCTCCCTGAGTTCGGAGGCTCGTTCGACTTTCCGCTAGCTTGATCTGTTTCACCACCCTGTAAGGCAGGGTTCTGGTCGGCCCTTTTGGCTTCTTGCTACTAAGCGCTTGTGGCTGACTAGCGAAACGACTCCCCTGTAAGGAGGGTGCAAGTCACGTGGCCACGGCTTACGGGGGACATGGAGCTCTTTGGAACCCTGAGCAGTGTCACCTCCCTGTCATGAGGGCTCAGGTCTCACTTGGCAGTCTACTCAGCGTGACAACTGTGTAACCACGGTGCGTGTCACCAGCCTCCTTTTTCTATGGCGCACACTGAGGCTTTGGCTGCCTTGACCAGCGAGACCTCCCTGTAATTGAGGGCAAGGCCTCTGCCCCTTCCCACGTGGGCGTTAATGCGCCTTTAGTTGGTGAATTAGACTGACCACCCTGTAACTCAGGGGCTAGGTCGCCTCCCTCCCTGAGTTACGGAGGCGGGGGGGGGGAGGAGTAGGGGCATTTGGGTAACGTGGGCAGCGTGGTCTCCCTGTAACTAGGGATCGAGGCCCTGCCCTTTAGCCTCTTGGCATCATGCTACCGTAGCCGGCTGGTCCGAGCCAGCGCCCCGTAAGCGGGGTACAAGCCTCATAAGTCGCTCACCATTTCCCGTGCTCCCTCCAAGCAACTCTGTCCAGAGTCCCGTCCCGCTGCCTTGCCAGCTCCCCTGGAATTCCACAGCAAATCCTTCCGGCTTCTACCCCGCTTCGCTGCTGGACACGAGAGATGGCGCGGCAGTGGCTGGTGAGTTCCCTTTCCATCGCAGTTGGAAAGACAAGTGATCAGAAGCAGTACAGCTGTTGATCACACACAGCCAATGACGTCGAGTAATTTCACACTGCCCTTAATCGTCCAACTCTTGATGACTTTGCGTTAAGACTCTCGAAGGGCAACGTGCTGTAAGAGGAGAGGGGAAATGGGGTGATGCTGCCTTAGGAATAGGAGTTTCTGGGTAGTACGCTCACACGGGGAAGGCTTGGCAGGCGGTGGAACGCGGGCCCGCCTCGCTCGTTTATGCTCTCTTCGCCTTGGCGACGGGGAGCGGACCGGGCTCTGTCCTACGGCCGTCTTTATATCTTCTCTCTCTCTTTCCCTCCGCTTGCAGCGCAACCAAGAAGGGAAGACAAGAAGAAGGAGGAAGCCTCCAAGGACCTGCAAGCAAACGGGAGCGAAGAAAGCAAGTCAGCCAAGGCAGAGGAGAAGGAAAGGGACTCTGGACAGAGTGAGCCTCCCCCTCCCGACCCCTCCGCCCTCGCCCCTTAATTAAGGCTCGGGTCACAGGGGCGATGGAGCTTTCTAACAGCTTGAGCAGTGTGACCGCCCTGTAACTAGGCTTCCGGTCTCTGCTCTCTCGGCCGCTTGGCGTAATGCTCCTTTAATTGGCTAGTGAGAGGGACTCCCCTGCACTGAGGGCGCAAGTCCCGATCCTGTGGCTTAAGGGGGATATGGAGCTCCTCGGAACTCTGAGCCGCGTGACCGCCCTGTAATTCAGGGTAAGGTCTCTGCCCGCTTGCCCTTTCGGCATTATGGCCCGTTGGCAGTCTAGTCAGTTGGACAGCCCTGTAAGGAGGGTTCATGTCTCGAGCCTCTCTCTTTTATGGCACAGATTGAGCTCTTGGGACTCTTAAGCAGCGGGGCCTACCTGTAATTCAGGAGGAGGTCTCTGCCCTTTAGCTCCTTGGCATTAGGCTCCAGTAACTAGCCGATCTCCAGGGGCCGCCCTCTAACTGAGGTGACGGCGCCATCCCTCTGCTTTAGAAGGGATTAGGGCGATCTTCGTGCCATTGATCCTCTGACCTGCCTGTAATTTGGGTTCAGGTCTCTGCCCTCTTGCCCTTTCGGCACCGGGGGCTGTTGGTAGTCCAGCCGCTGCGACCCTCCTGTAACTGGGGTGTAGGTCGCCAATAATCAGGCCGCAGAGCCAGGTTTGGGCCATGGCCTGGGTGAGCCCCCTGTAAGCAGGATTCGGGCCTCTCCCCTGTTGTCTCGTACAAGAATGCTTGCTTTCTTGGGCTAGGCCCAGTGACCGGCCTCTAACTAGAGCGCGTCTCCATCCCCTTGCTTCTGCGGGGGTACGCATCTTTGAACTGCGTGGCCTCCCTGTACTCAGGGTTCAGGTCGGTCCTTTCGGCCTCCATAACACGACGCTCTTGCGGCTGGCAAGCGAGAGCGACTGCCCTGTAAGGAAGGGTGCCCGTCGCTTCTCCCTGAGTTCGGAGGCTCGTTCGACTTTCCGCTAGCTTGATCTGTTTCACCACCCTGTAAGGCAGGGTTCTGGTCGGCCCTTTTGGCTTCTTGCTACTAAGCGCTTGTGGCTGACTAGCGAAACGACTCCCCTGTAAGGAGGGTGCAAGTCACGTGGCCACGGCTTACGGGGGACATGGAGCTCTTTGGAACCCTGAGCAGTGTGACCTCCCTGTCATGAGGGCTCAGGTCTCACTTGGCAGTCTACTCAGCGTGACAACTGTGTAACCACGGTGCGTGTCACCAGCCTCCTTTTTCTATGGCGCACACTGAGGCTTTGGCTGCCTTGACCAGCGAGACCTCCCTGTAATTGAGGGCAAGGCCTCTGCCCCTTCCCACGTGGGCGTTAATGCGCCTTTAGTTGGTGAATTAGACTGACCACCCTGTAACTCAGGGGCTAGGTCGCCTCCCTCCCTGAGTTACGGAGGCGGGGGGGGGGAGGAGTAGGGGCATTTGGGTAACGTGGGCAGCGTGGTCTCCCTGTAACTAGGGATCGAGGCCCTGCCCTTTAGCCTCTTGGCATCATGCTACCGTAGCCGGCTGGTCCGAGCCAGCGCCCCGTAAGCGGGGTACAAGCCTCATAAGTCGCTCACCATTTCCCGTGCTCCCTCCAAGCAACTCTGTCCAGAGTCCCGTCCCGCTGCCTTGCCAGCTCCCCTGGAATTCCACAGCAAATCCTTCCGGCTTCTACCCCGCTTCGCTGCTGGACACGAGAGATGGCGCGGCAGTGGCTGGTGAGTTCCCTTTCCATCGCAGTTGGAAAGACAAGTGATCAGAAGCAGTACAGCTGTTGATCACACACAGCCAATGACGTCGAGTAATTTCACACTGCCCTTAATCGTCCAACTCTTGATGACTTTGCGTTAAGACTCTCGAAGGGCAACGTGCTGTAAGAGGAGAGGGGAAATGGGGTGATGCTGCCTTAGGAATAGGACTTTCTGGGTAGTACGCTCACACGGGGAAGGCTTGGCAGGCGGTGGAACGCGGGCCCGCCTCGCTCGTTTATGCTCTCTTCGCCTTGGCGACGGGGAGCGGACCGGGCTCTGTCCTACGGCCGTCTTTATATCTTCTCTCTCTCTTTCCCTCCGCTTGCAGCGCAACCAAGAAGGGAAGACAAGAAGAAGGAGGAAGCCTCCAAGGACCTGCAAGCAAACGGGAGCGAAGAAAGCAAGTCAGCCAAGGCAGAGGAGAAGGAAAGGGACTCTGGACAGAGTGAGCCTCCCCCTCCCGACCCCTCCGCCCTCGCCCCTTAATTAAGGCTCGGGTCACAGGGGCGATGGAGCTTTCTAACAGCTTGAGCAGTGTGACCGCCCTGTAACTAGGCTTCCGGTCTCTGCTCTCTCGGCCGCTTGGCGTAATGCTCCTTTAATTGGCTAGTGAGAGGGACTCCCCTGCACTGAGGGCGCAAGTCCCGATCCTGTGGCTTAAGGGGGATATGGAGCTCCTCGGAACTCTGAGCCGCGTGACCGCCCTGTAATTCAGGGTAAGGTCTCTGCCCGCTTGCCCTTTCGGCATTATGGCCCGTTGGCAGTCTAGTCAGTTGGACAGCCCTGTAAGGAGGGTTCATGTCTCGAGCCTCTCTCTTTTATGGCACAGATTGAGCTCTTGGGACTCTTAAGCAGCGGGGCCTACCTGTAATTCAGGAGGAGGTCTCTGCCCTTTAGCTCCTTGGCATTAGGCTCCAGTAACTAGCCGATCTCCAGGGGCCGCCCTCTAACTGAGGTGACGGCGCCATCCCTCTGCTTTAGAAGGGATTAGGGCGATCTTCGTGCCATTGATCCTCTGACCTGCCTGTAATTTGGGTTCAGGTCTCTGCCCTCTTGCCCTTTCGGCACCGGGGGCTGTTGGTAGTCCAGCCGCTGCGACCCTCCTGTAACTGGGGTGTAGGTCGCCAATAATCAGGCCGCAGAGCCAGGTTTGGGCCATGGCCTGGGTGAGCCCCCTGTAAGCAGGATTCGGGCCTCTCCCCTGTTGTCTCGTACAAGAATGCTTGCTTTCTTGGGCTAGGCCCAGTGACTGGCCTCTAACTAGAGCGCGTCTCCATCCCCTTGCTTCTGCGGGGGTACGCATCTTTGAACTGCGTGGCCTCCCTGTACTCAGGGTTCAGGTCGGCCCTTTCGGCCTCCATAACACGACGCTCTTGCGGCTGGCAAGCGAGAGCGACTGCCCTGTAAGGAAGGGTGCCCGTCGCTTCTCCCTGAGTTCGGAGGCTCGTTCGACTTTCCGCTAGCTTGATCTGTTTCACCACCCTGTAAGGCAGGGTTCTGGTCGGCCCTTTTGGCCTCTTGCTACTAAGCGCTTGTGGCTGACTAGCGAAACGACTCCCCTGTAAGGAGGGTGCAAGTCACGTGGCCACGGCTTACGGGGGACATGGAGCTCTTTGGAACCCTGAGCAGTGTGACCTCCCTGTCATGAGGGCTCAGGTCTCACTTGGCAGTCTACTCAGCGTGACAACTGTGTAACCACGGAGCGTGTCACCAGCCTCCTTTTTCTATGGCGCACACTGAGGCTTTGGCTGCCTTGACCAGCGAGACCTCCCTGTAATTGAGGGCAAGGCCTCTGCCCCTTCCCACGTGGGCGTTAATGCGCCTTCAGTTGGTGAATTAGACTGACCACCCTGTAACTCAGGGGCTAGGTCGCCTCCCTCCCTGAGTTACGGAGGCGGGGGGGGAGGAGTAGGGGCATTTGGGTAACGTGGGCAGCGTGGTCTCCCTGTAACTAGGGATCGAGGCCCTGCCCTTTAGCCTCTTGGCATCATGCTACCGTAGCCGGCTGGTCCGAGCCAGCGCCCCGTAAGCGGGGTACAAGCCTCATAAGTCGCTCACCATTTCCCGTGCTCCCTCCAAGCAACTCTGTCCAGAGTCCCGTCCCGCTGCCTTGCCAGCTCCCCTGGAATTCCACAGCAAATCCTTCCGGCTTCTACCCCGCTTCGCTGCTGGACACGAGAGATGGCGCGGCACTGGCTGGTGAGTTCCCTTTCCATCGCAGTTGGAAAGACAAGTGATCAGAAGCAGTACAGCTGTTGATCACACACAGCCAATGACGTCGAGTAATTTCACACTGCCCTTAATCGTCCAACTCTTGATGACTTTGCGTTAAGACTCTCGAAGGGCAACGTGCTGTAAGAGGAGAGGGGAAATGGGGTGATGCTGCCTTAGGAATAGGAGTTTCTGGGTAGTACGCTCACACGGGGAAGGCTTGGCAGGCGGTGGAACGCGGGCCCGCCTCGCTCGTTTATGCTCTCTTCGCCTTGGCGACGGGGAGCGGACCGGGCTCTGTCCTACGGCCGTCTTTATATCTTCTCTCTCTCTTTCCCTCCGCTTGCAGCGCAACCAAGAAGGGAAGACAAGAAGAAGGAGGAAGCCTCCAAGGACCTGCAAGCAAACGGGAGCGAAGAAAGCAAGTCAGCCAAGGCAGAGGAGAAGGAAAGGGACTCTGGACAGAGTGAGCCTCCCCCTCCCGACCCCTCCGCCCTCGCCCCTTAATTAAGGCTCGGGTCACAGGGGCGATGGAGCTTTCTAACAGCTTGAGCAGTGTGACCGCCCTGTAACTAGGCTTCCGGTCTCTGCTCTCTCGGCCGCTTGGCGTAATGCTCCTTTAATTGGCTAGTGAGAGGGACTCCCCTGCACTGAGGGCGCAAGTCCCGATCCTGTGGCTTAAGGGGGATATGGAGCTCCTCGGAACTCTGAGCCGCGTGACCGCCCTGTAATTCAGGGTAAGGTCTCTGCCCGCTTGCCCTTTCGGCATTATGGCCCGTTGGCAGTCTAGTCAGTTGGACAGCCCTGTAAGGAGGGTTCATGTCTCGAGCCTCTCTCTTTTATGGCACAGATTGAGCTCTTGGGACTCTTAAGCAGCGGGGCCTACCTGTAATTCAGGAGGAGGTCTCTGCCCTTTAGCTCCTTGGCATTAGGCTCCAGTAACTAGCCGATCTCCAGGGGCCGCCCTCTAACTGAGGTGACGGCGCCATCCCTCTGCTTTAGAAGGGATTAGGGCGATCTTCGTGCCATTGATCCTCTGACCTGCCTGTAATTTGGGTTCAGGTCTCTGCCCTCTTGCCCTTTCGGCACCGGGGGCTGTTGGTAGTCCAGCCGCTGCGACCCTCCTGTAACTGGGGTGTAGGTCGCCAATAATCAGGCCGCAGAGCCAGGTTTGGGCCATGGCCTGGGTGAGCCCCCTGTAAGCAGGATTCGGGCCTCTCCCCTGTTGTCTCGTACAAGAATGCTTGCTTTCTTGGGCTAGGCCCAGTGACCGGCCTCTAACTAGAGCGCGTCTCCATCCCCTTGCTCCTGCGGGGGTACGCATCTTTGAACTGCGTGGCCTCCCTGTACTCAGGGTTCAGGTCGGCCCTTTCGGCCTCCATAATACGACGCTCTTGCGGCTGGCAAGCGAGAGCGACTGCCCTGTAAGGAAGGGTGCCCGTCGCTTCTCCCTGAGTTCGGAGGCTCGTTCGACTTTCCGCTAGCTTGATCTGTTTCACCACCCTGTAAGGCAGGGTTCTGGTCGGCCCTTTTGGCCTCTTGCTACTAAGCGCTTGTGGCTGACTAGCGAAACGACTCCCCTGTAAGGAGGGTGCAAGTCACGTGGCCACGGCTTACGGGGGACATGGAGCTCTTTGGAACCCTGAGCAGTGTGACCTCCCTGTCATGAGGGCTCAGGTCTCACTTGGCAGTCTACTCAGCGTGACAACTGTGTAACCACGGTGCGTGTCACCAGCCTCCTTTTTCTATGGCGCACACTGAGGCTTTGGCTGCCTTGACCAGCGAGACCTCCCTGTAATTGAGGGCAAGGCCTCTGCCCCTTCCCACGTGGGCGTTAATGCGCCTTTAGTTGGTGAATTAGACTGACCACCCTGTAACTCAGGGGCTAGGTCGCCTCCCTCCCTGAGTTACGGAGGCGGGGGGGGAGGAGTAGGGGCATTTGGGTAACGTGGGCAGCGTGGTCTCCCTGTAACTAGGGATCGAGGCCCTGCCCTATAGCCTCTTGGCATCATGCTACCGTAGCCGGCTGGTCCGAGCCAGCGCCCCGTAAGCGGGGTACAAGCCTCATAAGTCGCTCACCATTTCCCGTGCTCCCTCCAAGCAACTCTGTCCAGAGTCCCGTCCCGCTGCCTTGCCAGCTCCCCTGGAATTCCACAGCAAATCCTTCCGGCTTCTACCCCGCTTCGCTGCTGGACACGAGAGATGGCGCGGCAGTGGCTGGTGAGTTCCCTTTCCATCGCAGTTGGAAAGACAAGTGATCAGAAGCAGTACAGCTGTTGATCACACACAGCCAATGACGTCGAGTAATTTCACACTGCCCTTAATCGTCCAACTCTTGATGACTTTGCGTTAAGACTCTCGAAGGGCAACGTGCTGTAAGAGGAGAGGGGAAATGGGGTGATGCTGCCTTAGGAATAGGAGTTTCTGGGTAGTACGCTCACACGGGGAAGGCTTGGCAGGCGGTGGAACGCGGGCCCGCCTCGCTCGTTTATGCTCTCTTCGCCTTGGCGACGGGGAGCGGACCGGGCTCTGTCCTACGGCCGTCTTTATATCTTCTCTCTCTCTTTCCCTCCGCTTGCAGCGCAACCAAGAAGGGAAGACAAGAAGAAGGAGGAAGCCTCCAAGGACCTGCAAGCAAACGGGAGCGAAGAAAGCAAGTCAGCCAAGGCAGAGGAGAAGGAAAGGGACTCTGGACAGAGTGAGCCTCCCCCTCCCGACCCCTCCGCCCTCGCCCCTTAATTAAGGCTCGGGTCACAGGGGCGATGGAGCTTTCTAACAGCTTGAGCAGTGTGACCGCCCTGTAACTAGGCTTCCGGTCTCTGCTCTCTCGGCCGCTTGGCGTAATGCTCCTTTAATTGGCTAGTGAGAGGGACTCCCCTGCACTGAGGGCGCAAGTCCCGATCCTGTGGCTTAAGGGGGATATGGAGCTCCTCGGAACTCTGAGCCGCGTGACCGCCCTGTAATTCAGGGTAAGGTCTCTGCCCGCTTGCCCTTTCGGCATTATGGCCCGTTGGCAGTCTAGTCAGTTGGACAGCCCTGTAAGGAGGGTTCATGTCTCGAGCCTCTCTCTTTTATGGCACAGATTGAGCTCTTGGGACTCTTAAGCAGCGGGGCCTACCTGTAATTCAGGAGGAGGTCTCTGCCCTTTAGCTCCTTGGCATTAGGCTCCAGTAACTAGCCGATCTCCAGGGGCCGCCCTCTAACTGAGGTGACGGCGCCATCCCTCTGCTTTAGAAGGGATTAGGGCGATCTTCGTGCCATTGATCCTCTGACCTGCCTGTAATTTGGGTTCAGGTCTCTGCCCTCTTGCCCTTTCGGCACCGGGGGCTGTTGGTAGTCCAGCCGCTGCGACCCTCCTGTAACTGGGGTGTAGGTCGCCAATAATCAGGCCGCAGAGCCAGGTTTGGGCCATGGCCTGGGTGAGCCCCCTGTAAGCAGGATTCGGGCCTCTCCCCTGTTGTCTCGTACAAGAATGCTTGCTTTCTTGGGCTAGGCCCAGTGACCGGCCTCTAACTAGAGCGCGTCTCCATCCCCTTGCTCCTGCGGGGGTACGCATCTTTGAACTGCGTGGCCTCCCTGTACTCAGGGTTCAGGTCGGCCCTTTCGGCCTCCATAATACGACGCTCTTGCGGCTGGCAAGCGAGAGCGACTGCCCTGTAAGGAAGGGTGCCCGTCGCTTCTCCCTGAGTTCGGAGGCTCGTTCGACTTTCCGCTAGCTTGATCTGTTTCACCACCCTGTAAGGCAGGGTTCTGGTCGGCCCTTTTGGCCTCTTGCTACTAAGCGCTTGTGGCTGACTAGCGAAACGACTCCCCTGTAAGGAGGGTGCAAGTCACGTGGCCACGGCTTACGGGGGACATGGAGCTCTTTGGAACCCTGAGCAGTGTGACCTCCCTGGCATGAGGGCTCAGGTCTCACTTGGCAGTCTACTCAGCGTGACAACTGTGTAACCACGGTGCGTGTCACCAGCCTCCTTTTTCTATGGCGCACACTGAGGCTTTGGCTGCCTTGACCAGCGAGACCTCCCTGTAATTGAGGGCAAGGCCTCTGCCCCTTCCCACGTGGGCGTTAATGCGCCTTTAGTTGGTGAATTAGACTGACCACCCTGTAACTCAGGGGCTAGGTCGCCTCCCTCCCTGAGTTACGGAGGCGGGGGGGGAGGAGTAGGGGCATTTGGGTAACGTGGGCAGCGTGGTCTCCCTGTAACTAGGGATCGAGGCCCTGCCCTATAGCCTCTTGGCATCATGCTACCGTAGCCGGCTGGTCCGAGCCAGCGCCCCGTAAGCGGGGTACAAGCCTCATAAGTCGCTCACCATTTCCCGTGCTCCCTCCAAGCAACTCTGTCCAGAGTCCCGTCCCGCTGCCTTGCCAGCTCCCCTGGAATTCCACAGCAAATCCTTCCGGCTTCTACCCCGCTTCGCTGCTGGACACGAGAGATGGCGCGGCAGTGGCTGGTGAGTTCCCTTTCCATCGCAGTTGGAAAGACAAGTGATCAGAAGCAGTACAGCTGTTGATCACACACAGCCAATGACGTCGAGTAATTTCACACTGCCCTTAATCGTCCAACTCTTGATGACTTTGCGTTAAGACTCTCGAAGGGCAACGTGCTGTAAGAGGAGAGGGGAAATGGGGTGATGCTGCCTTAGGAATAGGAGTTTCTGGGTAGTACGCTCACACGGGGAAGGCTTGGCAGGCGGTGGAACGCGGGCCCGCCTCGCTCGTTTATGCTCTCTTCGCCTTGGCGACGGGGAGCGGACCGGGCTCTGTCCTACGGCCGTCTTTATATCTTCTCTCTCTCTTTCCCTCCGCTTGCAGCGCAACCAAGAAGGGAAGACAAGAAGAAGGAGGAAGCCTCCAAGGACCTGCAAGCAAACGGGAGCGAAGAAAGCAAGTCAGCCAAGGCAGAGGAGAAGGAAAGGGACTCTGGACAGAGTGAGCCTCCCCCTCCCGACCCCTCCGCCCTCGCCCCTTAATTAAGGCTCGGGTCACAGGGGCGATGGAGCTTTCTAACAGCTTGAGCAGTGTGACCGCCCTGTAACTAGGCTTCCGGTCTCTGCTCTCTCGGCCGCTTGGCGTAATGCTCCTTTAATTGGCTAGTGAGAGGGACTCCCCTGCACTGAGGGCGCAAGTCCCGATCCTGTGGCTTAAGGGGGATATGGAGCTCCTCGGAACTCTGAGCCGCGTGACCGCCCTGTAATTCAGGGTAAGGTCTCTGCCCGCTTGCCCTTTCGGCATTATGGCCCGTTGGCAGTCTAGTCAGTTGGACAGCCCTGTAAGGAGGGTTCATGTCTCGAGCCTCTCTCTTTTATGGCACAGATTGAGCTCTTGGGACTCTTAAGCAGCGGGGCCTACCTGTAATTCAGGAGGAGGTCTCTGCCCTTTAGCTCCTTGGCATTAGGCTCCAGTAACTAGCCGATCTCCAGGGGCCGCCCTCTAACTGAGGTGACGGCGCCATCCCTCTGCTTTAGAAGGGATTAGGGCGATCTTCGTGCCATTGATCCTCTGACCTGCCTGTAATTTGGGTTCAGGTCTCTGCCCTCTTGCCCTTTCGGCACCGGGGGCTGTTGGTAGTCCAGCCGCTGCGACCCTCCTGTAACTGGGGTGTAGGTCGCCAATAATCAGGCCGCAGAGCCAGGTTTGGGCCATGGCCTGGGTGAGCCCCCTGTAAGCAGGATTCGGGCCTCTCCCCTGTTGTCTCGTACAAGAATGCTTGCTTTCTTGGGCTAGGCCCAGTGACCGGCCTCTAACTAGAGCGCGTCTCCATCCCCTTGCTTCTGCGGGGGTACGCATCTTTGAACTGCGTGGCCTCCCTGTACTCAGGGTTCAGGTCGGCCCTTTCGGCCTCCATAACACGACGCTCTTGCGGCTGGCAAGCGAGAGCGACTGCCCTGTAAGGAAGGGTGCCCGTCGCTTCTCCCTGAGTTCGGAGGCTCGTTCGACTTTCCGCTAGCTTGATCTGTTTCACCACCCTGTAAGGCAGGGTTCTGGTCGGCCCTTTTGGCCTCTTGCTACTAAGCGCTTGTGGCTGACTAGCGAAACGACTCCCCTGTAAGGAGGGTGCAAGTCACGTGGCCACGGCTTACGGGGGACATGGAGCTCTTTGGAACCCTGAGCAGTGTCACCTCCCTGTCATGAGGGCTCAGGTCTCACTTGGCAGTCTACTCAGCGTGACAACTGTGTAACCACGGTGCGTGTCACCAGCCTCCTTTTTCTATGGCGCACACTGAGGCTTTGGCTGCCTTGACCAGCGAGACCTCCCTGTAATTGAGGGCAAGGCCTCTGCCCCTTCCCACGTGGGCGTTAATGCGCCTTTAGTTGGTGAATTAGACTGACCACCCTGTAACTCAGGGGCTAGGTCGCCTCCCTCCCTGAGTTACGGAGGCGGGGGGGGAGGAGTAGGGGCATTTGGGTAACGTGGGCAGCGTGGTCTCCCTGTAACTAGGGATCGAGGCCCTGCCCTTTAGCCTCTTGGCATCATGCTACCGTAGCCGGCTGGTCCGAGCCAGCGCCCCGTAAGCGGGGTACAAGCCTCATAAGTCGCTCACCATTTCCCGTGCTCCCTCCAAGCAACTCTGTCCAGAGTCCCGTCCCGCTGCCTTGCCAGCTCCCCTGGAATTCCACAGCAAATCCTTCCGGCTTCTACCCCGCTTCGCTGCTGGACACGAGAGATGGCGCGGCAGTGGCTGGTGAGTTCCCTTTCCATCGCAGTTGGAAAGACAAGTGATCAGAAGCAGTACAGCTGTTGATCACACACAGCCAATGACGTCGAGTAATTTCACACTGCCCTTAATCGTCCAACTCTTGATGACTTTGCGTTAAGACTCTCGAAGGGCAACGTGCTGTAAGAGGAGAGGGGAAATGGGGTGATGCTGCCTTAGGAATAGGAGTTTCTGGGTAGTACGCTCACACGGGGAAGGCTTGGCAGGCGGTGGAACGCGGGCCCGCCTCGCTCGTTTATGCTCTCTTCGCCTTGGCGACGGGGAGCGGACCGGGCTCTGTCCTACGGCCGTCTTTATATCTTCTCTCTCTCTTTCCCTCCGCTTGCAGCGCAACCAAGAAGGGAAGACAAGAAGAAGGAGGAAGCCTCCAAGGACCTGCAAGCAAACGGGAGCGAAGAAAGCAAGTCAGCCAAGGCAGAGGAGAAGGAAAGGGACTCTGGACAGAGTGAGCCTCCCCCTCCCGACCCCTCCGCCCTCGCCCCTTAATTAAGGCTCGGGTCACAGGGGCGATGGAGCTTTCTAACAGCTTGAGCAGTGTGACCGCCCTGTAACTAGGCTTCCGGTCTCTGCTCTCTCGGCCGCTTGGCGTAATGCTCCTTTAATTGGCTAGTGAGAGGGACTCCCCTGCACTGAGGGCGCAAGTCCCGATCCTGTGGCTTAAGGGGGATATGGAGCTCCTCGGAACTCTGAGCCGCGTGACCGCCCTGTAATTCAGGGTAAGGTCTCTGCCCGCTTGCCCTTTCGGCATTATGGCCCGTTGGCAGTCTAGTCAGTTGGACAGCCCTGTAAGGAGGGTTCATGTCTCGAGCCTCTCTCTTTTATGGCACAGATTGAGCTCTTGGGACTCTTAAGCAGCGGGGCCTACCTGTAATTCAGGAGGAGGTCTCTGCCCTTTAGCTCCTTGGCATTAGGCTCCAGTAACTAGCCGATCTCCAGGGGCCGCCCTCTAACTGAGGTGACGGCGCCATCCCTCTGCTTTAGAAGGGATTAGGGCGATCTTCGTGCCATTGATCCTCTGACCTGCCTGTAATTTGGGTTCAGGTCTCTGCCCTCTTGCCCTTTCGGCACCGGGGGCTGTTGGTAGTCCAGCCGCTGCGACCCTCCTGTAACTGGGGTGTAGGTCGCCAATAATCAGGCCGCAGAGCCAGGTTTGGGCCATGGCCTGGGTGAGCCCCCTGTAAGCAGGATTCGGGCCTCTCCCCTGTTGTCTCGTACAAGAATGCTTGCTTTCTTGGGCTAGGCCCAGTGACCGGCCTCTAACTAGAGCGCGTCTCCATCCCCTTGCTTCTGCGGGGGTACGCATCTTTGAACTGCGTGGCCTCCCTGTACTCAGGGTTCAGGTCGGCCCTTTCGGCCTCCATAACACGACGCTCTTGCGGCTGGCAAGCGAGAGCGACTGCCCTGTAAGGAAGGGTGCCCGTCGCTTCTCCCTGAGTTCGGAGGCTCGTTCGACTTTCCGCTAGCTTGATCTGTTTCACCACCCTGTAAGGCAGGGTTCTGGTCGGCCCTTTTGGCCTCTTGCTACTAAGCGCTTGTGGCTGACTAGCGAAACGACTCCCCTGTAAGGAGGGTGCAAGTCACGTGGCCACGGCTTACGGGGGACATGGAGCTCTTTGGAACCCTGAGCAGTGTCACCTCCCTGTCATGAGGGCTCAGGTCTCACTTGGCAGTCTACTCAGCGTGACAACTGTGTAACCACGGTGCGTGTCACCAGCCTCCTTTTTCTATGGCGCACACTGAGGCTTTGGCTGCCTTGACCAGCGAGACCTCCCTGTAATTGAGGGCAAGGCCTCTGCCCCTTCCCACGTGGGCGTTAATGCGCCTTTAGTTGGTGAATTAGACTGACCACCCTGTAACTCAGGGGCTAGGTCGCCTCCCTCCCTGAGTTACGGAGGCGGGGGGGGAGGAGTAGGGGCATTTGGGTAACGTGGGCAGCGTGGTCTCCCTGTAACTAGGGATCGAGGCCCTGCCCTTTAGCCTCTTGGCATCATGCTACCGTAGCCGGCTGGTCCGAGCCAGCGCCCCGTAAGCGGGGTACAAGCCTCATAAGTCGCTCACCATTTCCTGTGCTCCCTCCAAGCAACTCTGTCCAGAGTCCCGTCCCGCTGCCTTGCCAGCTCCCCTGGAATTCCACAGCAAATCCTTCCGGCTTCTACCCCGCTTCGCTGCTGGACACGAGAGATGGCGCGGCAGTGGCTGGTGAGTTCCCTTTCCATCGCAGTTGGAAAGACAAGTGATCAAAGCAGTACAGCTGTTGATCACACACAGCCAATGACGTCGAGTAATTTCACACTGCCCTTAATCGTCCAACTCTTGATGACTTTGCGTTAAGACTCTCGAAGGGCAACGTGCTGTAAGAGGAGAGGGGAAATGGGGTGATGCTGCCTTAGGAATAGGAGTTTCTGGGTAGTACGCTCACACGGGGAAGGCTTGGCAGGCGGTGGAACGCGGGCCCGCCTCGCTCGTTTATGCTCTCTTCGCCTTGGCGACGGGGAGCGGACCGGGCTCTGTCCTACGGCCGTCTTTATATCTTCTCTCTCTCTTTCCCTCCGCTTGCAGCGCAACCAAGAAGGGAAGACAAGAAGAAGGAGGAAGCCTCCAAGGACCTGCAAGCAAACGGGAGCGAAGAAAGCAAGTCAGCCAAGGCAGAGGAGAAGGAAAGGGACTCTGGACAGAGTGAGCCTCCCCCTGCCGACCCCTCCGCCCTCGCCCCTTAATTAAGGCTCGGGTCACAGGGGCGATGGAGCTTTCTAACAGCTTGAGCAGTGTGACCGCCCTGTAACTAGGCTTCCGGTCTCTGCTCTCTCGGCCGCTTGGCGTAATGCTCCTTTAATTGGCTAGTGAGAGGGACTCCCCTGCACTGAGGGCGCAAGTCCCGATCCTGTGGCTTAAGGGGGATATGGAGCTCCTCGGAACTCTGAGCCGCGTGACCGCCCTGTAATTCAGGGTAAGGTCTCTGCCCGCTTGCCCTTTCGGCATTATGGCCCGTTGGCAGTCTAGTCAGTTGGACAGCCCTGTAAGGAGGGTTCATGTCTCGAGCCTCTCTCTTTTATGGCACAGATTGAGCTCTTGGGACTCTTAAGCAGCGGGGCCTACCTGTAATTCAGGAGGAGGTCTCTGCCCTTTAGCTCCTTGGCATTAGGCTCCAGTAACTAGCCGATCTCCGGGGGCCGCCCTCTAACTGAGGTGACGGCGCAATCCCTCTGCTTTAGAAGGGATTAGGGCGATCTTCGTGCCATTGATCCTCTGACCTGCCTGTAATTTGGGTTCAGGTCTCTGCCCTCTCGCCCTTTCGGCACCGGGGGCTGTTGGTAGTCCAGCCGCTGCGACCCTCCTGTAACTGGGGTGTAGGTCGCCAATAATCAGGCCGCAGAGCCAGGTTTGGGCCATGGCCTGGGTGAGCCCCCTGTAAGCAGGATTCGGGCCTCTCCCCTGTTGTCTCGTACAAGAATGCTTGCTTTCTTGGGCTAGGCCCAGTGACCGGCCTCTAACTAGAGCGCGTCTCCATCCCCTTGCTCCTGCGGGGGTACGCATCTTTGAACTGCGTGGCCTCCCTGTACTCAGGGTTCAGGTCGGCCCTTTCGGCCTCCATAATACGACGCTCTTGCGGCTGGCAAGCGAGAGCGACTGCCCTGTAAGGAAGGGTGCCCGTCGCTTCTCCCTGAGTTCGGAGGCTCGTTCGACTTTCCGCTAGCTTGATCTGTTTCACCACCCTGTAAGGCAGGGTTCTGGTCGGCCCTTTTGGCCTCTTGCTACTAAGCGCTTGTGGCTGACTAGCGAAACGACTCCCCTGTAAGGAGGGTGCAAGTCACGTGGCCACGGCTTACGGGGGACATGGAGCTCTTTGGAACCCTGAGCAGTGTCACCTCCCTGTCATGAGGGCTCAGGTCTCACTTGGCAGTCTACTCAGCGTGACAACTGTGTAACCACGGTGCGTGTCACCAGCCTCCTTTTTCTATGGCGCACACTGAGGCTTTGGCTGCCTTGACCAGCGAGACCTCCCTGTAATTGAGGGCAAGGCCTCTGCCCCTTCCCACGTGGGCGTTAATGCGCCTTTAGTTGGTGAATTAGACTGACCACCCTGTAACTCAGGGGCTAGGTCGCCTCCCTCCCTGAGTTACGGAGGCGGGGGGGGAGGAGTAGGGGCATTTGGGTAACGTGGGCAGCGTGGTCTCCCTGTAACTAGGGATCGAGGCCCTGCCCTTTAGCCTCTTGGCATCATGCTACCGTAGCCGGCTGGTCCGAGCCAGCGCCCCGTAAGCGGGGTACAAGCCTCATAAGTCGCTCACCATTTCCCGTGCTCCCTCCAAGCAACTCTGTCCAGAGTCCCGTCCCGCTGCCTTGCCAGCTCCCCTGGAATTCCACAGCAAATCCTTCCGGCTTCTACCCCGCTTCGCTGCTGGACACGAGAGATGGCGCGGCACTGGCTGGTGAGTTCCCTTTCCATCGCAGTTGGAAAGACAAGTGATCAGAAGCAGTACAGCTGTTGATCACACACAGCCAATGACGTCGAGTAATTTCACACTGCCCTTAATCGTCCAACTCTTGATGACTTTGCGTTAAGACTCTCGAAGGGCAACGTGCTGTAAGAGGAGAGGGGAAATGGGGTGATGCTGCCTTAGGAATAGGAGTTTCTGGGTAGTACGCTCACACGGGGAAGGCTTGGCAGGCGGTGGAACGCGGGCCCGCCTCGCTCGTTTATGCTCTCTTCGCCTTGGCGACGGGGAGCGGACCGGGCTCTGTCCTACGGCCGTCTTTATATCTTCTCTCTCTCTTTCCCTCCGCTTGCAGCGCAACCAAGAAGGGAAGACAAGAAGAAGGAGGAAGCCTCCAAGGACCTGCAAGCAAACGGGAGCGAAGAAAGCAAGTCAGCCAAGGCAGAGGAGAAGGAAAGGGACTCTGGACAGAGTGAGCCTCCCCCTCCCGACCCCTCCGCCCTCGCCCCTTAATTAAGGCTCGGGTCACAGGGGCGATGGAGCTTTCTAACAGCTTGAGCAGTGTGACCGCCCTGTAACTAGGCTTCCGGTCTCTGCTCTCTCGGCCGCTTGGCGTAATGCTCCTTTAATTGGCTAGTGAGAGGGACTCCCCTGCACTGAGGGCGCAAGTCCCGATCCTGTGGCTTAAGGGGGATATGGAGCTCCTCGGAACTCTGAGCCGCGTGACCGCCCTGTAATTCAGGGTAAGGTCTCTGCCCGCTTGCCCTTTCGGCATTATGGCCCGTTGGCAGTCTAGTCAGTTGGACAGCCCTGTAAGGAGGGTTCATGTCTCGAGCCTCTCTCTTTTATGGCACAGATTGAGCTCTTGGGACTCTTAAGCAGCGGGGCCTACCTGTAATTCAGGAGGAGGTCTCTGCCCTTTAGCTCCTTGGCATTAGGCTCCAGTAACTAGCCGATCTCCGGGGGCCGCCCTCTAACTGAGGTGACGGCGCAATCCCTCTGCTTTAGAAGGGATTAGGGCGATCTTCGTGCCATTGATCCTCTGACCTGCCTGTAATTTGGGTTCAGGTCTCTGCCCTCTCGCCCTTTCGGCACCGGGGGCTGTTGGTAGTCCAGCCGCTGCGACCCTCCTGTAACTGGGGTGTAGGTCGCCAATAATCAGGCCGCAGAGCCAGGTTTGGGCCATGGCCTGGGTGAGCCCCCTGTAAGCAGGATTCGGGCCTCTCCCCTGTTGTCTCGTACAAGAATGCTTGCTTTCTTGGGCTAGGCCCAGTGACCGGCCTCTAACTAGAGCGCGTCTCCATCCCCTTGCTCCTGCGGGGGTACGCATCTTTGAACTGCGTGGCCTCCCTGTACTCAGGGTTCAGGTCGGCCCTTTCGGCCTCCATAATACGACGCTCTTGCGGCTGGCAAGCGAGAGCGACTGCCCTGTAAGGAAGGGTGCCCGTCGCTTCTCCCTGAGTTCGGAGGCTCGTTCGACTTTCCGCTAGCTTGATCTGTTTCACCACCCTGTAAGGCAGGGTTCTGGTCGGCCCTTTTGGCCTCTTGCTACTAAGCGCTTGTGGCTGACTAGCGAAACGACTCCCCTGTAAGGAGGGTGCAAGTCACGTGGCCACGGCTTACGGGGGACATGGAGCTCTTTGGAACCCTGAGCAGTGTGACCTCCCTGTCATGAGGGCTCAGGTCTCACTTGGCAGTCTACTCAGCGTGACAACTGTGTAACCACGGTGCGTGTCACCAGCCTCCTTTTTCTATGGCGCACACTGAGGCTTTGGCTGCCTTGACCAGCGAGACCTCCCTGTAATTGAGGGCAAGGCCTCTGCCCCTTCCCACGTGGGCGTTAATGCGCCTTTAGTTGGTGAATTAGACTGACCACCCTGTAACTCAGGGGCTAGGTCGCCTCCCTCCCTGAGTTACGGAGGCGGGGGGGGAGGAGTAGGGGCATTTGGGTAACGTGGGCAGCGTGGTCTCCCTGTAACTAGGGATCGAGGCCCTGCCCTTTAGCCTCTTGGCATCATGCTACCGTAGCCGGCTGGTCCGAGCCAGCGCCCCGTAAGCGGGGTACAAGCCTCATAAGTCGCTCACCATTTCCCGTGCTCCCTCCAAGCAACTCTGTCCAGAGTCCCGTCCCGCTGCCTTGCCAGCTCCCCTGGAATTCCACAGCAAATCCTTCCGGCTTCTACCCCGCTTCGCTGCTGGACACGAGAGATGGCGCGGCAGTGGCTGGTGAGTTCCCTTTCCATCGCAGTTGGAAAGACAAGTGATCAGAAGCAGTACAGCTGTTGATCACACACAGCCAATGACGTCGAGTAATTTCACACTGCCCTTAATCGTCCAACTCTTGATGACTTTGCGTTAAGACTCTCGAAGGGCAACGTGCTGTAAGAGGAGAGGGGAAATGGGGTGATGCTGCCTTAGGAATAGGAGTTTCTGGGTAGTACGCTCACACGGGGAAGGCTTGGCAGGCGGTGGAACGCGGGCCCGCCTCGCTCGTTTATGCTCTCTTCGCCTTGGCGACGGGGAGCGGACCGGGCTCTGTCCTACGGCCGTCTTTATATCTTCTCTCTCTCTTTCCCTCCGCTTGCAGCGCAACCAAGAAGGGAAGACAAGAAGAAGGAGGAAGCCTCCAAGGACCTGCAAGCAAACGGGAGCGAAGAAAGCAAGTCAGCCAAGGCAGAGGAGAAGGAAAGGGACTCTGGACAGAGTGAGCCTCCCCCTCCCGACCCCTCCGCCCTCGCCCCTTAATTAAGGCTCGGGTCACAGGGGCGATGGAGCTTTCTAACAGCTTGAGCAGTGTGACCGCCCTGTAACTAGGCTTCCGGTCTCTGCTCTCTCGGCCGCTTGGCGTAATGCTCCTTTAATTGGCTAGTGAGAGGGACTCCCCTGCACTGAGGGCACAAGTCCCGATCCTGTGGCTTAAGGGGGATATGGAGCTCCTCGGAACTCTGAGCCGCGTGACCGCCCTGTAATTCAGGGTAAGGTCTCTGCCCGCTTGCCCTTTCGGCATTATGGCCCGTTGGCAGTCTAGTCAGTTGGACAGCCCTGTAAGGAGGGTTCATGTCTCGAGCCTCTCTCTTTTATGGCACAGATTGAGCTCTTGGGACTCTTAAGCAGCGGGGCCTACCTGTAATTCAGGAGGAGGTCTCTGCCCTTTAGCTCCTTGGCATTAGGCTCCAGTAACTAGCCGATCTCCGGGGGCCGCCCTCTAACTGAGGTGACGGCGCAATCCCTCTGCTTTAGAAGGGATTAGGGCGATCTTCGTGCCATTGATCCTCTGACCTGCCTGTAATTTGGGTTCAGGTCTCTGCCCTCTCGCCCTTTCGGCACCGGGGGCTGTTGGTAGTCCAGCCGCTGCGACCCTCCTGTAACTGGGGTGTAGGTCGCCAATAATCAGGCCGCAGAGCCAGGTTTGGGCCATGGCCTGGGTGAGCCCCCTGTAAGCAGGATTCGGGCCTCTCCCCTGTTGTCTCGTACAAGAATGCTTGCTTTCTTGGGCTAGGCCCAGTGACCGGCCTCTAACTAGAGCGCGTCTCCATCCCCTTGCTCCTGCGGGGGTACGCATCTTTGAACTGCGTGGCCTCCCTGTACTCAGGGTTCAGGTCGGCCCTTTCGGCCTCCATAATACGACGCTCTTGCGGCTGGCAAGCGAGAGCGACTGCCCTGTAAGGAAGGGTGCCCGTCGCTTCTCCCTGAGTTCGGAGGCTCGTTCGACTTTCCGCTAGCTTGATCTGTTTCACCACCCTGTAAGGCAGGGTTCTGGTCGGCCCTTTTGGCCTCTTGCTACTAAGCGCTTGTGGCTGACTAGCGAAACGACTCCCCTGTAAGGAGGGTGCAAGTCACGTGGCCACGGCTTACGGGGGACATGGAGCTCTTTGGAACCCTGAGCAGTGTGACCTCCCTGTCATGAGGGCTCAGGTCTCACTTGGCAGTCTACTCAGCGTGACAACTGTGTAACCACGGTGCGTGTCACCAGCCTCCTTTTTCTATGGCGCACACTGAGGCTTTGGCTGCCTTGACCAGCGAGACCTCCCTGTAATTGAGGGCAAGGCCTCTGCCCCTTCCCACGTGGGCGTTAATGCGCCTTTAGTTGGTGAATTAGACTGACCACCCTGTAACTCAGGGGCTAGGTCGCCTCCCTCCCTGAGTTACGGAGGCGGGGGGGGAGGAGTAGGGGCATTTGGGTAACGTGGGCAGCGTGGTCTCCCTGTAACTAGGGATCGAGGCCCTGCCCTTTAGCCTCTTGGCATCATGCTACCGTAGCCGGCTGGTCCGAGCCAGCGCCCCGTAAGCGGGGTACAAGCCTCATAAGTCGCTCACCATTTCCCGTGCTCCCTCCAAGCAACTCTGTCCAGAGTCCCGTCCCGCTGCCTTGCCAGCTCCCCTGGAATTCCACAGCAAATCCTTCCGGCTTCTACCCCGCTTCGCTGCTGGACACGAGAGATGGCGCGGCAGTGGCTGGTGAGTTCCCTTTCCATCGCAGTTGGAAAGACAAGTGATCAGAAGCAGTACAGCTGTTGATCACACACAGCCAATGACGTCGAGTAATTTCACACTGCCCTTAATCGTCCAACTCTTGATGACTTTGCGTTAAGACTCTCGAAGGGCAACGTGCTGTAAGAGGAGAGGGGAAATGGGGTGATGCTGCCTTAGGAATAGGAGTTTCTGGGTAGTACGCTCACACGGGGAAGGCTTGGCAGGCGGTGGAACGCGGGCCCGCCTCGCTCGTTTATGCTCTCTTCGCCTTGGCGACGGGGAGCGGACCGGGCTCTGTCCTACGGCCGTCTTTATATCTTCTCTCTCTCTTTCCCTCCGCTTGCAGCGCAACCAAGAAGGGAAGACAAGAAGAAGGAGGAAGCCTCCAAGGACCTGCAAGCAAACGGGAGCGAAGAAAGCAAGTCAGCCAAGGCAGAGGAGAAGGAAAGGGACTCTGGACAGAGTGAGCCTCCCCCTCCCGACCCCTCCGCCCTCGCCCCTTAATTAAGGCTCGGGTCACAGGGGCGATGGAGCTTTCTAACAGCTTGAGCAGTGTGACCGCCCTGTAACTAGGCTTCCGGTCTCTGCTCTCTCGGCCGCTTGGCGTAATGCTCCTTTAATTGGCTAGTGAGAGGGACTCCCCTGCACTGAGGGCGCAAGTCCCGATCCTGTGGCTTAAGGGGGATATGGAGCTCCTCGGAACTCTGAGCCGCGTGACCGCCCTGTAATTCAGGGTAAGGTCTCTGCCCGCTTGCCCTTTCGGCATTATGGCCCGTTGGCAGTCTAGTCAGTTGGACAGCCCTGTAAGGAGGGTTCATGTCTCGAGCCTCTCTCTTTTATGGCACAGATTGAGCTCTTGGGACTCTTAAGCAGCGGGGCCTACCTGTAATTCAGGAGGAGGTCTCTGCCCTTTAGCTCCTTGGCATTAGGCTCCAGTAACTAGCCGATCTCCGGGGGCCGCCCTCTAACTGAGGTGACGGCGCAATCCCTCTGCTTTAGAAGGGATTAGGGCGATCTTCGTGCCATTGATCCTCTGACCTGCCTGTAATTTGGGTTCAGGTCTCTGCCCTCTCGCCCTTTCGGCACCGGGGGCTGTTGGTAGTCCAGCCGCTGCGACCCTCCTGTAACTGGGGTGTAGGTCGCCAATAATCAGGCCGCAGAGCCAGGTTTGGGCCATGGCCTGGGTGAGCCCCCTGTAAGCAGGATTCGGGCCTCTCCCCTGTTGTCTCGTACAAGAATGCTTGCTTTCTTGGGCTAGGCCCAGTGACCGGCCTCTAACTAGAGCGCGTCTCCATCCCCTTGCTCCTGCGGGGGTACGCATCTTTGAACTGCGTGGCCTCCCTGTACTCAGGGTTCAGGTCGGCCCTTTCGGCCTCCATAATACGACGCTCTTGCGGCTGGCAAGCGAGAGCGACTGCCCTGTAAGGAAGGGTGCCCGTCGCTTCTCCCTGAGTTCGGAGGCTCGTTCGACTTTCCGCTAGCTTGATCTGTTTCACCACCCTGTAAGGCAGGGTTCTGGTCGGCCCTTTTGGCCTCTTGCTACTAAGCGCTTGTGGCTGACTAGCGAAACGACTCCCCTGTAAGGAGGGTGCAAGTCACGTGGCCACGGCTTACGGGGGACATGGAGCTCTTTGGAACCCTGAGCAGTGTCACCTCCCTGTCATGAGGGCTCAGGTCTCACTTGGCAGTCTACTCAGCGTGACAACTGTGTAACCACGGTGCGTGTCACCAGCCTCCTTTTTCTATGGCGCACACTGAGGCTTTGGCTGCCTTGACCAGCGAGACCTCCCTGTAATTGAGGGCAAGGCCTCTGCCCCTTCCCACGTGGGCGTTAATGCGCCTTTAGTTGGTGAATTAGACTGACCACCCTGTAACTCAGGGGCTAGGTCGCCTCCCTCCCTGAGTTACGGAGGCGGGGGGGGAGGAGTAGGGGCATTTGGGTAACGTGGGCAGCGTGGTCTCCCTGTAACTAGGGATCGAGGCCCTGCCCTATAGCCTCTTGGCATCATGCTACCGTAGCCGGCTGGTCCGAGCCAGCGCCCCGTAAGCGGGGTACAAGCCTCATAAGTCGCTCACCATTTCCCGTGCTCCCTCCAAGCAACTCTGTCCAGAGTCCCGTCCCGCTGCCTTGCCAGCTCCCCTGGAATTCCACAGCAAATCCTTCCGGCTTCTACCCCGCTTCGCTGCTGGACACGAGAGATGGCGCGGCAGTGGCTGGTGAGTTCCCTTTCCATCGCAGTTGGAAAGACAAGTGATCAGAAGCAGTACAGCTGTTGATCACACACAGCCAATGACGTCGAGTAATTTCACACTGCCCTTAATCGTCCAACTCTTGATGACTTTGCGTTAAGACTCTCGAAGGGCAACGTGCTGTAAGAGGAGAGGGGAAATGGGGTGATGCTGCCTTAGGAATAGGGGTTTCTGGGTAGTACGCTCACACGGGGAAGGCTTGGCAGGCGGTGGAACGCGGGCCCGCCTCGCTCGTTTATGCTCTCTTCGCCTTGGCGACGGGGAGCGGACCGGGCTCTGTCCTACGGCCGTCTTTATATCTTCTCTCTCTCTTTCCCTCCGCTTGCAGCGCAACCAAGAAGGGAAGACAAGAAGAAGGAGGAAGCCTCCAAGGACCTGCAAGCAAACGGGAGCGAAGAAAGCAAGTCAGCCAAGGCAGAGGAGAAGGAAAGGGACTCTGGACAGAGTGAGCCTCCCCCTCCCGACCCCTCCGCCCTCGCCCCTTAATTAAGGCTCGGGTCACAGGGGCGATGGAGCTTTCTAACAGCTTGAGCAGTGTGACCGCCCTGTAACTAGGCTTCCGGTCTCTGCTCTCTCGGCCGCTTGGCGTAATGCTCCTTTAATTGGCTAGTGAGAGGGACTCCCCTGCACTGAGGGCGCAAGTCCCGATCCTGTGGCTTAAGGGGGATATGGAGCTCCTCGGAACTCTGAGCCGCGTGACCGCCCTGTAATTCAGGGTAAGGTCTCTGCCCGCTTGCCCTTTCGGCATTATGGCCCGTTGGCAGTCTAGTCAGTTGGACAGCCCTGTAAGGAGGGTTCATGTCTCGAGCCTCTCTCTTTTATGGCACAGATTGAGCTCTTGGGACTCTTAAGCAGCGGGGCCTACCTGTAATTCAGGAGGAGGTCTCTGCCCTTTAGCTCCTTGGCATTAGGCTCCAGTAACTAGCCGATCTCTGGGGGCCGCCCTCTAACTGAGGTGACGGCACAATCCCTCTGCTTTAGAAGGGATTAGGGCGATCTTCGTGCCATTGATCCTCTGACCTGCCTGTAATTTGGGTTCAGGTCTCTGCCCTCTCGCCCTTTCGGCACCGGGGGCTGTTGGTAGTCCAGCCGCTGCGACCCTCCTGTAACTGGGGTGTAGGTCGCCAATAATCAGGCCGCAGAGCCAGGTTTGGGCCATGGCCTGGGTGAGCCCCCTGTAAGCAGGATTCGGGCCTCTCCCCTGTTGTCTCGTACAAGAATGCTTGCTTTCTTGGGCTAGGCCCAGTGACCGGCCTCTAACTAGAGCGCGTCTCCATCCCCTTGCTCCTGCGGGGGTACGCATCTTTGAACTGCGTGGCCTCCCTGTACTCAGGGTTCAGGTCGGCCCTTTCGGCCTCCATAATACGACGCTCTTGCGGCTGGCAAGCGAGAGCGACTGCCCTGTAAGGAAGGGTGCCCGTCGCTTCTCCCTGAGTTCGGAGGCTCGTTCGACTTTCCGCTAGCTTGATCTGTTTCACCACCCTGTAAGGCAGGGTTCTGGTCGGCCCTTTTGGCCTCTTGCTACTAAGCGCTTGTGGCTGACTAGCGAAACGACTCCCCTGTAAGGAGGGTGCAAGTCACGTGGCCACGGCTTACGGGGGACATGGAGCTCTTTGGAACCCTGAGCAGTGTCACCTCCCTGTCATGAGGGCTCAGGTCTCACTTGGCAGTCTACTCAGCGTGACAACTGTGTAACCACGGTGCGTGTCACCAGCCTCCTTTTTCTATGGCGCACACTGAGGCTTTGGCTGCCTTGACCAGCGAGACCTCCCTGTAATTGAGGGCAAGGCCTCTGCCCCTTCCCACGTGGGCGTTAATGCGCCTTTAGTTGGTGAATTAGACTGACCACCCTGTAACTCAGGGGCTAGGTCGCCTCCCTCCCTGAGTTACGGAGGCGGGGGGGGGGAGGAGTAGGGGCATTTGGGTAACGTGGGCAGCGTGGTCTCCCTGTAACTAGGGATCGAGGCCCTGCCCTTTAGCCTCTTGGCATCATGCTACCGTAGCCGGCTGGTCCGAGCCAGCGCCCCGTAAGCGGGGTACAAGCCTCATAAGTCGCTCACCATTTCCCGTGCTCCCTCCAAGCAACTCTGTCCAGAGTCCCGTCCCGCTGCCTTGCCAGCTCCCCTGGAATTCCACAGCAAATCCTTCCGGCTTCTACCCCGCTTCGCTGCTGGACACGAGAGATGGCGCGGCAGTGGCTGGTGAGTTCCCTTTCCATCGCAGTTGGAAAGACAAGTGATCAGAAGCAGTACAGCTGTTGATCACACACAGCCAATGACGTCGAGTAATTTCACACTGCCCTTAATCGTCCAACTCTTGATGACTTTGCGTTAAGACTCTCGAAGGGCAACGTGCTGTAAGAGGAGAGGGGAAATGGGGTGATGCTGCCTTAGGAATAGGAGTTTCTGGGTAGTACGCTCACACGGGGAAGGCTTGGCAGGCGGTGGAACGCGGGCCCGCCTCGCTCGTTTATGCTCTCTTCGCCTTGGCGACGGGGAGCGGACCGGGCTCTGTCCTACGGCCGTCTTTATATCTTCTCTCTCTCTTTCCCTCCGCTTGCAGCGCAACCAAGAAGGGAAGACAAGAAGAAGGAGGAAGCCTCCAAGGACCTGCAAGCAAACGGGAGCGAAGAAAGCAAGTCAGCCAAGGCAGAGGAGAAGGAAAGGGACTCTGGACAGAGTGAGCCTCCCCCTCCCGACCCCTCCGCCCTCGCCCCTTAATTAAGGCTCGGGTCACAGGGGCGATGGAGCTTTCTAACAGCTTGAGCAGTGTGACCGCCCTGTAACTAGGCTTCCGGTCTCTGCTCTCTCGGCCGCTTGGCGTAATGCTCCTTTAATTGGCTAGTGAGAGGGACTCCCCTGCACTGAGGGCGCAAGTCCCGATCCTGTGGCTTAAGGGGGATATGGAGCTCCTCGGAACTCTGAGCCGCGTGACCGCCCTGTAATTCAGGGTAAGGTCTCTGCCCGCTTGCCCTTTCGGCATTATGGCCCGTTGGCAGTCTAGTCAGTTGGACAGCCCTGTAAGGAGGGTTCATGTCTCGAGCCTCTCTCTTTTATGGCACAGATTGAGCTCTTGGGACTCTTAAGCAGCGGGGCCTACCTGTAATTCAGGAGGAGGTCTCTGCCCTTTAGCTCCTTGGCATTAGGCTCCAGTAACTAGCCGATCTCCGGGGGCCGCCCTCTAACTGAGGTGACGGCGCAATCCCTCTGCTTTAGAAGGGATTAGGGCGATCTTCGTGCCATTGATCCTCTGACCTGCCTGTAATTTGGGTTCAGGTCTCTGCCCTCTCGCCCTTTCGGCACCGGGGGCTGTTGGTAGTCCAGCCGCTGCGACCCTCCTGTAACTGGGGTGTAGGTCGCCAATAATCAGGCCGCAGAGCCAGGTTTGGGCCATGGCCTGGGTGAGCCCCCTGTAAGCAGGATTCGGGCCTCTCCCCTGTTGTCTCGTACAAGAATGCTTGCTTTCTTGGGCTAGGCCCAGTGACCGGCCTCTAACTAGAGCGCGTCTCCATCCCCTTGCTCCTGCGGGGGTACGCATCTTTGAACTGCGTGGCCTCCCTGTACTCAGGGTTCAGGTCGGCCCTTTCGGCCTCCATAATACGACGCTCTTGCGGCTGGCAAGCGAGAGCGACTGCCCTGTAAGGAAGGGTGCCCGTCGCTTCTCCCTGAGTTCGGAGGCTCGTTCGACTTTCCGCTAGCTTGATCTGTTTCACCACCCTGTAAGGCAGGGTTCTGGTCGGCCCTTTTGGCCTCTTGCTACTAAGCGCTTGTGGCTGACTAGCGAAACGACTCCCCTGTAAGGAGGGTGCAAGTCACGTGGCCACGGCTTACGGGGGACATGGAGCTCTTTGGAACCCTGAGCAGTGTCACCTCCCTGTCATGAGGGCTCAGGTCTCACTTGGCAGTCTACTCAGCGTGACAACTGTGTAACCACGGTGCGTGTCACCAGCCTCCTTTTTCTATGGCGCACACTGAGGCTTTGGCTGCCTTGACCAGCGAGACCTCCCTGTAATTGAGGGCAAGGCCTCTGCCCCTTCCCACGTGGGCGTTAATGCGCCTTTAGTTGGTGAATTAGACTGACCACCCTGTAACTCAGGGGCTAGGTCGCCTCCCTCCCTGAGTTACGGAGGCGGGGGGGGAGGAGTAGGGGCATTTGGGTAACGTGGGCAGCGTGGTCTCCCTGTAACTAGGGATCGAGGCCCTGCCCTATAGCCTCTTGGCATCATGCTACCGTAGCCGGCTGGTCCGAGCCAGCGCCCCGTAAGCGGGGTACAAGCCTCATAAGTCGCTCACCATTTCCCGTGCTCCCTCCAAGCAACTCTGTCCAGAGTCCCGTCCCGCTGCCTTGCCAGCTCCCCTGGAATTCCACAGCAAATCCTTCCGGCTTCTACCCCGCTTCGCTGCTGGACACGAGAGATGGCGCGGCAGTGGCTGGTGAGTTCCCTTTCCATCGCAGTTGGAAAGACAAGTGATCAGAAGCAGTACAGCTGTTGATCACACACAGCCAATGACGTCGAGTAATTTCACACTGCCCTTAATCGTCCAACTCTTGATGACTTTGCGTTAAGACTCTCGAAGGGCAACGTGCTGTAAGAGGAGAGGGGAAATGGGGTGATGCTGCCTTAGGAATAGGAGTTTCTGGGTAGTACGCTCACACGGGGAAGGCTTGGCAGGCGGTGGAACGCGGGCCCGCCTCGCTCGTTTATGCTCTCTTCGCCTTGGCGACGGGGAGCGGACCGGGCTCTGTCCTACGGCCGTCTTTATATCTTCTCTCTCTCTTTCCCTCCGCTTGCAGCGCAACCAAGAAGGGAAGACAAGAAGAAGGAGGAAGCCTCCAAGGACCTGCAAGCAAACGGGAGCGAAGAAAGCAAGTCAGCCAAGGCAGAGGAGAAGGAAAGGGACTCTGGACAGAGTGAGCCTCCCCCTGCCGACCCCTCCGCCCTCGCCCCTTAATTAAGGCTCGGGTCACAGGGGCGATGGAGCTTTCTAACAGCTTGAGCAGTGTGACCGCCCTGTAACTAGGCTTCCGGTCTCTGCTCTCTCGGCCGCTTGGCGTAATGCTCCTTTAATTGGCTAGTGAGAGGGACTCCCCTGCACTGAGGGCGCAAGTCCCGATCCTGTGGCTTAAGGGGGATATGGAGCTCCTCGGAACTCTGAGCCGCGTGACCGCCCTGTAATTCAGGGTAAGGTCTCTGCCCGCTTCCCCTTTCGGCATTATGGCCCGTTGGCAGTCTAGTCAGTTGGACAGCCCTGTAAGGAGGGTTCATGTCTCGAGCCTCTCTCTTTTATGGCACAGATTGAGCTCTTGGGACTCTTAAGCAGCGGGGCCTACCTGTAATTCAGGAGGAGGTCTCTGCCCTTTAGCTCCTTGGCATTAGGCTCCAGTAACTAGCCGATCTCCGGGGGCCGCCCTCTAACTGAGGTGACGGCGCAATCCCTCTGCTTTAGAAGGGATTAGGGCGATCTTCGTGCCATTGATCCTCTGACCTGCCTGTAATTTGGGTTCAGGTCTCTGCCCTCTCGCCCTTTCGGCACCGGGGGCTGTTGGTAGTCCAGCCGCTGCGACCCTCCTGTAACTGGGGTGTAGGTCGCCAATAATCAGGCCGCAGAGCCAGGTTTGGGCCATGGCCTGGGTGAGCCCCCTGTAAGCAGGATTCGGGCCTCTCCCCTGTTGTCTCGTACAAGAATGCTTGCTTTCTTGGGCTAGGCCCAGTGACCGGCCTCTAACTAGAGCGCGTCTCCATCCCCTTGCTCCTGCGGGGGTACGCATCTTTGAACTGCGTGGCCTCCCTGTACTCAGGGTTCAGGTCGGCCCTTTCGGCCTCCATAATACGACGCTCTTGCGGCTGGCAAGCGAGAGCGACTGCCCTGTAAGGAAGGGTGCCCGTCGCTTCTCCCTGAGTTCGGAGGCTCGTTCGACTTTCCGCTAGCTTGATCTGTTTCACCACCCTGTAAGGCAGGGTTCTGGTCGGCCCTTTTGGCCTCTTGCTACTAAGCGCTTGTGGCTGACTAGCGAAAGGACTCCCCTGTAAGGAGGGTGCAAGTCACGTGGCCACGGCTTACGGGGGACATGGAGCTCTTTGGAACCCTGAGCAGTGTGACCTCCCTGTCATGAGGGCTCAGGTCTCACTTGGCAGTCTACTCAGCGTGACAACTGTGTAACCACGGTGCGTGTCACCAGCCTCCTTTTTCTATGGCGCACACTGAGGCTTTGGCTGCCTTGACCAGCGAGACCTCCCTGTAATTGAGGGCAAGGCCTCTGCCCCTTCCCACGTGGGCGTTAATGCGCCTTTAGTTGGTGAATTAGACTGACCACCCTGTAACTCAGGGGCTAGGTCGCCTCCCTCCCTGAGTTACGGAGGCGGGGGGGGAGGAGTAGGGGCATTTGGGTAACGTGGGCAGCGTGGTCTCCCTGTAACTAGGGATCGAGGCCCTGCCCTATAGCCTCTTGGCATCATGCTACCGTAGCCGGCTGGTCCGAGCCAGCGCCCCGTAAGCGGGGTACAAGCCTCATAAGTCGCTCACCATTTCCCGTGCTCCCTCCAAGCAACTCTGTCCAGAGTCCCGTCCCGCTGCCTTGCCAGCTCCCCTGGAATTCCACAGCAAATCCTTCCGGCTTCTACCCCGCTTCGCTGCTGGACATGAGAGATGGCGCGGCAGTGGCTGGTGAGTTCCCTTTCCATCGCAGTTGGAAAGACAAGTGATCAGAAGCAGTACAGCTGTTGATCACACACAGCCAATGACGTCGAGTAATTTCACACTGCCCTTAATCGTCCAACTCTTGATGACTTTGCGTTAAGACTCTCGAAGGGCAACGTGCTGTAAGAGGAGAGGGGAAATGGGGTGATGCTGCCTTAGGAATAGGAGTTTCTGGGTAGTACGCTCACACGGGGAAGGCTTGGCAGGCGGTGGAACGCGGGCCCGCCTCGCTCGTTTATGCTCTCTTCGCCTTGGCGACGGGGAGCGGACCGGGCTCTGTCCTACGGCCGTCTTTATATCTTCTCTCTCTCTTTCCCTCCGCTTGCAGCGCAACCAAGAAGGGAAGACAAGAAGAAGGAGGAAGCCTCCAAGGACCTGCAAGCAAACGGGAGCGAAGAAAGCAAGTCAGCCAAGGCAGAGGAGAAGGAAAGGGACTCTGGACAGAGTGAGCCTCCCCCTCCCGACCCCTCCGCCCTCGCCCCTTAATTAAGGCTCGGGTCACAGGGGCGATGGAGCTTTCTAACAGCTTGAGCAGTGTGACCGCCCTGTAACTAGGCTTCCGGTCTCTGCTCTCTCGGCCGCTTGGCGTAATGCTCCTTTAATTGGCTAGTGAGAGGGACTCCCCTGCACTGAGGGCGCAAGTCCCGATCCTGTGGCTTAAGGGGGATATGGAGCTCCTCGGAACTCTGAGCCGCGTGACCGCCCTGTAATTCAGGGTAAGGTCTCTGCCCGCTTGCCCTTTCGGCATTATGGCCCGTTGGCAGTCTAGTCAGTTGGACAGCCCTGTAAGGAGGGTTCATGTCTCGAGCCTCTCTCTTTTATGGCACAGATTGAGCTCTTGGGACTCTTAAGCAGCGGGGCCTACCTGTAATTCAGGAGGAGGTCTCTGCCCTTTAGCTCCTTGGCATTAGGCTCCAGTAACTAGCCGATCTCCGGGGGCCGCCCTCTAACTGAGGTGACGGCACAATCCCTCTGCTTTAGAAGGGATTAGGGCGATCTTCGTGCCATTGATCCTCTGACCTGCCTGTAATTTGGGTTCAGGTCTCTGCCCTCTCGCCCTTTCGGCACCGGGGGCTGTTGGTAGTCCAGCCGCTGCGACCCTCCTGTAACTGGGGTGTAGGTCGCCAATAATCAGGCCGCAGAGCCAGGTTTGGGCCATGGCCTGGGTGAGCCCCCTGTAAGCAGGATTCGGGCCTCTCCCCTGTTGTCTCGTACAAGAATGCTTGCTTTCTTGGGCTAGGCCCAGTGACCGGCCTCTAACTAGAGCGCGTCTCCATCCCCTTGCTCCTGCGGGGGTACGCATCTTTGAACTGCGTGGCCTCCCTGTACTCAGGGTTCAGGTCGGCCCTTTCGGCCTCCATAATACGACGCTCTTGCGGCTGGCAAGCGAGAGCGACTGCCCTGTAAGGAAGGGTGCCCGTCGCTTCTCCCTGAGTTCGGAGGCTCGTTCGACTTTCCGCTAGCTTGATCTGTTTCACCACCCTGTAAGGCAGGGTTCTGGTCGGCCCTTTTGGCCTCTTGCTACTAAGCGCTTGTGGCTGACTAGCGAAAGGACTCCCCTGTAAGGAGGGTGCAAGTCACGTGGCCACGGCTTACGGGGGACATGGAGCTCTTTGGAACCCTGAGCAGTGTGACCTCCCTGTCATGAGGGCTCAGGTCTCACTTGGCAGTCTACTCAGCGTGACAACTGTGTAACCACGGTGCGTGTCACCAGCCTCCTTTTTCTATGGCGCACACTGAGGCTTTGGCTGCCTTGACCAGCGAGACCTCCCTGTAATTGAGGGCAAGGCCTCTGCCCCTTCCCACGTGGGCGTTAATGCGCCTTTAGTTGGTGAATTAGACTGACCACCCTGTAACTCAGGGGCTAGGTCGCCTCCCTCCCTGAGTTACGGAGGCGGGGGGGGAGGAGTAGGGGCATTTGGGTAACGTGGGCAGCGTGGTCTCCCTGTAACTAGGGATCGAGGCCCTGCCCTATAGCCTCTTGGCATCATGCTACCGTAGCCGGCTGGTCCGAGCCAGCGCCCCGTAAGCGGGGTACAAGCCTCATAAGTCGCTCACCATTTCCCGTGCTCCCTCCAAGCAACTCTGTCCAGAGTCCCGTCCCGCTGCCTTGCCAGCTCCCCTGGAATTCCACAGCAAATCCTTCCGGCTTCTACCCCGCTTCGCTGCTGGACATGAGAGATGGCGCGGCAGTGGCTGGTGAGTTCCCTTTCCATCGCAGTTGGAAAGACAAGTGATCAGAAGCAGTACAGCTGTTGATCACACACAGCCAATGACGTCGAGTAATTTCACACTGCCCTTAATCGTCCAACTCTTGATGACTTTGCGTTAAGACTCTCGAAGGGCAACGTGCTGTAAGAGGAGAGGGGAAATGGGGTGATGCTGCCTTAGGAATAGGAGTTTCTGGGTAGTACGCTCACACGGGGAAGGCTTGGCAGGCGGTGGAACGCGGGCCCGCCTCGCTCGTTTATGCTCTCTTCGCCTTGGCGACGGGGAGCGGACCGGGCTCTGTCCTACGGCCGTCTTTATATCTTCTCTCTCTCTTTCCCTCCGCTTGCAGCGCAACCAAGAAGGGAAGACAAGAAGAAGGAGGAAGCCTCCAAGGACCTGCAAGCAAACGGGAGCGAAGAAAGCAAGTCAGCCAAGGCAGAGGAGAAGGAAAGGGACTCTGGACAGAGTGAGCCTCCCCCTCCCGACCCCTCCGCCCTCGCCCCTTAATTAAGGCTCGGGTCACAGGGGCGATGGAGCTTTCTAACAGCTTGAGCAGTGTGACCGCCCTGTAACTAGGCTTCCGGTCTCTGCTCTCTCGGCCGCTTGGCGTAATGCTCCTTTAATTGGCTAGTGAGAGGGACTCCCCTGCACTGAGGGCGCAAGTCCCGATCCTGTGGCTTAAGGGGGATATGGAGCTCCTCGGAACTCTGAGCCGCGTGACCGCCCTGTAATTCAGGGTAAGGTCTCTGCCCGCTTGCCCTTTCGGCATTATGGCCCGTTGGCAGTCTAGTCAGTTGGACAGCCCTGTAAGGAGGGTTCATGTCTCGAGCCTCTCTCTTTTATGGCACAGATTGAGCTCTTGGGACTCTTAAGCAGCGGGGCCTACCTGTAATTCAGGAGGAGGTCTCTGCCCTTTAGCTCCTTGGCATTAGGCTCCAGTAACTAGCCGATCTCCGGGGGCCGCCCTCTAACTGAGGTGACGGCACAATCCCTCTGCTTTAGAAGGGATTAGGGCGATCTTCGTGCCATTGATCCTCTGACCTGCCTGTAATTTGGGTTCAGGTCTCTGCCCTCTTGCCCTTTCGGCACCGGGGGCTGTTGGTAGTCCAGCCGCTGCGACCCTCCTGTAACTGGGGTGTAGGTCGCCAATAATCAGGCCGCAGAGCCAGGTTTGGGCCATGGCCTGGGTGAGCCCCCTGTAAGCAGGATTCGGGCCTCTCCCCTGTTGTCTCGTACAAGAATGCTTGCTTTCTTGGGCTAGGCCCAGTGACCGGCCTCTAACTAGAGCGCGTCTCCATCCCCTTGCTTCTGCGGGGGTACGCATCTTTGAACTGCGTGGCCTCCCTGTACTCAGGGTTCAGGTCGGCCCTTTCGGCCTCCATAACACGACGCTCTTGCGGCTGGCAAGCGAGAGCGACTGCCCTGTAAGGAAGGGTGCCCGTCGCTTCTCCCTGAGTTCGGAGGCTCGTTCGACTTTCCGCTAGCTTGATCTGTTTCACCACCCTGTAAGGCAGGGTTCTGGTCGGCCCTTTTGGCCTCTTGCTACTAAGCGCTTGTGGCTGACTAGCGAAACGACTCCCCTGTAAGGAGGGTGCAAGTCACGTGGCCACGGCTTACGGGGGACATGGAGCTCTTTGGAACCCTGAGCAGTGTGACCTCCCTGTCATGAGGGCTCAGGTCTCACTTGGCAGTCTACTCAGCGTGACAACTGTGTAACCACGGTGCGTGTCACCAGCCTCCTTTTTCTATGGCGCACACTGAGGCTTTGGCTGCCTTGACCAGCGAGACCTCCCTGTAATTGAGGGCAAGGCCTCTGCCCCTTCCCACGTGGGCGTTAATGCGCCTTTAGTTGGTGAATTAGACTGACCACCCTGTAACTCAGGGGCTAGGTCGCCTCCCTCCCTGAGTTACGGAGGCGGGGGGGGAGGAGTAGGGGCATTTGGGTAACGTGGGCAGCGTGGTCTCCCTGTAACTAGGGATCGAGGCCCTGCCCTTTAGCCTCTTGGCATCATGCTACCGTAGCCGGCTGGTCCGAGCCAGCGCCCCGTAAGCGGGGTACAAGCCTCATAAGTCGCTCACCATTTCCCGTGCTCCCTCCAAGCAACTCTGTCCAGAGTCCCGTCCCGCTGCCTTGCCAGCTCCCCTGGAATTCCACAGCAAATCCTTCCGGCTTCTACCCCGCTTCGCTGCTGGACACGAGAGATGGCGCGGCAGTGGCTGGTGAGTTCCCTTTCCATCGCAGTTGGAAAGACAAGTGATCAGAAGCAGTACAGCTGTTGATCACACACAGCCAATGACGTCGAGTAATTTCACACTGCCCTTAATCGTCCAACTCTTGATGACTTTGCGTTAAGACTCTCGAAGGGCAACGTGCTGTAAGAGGAGAGGGGAAATGGGGTGATGCTGCCTTAGGAATAGGAGTTTCTGGGTAGTACGCTCACACGGGGAAGGCTTGGCAGGCGGTGGAACGCGGGCCCGCCTCGCTCGTTTATGCTCTCTTCGCCTTGGCGACGGGGAGCGGACCGGGCTCTGTCCTACGGCCGTCTTTATATCTTCTCTCTCTCTTTCCCTCCGCTTGCAGCGCAACCAAGAAGGGAAGACAAGAAGAAGGAGGAAGCCTCCAAGGACCTGCAAGCAAACGGGAGCGAAGAAAGCAAGTCAGCCAAGGCAGAGGAGAAGGAAAGGGACTCTGGACAGAGTGAGCCTCCCCCTGCCGACCCCTCCGCCCTCGCCCCTTAATTAAGGCTCGGGTCACAGGGGCGATGGAGCTTTCTAACAGCTTGAGCAGTGTGACCGCCCTGTAACTAGGCTTCCGGTCTCTGCTCTCTCGGCCGCTTGGCGTAATGCTCCTTTAATTGGCTAGTGAGAGGGACTCCCCTGCACTGAGGGCGCAAGTCCCGATCCTGTGGCTTAAGGGGGATATGGAGCTCCTCGGAACTCTGAGCCGCGTGACCGCCCTGTAATTCAGGGTAAGGTCTCTGCCCGCTTGCCCTTTCGGCATTATGGCCCGTTGGCAGTCTAGTCAGTTGGACAGCCCTGTAAGGAGGGTTCATGTCTCGAGCCTCTCTCTTTTATGGCACAGATTGAGCTCTTGGGACTCTTAAGCAGCGGGGCCTACCTGTAATTCAGGAGGAGGTCTCTGCCCTTTAGCTCCTTGGCATTAGGCTCCAGTAACTAGCCGATCTCCGGGGGCCGCCCTCTAACTGAGGTGACGGCGCAATCCCTCTGCTTTAGAAGGGATTAGGGCGATCTTCGTGCCATTGATCCTCTGACCTGCCTGTAATTTGGGTTCAGGTCTCTGCCCTCTCGCCCTTTCGGCACCGGGGGCTGTTGGTAGTCCAGCCGCTGCGACCCTCCTGTAACTGGGGTGTAGGTCGCCAATAATCAGGCCGCAGAGCCAGGTTTGGGCCATGGCCTGGGTGAGCCCCCTGTAAGCAGGATTCGGGCCTCTCCCCTGTTGTCTCGTACAAGAATGCTTGCTTTCTTGGGCTAGGCCCAGTGACCGGCCTCTAACTAGAGCGCGTCTCCATCCCCTTGCTCCTGCGGGGGTACGCATCTTTGAACTGCGTGGCCTCCCTGTACTCAGGGTTCAGGTCGGCCCTTTCGGCCTCCATAATACGACGCTCTTGCGGCTGGCAAGCGAGAGCGACTGCCCTGTAAGGAAGGGTGCCCGTCGCTTCTCCCTGAGTTCGGAGGCTCGTTCGACTTTCCGCTAGCTTGATCTGTTTCACCACCCTGTAAGGCAGGGTTCTGGTCGGCCCTTTTGGCCTCTTGCTACTAAGCGCTTGTGGCTGACTAGCGAAACGACTCCCTTGTAAGGAGGGTGCAAGTCACGTGGCCACGGCTTACGGGGGACATGGAGCTCTTTGGAACCCTGAGCAGTGTCACCTCCCTGTCATGAGGGCTCAGGTCTCACTTGGCAGTCTACTCAGCGTGACAACTGTGTAACCACGGTGCGTGTCACCAGCCTCCTTTTTCTATGGCGCACACTGAGGCTTTGGCTGCCTTGACCAGCGAGACCTCCCTGTAATTGAGGGCAAGGCCTCTGCCCCTTCCCACGTGGGCGTTAATGCGCCTTTAGTTGGTGAATTAGACTGACCACCCTGTAACTCAGGGGCTAGGTCGCCTCCCTCCCTGAGTTACGGAGGCGGGGGGGGAGGAGTAGGGGCATTTGGGTAACGTGGGCAGCGTGGTCTCCCTGTAACTAGGGATCGAGGCCCTGCCCTATAGCCTCTTGGCATCATGCTACCGTAGCCGGCTGGTCCGAGCCAGCGCCCCGTAAGCGGGGTACAAGCCTCATAAGTCGCTCACCATTTCCCGTGCTCCCTCCAAGCAACTCTGTCCAGAGTCCCGTCCCGCTGCCTTGCCAGCTCCCCTGGAATTCCACAGCAAATCCTTCCGGCTTCTACCCCGCTTCGCTGCTGGACACGAGAGATGGCGCGGCAGTGGCTGGTGAGTTCCCTTTCCATCGCAGTTGGAAAGACAAGTGATCAGAAGCAGTACAGCTGTTGATCACACACAGCCAATGACGTCGAGTAATTTCACACTGCCCTTAATCGTCCAACTCTTGATGACTTTGCGTTAAGACTCTCGAAGGGCAACGTGCTGTAAGAGGAGAGGGGAAATGGGGTGATGCTGCCTTAGGAATAGGAGTTTCTGGGTAGTACGCTCACACGGGGAAGGCTTGGCAGGCGGTGGAACGCGGGCCCGCCTCGCTCGTTTATGCTCTCTTCGCCTTGGCGACGGGGAGCGGACCGGGCTCTGTCCTACGGCCGTCTTTATATCTTCTCTCTCTCTTTCCCTCCGCTTGCAGCGCAACCAAGAAGGGAAGACAAGAAGAAGGAGGAAGCCTCCAAGGACCTGCAAGCAAACGGGAGCGAAGAAAGCAAGTCAGCCAAGGCAGAGGAGAAGGAAAGGGACTCTGGACAGAGTGAGCCTCCCCCTCCCGACCCCTCCGCCCTCGCCCCTTAATTAAGGCTCGGGTCACAGGGGCGATGGAGCTTTCTAACAGCTTGAGCAGTGTGACCGCCCTGTAACTAGGCTTCCGGTCTCTGCTCTCTCGGCCGCTTGGCGTAATGCTCCTTTAATTGGCTAGTGAGAGGGACTCCCCTGCACTGAGGGCGCAAGTCCCGATCCTGTGGCTTAAGGGGGATATGGAGCTCCTCGGAACTCTGAGCCGCGTGACCGCCCTGTAATTCAGGGTAAGGTCTCTGCCCGCTTGCCCTTTCGGCATTATGGCCCGTTGGCAGTCTAGTCAGTTGGACAGCCCTGTAAGGAGGGTTCATGTCTCGAGCCTCTCTCTTTTATGGCACAGATTGAGCTCTTGGGACTCTTAAGCAGCGGGGCCTACCTGTAATTCAGGAGGAGGTCTCTGCCCTTTAGCTCCTTGGCATTAGGCTCCAGTAACTAGCCGATCTCCGGGGGCCGCCCTCTAACTGAGGTGACGGCACAATCCCTCTGCTTTAGAAGGGATTAGGGCGATCTTCGTGCCATTGATCCTCTGACCTGCCTGTAATTTGGGTTCAGGTCTCTGCCCTCTCGCCCTTTCGGCACCGGGGGCTGTTGGTAGTCCAGCCGCTGCGACCCTCCTGTAACTGGGGTGTAGGTCGCCAATAATCAGGCCGCAGAGCCAGGTTTGGGCCATGGCCTGGGTGAGCCCCCTGTAAGCAGGATTCGGGCCTCTCCCCTGTTGTCTCGTACAAGAATGCTTGCTTTCTTGGGCTAGGCCCAGTGACCGGCCTCTAACTAGAGCGCGTCTCCATCCCCTTGCTCCTGCGGGGGTACGCATCTTTGAACTGCGTGGCCTCCCTGTACTCAGGGTTCAGGTCGGCCCTTTCGGCCTCCATAATACGACGCTCTTGCGGCTGGCAAGCGAGAGCGACTGCCCTGTAAGGAAGGGTGCCCGTCGCTTCTCCCTGAGTTCGGAGGCTCGTTCGACTTTCCGCTAGCTTGATCTGTTTCACCACCCTGTAAGGCAGGGTTCTGGTCGGCCCTTTTGGCCTCTTGCTACTAAGCGCTTGTGGCTGACTAGCGAAACGACTCCCCTGTAAGGAGGGTGCAAGTCACGTGGCCACGGCTTACGGGGGACATGGAGCTCTTTGGAACCCTGAGCAGTGTCACCTCCCTGTCATGAGGGCTCAGGTCTCACTTGGCAGTCTACTCAGCGTGACAACTGTGTAACCACGGTGCGTGTCACCAGCCTCCTTTTTCTATGGCGCACACTGAGGCTTTGGCTGCCTTGACCAGCGAGACCTCCCTGTAATTGAGGGCAAGGCCTCTGCCCCTTCCCACGTGGGCGTTAATGCGCCTTTAGTTGGTGAATTAGACTGACCACCCTGTAACTCAGGGGCTAGGTCGCCTCCCTCCCTGAGTTACGGAGGCGGGGGGGGAGGAGTAGGGGCATTTGGGTAACGTGGGCAGCGTGGTCTCCCTGTAACTAGGGATCGAGTCCCTGCCCTTTAGCCTCTTGGCATCATGCTACCGTAGCCGGCTGGTCCGAGCCAGCGCCCCGTAAGCGGGGTACAAGCCTCATAAGTCGCTCACCATTTCCCGTGCTCCCTCCAAGCAACTCTGTCCAGAGTCCCGTCCCGCTGCCTTGCCAGCTCCCCTGGAATTCCACAGCAAATCCTTCCGGCTTCTACCCCGCTTCGCTGCTGGACACGAGAGATGGCGCGGCAGTGGCTGGTGAGTTCCCTTTCCATCGCAGTTGGAAAGACAAGTGATCAGAAGCAGTACAGCTGTTGATCACACACAGCCAATGACGTCGAGTAATTTCACACTGCCTTTAATCGTCCAACTCTTGATGACTTTGCGTTAAGACTCTTGAAGGGCAACGTGCTGTAAGAGTAGAGGGGAAATGGGGTGATGCTGCCTTAGGAATAGGAGTTTCTGGGTAGTACGCTCACACGGGGAAGGCTTGGCAGGCGGTGGAACGTGGGCCCGCCTCGCTCGTTTACGCTCTCTTCGCCTTGGCGACGGGGAGCGGACTGGGCTCTGTCCTACGGCCGTCTTTATATCTTCTCTCTCTCTTTCCCTCCGCTTGCAGCGCAACCAAGAAGGGAAGACAAGAAGAAGGAGGAAGCCTCCAAGGACCTGCAAGCAAACAGGAGCAAAGAAAGCAAGTCAGCAAAGGCAGAGGAGAAGGAAAGGGACTCTGGACAGAGTGAGCCTCCCCCTCCCGACCCCTGTGCCCTTGCCCCTTAATTAAGGCTCGGGTCACAGGGGCATGGAGCTTTCTAACACCTTGAGGAGTGTGATCGCCCACTGTGCTCCTTCTGCCCCTGCAATTAGTTGGTCAATGAGATTGACCATGCTGTAACTGAGGGGCTAGGCTGCCTCCCTCTTTGTGTTACGAGGGGGGGGTAGAGGGTTTGCCTAACATCGGCATCATGATCTCCGTGCAACTGTGGATCGAGGACCTGCTCTTTAGCCTCTGGTATTATGGTACTGTAGTCAGCTGGTCAGAAAGCGTATGCTTTCACTACTGTACAAATCTTAATAGTTACTTTTTTTTCTCAGTCTCCCAGAACACCTCTGTCTAGTGTCTAGGCCCATAATACTGCCTAGCCAGTTTACTTGAAATTTCACAAAATGACTACTCTCACCTATTAAATACTGTTCAATATTTGTATTATTTCAATCAATTAGTGATCACAAAAGGGAAGTGATGATGAACTACGAAACCAATTATTGAACATTTTACTACAGGATCCCTTCTTTTTGTTTTTAACTCTTCTTTTTCACCTAGTTAGAGGAAGCCAATTAAAAATAATGTAATCTAAGTATTTCCAATTAAATGTAATTTCATCCTGATTGGTAAGAAATCATTTCTCTGTCTTGTTTTACATTAAAGAAATAATCCCTTTTTTGACAATGTTTTTTCAATAGTTAAAATATTGGTACATATTGTGTACTTTTCGTTTTGCTAACAAGTGTTTTGCTAGAAAGAGAGGAACAATTATAACTCCATGAAGCACAGACCTTAAATACAATGAGATATCTATTGCTGTCACTATTCTTGATTTCAATAGAACCAAAGAAAACACAATTTCTTACTAGCAGTTGAAAAATGTAACTGGAAGAAAGGCATGTATTTGTGTTCCAAAAAAAAACCAAAAACCCTACCATCATTTAAATGTGAAATAGCTGTTAACTCTTACTGCAGATTATGCCTTAGCTAACATTTTTAAGATCCTTATTATACTTTGAAAAAGAAGCAAACAACTAGGAATCTAGGATCAGGGTTTTGCTCTTACTTTGCAACTTTAAAGTACTTACTCTGCTTTAATTGACACATCAACCAAACAACACTGCATATTCAGTTTCAACTTTGCACCTCTTGGGTTAGTTTGTTTGAGAGTTGGCATTTTGAGATGAGTTATGGTAGTGGCGTTTATAAGGTTTTTTCATATTATTTTATACAGAAGGTTGTAGGAAGATGTTATGGAAGGCTTATGTAGGAATTTCTGTCAAATAAGCTGCAATTGTTAGTGTGGAAGGGAAACGCTGTGATTACTGTTCTTGAAGTCTGGTAGGAAGAACAATGTGAGCTGTTGAAATTTGTGGAAAATTTTATGTAGGCATTTCGGTAAAATGTTACCTATCCAAATTGTTGGTGTAGAAGTGCAGTGTCTTGTGTTAACTTTTTGAGTCCTGGTATGAAAAAGTGCTGTGAACTGTTGAAAATTATAGATGGTTTTGTATGCGTATATTATTAGATGTAGTGAAGAGGGCAAGTTGAGGTTGCTTGTGGGGTGCTGTTTGGATGGCGTGAAGGTTACCTCAGAGCAGGTGCTTGAAAGTGGCAAAGTTAAAATTTTAGATTACGTCAACTCTTCAATCACCATTTTGTGATACGAATTTGTTTAACAATTTCACAAAGTTTGACTATTGCTACTGGTTGAACTCTTAGATTTAGCTTCAGCTGTCATAAACATCTAGCTTTATGTTAACTTTCTATAACTCATCAATTACTGTAATTTACGTAAGGAAGTTTATAAATGTCAAGATTTGCTCACTATGTATTCCAATAAAGTTTCTACACTTCCATTTAATATGTGATTTTATTGCATATTTTCATGGGTTTTGGAATTAACTCACCTCCATGGTGTAAGTTTCATTTTTCTCTTGCTTTTTGAGATTACTTTTTTTGGGAGGGGGGGTTGGGTTGAGAGGGCAGACTGCAGTGGAAGCCTGAAATGAGGAGGCAGAGCTTACCACTATATTGACATATAATGTTTTTCTTGAACTTGTGAGGTACACCAGTGAGACTTTATTTGTTCCTTATAGATCACTTTCTTCTCTATCCACAGGTCTCTAGTCAGCTGTAGATTTTCCACTCCCATAGCTCTGCTGAGCTCTGCAGAAGCAAACACAAATTGCTGGTTAAGTGAGGCCCCTATGTTTCATAGGGTGGGAGGGGCATATGTAGGTGAGGCCTCCCTGATTTTCTGCAGCATTTCAGCACAGGAAAACTCAAAAGTGGTCAAGTAAATTAAACATGGGGGCTAATGCTACATTAATGCAATCTTAATGTCCATAAATTAATTCCTTTATGATATTACATTTTCAATACTCTTTAGGTTTTTGAATATACATGAGAAATTGCATTTGGGTGAGAGACTTTAGGAAAAATGTCACAATTTTACAATACCTTGTTCCAATGCTGTGATCAAAATTTTAATTCATAGTTCACTGAGAAAGATGGGTGTTTGTTTCCTGCCTTTTGATAATTATATTGCATTAGGTCAGGGGTGGGAACGAGGCAGTTGCGGGCTGCATCTGGCCCACCAAGCCGCTGGATCTGGACATTTTGCTGACACCATTACTACATACAGACGGCAGACCTATTAAGCCTTATTAAGACTTACTAAGAAATATAAGCTTTGAGGTTCACACTGGTTCACCTTCACTTGCAAGACAGTGCTTCAAACCAATTTTCTTTCACGCAAATTAATCATCTGTGTACATTTTCCATCGGTGTCCTCTAGCAAATTGTGTTTGGACTAAAATATTATTTCTTTTAATGTCATCTCTCTTCCTTCTGCTTTTCATGCAGCAGGTGGATGAACTATCATCTAATATTAGGTTACATGCTTTCCAAATTGTTTATTTTTGAATATGAAGTCATGGGGAATAGATAATAAAACAGAAGTGACACATCCCCATATATTTCACTACAACAAATAGCATCTAGTGCAGGGGTGGGCAATCATTTTTAATGGGGAGCCACTTGCTTGGGATAGAGGACTTGCGGGGGGGGGGAGGGAGTGTGGGGTCTAAGAGGGAGTTTAGGTGAAGGAGGAGGTTATGATCTGGGGTGGGCTTGAGGTGCAGGGTAGGGATGTAATACTGTAGTCAATTAACTGATTAATTAAGCTTATCAGTTAATGCTACAGACTACACCATTCCACCCCCCACAGTGGGCAGAACATTTTTTGGCAGGCTGGCCACCGGCCCGGCTCATTCTGGGTTCCCGCTGGATCTAGGACCTACTCACGCTGTGGCTCCGCATTTAAAGTGTATTAGGAGCCAGGTGGGTGTGCAGCCCAAATCAGCTCCAGTTCACACTGGGTCTAGGAGCCCATTCTACCCTGCCCCACACTCTCACACAACTTTCTCCTCCCTGCCCAGACTGACTCTTACACCCTCCAGTTTTTTCCTCCGTTCCCCTGGAAACCTATTACACTTGCATATTTGTTAATAATCCTTTCACTGCCAACACAATGTCACTTTTTAGGATAACTGTATTTCTACCCACAAGTCATAAAATTTAGCTGGTACATATATCTCATCTTCTAAGTTGACCTATTCTACAGTTCATTAACTGTCATTGCTGTACTTCTGGAAGTTCCTATCAGTTTGTTTACTTATAAAAAGGGTTTCTGGTTTAGGGTTTCAACTGATAAAATTATTCCACATATATTTTAACTGCTTGGAAGTTTTACAAATAAGTACCTAAACAAATCTTAATTGTATAGTTTGGAGGTTTGTTTGATTGATTGATTATATTTCATCATTCCTGTTGGAGCAGGTCTCTCCCTCTGTTATATGATATTAGGGATGTTAAATTATATATCTGTGAACATATGGATCTTTGTAATGTTATTTTACTCTTAAACAATTGCTCAGTTTCTATGTGGCAACATTGTTTCTCTTAGCAGAAGATTCTCCCTATGGTAAGAAATTCTAACTGGTGTAGGGTGAGGTTGACATTCAGTGGACCACGGGCCAAATCCAGGCCGCTAAATATTTTAGAACAGAGGTAAGAGAAAAAGGTTGAAATCCCTTCTCAGCAGCATAAAAAAGGATTAGTACCCCAAGCTAAGGGTATATCTACACTGACATTATTCTGAAATAACATAGTCCACATCTACAATACAAGCAGTTATTTTGAAATAATGTCGAGCTGGAGGACTTCTTTCTCTGATTTCTGTAACCTTCACTTTACAAGGATAGTGATAGAGTAAGGAAAGTTGGAGGAAGAGTGCTCTCTACTGTAGAGACTTCCTGCTGTGCAGACAGCGCCAAAAGCTGAGATAAGCTATTTCAACTTTTGGCTTCATTCTGACGCCTTTTGTAGGGAAGAGATAGAGCTGTGGGCTTGAACTGTAGTATGTGTGGGTTTGTGCCTACTCTGGTGCCTGTGCCTGTCCCTGTTTTCTAATAGTCCTTGGCTTGCTGCTTGCTGCTTGTCTGCTGAAGCTGTTCAGCTTGAGTTAAATTAGCTGTGAGCCAGGCCTAACACACCTGTCATTCTTTAGTCTGGTTGCTTAAACATGACAGCAGTAGATCAGCAGCATTTCATATGCATTGAGAACAGCAACTGATGGGCTTTTTTGAGTGTTTGATTTTTATTAGTCATAGGGATGTATTATTAAGAAAAAGTCTCAAGAGGATTGAAGTCCTCATTGGTCAGTGCCAGCTGCAATTTTTGGTCATATAGCCTGCTTCAGAGAGAGAGTCTCTGCACACTGATACCTGAAGACTGGATTTAATGTCAGGAGGAGACATTTCGGAGCCATGGATAGGTGTCAGCCTTGTGATCATGACTGATTGATTTTGCTGTTCCAGATTAGTAGTAACTATGTGGAGCTTTTAAGTGCCTGGAATAAAGCCATATAGTGTGGCCATGGACATTCAGCACTATCGACTCTGTTTGTTTTGCTCTGATGCTGTGAATTCATTCTAACATGAAATGTAAGGTAAAATGTGTGTATATGTATGCATAGGCATGGGTGTGCATGCGTAACATACTCCTTTCCATACTGAAAAAGTAATGGCTCGGTTTTGAAAGTTCTATACAATGAAATAGTAGAGTACAGAAGTTTCTATAGTACTCCTCTATGTATACTCATGCAATATTTTACCTCGTTTATATAAGCTGAAAAATCTCTCCTTAAGTAGATGCTGTGATGTTGGCAGACCAGTTCATAGGGAACACTTAACAGGCAGACACATATCTGGAATCTGTCTGGCTCATTTTTGGGTGAATACAATATAGATAGAAAAACGTGGGCAGTGGCTATTGTAGGCAGGGGCATACTGAATGTCCCCAAACAGCATTTTGTGCCTCCTTCCCCAGGCCAGTGTACTTTCTGCATAGAATTAGGGTTGGACGAATTGCCTGACCAGTGCCCTGGGGCCTAGAGCCCTGGGGCTGTGGATGCAGCAGCCACGTGCATCCATCCAGCTGTGGGTGCTTTAGTTGTGGCACACCAGAGTTGGGGCCTTGCATCCCTGCCCCCAGTCGAGCAGGGATTGGTTGGTGGGTGTGCTGCGGGCTCCTGAGGGGCTGATGGACTAGAAGAGGGAGGCACAATGTGAGGGGCCACCTCTGGCTCCAAGTTAGGTGTTCAGTTCAGCCATTTTTACCTTCCCCCAATAAGTCTTCCTTTGGGTCACCACCAGTCCTGACGGTCCAGCTGAACCGAGCCGCCGGGTTTCGACGATGTCACGTCACATCCCCATCCTCCCCTCGCGGGCGGTAGCAGGAGGCTGGAGCCCAGCAAAGCCCAGCCTGTGCTGAGCCCATGGCCGGGCCGGGCACGTGTCCCCGGGCGGCGGCGGCAGCAGTGGCTTGCGCTGCCGGAGCTTGGGCGCAGAGCGCGGCGGGCCGGGGCGTGGCTGGCTCGGGGCGAGCGGAGGGGAGCGGCTGGGATGCTAGGGGCTGGAGAGAGGAGCCGGGCGGGGCCGGGGAAAGGGCAGACGCCTGCTCCTCCCCCGGCCCGGCGGCGGTCTCCACAGCGACAGCCGGGCGTAGCCGCCAGCCAGTCAGGGAGCCTCAGTCTCCACTCGGCGGGTGTTAGCAGCCGCCCAGCCCGCTCCTGCGGCCCAGCCCGCGCTCTGCTGGGCAGGGGGGACTCGGCGTAAGTGACCCGCGTGTGGCCGACCCGCCGCAGGCACAAGCGCCGGGGAATCAGCCGGTCGGCGCCGCGAGCTCTGCAGGCCAGGTGGGTTGGGAGTCCCGGCCTAGGCTGGGGTCAAAGCTGAACGAGTCACCCACGCGAGGGACGTTAGGGACTAGTCAAATAGTGGACTACCCAATAGAAGCACATGCTTACCAGGCAGTCGAGTCATTACTTAATTAATTGCTTCCTCCCCCTCCCCTTGATGACTCTGTTAAAGGCAGCAAGGTGGGGGGCGGGGAGAGCCTGTGCTGGAGGAATCCAGCTTAAAACTTGTTCCCCCCAGTTCCGTCTCTGCAGAGGGCCTGTGGAAGAAAAGGCCCAGCGGGGAACTGGACTGGAGCCAGGAATCAGCTGCCTCATCTGGTGTTTGATCCCAGATGCTGTGCCTTTGCTTTTTAAATGGAGTAAGAGCCCAACCTCTCTTACTCCTTTTAAAAGGCAGAGCCACAACAGGGTTAGCTCCAGGGACAGGAGCAAACCATGTTGCAGGTCTGCAGTTCCCCCCTTTATTGACTAGTTGACTCAATTAGCTAATTAAATGCAATTTAACATCCCTACCATGCACCCACTCAGCCCTCCTGCAGTGTAAGTGCTCCTCTAGCAACCACATGGTCATACAACTGCCTTGTTCATCTATGCAGGCAGGCAATGAGACACTTCTTCAGCCACACAGGTATGTGACCAGGTCAGCCATGCAACTGCCCACTCACCCTAGTTCACACATTTATCTATGTAGCCAGCCAGCTATTTCACCAGCCACACAGCTACCCGTCCAGCCATGCAGCTGCCTAGCCATTACTCCAGCTATAGCGCAACCTACCCGCTCCTCCAGCCATGCAGCCACCAACCCATCTCCCTACCTGTTTGGCAGTGCAAATGCCAGCCACGCGTACAGTCATGCAGCCACCAATCAGCTATATAGCCACCTGTCTATGCATCCATCCAATTATGTAACTACCCAGCTTTCCAAGCAGCCATCCACCTGCACAACCACAGAGCTTCCCACCCTTCTAACCATGCAGCTGCACAGCCACTCTCCATCCTCCCAGCTGTTCAGCCACCAAGCCTTCCCACCATCCATCCACGTTCATTCATCGAGCCGTATGACCACCCATCCATTTGACTCACCATCTACCAGCCTGTTCATCCGTACAATCATCTATACACCTGCCCACTAACTCAGCCACTCACTTTCCCACTCAGTCCCCCCTTCCCACTCAATCATCCATGTAGCCATTTGAAGAGCCATCTAACCATCCTGCTGCCCATACAACTGCTCACTCAGTTAGTAATCCCCCTATGCACATCTGCCCATGCTCCCAGCCAACCAAATGCCCATTCATTCATACACTCGCCCACCCATTCTAGACTTATTTACTCTCAACCATTTGCCAAATCACATACGTCACCAGTCACACACCAAGTCTCTCATCCCACTCTCCTGCTCCTGACTGTCTCTCAACCCATTTTTCCATTCATCTCCCAACCCACAAACCCTCTCCTTCACATCTGCACATTCAACTGCTTTTTGAGTCATCCCTCCACCCATTTACCACTCAACTTTAAAAGTTATAGTTCATTTATTATATAGTACCACAGTTTTCCTGAGCTGATGAAGACTGTCTTGTCCATTAGAGCTTACCCTCTTGGTCCATCAAGTACTTGCTAGACATTTACAGACAGCTAGCTGGTCACAGGATGTTAATTCACTTTCTTGCTTTCACCTGCTTGATGCTTTTAAAAAAGTAAAAAATACATTCGACACTTTCCTTATGCTACTTTTCTATGTGAGCATTTGCAGTAATTGATACAGGAATGTATTCAACAGAAAGGGAGGGTCCATGAGAGAATCTCTCCAGTAAGAGTTGATCCATAGTATGAAATAGTTTTGAGAGCCCTTGCTATAAGGTAAGAAAGATGATAGATAGCACAGGGAGAGTTCAGGGAGAGAAAGGATGAGGATGAAGATAATACAATTATTCAGTTGACTGGGAATGTCCTGTATTTTTCTTTAGGATTATGCAGGTAGATGGATAGGACTGTGTTTGACAAGAGGGGCTTGAAAAAATGGATTTGCCTGTGGCCAATTGGAAGAATTCTGCAGTATATAAACTTTCATTTAAAAATAAATTCATTCTTTTTGTTAGGAAGATAAGCAAATGTGAACCATGTGCAAACTGATGCAGTACTTCCACTTGGATCTTCTATACCTGAAGAAATTCTGCGCCAAAAATTATGAATTATATACACAATATTTTAAAGTTCTGAAAAATTCCACATATCTAACTTGTCAAAACAACACTTTATAATCATTCCAGTTACAGTTATTTTGGTAATTTATTTCAAAATATTTGTCAAAAAGTATGTCTGTAACAATACAGACACACAAAATCCCCCCAAAGGAAGAGAGTTAAATAAATCCCATAGGAAAACCCAGTTCCTGTTTTTCTCCCCCCCTTCCTTTCGGAACCTATGTATGCAGAGGGAGAAGCAGTCTGATGCTAAGTCGGGATCTTACACGGCATTACCTGCATGTCGCCTCCTTCCTTCAGGGCAAGCCAGAAACTAACTGTGGGAACGTTCCAGCTCCTCCCCTCTCCTCTGTTGTGGGGGAATGGGAAAGGATATTTTGCACAGAACATTAATTCAGCACAAATTCTGCGTTGGAGAATGGTACGGAATGCCCTAGGGGTAATCTTCAGATAAACAGTTTGTGTTTCTAATATGCTGCTGCTCAAGGTGAAAACTGCAGCACAGCCAATGTTAAACTGTTATGTCAGTTTATGTAGCTGGTATTCAGAACCCTCTGGGTAACTGTCAGAAATCAGTTTAATTTTACTCCACTTCAGCTGCTTACAGGTACTTGAGAAAGCTTTGAACAGTTGTAAAAGGAAGCACTTTTCACTGGGGAGAAGGACTCAGACAGAAGCTATGGTGGGGTCGGGGGGGCAGGGGGAGAGGAGTATACCAAGGTATCTTCATCTTTGAGTGGTCCGGGAGGGGTTAGAATAGAGGTGTCCACATACAGCTTGATATGCTGTGTACCATTTTGAGCAGCTTCCTGTGACCATTCCAGTGATGACACAGCATTGTTTGTTGGTTGTGATCTCTAAAGTCCTAAAAATATTTAAGTTACTATGGTAACTACCTTGGGTCATTGCTTCTGGAAAGTTCTAAAGAGGGTGAAGTGGGCTGGATGTAAGTTCTAATAAGTTAGCCTAAGTGAGAGGGTTGACTTGAGATAGAGTTGCCTGGTTGACTTTCACGTTAGAAAGAGAGCTTTAAAGCAGGAGTATTGAGATCTACTGTAGAGACTCACCTTGATACATGCTGATTGAGAGAGCCTGTTTCAAAGCTCAGAGATTAATTACTGGAAGGACTCGGTTATTGAGTATACTGGGATGTACCAGAAGGTGTCAGAGAGCTTATTGAAGAATTCTCTCTGACTTTGGATAGTATTTAGTTTTGTTGCAATTGACATCTGTGTATCTAATAAACATTTATCCTTTTATCATTTTGAAATTATTTGTAAATACTATTTGTTTTATATTGCTTTATTTGTGTCTCGTTTTAGCAAAAGTAGATGAAATCTGGGCTGTATTCCTGTGTGCCTTTTAGGAAAGTCACCTAATCATTCTCTGGCAACTGGGATAGTATTTTCCCATTCTACTAGGTATGTTTTTAAAGTCTTTTGAGGTTTTTTTTTATGGAAGGTATTATGCAAGTAATTTATTATTTTTAAATTATTAATCTGGGCTAAATTAAAAAAGTGGTATAAAAGACAATTCAGGGGAAGAGCTTATAGGTAGGGGTTGGTAAAATCAACAAAAGAAAACTTGGATGTTTAACCCTTGTTCTGAATCCAGAATTGTCATATTGTTAGACTAAAGGAGAGCTGTTAGTGTATACTTTTCTTTTTTTGGGGAATGAAAGATAGATGATAGATATGAGGACAAAGATAGACTACAGCCCCTCCCTGAGTTACGACCACCTCCACTTACGACCATCCACACGTACGACCAAAGCGATCGTAAATGCAGATCCGAGTTGAACACTTATGAACAGCGTGGTCGCCATGTAACTCTATGGTATCCGAGTTACGAACACTTTGAGTTATGGACCAAGTGTTGGTCCATAACTTGTTCGTAACTCGGGGAGCGGCTGTATAGATGGGAACATGGGGCCAACCCAGACAAAATAGACTTTGCCTATTTTATTAAATTAGATTAAATTCAGTGTGATCTTTACTCGCCGTTGTAAATTAGTAATGAGATTTTCTTTGAATTTTGCCTAACCGTATTACCCAGATCTAGTGGGACACAAGAAAAAACCATCTACCTTCTCCTCATTTTGTTTTTTCTTACCCCATCCGGTGTTTATTATTATTACCCCTCTGAATTGCTCCACTTGACATAGCATGTCTCTGCAGCATTGTCACTGAAATGAACTAATATTCTGTGTCACATACTGTTCTATTAAAATACAAATATAATTTATTTATGCCTGTAGGTGGCAATTGAAGACTGTGATCTGTTTTAGAGACTCTTATGATAACACATTGTTTTCTCAAGGGTTTAATCTAGTGGTATCTAGTTTGCTATGGAACAATGATGCATTCAGTGTCATGTAAAAAGATCCTGTGACTGAAGTTGCCTCATTTGACTGTAGTCACCACAGAAGACAAGTCTTGTTATTAAATTAGAAATAAAGAATAAGGTAAATTAACCACACCTTTCTTTGTATAATTTAGTGGTACTCCTATACTTGAAGTATCTGCCGAGTTAGGGTCTATATCTGTACGTTGCTATTATACATGTGCCCAGTGTAATTTTCAAATACTGATCTTGCATTCTTTCTTCATTAAATAAATATATTTCCAATTTAGCAGGTAGTCTGTTCATGTTATGAACTAATTTATTGTCAGTTTTGAATGAAATACAATTTGAATTAATGTATAATATAACTCAACCAATGAAACTGTCGTTTAAAAAAACAGAAACAAATTTCCCTGAAAAATTCCACTGAACTGGGATTTCAATTGTTAGGTTTCATCCAAGAGTGACTTATAAATAGATTTATAATGAAAATGCCACCAGTTTCTCAAATGTATCAGTATTCTCTGCTGACACTGTGAAGTGACATATAACATTAGCATGACTTTGTCTAGAGTGTGGCTAAAGGAAACATTTCATATACAAATGTATTCATTGGGCATAGAGTAAATTGTAGGCAGGTCCATACAGTTGAAGGAAACTAAATTCCTTTCTGACTTTTTTTAAAATCAAGTCTTCCTTTGTTATGGTTTAATAGGGTCTAATTCTGTCCACTGGAGTACAATCGGTATTTGGTCAGTGAGTTCATTGGAGCAGGACTGAGCCCTGATATTAATGCTGGTGGTTTGAGATAGTATACGTTCCTTGCAGTTCTTCAGCAATTTCTTTAGTTGGTTTAAGAACAATCAAACAACTGACTGCTTTTGGCCTCTGTGCAAAATACTGGCTCCATGAAAATCAGTGGGACTTTCAGTTGGGTCAGGATTTCACTCCCATTATTTTGGTTGCTTCACATAGCTTCAGTAATTTTCAACCTGATCATCTAGTACAGGGGTCTCCAAACTACGGCCCGCGGGCCGGATGCGGCCCGCGAGGCCCTCTCATCCGGCCCGTGGAGACCTTTTTGTCTACGGAAAAAAAATTACGGAAATTTGAGAACAAACTTGTCCGATGATAATCTCAGGTCACTGTTGATGTTAGGGACAACAAATCTAAAGCCAGAAATGTCTGCTATTTTGGCATCCAGGAAACAATTTCACCATTCACACTAATACAGGTGTTCATGTGTAGTGTATCAATGTGTTATTAAATAATAACTGAATAAAATAATATTAAATAAATAATTAAAAACAACATCCATGTTTTGATTGTTTTTTATTTGGACCTCAAGTGTGTAGTCGGCCCCCGAACTGCTGTTTGATAGTTAATGCGGCCCTCGGGCAGAAAAGTTTGGAGACCCCTGATCTAGTAGAAGGAAGGCTTGTTTTGTTTTACTTTACTACTGTTTTGAGTAATCCAGAAAGTGATTCTACAGAAATGACACTGAGGGTTCTATACAGGCAGTCCCCGTGTTACATGGATCCGACTTACATCGGATCCCTACTTACAAACGGGTTGAGGTAACCCCGCACTAGCTGCTTCCCCGCAGCAGACCAGGGAGACACGAAGGTTAAAGTGCTATTGTTAGCTTGTACAAGTGGTCTAGGTGCACAGTGTACTACTGCTGTTGTGTTTGCTTGCCTCTTAGTCAACTGTTCGTGTTTTAATCTGCAATTGTGGAAATTAGGTTTAAAGCCACCACAACTTGTTTCTGAGTATAAAATAAATAGCTGCAGGGAGGAATTGGGTCCAGGCTGGTACAATAAGATTTTATTCTATAAAGCTAGTACAGTTGGCCCAAAATGTTGCAAATCTTTGTTATATATGCATAATATAGCAAATAAAAGTGATATCATTTTGATGCCAGTAACATGTATGAAAGGATCTTTATCTATAGCAAATAAGTAGAGCCCTGCAAATCCATGGGCATCCACTTTATATCTGTGGGTATCACATCTGCAGATGTGGATATGGATAACCACAGTTCATTTTTGCAAATATTGATGTGGATACATATTTCGTATCTAGAACCCTGCAAATTTGAAGATATCCACTTTATATCTGCGGGTATCCACATCTGCGACTGTCAATGCAGGTATCTGTGGCTCATTTTTGTAGATGCAAATGTGGATACAAATTTTATATCTGCACAGGACTCTAAATATAAGAGTCTTTAAAGTAGACAAAGCATAAACAAAAGAAGCAGCACTCTCAGGATGTAATATAATAACCTAGAGGGTTTTTTTTTAATCCAAATACTAATAGTTTAAAAAAAACTATTAGTATTGAAAAAGCAGTGGACTGTAAAACCTCCCCGAAAACTTTAATATAATTATTTAATAATATATTGTCCCTGGCTGAATACAATTGAAGATAAAATAGGGTTCAGATATGAGGAAGTGCAAAAAATTCCCTGGTGTGACTGAGACTAAATTACATAAAATTGGCTCCAAGATTACTTTTGGTTTTTTTTCCATCTCTTTCACCAGAATCTCAAAGGGTATGTCTACACTACCCTCCTAGTTCGAACTAGGAGGGTAATGTATGCATACCGCACTTGCTAATGAAGCCCGGGATTTGAATTTCCCGGGCTTCATTAGCATAAGCGGGGAGCCGCCATTTTTAAATCCCCGCTGCTTCGAACCCTGTGCAGCGCGGCTACACGGGGCTCGAACTAGGTAGTTCGGACTAGGGTGCCTATTCCGAACTACCGGTACACCTCGTTTCACGAGGAGTAACGGTAGTTCGGAATAGGCACCTAGTCCGAACTACCTAGTTCGAACCCCGTGTAGCCGCGCTGCACAGGGTTCGAAGCAGCGGGGATTTAAAAATGGCGGCTCCCCGCTTATGCTAATGACGCCCGGGAAATTCAAATCCCGGGCTTCATTAGCAAGTGCGGTATGCATACATTACCCCGCTAGTTCGAACTAGCGGGGTAGTGTAGACATACCCAAAGTTTGTTAGGGATTTTCTCTTAACAGGACTTATCGTTTTAGTTAACCTTCCATTCAGATCCAGTGTATTCAAACACTAACAAAGGGGCCAACTTCTAAGATGATGTAAAATCTGCTGGAAATCTTGTTGTGGCATAATGTCATAATGTTTTCATTTCTATATCTTGACAGTGTGTTCTCATACCATTTGATAAACTCAAAATTTTAAATCATGTTCTGCCATAATGACATGACTGTCAAACTGTAATGAGCCCCCAATGCAGGGCTAGTATTCTTTAATAGGATTGGAATTTTAACTTGAAGTGGACAATGCAAGTTTCCAGAATGGTTGAGTCCACAAATGAGTAAGTGCTGTCCCAAGCAGCTATAACACACTACCATTCCGATTTGATAGGTTTTTACACTATAAGGAGAACATGATATGCAAATAAATGGAAAATATAACCTCCTTTTCACTTATAACCTCAGGATATCAGAACTATTCTTTGAAGAGCATTTTAGGAACTCATATAAAACTAGAGAACTACTAAATATGGTGTGTAACTGAAGAGAAGATGGATGAATATCTTAGGGGGGGTACAGGCTCTGGGCTGCCCCCCCCCTCCTGTAGGGTCGGGCAGGTTGTGGGAGTTTCCCCTTTGCAGCAGTTCCCTCCCTCACAAACACAGCCTGCAGGCTGGGCCATAGTTCCTAGCTTCTGTTGAGGGGGAGGAACCCTCCTGGGTAGGGCCATGGGATGGCCACTGTTTTGGGGCAGGAGGCACTTACCTGCTCAGTTGCAGAGCCTTGTGTACATCTGGCCAGTTTCTTGCTGGTATGGCTGCCCCTAATAGTCCCTCTGCTGTATTGTTCTCCCCTGTGGGCTCACTGCTCCCATTGGCCACTCTCAGTATTGTGCCTCCTCTTTGCCCTTCCCTTTTCAAATTCTAGAAAAGGGTCCCATTCTAGGTATTTCCCGTTTTCCTGGCACAACTAAATGCTGACCTTGCTTTAAGTTTGGAGCAAGAGGAAACTGCATACCAAATTTGTCTGTGAGTCTGTTCAAAAACTCCTCCTAGATGGTAAGAGCGAGGACCACCAGACACACTCTAACATATCCAAGGCTCGACAAACCGCGGCAAGAGCTACTCACCAGCCCCGCACTGCGCGAGTGCCAAACCAGTGCTGCGCATGCGCGCCACGCCAGTGTGAAAAATATATATATATATATATATATATATATATAAATAAAATACACATGCACACACAGGGCTTGACAAACCGCTGATTCTACTTGCCCATGGCAAGTAGATTTCAGCCGGTCGCTTCGTGTGCCCCATTCACTGGTGCGGCGTGCATGTGCCGCACCGGTCTGGCGCATGTGCGGTGTGGGGCTAGCGAGTAGCTCTCGCCGTGGTTTGTCGAGCCCTGTGTGTGTGTGTGTGTGTGTATGTGTATATATATATATATATATATAATATATATATATATAGCTTGATTACCACACATTCTTGTGTATCATAGTACGTGGGTTGTTCTATTAGTAGCAGTTAATGTTATCCATCTGTAAAAGAGAAGTTAGAACAAATTTATGTTCAAATTTATTTCCAAGTTCAAATGTATTTCTGTGTTTATCACATCTCTATTGACTCCTTCAGGATTCCCACTTGCTGTTTGATTCCCCTTCTTTCCACTGCTCACCTCCTCCAATCTGCTACTAATAGTAGACTGAAGTGATCGAAAACACTGGGATTTTTGAAGCTCTCATGTAATAATTAGGACTCAGAGCACTTATGAAATTGGGATTCTTAAATTACTTTCACTTTGCTGCTGTCAGTGCCAACTCAATATAGTGTCATTATAGGAGGAAACAGAGGGTTGTGGGGGGAGAGACTTCAGAGGATTGGGGAGATGGAAAACTCAAGAAAGGAAGAAAAAGGGAGGGAGTGGTAAGAATAAGAGACTGAGAGGGAGGAGGGATGGAAAAGAGAGAAGCCTCAAGGAAAGGGGGATAAGACAAGAACTAAGAGTGAACAGAGGTGAGTGAGGGATGAGGAAGGAAGCAGACAGACATCTGAGATAATTATTTCCATGAAGACACAGGGTATCCATCCATTTTTATCCATAATCTCCTAGGCTACATCTAGACTGCAGAGTTAAATCGGAAAAAGTTACGTTCTTTCGAAAGAGGCTTTTCTGAAATTTGGCGCTTTGACACATCCCTTATGCTTTGTAGAACGAGGTTTACAGGGATTGCAAAAGAGATCGTCTGCTTTTCAGCTTTTTTGGAAAAGGGGACATGTTCTTTGGACACAGCATTGCTGTGTATCTGTCTCAGCCCTCTTCCCCTTCTATGATGTTTCATTTACAAGATGTTGTTATCATAATAACCTGTCTTGATGCTACGACATTTGTAGTTGAATTATAGTGATTGCATTTCCCAACTTCTGCCCTATTTCTTTCTTGTCTCTCTTCAAACAAAGGGTGGAGCTACATTTTCCTAAATGCATCCCAGTAACACCTGTTTATATGGATTACTAGAAGTCTGCCTTCTGACAGAAAAGAAATTACTTCCTTCTGATTTCTATGTGCTGGAGTTAATCACAACTATTAATGGTCTTAATTTATATATGCTAAAATCAAAAGGACTCAAATTTCAGAGGATTAAGTTCCTGTGAAAGATGCTCCTCTTCTGCTAAACTTGACTAAAACTTTACTGATTTCAGTCAAATTATAAGCAGACGATTGTGGAATCTTCTTTCCACTGCTGTGTTCTGAAAGTGCGTTTAATTTGTACAATCTCTTATACAAGATCCTACTGAAAGGATGAATTTGTCTTTTACATTGGAAGTTGAGTTCTTTTTTTTTTTTATCTCCATTCTTTAGGTATCCAGCTGCCTAAGGAAGATGAAATCTCAGTACCCATGATATCTGATTCCCCATCTAAGGATGCCGGAGAGAATGAGGATCTCGCCATCGAAGAGGAAGAGAAGATCAAAGAGGAACCTTTAACTATCTCAGAACTGGTGTACAACCCAAGTGCCAGCTTGCTGCCCACTCCAGTTGATGATAATGAGATAGACATGCTCTTTGACACCCCGTTAAGAGCAGAGAATGAGAGAGAAGATACAGATTCATTTGAGGAACTGGAAGTGGATGAAAATGCATTCTTGGTTGCTGAGGAAGAGGAACTGAAAGAAGCCCGTAGAGCACTTAGGTGTAGTTATGAATTTCTAATGAGCAACATACAGGTAAACGCCTTTGTGAAGAGTTTCTCCAGGCTTCTTTTTGTAGGCCTTGGACTATTGTTGTTTGTGTTCCCACTCCTCCTTGTCCTCCTGGAGTCGGACCTTGATATCTCCTTTCTTCATGAAATCCGTCAGACGCCAGAGTTCCAGCAGTTTCACATTGAATATTACTGTCCTCTTAGGCAGTGGGTGGCTTGCAAAATAAACTTCATTCGTGACATGCTGGGAAGTTCTTAAACGTTAAAGAAATATGATACAACTAAGGGCTATATTCAAAATTTCAGTTAGCACGAGCTTCTCAATGCCCATGGGGCCATCAGCAGGTAGCTACCTTCAATTTCAAACCATTATAGACTGTTCAAGATTTAACATTTGTTTTTCATACTTAAATAGTTGCTTTAGTTACAGGCTTATCTGGTGGCCTTTAAATAACCAAAAAGAGGTCTTATTTTTATTGAATTGTTGACTTCCTGCTCATCTATTGTATCAGACAAGACTGGGTGGTACTAGGGTTTATTTGTAACATTACAAGCCATGATATTCTGAATCTTAGTGATAGCAGAGCCGAGAAGAAATGTTTTTGAATATACTCCTTAGTGGTGTAACAGTTTTTTCTAACCAATGCCTATATCAGCAATGTTTATGCTGGGTTTTTTGTTTGTTTTTTGTTTTTATATTTTGTGTTTAAAATATTTTGGTAAATTTTTAGCAAAATATGACTTCTGACATTATTTAAATGTACAGATTGGTAAAATTAATGCACAAGGGCACGTAGGGGATTTTTTAAAGTTTTACCAATCATTTTTTAAAAATATTTTGGCTGGACAATTGAGTTTATTATAACTATATAAAAGATGGCCTACAGTTTGGAAAAAAATACAGGACGTTTATTTAAGTGTTGTGGGGCGATGCTGGTGAGGGGAGATGAAATGACACAGAATCCTAAAGTTTTTAATGGTGCAGTTCTAAAGCTAAAGGGGGGGAACTTTTTAAAGAAAATAATCCACTTTCATCTGTGTCCTGTCATCTTACATTTCAATCAGAGCTAAGTATTCAAGATAGTGTAAGTAAGTTTTGCCAGACAGTGGTGGACCTTTGAGTAAATATGAATTATTGTACATAACATGGAAAGATGAAGAGATGGTTGAATCAGAAATATCTAGCTATATTGGTAGATAAGTAACCTACTTTTTAAAAATGGCTAGAGCATAAAATATACAATACTTTAAAAATCAAGGCATTAGATTGTACAGTTGACATGCAGATAGTCTACTGAATCATAATGAAAGGAAAAATATTTTAAGAGAAATATCTTGGTTCTTCATTCCTTTTGTCATTATTCCGTGAAACACATCTCAGAGGATCAGCATTTAATATCTTTGCTTCCTGTATTGCTGACTGTCTTACCATGTATGTGTGGCATTGTACTCATACTATTTCCCTATTGATAGGACTCCAGTCATTGGGGTCAATTGTAATTTTAATGTGCTGAGGATTTGCTCCCAATATTATTCAGAGAATATACACAAAACATTAGCATTTAGAAAAATCAGCAGGAGCCCCCATACCAATCCTAATGTTATAGCAAAGAAGTAGTATTTTGTAAACTGGTGCACCATCATATAGGATTGTTTTGTGGGGGGTTTTAAGTCAAAAGCATTAGGCTTGATCCTTCAGCCTTAATATAGCTAAAACTCATATTAAAGCCAATGGAAGTTTGGCTGTGTACTGACTGCAACTTCACCTCATAGGGCTTGTCTACACTGGCCCCTTTTCCGGAAGGGGCATGTAAATTTCACCTATCGTAGTAGGGAAATCCGCGGGGGATTTAAATATCCCCCGCGGCATTTAAATAAAAATGTCCGCCGCTTTTTTCCGGCTTTTAAAAAAGCCGGAAAAGAGCGTCTACACTGGCCCCGATCCTCCGGAAAAAGCGCTTTGAAAGTAGGAATAAGAGCCTCCGGAAAAGGGCGCTTTTTCCGGAGGATCGGGGCCAGTGTAGACGCTCTTTTCCGGCTTTTTTAAAAGCCGGAAAAAAGCGGCGGACATTTTTATTTAAATGCCGCGGGGGATATTTAAATCCCCCGCGGATTTCCCTACTACGATAGGTGAAATTTACATGCCCCTTCCGGAAAAGGGGCCAGTGTAGACGTAGCCCTCATGTTTGCGTGCTTTATAAAGATATATTTAAAATTAGAGATCTATTTGAGTCTTTCATATTGTACATACATATTGTAACTAATTCATACACTTCAGAATCATTTATGCTTGACAGAGGGGATTCCCACGGGAGAATTTGTTTCCTCTTTTTCTTTTACAACATCTTTCAAGGATAAAACAATCATAGCTCCTAGTAATTGCTCTTCTCCATTGTGACCATTTGGGTTGTTTCCCCATTTCCCAAAGAACAGAGACTACATAGAACCATTTAGTCTTCTCTTGTCTATCTTTTGTCACTAGCTTGGTTCCAATGACAATCACTATTGTATGTATGTCATCTTGCATAATATCCAGCTAAGCAATCCATTCCCCTTAAACATGAATCATCCAGCCTAATAGAATTTTTGACAATGAGCTAAAGTAGACATTTTCCCTTAACAGGACCTGATTCATACAAATGGTTTCCTAAAACAAAAAGGAGCATTTGTTTTGTTTGATTTAATTCTATCAGAAAATGGTACAGTTGCATGGGGAAAAGATTACCTCAGAGAATTGATAGTGCAATAAGGAGATATGTAGGAGTAAATGCAGGGGAGAAAGAGAATGTGTGTTTTACTGTATATGTATACAGCCTTGGCCTTTTAAAGTCTCTACCACCATACAGGAGATTTTTTTTGATCTATAAGATGAATTCCACCAAGAAACATGGAGTTCCCATAACATACTTTTTTACAATATTGGGAGTTTAAGGGGCTGGAACTTTGTGTAATACACACACTATTTGTGTATATTATACAAACATACATTGTATGACATATACATACCCACACATGTAGAAACAATCTTGTAGTTAGTGCTGAAGAGGAGAGTTGGAATATGAAGAATGTATAGGTACAGTATTGTGTACTTGTTTGTGCTTGGATATATTGTAAAATGTTATGTACTTGAAATCTATTTTGTGGTTTGTCTAATATTTATAAACACTACTCTGGGAAGAATTAAAAATGGGTTTATTTAATTGACGAACAAAAAACCTGGGCGGAAGTGTACCTGTAACTCAAGCCTTATCTTTGTACAGTGAATTTCACATTTCTCTGTCAACATCCTGATTGTTTTGTATATTGATATGATGGCAGGAATACCTAATAAAAATACACCGGAAAAAAGCACTTTGCAGTGATGCCACTTTTTATGATAAAGGAGTGTTACTTAATGTTTGATGTTAACCTAATGTCATGTTAATCCTGTACAAACAAATATGGTTTTCACAATATGCTTTTTTTGGGGGACTGTGTTGTCCTATTAAATGGTAAAGTTTATGGGACTGCTGCAAGTGGATGTTTTCTATATATGTTTTAACTGTTGGATACAGTAAGTGTGTCAGTCTTAAAAGTAGGGGTTTTTTTTCATAAAAAAAAATCTTGTTTGAACTTTTTGGTGTATTTCAGAGTGTCATGAAGTCACGCAACTTAAGGGGACAGCAGCTCATCTAGTTTCAGTTCCTCTAGATCACAGGCCAACAATACCCAGCATCCGCACTCTAAAATCAATGATGTTTGGTTAATTTATACCGTATTTGTCTAAATGTATGTTTGTATTCTATACAAAAAGCCACTGCATACTCAGTTATGAAGATACTAATTGTAACTCCATAGCTAAGGTAGTGTTGAGTTATTCTCTTAAAAGCAGGAACTTAACTTTCTTGTAATATATGAAGTAGAGATGTGAATGACTAGGTGACTATCCCCAGCTGGTCCTGGGCTGCATGCAGCGTTTCAAAGTGGCAGCACCATGTAGAAGCGGTGATGAGCTGGAGACACCCCAGGTGACCCCGGGTTCCATGTGGCGCTGCTGCTTTGAAATGCCACAGGGAGCACAGGGCCAACGGGGGACTCTCCCGCTGGCCCCGTGCTCCCTGCATATCTTTTGCCTTTTGAAGTATAGCAACACCTCTAAGGCTGTTGCTACGCTTCAGAGGCGGAGGTGCCCTTATCGAATAGTCAATGCAAATTGCATTACCCCCCGAGTATGAATACTCCTCAAAATTACTGATTTCATTGTCAATACTGAATTAATTTTTCTGGAAGCTAATTAAGAAATATTTCTTAGTTTCATTTAAAAATAAGTTTGCAGAAAGTCAAACAATTGTTCTGAGTTGTGCATTGCCCCAGTCCTTGTAATAGGTACTAATTCAGGTGACAATGAAGGTACAGTACTTTATTTCAGAATTGTTTACTACTCATCAAAGCAATAAAGGGATAAAATATTATGAAGTTCTGCACTACTGTCTTCCAAAATGAATGTGTGCGAAAGACTAACTGAGGGAGGATAGCACCAAATATGTATAAACTAAGAAGTCTACACCTTAAGAGACATGGTAGGATTGGTATTATTTTTTCTAAAACGAGTCTTTAATTTCAAAAGTACAAGAAACTGCTGTAGGGTTTGAAGGGTCTCATCAGCTGTGAGAGACTCCAGGAAAACCTGTCCTATTTGCAGCAACATATTTCTGATTTTTCATATCAGCTTTCAAGAAAGGTTGGCGTGATCTGTGTGTATACCTCAGGCCAGCGGGGTTGACAGCCACAATGGACCCAGGGACAAAGTGTGTGTGTGTGTGGGGGGGGGGGGGGCAAACTCCGTGCCCACCCAGAAGAGGTGGGGCCAAGGGCAGTCAGCCCTTAATACCACCAGGAGCACAGTGCTGGACATCCCCCTCCCCAGCCCTAGATTGGTGCTCCCATGGCATTTCAAAGGGGCTCAGAGTAGGGATGTTAAATCGCAGGTAATCAGCTCAACAAATGGTTGATGAAATATCCATTGACTACTCAATTAGTTGATATGGGTGGAAACTGCAGAGCCACTGCAGGTCAGGGGCTAACCCCACTTGAACTAATGAGATAATTGGTAACAGTTGTGGGCTGTTCTCCTCTGTGTGGACCAAACATCAGAAAAGAATGACTGACACACACACATACTTTCTTAATAGTTTGCTGATGTCAGAGGAACCATAAGACTTGAAATTGTGTTTGATATCAGGAGTGTTCATTAATGGTTATAGACTCTTCTTGCCCAATGTGCTCATCTCCCTCTGCTCCTATCCACTCCTCCACTCCTAATTTCCCACCACTCTGCTCCTATCTACTTTTCCAACTATTGTTCCCCTCATCTTCCCTCTTCACTTCTATTCAACACCTCAGCCATTGCTGAGTGAGGAGGGAGAAATAGTAACCGGAAATTTGGAAATGGCAGAAGTGCTTAATAACGTCTTTGTTTCAGTCTTCACCGTCTGATGATGAAGGAATGCCTAACATAGTGAATGCTAGTGGGAATGAGGTAGGCTTAGAAGATAAAATTGAAAAAAGAACAAGTTCAAAATCACTTAGAAAAGTTAGATGTCTGGAAGTCATCAGGGCCTGAAGAAATGCATCCTAGAATACTCAAGGAGCTGATAGAGGAGGTATCTGAGCCTTTAGTTATCATCTTTGAAAAATCATGGAACTACAGACCAGTCATTTTAACTGTGCCAGGGAAGATTAATAATGAAGCCAGTAATTAAGGAATCCATCTGCAAACACTTTATACTGATAATAGGGTAATTGGTTTGACATGATTTGTTCTTTACAAATCCAAGCTGGCTGTTATCATATCAAAGAAGCATCAGATAGGTAACAAGTCTTGTGGATAAGGGAGAAGCAGTGGACATGATATACCTAGACTTTAGTAAGGCATATGATACAGTCTCACATGATATCAATAAACTGAGCAAATACAACTTAGTTGGGGCTACTATAAGGTGGGTGCATAACTGGCTGCATAACCATTCTCAGAGTAGTTTTTAATGGTTCACAATCCTGCTAGAAGGGCACAGGGAGTCTGTTTTGGGACAAGTTCTGTTCAATGTTTTCATCAGCTATTTAGATATTGGCATAGAGAGTATGCTTATTAAGGTTGCAGATGATACCAAGCTGGGAGGGGTTGCAATTGCTTTCGAGGATAGGGTCATAATTCAAAATGATCTGGACAAACTGGAGAAATGGTCTGAGGTAAATAGGATGAAGTTTAAATAAGGATAAATGCAAAGTACTCCACTTAGGAAGGAACAATCCGTTTCACACATACAGAATGGGAAGCGACTATCTACGAAGGCGTACTGCAGAAAGGGATCTTGCGGTCATAGTGGAACACAAGCTAAATATGAGTCAACAGTGTGACACTTTTGGAAAAAAAGCAAACATGATTCTGGGATGCACTAACAGGAGTGTTGTGAGCAAAACATGAGAAGTCATTCTTCCGCTCTACTCTGTGCTGATTAGGCCTCAATTGGAGTATTGTGTCCAGTTCTGGGCAACACATTTCAGGAAAGATATGGAGAAATTGGAGAGGGTCCAGAGAAGAGCAACAAGAATGATTAAAGGTCTAGAAAACATGACCTATGAGGGAAGAGTGAAAGAACTGGGCTTGTTTAGTTTGGAAAGGAGAAAACTGAGAAGGAACAGAGCAGCAATTTTCAGGTATCTAAAAGGGTGTCACTAGGAAGAGGGATAAAAATTCTCCTTGGCCTCTGAGGATAGGACAAGAAGCAATGGGCTTAAACTGCAGCAGGGGAGGTTTAGGTTGGACATTAGGAAAAAGTTCCTAACTGTCAGAGTGGTTAAACACTGGAATAAACTTCCTAGGGAGGCTGTGGAATCTCCATCACTGGAGATATTTAAGAGCAGGTTAGATAGACATCTATCAGGGATGGCCTAGATGGTACTGGGTCCTGCCGTGAGGGCAGGGGACTGGACTCGATGACCTCTAAAGGTCTCTTCCACAGGTCTACTGTTCTATGATTCTCCAGATCATGTCCCCCTCCTCTTCTGCTCCAATCAATCTCCCAGCCCAACTCTTTCCCCTCTTAGCCTTGGTATAGATCCAATCTTCCTAGACCCTGGCCCTGCTTCCTTCCCTGTCTGCACCTATACAACCTTCCTATCCCTGTTTTGTAACCCCTTCTCTGAACATTTATATACCCACCAATCCCCGCTAATCCGATATTCCTCCCTCTCTGCTCTCCACTGCCCCCTGCAATCTTCTCCCTGTGCTCCTCATTCTCTGTATATTCAAATGAGGAGGATTCCTTCTCCTCTTCCAGGATGTGTAAGTGTCAGCTGGACCATGCATGTGTGGTTAGCGTCTCGCCCCGTTCGCTCCTTCAGCTCCCGCCAGTTCTTCTCAACCATCCTTGATTGCTGGCGGAGCTTCCTTCTTCTCCTCGGTGTGAGGATTGGTCATCTGGGGAAAAAAAAATTACAGTTTAGAGTCTTATAGTTAGTTAGTTGTTCCTGTTATACTGTTCCGGCTAATGTTAAAGAAAAAAAATTTTTTTTTTACTTAGTTAGCTTAGTTAGTGTTAGTCATATTAATTCAGGGTCCTTTTTACATCCTGGAACCATTATGCCTGGCTCGCCAGGTTTTAAGAAATGTTTCCTGTGTCGGGACGCGATGCCTGCTTCAGACAGCCATGCCGCCTGTATTCGCTGCCTCGGAAGTCACATATTTCCCAGAAGCGTACCCACTGCTCAAAACTGACTGCGAGAGCATGTAGGGACAGGGAAATGCATTTAAAAATGATAAGGCTTTACAGCCATGGTCACCAACTGGTCAATGGTGATTGATTGGTTGATCGTGAGGCCTTGACCAGTCAATCGCAAGGCGTTCGGGCCCCCTGCCATTTTCCCCCACCCCCAAGAAGCCCCACTACCTCCCTCCAGCGTAGTGCTGGCTTCCTGTGGGGTGGACGGAAGTCCTGCTTGCAGCTTTGCGCCACTTCCGGGGGTTCCAGAAGAATGCTGTCTGCTCCCCTCCCACAGCTTTGTGGCGTGCTGCAGGAGGCGTCAGCCCCAAAGGAGGAGTACGGCAGCTTCCCTGCACCACAGGAGGGGTGGGTCAAGCGCAGGGGTTTCTCTGCGCCGGGCGAGCAGGGGTTAGTCCCAGGGCATGCACGCACGGGTGTTTGGTTGTGCCGCCGGAGGCACGCGCCAGCTTCCCTCTGAGTGGGGAAGAATCCGGGAGGAGGTGGGTGCAGGGGACTCTCTACCCCCACTGTCCCCCTGTTCCCTCTCTCCAGTCTCAGAAACCTGTCCCCAGCAGCACCCTGTCCCCAGCCTCAGAAATCTGTCCCCATTGGCACTCTATTCCCTGCCCTCCTGGCACCTGCTCCCCTGTCCCTAGCCGCAGAAACCTGTCCCCGCTAGCACCCTGTCCCCTGCCTTCCCAGCACCCTCTCCCCAGTCCCCTCTCTCCACTCCGCAGAAACCTGTCCCCACTGGCACTCTGTCTCCTGCCCTCCTAGCACCCTCTCCCTGGTCCCCTCTCCCCTGTTACCCCTCCCCACTCCCCAGCCTCAGAAACCTGTCCCCACTGGCACCCTGTCCCCTGCCGAAGCACTCACTTGCAACCTTACCCAGTACTATGTCCCCTGCTTCCACCAACACAGTTGAGGCCACGTTAGTGAAGCGTGGGGGAGGGGGGTTGGAGGAGGGTTTTTTTGCATCTCACTTGTGTGGCCCCAACTGACTTTTCTGTGGGTCAGTGATCCCTGCCTCAAAACAGGTTCCCTGTCCTCAGAAATAAAGACAATGCAGAAACTTTCTGTGTCTGACATAGTATTTTATTTAAAAATGAAGCCTGGCCAACAAACCACACATCCAGCCACAGCATCATAACACTCCTGCACTCCCCTTTCCCCCAGACCCTATATCTGAGCCTATCATACACTGGAACCCCCTGCTCTGAGCCCCTCATATACTCCAACCCAAATTCCTGAATCCTCACATCCACAAGCCTATGGCTTGCTTAGTACCCTAATCCTACATCTGACCCCAACACTGCCCATCCTGGAGCCCCCTCCCCGAGCCAGCATCCCCTTATCCACCTCCTCCTGCATCCAGATTTCCTCCCACAGCTTGCACCTCTCACCCCTTCCCACACCCAAATCCCTCATTTCCACCCCAGAGCCTACACATCCTGTCTCAATCCAGCGAGGGTAGGGCTAGACTGCAGGAGTTTTTCAGGACTCTGGAGATATCCCAGGAAAAACTCTTCTGCATCCAGGGATGCATTTGCTCTTCCACTTCTTTTAGTGGAAGAGCAAACATGATCTTTCGGTCACCCCTATATTCCTCTTCCCACGAGGTCTAAGGGGGCTTCCAAAAGGGTTTTTTTCTGACATTTGGTCCAGTCTAGACAGGCCAAATGTTGGAAAAACTTCTTCCTACAGAAGAATTGGGGGGGGGGGAAAAACAGCAGTATACGGACTGGGGATAGCAAGTGATGGAGAGGAGGAGAATAGAGAGGGGGGAGCTTCAAGGAAGGGGCGGGACGGTAGACCTTGGCTTGTTCTGTCATTTAAAAGAGATCTTGGATGTAAAAAGGTTGGAGACCACTGCTTTACAGCCTTCAGAGGCTAGGCCTTCGGACTTGGCTGCGGCGCAGAAGCGGAGAGTGTCATCCCCTGGGGCGATGGCTTCAAAGAAAAAACAGGCCTCCCCCACCCTCTCGTTGCCTGCCACTCCCATGTGAAGACTAAGCCAGGGAGATAAGCCGGGCATTTCGGGAGTTGCCCGGCGGCCTCTTAAGCCCGTGGTACCGGCCAGTCCCAAAAGACCAGTTGCGTCAGCACTGTCGGTGCATGCTACATCAGCACCGGCGCCATCATCTGCACCGAAGATCGTGCACAGATAAACTTTGGCACCATCGGAACGCTATTCAGCACCAATGAAGTGGACACCACGGAGGGAGCATGAAATGGCACCAAAGACTGCACCGCAGAGGGCATGAGAGATGGTGCAGGAGAAGGCCAGCAGAGGGTGCAAGAGACAGGCTGGGGATGGCACTGCAGAGGGTGCGAGACACGGCGCCGGGGATGGCACCGCAGAGGGCGCGGGAGACGGCACCGGGCACGGTTCTCCATGCTCATCTACATCGCACTCCTCCATACTGCAGACTGAGGAGCAAGCACAAACTTCAGAACTAAGACAACCGGATTGTCTACGGCCCTTTTACCATCAATGGGCCGAGAATGTCCGACAGATGAGTATTGGAGATTGTACGATCAGGATTCATGATTCCCTTCACCTCCCTTCCTCCCATCAACCCAGTCCCTCTTCAGGGACTCATCTCACAAAGAACTCTTACGCCTCGAGAGACACCGCCTTCTTACCATAGGGGTGATAGAGAGGGTCCCAAGTCAATTCAGAGGAAGAGGGTTCTATTCACGTTACTTCCTAACGCAGAAAAAGACAGGGGATTGGAGACCCATCCTCGATTTACGCTGGTTGAATTGTTACCTTCGAAATCAGCGTTTCAAGATGGTGACACTTTCCATGATAATCCCTTCTCTCGACAACGATTGGTTTGCAGCCCTCGACCTACAGGATACTTTTCATGTCACCATACACCCTGCGCACAAGCGATACCTTCGTTTTCTAATAGGCAACGAGCACTTCCAATATTGGGTGTTGCCCTTCGGTCTGGCATCAACCCCAACGATCTTTTCAAAAACCCTAGCTGTTGTTGCCGCACACCTGCGCCAACTAAAGCTCGTCATCTTCCTGTATCTCTACGATTCCCTAATCAAGGGCACAACAAAGCAGGAGATCTTTCACATGGTGACGCTAGTCAAGCAAACGTTCGAGTCTCTGGGACTCATAGTAAATGAGCAAAAGTCCACCCTCAATCCGACCCAAAGCATAAAGTTTATAGGAGCCATGCTCGACTCCCTCACCGCGAAGGCTTATCTACTGCTGGAAAGATTCCAGGCAATTCAAGATCTGGTACACATAGTCGTGCAGGCTCCAACAATTTCAGTACACACTTGCCTGAGGCTGCTCAGTCATATGGCCATGACGTGCATATTGTCCCTCATGCACGTCTTCACTTACGGTGTCTACAACACTGTCTGGCAACTATGCACACACCCTCAAAGCACAGCATTCACAAAATAGTGGCTCCTCCAAATTATGTTCGCATATCCCTCTGCTGGTGAACGAAGTCAGACAACCTTTTGACGGGAGTTCCATTCCACCGTCCACAACCATCCACTCAGATAACAACAAACGCGTCCCTCATCGGGTGGGGCGCATACGAGTAGAAAACGCGTACAGGGCAAATGGTCGCTTTCCGAAAGGTATCCGCATATAAACCTCTTGGAGCTGAGGGCCGTCTTCCATGCATGCGGAAACTTTCACTCGCACATAAAGGGCACTACCGTCAGAGTGCTGATGGACAATGTAGCTGCAATGTAGTACATAAACAGATAAGGAGGAGCAAGGTCACGCCCCCTATGTGCAGAAGCGGTGCGTTTTTCGAATTGGTGCATACGAAACAACATCACCATCACAGCGTCTTACTTACCTGGCACCAGCAATGTCATCGCAGATGCTCTCAGCAGGAGGTTTCCCATGGATCACGAATGGGAAATAAGGATGGATGTTCTCCAACACATCTTTCGCATGTGGGGAACACCTGTGCTAGAGCTATTTGCCACTTCCAGTAACGCGAAGTGTCGCCTCTTTTGCTCCAGAGTGGGCATCGGCAAGGGCTCACTCGGGGATGCTCTTCTAATCAATTAGAGGAAAGCACTCCTTTATGCTTTCCCCCCAACAGTCCTTATTCCCAGAACGCTGGGAAAAATCAAAGTAGAATTGGCAACTGTAATCCTCTTAGCTCCAACTTGGCCAAGACAGCCTTGGTACCCGTTCCTACACAGCATGTCAGTAGTGCCACCTTGGCCGCTCCCTCCCCTACCAGATCTTCTCTCACAAGGACACGGTTCTCTCCTTCAGCCCTGACCAGACTCCCTACAACTGACGCCAGGGCTCCTAACTGGCTCAGGCCAGGAGAGGACATCTGTTCAGATCAAGTCAAAATGATATTAATACACGGTAGAAAATCATCCACTCAGAGTACTTACCTTGCAAAATGGCGTAGATATTCGCATAGGTGCTCTTGCAGCAACATCAAGCCTCAGGGCACTCCTCTACACCATATCCTTAACTACGTCGTCCACTTGCAGAGCTCCGGACTTTCTCTTTCGTCTCTGAAAGGACATTTGGAAGCTATCAGTGCTTTTCATTCTCCCATTGAGGGAGTATCAGTGTTTGCGCAACAAACTACCAAAAGGTTTCTAAAAGGCCTAATGAACTTATTACATCCTCCTCGTAGGCCACCCCCCCCTCCCCGGAATCTGGATCTGGTACTCGAGACCATCATGTACCCTCCTTTCAAACCACTAGCTACCATATCATTACAAATGCCCACTATGAAAGTAGTCTTTCCACTTGTGATCACATCAGCACGCAAAGTCAGCAAGCTAGCGGCACTGATGGCAACTCCACCCTTTACCTTTTTCTCAAAGTATTCAGTCACGTTACGCTTTCACCCAGCATTTACTCCCAAGGTGTCTTCATCCTTCCATATTAACTAACCTATTGTCCATCTTTTTTATCCCAAGCCTCATTCATCACAGAGAGACTCATTACTACATTCACTCAATGTACGCCGGGCGCTTTCCTTTTATACAGACAGAACTCGACAGTGGCGCCACACAGACAGGCTTCTAGTGTCAATTGCACAGCGCTCCAAAGGCAATGCACTCTCTAGCCAACGTATAGCTAGACTTATAGGCATATGCATCACTACTTGCCATTTATTAAGGGACAAACCTCTTCTTTCACGACCAAAGGCACATTCTACTAGAGCGGTAGTGATCTCCATGGCCTTCACCCAAAGAGTCCCACTGAGTGATATTTGCCGAGCAGCCACCTGGGCTTCCGGCACCTCTTTCATGTGTCATTATGCTATAGTACGATGCCTAGCAGCAGACTCGGCGGTTGCATCCATTATTGGTTGCAGAAACTCATTGATCCGGAGCACACACTGACTACTGTTGTACAGTCACCTAGAGTGGAGAACCCACGGGGACCACTCGAAGAAGAAGAAGTTACTCACCTCGGTGCAGTAACGATGGTTCTTCGGATGTGTCCCCATGGGTGCTCCACGTCCTACCCTCCTCCCTGCTCCAGGGTTTGTTTTTGTCTCGTTCCAGATACCTAGCGGTGAGAAGAACTGGCGGGAGCCAGACTGTGTGAAAGTAGAAAGGCGTGAACAGCGCGAGACGATAACCGCGTATGCACGGTCCGGCTGATGACAGCTGAAAAATCCTCCAACCAGCGGCACTGGGATAAGCCTGACACCTAGAGAAACTAGAGTGGAGCACCCACAGGGACACATCTCGAAGAACCATCGTTACTGCACAAAGGTGAGTAACTTCTTCCACTCTTTCTTCCCCTAGAAGTAAAAAGGTAAAATTAAGGGGCAGGGTATAATTTGCTTTTACTTAATAATGCTTTTGTTAAATAAAGTGCATCGTGTTTTATTTTGTATTTCTTTGTTGTCTTTTTAGGAACTGTTAAAATGTGTGTGAATGCACATCTAGCATGTGGAAGCATCAAATGTAAGTGAGGACTCTGATGTCTCGCTTTGTTCTGGAGAGAGGTTCCAATACAGAGTCTTGAACTCCAGCATCCCCTTGGAGCCAGCTGTGGTGAGTTGAAGCCAAACTAGTTGGATGGTGACAACGGATCAGAATTATCCTAGTACCGTGGCTCTCATCTTTTCCAGACTACTGTATCCCTTTCATTGCTCCGCTTTGTCTTGCATACCCCTAAGTTTCACCTCACTTAAAAACTACTTGCTTACAAAATCAGATAATACAAAAGTATCACAGCACACTATTACTGAAAAATTGCTTACTTTCTCCTTACCACACAATTATAAAATTAATCAATTGGAATGTATAGTATATAAAGCCGTATAAACAAGTCATGGAATGAAATTTTAGTTTGTATTGGTTTTGCTAGTGCTTTTGATGCATCCTGTTGTAAAACTATACTATTATATAGATGAGATGGATGACCTCCGTGTATCCCTGGTGAGAACAATTTGCCTAGTGGAGTGACAGCAGCACACCAGACAGGAGCTGCAACTGTGGGCCACAGAAGACCTAGTCAGACAGTACTAGATCTGATGCTAGCTGTATCTGTAGACAAAACAGTCCTCATCAGTAATGTTCTCTATCTTTTCCATCTGTGTGCAGATTTTTCCATCTATGTGCAAAATAATTGTTATGCGTACAGAGGCACGTGTGACTGTGCACTGCTAGTTGAAACAAAAAAACCTAAGAGTGGGCTTTCTGGGAATCAGTTGGTCGGCATCTGATTCTCCTGTGTGGCTGCACAAGTGCATAGCTTACGGGGAACACTGTTCATTAGCTATTGGCAGGTCAGATTTGGCAGAAACACATCAGAGCTGTCCATAACAATCAAACTGAGGAGAACATCCTCCATCTGCACCCACATGACCCCTAACTACTAAGTCCAATAATTTGTCAGTGTGGGGGCTAAGGTGGGAGTCTCAACGAGCAGCCAGGATGAATGTCTGATGCTCTGAGGACTGCTCCACTTCTCATCTATTCTGATATTTTGCTGAATTACACTGTTAAATGTAACTAAAAGGTGTTTCACATCCTGTTCAGTAATTTCATTTTGGAAGATGTCATTTTCTTGTACAGGCTAGGCTATGAAAGACATTAAAATTGTTAAAAATAACTGAATGCATCCACCTCTACATCATCTTTCACTGTAAAGGAACAAGACCTCTTTTAGATATCTATTTCCATTCTCTCTCTCTCTCTGATTATTGGGTTACATTCATTCAAATTCTCAAAGTATGCGCTTTAGTTATATCTGTGAATTTCTTGTTTGGATCCTGCTAGTAAGTTTTTTCCCTAAATGTCTAAGAGCAATTCTTAGTAGAGACTGAATAATGTCATTGAAATAAGAAAGGAAAAACCTAACAGTTTGGGTACGTCTACACAGCATTATTATTTTGGAATAACTGACGTTATTTCAAAATAACAAATAGTGCTTCTACACTGCAAGCCATTATTTCGAAATAATGGCGAGCTGAAAGACTTCTTACTCTTACTCCTGTAACCTTCATTTCACGAGGAGTAAGGGAAGTCAAAGGAACAGTGTTCTTCCTTTGACTTCCTGCTGTGTAGACAGTGCCAAAGGTCAAATTAAGTTATTTCAACTTCAGCTTCACAACTGATATAGCTGAAGTTGTGTAGCTTAATTTGACTTTTGCCCCGCTCTGTAGAAGTGTCCTTTGAGAAAAACACTTAGAGGCAAGAGCAATGGCAGTGTATTTAAGGAAAGAAGAGTTGAATCTGACAGAATTTGAAACAAAGGACAGAATTTCCAGTTCTCACTTGGATTAGGTTCACAGTTCTAGCAGCTAAAATGAATTCAATGGATACATATGCAGAAGTCAAAATGGTAAATAATTCTACAAATATTTACCAGTTGAACTCTGATCTTGAGGTATGTTAGATGATCTTTTCTTTTGGGCGGTTCGAATAACTTTGCCCTCATCTCTTTCACTTGAAAGAAATTACTTAAAAGAATTGTTCACAAAATAAAGAGTGAAAGACTGCCCTCCAGTGACACTTCACAGTAATTTTTCAGAGGTCCATCTACCCTTTAACATGGACCAAGATATTTCAAATCCGCCAGATTTAGATGCTTTGGGGATGATTAAGACAATGTGAAAGTCTTACTCTAAGCAATGGAAATACTTGGGAACATGGTTGAAATCAGAAATGAACAGGTTTATTCATAATTCTTTGAAATGCTCTGGGGTCAAATTCAATTTTGTCTTCTGAGGTTCCAGTTAAACATGCAAGCCACAAACCAAGGGCAGTCAATAATACTTTTGAGTCATTCTCCTCCATGGTAAGAATTCCTGACTACTGTTTTTTGTTACCTGTTCGGAGGGGAAGCAGCTTAGAATTGCTTCTCTTCTGGGTTCTTCTTATATAACATTTATATAAGTTTAATATTTGTTCATTGGCTTTCCACTGCTACAGAGCAAATACATTGTCACTTGTTAGGTTCGGTGTATTTCTACTCACAAATCATTAGTATATACAGGCAGTCCCCGGGTTACGTACAAGATAGGGACTATAGGTTTGTTCTTAAGTTGAATTTGTATGTAAGTCGGAACTGGCTCCAGATTCAGCTGCTGCCACTGAAACTGACCAGGGGCTGACTACAGGAAGCCAGAGGCAGAGTTCCTCTGCCCCCAGCTTCCTGGAATCAGCCTGATCAGTTTCAACAGCTGCTGAATCTGGAGCCTGGGACAGAACAGCTGGGGTGCTGCCCGGTAGGTTCCCACAGGACCAACCCGGCAGCACCCCAGCTGCTCTACCTGAGGCGTCCCGCAACAAAAGCCTGGTCTGCTGGGGGGGGGGCACTAGCTGCGCCCCCTCCCCCCCAGCAGACCAGGGAGACCCGAGCAAAGCCGCACAGGCAGAGGGACCACACTGCCGGTGCGGCTTTGCTCCTGTCTCCCTGTGGTGCTGGGGGGAGTTCCCCCCAGCAGACCACGGAGACCCGAGCAAAGCCGCACAGGCGGAGGGACCCCGCCGCCCGTGTGGCTTTGCTCCTTTGCCCCCGAGCAAAGCTGCAGCAGGAACCCCGCCGCCTGGGCAGCTTTGCTCCTGTCCCCCTCGTCTGCTGGGGGGGTCCAGCAAAGCCACTGGATCCCCCCAGAAGACCAGGGGGACAGGAGCAAAGCCGCCCAGGCGGCGGGGGTCCCGCTGCCTGGGCGGCTTTGCTCCCGGGCAAACGAGCAAAGCCGCCCAGGCGGTGGCTTTGCTCGGGTGTCCCTGGTCTGCTGGGGGGCGTCCAGCAGCTTTGCTCGAAGCCCCCCCAGCAGACCAGGGAGACCGGGAGAAGCTTTTCTCGCCCAGGAGGACACGGGCAGCGACCCGCCGCCCGTGAGCTCCGGGGCGAGAAAAGCCCCGTTCGTAAGTGCGGATCCGACATAAGTCGGATCCGCGTAAGTCGGGGACTGCCTGTATATAAAATCATGAGTGGTGTGGAGAGGGTGAATAAAGAAAAGTTATTTATTAGTTCCCATAAAAGAAGAACTAGAGGACACCAAATGAAATTAATTAATAGCAGGTTTAAAACAAATAAAAGAAAGTTCTTCTTCACACAGCATATAGACAACCTGTGGAACTCCTTGCCAGAGGAGGATGTGAAGGCTAGGACTATAACAGAGTTTAAAGAGAAGCTAGATAATTTCATGGAGGTTAGGTCCATAAATTAGCCAGGGGACAGAAATGGTGTTCCTGGCCTCTGTTTGTCAGAGGCTGGAGATAGATGGCACGAGACAAATTGCCTGATCATTATCTTCGGTGCCTCTGGGGCAACTGGCACTGGCCACTGTCAGCGGACAGGATACTGGGCTAAATGGACCTTTGGTCTGACCCAGTATGGACATTCTTATGTTCCAATCTTGTTTTTCAGAATTAGATCATAGACTACTTGAGGATCGGACTGGTCCAGAGACACAAAAACTCCAGCATGTTGTTATTTGTGTACAATTATTCCTCTGTAAATCTCAGCAAGCAGCTCACATAGTTGAAATTTTTACAGTTACCTCAAGGGCTTGTTTTCGTTTCAAGACAAAGTGAAAAGGCATGAGATGGTAAGAAAAAAGAAACCAGAAATTCATGTGGTTCTCTATCACAATCAGTAGACGATTTTAACCTTAATGCACATGCCTTTCTTTAATCTCTGAAATTTAACTCATAGCCTACACAGAGGTGCTTTTTTCTTGGTCATTTGAGAGATGACTTTATCACCTGAAAATGAACGTTTCTATAACATTAAGGCTAACAAAATGTCCAGCAAAAGAGAGTAATTAGGAACAAGAGACAAAGAAGAGACCCTCAAATCTCCAGGGGTGTTTTGTGAGAAACTTGCACATGCTGATGAAACATGCATCAGCAAATTCAAAATATAGGTGAGAAAAATATATGCTCAGAATGGGGATGTTAAAATGCATTTATTTTTGTAAACATGTAACTACTGGAAATTTTCAGTGGTTACATGTCTACCTGTGGGAGGGGGGCAGGTGAGAGCCCACACCTCCTGCCTGCCCTCTCTCCCATGCTGCTGCATCTGTATCAGAGGCAGTAACGCAGGTGGGACAGGCGTCAGGCGGCTCCACAAGAGCTGGTGCTTGTGGGGAGCCAGCTTTTAAGGTGGCACCCTATGAACACCATCTCCTGCCCTCTCCTGCTGCCTCGGATACAGAGGAAGCAGTATGGGGTAGGGGCGGAAGCTGGTGCCAGCTCCCCAGCAAGCATCAGCTCCTGCCTGCCCCCCTCATGTAAACAAGTAATCACTGAATATTTTCAGCAATTACGCATTTACAAAAAATACATGCATTTTAACATCCCTATTCTGACCACAAAGCTTTCTCACCTATATTTTGAAATGTTGATTTTTCTTTGCTGCTGCAGATTTCATCAGCAAGTGCAACTGGCCCCAGAACACCCTGTTAGGGTCTCTTCTTTGTCTCTTATTCCTAATAAATACAAAGGCAGCAGCGCAGGGGGAGGGGAATGTGCATGTAACTGTGCACATGGGTACACGTTAACATTCCAAGGTCAGAAATACATCTACAACAATTTCAGTTTCTGTGTGACACTGACATTTATTCAACTAAAGCCACAAAGGCTCCATGTGAAGATCCTAGTACTTATTATTGGTCTTCCCTAGTTCATAGTTCAGATGAGAAATGTATAGCAAGAAATGTATGATAGAGATCAAATAAGTCTGGTGCTGAGTTTAAGGAACACAAAAAACTTCACAAAACATATTTTGATTTAAAAGAAAAAATGTAAAATATTTCTGCTATGCTGGGAGGTAGTATTGCCTCCACAAGGAAGATTGTAGTAATGGAAAATGGACTGTTGGAGACAAGCACATAGATAAAGAAGTGATGGTTGACAAAAGATATGCTTGGAGGATAAATCACTGTTATATTCAGACGATTTTAGTGTTTTGGATAAATATTATATTTATTTGGATCAGTTAAACAATGCCAAATGTCTTCATCCCAAATCCTCCTGAAAATTCAATGGAGTCTCTAAAGAGGAAAAGATTACAAAATATCTTGAGGGTAAAGTGGTTGATCAAGAGGAGACTGAAGAAACTAACAGTGATTGTGGAACTTCTGAACTAAGCTCTGTTAGCAACCTGACTGGCAATGGCATACAACAAGAGAACAGTCATCTTGAAGTACAGGAGACATCTGAAAGAGAATATACTTTCAGAAGTAGTTTTGTGAAACTTTTGGATATTCTTGAGTTGAATAATAAAACAAAGCAGGAAAAAAAACAAGTTTCAATAGGCAAAGATATTTTTCATATTTGCTAAATTATGCATGTTGCATTAGTCAAGATATACAACAGTTACTTATGGCTACATGGGCAAACCCCTTTATTCACTTAGATTACTTGAAAGGATCAGTCAGGTCCATCTTTTGGAGGCCAGATTACTGAAAGCATCATTTCTTTTGAAAGTTTATTTTAATTCATTGATTTTTATATTATTTTTAAGGGAAATAAAATGAGATGTATAAAACCTCCAGTATAATTATCTGAAGAAAGCAATCACCAAAGTAATTATTTCCTCAGAACTGGTGTAAGCCCATTATAAAAAAGCATACGTCTAAAGAGAGAAAAAGTTAGTGTACTTGTATGTGGGGAGAACACAGGCCTGTGAAGTCAGAGAGGCCTACCATGACCATAGCCTGACCTTCACATTACAGACTATATTACCACACGTACACGTTCTTTGAGGCAGCTCTGCAGCTTACCAAATGTTTATTGCATCCACATATGTAGTGCATTATAATATATTTAAATAAAGGGTAATAAAACAATATTTCAGTTATATGTTTGCTTGTCTTCCATTTACCGGGTACTGTGATGTCAAACCAACTCACTACGTTTGTCAGTCCATAGTATTAAATGCCCATCATCAGAAGCTATTAATAGGTTAAGTGGCAATAAAGAAGTGTGCCTGATCTAGATCACAGTGGATACAAAGACCAGTCTCAGCTGATGTGGGCAAGAAGATGGTTTCTATGCCTCAAAATATTCAGCGTCCAGTTTTGTGAATCAATAACCAATAAATGTGACCAGATCTCTCAGACTGAATATATTGTAGATTTTACAGGGAAGATCTACCTACAATTTACCAAAGTAAATTAATATTTTAAAGTTAATGAAAATATGTATTAGTGTTTTGATACATGTATAGCATGTAATTTTTGGTAATGAAAAGGGAAGTGGAATGTAGCTAAAGTCCAGAATCTTTTGAAATAACACATGTAACTGTTTTGGAATGGATCAAATTTATTTCTATTTTTTTTGGTTTTTAATTAAAAATGGAGATGAAAACGATGACGTTTACTGTGACTTCAGAATTCATTTACTGCTCCAGCTACTAAAATTATCCACCACACATACACACAGTTCTTAGTTGCTCACGCTAGTCCACCTGCCAGGTGATGTAGAAACAAGGAGGGGAGCCGGATCATGTAGATATGCACCGAGGCTCCTGGAGGATGAGAGTAGAACTAAAAGACGCAACCCTGTAGTTCTGCACCCATCTTTTTATGTGTTTCAGTTAACAGATCCTGAGCTGTCCTGTGACATTTCTCCATGGGTCCTACAATTTACAGGTAATTGTGCTGTGTGTGTGTATATCTATATCTTGGTTTCTCTTATTTCCACTCCAATTCATCTGATAAAAAGGGGTTTATATATATAAAAAGAGCAGAATTACATGTAAATTGTAGGATCCATGTTAATGAAGCTAATTAAGTGGGCTTGATGTGTCCTGTACATAGCTTTTGATGTGGAAATGCAGACGTTAAAGACAGGCATTTCTACATCAAACAGATACAAACTCAGTAGATTAACTATTTTATAGGGCTGTCAAGCGATTTAAAAATTTACCCGTGATTAATCACACGTGTCTGCCCTTTGAAATGCCAATTGACCCAGGGCTCCATGCAGTGCTACCCCTTTGAAGCGCTGGGGAAGTGTTTCGATGGGGCAGTGCAAGGAGCCGCCGGGGGTGAGCTAGAGTCTCCAGCTGACCCCAGGCTCCATGGAATACTGCCCCGTTGAAGTGTTGTGGTGGCGCATGAAAGGGGCAGTGCAACATGGAGCCCAGGATCAGCTGGAGTGCCCAGCTGATCCCAGGTTCCGCGTTGTGCAATCCCTTGGAAACACCCCCCTGGCTCTTCAAAGGGGCCACGCATTAGGAGCCCGGGACCATCTGGAGTGCCCAGTTGATCCCCGGCTCCGTATTGCACTGCCCCTTTGAAGCGCCGGAGTGATGCTTGAAAGGGGCAGCACAATGCAGAGCTGGGATCAGCTGGGCACTCCAGCTGATCCCGGGTAGGGAAGATAAAGTCTAGTTGACTATCTGATAACCAAATGCTTATCAGGTAGTCAGTCAACTAGTGGACTAGTCAATTTCCACCCCCCCCCCCTTTGCTGACTCTGTCACAAAGAGGCAACAAGAAAGAGAGGTACTTCAAAGTGGCAGTACAGCATGGCTGTGTGGCGCTGCCGCTTTGAAACCTCAAGACAGCATTTCAAAGGGGTAGCTGTGGAAGTCTTGTGTCAGCTGGGGGACTTCCCTGCTGACCCTGGCTCTGCACGACATTTCCCCACAACCCAGGGTCAGCTGGGGAAGTGCTGTGGGCAGCTGCCGTGGAGCCCGGGGTCAGCTGGAGACTCCCCAGCTGACCCTGGGTTCTGGGGAAATGCTGCACAGAGCCCAGGATCAGCTGGGGTATACCCAGCTGATCCTGGATTCCACTGCCACATGGAGCCCAAGATCAGCTGTGGACTCCCCTGCTGACCCCGGGCTCCAAGGCTGCCCCTTTAAAATGCTGCCTCCGCGCATGTTTCAAAGGGTTATCCCTGGAGCCCAGGCTCCGCTGGGGAGTCTCCAGCTGATCCTGGGTTCCGCACAGCATTTCCCCACAACCCAGGGTCAGCTGGGGACTCTCCAGTTGATCATGGGTTCTGGAAAATGGCACGCGCAGTTCCTAGCTGATTCCGGGCTCCATTGCCCCTTTGAAACAGGCGGAGGTGGTGTTTTTAAGGGGCAGCCACCGCACAGCTGATCCCTGGCTCAACTGTGAGGCGGCTACCCCTCTGAAATGCTGCCTCTGCGCATTTCAAATGGGGTCAGATGGAGAGTGCAGCAGCACTTCAAAGGGGCAGCGCAGCATTAACGACTGCGTATAACGACTGCGTATAACGCGTTCAAAAATGTAATGTGTTAATCCTGGACTGCATTAATCGCAGGCATTAACGCATGTCAGTTGACAGCCCTGCTATTTTATTTATATTTCTAATACAGCTAATTTATCTTAAAGCCTAATTTGTCTAAGATAAATAATTTACAAGCCTCAGCCTTAAAATCTCATAATTAACTAATTCTTATGTTTTAACTCCATATCCTAAATATAGCTCATACCTTTCACCCTTGGCTACAACACTAAGCACGTTGATTCTTTAGGGCTATTTCATACAATTGCTGCAATGTTTGACTCCAGAGGACAGCCAACAAAGGACAATATAAAAAATCTATCATCGTCATTATCATCATGGTCCAAACTAATCAAGGACCACAATTACACCGTTTTAAATATTTTTAAGTAGGCAATAGGGTATGGCGGGTGATGCCCTGGCCTTGGAGAAGGAGACTGGGGTGGAGTCAGTGCTAGGGCACAACAAAGGATGACCTGGCTCTGAAGGAAGAGGTGGAGAATATGAATGTTAAATATCGAGTAACTGACTAATTGAATAGTCAATGCAAAATTAGCCAGTAGGGCGATTCCACCTTTGAAGTGTAGCAACTGCCCTAGGGTTGTCGCTACACTTCAAAAGCAAAAGCACCCCAGGAAGCCCAGGATCACCCGGGAACTCAAGCTGAACCTGGGTTCTACACGATGCTGCCGCTTTGAAATGCCGGGACGAGATTGACGCCAGCCTCCCCACAGCGTTTCAAAGCAGCAGCACCGCGTGCAGCCCAGGATCAGTGCGGGAGTCCCCAGCTGATCTCAGGCTGCATGCACTGCTGCCACTTTGAAATGCCACGTTCCAGCGGCGTTGCTGCTTTGAAGTACTCTCTCCTCTTCTCCCCACCCCTTGCTGCCTCTTTCTGATAGAGGCAGAAAAGAGGGGGAAGCGACTAGTTGACTCGTCCTCCACATCCCTAGTGGGGAGGGCAATGCAGGGGCAGCCAAGAACGGCCTGGTTCTCTGCAGGACGAGGTGAGGTAGCCAGGGTCAGCTTTGACCTCACACCTATGCACAGTGCTGTCCCCACTGTTAACCCAGCCCAGGGACATGGCATGGAGCTATCACCTATCCGTACAAGGGGAAGAATAGAGCGCCCTGTGCAAAGCCATACCTCTCCAGCTCTCTGATCTCCTCCTGTCAATTAGAGAGTAGGGCTCAAAGAGGAGGCACATGGTGGGATGGGGTTCAGAAGGAGGCAATGAGAGGGCATGTGACATGGGCGGGGTTCAGAGGGAGCTAAAGAGCCCTGCTGCTAAGAGACACTCGTCTTCTGCTCTCCTCCTCCTCCTATGTGTAGTCTGGCTCCTCTCCACTCTTCCTCAGCAGTACTCAGCCTAGAAGGGGGTCAAGAGTCCCTTGAAGCCACCCTGAAAGCCTGGCAGGGAGAAAGGGATCCTGCTGCAGCCCCTCAGGCCTGGGTGAAGGAACTGAAGAGTTGTAGGAGGAGCAGAGATGATGCTGAGTAAGGCTGAGCTGAGTGGGGAAGAGGGCAGTGCTGCAGGGGTGGGGGGGAATGATAGCTGAGTGAGGAAGAGGCAGTTGTAGAGATCAGATGAGAGCTCCTACAGCAGGGGTCAAAAATCTGTGCCCAGTAAATCTGATCATGCTGGCAAAACTAATTGTCTCTCAGGAAAATAAACAGTCTTTGTTTAGATTCTTGTGGGTTTTTTTGGGTCCAAGTCACAACAACTGGTCTCTTGGAGCTAATAATATAGGGAAGCTCAAAGGAGAGGAGAAGTGCTAGAAGAGAAGGTGAGAGATATGGGAGCTCAGTCAAGAGATGCAAGAGGGGGATAAGGCAGAGAAGGGAGGCTGAGTGGTGTTGGGTGAGATCGAGGTGGTGAGACTCAGGTTAAGCTCAGGTTAAGCGAGTGGTGTGGGGGTTAGGCTGAGATGAGGTGAGAGACCTGGGCTAAGGCAGGAAATGGAGACTTAGGCTGAGACGAGTACTGAACGGTGGGAGGGGGGTTCAGGCTGAGGCAGGTGGGATCAGGTTGAGGTGGGGGGAATTCACTGAGGTGGGCAATGCTGAGGTAGGAGGAATCAGGCTGAGGCTAACGATGAGAGATAGGGACAAGTCTGAAGTGGTGGGAAAAGCGGAGGAGGGGGGAAATGCTCAGGCAAGTGGCTCAGGCTGTTTTGGCGGGAAGCACTGAGGTGAGGCTGCTGAACCAGAGGCAGGCAGAGCTGGTACTGAGCCCGGGTTGTGGTGGAATGTGCTGCGATGAGAGGTGAGAGATGTAGGAGAATGGGCTCAGGCTGAGGAAGATGGAAGAGTGAGGTGGGGGCTCAGGTTGAGATGGGGGAAGGTGCTGAGGAAGGGGGCACTCAGCATTATGACAGGGAAGTGCTGAAGTGGTGGGAACTCTGGATAAGAAGGAGGTGGGAAGCACTGAGGCAAGGGGCTCAGGCTGAAATGGTGGGAAGAGCTGAGGTGGGAGGAGTCAGGGGGTTGGGCAGACTCAGGCTGAGGTGGAAAGTGCTGAGGAGAGGGGAAGAGCGGAGGCAGAGGTGCTGAGGAGGCGGGAAGCGCTGAGGTGAGGCGGGAATTGCGGGTGGTGAGCTCAGGTTGAGGAGGGATGTGCTGAGATGAGCAGTGAGAGATGGGGATCTTTCTGAGTAAGGAGCTCAGGCTGAGGTGGGGGAAGAAGTGCTGTGGGGGGGTTCAGTGTGAAGCACTAAGGCAGAGGTCAGTGTGAGGAGGCAGGAAATGCTGAGGTGAGGGCCTCAGGTTGAGGTGGCAGTAAGAGCTGAGATGGGGGGGGTCGGTGTTTTGGCAGGAAGCACTGAGGTGAGGCGGCTGAGGCGGGAAGTGCTGAGATGAGAGATGGGGGCCCATGCTGAGGTAGGAGAAGGGGGCTCAGACCAAGGTGGGGGAAGGGCTGAGCTGGGGGTTCAGGCTGAGATGGAGGGAAATGGTGAGGGAGAGCTCAGTCTGAGGAGGCAGGAAACACTGAGGTAGGGGGCTCAGGTAGAGGTGGCGGGAAGAGATGAGGTGGGGGGGGTCAGGCTGTTTTGGCGGGAAGCACTGAGGTGAGGCTGCTCAGGCTGAGGCGGCAAGTACTGATAGTGAGCTCAGATTGTGTTGGGGTGTGATGAGATGAGATGAGGTGAGATGTAGGAGTATGAGGCTCAACCTGAGGTGGTGAGATGTCTGAGCCCAGGGCTCAGGCTTGCTGGGAAGTGGAGGGAGACTCAGGTTGAGATGGGAGGGTTTGGGCTGAGGTGGAAAGTGCTGAGGAGAGGGGAAGAGCTGAGGCACAGGTGCTCAGCCTGAGATGGTAGAAATAGCTGCAGAAGCAGGAAACGCTGAGGTAAGGGGCTCAGGCTGAGGTGGTGGGAAGAACTGAAGTGAGGCGGGGGGTCAGGCTGTTTTGGCGGGAAGCGCTGAGGTGAGGCGGCTCAGACTGAGGCGGGAATTGCGGGTGGTGAGCTCAGATTGAGGAGGGATGTGCTGAGATGAGCAGTGAGAGATGGGGATCTTTCTGAGTAAGGGGCTCAGCATGAGGTGGTGAGATGTCTGAGCCCAGGGCTCAGGCTTGCTGGGAAGTGGAGGGTGACTCAGGTTGAGATGGGGGGAAGTATTGAGGGTAGGGAGCACTCAGCATTATGAGGGGGGAAGTGCTGAGGTGGGGCAAGTGATGAGGCAGCTCAGGCTGAGGTGGCGGGAAGAGCTGAGGTGGGTGGGGTCAGGAGGCTGGGCAGACTCAGGCTGAGGTGGGAGGGTTTGGGCTGGGGTGGAAAGTGCTGAGGAGAGGGGAAGAGCTGAGGCAGAGGTGCTCAGCCTGAGATGGTAGAAAGGGCTGAGGAGGCGGGAAGCGCTGAGGTGAGGCGGCTCAGGCTTAGGCGGGAATTGCGGGTGGTGAGCTCAGGTTGAGGAGGGATGTGCTGAGATGAGCAGTGAGAGATGGGAATCTTTCTGAGTAAGGAGCTCAGGCTGAGGTGGGGGAAGAAGTGCTGTGGGGGGGTTCAGTGTGAAGCACTAAGGCAGAGGTCAGTGTGAGGAGGCAGGAAATGCTGAGGTGAGGGCCTCAGGTTAAGGTGGCAGTAAGAGCTGAGATGGGGGGGGGGTCGGTGTTTTGGCAGGAAGCACTGAGGTGAGGCGGCTGAGGCTGAGGCGGGAAGTGCTGAGATGAGAGATGGGGGCCCATGCTGAGGTAGGAGAAGGGGGCTCAGACCAAGGTGGGGGAAGGGCTGAGCTGGGGGTTCAGGCTGAGATGGAGGGAAATGGTGAGGGAGAGCTCAGTCTGAGGAGGCAGGAAACGCTGAGGTAGGGGGCTCAGGTAGAGGTGGCGGGAAGAGATGAGGTGGGGGGGGGTCACGCTGTTTTGGCGGGAAGCACTGAGGTGAGGCTGCTCAGGCTGAGGCGGCAGGTACTGATAGTGAGCTCAGATTGTGTTGGGGTGTGATGAGATGAGATGAGGTGAGATGTAGGAGTATGAGGCTCAGCCTGAGGTGGTGAGATGTCTGAGCCCAGGGCTCAGGCTTGCTGGGAAGTGGAGGGAGACTCAGGTTGAGATGGGGGGAAGTATTGAGGTAGGGAGCACTCAGCATTATGAGGGGGGAAGTGCTGAGGTGGGGCAAGTGATGAGGCAGCTCAGGCTGAGGTGGCGGGAAGAGCTGAGGTGGGTGGGGTCAGGAGGCTGGGCAGACTCAGGCTGAGGTGGGAGGGTTTGGGCTGAGGTGGAAAGTGCTGAGGAGAGGGGAAGAGCTGAGGCACAGGTGCTCAGCCTGAGATGGTAGAAATAGCTGCAGAAGCAGGAAACGCTGAGGTAAGGGGCTCAGGCTGAGGTGGTGGGAAGAACTGAAGTGAGGCGGGGGGTCAGGCTGTTTTGGCGGGAAGCGCTGAGGTGAGGCGGCTCAGACTGAGGCGGGAATTGCGGGTGGTGAGCTCAAGTTGAGGAGGGATGTGCTGAGATGAGCAGTGAGAGATGGGGATCTTTCTGAGTAAGGGGCTCAGGCTGAGGTGGGGGAAGAAATGCTGTGGGGGGGTTCAGTGTGAGGCGGAGGGAAGCACTGAGGGAGAGGTCAGTTTGAGGAGGCAGGAAATGCTGAAGTGGGGGCTCAGGCTGAGATGGGAAGTACTGGGAGTGAGCTCAGGTTGTGGTGGGGTGTGATGAGGTGAGAGATGTAGGAATATGGGGCTCAGCCTGAGGTGGTGAGATGAGGTGGCAGCAGGCAGAGGGGTGGGCAGACTCAGGCTGAGGTGGGAGGGTTTGGGCTGAGGTGGAAAGTGCTGAGGAGAGGGGAAGAGCTGAAGCAGAGGTGCTCAGCCTGAGACGGTAGAAAGGGCTGAGGAGGCGGGAAGCGCTGAGGTGAGGTGGCTCAGATTTAGGCGGGAATTGCGGGTGGTGAGCTCAGGTTGAGGAGGGATGTGCTGAGATGAGCAGTGAGAGATGAGAATCTTTCTGAGTAAGGGGCTCAGACTGAGGTGGGGGAAGAAATGCTGTGGGGGGGGGTTCAGTGTGAGGCAGTGGGAAGCACTAAGGCAGAGGTCAGTGTGAGGAGGCAGGAAATGATGAGGTGAGGGCCTCAGGTTGAGGTGGCAGTAAGAGCTGAGGTAGAGGGGCCTCAGGCTGTTTTGGCGGGAAGCACTGAGGTGGGCAGTGCTGGTAGAGAGCTCAGGTTGCGGTGGGATGAGGTGAGAGATGGGGGCTCATGCTGAGGTAGGAGAAGAGGGTTCAGACCGAGGTGGGGGCTCAGGCTGAGATGGTGAGGGAGAGCTCAGTCTGAGGAGGCAGGAAACGCTGAGGTAGGGGGCTCAGGTAGAGGTGGCGGGAAGAGATGAGGTGGGTGGGGGGTCAGGCTGTTTTGGCGGGAAGCACTGAGGTGAGGCTGCTCAGGCTGAGGCGGCAAGTACTGATAGTGAGCTCAGATTGTGTTGGGGTGTGATGAGATGAGGTGAGGTGAGATGTAGGAGTATGAGGCTCAGCCTGAGGTGGTGAGATGTCCTGAGCCCAGGGCTCAGGCTTGTTAGGCAAGTGGAAGGAGACTCAGGTTGAGATGGGGGGAAGTGTTGAGGTAGGGAGCACTCAGCATTATGAGGGGGGAAGTGCTGAGGTGGGGCAAGTGCTGAGGCAGAGGTCAGTTTGAGGAGGCAGGAAACACTGTGGCAAGAGGCTCAGGCTGAGGTGGCGGGAAGAGCTGAGGTGGGTGGGGTCAGGAGGCTGGGCAGACTCAGGCTGAGGTGGGAGGGTTTGGGCTGAGGTGGAAAGTGCTGAGGAGAGGGGAAGAGCTGAGGCACAGGTGCTCAGCCTGAGATGGTAGAAATAGCTGCAGAGGCAGGAAACGCTGAGGTAAGGGACTCAGGCTGAGGTGGTGGGGAGAACTGAAGTGAGGCGGGGGGTCAGGCTGTTTTGGCGGGAAGCACTGAGGTGAGGCGGCTCAGGCTTAGGCGGGAATTGCGGGTGGTGAGCTCAGGTTGAGGAGGGATGTGCTGAGATGAGCAGTGAGAGATGAGAATCTTTCTGAGTAAGGGGCTCAGACTGAGGTGGGGGAAGAATTGCTGTGGGGGGGTTCAGTGTGAGGCAGTGGGAAGCACTAAAGCAGAGGTCAGTTTGAGGAGGCAGGAAATGTTGAGGTGAGGGCCTCAGGTTGAGGTGGCAGTAAGAGCTGAGGTGGAGGGCCCTCAGGCTGTTTTGGCGGGAAGCACTGAGGTGTTGAGGAGAAGGGAAGAGCTGGGGCAGAAGTGTTCAGCCTGAGATGGTGGTAAGAGCTGAAGCGGGGGCTCAGGTTGAGGAGATTGATAGAAAGTTCTGAGGCAAGAGGCTTAGGCTGAATTGATGGGAAGGGATGATGTGACTGGAGGGGCTCAGGAGGAAGGAAGTGCTGAGGTGGCGGCCTCAGGGACTGAGGCTTAGTGACAAGGTGGAAGATGGGAACCAGGCTGAAGAAGAAATTCTGAAGTTGGGGAGACAGAAGTAGGGAGGCTCAGACTGAGGTGGGAAGGCTGAAGTGGGATCTGAGGCTGAGGTGGGAAGCAAATGTAGAAGGGAGGACTGAGGAAGGAAAATGCTGACATAGGAGAGGAATGAAGAACCTGGAAAATATACAATATACTGAAGGAGAGGAGACTAGGATCAGACAGATGACCATGAACTGAATTCTTTTCAATTTATATTAATTTGGATGAGCATAGTACAGCAGCTGTCAAGAAAAGAAATAGAGATTTTCTCTTTGAAAAAGGATTTCATTGTAAAGTTTTGTCACAAAGCAGAATCCCTATAAAAAGTATGAGGGTACAACAGTACTTTAATGAGGGTGGAATTACAGGAGCCTCTCTTGTTTGTACTAAGTTTGCATTGGGGAAATGGAGTGGAGTAAGCTCTGTCAAAAGGCTGTCTTAACTTCCTTCTTTATCTCTGCAGGCCTCCAAGTAAGAGAAGAAGAAAAGCACTAAGAAACAGGAAGCAAACAGGAGGAAAGAAAACAAGTCACTGAAGGCAGAGGAGAAGGAAAGGAACTGTGGACAGACTGAGTTCCCCATAAATAACACTCAGGTCACAGGGGATATTAATCACACTGAGCAGTCTGAAAGACCTGTAACAGGGGTTCAGAAAGGTGCTCCTTTGGTGGCTTAGCATAATGCTCCTTTAATAGGCTAGTGAGAGAGACTCCCCGGTAATTAGGGCAGAAGTCACAATCCTATAATTTAGAGTAAAGTTTCTACTCCGTCTCTGTACATGTGTGTATGTGTACGTACACACACACACACACACACACACACATTACTTATAAAGTGTAGTACCACTGATTTTCAGGCTAACTCAGTCAGGGTGGATGTGGCTCACTCCCAGCAGTTGATGGGGAGATGTGAATCACAGGAGAGAGAAAATTACCTTTATAGAGAAGTAAATAATTCTAAGTCCTTATTCAGTCCAAATTTAATCATGTTAAATTTGCAAATTACTTTCAGCTCATCTAATTTCTCTTTGAGGTCTGGATTTCAAGTTCTTTTTGAAAAAGGACTGGTACTTTAAAATAGATTGCAGTGTGTTAGTGTTCTCCAAGTGGTTTTTGTAGGTTACCTTATGGAGGTCTAATTTCTGCCAATTTGTCCTTTGGTGCAGAGACTATCTGAGTAGGCCAATAGGCATGGCACAGGATGGCATATATCATGTTAGTAGATGTGCAGGTAGAAGAGCCTTTGATAGTATGGCTGATGAGATTAGGTCTGTGATGGTGTCACTTGTAAAGATAAGTGGATGGACTTGGCAATGAGGTTTGTTGAAAGGATAGGATTCTGGTTTAGCATTTCTCTGGTGTGGCATGAGATTACTGGTGAGTGTTTAACATAATCAAATTGGAATTGAATAATGGTTACATCACAAAAAAGGCAACTTTCTCTTTCTATGAAAACCTCCCCATCAGTCCCTGGTAATAAGCCACATGAAATCTAATAAGGAAATAAATTGTTAGTTTTAACAACCAATAGAACTCATCATGGAATTGACAAACACAAAATAAGACAGATAACCGTTTCTGGCATGTGAAAGACACATTCCTGTAATGAGGGACATGGAGCTCTTTGGAACCCTGAGCAGTGTGACCTCCCTGTCATGAGGGCTCAGGTCTCACTTGGCAGTCTACTCAGCGTGACAACTGTGTAACCACGGTGCGTGTCACCAGCCTCCTTTTTCTATGGCGCACACTGAGGCTTTGGCTGCCTTGACCAGCGAGACCTCCCTGTAATTGAGGGCAAGGCCTCTGCCCCTTCCCACGTGGGCGTTAATGCGCCTTTAGTTGGTGAATTAGACTGACCACCCTGTAACTCAGGGGCTAGGTCGCCTCCCTCCCTGAGTTACGGAGGCGGGGGGGGGGAGGAGTAGGGGCATTTGGGTAACGTGGGCAGCGTGGTCTCCCTGTAACTAGGGATCGAGGCCCTGCCCTTTAGCCTCTTGGCATCATGCTACCGTAGCCGGCTGGTCCGAGCCAGCGCCCCGTAAGCGGGGTACAAGCCTCATAAGTCGCTCACCATTTCCCGTGCTCCCTCCAAGCAACTCTGTCCAGAGTCCCGTCCCGCTGCCTTGCCAGCTCCCCTGGAATTCCACAGCAAATCCTTCCGGCTTCTACCCCGCTTCGCTGCTGGACACGAGAGATGGCGCGGCAGTGGCTGGTGAGTTCCCTTTCCATCGCAGTTGGAAAGACAAGTGATCAGAAGCAGTACAGCTGTTGATCACACACAGCCAATGACGTCGAGTAATTTCACACTGCCCTTAATCGTCCAACTCTTGATGACTTTGCGTTAAGACTCTCGAAGGGCAACGTGCTGTAAGAGGAGAGGGGAAATGGGGTGATGCTGCCTTAGGAATAGGAGTTTCTGGGTAGTACGCTCACACGGGGAAGGCTTGGCAGGCGGTGGAACGCGGGCCCGCCTCGCTCGTTTATGCTCTCTTCGCCTTGGCGACGGGGAGCGGACCGGGCTCTGTCCTACGGCCGTCTTTATATCTTCTCTCTCTCTTTCCCTCCGCTTGCAGCGCAACCAAGAAGGGAAGACAAGAAGAAGGAGGAAGCCTCCAAGGACCTGCAAGCAAACGGGAGCGAAGAAAGCAAGTCAGCCAAGGCAGAGGAGAAGGAAAGGGACTCTGGACAGAGTGAGCCTCCCCCTCCCGACCCCTCCGCCCTCGCCCCTTAATTAAGGCTCGGGTCACAGGGGCGATGGAGCTTTCTAACAGCTTGAGCAGTGTGACCGCCCTGTAACTAGGCTTCCGGTCTCTGCTCTCTCGGCCGCTTGGCGTAATGCTCCTTTAATTGGCTAGTGAGAGGGACTCCCCTGCACTGAGGGCGCAAGTCCCGATCCTGTGGCTTAAGGGGGATATGGAGCTCCTCGGAACTCTGAGCCGCGTGACCGCCCTGTAATTCAGGGTAAGGTCTCTGCCCGCTTGCCCTTTCGGCATTATGGCCCGTTGGCAGTCTAGTCAGTTGGACAGCCCTGTAAGGAGGGTTCATGTCTCGAGCCTCTCTCTTTTATGGCACAGATTGAGCTCTTGGGACTCTTAAGCAGCGGGGCCTACCTGTAATTCAGGAGGAGGTCTCTGCCCTTTAGCTCCTTGGCATTAGGCTCCAGTAACTAGCCGATCTCCAGGGGCCGCCCTCTAACTGAGGTGACGGCGCAATCCCTCTGCTTTAGAAGGGATTAGGGCGATCTTCGTGCCATTGATCCTCTGACCTGCCTGTAATTTGGGTTCAGGTCTCTGCCCTCTTGCCCTTTCGGCACCGGGGGCTGTTGGTAGTCCAGCCGCTGCGACCCTCCTGTAACTGGGGTGTAGGTCGCCAATAATCAGGCCGCAGAGCCAGGTTTGGGCCATGGCCTGGGTGAGCCCCCTGTAAGCAGGATTCGGGCCTCTCCCCTGTTGTCTCGTACAAGAATGCTTGCTTTCTTGGGCTAGGCCCAGTGACCGGCCTCTAACTAGAGCGCGTCTCCATCCCCTTGCTTCTGCGGGGGTACGCATCTTTGAACTGCGTGGCCTCCCTGTACTCAGGGTTCAGGTCGGCCCTTTCGGCCTCCATAACACGACGCTCTTGCGGCTGGCAAGCGAGAGCGACTGCCCTGTAAGGAAGGGTGCCCGTCGCTTCTCCCTGAGTTCGGAGGCTCGTTCGACTTTCCGCTAGCTTGATCTGTTTCACCACCCTGTAAGGCAGGGTTCTGGTCGGCCCTTTTGGCCTCTTGCTACTAAGCGCTTGTGGCTGACTAGCGAAACGACTCCCCTGTAAGGAGGGTGCAAGTCACGTGGCCACGGCTTACGGGGGACATGGAGCTCTTTGGAACCCTGAGCAGTGTGACCTCCCTGTCATGAGGGCTCAGGTCTCACTTGGCAGTCTACTCAGCGTGACAACTGTGTAACCACGGTGCGTGTCACCAGCCTCCTTTTTCTATGGCGCACACTGAGGCTTTGGCTGCCTTGACCAGCGAGACCTCCCTGTAATTGAGGGCAAGGCCTCTGCCCCTTCCCACGTGGGCGTTAATGCGCCTTTAGTTGGTGAATTAGACTGACCACCCTGTAACTCAGGGGCTAGGTCGCCTCCCTCCCTGAGTTACGGAGGCGGGGGGGGAGGAGTAGGGGCATTTGGGTAACGTGGGCAGCGTGGTCTCCCTGTAACTAGGGATCGAGGCCCTGCCCTTTAGCCTCTTGGCATCATGCTACCGTAGCCGGCTGGTCCGAGCCAGCGCCCCGTAAGCGGGGTACAAGCCTCATAAGTCGCTCACCATTTCCCGTGCTCCCTCCAAGCAACTCTGTCCAGAGTCCCGTCCCGCTGCCTTGCCAGCTCCCCTGGAATTCCACAGCAAATCCTTCCGGCTTCTACCCCGCTTCGCTGCTGGACACGAGAGATGGCGCGGCAGTGGCTGGTGAGTTCCCTTTCCATCGCAGTTGGAAAGACAAGTGATCAGAAGCAGTACAGCTGTTGATCACACACAGCCAATGACGTCGAGTAATTTCACACTGCCCTTAATCGTCCAACTCTTGATGACTTTGCGTTAAGACTCTCGAAGGGCAACGTGCTGTAAGAGGAGAGGGGAAATGGGGTGATGCTGCCTTAGGAATAGGAGTTTCTGGGTAGTACGCTCACACGGGGAAGGCTTGGCAGGCGGTGGAACGCGGGCCCGCCTCGCTCGTTTATGCTCTCTTCGCCTTGGCGACGGGGAGCGGACCGGGCTCTGTCCTACGGCCGTCTTTATATCTTCTCTCTCTCTTTCCCTCCGCTTGCAGCGCAACCAAGAAGGGAAGACAAGAAGAAGGAGGAAGCCTCCAAGGACCTGCAAGCAAACGGGAGCGAAGAAAGCAAGTCAGCCAAGGCAGAGGAGAAGGAAAGGGACTCTGGACAGAGTGAGCCTCCCCCTCCCGACCCCTCCGCCCTCGCCCCTTAATTAAGGCTCGGGTCACAGGGGCGATGGAGCTTTCTAACAGCTTGAGCAGTGTGACCGCCCTGTAACTAGGCTTCCGGTCTCTGCTCTCTCGGCCGCTTGGCGTAATGCTCCTTTAATTGGCTAGTGAGAGGGACTCCCCTGCACTGAGGGCGCAAGTCCCGATCCTGTGGCTTAAGGGGGATATGGAGCTCCTCGGAACTCTGAGCCGCGTGACCGCCCTGTAATTCAGGGTAAGGTCTCTGCCCGCTTGCCCTTTCGGCATTATGGCCCGTTGGCAGTCTAGTCAGTTGGACAGCCCTGTAAGGAGGGTTCATGTCTCGAGCCTCTCTCTTTTATGGCACAGATTGAGCTCTTGGGACTCTTAAGCAGCGGGGCCTACCTGTAATTCAGGAGGAGGTCTCTGCCCTTTAGCTCCTTGGCATTAGGCTCCAGTAACTAGCCGATCTCCAGGGGCCGCCCTCTAACTGAGGTGACGGCGCAATCCCTCTGCTTTAGAAGGGATTAGGGCGATCTTCGTGCCATTGATCCTCTGACCTGCCTGTAATTTGGGTTCAGGTCTCTGCCCTCTTGCCCTTTCGGCACCGGGGGCTGTTGGTAGTCCAGCCGCTGCGACCCTCCTGTAACTGGGGTGTAGGTCGCCAATAATCAGGCCGCAGAGCCAGGTTTGGGCCATGGCCTGGGTGAGCCCCCTGTAAGCAGGATTCGGGCCTCTCCCCCGTTGTCTCGTACAAGAATGCTTGCTTTCTTGGGCTAGGCCCAGTGACCGGCCTCTAACTAGAGCGCGTCTCCATCCCCTTGCTTCTGCGGGGGTACGCATCTTTGAACTGCGTGGCCTCCCTGTACTCAGGGTTCAGGTCGGCCCTTTCGGCCTCCATAACACGACGCTCTTGCGGCTGGCAAGCGAGAGCGACTGCCCTGTAAGGAAGGGTGCCCGTCGCTTCTCCCTGAGTTCGGAGGCTCGTTCGACTTTCCGCTAGCTTGATCTGTTTCACCACCCTGTAAGGCAGGGTTCTGGTCGGCCCTTTTGGCCTCTTGCTACTAAGCGCTTGTGGCTGACTAGCGAAACGACTCCCCTGTAAGGAGGGTGCAAGTCACGTGGCCACGGCTTACGGGGGACATGGAGCTCTTTGGAACCCTGAGCAGTGTGACCTCCCTGTCATGAGGGCTCAGGTCTCACTTGGCAGTCTACTCAGCGTGACAACTGTGTAACCACGGTGCGTGTCACCAGCCTCCTTTTTCTATGGCGCACACTGAGGCTTTGGCTGCCTTGACCAGCGAGACCTCCCTGTAATTGAGGGCAAGGCCTCTGCCCCTTCCCACGTGGGCGTTAATGCGCCTTTAGTTGGTGAATTAGACTGACCACCCTGTAACTCAGGGGCTAGGTCGCCTCCCTCCCTGAGTTACGGAGGCGGGGGGGGGAGGAGTAGGGGCATTTGGGTAACGTGGGCAGCGTGGTCTCCCTGTAACTAGGGATCGAGGCCCTGCCCTTTAGCCTCTTGGCATCATGCTACCGTAGCCGGCTGGTCCGAGCCAGCGCCCCGTAAGCGGGGTACAAGCCTCATAAGTCGCTCACCATTTCCCGTGCTCCCTCCAAGCAACTCTGTCCAGAGTCCCGTCCCGCTGCCTTGCCAGCTCCCCTGGAATTCCACAGCAAATCCTTCCGGCTTCTACCCCGCTTCGCTGCTGGACACGAGAGATGGCGCGGCAGTGGCTGGTGAGTTCCCTTTCCATCGCAGTTGGAAAGACAAGTGATCAGAAGCAGTACAGCTGTTGATCACACACAGCCAATGACGTCGAGTAATTTCACACTGCCCTTAATCGTCCAACTCTTGATGACTTTGCGTTAAGACTCTCGAAGGGCAACGTGCTGTAAGAGGAGAGGGGAAATGGGGTGATGCTGCCTTAGGAATAGGAGTTTCTGGGTAGTACGCTCACACGGGGAAGGCTTGGCAGGCGGTGGAACGCGGGCCCGCCTCGCTCGTTTATGCTCTCTTCGCCTTGGCGACGGGGAGCGGACCGGGCTCTGTCCTACGGCCGTCTTTATATCTTCTCTCTCTCTTTCCCTCCGCTTGCAGCGCAACCAAGAAGGGAAGACAAGAAGAAGGAGGAAGCCTCCAAGGACCTGCAAGCAAACGGGAGCGAAGAAAGCAAGTCAGCCAAGGCAGAGGAGAAGGAAAGGGACTCTGGACAGAGTGAGCCTCCCCCTCCCGACCCCTCCGCCCTCGCCCCTTAATTAAGGCTCGGGTCACAGGGGCGATGGAGCTTTCTAACAGCTTGAGCAGTGTGACCGCCCTGTAACTAGGCTTCCGGTCTCTGCTCTCTCGGCCGCTTGGCGTAATGCTCCTTTAATTGGCTAGTGAGAGGGACTCCCCTGCACTGAGGGCGCAAGTCCCGATCCTGTGGCTTAAGGGGGATATGGAGCTCCTCGGAACTCTGAGCCGCGTGACCGCCCTGTAATTCAGGGTAAGGTCTCTGCCCGCTTGCCCTTTCGGCATTATGGCCCGTTGGCAGTCTAGTCAGTTGGACAGCCCTGTAAGGAGGGTTCATGTCTCGAGCCTCTCTCTTTTATGGCACAGATTGAGCTCTTGGGACTCTTAAGCAGCGGGGCCTACCTGTAATTCAGGAGGAGGTCTCTGCCCTTTAGCTCCTTGGCATTAGGCTCCAGTAACTAGCCGATCTCCGGGGGCCGCCCTCTAACTGAGGTGACGGCGCCATCCCTCTGCTTTAGAAGGGATTAGGGCGATCTTCGTGCCATTGATCCTCTGACCTGCCTGTAATTTGGGTTCAGGTCTCTGCCCTCTTGCCCTTTCGGCACCGGGGGCTGTTGGTAGTCCAGCCGCTGCGACCCTCCTGTAACTGGGGTGTAGGTCGCCAATAATCAGGCCGCAGAGCCAGGTTTGGGCCATGGCCTGGGTGAGCCCCCTGTAAGCAGGATTCGGGCCTCTCCCCTGTTGTCTCGTACAAGAATGCTTGCTTTCTTGGGCTAGGCCCAGTGACCGGCCTCTAACTAGAGCGCGTCTCCATCCCCTTGCTTCTGCGGGGGTACGCATCTTTGAACTGCGTGGCCTCCCTGTACTCAGGGTTCAGGTCGGCCCTTTCGGCCTCCATAACACGACGCTCTTGCGGCTGGCAAGCGAGAGCGACTGCCCTGTAAGGAAGGGTGCCCGTCGCTTCTCCCTGAGTTCGGAGGCTCGTTCGACTTTCCGCTAGCTTGATCTGTTTCACCACCCTGTAAGGCAGGGTTCTGGTCGGCCCTTTTGGCCTCTTGCTACTAAGCGCTTGTGGCTGACTAGCGAAACGACTCCCCTGTAAGGAGGGTGCAAGTCACGTGGCCACGGCTTACGGGGGACATGGAGCTCTTTGGAACCCTGAGCAGTGTGACCTCCCTGTCATGAGGGCTCAGGTCTCACTTGGCAGTCTACTCAGCGTGACAACTGTGTAACCACGGTGCGTGTCACCAGCCTCCTTTTTCTATGGCGCACACTGAGGCTTTGGCTGCCTTGACCAGCGAGACCTCCCTGTAATTGAGGGCAAGGCCTCTGCCCCTTCCCACGTGGGCGTTAATGCGCCTTTAGTTGGTGAATTAGACTGACCACCCTGTAACTCAGGGGCTAGGTCGCCTCCCTCCCTGAGTTACGGAGGCGGGGGGGGGAGGAGTAGGGGCATTTGGGTAACGTGGGCAGCGTGGTCTCCCTGTAACTAGGGATCGAGGCCCTGCCCTTTAGCCTCTTGGCATCATGCTACCGTAGCCGGCTGGTCCGAGCCAGCGCCCCGTAAGCGGGGTACAAGCCTCATAAGTCGCTCACCATTTCCCGTGCTCCCTCCAAGCAACTCTGTCCAGAGTCCCGTCCCGCTGCCTTGCCAGCTCCCCTGGAATTCCACAGCAAATCCTTCCGGCTTCTACCCCGCTTCGCTGCTGGACACGAGAGATGGCGCGGCAGTGGCTGGTGAGTTCCCTTTCCATCGCAGTTGGAAAGACAAGTGATCAGAAGCAGTACAGCTGTTGATCACACACAGCCAATGACGTCGAGTAATTTCACACTGCCCTTAATCGTCCAACTCTTGATGACTTTGCGTTAAGACTCTCGAAGGGCAACGTGCTGTAAGAGGAGAGGGGAAATGGGGTGATGCTGCCTTAGGAATAGGAGTTTCTGGGTAGTACGCTCACACGGGGAAGGCTTGGCAGGCGGTGGAACGCGGGCCCGCCTCGCTCGTTTATGCTCTCTTCGCCTTGGCGACGGGGAGCGGACCGGGCTCTGTCCTACGGCCGTCTTTATATCTTCTCTCTCTCTTTCCCTCCGCTTGCAGCGCAACCAAGAAGGGAAGACAAGAAGAAGGAGGAAGCCTCCAAGGACCTGCAAGCAAACGGGAGCGAAGAAAGCAAGTCAGCCAAGGCAGAGGAGAAGGAAAGGGACTCTGGACAGAGTGAGCCTCCCCCTCCCGACCCCTCCGCCCTCGCCCCTTAATTAAGGCTCGGGTCACAGGGGCGATGGAGCTTTCTAACAGCTTGAGCAGTGTGACCGCCCTGTAACTAGGCTTCCGGTCTCTGCTCTCTCGGCCGCTTGGCGTAATGCTCCTTTAATTGGCTAGTGAGAGGGACTCCCCTGCACTGAGGGCGCAAGTCCCGATCCTGTGGCTTAAGGGGGATATGGAGCTCCTCGGAACTCTGAGCCGCGTGACCGCCCTGTAATTCAGGGTAAGGTCTCTGCCCGCTTGCCCTTTCGGCATTATGGCCCGTTGGCAGTCTAGTCAGTTGGACAGCCCTGTAAGGAGGGTTCATGTCTCGAGCCTCTCTCTTTTATGGCACAGATTGAGCTCTTGGGACTCTTAAGCAGCGGGGCCTACCTGTAATTCAGGAGGAGGTCTCTGCCCTTTAGCTCCTTGGCATTAGGCTCCAGTAACTAGCCGATCTCCGGGGGCCGCCCTCTAACTGAGGTGACGGCGCAATCCCTCTGCTTTAGAAGGGATTAGGGCGATCTTCGTGCCATTGATCCTCTGACCTGCCTGTAATTTGGGTTCAGGTCTCTGCCCTCTTGCCCTTTCGGCACCGGGGGCTGTTGGTAGTCCAGCCGCTGCGACCCTCCTGTAACTGGGGTGTAGGTCGCCAATAATCAGGCCGCAGAGCCAGGTTTGGGCCATGGCCTGGGTGAGCCCCCTGTAAGCAGGATTCGGGCCTCTCCCCTGTTGTCTCGTACAAGAATGCTTGCTTTCTTGGGCTAGGCCCAGTGACCGGCCTCTAACTAGAGCGCGTCTCCATCCCCTTGCTTCTGCGGGGGTACGCATCTTTGAACTGCGTGGCCTCCCTGTACTCAGGGTTCAGGTCGGCCCTTTCGGCCTCCATAACACGACGCTCTTGCGGCTGGCAAGCGAGAGCGACTGCCCTGTAAGGAAGGGTGCCCGTCGCTTCTCCCTGAGTTCGGAGGCTCGTTCGACTTTCCGCTAGCTTGATCTGTTTCACCACCCTGTAAGGCAGGGTTCTGGTCGGCCCTTTTGGCCTCTTGCTACTAAGCGCTTGTGGCTGACTAGCGAAACGACTCCCCTGTAAGGAGGGTGCAAGTCACGTGGCCACGGCTTACGGGGGACATGGAGCTCTTTGGAACCCTGAGCAGTGTGACCTCCCTGTCATGAGGGCTCAGGTCTCACTTGGCAGTCTACTCAGCGTGACAACTGTGTAACCACGGTGCGTGTCACCAGCCTCCTTTTTCTATGGCGCACACTGAGGCTTTGGCTGCCTTGACCAGCGAGACCTCCCTGTAATTGAGGGCAAGGCCTCTGCCCCTTCCCACGTGGGCGTTAATGCGCCTTTAGTTGGTGAATTAGACTGACCACCCTGTAACTCAGGGGCTAGGTCGCCTCCCTCCCTGAGTTACGGAGGCGGGGGGGGGAGGAGTAGGGGCATTTGGGTAACGTGGGCAGCGTGGTCTCCCTGTAACTAGGGATCGAGGCCCTGCCCTTTAGCCTCTTGGCATCATGCTACCGTAGCCGGCTGGTCCGAGCCAGCGCCCCGTAAGCGGGGTACAAGCCTCATAAGTCGCTCACCATTTCCCGTGCTCCCTCCAAGCAACTCTGTCCAGAGTCCCGTCCCGCTGCCTTGCCAGCTCCCCTGGAATTCCACAGCAAATCCTTCCGGCTTCTACCCCGCTTCGCTGCTGGACACGAGAGATGGCGCGGCAGTGGCTGGTGAGTTCCCTTTCCATCGCAGTTGGAAAGACAAGTGATCAGAAGCAGTACAGCTGTTGATCACACACAGCCAATGACGTCGAGTAATTTCACACTGCCCTTAATCGTCCAACTCTTGATGACTTTGCGTTAAGACTCTCGAAGGGCAACGTGCTGTAAGAGGAGAGGGGAAATGGGGTGATGCTGCCTTAGGAATAGGAGTTTCTGGGTAGTACGCTCACACGGGGAAGGCTTGGCAGGCGGTGGAACGCGGGCCCGCCTCGCTCGTTTATGCTCTCTTCGCCTTGGCGACGGGGAGCGGACCGGGCTCTGTCCTACGGCCGTCTTTATATCTTCTCTCTCTCTTTCCCTCCGCTTGCAGCGCAACCAAGAAGGGAAGACAAGAAGAAGGAGGAAGCCTCCAAGGACCTGCAAGCAAACGGGAGCGAAGAAAGCAAGTCAGCCAAGGCAGAGGAGAAGGAAAGGGACTCTGGACAGAGTGAGCCTCCCCCTCCCGACCCCTCCGCCCTCGCCCCTTAATTAAGGCTCGGGTCACAGGGGCGATGGAGCTTTCTAACAGCTTGAGCAGTGTGACCGCCCTGTAACTAGGCTTCCGGTCTCTGCTCTCTCGGCCGCTTGGCGTAATGCTCCTTTAATTGGCTAGTGAGAGGGACTCCCCTGCACTGAGGGCGCAAGTCCCGATCCTGTGGCTTAAGGGGGATATGGAGCTCCTCGGAACTCTGAGCCGCGTGACCGCCCTGTAATTCAGGGTAAGGTCTCTGCCCGCTTGCCCTTTCGGCATTATGGCCCGTTGGCAGTCTAGTCAGTTGGACAGCCCTGTAAGGAGGGTTCATGTCTCGAGCCTCTCTCTTTTATGGCACAGATTGAGCTCTTGGGACTCTTAAGCAGCGGGGCCTACCTGTAATTCAGGAGGAGGTCTCTGCCCTTTAGCTCCTTGGCATTAGGCTCCAGTAACTAGCCGATCTCCGGGGGCCGCCCTCTAACTGAGGTGACGGCGCAATCCCTCTGCTTTAGAAGGGATTAGGGCGATCTTCGTGCCATTGATCCTCTGACCTGCCTGTAATTTGGGTTCAGGTCTCTGCCCTCTTGCCCTTTCGGCACCGGGGGCTGTTGGTAGTCCAGCCGCTGCGACCCTCCTGTAACTGGGGTGTAGGTCGCCAATAATCAGGCCGCAGAGCCAGGTTTGGGCCATGGCCTGGGTGAGCCCCCTGTAAGCAGGATTCGGGCCTCTCCCCTGTTGTCTCGTACAAGAATGCTTGCTTTCTTGGGCTAGGCCCAGTGACCGGCCTCTAACTAGAGCGCGTCTCCATCCCCTTGCTTCTGCGGGGGTACGCATCTTTGAACTGCGTGGCCTCCCTGTACTCAGGGTTCAGGTCGGCCCTTTCGGCCTCCATAACACGACGCTCTTGCGGCTGGCAAGCGAGAGCGACTGCCCTGTAAGGAAGGGTGCCCGTCGCTTCTCCCTGAGTTCGGAGGCTCGTTCGACTTTCCGCTAGCTTGATCTGTTTCACCACCCTGTAAGGCAGGGTTCTGGTCGGCCCTTTTGGCCTCTTGCTACTAAGCGCTTGTGGCTGACTAGCGAAACGACTCCCCTGTAAGGAGGGTGCAAGTCACGTGGCCACGGCTTACGGGGGACATGGAGCTCTTTGGAACCCTGAGCAGTGTGACCTCCCTGTCATGAGGGCTCAGGTCTCACTTGGCAGTCTACTCAGCGTGACAACTGTGTAACCACGGTGCGTGTCACCAGCCTCCTTTTTCTATGGCGCACACTGAGGCTTTGGCTGCCTTGACCAGCGAGACCTCCCTGTAATTGAGGGCAAGGCCTCTGCCCCTTCCCACGTGGGCGTTAATGCGCCTTTAGTTGGTGAATTAGACTGACCACCCTGTAACTCAGGGGCTAGGTCGCCTCCCTCCCTGAGTTACGGAGGCGGGGGGGGGAGGAGTAGGGGCATTTGGGTAACGTGGGCAGCGTGGTCTCCCTGTAACTAGGGATCGAGGCCCTGCCCTTTAGCCTCTTGGCATCATGCTACCGTAGCCGGCTGGTCCGAGCCAGCGCCCCGTAAGCGGGGTACAAGCCTCATAAGTCGCTCACCATTTCCCGTGCTCCCTCCAAGCAACTCTGTCCAGAGTCCCGTCCCGCTGCCTTGCCAGCTCCCCTGGAATTCCACAGCAAATCCTTCCGGCTTCTACCCCGCTTCGCTGCTGGACACGAGAGATGGCGCGGCAGTGGCTGGTGAGTTCCCTTTCCATCGCAGTTGGAAAGACAAGTGATCAGAAGCAGTACAGCTGTTGATCACACACAGCCAATGACGTCGAGTAATTTCACACTGCCCTTAATCGTCCAACTCTTGATGACTTTGCGTTAAGACTCTCGAAGGGCAACGTGCTGTAAGAGGAGAGGGGAAATGGGGTGATGCTGCCTTAGGAATAGGAGTTTCTGGGTAGTACGCTCACACGGGGAAGGCTTGGCAGGCGGTGGAACGCGGGCCCGCCTCGCTCGTTTATGCTCTCTTCGCCTTGGCGACGGGGAGCGGACCGGGCTCTGTCCTACGGCCGTCTTTATATCTTCTCTCTCTCTTTCCCTCCGCTTGCAGCGCAACCAAGAAGGGAAGACAAGAAGAAGGAGGAAGCCTCCAAGGACCTGCAAGCAAACGGGAGCGAAGAAAGCAAGTCAGCCAAGGCAGAGGAGAAGGAAAGGGACTCTGGACAGAGTGAGCCTCCCCCTCCCGACCCCTCCGCCCTCGCCCCTTAATTAAGGCTCGGGTCACAGGGGCGATGGAGCTTTCTAACAGCTTGAGCAGTGTGACCGCCCTGTAACTAGGCTTCCGGTCTCTGCTCTCTCGGCCGCTTGGCGTAATGCTCCTTTAATTGGCTAGTGAGAGGGACTCCCCTGCACTGAGGGCGCAAGTCCCGATCCTGTGGCTTAAGGGGGATATGGAGCTCCTCGGAACTCTGAGCCGCGTGACCGCCCTGTAATTCAGGGTAAGGTCTCTGCCCGCTTGCCCTTTCGGCATTATGGCCCGTTGGCAGTCTAGTCAGTTGGACAGCCCTGTAAGGAGGGTTCATGTCTCGAGCCTCTCTCTTTTATGGCACAGATTGAGCTCTTGGGACTCTTAAGCAGCGGGGCCTACCTGTAATTCAGGAGGAGGTCTCTGCCCTTTAGCTCCTTGGCATTAGGCTCCAGTAACTAGCCGATCTCCAGGGGCCGCCCTCTAACTGAGGTGACGGCGCAATCCCTCTGCTTTAGAAGGGATTAGGGCGATCTTCGTGCCATTGATCCTCTGACCTGCCTGTAATTTGGGTTCAGGTCTCTGCCCTCTTGCCCTTTCGGCACCGGGGGCTGTTGGTAGTCCAGCCGCTGCGACCCTCCTGTAACTGGGGTGTAGGTCGCCAATAATCAGGCCGCAGAGCCAGGTTTGGGCCATGGCCTGGGTGAGCCCCCTGTAAGCAGGATTCGGGCCTCTCCCCCGTTGTCTCGTACAAGAATGCTTGCTTTCTTGGGCTAGGCCCAGTGACCGGCCTCTAACTAGAGCGCGTCTCCATCCCCTTGCTTCTGCGGGGGTACGCATCTTTGAACTGCGTGGCCTCCCTGTACTCAGGGTTCAGGTCGGCCCTTTCGGCCTCCATAACACGACGCTCTTGCGGCTGGCAAGCGAGAGCGACTGCCCTGTAAGGAAGGGTGCCCGTCGCTTCTCCCTGAGTTCGGAGGCTCGTTCGACTTTCCGCTAGCTTGATCTGTTTCACCACCCTGTAAGGCAGGGTTCTGGTCGGCCCTTTTGGCCTCTTGCTACTAAGCGCTTGTGGCTGACTAGCGAAACGACTCCCCTGTAAGGAGGGTGCAAGTCACGTGGCCACGGCTTACGGGGGACATGGAGCTCTTTGGAACCCTGAGCAGTGTGACCTCCCTGTCATGAGGGCTCAGGTCTCACTTGGCAGTCTACTCAGCGTGACAACTGTGTAACCACGGTGCGTGTCACCAGCCTCCTTTTTCTATGGCGCACACTGAGGCTTTGGCTGCCTTGACCAGCGAGACCTCCCTGTAATTGAGGGCAAGGCCTCTGCCCCTTCCCACGTGGGCGTTAATGCGCCTTTAGTTGGTGAATTAGACTGACCACCCTGTAACTCAGGGGCTAGGTCGCCTCCCTCCCTGAGTTACGGAGGCGGGGGGGGAGGAGTAGGGGCATTTGGGTAACGTGGGCAGCGTGGTCTCCCTGTAACTAGGGATCGAGGCCCTGCCCTTTAGCCTCTTGGCATCATGCTACCGTAGCCGGCTGGTCCGAGCCAGCGCCCCGTAAGCGGGGTACAAGCCTCATAAGTCGCTCACCATTTCCCGTGCTCCCTCCAAGCAACTCTGTCCAGAGTCCCGTCCCGCTGCCTTGCCAGCTCCCCTGGAATTCCACAGCAAATCCTTCCGGCTTCTACCCCGCTTCGCTGCTGGACACGAGAGATGGCGCGGCAGTGGCTGGTGAGTTCCCTTTCCATCGCAGTTGGAAAGACAAGTGATCAGAAGCAGTACAGCTGTTGATCACACACAGCCAATGACGTCGAGTAATTTCACACTGCCCTTAATCGTCCAACTCTTGATGACTTTGCGTTAAGACTCTCGAAGGGCAACGTGCTGTAAGAGGAGAGGGGAAATGGGGTGATGCTGCCTTAGGAATAGGAGTTTCTGGGTAGTACGCTCACACGGGGAAGGCTTGGCAGGCGGTGGAACGCGGGCCCGCCTCGCTCGTTTATGCTCTCTTCGCCTTGGCGACGGGGAGCGGACCGGGCTCTGTCCTACGGCCGTCTTTATATCTTCTCTCTCTCTTTCCCTCCGCTTGCAGCGCAACCAAGAAGGGAAGACAAGAAGAAGGAGGAAGCCTCCAAGGACCTGCAAGCAAACGGGAGCGAAGAAAGCAAGTCAGCCAAGGCAGAGGAGAAGGAAAGGGACTCTGGACAGAGTGAGCCTCCCCCTCCCGACCCCTCCGCCCTCGCCCCTTAATTAAGGCTCGGGTCACAGGGGCGATGGAGCTTTCTAACAGCTTGAGCAGTGTGACCGCCCTGTAACTAGGCTTCCGGTCTCTGCTCTCTCGGCCGCTTGGCGTAATGCTCCTTTAATTGGCTAGTGAGAGGGACTCCCCTGCACTGAGGGCGCAAGTCCCGATCCTGTGGCTTAAGGGGGATATGGAGCTCCTCGGAACTCTGAGCCGCGTGACCGCCCTGTAATTCAGGGTAAGGTCTCTGCCCGCTTGCCCTTTCGGCATTATGGCCCGTTGGCAGTCTAGTCAGTTGGACAGCCCTGTAAGGAGGGTTCATGTCTCGAGCCTCTCTCTTTTATGGCACAGATTGAGCTCTTGGGACTCTTAAGCAGCGGGGCCTACCTGTAATTCAGGAGGAGGTCTCTGCCCTTTAGCTCCTTGGCATTAGGCTCCAGTAACTAGCCGATCTCCAGGGGCCGCCCTCTAACTGAGGTGACGGCGCAATCCCTCTGCTTTAGAAGGGATTAGGGCGATCTTCGTGCCATTGATCCTCTGACCTGCCTGTAATTTGGGTTCAGGTCTCTGCCCTCTTGCCCTTTCGGCACCGGGGGCTGTTGGTAGTCCAGCCGCTGCGACCCTCCTGTAACTGGGGTGTAGGTCGCCAATAATCAGGCCGCAGAGCCAGGTTTGGGCCATGGCCTGGGTGAGCCCCCTGTAAGCAGGATTCGGGCCTCTCCCCCGTTGTCTCGTACAAGAATGCTTGCTTTCTTGGGCTAGGCCCAGTGACCGGCCTCTAACTAGAGCGCGTCTCCATCCCCTTGCTTCTGCGGGGGTACGCATCTTTGAACTGCGTGGCCTCCCTGTACTCAGGGTTCAGGTCGGCCCTTTCGGCCTCCATAACACGACGCTCTTGCGGCTGGCAAGCGAGAGCGACTGCCCTGTAAGGAAGGGTGCCCGTCGCTTCTCCCTGAGTTCGGAGGCTCGTTCGACTTTCCGCTAGCTTGATCTGTTTCACCACCCTGTAAGGCAGGGTTCTGGTCGGCCCTTTTGGCCTCTTGCTACTAAGCGCTTGTGGCTGACTAGCGAAACGACTCCCCTGTAAGGAGGGTGCAAGTCACGTGGCCACGGCTTACGGGGGACATGGAGCTCTTTGGAACCCTGAGCAGTGTGACCTCCCTGTCATGAGGGCTCAGGTCTCACTTGGCAGTCTACTCAGCGTGACAACTGTGTAACCACGGTGCGTGTCACCAGCCTCCTTTTTCTATGGCGCACACTGAGGCTTTGGCTGCCTTGACCAGCGAGACCTCCCTGTAATTGAGGGCAAGGCCTCTGCCCCTTCCCACGTGGGCGTTAATGCGCCTTTAGTTGGTGAATTAGACTGACCACCCTGTAACTCAGGGGCTAGGTCGCCTCCCTCCCTGAGTTACGGAGGCGGGGGGGGGGGAGGAGTAGGGGCATTTGGGTAACGTGGGCAGCGTGGTCTCCCTGTAACTAGGGATCGAGGCCCTGCCCTTTAGCCTCTTGGCATCATGCTACCGTAGCCGGCTGGTCCGAGCCAGCGCCCCGTAAGCGGGGTACAAGCCTCATAAGTCGCTCACCATTTCCCGTGCTCCCTCCAAGCAACTCTGTCCAGAGTCCCGTCCCGCTGCCTTGCCAGCTCCCCTGGAATTCCACAGCAAATCCTTCCGGCTTCTACCCCGCTTCGCTGCTGGACACGAGAGATGGCGCGGCAGTGGCTGGTGAGTTCCCTTTCCATCGCAGTTGGAAAGACAAGTGATCAGAAGCAGTACAGCTGTTGATCACACACAGCCAATGACGTCGAGTAATTTCACACTGCCCTTAATCGTCCAACTCTTGATGACTTTGCGTTAAGACTCTCGAAGGGCAACGTGCTGTAAGAGGAGAGGGGAAATGGGGTGATGCTGCCTTAGGAATAGGAGTTTCTGGGTAGTACGCTCACACGGGGAAGGCTTGGCAGGCGGTGGAACGCGGGCCCGCCTCGCTCGTTTATGCTCTCTTCGCCTTGGCGACGGGGAGCGGACCGGGCTCTGTCCTACGGCCGTCTTTATATCTTCTCTCTCTCTTTCCCTCCGCTTGCAGCGCAACCAAGAAGGGAAGACAAGAAGAAGGAGGAAGCCTCCAAGGACCTGCAAGCAAACGGGAGCGAAGAAAGCAAGTCAGCCAAGGCAGAGGAGAAGGAAAGGGACTCTGGACAGAGTGAGCCTCCCCCTCCCGACCCCTCCGCCCTCGCCCCTTAATTAAGGCTCGGGTCACAGGGGCGATGGAGCTTTCTAACAGCTTGAGCAGTGTGACCGCCCTGTAACTAGGCTTCCGGTCTCTGCTCTCTCGGCCGCTTGGCGTAATGCTCCTTTAATTGGCTAGTGAGAGGGACTCCCCTGCACTGAGGGCGCAAGTCCCGATCCTGTGGCTTAAGGGGGATATGGAGCTCCTCGGAACTCTGAGCCGCGTGACCGCCCTGTAATTCAGGGTAAGGTCTCTGCCCGCTTGCCCTTTCGGCATTATGGCCCGTTGGCAGTCTAGTCAGTTGGACAGCCCTGTAAGGAGGGTTCATGTCTCGAGCCTCTCTCTTTTATGGCACAGATTGAGCTCTTGGGACTCTTAAGCAGCGGGGCCTACCTGTAATTCAGGAGGAGGTCTCTGCCCTTTAGCTCCTTGGCATTAGGCTCCAGTAACTAGCCGATCTCCAGGGGCCGCCCTCTAACTGAGGTGACGGCGCAATCCCTCTGCTTTAGAAGGGATTAGGGCGATCTTCGTGCCATTGATCCTCTGACCTGCCTGTAATTTGGGTTCAGGTCTCTGCCCTCTTGCCCTTTCGGCACCGGGGGCTGTTGGTAGTCCAGCCGCTGCGACCCTCCTGTAACTGGGGTGTAGGTCGCCAATAATCAGGCCGCAGAGCCAGGTTTGGGCCATGGCCTGGGTGAGCCCCCTGTAAGCAGGATTCGGGCCTCTCCCCTGTTGTCTCGTACAAGAATGCTTGCTTTCTTGGGCTAGGCCCAGTGACCGGCCTCTAACTAGAGCGCGTCTCCATCCCCTTGCTTCTGCGGGGGTACGCATCTTTGAACTGCGTGGCCTCCCTGTACTCAGGGTTCAGGTCGGCCCTTTCGGCCTCCATAACACGACGCTCTTGCGGCTGGCAAGCGAGAGCGACTGCCCTGTAAGGAAGGGTGCCCGTCGCTTCTCCCTGAGTTCGGAGGCTCGTTCGACTTTCCGCTAGCTTGATCTGTTTCACCACCCTGTAAGGCAGGGTTCTGGTCGGCCCTTTTGGCCTCTTGCTACTAAGCGCTTGTGGCTGACTAGCGAAACGACTCCCCTGTAAGGAGGGTGCAAGTCACGTGGCCACGGCTTACGGGGGACATGGAGCTCTTTGGAACCCTGAGCAGTGTGACCTCCCTGTCATGAGGGCTCAGGTCTCACTTGGCAGTCTACTCAGCGTGACAACTGTGTAACCACGGTGCGTGTCACCAGCCTCCTTTTTCTATGGCGCACACTGAGGCTTTGGCTGCCTTGACCAGCGAGACCTCCCTGTAATTGAGGGCAAGGCCTCTGCCCCTTCCCACGTGGGCGTTAATGCGCCTTTAGTTGGTGAATTAGACTGACCACCCTGTAACTCAGGGGCTAGGTCGCCTCCCTCCCTGAGTTACGGAGGCGGGGGGGGAGGAGTAGGGGCATTTGGGTAACGTGGGCAGCGTGGTCTCCCTGTAACTAGGGATCGAGGCCCTGCCCTTTAGCCTCTTGGCATCATGCTACCGTAGCCGGCTGGTCCGAGCCAGCGCCCCGTAAGCGGGGTACAAGCCTCATAAGTCGCTCACCATTTCCCGTGCTCCCTCCAAGCAACTCTGTCCAGAGTCCCGTCCCGCTGCCTTGCCAGCTCCCCTGGAATTCCACAGCAAATCCTTCCGGCTTCTACCCCGCTTCGCTGCTGGACACGAGAGATGGCGCGGCAGTGGCTGGTGAGTTCCCTTTCCATCGCAGTTGGAAAGACAAGTGATCAGAAGCAGTACAGCTGTTGATCACACACAGCCAATGACGTCGAGTAATTTCACACTGCCCTTAATCGTCCAACTCTTGATGACTTTGCGTTAAGACTCTCGAAGGGCAACGTGCTGTAAGAGGAGAGGGGAAATGGGGTGATGCTGCCTTAGGAATAGGAGTTTCTGGGTAGTACGCTCACACGGGGAAGGCTTGGCAGGCGGTGGAACGCGGGCCCGCCTCGCTCGTTTATGCTCTCTTCGCCTTGGCGACGGGGAGCGGACCGGGCTCTGTCCTACGGCCGTCTTTATATCTTCTCTCTCTCTTTCCCTCCGCTTGCAGCGCAACCAAGAAGGGAAGACAAGAAGAAGGAGGAAGCCTCCAAGGACCTGCAAGCAAACGGGAGCGAAGAAAGCAAGTCAGCCAAGGCAGAGGAGAAGGAAAGGGACTCTGGACAGAGTGAGCCTCCCCCTCCCGACCCCTCCGCCCTCGCCCCTTAATTAAGGCTCGGGTCACAGGGGCGATGGAGCTTTCTAACAGCTTGAGCAGTGTGACCGCCCTGTAACTTAGGCTTCCGGTCTCTGCTCTCTCGGACGCTTGGCGTAATGCTCCTTTAATTGGCTAGTGAGAGGGACTCCCCTGCACTGAGGGCGCAAGTCCCGATCCTGTGGCTTAAGGGGGATATGGAGCTCCTCGGAACTCTGAGCCGCGTGACCGCCCTGTAATTCAGGGTAAGGTCTCTGCCCGCTTGCCCTTTCGGCATTATGGCCCGTTGGCAGTCTAGTCAGTTGGACAGCCCTGTAAGGAGGGTTCATGTCTCGAGCCTCTCTCTTTTATGGCACAGATTGAGCTCTTGGGACTCTTAAGCAGCGGGGCCTACCTGTAATTCAGGAGGAGGTCTCTGCCCTTTAGCTCCTTGGCATTAGGCTCCAGTAACTAGCCGATCTCCGGGGGCCGCCCTCTAACTGAGGTGACGGCGCAATCCCTCTGCTTTAGAAGGGATTAGGGCGATCTTCGTGCCATTGATCCTCTGACCTGCCTGTAATTTGGGTTCAGGTCTCTGCCCTCTTGCCCTTTCGGCACCGGGGGCTGTTGGTAGTCCAGCCGCTGCGACCCTCCTGTAACTGGGGTGTAGGTCGCCAATAATCAGGCCGCAGAGCCAGGTTTGGGCCATGGCCTGGGTGAGCCCCCTGTAAGCAGGATTCGGGCCTCTCCCCTGTTGTCTCGTACAAGAATGCTTGCTTTCTTGGGCTAGGCCCAGTGACCGGCCTCTAACTAGAGCGCGTCTCCATCCCCTTGCTTCTGCGGGGGTACGCATCTTTGAACTGCGTGGCCTCCCTGTACTCAGGGTTCAGGTCGGCCCTTTCGGCCTCCATAACACGACGCTCTTGCGGCTGGCAAGCGAGAGCGACTGCCCTGTAAGGAAGGGTGCCCGTCGCTTCTCCCTGAGTTCGGAGGCTCGTTCGACTTTCCGCTAGCTTGATCTGTTTCACCACCCTGTAAGGCAGGGTTCTGGTCGGCCCTTTTGGCCTCTTGCTACTAAGCGCTTGTGGCTGACTAGCGAAACGACTCCCCTGTAAGGAGGGTGCAAGTCACGTGGCCACGGCTTACGGGGGACATGGAGCTCTTTGGAACCCTGAGCAGTGTGACCTCCCTGTCATGAGGGCTCAGGTCTCACTTGGCAGTCTACTCAGCGTGACAACTGTGTAACCACGGAGCGTGTCACCAGCCTCCTTTTTCTATGGCGCACACTGAGGCTTTGGCTGCCTTGACCAGCGAGACCTCCCTGTAATTGAGGGCAAGGCCTCTGCCCCTTCCCACGTGGGCGTTAATGCGCCTTTAGTTGGTGAATTAGACTGACCACCCTGTAACTCAGGGGCTAGGTCGCCTCCCTCCCTGAGTTACGGAGGCGGGGGGGGAGGAGTAGGGGCATTTGGGTAACGTGGGCAGCGTGGTCTCCCTGTAACTAGGGATCGAGGCCCTGCCCTTTAGCCTCTTGGCATCATGCTACCGTAGCCGGCTGGTCCGAGCCAGCGCCCCGTAAGCGGGGTACAAGCCTCATAAGTCGCTCACCATTTCCCGTGCTCCCTCCAAGCAACTCTGTCCAGAGTCCCGTCCCGCTGCCTTGCCAGCTCCCCTGGAATTCCACAGCAAATCCTTCCGGCTTCTACCCCGCTTCGCTGCTGGACACGAGAGATGGCGCGGCAGTGGCTGGTGAGTTCCCTTTCCATCGCAGTTGGAAAGACAAGTGATCAGAAGCAGTACAGCTGTTGATCACACACAGCCAATGACGTCGAGTAATTTCACACTGCCCTTAATCGTCCAACTCTTGATGACTTTGCGTTAAGACTCTCGAAGGGCAACGTGCTGTAAGAGGAGAGGGGAAATGGGGTGATGCTGCCTTAGGAATAGGAGTTTCTGGGTAGTACGCTCACACGGGGAAGGCTTGGCAGGCGGTGGAACGCGGGCCCGCCTCGCTCGTTTATGCTCTCTTCGCCTTGGCGACGGGGAGCGGACCGGGCTCTGTCCTACGGCCGTCTTTATATCTTCTCTCTCTCTTTCCCTCCGCTTGCAGCGCAACCAAGAAGGGAAGACAAGAAGAAGGAGGAAGCCTCCAAGGACCTGCAAGCAAACGGGAGCGAAGAAAGCAAGTCAGCCAAGGCAGAGGAGAAGGAAAGGGACTCTGGACAGAGTGAGCCTCCCCCTCCCGACCCCTCCGCCCTCGCCCCTTAATTAAGGCTCGGGTCACAGGGGCGATGGAGCTTTCTAACAGCTTGAGCAGTGTGACCGCCCTGTAACTTAGGCTTCCGGTCTCTGCTCTCTCGGACGCTTGGCGTAATGCTCCTTTAATTGGCTAGTGAGAGGGACTCCCCTGCACTGAGGGCGCAAGTCCCGATCCTGTGGCTTAAGGGGGATATGGAGCTCCTCGGAACTCTGAGCCGCGTGACCGCCCTGTAATTCAGGGTAAGGTCTCTGCCCGCTTGCCCTTTCGGCATTATGGCCCGTTGGCAGTCTAGTCAGTTGGACAGCCCTGTAAGGAGGGTTCATGTCTCGAGCCTCTCTCTTTTATGGCACAGATTGAGCTCTTGGGACTCTTAAGCAGCGGGGCCTACCTGTAATTCAGGAGGAGGTCTCTGCCCTTTAGCTCCTTGGCATTAGGCTCCAGTAACTAGCCGATCTCCGGGGGCCGCCCTCTAACTGAGGTGACGGCGCAATCCCTCTGCTTTAGAAGGGATTAGGGCGATCTTCGTGCCATTGATCCTCTGACCTGCCTGTAATTTGGGTTCAGGTCTCTGCCCTCTTGCCCTTTCGGCACCGGGGGCTGTTGGTAGTCCAGCCGCTGCGACCCTCCTGTAACTGGGGTGTAGGTCGCCAATAATCAGGCCGCAGAGCCAGGTTTGGGCCATGGCCTGGGTGAGCCCCCTGTAAGCAGGATTCGGGCCTCTCCCCTGTTGTCTCGTACAAGAATGCTTGCTTTCTTGGGCTAGGCCCAGTGACCGGCCTCTAACTAGAGCGCGTCTCCATCCCCTTGCTTCTGCGGGGGTACGCATCTTTGAACTGCGTGGCCTCCCTGTACTCAGGGTTCAGGTCGGCCCTTTCGGCCTCCATAACACGACGCTCTTGCGGCTGGCAAGCGAGAGCGACTGCCCTGTAAGGAAGGGTGCCCGTCGCTTCTCCCTGAGTTCGGAGGCTCGTTCGACTTTCCGCTAGCTTGATCTGTTTCACCACCCTGTAAGGCAGGGTTCTGGTCGGCCCTTTTGGCCTCTTGCTACTAAGCGCTTGTGGCTGACTAGCGAAACGACTCCCCTGTAAGGAGGGTGCAAGTCACGTGGCCACGGCTTACGGGGGACATGGAGCTCTTTGGAACCCTGAGCAGTGTGACCTCCCTGTCATGAGGGCTCAGGTCTCACTTGGCAGTCTACTCAGCGTGACAACTGTGTAACCACGGAGCGTGTCACCAGCCTCCTTTTTCTATGGCGCACACTGAGGCTTTGGCTGCCTTGACCAGCGAGACCTCCCTGTAATTGAGGGCAAGGCCTCTGCCCCTTCCCACGTGGGCGTTAATGCGCCTTTAGTTGGTGAATTAGACTGACCACCCTGTAACTCAGGGGCTAGGTCGCCTCCCTCCCTGAGTTACGGAGGCGGGGGGGGAGGAGTAGGGGCATTTGGGTAACGTGGGCAGCGTGGTCTCCCTGTAACTAGGGATCGAGGCCCTGCCCTTTAGCCTCTTGGCATCATGCTACCGTAGCCGGCTGGTCCGAGCCAGCGCCCCGTAAGCGGGGTACAAGCCTCATAAGTCGCTCACCATTTCCCGTGCTCCCTCCAAGCAACTCTGTCCAGAGTCCCGTCCCGCTGCCTTGCCAGCTCCCCTGGAATTCCACAGCAAATCCTTCCGGCTTCTACCCCGCTTCGCTGCTGGACACGAGAGATGGCGCGGCAGTGGCTGGTGAGTTCCCTTTCCATCGCAGTTGGAAAGACAAGTGATCAGAAGCAGTACAGCTGTTGATCACACACAGCCAATGACGTCGAGTAATTTCACACTGCCCTTAATCGTCCAACTCTTGATGACTTTGCGTTAAGACTCTCGAAGGGCAACGTGCTGTAAGAGGAGAGGGGAAATGGGGTGATGCTGCCTTAGGAATAGGAGTTTCTGGGTAGTACGCTCACACGGGGAAGGCTTGGCAGGCGGTGGAACGCGGGCCCGCCTCGCTCGTTTATGCTCTCTTCGCCTTGGCGACGGGGAGCGGACCGGGCTCTGTCCTACGGCCGTCTTTATATCTTCTCTCTCTCTTTCCCTCCGCTTGCAGCGCAACCAAGAAGGGAAGACAAGAAGAAGGAGGAAGCCTCCAAGGACCTGCAAGCAAACGGGAGCGAAGAAAGCAAGTCAGCCAAGGCAGAGGAGAAGGAAAGGGACTCTGGACAGAGTGAGCCTCCCCCTCCCGACCCCTCCGCCCTCGCCCCTTAATTAAGGCTCGGGTCACAGGGGCGATGGAGCTTTCTAACAGCTTGAGCAGTGTGACCGCCCTGTAACTTAGGCTTCCGGTCTCTGCTCTCTCGGACGCTTGGCGTAATGCTCCTTTAATTGGCTAGTGAGAGGGACTCCCCTGCACTGAGGGCGCAAGTCCCGATCCTGTGGCTTAAGGGGGATATGGAGCTCCTCGGAACTCTGAGCCGCGTGACCGCCCTGTAATTCAGGGTAAGGTCTCTGCCCGCTTGCCCTTTCGGCATTATGGCCCGTTGGCAGTCTAGTCAGTTGGACAGCCCTGTAAGGAGGGTTCATGTCTCGAGCCTCTCTCTTTTATGGCACAGATTGAGCTCTTGGGACTCTTAAGCAGCGGGGCCTACCTGTAATTCAGGAGGAGGTCTCTGCCCTTTAGCTCCTTGGCATTAGGCTCCAGTAACTAGCCGATCTCCGGGGGCCGCCCTCTAACTGAGGTGACGGCGCAATCCCTCTGCTTTAGAAGGGATTAGGGCGATCTTCGTGCCATTGATCCTCTGACCTGCCTGTAATTTGGGTTCAGGTCTCTGCCCTCTTGCCCTTTCGGCACCGGGGGCTGTTGGTAGTCCAGCCGCTGCGACCCTCCTGTAACTGGGGTGTAGGTCGCCAATAATCAGGCCGCAGAGCCAGGTTTGGGCCATGGCCTGGGTGAGCCCCCTGTAAGCAGGATTCGGGCCTCTCCCCTGTTGTCTCGTACAAGAATGCTTGCTTTCTTGGGCTAGGCCCAGTGACCGGCCTCTAACTAGAGCGCGTCTCCATCCCCTTGCTTCTGCGGGGGTACGCATCTTTGAACTGCGTGGCCTCCCTGTACTCAGGGTTCAGGTCGGCCCTTTCGGCCTCCATAACACGACGCTCTTGCGGCTGGCAAGCGAGAGCGACTGCCCTGTAAGGAAGGGTGCCCGTCGCTTCTCCCTGAGTTCGGAGGCTCGTTCGACTTTCCGCTAGCTTGATCTGTTTCACCACCCTGTAAGGCAGGGTTCTGGTCGGCCCTTTTGGCCTCTTGCTACTAAGCGCTTGTGGCTGACTAGCGAAACGACTCCCCTGTAAGGAGGGTGCAAGTCACGTGGCCACGGCTTACGGGGGACATGGAGCTCTTTGGAACCCTGAGCAGTGTGACCTCCCTGTCATGAGGGCTCAGGTCTCACTTGGCAGTCTACTCAGCGTGACAACTGTGTAACCACGGTGCGTGTCACCAGCCTCCTTTTTCTATGGCGCACACTGAGGCTTTGGCTGCCTTGACCAGCGAGACCTCCCTGTAATTGAGGGCAAGGCCTCTGCCCCTTCCCACGTGGGCGTTAATGCGCCTTTAGTTGGTGAATTAGACTGACCACCCTGTAACTCAGGGGCTAGGTCGCCTCCCTCCCTGAGTTACGGAGGCGGGGGGGGAGGAGTAGGGGCATTTGGGTAACGTGGGCAGCGTGGTCTCCCTGTAACTAGGGATCGAGGCCCTGCCCTTTAGCCTCTTGGCATCATGCTACCGTAGCCGGCTGGTCCGAGCCAGCGCCCCGTAAGCGGGGTACAAGCCTCATAAGTCGCTCACCATTTCCCGTGCTCCCTCCAAGCAACTCTGTCCAGAGTCCCGTCCCGCTGCCTTGCCAGCTCCCCTGGAATTCCACAGCAAATCCTTCCGGCTTCTACCCCGCTTCGCTGCTGGACACGAGAGATGGCGCGGCAGTGGCTGGTGAGTTCCCTTTCCATCGCAGTTGGAAAGACAAGTGATCAGAAGCAGTACAGCTGTTGATCACACACAGCCAATGACGTCGAGTAATTTCACACTGCCCTTAATCGTCCAACTCTTGATGACTTTGCGTTAAGACTCTCGAAGGGCAACGTGCTGTAAGAGGAGAGGGGAAATGGGGTGATGCTGCCTTAGGAATAGGAGTTTCTGGGTAGTACGCTCACACGGGGAAGGCTTGGCAGGCGGTGGAACGCGGGCCCGCCTCGCTCGTTTATGCTCTCTTCGCCTTGGCGACGGGGAGCGGACCGGGCTCTGTCCTACGGCCGTCTTTATATCTTCTCTCTCTCTTTCCCTCCGCTTGCAGCGCAACCAAGAAGGGAAGACAAGAAGAAGGAGGAAGCCTCCAAGGACCTGCAAGCAAACGGGAGCGAAGAAAGCAAGTCAGCCAAGGCAGAGGAGAAGGAAAGGGACTCTGGACAGAGTGAGCCTCCCCCTCCCGACCCCTCCGCCCTCGCCCCTTAATTAAGGCTCGGGTCACAGGGGCGATGGAGCTTTCTAACAGCTTGAGCAGTGTGACCGCCCTGTAACTTAGGCTTCCGGTCTCTGCTCTCTCGGACGCTTGGCGTAATGCTCCTTTAATTGGCTAGTGAGAGGGACTCCCCTGCACTGAGGGCGCAAGTCCCGATCCTGTGGCTTAAGGGGGATATGGAGCTCCTCGGAACTCTGAGCCGCGTGACCGCCCTGTAATTCAGGGTAAGGTCTCTGCCCGCTTGCCCTTTCGGCATTATGGCCCGTTGGCAGTCTAGTCAGTTGGACAGCCCTGTAAGGAGGGTTCATGTCTCGAGCCTCTCTCTTTTATGGCACAGATTGAGCTCTTGGGACTCTTAAGCAGCGGGGCCTACCTGTAATTCAGGAGGAGGTCTCTGCCCTTTAGCTCCTTGGCATTAGGCTCCAGTAACTAGCCGATCTCCGGGGGCCGCCCTCTAACTGAGGTGACGGCGCAATCCCTCTGCTTTAGAAGGGATTAGGGCGATCTTCGTGCCATTGATCCTCTGACCTGCCTGTAATTTGGGTTCAGGTCTCTGCCCTCTTGCCCTTTCGGCACCGGGGGCTGTTGGTAGTCCAGCCGCTGCGACCCTCCTGTAACTGGGGTGTAGGTCGCCAATAATCAGGCCGCAGAGCCAGGTTTGGGCCATGGCCTGGGTGAGCCCCCTGTAAGCAGGATTCGGGCCTCTCCCCTGTTGTCTCGTACAAGAATGCTTGCTTTCTTGGGCTAGGCCCAGTGACCGGCCTCTAACTAGAGCGCGTCTCCATCCCCTTGCTTCTGCGGGGGTACGCATCTTTGAACTGCGTGGCCTCCCTGTACTCAGGGTTCAGGTCGGCCCTTTCGGCCTCCATAACACGACGCTCTTGCGGCTGGCAAGCGAGAGCGACTGCCCTGTAAGGAAGGGTGCCCGTCGCTTCTCCCTGAGTTCGGAGGCTCGTTCGACTTTCCGCTAGCTTGATCTGTTTCACCACCCTGTAAGGCAGGGTTCTGGTCGGCCCTTTTGGCCTCTTGCTACTAAGCGCTTGTGGCTGACTAGCGAAACGACTCCCCTGTAAGGAGGGTGCAAGTCACGTGGCCACGGCTTACGGGGGACATGGAGCTCTTTGGAACCCTGAGCAGTGTGACCTCCCTGTCATGAGGGCTCAGGTCTCACTTGGCAGTCTACTCAGCGTGACAACTGTGTAACCACGGAGCGTGTCACCAGCCTCCTTTTTCTATGGCGCACACTGAGGCTTTGGCTGCCTTGACCAGCGAGACCTCCCTGTAATTGAGGGCAAGGCCTCTGCCCCTTCCCACGTGGGCGTTAATGCGCCTTTAGTTGGTGAATTAGACTGACCACCCTGTAACTCAGGGGCTAGGTCGCCTCCCTCCCTGAGTTACGGAGGCGGGGGGGGAGGAGTAGGGGCATTTGGGTAACGTGGGCAGCGTGGTCTCCCTGTAACTAGGGATCGAGGCCCTGCCCTTTAGCCTCTTGGCATCATGCTACCGTAGCCGGCTGGTCCGAGCCAGCGCCCCGTAAGCGGGGTACAAGCCTCATAAGTCGCTCACCATTTCCCGTGCTCCCTCCAAGCAACTCTGTCCAGAGTCCCGTCCCGCTGCCTTGCCAGCTCCCCTGGAATTCCACAGCAAATCCTTCCGGCTTCTACCCCGCTTCGCTGCTGGACACGAGAGATGGCGCGGCAGTGGCTGGTGAGTTCCCTTTCCATCGCAGTTGGAAAGACAAGTGATCAGAAGCAGTACAGCTGTTGATCACACACAGCCAATGACGTCGAGTAATTTCACACTGCCCTTAATCGTCCAACTCTTGATGACTTTGCGTTAAGACTCTCGAAGGGCAACGTGCTGTAAGAGGAGAGGGGAAATGGGGTGATGCTGCCTTAGGAATAGGAGTTTCTGGGTAGTACGCTCACACGGGGAAGGCTTGGCAGGCGGTGGAACGCGGGCCCGCCTCGCTCGTTTATGCTCTCTTCGCCTTGGCGACGGGGAGCGGACCGGGCTCTGTCCTACGGCCGTCTTTATATCTTCTCTCTCTCTTTCCCTCCGCTTGCAGCGCAACCAAGAAGGGAAGACAAGAAGAAGGAGGAAGCCTCCAAGGACCTGCAAGCAAACGGGAGCGAAGAAAGCAAGTCAGCCAAGGCAGAGGAGAAGGAAAGGGACTCTGGACAGAGTGAGCCTCCCCCTCCCGACCCCTCCGCCCTCGCCCCTTAATTAAGGCTCGGGTCACAGGGGCGATGGAGCTTTCTAACAGCTTGAGCAGTGTGACCGCCCTGTAACTTAGGCTTCCGGTCTCTGCTCTCTCGGACGCTTGGCGTAATGCTCCTTTAATTGGCTAGTGAGAGGGACTCCCCTGCACTGAGGGCGCAAGTCCCGATCCTGTGGCTTAAGGGGGATATGGAGCTCCTCGGAACTCTGAGCCGCGTGACCGCCCTGTAATTCAGGGTAAGGTCTCTGCCCGCTTGCCCTTTCGGCATTATGGCCCGTTGGCAGTCTAGTCAGTTGGACAGCCCTGTAAGGAGGGTTCATGTCTCGAGCCTCTCTCTTTTATGGCACAGATTGAGCTCTTGGGACTCTTAAGCAGCGGGGCCTACCTGTAATTCAGGAGGAGGTCTCTGCCCTTTAGCTCCTTGGCATTAGGCTCCAGTAACTAGCCGATCTCCGGGGGCCGCCCTCTAACTGAGGTGACGGCGCAATCCCTCTGCTTTAGAAGGGATTAGGGCGATCTTCGTGCCATTGATCCTCTGACCTGCCTGTAATTTGGGTTCAGGTCTCTGCCCTCTTGCCCTTTCGGCACCGGGGGCTGTTGGTAGTCCAGCCGCTGCGACCCTCCTGTAACTGGGGTGTAGGTCGCCAATAATCAGGCCGCAGAGCCAGGTTTGGGCCATGGCCTGGGTGAGCCCCCTGTAAGCAGGATTCGGGCCTCTCCCCTGTTGTCTCGTACAAGAATGCTTGCTTTCTTGGGCTAGGCCCAGTGACCGGCCTCTAACTAGAGCGCGTCTCCATCCCCTTGCTTCTGCGGGGGTACGCATCTTTGAACTGCGTGGCCTCCCTGTACTCAGGGTTCAGGTCGGCCCTTTCGGCCTCCATAACACGACGCTCTTGCGGCTGGCAAGCGAGAGCGACTGCCCTGTAAGGAAGGGTGCCCGTCGCTTCTCCCTGAGTTCGGAGGCTCGTTCGACTTTCCGCTAGCTTGATCTGTTTCACCACCCTGTAAGGCAGGGTTCTGGTCGGCCCTTTTGGCCTCTTGCTACTAAGCGCTTGTGGCTGACTAGCGAAACGACTCCCCTGTAAGGAGGGTGCAAGTCACGTGGCCACGGCTTACGGGGGACATGGAGCTCTTTGGAACCCTGAGCAGTGTGACCTCCCTGTCATGAGGGCTCAGGTCTCACTTGGCAGTCTACTCAGCGTGACAACTGTGTAACCACGGAGCGTGTCACCAGCCTCCTTTTTCTATGGCGCACACTGAGGCTTTGGCTGCCTTGACCAGCGAGACCTCCCTGTAATTGAGGGCAAGGCCTCTGCCCCTTCCCACGTGGGCGTTAATGCGCCTTTAGTTGGTGAATTAGACTGACCACCCTGTAACTCAGGGGCTAGGTCGCCTCCCTCCCTGAGTTACGGAGGCGGGGGGGGAGGAGTAGGGGCATTTGGGTAACGTGGGCAGCGTGGTCTCCCTGTAACTAGGGATCGAGGCCCTGCCCTTTAGCCTCTTGGCATCATGCTACCGTAGCCGGCTGGTCCGAGCCAGCGCCCCGTAAGCGGGGTACAAGCCTCATAAGTCGCTCACCATTTCCCGTGCTCCCTCCAAGCAACTCTGTCCAGAGTCCCGTCCCGCTGCCTTGCCAGCTCCCCTGGAATTCCACAGCAAATCCTTCCGGCTTCTACCCCGCTTCGCTGCTGGACACGAGAGATGGCGCGGCAGTGGCTGGTGAGTTCCCTTTCCATCGCAGTTGGAAAGACAAGTGATCAGAAGCAGTACAGCTGTTGATCACACACAGCCAATGACGTCGAGTAATTTCACACTGCCCTTAATCGTCCAACTCTTGATGACTTTGCGTTAAGACTCTCGAAGGGCAACGTGCTGTAAGAGGAGAGGGGAAATGGGGTGATGCTGCCTTAGGAATAGGAGTTTCTGGGTAGTACGCTCACACGGGGAAGGCTTGGCAGGCGGTGGAACGCGGGCCCGCCTCGCTCGTTTATGCTCTCTTCGCCTTGGCGACGGGGAGCGGACCGGGCTCTGTCCTACGGCCGTCTTTATATCTTCTCTCTCTCTTTCCCTCCGCTTGCAGCGCAACCAAGAAGGGAAGACAAGAAGAAGGAGGAAGCCTCCAAGGACCTGCAAGCAAACGGGAGCGAAGAAAGCAAGTCAGCCAAGGCAGAGGAGAAGGAAAGGGACTCTGGACAGAGTGAGCCTCCCCCTCCCGACCCCTCCGCCCTCGCCCCTTAATTAAGGCTCGGGTCACAGGGGCGATGGAGCTTTCTAACAGCTTGAGCAGTGTGACCGCCCTGTAACTTAGGCTTCCGGTCTCTGCTCTCTCGGACGCTTGGCGTAATGCTCCTTTAATTGGCTAGTGAGAGGGACTCCCCTGCACTGAGGGCGCAAGTCCCGATCCTGTGGCTTAAGGGGGATATGGAGCTCCTCGGAACTCTGAGCCGCGTGACCGCCCTGTAATTCAGGGTAAGGTCTCTGCCCGCTTGCCCTTTCGGCATTATGGCCCGTTGGCAGTCTAGTCAGTTGGACAGCCCTGTAAGGAGGGTTCATGTCTCGAGCCTCTCTCTTTTATGGCACAGATTGAGCTCTTGGGACTCTTAAGCAGCGGGGCCTACCTGTAATTCAGGAGGAGGTCTCTGCCCTTTAGCTCCTTGGCATTAGGCTCCAGTAACTAGCCGATCTCCGGGGGCCGCCCTCTAACTGAGGTGACGGCGCAATCCCTCTGCTTTAGAAGGGATTAGGGCGATCTTCGTGCCATTGATCCTCTGACCTGCCTGTAATTTGGGTTCAGGTCTCTGCCCTCTTGCCCTTTCGGCACCGGGGGCTGTTGGTAGTCCAGCCGCTGCGACCCTCCTGTAACTGGGGTGTAGGTCGCCAATAATCAGGCCGCAGAGCCAGGTTTGGGCCATGGCCTGGGTGAGCCCCCTGTAAGCAGGATTCGGGCCTCTCCCCTGTTGTCTCGTACAAGAATGCTTGCTTTCTTGGGCTAGGCCCAGTGACCGGCCTCTAACTAGAGCGCGTCTCCATCCCCTTGCTTCTGCGGGGGTACGCATCTTTGAACTGCGTGGCCTCCCTGTACTCAGGGTTCAGGTCGGCCCTTTCGGCCTCCATAACACGACGCTCTTGCGGCTGGCAAGCGAGAGCGACTGCCCTGTAAGGAAGGGTGCCCGTCGCTTCTCCCTGAGTTCGGAGGCTCGTTCGACTTTCCGCTAGCTTGATCTGTTTCACCACCCTGTAAGGCAGGGTTCTGGTCGGCCCTTTTGGCCTCTTGCTACTAAGCGCTTGTGGCTGACTAGCGAAACGACTCCCCTGTAAGGAGGGTGCAAGTCACGTGGCCACGGCTTACGGGGGACATGGAGCTCTTTGGAACCCTGAGCAGTGTGACCTCCCTGTCATGAGGGCTCAGGTCTCACTTGGCAGTCTACTCAGCGTGACAACTGTGTAACCACGGAGCGTGTCACCAGCCTCCTTTTTCTATGGCGCACACTGAGGCTTTGGCTGCCTTGACCAGCGAGACCTCCCTGTAATTGAGGGCAAGGCCTCTGCCCCTTCCCACGTGGGCGTTAATGCGCCTTTAGTTGGTGAATTAGACTGACCACCCTGTAACTCAGGGGCTAGGTCGCCTCCCTCCCTGAGTTACGGAGGCGGGGGGGGAGGAGTAGGGGCATTTGGGTAACGTGGGCAGCGTGGTCTCCCTGTAACTAGGGATCGAGGCCCTGCCCTTTAGCCTCTTGGCATCATGCTACCGTAGCCGGCTGGTCCGAGCCAGCGCCCCGTAAGCGGGGTACAAGCCTCATAAGTCGCTCACCATTTCCCGTGCTCCCTCCAAGCAACTCTGTCCAGAGTCCCGTCCCGCTGCCTTGCCAGCTCCCCTGGAATTCCACAGCAAATCCTTCCGGCTTCTACCCCGCTTCGCTGCTGGACACGAGAGATGGCGCGGCAGTGGCTGGTGAGTTCCCTTTCCATCGCAGTTGGAAAGACAAGTGATCAGAAGCAGTACAGCTGTTGATCACACACAGCCAATGACGTCGAGTAATTTCACACTGCCCTTAATCGTCCAACTCTTGATGACTTTGCGTTAAGACTCTCGAAGGGCAACGTGCTGTAAGAGGAGAGGGGAAATGGGGTGATGCTGCCTTAGGAATAGGAGTTTCTGGGTAGTACGCTCACACGGGGAAGGCTTGGCAGGCGGTGGAACGCGGGCCCGCCTCGCTCGTTTATGCTCTCTTCGCCTTGGCGACGGGGAGCGGACCGGGCTCTGTCCTACGGCCGTCTTTATATCTTCTCTCTCTCTTTCCCTCCGCTTGCAGCGCAACCAAGAAGGGAAGACAAGAAGAAGGAGGAAGCCTCCAAGGACCTGCAAGCAAACGGGAGCGAAGAAAGCAAGTCAGCCAAGGCAGAGGAGAAGGAAAGGGACTCTGGACAGAGTGAGCCTCCCCCTCCCGACCCCTCCGCCCTCGCCCCTTAATTAAGGCTCGGGTCACAGGGGCGATGGAGCTTTCTAACAGCTTGAGCAGTGTGACCGCCCTGTAACTTAGGCTTCCGGTCTCTGCTCTCTCGGACGCTTGGCGTAATGCTCCTTTAATTGGCTAGTGAGAGGGACTCCCCTGCACTGAGGGCGCAAGTCCCGATCCTGTGGCTTAAGGGGGATATGGAGCTCCTCGGAACTCTGAGCCGCGTGACCGCCCTGTAATTCAGGGTAAGGTCTCTGCCCGCTTGCCCTTTCGGCATTATGGCCCGTTGGCAGTCTAGTCAGTTGGACAGCCCTGTAAGGAGGGTTCATGTCTCGAGCCTCTCTCTTTTATGGCACAGATTGAGCTCTTGGGACTCTTAAGCAGCGGGGCCTACCTGTAATTCAGGAGGAGGTCTCTGCCCTTTAGCTCCTTGGCATTAGGCTCCAGTAACTAGCCGATCTCCGGGGGCCGCCCTCTAACTGAGGTGACGGCGCAATCCCTCTGCTTTAGAAGGGATTAGGGCGATCTTCGTGCCATTGATCCTCTGACCTGCCTGTAATTTGGGTTCAGGTCTCTGCCCTCTTGCCCTTTCGGCACCGGGGGCTGTTGGTAGTCCAGCCGCTGCGACCCTCCTGTAACTGGGGTGTAGGTCGCCAATAATCAGGCCGCAGAGCCAGGTTTGGGCCATGGCCTGGGTGAGCCCCCTGTAAGCAGGATTCGGGCCTCTCCCCTGTTGTCTCGTACAAGAATGCTTGCTTTCTTGGGCTAGGCCCAGTGACCGGCCTCTAACTAGAGCGCGTCTCCATCCCCTTGCTTCTGCGGGGGTACGCATCTTTGAACTGCGTGGCCTCCCTGTACTCAGGGTTCAGGTCGGCCCTTTCGGCCTCCATAACACGACGCTCTTGCGGCTGGCAAGCGAGAGCGACTGCCCTGTAAGGAAGGGTGCCCGTCGCTTCTCCCTGAGTTCGGAGGCTCGTTCGACTTTCCGCTAGCTTGATCTGTTTCACCACCCTGTAAGGCAGGGTTCTGGTCGGCCCTTTTGGCCTCTTGCTACTAAGCGCTTGTGGCTGACTAGCGAAACGACTCCCCTGTAAGGAGGGTGCAAGTCACGTGGCCACGGCTTACGGGGGACATGGAGCTCTTTGGAACCCTGAGCAGTGTGACCTCCCTGTCATGAGGGCTCAGGTCTCACTTGGCAGTCTACTCAGCGTGACAACTGTGTAACCACGGAGCGTGTCACCAGCCTCCTTTTTCTATGGCGCACACTGAGGCTTTGGCTGCCTTGACCAGCGAGACCTCCCTGTAATTGAGGGCAAGGCCTCTGCCCCTTCCCACGTGGGCGTTAATGCGCTTTTAGTTGGTGAATTAGACTGACCACCCTGTAACTCAGGGGCTAGGTCGCCTCCCTCCCTGAGTTACGGAGGCGGGGGGGGAGGAGTAGGGGCATTTGGGTAACGTGGGCAGCGTGGTCTCCCTGTAACTAGGGATCGAGGCCCTGCCCTTTAGCCTCTTGGCATCATGCTACCGTAGCCGGCTGGTCCGAGCCAGCGCCCCGTAAGCGGGGTACAAGCCTCATAAGTCGCTCACCATTTCCCGTGCTCCCTCCAAGCAACTCTGTCCAGAGTCCCGTCCCGCTGCCTTGCCAGCTCCCCTGGAATTCCACAGCAAATCCTTCCGGCTTCTACCCCGCTTCGCTGCTGGACACGAGAGATGGCGCGGCAGTGGCTGGTGAGTTCCCTTTCCATCGCAGTTGGAAAGACAAGTGATCAGAAGCAGTACAGCTGTTGATCACACACAGCCAATGACGTCGAGTAATTTCACACTGCCCTTAATCGTCCAACTCTTGATGACTTTGCGTTAAGACTCTCGAAGGGCAACGTGCTGTAAGAGGAGAGGGGAAATGGGGTGATGCTGCCTTAGGAATAGGAGTTTCTGGGTAGTACGCTCACACGGGGAAGGCTTGGCAGGCGGTGGAACGCGGGCCCGCCTCGCTCGTTTATGCTCTCTTCGCCTTGGCGACGGGGAGCGGACCGGGCTCTGTCCTACGGCCGTCTTTATATCTTCTCTCTCTCTTTCCCTCCGCTTGCAGCGCAACCAAGAAGGGAAGACAAGAAGAAGGAGGAAGCCTCCAAGGACCTGCAAGCAAACGGGAGCGAAGAAAGCAAGTCAGCCAAGGCAGAGGAGAAGGAAAGGGACTCTGGACAGAGTGAGCCTCCCCCTCCCGACCCCTCCGCCCTCGCCCCTTAATTAAGGCTCGGGTCACAGGGGCGATGGAGCTTTCTAACAGCTTGAGCAGTGTGACCGCCCTGTAACTTAGGCTTCCGGTCTCTGCTCTCTCGGACGCTTGGCGTAATGCTCCTTTAATTGGCTAGTGAGAGGGACTCCCCTGCACTGAGGGCGCAAGTCCCGATCCTGTGGCTTAAGGGGGATATGGAGCTCCTCGGAACTCTGAGCCGCGTGACCGCCCTGTAATTCAGGGTAAGGTCTCTGCCCGCTTGCCCTTTCGGCATTATGGCCCGTTGGCAGTCTAGTCAGTTGGACAGCCCTGTAAGGAGGGTTCATGTCTCGAGCCTCTCTCTTTTATGGCACAGATTGAGCTCTTGGGACTCTTAAGCAGCGGGGCCTACCTGTAATTCAGGAGGAGGTCTCTGCCCTTTAGCTCCTTGGCATTAGGCTCCAGTAACTAGCCGATCTCCGGGGGCCGCCCTCTAACTGAGGTGACGGCGCAATCCCTCTGCTTTAGAAGGGATTAGGGCGATCTTCGTGCCATTGATCCTCTGACCTGCCTGTAATTTGGGTTCAGGTCTCTGCCCTCTTGCCCTTTCGGCACCGGGGGCTGTTGGTAGTCCAGCCGCTGCGACCCTCCTGTAACTGGGGTGTAGGTCGCCAATAATCAGGCCGCAGAGCCAGGTTTGGGCCATGGCCTGGGTGAGCCCCCTGTAAGCAGGATTCGGGCCTCTCCCCTGTTGTCTCGTACAAGAATGCTTGCTTTCTTGGGCTAGGCCCAGTGACCGGCCTCTAACTAGAGCGCGTCTCCATCCCCTTGCTTCTGCGGGGGTACGCATCTTTGAACTGCGTGGCCTCCCTGTACTCAGGGTTCAGGTCGGCCCTTTCGGCCTCCATAACACGACGCTCTTGCGGCTGGCAAGCGAGAGCGACTGCCCTGTAAGGAAGGGTGCCCGTCGCTTCTCCCTGAGTTCGGAGGCTCGTTCGACTTTCCGCTAGCTTGATCTGTTTCACCACCCTGTAAGGCAGGGTTCTGGTCGGCCCTTTTGGCCTCTTGCTACTAAGCGCTTGTGGCTGACTAGCGAAACGACTCCCCTGTAAGGAGGGTGCAAGTCACGTGGCCACGGCTTACGGGGGACATGGAGCTCTTTGGAACCCTGAGCAGTGTGACCTCCCTGTCATGAGGGCTCAGGTCTCACTTGGCAGTCTACTCAGCGTGACAACTGTGTAACCACGGAGCGTGTCACCAGCCTCCTTTTTCTATGGCGCACACTGAGGCTTTGGCTGCCTTGACCAGCGAGACCTCCCTGTAATTGAGGGCAAGGCCTCTGCCCCTTCCCACGTGGGCGTTAATGCGCCTTTAGTTGGTGAATTAGACTGACCACCCTGTAACTCAGGGGCTAGGTCGCCTCCCTCCCTGAGTTACGGAGGCGGGGGGGGAGGAGTAGGGGCATTTGGGTAACGTGGGCAGCGTGGTCTCCCTGTAACTAGGGATCGAGGCCCTGCCCTTTAGCCTCTTGGCATCATGCTACCGTAGCCGGCTGGTCCGAGCCAGCGCCCCGTAAGCGGGGTACAAGCCTCATAAGTCGCTCACCATTTCCCGTGCTCCCTCCAAGCAACTCTGTCCAGAGTCCCGTCCCGCTGCCTTGCCAGCTCCCCTGGAATTCCACAGCAAATCCTTCCGGCTTCTACCCCGCTTCGCTGCTGGACACGAGAGATGGCGCGGCAGTGGCTGGTGAGTTCCCTTTCCATCGCAGTTGGAAAGACAAGTGATCAGAAGCAGTACAGCTGTTGATCACACACAGCCAATGACGTCGAGTAATTTCACACTGCCCTTAATCGTCCAACTCTTGATGACTTTGCGTTAAGACTCTCGAAGGGCAACGTGCTGTAAGAGGAGAGGGGAAATGGGGTGATGCTGCCTTAGGAATAGGAGTTTCTGGGTAGTACGCTCACACGGGGAAGGCTTGGCAGGCGGTGGAACGCGGGCCCGCCTCGCTCGTTTATGCTCTCTTCGCCTTGGCGACGGGGAGCGGACCAGGCTCTGTCCTACGGCCGTCTTTATATCTTCTCTCTCTCTTTCCCTCCGCTTGCAGCGCAACCAAGAAGGGAAGACAAGAAGAAGGAGGAAGCCTCCAAGGACCTGCAAGCAAACGGGAGCGAAGAAAGCAAGTCAGCCAAGGCAGAGGAGAAGGAAAGGGACTCTGGACAGAGTGAGCCTCCCCCTCCCGACCCCTCCGCCCTCGCCCCTTAATTAAGGCTCGGGTCACAGGGGCGATGGAGCTTTCTAACAGCTTGAGCAGTGTGACCGCCCTGTAACTTAGGCTTCCGGTCTCTGCTCTCTCGGCCGCTTGGCGTAATGCTCCTTTAATTGGCTAGTGAGAGGGACTCCCCTGCACTGAGGGCGCAAGTCCCGATCCTGTGGCTTAAGGGGGATATGGAGCTCCTCGGAACTCTGAGCCGCGTGACCGCCCTGTAATTCAGGGTAAGGTCTCTGCCCGCTTGCCCTTTCGGCATTATGGCCCGTTGGCAGTCTAGTCAGTTGGACAGCCCTGTAAGGAGGGTTCATGTCTCGAGCCTCTCTCTTTTATGGCACAGATTGAGCTCTTGGGACTCTTAAGCAGCGGGGCCTACCTGTAATTCAGGAGGAGGTCTCTGCCCTTTAGCTCCTTGGCATTAGGCTCCAGTAACTAGCCGATCTCCGGGGGCCGCCCTCTAACTGAGGTGACGGCGCAATCCCTCTGCTTTAGAAGGGATTAGGGCGATCTTCGTGCCATTGATCCTCTGACCTGCCTGTAATTTGGGTTCAGGTCTCTGCCCTCTTGCCCTTTCGGCACCGGGGGCTGTTGGTAGTCCAGCCGCTGCGACCCTCCTGTAACTGGGGTGTAGGTCGCCAATAATCAGGCCGCAGAGCCAGGTTTGGGCCATGGCCTGGGTGAGCCCCCTGTAAGCAGGATTCGGGCCTCTCCCCTGTTGTCTCGTACAAGAATGCTTGCTTTCTTGGGCTAGGCCCAGTGACCGGCCTCTAACTAGAGCGCGTCTCCATCCCCTTGCTTCTGCGGGGGTACGCATCTTTGAACTGCGTGGCCTCCCTGTACTCAGGGTTCAGGTCGGCCCTTTCGGCCTCCATAACACGACGCTCTTGCGGCTGGCAAGCGAGAGCGACTGCCCTGTAAGGAAGGGTGCCCGTCGCTTCTCCCTGAGTTCGGAGGCTCGTTCGACTTTCCGCTAGCTTGATCTGTTTCACCACCCTGTAAGGCAGGGTTCTGGTCGGCCCTTTTGGCCTCTTGCTACTAAGCGCTTGTGGCTGACTAGCGAAACGACTCCCCTGTAAGGAGGGTGCAAGTCACGTGGCCACGGCTTACGGGGGACATGGAGCTCTTTGGAACCCTGAGCAGTGTGACCTCCCTGTCATGAGGGCTCAGGTCTCACTTGGCAGTCTACTCAGCGTGACAACTGTGTAACCACGGTGCGTGTCACCAGCCTCCTTTTTCTATGGCGCACACTGAGGCTTTGGCTGCCTTGACCAGCGAGACCTCCCTGTAATTGAGGGCAAGGCCTCTGCCCCTTCCCACGTGGGCGTTAATGCGCCTTTAGTTGGTGAATTAGACTGACCACCCTGTAACTCAGGGGCTAGGTCGCCTCCCTCCCTGAGTTACGGAGGCGGGGGGGGAGGAGTAGGGGCATTTGGGTAACGTGGGCAGCGTGGTCTCCCTGTAACTAGGGATCGAGGCCCTGCCCTTTAGCCTCTTGGCATCATGCTACCGTAGCCGGCTGGTCCGAGCCAGCGCCCCGTAAGCGGGGTACAAGCCTCATAAGTCGCTCACCATTTCCCGTGCTCCCTCCAAGCAACTCTGTCCAGAGTCCCGTCCCGCTGCCTTGCCAGCTCCCCTGGAATTCCACAGCAAATCCTTCCGGCTTCTACCCCACTTCGCTGCTGGACACGAGAGATGGCGCGGCAGTGGCTGGTGAGTTCCCTTTCCATCGCAGTTGGAAAGACAAGTGATCAGAAGCAGTACAGCTGTTGATCACACACAGCCAATGACGTCGAGTAATTTCACACTGCCCTTAATCGTCCAACTCTTGATGACTTTGCGTTAAGACTCTCGAAGGGCAACGTGCTGTAAGAGGAGAGGGGAAATGGGGTGATGCTGCCTTAGGAATAGGAGTTTCTGGGTAGTACGCTCACACGGGGAAGGCTTGGCAGGCGGTGGAACGCGGGCCCGCCTCGCTCGTTTATGCTCTCTTCGCCTTGGCGACGGGGAGCGGACCGGGCTCTGTCCTACGGCCGTCTTTATATCTTCTCTCTCTCTTTCCCTCCGCTTGCAGCGCAACCAAGAAGGGAAGACAAGAAGAAGGAGGAAGCCTCCAAGGACCTGCAAGCAAACGGGAGCGAAGAAAGCAAGTCAGCCAAGGCAGAGGAGAAGGAAAGGGACTCTGGACAGAGTGAGCCTCCCCCTCCCGACCCCTCCGCCCTCGCCCCTTAATTAAGGCTCGGGTCACAGGGGCGATGGAGCTTTCTAACAGCTTGAGCAGTGTGACCGCCCTGTAACTTAGGCTTCCGGTCTCTGCTCTCTCGGACGCTTGGCGTAATGCTCCTTTAATTGGCTAGTGAGAGGGACTCCCCTGCACTGAGGGCGCAAGTCCCGATCCTGTGGCTTAAGGGGGATATGGAGCTCCTCGGAACTCTGAGCCGCGTGACCGCCCTGTAATTCAGGGTAAGGTCTCTGCCCGCTTGCCCTTTCGGCATTATGGCCCGTTGGCAGTCTAGTCAGTTGGACAGCCCTGTAAGGAGGGTTCATGTCTCGAGCCTCTCTCTTTTATGGCACAGATTGAGCTCTTGGGACTCTTAAGCAGCGGGGCCTACCTGTAATTCAGGAGGAGGTCTCTGCCCTTTAACTCCTTGGCATTAGGCTCCAGTAACTAGCCGATCTCCGGGGGCCGCCCTCTAACTGAGGTGACGGCGCAATCCCTCTGCTTTAGAAGGGATTAGGGCGATCTTCGTGCCATTGATCCTCTGACCTGCCTGTAATTTGGGTTCAGGTCTCTGCCCTCTTGCCCTTTCGGCACCGGGGGCTGTTGGTAGTCCAGCCGCTGCGACCCTCCTGTAACTGGGGTGTAGGTCGCCAATAATCAGGCCGCAGAGCCAGGTTTGGGCCATGGCCTGGGTGAGCCCCCTGTAAGCAGGATTCGGGCCTCTCCCCTGTTGTCTCGTACAAGAATGCTTGCTTTCTTGGGCTAGGCCCAGTGACCGGCCTCTAACTAGAGCGCGTCTCCATCCCCTTGCTTCTGCGGGGGTACGCATCTTTGAACTGCGTGGCCTCCCTGTACTCAGGGTTCAGGTCGGCCCTTTCGGCCTCCATAACACGACGCTCTTGCGGCTGGCAAGCGAGAGCGACTGCCCTGTAAGGAAGGGTGCCCGTCGCTTCTCCCTGAGTTCGGAGGCTCGTTCGACTTTCCGCTAGCTTGATCTGTTTCACCACCCTGTAAGGCAGGGTTCTGGTCGGCCCTTTTGGCCTCTTGCTACTAAGCGCTTGTGGCTGACTAGCGAAACGACTCCCCTGTAAGGAGGGTGCAAGTCACGTGGCCACGGCTTACGGGGGACATGGAGCTCTTTGGAACCCTGAGCAGTGTGACCTCCCTGTCATGAGGGCTCAGGTCTCACTTGGCAGTCTACTCAGCGTGACAACTGTGTAACCACGGAGCGTGTCACCAGCCTCCTTTTTCTATGGCGCACACTGAGGCTTTGGCTGCCTTGACCAGCGAGACCTCCCTGTAATTGAGGGCAAGGCCTCTGCCCCTTCCCACGTGGGCGTTAATGCGCCTTTAGTTGGTGAATTAGACTGACCACCCTGTAACTCAGGGGCTAGGTCGCCTCCCTCCCTGAGTTACGGAGGCGGGGGGGGAGGAGTAGGGGCATTTGGGTAACGTGGGCAGCGTGGTCTCCCTGTAACTAGGGATCGAGGCCCTGCCCTTTAGCCTCTTGGCATCATGCTACCGTAGCCGGCTGGTCCGAGCCAGCGCCCCGTAAGCGGGGTACAAGCCTCATAAGTCGCTCACCATTTCCCGTGCTCCCTCCAAGCAACTCTGTCCAGAGTCCCGTCCCGCTGCCTTGCCAGCTCCCCTGGAATTCCACAGCAAATCCTTCCGGCTTCTACCCCGCTTCGCTGCTGGACACGAGAGATGGCGCGGCAGTGGCTGGTGAGTTCCCTTTCCATCGCAGTTGGAAAGACAAGTGATCAGAAGCAGTACAGCTGTTGATCACACACAGCCAATGACGTCGAGTAATTTCACACTGCCCTTAATCGTCCAACTCTTGATGACTTTGCGTTAAGACTCTCGAAGGGCAACGTGCTGTAAGAGGAGAGGGGAAATGGGGTGATGCTGCCTTAGGAATAGGAGTTTCTGGGTAGTACGCTCACACGGGGAAGGCTTGGCAGGCGGTGGAACGCGGGCCCGCCTCGCTCGTTTATGCTCTCTTCGCCTTGGCGACGGGGAGCGGACCGGGCTCTGTCCTACGGCCGTCTTTATATCTTCTCTCTCTCTTTCCCTCCGCTTGCAGCGCAACCAAGAAGGGAAGACAAGAAGAAGGAGGAAGCCTCCAAGGACCTGCAAGCAAACGGGAGCGAAGAAAGCAAGTCAGCCAAGGCAGAGGAGAAGGAAAGGGACTCTGGACAGAGTGAGCCTCCCCCTCCCGACCCCTCCGCCCTCGCCCCTTAATTAAGGCTCGGGTCACAGGGGCGATGGAGCTTTCTAACAGCTTGAGCAGTGTGACCGCCCTGTAACTTAGGCTTCCGGTCTCTGCTCTCTCGGACGCTTGGCGTAATGCTCCTTTAATTGGCTAGTGAGAGGGACTCCCCTGCACTGAGGGCGCAAGTCCCGATCCTGTGGCTTAAGGGGGATATGGAGCTCCTCGGAACTCTGAGCCGCGTGACCGCCCTGTAATTCAGGGTAAGGTCTCTGCCCGCTTGCCCTTTCGGCATTATGGCCCGTTGGCAGTCTAGTCAGTTGGACAGCCCTGTAAGGAGGGTTCATGTCTCGAGCCTCTCTCTTTTATGGCACAGATTGAGCTCTTGGGACTCTTAAGCAGCGGGGCCTACCTGTAATTCAGGAGGAGGTCTCTGCCCTTTAGCTCCTTGGCATTAGGCTCCAGTAACTAGCCGATCTCCGGGGGCCGCCCTCTAACTGAGGTGACGGTGCAATCCCTCTGCTTTAGAAGGGATTAGGGCGATCTTCGTGCCATTGATCCTCTGACCTGCCTGTAATTTGGGTTCAGGTCTCTGCCCTCTTGCCCTTTCGGCACCGGGGGCTGTTGGTAGTCCAGCCGCTGCGACCCTCCTGTAACTGGGGTGTAGGTCGCCAATAATCAGGCCGCAGAGCCAGGTTTGGGCCATGGCCTGGGTGAGCCCCCTGTAAGCAGGATTCGGGCCTCTCCCCTGTTGTCTCGTACAAGAATGCTTGCTTTCTTGGGCTAGGCCCAGTGACCGGCCTCTAACTAGAGCGCGTCTCCATCCCCTTGCTTCTGCGGGGGTACGCATCTTTGAACTGCGTGGCCTCCCTGTACTCAGGGTTCAGGTCGGCCCTTTCGGCCTCCATAACACGACGCTCTTGCGGCTGGCAAGCGAGAGCGACTGCCCTGTAAGGAAGGGTGCCCGTCGCTTCTCCCTGAGTTCGGAGGCTCGTTCGACTTTCCGCTAGCTTGATCTGTTTCACCACCCTGTAAGGCAGGGTTCTGGTCGGCCCTTTTGGCCTCTTGCTACTAAGCGCTTGTGGCTGACTAGCGAAACGACTCCCCTGTAAGGAGGGTGCAAGTCACGTGGCCACGGCTTACGGGGGACATGGAGCTCTTTGGAACCCTGAGCAGTGTGACCTCCCTGTCATGAGGGCTCAGGTCTCACTTGGCAGTCTACTCAGCGTGACAACTGTGTAACCACGGTGCGTGTCACCAGCCTCCTTTTTCTATGGCGCACACTGAGGCTTTGGCTGCCTTGACCAGCGAGACCTCCCTGTAATTGAGGGCAAGGCCTCTGCCCCTTCCCACGTGGGCGTTAATGCGCCTTTAGTTGGTGAATTAGACTGACCACCCTGTAACTCAGGGGCTAGGTCGCCTCCCTCCCTGAGTTACGGAGGCGGGGGGGGAGGAGTAGGGGCATTTGGGTAACGTGGGCAGCGTGGTCTCCCTGTAACTAGGGATCGAGGCCCTGCCCTTTAGCCTCTTGGCATCATGCTACCGTAGCCGGCTGGTCCGAGCCAGCGCCCCGTAAGCGGGGTACAAGCCTCATAAGTCGCTCACCATTTCCCGTGCTCCCTCCAAGCAACTCTGTCCAGAGTCCCGTCCCGCTGCCTTGCCAGCTCCCCTGGAATTCCACAGCAAATCCTTCCGGCTTCTACCCCGCTTCGCTGCTGGACACGAGAGATGGCGCGGCAGTGGCTGGTGAGTTCCCTTTCCATCGCAGTTGGAAAGACAAGTGATCAGAAGCAGTACAGCTGTTGATCACACACAGCCAATGACGTCGAGTAATTTCACACTGCCCTTAATCGTCCAACTCTTGATGACTTTGCGTTAAGACTCTCGAAGGGCAACGTGCTGTAAGAGGAGAGGGGAAATGGGGTGATGCTGCCTTAGGAATAGGAGTTTCTGGGTAGTACGCTCACACGGGGAAGGCTTGGCAGGCGGTGGAACGCGGGCCCGCCTCGCTCGTTTATGCTCTCTTCGCCTTGGCGACGGGGAGCGGACCGGGCTCTGTCCTACGGCCGTCTTTATATCTTCTCTCTCTCTTTCCCTCCGCTTGCAGCGCAACCAAGAAGGGAAGACAAGAAGAAGGAGGAAGCCTCCAAGGACCTGCAAGCAAACGGGAGCGAAGAAAGCAAGTCAGCCAAGGCAGAGGAGAAGGAAAGGGACTCTGGACAGAGTGAGCCTCCCCCTCCCGACCCCTCCGCCCTCGCCCCTTAATTAAGGCTCGGGTCACAGGGGCGATGGAGCTTTCTAACAGCTTGAGCAGTGTGACCGCCCTGTAACTAGGCTTCCGGTCTCTGCTCTCTCGGCCGCTTGGCGTAATGCTCCTTTAATTGGCTAGTGAGAGGGACTCCCCTGCACTGAGGGCGCAAGTCCCGATCCTGTGGCTTAAGGGGGATATGGAGCTCCTCGGAACTCTGAGCCGCGTGACCGCCCTGTAATTCAGGGTAAGGTCTCTGCCCGCTTGCCCTTTCGGCATTATGGCCCGTTGGCAGTCTAGTCAGTTGGACAGCCCTGTAAGGAGGGTTCATGTCTCGAGCCTCTCTCTTTTATGGCACAGATTGAGCTCTTGGGACTCTTAAGCAGCGGGGCCTACCTGTAATTCAGGAGGAGGTCTCTGCCCTTTAGCTCCTTGGCATTAGGCTCCAGTAACTAGCCGATCTCCGGGGGCCGCCCTCTAACTGAGGTGACGGCGCAATCCCTCTGCTTTAGAAGGGATTAGGGCGATCTTCGTGCCATTGATCCTCTGACCTGCCTGTAATTTGGGTTCAGGTCTCTGCCCTCTTGCCCTTTCGGCACCGGGGGCTGTTGGTAGTCCAGCCGCTGCGACCCTCCTGTAACTGGGGTGTAGGTCGCCAATAATCAGGCCGCAGAGCCAGGTTTGGGCCATGGCCTGGGTGAGCCCCCTGTAAGCAGGATTCGGGCCTCTCCCCTGTTGTCTCGTACAAGAATGCTTGCTTTCTTGGGCTAGGCCCAGTGACCGGCCTCTAACTAGAGCGCGTCTCCATCCCCTTGCTTCTGCGGGGGTACGCATCTTTGAACTGCGTGGCCTCCCTGTACTCAGGGTTCAGGTCGGCCCTTTCGGCCTCCATAACACGACGCTCTTGCGGCTGGCAAGCGAGAGCGACTGCCCTGTAAGGAAGGGTGCCCGTCGCTTCTCCCTGAGTTCGGAGGCTCGTTCGACTTTCCGCTAGCTTGATCTGTTTCACCACCCTGTAAGGCAGGGTTCTGGTCGGCCCTTTTGGCCTCTTGCTACTAAGCGCTTGTGGCTGACTAGCGAAACGACTCCCCTGTAAGGAGGGTGCAAGTCACGTGGCCACGGCTTACGGGGGACATGGAGCTCTTTGGAACCCTGAGCAGTGTGACCTCCCTGTCATGAGGGCTCAGGTCTCACTTGGCAGTCTACTCAGCGTGACAACTGTGTAACCACGGTGCGTGTCACCAGCCTCCTTTTTCTATGGCGCACACTGAGGCTTTGGCTGCCTTGACCAGCGAGACCTCCCTGTAATTGAGGGCAAGGCCTCTGCCCCTTCCCACGTGGGCGTTAATGCGCCTTTAGTTGGTGAATTAGACTGACCACCCTGTAACTCAGGGGCTAGGTCGCCTCCCTCCCTGAGTTACGGAGGCGGGGGGGGGAGGAGTAGGGGCATTTGGGTAACGTGGGCAGCGTGGTCTCCCTGTAACTAGGGATCGAGGCCCTGCCCTTTAGCCTCTTGGCATCATGCTACCGTAGCCGGCTGGTCCGAGCCAGCGCCCCGTAAGCGGGGTACAAGCCTCATAAGTCGCTCACCATTTCCCGTGCTCCCTCCAAGCAACTCTGTCCAGAGTCCCGTCCCGCTGCCTTGCCAGCTCCCCTGGAATTCCACAGCAACTCCTTCCGGCTTCTACCCCGCTTCGCTGCTGGACACGAGAGATGGCGCGGCAGTGGCTGGTGAGTTCCCTTTCCATCGCAGTTGGAAAGACAAGTGATCAGAAGCAGTACAGCTGTTGATCACACACAGCCAATGACGTCGAGTAATTTCACACTGCCCTTAATCGTCCAACTCTTGATGACTTTGCGTTAAGTCTCTTGAAGGGCAACGTGCTGTAAGAGGAGAGGGGAAATGGGGTGATGCTGCCTTAGGAATAGGAGTTTCTGGGTAGTACGCTCACACGGGGAAGGCTTGGCAGGCGGTGGAACGCGGGCCCGCCTCGCTCGTTTATGCTCTCTTCGCCTTGGCGACGGGGAGCGGACCGGGCTCTGTCCTACGGCCGTCTTTATATCTTCTCTCTCTCTTTCCCTCCGCTTGCAGCGCAACCAAGAAGGGAAGACAAGAAGAAGGAGGAAGCCTCCAAGGACCTGCAAGCAAACGGGAGCGAAGAAAGCAAGTCAGCCAAGGCAGAGGAGAAGGAAAGGGACTCTGGACAGAGTGAGCCTCCCCCTCCCGACCCCTCCGCCCTCGCCCCTTAATTAAGGCTCGGGTCACAGGGGCGATGGAGCTTTCTAACACCTTGAGGAGTGTGATCGCCCACTGTGCTCCTTCTGCCCCTGCAATTAGTTGGTCAATGAGATTGACCATGCTGTAACTGAGGGGCTAGGCTGCCTCCCTCTTTGTGTTACGAGGGGGGGGTAGAGGGTTTGCCTAACATCGGCATCATGATCTCCGTGCAACTGTGGATCGAGGACCTGCTCTTTAGCCTCTGGTATTATGGTACTGTAGTCAGCTGGTCAGAAAGTGTATGCTTTCACTACTGTACAAATCTTAATAGTTACTTTTTTTTCTCAGTCTCCCAGAACACCTCTGTCTAGTGTCTAGGCCCATAATACTGCCTAGCCAGTTTACTTGAAATTTCACAAAATGACTACTCTCACCTATTAAATACTGTTCAATATTTGTATTATTTCAATCAATTAGTGATCACAAAAGGGAAGTGATGATGAACTACGAAACCAATTATTGAACATTTTACTACAGGATCCCTTCTTTTTGTTTTTAACTCTTCTTTTTCACCTAGTTAGAGGAAGCCAATTAAAAATAATGTAATCTAAGTATTTCCAATTAAATGTAATTTCATCCTGATTGGTAAGAAATCATTTCTCTGTCTTGTTTTACATTAAAGAAATAATCCCTTTTTTGACAATGTTTTTTCAATAGTTAAAATATTGGTACATATTGTGTACTTTTCGTTTTGCTAACAAGTGTTTTGCTAGGACGAGAGGAACAATTATAACTCCATGAAGCACAGACCTTAAATACAATGAGGTATCTATTGCTGTCACTATTCTTGATTTCAATAGAACCAAAGAAAACACAATTTCTTACTAGCAGTTGAAAAATGTAACTGGAAGAAAGGCATGTATTTGTGTTCCAAAAAAAACCAAAAACCCTACCATCATTTAAATGTGAAATAGCTGTTAACTCTTACTGCAGATTATGCCTTAGCTAACATTTTTAAGATCCTTATTATACTTTGAAAAAGAAGCAAACAACTAGGAATCTAGGATCAGGGTTTTGCTCTTACTCTGCAACTTTAAAGTACTTACTCTGCTTTAATTGACACATCAACCAAACAACACTGCATATTCAGTTTCAACTTTGCACCTCTTGGGTTAGTTTGTTTGAGAGTTGGCATTTTGAGATGAGTTATGGTAGTGGCGTTTATAAGGTTTTTTCATATTATTTTATACAGAAGGTTGTAGGATGATGTTATGGAAGGCTTATGTAGGAATTTCTGTCAAATAAGCTGCAATTGTTAGTGTAGAAGGGAAACTCTGTGATTACTGTTCTTGAAGTCTGGTAGGAAGAACAATGTGAGCTGTTGAAATTTGTGGAAAATTTTATGTAGGCATTTCGGTAAAATGTTACCTATCCAAATTGTTGGTGTAGAAGTGCAGTGTCTTGTGTTAACTTTTTGAGTCCTGGTATGAAAAAGTGCTGTGAACTGTTGAAAATTATAGATGGTTTTGTATGCGTATATTATTAGATGTAGTGAAGAGGGCAAGTTGAGGTTGCTTGTGGGGTGCTGTTTGGATGGCGTGAAGGTTACCTCAGAGCAGGTGCTTGAAAGTGGCAAAGTTAAAATTTTAGATTACGTCAACTCTTCAATCACCATTTTGTGATACGAATTTGTTTAACAATTTAACAAAGTTTGACTATTGCTACTGGTTGAACTCTTAGATTTAGCTTCAGCTGTCATAAACATCTAGCTTTATGTTAACTTTCTATAACTCATCAATTACTGTAATTTACGTAAGGAAGTTTATAAATGTCAAGATTTGCTCACTATGTATTCCAATAAAGTTTCTACACTTCCATTTAATATGTGATTTTATTGCATATTTTCATGGGTTTTGGAATTAACTCACCTCCATGGTGTAAGTTTCATTTTTCTCTTGCTTTTTGAGATTACTTTTTTTGGGAGGGGGGGTTGGGTTGAGAGGGCAGACTGCAGTGGAAGCCTGAAATGAGGAGGCAGAGCTTACCACTATATTGACATATAATGTTTTTCTTGAACTTGCGAGGTACACCAGTGAGACTTTATTTGTTCCTTATAGATCACTTTCTTCTCTATCCACAGGTCTCTAGTCAGCTGTAGATTTTCCACTCCCATAGCTCTGCTGAGCTCTGCAGAAGCAAACACAAATTGCTGGTTAAGTGAGGCCCCTATGTTTCATAGGGTGGGAGGGGCATATGTAGGTGAGGCCTCCCTGATTTTCTGCAGCATTTCAGCACAGGAAAACTCAAAAGTGGTCAAGTAAATTAAACATGGGGGCTAATGCTACATTAATGCAATCTTAATGTCCATAAATTAATTCCTTTATGATATTACATTTTCAATACTCTTTAGGTTTTTGAATATACATGAGAAATTGCATTTGGGTGAGAGACTTTAGGAAAAATGTCACAATTTTACAATACCTTGTTCCAATGCTGTGATCAAAATTTTAATTCATAGTTCACTGAGAAAGATGGGTGTTTGTTTCCTGCCTTTTGATAATTATATTGCATTAGGTCAGGGGTGGGAACGAGGCAGTTGCGGGCTGCATCTGGCGCACCAAGCCGCTGGATCTGGACATTTTGCTGACACCATTACTACATACAGACGGCAGACCTATTAAGCCTTATTAAGACTTACTAAGAAATATAAGCTTTGAGGTTCACACTGGTTCACCTTCACTTGCAAGACAGTGCTTCAAACCAATTTTCTTTCACGCAAATTAATCATCTGTGTACATTTTCCATCAGTGTCCTCTAGCAAATTGTGTTTGGACTAAAATATTATTTCTTTTAATGTCATCTCTCTTCCTTCTGCTTTTCATGCAGCAGGTGGATGAACTATCATCTAATATTAGGTTACATGCTTTCCAAATTGTTTATTTTTGAATATGAAGTCATGGGAAATAGATAATAAAACAGAAGTGACACATCCCCATATATTTCACTACAACAAATAGCATCTAGTGCAGGGGTGGGCAATCATTTTTAATGGGGAGCCACTTGCTTGGGATAGAGGACTTGCGGGGGGGGGGAGGGAGTGTGGGGTCTAAGAGGGAGTTTAGGTGAAGGAGGAGGTTATGATCTGGGGTGGGCTTGAGGTGCAGGGTAGGGATGTAATACTGTAGTCAATTAACTGATTAATTAAGCTTATCAGTTAATGCTACAGACTACACCATTCCACCCCCCACAGTGGGCAGAACATTTTTTGGCAGGCTGGCCACCGGCCCGGCTCATTCTGGGTTCGCGCTGGATCTAGGACCTACTCACGCTGTGGCTCCGCATTTAAAGTGTATTAGGAGCCAGGTGGGTGTGCAGCCCAAATCAGCTCCAGTTCACACTGGGTCTAGGAGCCCATTCTACCCTGCCACACACTCTCACACAACTTTCTCCTCCCTGCCCAGACTGACTCTTACACCCTCCAGTTTTTTCCTCCGTTCCCCTGGAAACCTATTACACTTGCATATTTGTTAATAATCCTTTCACTGCCAACACAATGTCACTTTTTAGGATAACTGTATTTCTACCCACAAGTCATAAAATTTAGCTGGTACATAGATCTCATCTTCTAAGTTGACCTATTCTACAGTTCATTAACTGTCATTGCTGTACTTCTGGAAGTTCCTATCAGTTTGTTTACTTATAAAAAGGGTTTCTGGTTTAGGGTTTCAACTGATAAAATTATTCCACATATATTTTAACTGCTTGGAAGTTTTACAAATAAGTACCTAAACAAATCTTAATTGTATAGTTTGGAGGTTTGTTTGATTGATTGATTATATTTCATCATTCCTATTGGAGCAGGTCTCTCCCTCTGTTATATGATATTAGGGATGTTAAATTATATATCTGTGAACATATGGATCTTTGTAATGTTATTTTACTCTTAAACAATTGCTCAGTTTCTATGTGGCAACATTGTTTCTCTTAGCAGAAGATTCTCCCTATGGTAAGAAATTCTAACTGGTGTAGGGTGAGGTTGACATTCAGTGGACCACGGGCCAAATCCAGGCCGCTAAATATTTTAGAACAGAGGTAAGAGAAAAAGGTTGAAATCCCTTCTCAGCAGCATAAAAAAGGATTAGAACCCCAAGCTAAGGGTATATCTACACTGACATTATTCTGAAATAACATAGTCCACATCTACAATACAAGCAGTTATTTTGAAATAATGTCGAGCTGGAGGACTTCTTTCTCTGATTTCTGTAACCTTCACTTTACAAGGATAGTGATAGAGTAAGGAAAGTTGGAGGAAGAGTGCTCTCTACTGTAGAGACTTCCTGCTGTGCAGACAGCGCCAAAAGCTGAGATAAGCTATTTCAACTTTTGGCTTCATTCTGACGCCTTTTGTAGGGAAGAGATAGAGCTGTGGGCTTGAACTGTAGTATGTGTGGGTTTGTGCCTACTCTGGTGCCTGTGCCTGTCCCTGTTTTCTAATAGTCCTTGGCTTGCTGCTTTCTTGTCTGCTGAAGCTGTTCAGCTTGAGTTAAATTAGCTGTGAGCCAGGCCTAACACACCTGTCATTCTTTAGTCTGGTTGCTTAAACATGACAGCAGTAGATCAGCAGCATTTCATATGCATTGAGAACAGCAACTGATGGGCTTTTTTGAGTGTTTGATTTTTATTAGTCATAGGGATGTATTATTAAGAAAAAGTCTCAAGAGGATTGAAGTCCTCATTGGTCAGTGCCAGCTGCAATTTTTGGTCATATAGCCTGCTTCAGAGAGAGAGTCTCTGCACACTGATACCTGAAGACTGGATTTAATGTCAGGAGGAGACATTTCGGAGCCATGGATAGGTGTCAGCCTTGTGATCATGACTGATTGATTTTGCTGTACCAGATTAGTAGTAACTATGTGGAGCTTTTAAGTGCCTGGAATAAAGCCATATAGTGTGGCCATGGACATTCAGCACTATCGACTCTGTTTGTTTTGCTCTGATGCTGTGAATTCATTCTAACATGAAATGTAAGGTAAAATGTGTGTATATGTATGCATAGGCATGGGTGTGCATGCGTAACATACTCCTTTCCATACTGAAAAAGTAATGGCTCGGTTTTGAAAGTTCTATACAATGAAATAGTAGAGTACAGAAGTTTCTATAGTACTCCTCTATGTATACTCATGCAATATTTTACCTTGTTTATATAAGCTGAAAAATCTCTCCTTAAGTAGATGCTGTGATGTTGGCAGACCAGTTCATAGGGAACACTTAACAGGCAGACACATATCTGGAATCTGTCTGGCTCATTTTTGGGTGAATACAATATAGATAGAAAAACGTGGGCAGTGGCTATTGTAGGCAGGGGCATACTGAATGTCCCCAAACAGCATTTTGTGCCTCCTTCCCCAGGCCAGTGTACTTTCTGCATAGAATTAGGGTTGGACAAATTGCCTGACCAGTGCCCTGGGGCCTAGAGCCCTGGGGCTGTGGACGCAGCAGCCACGTGCATCCATCCAGCTGTGGGTGCTTTAGTTGTGGCACACCAGAGTTGGGGCCTTGCATCCCTGCCCCCAGTCGAGCAGGGATTGGTTGGTGGGTGTGCTGCGGGCTCCTGAGGGGCTGATGGACTAGAAGAGGGAGGCACAATGTGAGGGGCCACCTCTGGCTCCAAGTTAGGTGTTCAGTTCAGCCATTTTTACCTTCCCCCAATAAGTCTTCCTTGGGGTCACCACCAGTCCTGACGGTCCAGCTGAACCGAGCCGCCGGGTTTCGACGATGTCACGTCACATCCCCATCCTCCCCTCGCGGGCGGTAGCAGGAGGCTGGAGCCCAGCAAAGCCCAGCCTGTGCTGAGCCCATGGCCGGGCCGGGCACGTGTCCCCGGGCGGCGGCGGCAGCAGTGGCTTGCGCTGCCGGAGCTTGGGCGCAGAGCGCGGCGGGCCGGGGCGTGGCTGGCTCGGGGCGAGCGGAGGGGAGCGGCTGGGATGCTAGGGGCTGGAGAGAGGAGCCGGGCGGGGCCGGGGAAAGGGCAGACGCCTGCTCCTCCCCCGGCCCGGCGGCGGTCTCCACAGCGACAGCCGGGCGTAGCCGCCAGCCAGTCAGGGAGCCTCAGTCTCCACTCGGCGGGTGTTAGCAGCCGCCCAGCCCGCTCCTGCGGCCCAGCCCGCGCTCTGCTGGGCAGGGGGGACTCGGCGTAAGTGACCCGCGTGTGGCCGACCCGCCGCAGGCAGAAGCGCCGGGGAATCAGCCGGTCGGCGCCGCGAGCTCTGCAGGCCAGGTGGGTTGGGAGTCCCGGCCTAGGCTGGGGTCAAAGCTGAAGGAGTCACCCACGCGAGGGATGTTAGGGACTAGTCAAATAGTGGACTACCCAATAGAAGCACATGCTTACCAGGCAGTCGAGTCATTACTTAATTAATTGCTTCCTCCCCCTCCCCTTGATGACTCTGTTAGAGGCAGCAAGGTGGGGGGCGGGGAGAGCCTGTGCTGGAGGAATCCAGCTTAAAACTTGTTCCCCCCAGTTCCGTCTCTGCAGAGGGCCTGTGGAGGAAAAGGCCCAGCGGGGAACTGGACTGGAGCCAGGAATCAGCTGCCTCATCTGGTGTTTGATCCCAGATGCTGTGCCTTTGCTTTTTAAATGGAGTAAGAGCCCAACCTCTCTTACTCCTTTTAAAAGGCAGAGCCACAACAGGGTTAGCTCCAGGGACAGGAGCAAACCATGTTGCAGGTCTGCAGTTCCCCCCTTTATTGACTAGTTGACTCAATTAGCTAATTAAATGCAATTTAACATCCCTACCATGCACCCACTCAGCCCTCCTGCAGTGTAAGTGCTCCTCTAGCAACCACATGGTCATATAACTGCCTTGTTCATCTATGCAGGCAGGCAATGAGACACTTCTTCAGCCACACAGGTATGTGACCAGGTCAGCCATGCAACTGCCCACTCATCCTAGTTCACACACTTATCTATGTAGCCAGCCAGCTATTTCACCAGCCACACAGCTAGCCATTACTCCAGCTATAGCGCAACCTACCCGCTCCTCCAGCCATGCAGCCACCAACCCATCTCCCTACCTGTTTGGCAGTGCAAATGCCAGCCACGCGTACAGTCATGCAGCCACCAACCAGCTATATAGCCACCTGTCTATGCATCCATCCAATTATGTAACTACCCAGCTTTCCAAGCAGCCACCCACCTGCACAACCACAGAGCTTCCCACCCTTCTAACCATGCAGCTGCACAGCCACTGTCCATCCTCCCAGCTGTTCAGCCACCAAGCCTTCCCACCATCCATCCACGTTCATTCATCGAGCCGTATGACCACCCATCCATTTGACTCACCATCTACTAGCCTGTTCATCCGTACAATCATCTATACACCTGCCCACTAGCTCAGCCACTCACTTTCCCACTCAGTCCCCCGTTCCCACTCAATCATCCATGTAGCCATTTGAAGAGCCATCTAACCATCCTGCTGCCCATATAACTGCTCACTCAGTTAGTAATCCCCCTATGCACATCTGCCCATGCTCCCAGCCAACCAAATGCCCATTCATTCATACACTCGCCCACCCATTCTAGACTTATTTACTCTCAACCATTTGCCAAATCATATACGTCACCAGTCACACACCAAGTCTCTCATCCCACTCTCCTGCTCCTGACTGTCTCTCAACCCATTTTTCCATTCATCTCCCAACCCACAAACCCTCTCCTTCACATCTGCACATTCAACTGCTTTTTGAGTCATCCCTCCACCCATTTACCACTCAACTTTAAAAGTTATAGTTCATTTATTATATAGTACCACAGTTTTCCTGAGCTGATGAAGACTGTCTTGTCCATTAGAGCTTACCCTCTTGGTCCATCAAGTACTTGCTAGACATTTACAGACAGCTAGCTGGTCACAGGATGTTAATTCACTTTCTTGCTTTCACCTGCTTGATGCTTTTAAAAAAGTAAAAAATACATTCGACACTTTCCTTATGCTACTTTTCTATGTGAGCATTTGCAGTAATTGATACAGGAATGTATTCAACAGAAAGGGAGGGTCCATGAGATAATCTCTCCAGTAAGAGTTGATCCATAGTATGAAATAGTTTTGAGAGCCCTTGCTATAAGATAAGATGCTAGATAGCACAGGGAGAGTTCAGGGAGAGAAAGGATGTGGATGAATTTAATACAATTATTCAGTTGACTGGGAATGTACTGTATTTTTCTTTAGGATTATGCAGGTAGATGGATAGGACTGTGTTTGACAAGAGGGGCTTGAAAAAATGGATTTGCCTGTGGCCAATTGGAAGAATTCTGCAGTATATAAACTTTCATTTAAAAATAAATTCATTCTTTTTGTTAGGAAGATAAGCAAATGTGAACCATGTGCAAACTGATGCAGTACTTCCACTTGGATCTTCTATACCTGAAGAAATTCTGCGCCAAAAATTATGAATTATATACACAATATTTTAAAGTTCTGAAAAATTCCACATATCTAACTTGTCAAAACAACACTTTATAATCATTCCAGTTACAGTTATTTTGGTAATTTATTTCAAAATATTTGTCAAAAAGTATGTCTGTAACAATACAGACACACAAAATCCCCCCAAAGGAAGAGAGTTAAATAAATCCCATAGGAAAACCCAGTTCCTGTTTTTCTCCCCCCCTTCCTTTCGGAACCTATGTATGCAGAGGGAGAAGCAGTCTGATGCTAAGTCGGGATCTTACATGGCATTACCTGCATGTCGCCTCCTTCCTTCAGGGCAAGCCAGAAACTAACTGTGGGAACGTTCCAGCTCCTCCCCTCTCCTCTGTTGTGGGGGAATAGGAAAGGATATTTTGCACAGAACATTAATTCAGCACAAATTCTGCGTTGGAGAATGGTACGGAATGCCCTAGGGGTAATCTTCAGATAAACAGTTTGTGTTTCTAATATGCTGCTGCTCAAGGTGAAAACTGTTATGTCCGTTTATGTAGCTGGTATTCAGAACCCTCTGCGGAGCTATGTAACTGTCAGAAATCAGTTTAATTTTACTCCACTTCAGCTGCTTACAGGTACTTGAGAAAGCTTTGAACAGTTGTAAAAGGAAGCACTTTTCACTGGGGAGAAGGACTCAGACAGAAGCTATGGTGGGGTCGGGGGGGCAGGGGGAGAGGAGTATACCAAGGTATCTTCATCTTTGAGTGGTCCGGGAGGGGTTAGAATAGAGGTGTCCACATACAGCTTGATATGCTGTGTACCATTTTGAGCAGCTTCCTGTGACCATTCCAGTGATGACACAGCATTGTTTGTTGGTTGTGATCTCTAAAGTCCTAAAAATATTTAAGTTACTATGGTAACTACCTTGGGTCATTGCTTCTGGAAAGTTCTAAAGAGGGTGAAGTGGGCTGGATGTAAGTTCTAATAAGTTAGCCTAAGTGAGAGGGTTGACTTGAGATAGAGTTGCTTGGTTGACTTTCACGTTAGAAAGAGAGCTTTAAAGCAGGAGTATTGAGATCTACTGTAGAGACTCACCTTGATACATGCTGATTGAGAGAGCCTGTTTCAAAGCTCAGAGATTAATTACTGGAAGGACTCGGTTATTGAGTATACAGGGATGTCCCAGAAGGTGTCAGAGAGCTTATTGAAGAATTCTCTCTGACTTTGGATAGTATTTAGTTTTGTTGCAATTGACATCTGTGTATCTAATAAACATTTATCCTTTTATCATTTTGAAATTATTTGTAAATACTATTTGTTTTATATTGCTTTATTTGTGTCTCGTTTTAGCAAAAGTAGATGAAATCTGGGCTGTATTCCTGTGTGCCTTTTAGGAAAGTCACCTAATCATTCTCTGGCAACTGGGATAGTATTTTCCCATTCTACTAGGTATGTTTTTAAAGTCTTTTGAGGTTTTTTTTTTTATGGAAGGTATTATGCAAGTAATTTATTATTTTTAAATTATTAATCTGGGCTAAATTAAAAAAGTGGTATAAAAGACAATTCAGGGGAAGAGCTTATAGGTAGGGGTTGGTAAAATCAACAAAAGAAAACTTGGATGTTTAACTCTTGTTCTGAATCCAGAATTGTCATATTGTTAGACTAAAGGAGAGCTGTTAGTGTATACTTTTCTTTTTTTGGGGAATGAAAGATAGATGATAGATATGAAGACAAAGATAGACTACAGCCCCTCTCTGAGTTACGACCACCTCCACTTACGACCATCCACACGTACGACCAAAGCGATCGTAAATGGAGATCCGAGTTACGAATGGCGATCCACACTTATGAACAGCGCGGTCGCCATGTAACTCTATGGGATCCGAGTTACGAACACTTTGAGTTATGGACCAAGTGTTGGTCCATAACTTGTTCGTAACTCGGGGAGCGGCTGTATAGATGGGAACATGGGGCCAACCCAGACAAAATAGACTTTGCCTATTTTATAAATTAGATTAAACTCAGTGTGATCTTTACTCGCCGTTGTAAATTAGTAATGAACTTTTCTTTGAATTTTGCCTAACCGTATTACCCAGATCTAGTGGGACACAAGAAAAAACCATCTACCTCCTCCTCATTTTGTTTTTTCTTACCCCATCCGGTGTTTATTATTATTACCCCTCTGAATGCTCCACTTGACATAGCATGTCTCTGCAGCATTGTCATTGAAATGAACTAATATTCTGTGTCACATACTGTTCTATTAAAATACAAATATAATTTATTTATGCCTGTAGGTGGCAATTGAAGACTGTGATCTGTTTTAGAGACTCTTATGATAACACATTGTTTTCTCAAGGGTTTAATCTAGTGGTATCTAGTTTGCTATGGAACAATGATGCATTCAGTGTCATGTAAAAAGATCCTGTGACTGAAGTTGCCTCATTTGACTGTAGTCACCACAGAAGACAAGTCTTGTTATTAAATTAGAAAGAAAGAATAAGGTAAATTAACCACACCTTTCTTTGTATAATTTAGTGGTACTCCTATACTTGAAGTATCTGCCGAGTTAGGGTCTATATCTGTACGTTGCTATTATACATGTGCCCAGTGTAATTTTCAAATACTGATCTTGCATTCTTTCTTCATTAAATAAATATATTTCCAATTTAGAAGGTAGTCTGTTCATGTTATGAACTAATTTATTGTCAGTTTTGAATGAAATACAATTTGAATTAATGTATAATATAACTCAACCAATGAAACTGTCGTTTAAAAAAACAGAAACAAATTTCCCTGAAAAAGTCCACTGAACTGGGATTTCAATTGTTAGGTTTCATCCAAGAGTGACTTATAAATAGATTTATAATGAAAATGCCATCAGTTTCTCAAATGTATCAGTATTCTCTGCTGACACTGTGAAGTGACATATAACATTAGCATGACTTTGTCTAGAGTGTGGCTAAAGGAAACATTTCATATACAAATGTATTCATTGGGCATAGAGTAAATTGTAGGCAGGTCCATACAGTTGAAGGAAACTAAATTCCTTTCTGACTTTTTTTAAAATCAAGTCTTCCTTTGTTATGGTTTAATAGGGTCTAATTCTGTCCACTGGAGTACAATCGGTATTTGGTCAGTGAGTTCATTGGAGCAGGACTGAGCCCTGATATTAATGCTGGTGGTTTGAGATAGTATACGTTTCTTGCAGTTCTTCAGCAATTTCTTTAGTTGGTTTAAGAACAATCAAACAACTGACTGCTTTTGGCCTCTGTGCAAAATACTGGCTCCATGAAAATCAGTGGGACTTTCAGTTGGGTCAGGATTTCACTCCCATTATTTTGGTTGCTTCACATAGCTTCAGTAATTTTCAACCTGATCATCTAGTAGAAGGAAGGCTTGTTTTGTTTTACTTTACTACTGTTTTGAGTAATCCAGAAAGTGATTCTACAGAAATGACACTGAGGGTTCTATACAGGCAGTCCCCGCGTTACATGGATCCGACTTACATCGGATCCCTACTTACAAACGGGGTGAGGTAACCCCGCACTAGCTGCTTCCCCGCAGCAGACCAGGGAGACGCGAAGCTAGCGCTCCCCCCCCCCCTCCAGCAGACCAGGGAGACGTGGAGCGGCTTTTCTCAGCAGACACCTCAGCTTGAGAATAAAGGACTGAGGGAAGTGAGGTGTGGGAGAATAAAACTGAGCTCTGGAGAAATGTTTGGCTAGAGTTTCCCCTACAATATATACCAGTTCCGACTTACATACAAATTCAACTTAAGAACAAACCTACAGTCCCTATCTTGTACGTAACCCGGGGACTGCCTGTATTTGTCTTTTTGTTATTTCATATGATATTTGATCTTTTTTTTTTAAATCTATCAAATCCAGAAACTTGGATCTGAAAGTCAATCTGGATTCTTTTCTTCTTGAGCATCGTTACTGATATCTCAAATGTACCTGAGGTGTAGCATAGGTATAAATAAGTAGGGAAATGAAAGTGTAACCATATACATGGTTAACCAATGAGTCTGGGATCATCAGTTAACTTTCACGGTAACACACTGGCTCCCAGAGTGTTCAGGGAGCCAGCCCACATGCACCTGCTCCTGAGGAGCCACCTGCCCTCCCTACATGTAACTGTAAATTTCAGCAGTTACGCATTTACTCGATTAAATGCATTTTAATCTCCATATAATTAAGGTGGAATTGTTGTCCAGTTCATTGTACCTTTATACCAGTTTTTTAAAAAGGCTTTGGAGGCGATCTTGGCAATTACAGACCAGTAAGCCTAACTTCAGTACCAGGCAAATTGATTGAAACGATAGTAATGAACAGAATTGTTAGACTCATAGATGGGAACATGATTTGTTAGAGAAGATTTGGTATGGCTTTTGTAAGGGAAAATCATGCCTCTCCAAGCTACTACAATTCCTTGAGGGGATTAACAAGCATGTGGACAAGGATGATTCAATGGATATAGTGTACTTAGATTTTCAGAACGACTTTGATCCGTCACCAAAGGTTCTTCAGCAAAGTAAGCTATCAAAGGATAAGAGGGAAGGTCCTTTCATGGATCAGTAACTCTGGGGTGTCCAACCCTTTTAACAAAGAGAGCCAAAACAGCAGGGGAAAAAATGCGAAGAGCCGCACCAGAATTGTCAAGCAAAAAAATAAAAATAAAATTTTTTTTTTAAGGAGGCTGCCCCTTTAAGACGGCTGCCATCTTAGGCACCATTTTTGAAACCCCACAGCTCTAACCAGGTAAGCACAGGGAAGCCGGGGGGGAGCACATGAGAGGCTTTGGAAGCTGCACTTTTGGGGGGCAAGAGCCACATGTAGCTCATGATCCGTGAGTTGGCCATGACTGAGTAACTGGTTAAAAGATAGGAAACAAATGCTTGCAATAAATGGTCAGTTTTTAGAATGTAGAAAGGTAAATATTGGTGCCCCCACGGGTCTGTACCTAGGACCAGTACTGTTCACCATATTCATAATGCACTGTAAACAGTGAAATAGCAAATTTACAGATGATTAAAAAAAGTACTCAAGATAGTTAAGTCTTAAGCAGACTGTGATGAGTTACAAAATCAGCAACAAAATGGCAGATGAAATTCAATGATAATAAATACAAAATAATGCACATTGGCAAACATAATCCAAACTACACATTTAAAATAATGGGGTCTAAATTAGCTGTTATTACTCAAGAAAGTGATCGTTGAGTCACTGTGGATGGTTCTCTGAAATCATTTCAATGTGCAGCAGCAGTCAAAAAAGCAAACCATGTTGGAATTCATTAAGCAAGGGATAGATAATAAGACAGAATATGTCATATTGCCTTTATATAAATCCATGGTACACCCATATCTTGAATATTGCTTGGAGCTCTGATAACTTCAAAAATATATATTGGAATTAGAGAAGGTACAGAAAAAGACAACAAAAATTAGGCATATGGAACAGCTTCTATATGAGGAAAGATTAATAAGACTGACTTTTCAGATTGGAAAAGAGATGGCTAAGGGGAATATGATAGAGATCTATAAAATCATGACTGGTGTGGAGAAAGTAAATAAAGAAGTTTTATTTACTATGCATAACACACAAGAACTAGGAATCACCAAATGACATTGTTAGACATCAGTTTTAAACCTGCCCAAGCACTCATTAATGGATCTCAAAGTCACTGTGCTGTTTCAGGCCAATTTCACAAGCCAAATACACAGGGAAGTGTTGAAACTTAACTTCATTTACAGGTTTGGGACCCATCACAAAGGTCTGAATAAAGACATTACCTGGCTTAGTTTAATAAACATCATAATATTTGTTAATCATATACATCGTTAATTATTAATCTTAATGGGATGGATGAGCTTGCATGTGATGGCATATTTCATCAATGTTTGGAGTGAGATTTGTTAAAGAAAGTCTTAATGTAGGTGTAATAGTCAACCTATTTCAATATTTGGTCTTGCAGTGACTGCTGAAAATCCACTTTTACAAAGGTACATTGAAGGAAAAGGAAGTCGGACCCTTAAAGCCTTTTCACTTAACAGGTTGTATTCGCTGTGGACTTTTGTCCAAAACTTTTCAAGTGATGAATTGTTTTGTGAGTTTTTCAACGTGATGTCTGAAGATAGATCTGCCAACATCTCCTTTTCATTCATAGATATGGTGTTTGGCTAGTGAATTTGAATGGATCCAAAACTCACAAAAAAATCTTCCCTTGGATCTTGGTTTGCAGGGAAATACTTCTTGAATTGGAGTGACAACATTTTCAAGTGATTAAAAATAATCAGATTAATCTGAGAAAAATTGTAATTTTCATTCTTCTCTTTTGACTCGTTTATAAGCTCCATTAAGGCACTAAACATATCAAAACAGTTGTTTTCAATTCTTTCGATCCACAGTTTAATTTTTTTCTTTTGCCCTTCAATTTTATTATAGGTGTTAAAAATAGTTTTATGTGGTCCCTGAAGAGACAAGTTTAACTCATTCAGATGCTGGAATATGTCTGCAAGATAGAACAATTTCATATTCCAATCTATGTCTTTGAAGTACTGAACAAAGTCACAGTTTTTGCTTGATATATATATGATTATTTCTTCTTTAAGTTCATATAGTCTCTTTAATATCCGGCCTCTCGATAGCCAGCAAAAGTCCGCATGCAATAATAAAGTTCTATGTGTGGATCCCATTTTATCACATAAGATTGCAAACAGTCGTGAAGTAAGAGTGCTGGATTTTATGAAATTGACTGTTTTCACAGCTGTTGTTAGGACTTGATTTAATTCGGCACTTATACTTTTACTTGATAACATTTCTTGATGTATAATGCATTGTGTGCCTTACATATTTGGCACTACTTGTTTCATTTTTGCAACTAACCCAGCATGCCTACCAGTCATATTAGGCGCACCATCAGTACAAATTGAAACACAGTCTGACATTTTTAAATTGGCACTTAAGACATAATCTGACAATGCTGAAAATATTTCAGTGCCAGTTGTATGCTTTTTCAGTTCCAGACAGTTCATGAATTCTTCTTTAATTTCATCTTCATCCCAGTCCACATACTGCACATAGATAAGCAGCACAACTTTGTCAACAATATCAGTCGACTCATCTACTTGCAGAACATACATCTTTGACGTTTTTATTTTTTTAAAGTTGTTGATGAACGTCTACGCTCATCATAATTATGTGATTTGAAACGGTATCATTAGGAAGAGGAATTGATTTCAGTTTTTTGGCAACTTCATCTCCCAAAATTGCATGGCTTGCATCCAAAATACAAGGCATAATTAATTCTTCCCCTACGGTGAAGTTTTTCTTTGATTTTGCAATGCAAAATTATATTAAAAAATGACGCTTTAAGGGCAACTTCATTTCCAGTTCCCGTAATTCGAATCAGTTTCTTATGAGCTTTCAATTCACTCTCTTTTCTTTTAAAAAAATCAATTGGCATATTCTGATATTGCTGGTGTTTTGTTTCCAAATGCCTTTTAAGTTTTTGATGGAACTATAGAGCTATTACCCAAAATCTCCAAGCAAATAATGCATTGTGGGCAATCATCTCTATATGTGAATCCAAATGCTAGGTATACAGGATCATATTTTCCACATATCATTTTCTTCCTTTTTGGTTCTGGGGACGATGTGCTACATTGAGAGGTGGAAATGTTTACGTGTATTTCACTAGTTGATGGTACTGGTTCCTCAGCAGTACTATATTTACTCACTTTTGCCTTTTTGATTGGGAAATGAAATTTACTCTGTTTACTTATTTTGGTGGAAATAATAAATGCAGTACCTTATCAAGCCCAGGTTAATGTCAAGCAGCTGATTGACAGCAGCCATAGCAGCCACGCCAGAATTAGGGGCACTGAGGGCCTTTCCCCTGCCCCCCAATTCACAGTGGATCCCTTGCTGCTTAATGTTTTGTCCTTCAGTAGTTCTAGCCCCTGGCTCTGTTATTTTTGACACAGAATACTGAAGGGAAGGCCTTGTCTGTGCAAGAGGGTGGAAGGTGCTGGCCCCCCTCAGCTGTCCTGGGTAACAAGTGAGAGCTAAAGGCAGTGGTGCAAAGACCCGGTTGGTTTGGTGGCTGTGGGGGCAGTTCTCTCCCCTGGGAGGCAGGATCCCCAGACCAGCAGCGAAGACAGCCAATCAGAGCTGGCCCTGCTGCTGGCCCTGCAATGCTCCTCCCCTCTGGCAAGGGGCACAACCGAGGCACGGAGCTTTCCCAGGTGGTTGCAAACTGGGCACGGAAACACGTGAGGAGGAACGCGGGATCCCTGCCGCATTTCCAACTGCAACACCACTCACTCACCTCTTCCACCCTTCACACCACCCACTGCATCTCAGCTGGTCTAGCGGCTGTTATTTTTCCTCAAATGATCGCAGCACACCTGTGGGTTCTCTGCAGAACACAGTTTAAGAAACAAGGTCCTACAGCTTTAATTTGCACCCATGAAAGTTAATGGAATTTTGTCATTGACATTATTAGATGCAGAATCAAATCATTAGCCTCAGAATGGAAAAGCAAAATTACATTTTGTTTCAATTAGTCAATTAGCAAACTGATACGCATTCCTTGCCTTTTTTGCATATAGTTGTTGGTTCAGTTCTGTAATGCTGCACTGACTGTGTTTATGGAACATTTCTCTTTGTGAGAATTATGTTTGTAGTTCAGGTCTTGCTGGAAATGCTTTTTTTTTTTTTTGCAGATGGAGCATTTATCTGAAAAAGCAGCTGAACAACTTCATGTTGAAATCATTAATGAAGCAGACACACCTCGCACTCAGGACCTTAAGCTTTTACGGGCTAAGCGCTTAGCTTACTATGGAAGAAATGGAAGGACAAAGATTAGATCTTGTGGTACTGATAATAAATCAAATTCACCAGTTTCCAGCAGAGCAGTTTTATGCTCTACAGTTAGCACTACAGAAGAAGAAAATCAGACATCCACATCAAGTGGCTGTCAGCAACCTAATGATGGGAGAAATGGAAATAAATTTTTAATTCAGACATCACCTGGAGTAAACCATCAAGGAAAAGAAGAAGAAACAATTATCGCAAATGCAGAAACACACCACAAATGCATGAAGCAATCCAGTATTTCAGAATTGGATCATAGACTACTTGAGGATCTGACTGTTCCAGAGACACAAAAACTCCAGCATGTTATGAATTTGGCACATTCGTTCCTCTGTAAATCTCAGCAAGCAGCTCATAGACTGAAATTTTCACAGTTACCTCAAGGAGTAGTTTTGTCTCAAGACAACGAAAGTGAGATAGCACAAGATGGTGGGAAGAAAGAAACCAGAAGCTCATGTGGTTCTCTGTCACAGTCTAAAGATCATTTTAACCTCAATGCGCATGCTAATATTTGCAGCCTTTCTTCAATCTCTGAAGTTAACTCAGAGCATACAGAGAGGTGCATTTCTCTTGGACATTTAAGAGATAAGACATCATCCCCTGAAAACAAATGTTTCTATAACATTCAGGCAAATAACGATCAGCAAAATACAGTAATTAGGAACAAGAAAGAAGGAAAAGACTCTGAGATTTCCATAGCTATTTTGGGGCAACTTGCACATGCTGATGAAACTCATAACAGCAAAGAAAAATCAAAATTTCAAAATGTAGGTGAGAAAGATATGTGGTCAGAAATGCATCTTGTCCAGCCACAACCTCAGTTTGTGTGTGAAGCTGACAATTATTCAACTAAAACCACAGAGAATCTGAATGAAGATCCTAGTACTTATTTTTGGCCTCCCCTAGTTGATAGTTCAGATGAGGAATATGCAGAAAAAATTGTGACAACAAAGAAATCAAATAGGTCTGATGCTGAGATGAAGGAGCAAAAAAAATCTTCACAAAACACATTTTCTTTTAAAGGAAAAAATATAAAATATTTGAGTTCGGCTGTGCTGGGAGGCAGTACTGCCTCTGGGAGGAAGATGTACAGCAATGGAAAATGGACTGTGGAAGAAAAGCACACGTTAGAGAACAAAGAAAATTATAAACATAAGGATTTCAAATTGCCATTAAAGGCTAATGCCTGCAGTGAAGGCAAGCTTATTGCAGGTAGCATTAAGGGAGAGGCTGAAAACAGATGTATTTCCTTCTCTAGTGAATCTGAGGTAGAAAATGGTGACTTGAAAGAGCTGTTGATAGATATTACATCTCTGAAGAGAGAGACAGAACAGAAAAATGAATCAAGATTCAAGGATGTGGAAGACTCAGATTCCACTATTGAAGTGAAAAAATTGATTGGAGAAGACAAAACACACAGTATGTTCAGAAGTACAACTTTTGACAAGAGTATAGGTAAAGGACATAACTATAAGAGAGCCCAAAGTGAAATAGATCTAAAATCCTCTAAGAAAGATCCAGCCATACAAAGGAGTGTTTCTTTGCTGAATTCATTAGTGAACTCCCAAGAACACACTTTTAAAGTTTGCCCTGACTCTGGAAGTCTCAGTTATCCAGATATAACTTGGTGTTATGGATGTGGTTGTATTTTATTAGGTGTATTTACACAGTGTGATAAAGATAATATGGAACATAAATGCAAAGTATTCCTAGGAGAAGTGACTGACAAGCACAAGAATGTTTCCAATCAAGTCATCAAATCTTCACAAGTTTCAGAAAGCAACTCAGAGGAATTCTCCAAATTAAGAGAAAGAAATGATGACTGCCAGAAGTTATGCTGTGATGATAAAACATTGCTATATTCAGACTGTGATATTAGTGTTTTGGATAAATATTATTTTTATTTGGATCAGTTAAATAAATTCAGAAGTCTTCATCTCAAAGATAAGAACCTGTCATTTTCTTTCCAAGAATTCAGTAGATTTTCTAAAGAGGAAAAGATTGCCAGACATGCTGAGGATAAGGTGGCTGAGCATGAAGAGACTGAAGAACGTAACAGTCATTGTGGAGAGACTGAACTAAGGTCTTTTAGCAACATCAATGCTGACGCCATAGAACAAGAAAGAGAATCTACTTTTGGAAGTGGTTTTATGATGCAGGTGGATAATCTTGAGTTGAATTGTAAAGCAAAGCAGAAGAGAAGCCAAGTTTCAATAGGTAAAGACATTTTTCAAATTAGCTAAGTTATACACGTTTAATTATGTAAAATATATAAGCATTGCTAATGGCTACTTTAAGGAGAAATGTGCCAATCCTAATTTTGAATACAGTATACAGGCAGTCCCCGAGTTACGCGGATCCGACTTATGTCGGATCCGCAGTTACGAACGGGGTTCCTCTCCCTGGTCTCCAGCAGACCAGGGAGAGGAAGCAAAGCGGCGGAACACGTGGGCAGCGGACAGGGCTGTCCGCTGCCCACGCGCTCCGAGGCTTGGCTCTGCTTTGCCCCGCCCCGCCCCCTGTCCCCCTGGTCTGCAGACCGGGGGGGGGGGAGGCAAAGCAGAGCCAAGCCGCGGAGCGCCCGGCCAGCTGCCAGCCCAGGGGGACGGGGGGGGGGGGGCAAAGCAGAGCCAAGCAGAGCCAAGCCGCGGAGCGCGCGATCAGCTGACAGTCCAGACGCATCTGGGCTGGCAGCGCGCTCCGTGGCTTGGCTCTGCTTTGCCCCCCCCCCCATCCCCCTGGTCTGCAGACCAGGAGGACGGGGGGGGGGGCAAAGCAGAGCAAAGCCGCGGAGCACGCGGGCAGCGGACAGCCACGGCGCGTCTGGGCTGTCCCGCTGCCCTCGTGCTCCGTGGCTTTGCTCCAGACACCTGTGGTACAGCAGCTGGGGCGCTGCCAGTTGGTCCCGTAGCGCCGCTCTGGGCGCTACTGGACCAACCGGGCAGCACCCCAGCTGTTCTGCCCCAGGCGTCCTGATTCAGCCACTGCTGGTCAGATTCAGCAGCGGCTGAATCAGGACGCCTGGGGCAGAGCAGCTTGGGTGCTGCTGGGTTGGTCCAGTAGCGCCGAGGAGCGGCGGCGCTACTGGACCAACCCAGCAGCACCACAGCTGCTCTGCCCCAGGCGTCCCCAAGTCAGCCGCTGCTGAAACTGACCAGTGGCTGACTACAGGAAGCCCCTGCCCCGGGCTTCCTGGAATCAGCCGCTGATCAGTTTCAGCAGCAGCTGACTTGGGGATGCCTGGGGTTCTTAAGTTGAATCTGCATGTAAGTCAGAACTGGCGTCCAGATTCAGCCGCTGTTGAAACTGATCAGTTTCAGCAGCGGCTGAATCTGGACGCCAGTTCCGACTTACATACAGATTCAACTTAAGAACAAACCTACAGTCCCTATCTTGTACGTAACCCGGGGACTGCCTGTATACATGATCCTGTAGTTTATTCTTCTCTGTCATAATTATTTTCCCTTTACTCTTATAATTATTTATTTTGGGTGCTAATCTAACATTTTATGACATGTAATAGTAGTAGTAGTAGTAGTAATAATAGCTTAACACTGATTAAGTAGCATCCATCTCTCCAATTCTTAATTCATTGTTAATGCAAATTGATTAATGTATTTTAAGTTGCTTAATTTTTGCATTAAAAAGAGCTGTAATGATGTAAACATAATAATTAAATTCATTGCTTTTTAGCCTCTTTTAATCACTTGCATGTAAATAACTCTGATTAGGCTGTTCTTGAGACTCAATGAATAAAGATAAATGTATGTTTTCTTGGAAATGTTTCTTGTGTAGTACAATAGAATGTGAAATTACAATAGTATACTTTGATTTACTCAGTGGAGTAAGATCATTCCCTATGATTTCTGAAAAATCATAAATTTATGATATGCAAATGTTTGGTAACATTTAGTGTTGTTACATATTTTTAGATAGGAAAGGCTCAGAAACCAAAAGCATTAAGACAAAAGTGCCTGGTTCAAAGAGGTATTGGGAGAAATCCAGCATTGCATGGTCATCTTACACACATGGAGAACTGAAGCCAAGGTTTGCTTACCTTTCTTTCTAACTTTTCTAACAATTCACTAAACATTACATGTAATGAATGCTCCATTTAGAATTTTAATGCTGACATTGTACACATCAGCATTCTTATCAACTTTGCCAATTTTTTTCAAGGGATGCATTATGTTGTTCTAAAGTTACAATTTAATTTGAAACATTCTAATTGTAACTCAAATTAGTCAAATTAAGTTAGAACTGAAATACTTAATTGAAAAATCAAAATTTTGATTCTACTACTCTGACTGCTTTTAAAAGAAATCAAACAGTGGGAATTCTAAAGGCAGCTGAGTGCAAAAGAGTAAATCTACTTCCCACACTGTTAGGCTACGTCTACACTGCACATTCTTGCTGCAGAAGATGTGCAAATGAGGTGTGGCGATGAATATCACCGTGCCTCATTTGCATACCTAATGAGCCGCCATTTTTGCACAAGGGACTTTTGAGCAAGAAGGAGTTGTCTACACTGCTCCTTCTTGCACAAAAACCCCCTCTTGTGCAGGAGCTGTTCTTCCTGAATGGCTCCTGCTCAAGAGGAGGTTTTTGCGCAAGAAGGAGCAGTGTAGACAGCTCCTTCTTGCGCAAAAGCCCCTTGTGCAAAAATGGCGGCTCATTAGGTATGCAAATGAGGCACAGTGATATTCATCGCCACGCTTTATTTGCATATCTTCTTGCGCAAGAATGTGCAGTGTATAGACGTAGCCTTAGTGTCCCTTGGAGTCATAATAAGATTTGTGGCAAGACATTTGTTCATAATGCTTTCCTCTTCATGTGAGATATTAGATGGTAAAAGGTTAACAAAAGATGATGGAAAACATAAAACTGTTAAGACAGAATAAAACTCTCCTCTATCTCCTGTGTCTGCCCACTTCTGTTCCTCTCAGCTGTAAGTGGAAACAGTGAGAGTATTGGTGAGGTTCAGGAACAGGGTTGGGTGGGGATTAGGGATGTTAAAAATTGTGTAACCGTATATCTGCTGAAAATCTCAATGGTTACATAGTTACTTGCACTGCTTAGCTTTGTACTACAGAGCCCATGGTGAAATCTTGCTGGGAGCAGGGCCGCTAGCCCCTGCCAGCCCAGCTCCCAGGAGGAGGCTTCGCTGTGACAGTTCTTGCTTGCCCAACTCCCAGGGAGGAGGCTTTGCAAATATGCCTCCCTGACAGGATGAGTGTAACCGATACCATTAACCAATCAGCATTCGCTTTTGGGTTAAAAATCAATTCGTAGTTTACACTCTTACGTCCCAAATGGAGTGGAGTTCTATTCTGCATTGGCTTATGGTCCCTGGTGGACTTAATACTAATGGTGAAAGGTAGCGATTAACTGAATAGTTGTGTAACTGCACAAAATACTATCAGTTGCATAACTATTCAGTAGTCCCCAAGGGTGGGGCCGGCAGCCAGTGAGCTCCTGGCCCCCTCCTGGGGAGCCCTCTGCCACACTCCACTGCTGCCTCTGTATCAGAGGCAGCAGCATGGGTTGGAAGCAGCTCTGTCTGTGCGGGGATGGGGGTGGGGGTGGGTTCCAAGCTCAGTGCAGACAGGAGCTGTGCTAGCCAGGGAGCTGTGTGAGCCTGGGCCCTCTGCAGACAGAGGCTGTTCCACTGCAGCCTTCCTTCCCGCCCTGCGCTGCTCCCCACCCTCAACACCAGCTCCTGCCTGCCCTTCCCTCCACCCGCTTCCTCTGTGAGAGGCAATAGGGTAGGAGACAGGTGGCTCCAAAGAGCTGGCACTGGAGGAGGCAGCAAGTGAGGGAGTGTGTTTAGTTGATAAGATTAACTGATAAGTGGTGCTTCTGTGAAACTCTAACTTGTCATGGTGGTGGATAGTTTTATCAGGGAATTGCGACTAATATTCTGCAGGACCTCACTCCACTGCACCTGAACAGTGGTTGGGTAGAGTGGGGTGGAGTATATGTGTTATTATTTCTCTAGCCATTGATTTCAGTGGGAGAAAGACTGAGCAGGGCCTGCATGATGCATTCTCCTTCAAATCCCCACCATTTTTATCAGACATGCTGCTAGTGCTGCCCAGGGTGGGTCATGAACAAGGCGTGAATGAGAGAATATTTAAGGAGAGTTCATCCCAAGGTGTGAATAGTAGAATAGGTCATCTGTTTCAGTCCCCTCTTTTCTTTTCTAAACTAACTAAACTAACCAAAGCATTTCTTCAGAGTTTCCTGGTAGATCATGTTTTCTAGACTTTTAATCATCTAGACTTTCTACAATTTGTCCACATCTTTCCCAAAGTATGGTACCCAGAAATGGACACAACCCTCAAGTTAAAACCTTATCAGAGTGGAAAAATTGCTTCTTGTATCTTTCATACAACACTCCAGCTAATACCTCTCAGAAGGATATTCACTTTTTTTAGAAACACTTTTGCATTGTAAACTTATATTTAATCTGTGACCCATAGTATCTAACCTTTCCAGTGAAAGATAAAACAAAAATGACATTTCACACTTTGGCCACCGCTGTGTTTCCTTAATTGTCTTTCCCTCCTCATTGAGTAATGGGCCTACCTTGTCCTTGGTCATTCTCTTTCTTCTTAGTTATTTGTAAACTGTTTTCTTGTTACCCATCACATCCCTAGCTAGTTTAATCTCATTTTGTGCCTTTCTAATTTTGTCCCTACATCCTTGTGCTGTTTTTTTTTAAATCGTCATGCTTCGTAATTTGATCTAGTTTCCACTTTTTCTTTGTCTTATTTTTTGAGTTTCAGATTGTTGAAGATCTCCTGGTTATGCCAGGGTGCTCTCTTCCCATATTTCCTATCTTTCCTATACTTTGGAATAATTTGGTTTTGTGTCCTTAATAATGTCTATTTAACAAATAGCCAGCTCTCTTGAGCTCTTCCCCCCCCCCCCCTTGGACTTGCTTCCATTGGGTTCTAGCTCTAATTTTGCTAAAGTCTGTTTTCTTGAAATCCATTGTTTTAATTCTTGCTGTTTTCCCTCCTACCATTCTTTAGAATCATGTGCTGTGATCATGAAATAATTAAGTTCATAATTATTTTTACCCAAGGTGCCTATATATACCTTCAGGAATTCAAATGGCTTGAATGGAATGAATTTTACAAACGTCAGTTTACTCCCTTTTCTGGATCATTACAGAATATTTAAATATGACAGGACAAAATATTAGTTCATTGCTGTAACCCACTTGATGGGTCCCTCCATTCAGTAATTTGCTATTTATCTTTACCCTTTGTGGGGGGGGGAGGGGAAGGGTTCAGTCAATTTTCATTCCATGTGACTTTCTTCTAAACCCAAACAAATTTGAATGAACTTTGTGTATAATCTGTCATAAGGGAGTATATCAAACGCTTTATTAAAATCTGCATTTTAATATGTGTGTATTTATTTCCTGATTGACTTCTAAATAAAATTAATGCTTTAAAACAACTCTATTTATACAGCGTGGCTCTATTTTCCCAGTTTGTTAACAAGGGGCAAGCAGTAATAATTTATACTAACACTAAAGGAATAAAGATTCAATAAGAACTTATAGTATAATTCGATATTTTGTATTAATTTGCTCTATAGTGGCTAAATGAAGAGCAAGAGTCTCTGCTTGAAATAAAACTAATGTTCATGTGCACAGTCATGGGGGGTGTGAATATCTGAATTAAGCTTTTTGCCTTCATGTGCCAAATTACCCAAAGGAGAGCTGCTGTCATTGGAAGTGATCTGATTAATAATTTATATTGTAAATGTCTGTTAATGAAAGGGGTGAATTCAGACATTACACGATTCAGAGGAAAGGAATCTGCATATCGATCTTTTTTAAGAGCCACTAAAACAATTCTATACCCAAACAAGTTAACTAAAATAATTTTTAGAGCTTTCTCTGGATATATGTGATATGGTTTGCAAACTATTTAATTGGCTCACATCATTTATCACATAGCAGTCACCATGGTTCTTTGTACTTTGAGATGTGTCTGCAGCTTATCATATGGCCGTTATCTCCACATATGTTGTACATTTATATATTTAATAAATGTGTCCAACAAGTTTAATAAAACCTATGCACAGTGTTTGTCAGTCCATAGTATTAAGTAACATATTATTAGCCTCTGATGATGGGCAAGCAGAAATAAGGAAATATACTATTCCAACAATTTTTTGTTTGCCTGATCTAGATCACACTGTGTTCAAAGACCAACCTCAGCTATCGTGGGCAAGAAGATGATCAATATATCTCAAAATATTCAGCCTTCAGGTATGTGAATCAATAACCAATAAATGTGACCAGATCTTTCAGACTGAATTAAGAAAATTATTATTTTAAATGTCATGAAAATATGTATAAGCAATTGATGCATGTAATTTTTGATAGTGGAGAGAGAAGGGGAGTATAGCTAGACTCCAGAAACAGAACTTTCTGCTGAAATAGCATATGTAACCGTATTCTGAGGGATCAACATTTATGTCTAATTTTTATATTTTCATTAAAAGCACAGATAAAAAATGGAGAAATGATTTGCTACTCTGGTGATCTAAAGAGCCCCTCTGCCATATCATTTTTCTGTATCGTTTCCCCTCTTCCTTGTGAGAAAAATGATGTGTTAGACGGATAATAGTCACTAGGGCTGAAATTTTGGTACCAACACTTCTCACCAGAACCCAAGTAAGCAGGCTTTGCACAAAAGATGAATATGGAAACTGAAAAAGATGGAATCCTCCATTCTCCCAGCCCAGAGGCTGGACTTGGAGCACTTGCCCAGCCAGCCTGAGTCCATTACTATATGCTGTGGTCTAGTAGCAGGTATAGCTTGCCATAACCTCACGGTACAGGATTTGTGGATACTAGGTCTGAATAGTTGGACCCATTTACTGTTTGCTCAGTTACCTACAATACTTTAACCTCTGCGCTCCTATACGGAGAGCCACCTCAGATCTTAACTCGAGCATGATTAAAGGTCTAGAGAACATGACCTATGAAGGAAGGCTGAAAGAATCGGGTTTGTTTAGTTTGGAAAAGAAAAGATTGGGGGGGAGAGGGACATGATAGCAGTTTTCAGGTATTTAAAAGGATGTCATAAGGAGGAGGGAGAAAACTTGTTCATCTTGGCCTCTGAGGATAGAACAAGAATCAAAGGACTTAAACTGCAGCAAGGGAGGTTTAGGTTGGACGTTAGGAAAAGGTTCCTAACTGTCAGTGTGGTCAAACACTGGAATAAATTGCCCCAGAACGATGCTAGGGCCCACCAACACTTTCTAAAGAGAGCTGCTGCTAATATGCATCTTCAAGCAGAAGAGCCAGAGGACACCTCATTCAGGGTGTTTGGCCAGATATCAGAGGCAGCAGCACAGGGGCAGCACCCAGCTCCCTGGGTGTGGGGCTGCAAGCATGAATCAGTGCGCACCGGGAGATGGCTTAAAAGCTGGCTCCCAGCGGCACCCGCACCTGGGGAGCCACCTGTCACCCTATGCTTCTGCCTCTGTATCAGAGGCAGCAGTGCTGGGTGGCAGGTGGGAACCAGTATGTGCAAGGAGCCAGTTTAAAAGCCAGCTCCCTGTGTGCTCCGGTTCCCAGGGAGCTGGCTGCAGGTGCATGTAACAATATAACCACTGAGTTTTTTCAGCAGTTACATATTTACACAATTGCCTACATTTTAAGGATCCCTAGTGTCCATCTTGCCAATCACCAGGGCTGGAATCTGCTTTTGGCCTCTAAGTCACATGACAGAGTGTACCTATGTAGTTAGGTACACCTGGTTCAGGCTGCGTCTTCTCTATGGGTGGCTAGGTCAGTCTACACATCTTCCAGGCATCTGCTTGACTGAGTGGTGACCATCCCAGGTTCAGTTCTCCATCCCTCACCTGGTAGACAACCAAGAGAAGATCATGACAGGGGTCCTGTTTCAGGCCACTCCCCACTCTACTGAACTGTTCTCAGATACCTCAGACCTCAAATGGGGCACTCACCTAGGCGATCTCCGGACCCAAGGCACCTGGGATTGGAAGTGCCCCTCCACATAAATGTCAAGGAGCAAAGGGCAGTGCGCAGAACATGCGAAGTCATCTTACTTCATCTCTTGGGCAGAATGGTCAGAGTCTTCTTGGACAAAACAGTCACAATGTTCTATGTTAACTGAAAAGGAGAAGTCCACTACTCAGTGTTCTGCCAGGGAGCAATCCATCTTTGGGACTTTTGTATCCAGCACAATATTCACCAGGAGGCTCCCCACTTCCCAGGTGTCAGGAACTTCTTGGCAGACAGTTCTCTCACCACAAGAGGGCTCACCATCCAGAAGTCACTTCCCTTCTCTTCCAGAAGTGAGGCAATCTCCAAATGGACCTGTTTGCCACCGGACAAGACAGGAAGTGCTTCAGTTTTTGCTCTAGGCAAGCTGCAAGAATGGGTTCCCTGTTGGATGCCTTCTTCATACCATGTATACAAGGTTTGCTCTAGGCCTTTCTCCCAATTCTTCTCATTACCAAATTCCTAATGAAGATCAAGCAGGACAAAGCAAGGATTATTCTCTGCCAGCATTGGTAAAGCTCTCTGATGAGCCTCACCATGCTCCTACCATGGCCCCTGCCCATCCACCCAAACATACCTTTCCAGGACCATGGCTGTCTGCTCCATCCTGACCTGGCTTCACTCCATCTCACAGTGTCTTCTTTGTGGCTGAATCCATAGAAGCAATTCTGTTTTGAATGAGTGCAGTGGGGGAGTGCAGTGAGTTCTTCTGGAAAGCTGAAAGCCAACAACTAGGCAGACTTACATGGAGTAGTGGTCTACGTTCTCCATGTGGGCAGTGGAGAAGGGACTTTCTCCTCTGTGGCCCCCATACAAAGTATCCTGCAAATCAACAAGGCCTTGCTCATGCTTTTATTAACGGTCACTTGGCTATGATCTTGGCTTTCTATCCCCTGATCTGAGGCCAGTTTGTGTTTTCCCATGACATTATGGTCAGGTTCTTGAAAGGCTTTGAGAGACTTTTTCCCCATATGTTTGGCCTCCTGTCCCCCAATGGGACCTTCACCTGGTCCTCTCTAGACTTATGGGTCTGCCATTGGAGCTCATTGCTTTGTGTTGTCTTCTGTACCTCTCTTGGAAGGTAGCTTTCCTTGTAGTGATCAGGTTGGCTAGAAGAGTCTAAGCAGCTCGACTTTGGAGCCCCCTTATACTGTCTTTTTTAAGGACAAGGTTCAGCTCCAGCCCCATCCTGCCATTTCCTTCCAGTCTTCTCCCCTAAACCACGTACGACCAGCGAGGAAAAACATCTTCATGCCCTGGATGTCAGGAAAGCTCTCACTTTTTCCCTAGACTGGATGGAGCCATTTTGTAGATCATCACATCACCCAGAGCTCTTCATCACATATGCAGAAAGGATGAAAGGGCTCTGGGTGTTCACATAAAGGGCCTCAAATTGGATAATTTTTTGAATCCAGGTGTGTTAGGAGTCAGCAAGTGTCCAGCCACCTCTGCTGCTCAGGCACATTTGGTGAAGGCTTGTTTGGCATCCTTCCTTGCCAATATTCCCATCTAGAACATCTACAAGGCTGTGATGTTGTCCTTGGTTCACACATTCACCATGCAATCACGCAACAAGCCCAAGATGATGCTGGTTTCAGTAGAGCTGTGTTGCAGTCGCCGTGTCGCTACATTCCACTCACCACTGGTGACACTGCTTAAGGTGCCCAGCTGCAGGGATCATATGCTTCTCTGTGCACCCCTGGGGCGGGGAGGGGGGGGGACTCTGTGCGCTCTCTGTGCTCCAGGCATGGCTCAGGCAGCTCCTGTTTGTCAGTTTCTGGCCAATGGGAGCTGCAAGATTGTACTGGGTGTAGGGGGACAGCATGAAGGCCTCCCCAGCAGTGCACAGCACACAGAGAAGCACAACCCCTCCCCCCCATTTTGAGCAGTGTGCAGGTGAGTGGCAGGCAGGGAGCCTGCCTCAGGGTCCCACTGGGTTGTAGGATGTTGGCAGGTCAGATTCAGCCTATAGACTGTATTTTGTCTGCCCATGTCTTAGATAGTTTCCAGGAAGTCCACTTCATCTTATGGAAACTATCTAAGTCCACTTCAAGTTATCCCAAAAAGATCATTCTGATCTGTCACATTGTTTCAATATAGTCCTTTGATCATCCAGGTCCACAGTAATACATAACCTTTGCATTTAATACAGTGGACTCCAATAATACTTAAACTTCTTCATAGATATTGCAGGAAATTGCTATATCTGTTACAAGGAGTTCTACCAGAGAAATTTGCTCTGTAGCATCCTGGTGGCATCTAGAGCATTAGGGTTGGTGGATTTCATGATGTGATAGTTAATGTCTACCTCTAACTTCCATAATATTATCAGAACTTTCCTTCTTTCTGTAGGTTGTGTCAGTTCCAAACAGATGAAAGTACATCCTCTCCCAAAACCTACCACATCTGCAAAAGCTCAGCAGAAACCACCTAATTATAAAGCTACATCAGTAGCTTTTGTGAAGACTGCTAATACTTGTAAGTAAAAAAAAAAATGTGTGCACATGTGTTGTTGAGCATGTTAATGATCCATAAAGTTGTATTCAGATATGCACAGGAATTATGTGTACATTTTTTCACATACTCAGTATGTTCTTTTTGTCACTTTTGACCTTCCTTTTCATTTACCTAACTTCCTTTTGCATTCTCTATGTGCTTTCTCTGTCTTTGGAACTAAAGCTCTGAGTGATAATCAACAGATTCTGATCTGGAAATTAAAAAGAAATAGCTTGAAGTAAATTGTAACATTGCAGATTAGAGAATCTGAATATAATTTAAATGGAGACAACAGACAATAGTAAGGAAGAACAGCAAGATAAAAACAAAAAAATGTTAAAGTTAAAAAAATTGAAAGTCAACTATAATTTCTAAGCCTGTTACTTCCTCAGTTTCCTTTGTCTTGTGTAATGTGTGTGTGTTCTCTGATCTGATCTAGTTTGAGAACTGATTCTGGAAGGTACCAAATACCTTTGGGAAGGTACTGAGAACCCTTGATTCTCACTGCAGTCTTGTGAAAATGACATCTTATTGACATCCACAATAGGATTGTGGATTGTATCTCATCTTCAAGACATCACTGCTATCATCACAATGCTTTCTTTGAGCATGTTTGGGCATTGGGACAGTCCTGATTTAGAAGGGAAATGGCTCCTTCTAAATTGCCAATACCACTTCCTACAACATCTTTGACTTTCCTTGGGGCCTCAAAAAATATTGACAGGTATAACTCTGCCATGGAAGATCTAACAAGATCGCAACCTGATACAACATTGCAAAAGATACATTTCTAAATGAACAAAATGATTTTGGAAATCCATGGTAGAAATCATTGCAGTGGATGAACAGGTCCCCTCCTTTAAAAATAAGTGGTCATTATTCAGAGACCCATTCCAAGACAATGGCTTTAATAAATACATTTTAAAATGTTGTACAACATAAAATAGAATGAATTTACTAGCTAAATGAAACGTATTCCTCATGAGTTTTTCTGAGCCTAACAGCATGGGCCTCAGTTGAAGCAAGGGAAATGCAAAATAAGTCAGTCAAGAGATCCATAAAACTGAACAAGGGTAGGTTACATGCAAACAGAACAGAAATATCCCGGGGATATTTATGGTCTACAGATGTATGACTGGAAAATTGAGAGTAAGGGAGTTTCCTGTGCTCATCCAAAGGAGCAGAGAAAATTGCATGTTTTGGTGGATGTTCTTTCTGCTGTGAACATTATTTAATAAACAGCAACGGTCTGTGGAGATGATTTTACAGAGTGATTTTAGTGAAGTATTTGTATTTGATTGTTAGCCAGTTGAAGACATCTGAATAAATTAAATCTGTTTTGTCTACTCATAATATCCTGGGGGTAACTTCTTCCAGTTCCTGACCAGACAAAGAAGAGTCTGCCCTGAGACAATCTACCCGAGGTGTTACATTGAATGGTGGGACAAAAATTTAGGAATTTATTTTTAGCTGTGTGTGAATGCTCATTTAGTGTGGATATGATCAATAAAGCCCTGTCTTGCAATGTACTGTTGAGCATCTGTGCTCCACAGTAGGCAGGGCTGGCCTCTTATTTATGTGTTGGTTGATTACATAACTACTTACATAACTTGTGTCTAAAATGGAAATATAGCAGACATTTGCATTCTTAATATTCTCTTGAAATGAATACTTGCTATTGTGGTCCATGTGAACATCTGTCTGAGGATATTGTGTTCGATGTACAAAGACAATCAGTGTGTCTGTTCCAACAGTGGCATTACAGTTTTGGCATTCAGCCAGTTTTGTTTTACCAACAGACACTATAGAAGTATTTAGGATGGTGTATGGCACTGCATAGATTAAAAGACTTTCTAGTGTAATGCCTTTTCACCAACAAATGTTTGATTATTTTAATGTACAGTGAATATAATGCAATTGTTCTGTTAGCAACTGCAGTGACAGAAATAAATAATATAATCCAGTTAATAATTGTGCACCACTCATACCAAGACCAAAAAAAAGTTGAAATGAATAGTTGCTGAAAATATGTTGTTTCATTGGAGTTTCTGTTATATTCAAGAGGGAAAAGACCTGTTAAGGCCAGTTAATTTATCCTCCCACTAATATGGGATTTTTTTTTGTCTAGTTCTGTCTTTAGATTAGTTTTAGAGCTTAAGTACCAGCATTTTCTTCCTGCCTTCAACAGCCTCTTTTTTTCACCTGTAAAATTGCAAGCATATTTATTTATACTTGCATTAAAATTACTCAGAAATCTAAAGTTGCTCAGGTCAGTACTCAGACATCTGTATGACAGTATTTGTAATCAAATAATTATACACATAAATAATTATAGCACAAAATTATGCTTGCAACTACTTGCTCCCATAATTTTCAGTCATAAAAAGGGAGGCCTTTTGAAAATGCTGGCATGATGTTGATATATGGAAGCACCAAATATATTTTGTCCTGAATGCTGCTGCTTTTATTCATTTGTTTTACATTAAAAGCAGTCAGTAAAAATCTGCCCCAACAAGAGATAAGCTAAACACCATACCAGGTCTTCTTCATCTCCGTTTTCTGTAATTCTAATTATTTATAGTGTGGCCAAATGGAAATATTGCTTCATATTTTCCTGATATATTGCTCTCTATTACCAAACTGACTTTCATGTAGCTCTGGAATTCTAGAATAATTTCTCTTTCACTCAGGCACTGACTCCAAGCAACATTGCAAAACTACATTTCAAGATGTTGAGGAAACAGTTAATTGGGTAAGTGTCTACATCCCTACTTAGCTGTATATTAAACAAGCTAGTATTGCAGAAGTTTGAAATATATATTTTTATGCTGACCACAGATCCAGTTTTTACAAATAAAGGATCTCGTCTGCCCAAAACATTGCACCTTTTGGATTGGGTCTTATGTGATACACGAGTTTCCAGGGGAGCCAGCTGAGGTTACTCATTTAGGGTGCACCTCAAGAAATGGGATGGCAAATTCCCAAAGCTGGAGGCTATTCACCAAAGTGAACACAAAGCTGCTTCTCTGTTACCGTATTGGTCAATCAGAAGTCCATACCACACAGTGCCCTTAAAATACCCATATACATATTTATAGTCAATTCTTATTAATTAGACTAAAATTTATTAAATAAGAAAAGAGAGCGTGAGAAAGTATTAGTTAAAAGATCAGTATACATACAGACGTAGTTCAGTTATTGAGGTTTAGATACATAATAGTGATGATCTTGTAGCTGTAAAGAATTCTTTCAGAATTTAGTTCATGGTTATAGTCAATAATCTGTATCCAAGGTGATTCTAGCCAGTGACTGGGCCCTCAGTCCTTGTGGCTTAGGTTTCCTCAGTATGAAACCTCAAGCAGATCTGAGACCCTAAGTCAATGTCCATTAAGAGGGGCACCAGGATTTCCTTGGATCTCATCCTTTATGGCCTGTAGCTTTCCCTGTGAGCATCCATGCAGATATGAGAGAAAAAATGTTTCTGTCAAAAGGGTGTTTGTTTATATCTTTGCGGCAGCTGCTGCAAAGTTGTCATGGGATAAGAGGGAAGGTCCTCTGATGAACTGATTACTGGTTAAAAGACAGGAAACAAAGGTTAGGAAGAAACGGTCAGTTTTCAGAATGGAGGGAGGTAACTAATGGTGTCCTCAAGGGACTGTGCTGGGACCAGTTCTAGTCAGCATATTTATAAAAGATCTAGAGAAAGGGATAAACAGGGAGGTGGCAAAATTTTCCAATGATATTAAACTGCTCAAGATAGTTAAGAACAAAGCAGACTGGGAAATGCTTCAAAAGGATCTCACAAAACTAGGTGATTGGGCAAAAAAATGGCAGATGTAATTTAATGTTGATAAATACAAAGTGATGCACATTGGAAAAAATAGTCCCAACTATACATACAAAAAGATGGAGACTAATTATAACCACTCAGGAGTGAAATCTTGGCGTCATTGTGGATAGTTCTCTGGAAATACCCACTCAATGTGAAGCAGGAGTCAAAAAAGTAAACAGAATGTTATGAATAATTAAAAGGGATAGAAAATAAGACTGAGAACATCTTATTGCCGTGGTATGCCCACATCTTGAATACTGTGTACAGATGTGGTTGCCTCATCTCAAAAAGATAAATTGGCATTGGAAAAGGTTCAGAAAAGGGTTGAAAAAAAAAAACCTAGATAAATTCATGGAGTTTAGGTCCATCAATACTTATTAACCAGGATGGATAGGAATTGTGTCCCTAGCCTCTGTTTGTCAGAGGCTGGAAATGGGTGACAGGAAAGGGATCACTTTATGATTACCTATTCTGTTCACTCCTTTTGGAGAATATTGGCCACTGTCAGAAGACAGGATACAGGGCTAGTTGGACCTTTGGCAAATGCTTATTTGGATAGTTGACACACTAGTCGACTAGTTGTTTTCCCCCCACTTGCCGCCTCTATCAGAAAGAGGCAGCAAGGGTGGGGAGAAGAGAGGGTGCTTCAAAGCGGCTTGAGTGCTCCACGCAGCAGCGCTTTTGCCTTTGAAATACAGCAACAGCTCTGGGGCTGTTGCTACACTTCAAAGGCAGAGGTGCCCTTATTGACTAATCAAATAGTCGATGCAAATTGCATCGACTATTCGATTAGCTGATTAATCTAAATTTAACATCCCTACTATTTGCCTGCGAGGACACAATGGATTTAACTGTTTGTCTCCCAAACAGCAATTAACACAAAGTGATTTATCCATCGAACAGTTCACAGTTTACCATAATCGTCAAAGATACATATAAACAATAATACTACTTAAATCAAGTTTCATTATGTTAATATTCCCTTAATATTCTTGAATCAAAGCTATAGTAACAGACAAGGATTGTTTGTTCGCATAGAGCAAACACCTACCATTCTGTTGCTCTAACAATGTAAGCTTGGATTTCAAAGTTCTATTTTAGCCTAATGTAATAACCCACTTATCATTTATGCATCTTTCTAATAAGTCTTTAAAGGTCTACCCTGGGTCTACCCTAGCTAGTTAACCCTTGTTTACTGTGCCACAGTTTAATTAGAAGTCTAATATTTCAATCAGATAACATCACACCTTAACTCAGAGCCAAATTCATCAAAGGAATAACTGCTTTGTGTATATATTTACTTTTGAAGTGCTTCAAAAGGATCTCACAAAACTCTATTTGATAATTTGAATCTCTGTTTTCTAATTGGAACAAATTTATATTAATAATGTACTGTACAAACAGCAAGACAGTATTTTAGTAGATCTATTTATAAGACTATTTGAATTGAATGGTAATGAAAAGGCATTCTGTTCTGGAAACAAAAAAGACTGATTGTGTTCAGAAAGAACACAAATTTGTAAAAGATGTGAGGCATGAAGTCCATCTATGATTGCCTTGAATGACAACTCTGGGGAAGCTTTATAAAATAAAAGATACATGGCTTTGTCTAGTACATTCCCATGAGGGGAAAAATGTTCTTCAGAAACTTTGTGATCATGAAGGCAGTGGTAGCTGAAAACATTGTTGTGCAGGGTATTTGTGGGTATATGGACCTGGATCTTTGCTCATACAGGATAATGCTGTGCAAATGTCATAAGATTTTATAGAGTAACTTTTCCAGTCTCCTGTACTTTTCCTATGTTGAGGAGAATCTGTCCTTATGTCTGCAAACTATAGGAAGCACATAAAATGAGGGATAGTTGGTCAGAGTGGCTTCCGTGTGTTCCAGGCTGTTTCCAGCTTGGGAGAGCTAAGCAGAACAAAAATATGCCAGATCTGAAATTGTTTCATTTATATTACTATTATTCCAAGAGCTGTGTTGATAAAGTGAGCTCGCTATATGGGTGTGGCTGATCAGAATTCTAGATGAGAGGTGGGGAACCTTTTTTGCCTTGGGGGCCACTGACTCACATAAAAATCAGTTGGGGGCCACACACAAGTGAGAAGTAAAAATACCCCAAACTCCTCACTTGCCCCCAAGTAAGAATGAAACCCCCCCTCACAGAGGTAGCCTTCAACTGAGATGCAGAAAAAAACAAAAGAGAGACACTTACCTCACTCCCCTTGTGCTCCAGCCTTTAAGGGTTGAGAGAAGTGCCAAGGCTTAGAGTTACCAGGGCTGGATTAACTTTTCGGGAGGGCCTGTTGCTAGTAACGTTTGTGGGCCCCATCTAGGCTCTGGGTTGGGGCCAGGATGAGGGGATCGGTATGCAGGATGGGGCTACCAGGGGAGTGGGTTGGGAGTGAGGAGTCAGGGCAGGAGGTAGGGTGCAGGATAGGCATGTGAAGAAGCAAGTAGTTCACTAATCGTGTAGTCGATAGAATTTTTATTATGTAGATAAAAGGCACCCAGGTCCAGCTAGGGATGTAAGTGACTAGTCATGCAGTTGACTATTAGACTACTCGCATTTCCCCACCACGCTACCTTCTACCTTTGTATCAGAGGCAGCAAAGGGGTGAGAAGCAGGAGCTGGTAGTGGGGGGAGCGGCTTAAAAGCTGGTTTCTCCCAGCACTATTTCCATGGTGCCGACTCCACACCCCCTGTGCAGCGCTGGGGAGGGGAGGGGACGCTGCCATGAAGCAGCCTCTTTCCGTCGTGGGCCCAGGCTTGCTGCGAGCAGCAGCTGCTCCGCATCTTGCGGACAGGGGCTGCTGCTGGCGTAGCCTGTGTTCATGGCCAGTCCTGTTCGCGGCAGCCCAGGCTGGCCATGAACACAGGCTGCTCCAGCAGCAGCCCATGTGTGCAGGGGGTTCCAGCTTCTCACTGGGACCCCTGCCCTCAACGTGGACAGGGGCTGCTGGACTCGGTGCAAGCTGGGACTGAACAAGCCGAGCTCAGTCCTGGCTGATGCCAGGTCTGGGAGCTACCCCTGCTGCGACTCTGCATTTTACTGGCTCTTCCTACATTTAAAATGCAGAGCCACAATGGTCCTGGACCTGGCGTGAGCTGCGACTGCTCAGTCCCGGCTTATGCCAGATCCAGGATCTACCCCTGCTGTAGCAAGAACTACATTTTAAACTGCAGAGCTGCAGTGGGGATAGCTCCCAGACCTGGCATGAGCCAGGACTGAGCCGGGCTTGCGCTGGGTCCAGCACCCCCACAGACATGGACTGCTGCCAGAGCAGCCTCTGCCCACAGTGAGCCTGGGCAGCGGCTGCTTTGCGGCAGCCTGATAGAGGCAGCAGCACGGGGAGGGGATGTCTGGTGGCACTGCGGAGACAGTGTTGGGGAGAACCGGCTTTTAAGCTGGCTCCCCCCAGCACCGGCTCCTGCTTCCATCTGATGTGCCTGCTCCCATTGGCTAATCGCTTGCATCTGATACAGAGACAGCAAGGACGGGGTAATGCAAGTAGTCAAGAAGTTGACTAGACTAACTGATAAGCCTAGGCTTATTGGTTACTCGACTGCTCACTTACATTCATAGTGCAGGTGGGCTGGAGGTGTCAGTGTGGGGTCTGGGCAGGAGACAGGGGATTGGGCTGCCTACCTGGAGCCATTCCCAAGGGGTGGTAGTGCAGATGGCTTTGTGCCACCCTTCACTTGCGGGCACCACTCCCATTGACCGTGATTCCTGAGCTTCCCTGAGCTGCTGTGCCAAGCTGCTTCCTCCCCTACTGCCAGGCAGAGCCTGTGGCCTGGAGGAGGCCCACAACTTGCCTTGATCTGTAAATCTCCCACCCTGCAGCGGGGAGCTGATGTTGGTGCTCCAGCCACATAGGGGATGCCGAGATTCGGGGAGTTGGTGAGTGGTTAGAGCACCAGTGCTGGCTCTCCGCTGCAGGGGAAGGGGTGCCCTGAGCCTTGCAGATTGGATCAAAGCAAGCCAGCCCACGAGCCATAGGTTCCCCATCCCTGTTCTAGAGCCTCATTCCTTCTGACCACCAGGCTAAGCCCCCGATCTTGTGGCCAGCTAATCCAAAACTCAGGTGCTTAAAATTAAGCAAATACATGGTTCTGATGCCTTCATTTGGAAATGGAAGTGGGGAAACAGACTGTCACCTTGCATTGAAAGCTCTTCTCGCTTTGTTTGTGAGTGAAACGGAGCAAAATGTCTTTTCTTTGGTACCTGAATCTGATTTGTTTATTTTACTGCTTGGCCTGGATGAGAACTTGTTGTCCAGAGAATGCAATATACTTGTTTATTATTCCTTATAATTGAATGTTGCTTTGATTTATTTGCAGCATGGTAAAGGTGAGAGTGACCTCTCAGTGTGGCTCCTTCTTCCGGATGAGCTGTGGCTATGCATCTTCTCTTTGTTTTCCCATAAAGAGCTTTCTCAGGTTGCCCAAGTCTGCCACCGTTTCCACCAGCTTGCAAGGGATGAGTCCTTTTGTAAGTACATTGAAATACCTAACTAATAATAGTAAGTAGAAAGAAAAGAAGGTCTTGCAAGGTAACTAACAATGTCAAGTGTAAAGGAATTCTCTAGCATAATATAAAAATATCCTAGGACACAGAATATAGACAATAACAGCAGAAACAGGTTCCTAATTTCTGTGTTGAATCACACAGAAGAGTAAATCACTAAAAATGTTTTTAAAAGTATCTAAATTAAAACAAAAATGAATAATTACCAGTCAGTTTGGAAGATGTCTGTCCTACAGAATTCAATTGAAAGAATTGGCTTCAGTATTTGAAAGCGGTATCTGCTGTCCTGTTTGATTTTTGTCATGCTACCTTGTAAACAGTATAAATTTACAAGTGTAAAGAAAACTGTAAGGCACTGAAAATTAGGAAGCTTTGGAGTTACAAATTGAGATCTATAATTAAAAAGAAAATGGTTAATTTAACAATTATTAAATGAAACGTTAAATTAAACAAACTGTTGAGAAATTTTTTTGATAATTAGAATGTATTTATATTGTATTCTGATAATGGTGCTGTCTCTAAATCCTGCTTACTTTGAGTTACATTGAATCCTTGATTTAAAGTGTCATCAAATGCTTATCATTCTAAAAGAGGATAGATCCATTCAATGAATATGTATTTTGAAATAAGAAATGGCTACTGAACTACACCCCTTGAATAGGAACAACCCAAACAAATTCTGATCCAGATGTAAACTTTGTAGCCCAGGCCCATCACTAAAGAGAAACAGATATAAGTATTCCCAAGAACTGTGGTCTGTATTCCTTTTGTATTTTAAAAAAGAATGTACCATTTCCTTGCTAACACGACGTTTTCAAAGCATTTTCAAAAAAGTCACCTTTGGGGCATACATTTTCCATGTTTGATCTTTGCACCTCGGTAAATATTTTGGCAAGTTTGGGAAAAAAGATACTTTGACCTTTCAGTTCTGAAAAGAGAAAATACATTTGCTGTATGTGTTTGAAATAATTTGTATGTATTGACTTGTATGTGATTTGTGTGTGTGTGTGTGTGTGTGTGTGTGTGAAAAAACTCAAAACAGCTGAATCTTGCACATGGAGTTGGCCATGTAACTAGTACCTCCTGTGTAGTATCTGTTCTCAGGCCCATACATTGAGGGTGTGCGCAAAGGGTATGAACATCCCCCCCACAGTCCTTTATGGTCTACCATGGGGCTGATTCCCACCGAACTAGGGAAAACAGAGAGGCGCGCAGAAAGGGACACTGCTCTTCCCTGGTGCTCCAGCTGGCCGAGGGAAAGCAGGGTGTTGCGCTGCCCCAGCCTCCCTCCCCAATGCTTCGGCCAGCCAGGGAAAGCTGGGGCTAATTCTCCCTTCCGCATCCAGGAGCAAGGCCGGAGGTGGAGCTGGGCTGCACAGGGGTGGGGACAACCACCAGCCCCTCCCACAGCTTGCAGCCCTCCACGTTCGGGCCTGGTTCTGGTATGTTTAAAATAAATAGTACTAAGATGACAAAGTGGTGAATGTTTAAAAAATTCTGCTTCATACAAATACTTTGGTAATACCATTATGTTTTAAGTTACAATGTTAATTCCTGGAAGCACTTCGCTTTCTTGGAGCACTATTTAAAGATAAGATCAAGCACTCGTTTTCTTTCCATTGACTTCAGGGAGAGGTGGATCAGTCCCTCTGTGCATGCTGGGATGCTTAGTCCAATGAGCTGTTCCAAATCAGCCAGGACTTTACAAGTTAGTAGTGAGGTTGGAAGGGAAAAGAAGCAGGCTTCATTTTCTGGACTAACATATTCAACCTTGTAGATGGAATAAGTTGTGCAGGGTTTGTGCTGAAGGAGCCCGGTGGAGGTAGTATATCCATTGTTGCTACGGCTTTCCCTTTCTCTCTCTTCTTCTCAACTTTGGTAAGGAACAGGTCCAGATGGATTCCAGCAGTTTCCCATACTGGTGTAAATAGGAACAAGTCTACATTGGCCCATGTTTGTAGTGGTGCTACTTTTGGAGCAATTTTCTTCTCTTTTTTGATGCCTACATGGATGGTGGACAAAATAAAATATATCCCACAATGTAAATTGGGGAGAAGAGATGGAAAAAGACCCTTTTTCCATTCCCTTATTTGTTATTTATGGTTTCTAATTAATGGAGATGCTTATCCCCTAGAGCTGGAAGGGACCTTGAAAGGTCATCAAGTCTAGTGCCCTGCCTTCACAGCAGGACCAAGTACCACCACTGATGGATTTTGCCCCAGATCCCCAAACAGCCTTCTCAAGGATTAAACTCACAAACCTGGGTTTAGCAGACCAATGCTCAAACCACTGAGCTATTCTGCCCCCCCAGCATTGAAATGGTTTCATTTGTGATGTGAAATTGTGGCCCCACCTGTTTGCACCTTTTATTTTAGTAGTTTGTGTGTAGAATTCACCATATATCACACACAAAAGACTTTTGACATGCTCTGTTTTGATTTCAGATATTTAAATTCATCCTTAACCTGTGAGATGTTCTTAAGCTCTGTTGAAGAGACAATATCATTCCATTTGGAATTTCTCCAAACAGAAGTCCCTTGAGTTAAAATCCATGAAGGTCCGTTTTACCTCCATTATGGAAGCCTAAACACACTTTAGAATAGAATTTCCCTAGGTGCCCTAAGTTCCTGACTCTAGGAATGCACACTAGTGCCTCCCTCTTGGCAGCTGGATGCCCATCTCCTCCATAACCACCACAAACCAGGGAAAAAACAGGTAGTTGGCCACTAAAGTCATTCACTGGAGGCCTTATCTGATAGACTGCCTCTGAGCAAGCCTACTGAGCAAACTACAGAAGTAGTGGGAGTATTAGGTCCCTTTCAAAATGGAGAGCATGTTGGTAGTATACACTTTAAAACTTAGCCCTATGCTTAGTGCACTCCCCTGGAACATGGGAAACCCAGAGTCAATTTTCCTCTCTGCCAGAGGGGGAAAAAGGATCTGACTTGGGATCTCTCAACTCAGAGGAGAGTGCTTTAACCTCAGAGGAGGGTTATGGAATAGTGTGATGTGGGCCTCCTTCAGCCTCTTCTCTTCAAGCTGTTGATCTGTGGATAAATAATGAACGAGTGGTTGAAACAGGGAGGACTGGACCCAGAGTCTTTCACCTCCCAGGTGAGGACTCTAACCACTGGGCTAAAAGTGATCAGGTGGGTAGCAACGCCACTTTCTTCAACCATTTTGTGTGGTGGAGTGCTTAACTCAGTCCCATAAACTACACCTTAGGCATTTAAGCTACCTGACACCAAATGGCAGATTCCCATTTCTTGATCATTAAGAGCTGGTTGTCTCCCTACAGCCCAGACATAGGTGGCTATTTCTGAGGCTTTGTCTACACTGCAGGGTTTTTGCTCAAGAAGCTTTTTGCGGAAGAGATCTTCTGCAAAATCTTCTTGCGCAAAAGCGCGTCCATACCTTAAAAGCGCATAACAAAAGCGATGTGCTTTTGCGCAAGAGAGCGTCCGCACTGCATGGACACTCTTGCACAAGAATGTTCGGATTGCCATTCATAGAATAGCCATCAGCGTACCTGTGCTTTTTCTGATAGGCTCTTTTTGCACAAGAAAGCCCTGTTGAGTGTCCCCACACACCTTTTTGTGCAAGAACTCTTGCACAAAAAGGAGTTATTCCTCAAAGAAAGAGTTATACCTACACCTCAAAAAGCCCTCTGTTCTGCCGTTTTACTGTAAATTTTCTTGCGCAAAAATGTTCTTGAGGTGTGGATGCTCCATGGGTTTTTGCGCAAAAACCCTGTAGTGTAAACATAGCCTGAAAGAGGGAGATGGGTTAGTGTACACACCCATCTCCTTAACATCTCCCTTTGGCTAGAGGCTCCCTGCTTAACGTGCTGGCTTTCGTGGATCATGTTCTTAGTGGATGACAGTGTTGTTCCTGTGATTTTTTTTTAATTGCCTAAAAGTTAAGTACCATGATGCTAAGCTATGCAATACAAATCCCTATGGTAGATCCCATCCATCATGTTTTATTTTTTTATCTGAGTAAAGGGAATTATATTTAGATATCATTTCCAATGGTGTTTTGTGTATTAATTTGTTAATCTTTATAAAAAGCTGCTCCACAGAAATATGATTACATTTCATTCACTGCTGACAATGCCTTATATGAACCAGTGACCTGGATAGCAATGGAAAATTCTATATTCTGTTATCAGTAGATGCAGTTCATAGCTGGATTTTTATATCCTTTAAACAAAGGAATCATAATCACACCCAGAATTTCCTTTAGGTAAACTAACAGATCCAGCATATTTTTATCCAAAAGCTAATAATAAAGATAGATAAGTAGTTAAAACAACAACAAAAAGCACCGAATGAACGAAATGCCATATGTTTAACGAAGAAAGAGATGTCTAAAAAAAGAACCAACTCAAGGCTGTGAATGGGGAGGCAAACAAAACTGCAGGTCACCTGCAGTAGGCGTCTGTGTCTCGGCTTATGTCACATTCCCACGGTGAACTCCAAAGCAAATACTTACACCTTGAACAAACAAAGGACGTAGCTGAGTGTTGCGTTTCAGTGATGCTGAACAAGTGTTCTAGGAACTAAGTGTATTGTTCTTTTAAAGAAGCAACAGCTGTCATGACTGGTCTTTGGAACTTGAGGGAAAAGCGCTGATGTTTGTAACTATTGTGTAGTGATAAGGGGCTTGCATTTCTAGATGAAGCCAGCAGTGCTTTCTGTAAAATCTTTGAATTGCACTGTAGGGCCATGAATCAGCTTGGTTTGTACTCTGGGTTTTTTCTTTGTGTGTTTGTTTTATCTGGTTGTCTCTGTTGTGCATATGGGGTAGCAGCAGGAACTAAAATTCAGAAAGGAAAGTTGGAAAATGTATGAGGGAGATTTTTCAACTCCACATGGCAAATAGAAGTGAGAAAGTGATTTAGAGTATGTACAATATATTTATACATTTCCTGTATTTCTGCTATACTGTAGCATAAAGTTTACAAATATAGGGGGTCCCCACTATGTCACCCCAATATACATCCGTTCCACACTAAAGTCATTGACATTTGTAGCAACTGATGCATTATAAGTCCTCCCATTCCCCGCTATAAGTCATACAAAATACTCTCCCCAATTTGCTTAAATGGAAGTTAGCCATGGGAAAAAAATTCCCCGCTTTAAGTTGTTTCACTATAAGTACAAGTTTTTTGGAATGTATCTTGGACTTATAGCGAGGATCTCCTGTATTAAAGCAGCATAATCCTTTATCTGTCTGTTTTGGGGACTTTAGCAAGAGGAATTGGGTTGTTTTTCTGAGGCAAAAGCACTTTCTTTTTGAGACATAGTCTACCCTATTGTTAATTATATGGATTTAGAAAATGATATAGAATCATGGTAGAATCTCCCACTATAGATGCAGTTTCATCCTCATGAAGGTGCTTATATTGATAAAGCTCATTTCCATACACTTTGGGTGTGTCTAAACTACATGGCTCCGTCGATGGAGCCATGTAGATTAGGCTGATGGGCAGAGGGAAATGAAGCAATTTAAATAATCGCGGCTTCATTTAAATTTAAATGGCTGCCGCGCTCTGCCAACCATTTGATGATCAGCTGTTTGTCGGCACATCGGGGCAGTCTGGACGCGCCGCTGTCGACAAGGAAGCCTTTGTCTACCGGCGCAAGTATGCCTCGTAAATTTAAATGAAGCCGCGATTATTTAAATTGCGGCTTCATTTCCCTCTGCCGATCAGCCTAATCTACGTGGCTCCATCGACGGAGCCATGTAGTTTAGACACACCCTTACAGAAATTAATATTATGACTATAAATAAATTTACACCAATGTAACTGCATTCACATAAGGGGATTATACCACTTTATCAGTTTCTGAACCAGCACATCAGAAGAAAACTTGTACATTGACCAGCCCTAAAAGAACTGTTTGTAAGTGTTCAGAAGTACCAAGTTGATATTAATAGAACAGGTTTCCAGTAACATAGGCAGTGGCCCTTTTCAGTACCCTCTCCCAATTCCTGGTGAAGGAGGGAAGGCCATGCTGGGTATCAGAAAATAGTACAGGCAGTCCCCGGGTTACGTACAAGATAGGGACTGTAGGTTTGTTCTTAAGTTGAATCTGTATGTAAGTCGGAACTGGAGTCCAGTTTCAGCCGCTGCTGAAACTGACTGCCAGTTCTGACTTACATACAGATTCAACTTAAGAACCCCAGGCATCCCCAAGTCAGCTGCTGCTGAAACTGATCAGCAGCTGATTCCAGGAAGCCTGGGGCAGAGCAACTCTGTCTCGGGCTTCCTGTAGTCAGCGCTGGTCAGTTTCAGCACCAGCTGACTTGGGGACGCCTGGGGCAGAGCAGCTGGGGTGCTGCTGGGTTGCTCCAGTAGCACCCCTCCTCGGCGCTACTGGACCAACCCAGCAGCACCCCAGCTGCTCTGCCCCAGGCGTCCTGATTCAGCCACTGCTGAAACTGACCAGCAGCGGCTGAATCAGGACCTGGGGCAGAGCAGCTGGGGTGCTGCTGGGTTGGTCCAGTAGTCCCCAGAGCGGGGCTGCAGGACCAATCGGCAGCGCCCCAGCTGCTCTGCCCCAGGGTCCACAACAAAAGCCTGGTCTGCTGGGGGGGGCACACTAGCTGCGCCCCCCCCCCCCCAGCAGACCAGGGACATGGGGAGCAGAGCCGCAGCAGCAGCGGGGTGCCGCGCCTGTGAGGCTTTGCTCTGGCAAAGTCTCAGAGGCGCGGGACCCCGCCGCGGCTGCGGCTTCAGTCCCGGTGCCCCTGGTCTGCTGAGGACCGTCTCCAGCAGACCAGGGGCACTGGGAGCAGCTTACGAACGGGGCTTTCTCGCCCCGGAGCTCGCAGGTAGCAATCCGCCACCTCGACCTCCGGGGCGAGAAAGCCCTATTCGTAAGTGCGGATCCGACGTTAGTCGGATCCGCGTAAGTCGGGGACTGCCTGTACTCTTAAGGTGATTTTTCTGAGAGTCAGTGGCCCCTGACCCAAAACAGGTACCTCACCCCTCCCATAAATAAAGACAATGCTGAAACATTTTGTGTTGGACAAAATATTTTATTTAAAAATGAAGCCTGGCCAACAAGTCTCCAATTGGGGCAAAACCCCCAACTGGCCACAGCATCATAACACTCCGACACCCCCCACAAGCCCCAGCCCCCAGTCTATCATACACCTGAACCCCTTACATCCCCAAACTCCTGCACTGCCACATCCCCAGTCTTCTGCCACAACACTCCTGCACCATCCACACACTGCAAATCTGTGTCCTGAGCCCATCATACTCCCAATCTCCTGCCCTGAACCCTTCATATATCCCAACCCAAACTCCTGAACCCCTATATCCACAAGCCTGAGGCCTGACCCCAACACTCTCCAGTCTGGAGTCCCCTCCCTGGGCTAACATCCCTTTCTCCGCCTGCACCCAAACTCCCTCCCAGAGCTTGCACTGCTCATCCCTCCCCACACTCCAATCTGTCATTCCCATCCTAGAGACCGCACGTCCTGTCTCAACCCAGTGAGAGTGAGTAAGGGCTGGGGACAGCAAATGATGGAGAGGAGGGGAATGGAGGGGGCGGGGCCTCAAGGAAGGGGTGGGGTCTTGGGAAAGGGACGGGGTAGATCTTGATTTGCCCTGACATTTAAAAAGTGATCTTGGGTGTAAAAAGGTTAGAGACCACTAGTCTAATTGGGATGATATATGGAGCAAATGTTTTTCAGTAAATTAATGTGGACAGCTCAATTTATGCACATCAAATAGTTCAGTCAGAACTATCATAAACCACTACAACTTTGAAACACACATTCATATATATTACGTCAAATGAAAAAGTGTCTGCATTTGGGCTATATTCAGGCAGTTGAGTTGTGTCAGGATTTGGCCCTAAATATCAAACTTAGAAACTTTCTGTATTCTTACACTGCTCTCATTATGGTCACAAAATTGTTTATACACATAGTAGAAGCTCTACATTTTGTAAACAGTCTATTCCTTTTACCTGCATCATTGACTAATAACATACTTGAGAATTTGTGACATCACAGGTGTTTCTAATGTGATGTCACAAACACTGAGTTATAATTACTAAAAGGAAAAGGCAGACTATAAAGGAGAGAGCTTCTATTTACATATCTATTTTTACGTAATCAACAATGATTGCAAAGTACAATAGATTCCCATTTTTGTCTCACTTCCGTGAAATGCTGAGCACTCTCAGCTCCTGTTCACTTCAGGGTCTAATGAGGTTTTGTGAAAATATTAGGAACCTGAGCTGTGATTATTTATTTCTGCAACAACTAGGAAAATCATTGGAAACTACAGGCAGTCCCCGGGTTACGTACAAGATAGGGACTGTAGATTTGTTCTTAAGTTGAATTTGTATGTAAGTCGGAACTGGCGTCCAGATTCAGCCGCTGCTGAAACTGACCAGCGGCTGACTACAGGAAGCCCGACGCAGAGTTGCTCTGCCCTGGGCTTCCTGGAATCAACCGCTGATCAGTTTCAACAGCGGCTGAATTTGGACGCCTGGGACAGAGCAGCTGGGGCGCTGCCGGGTAGGTCCCCGCAGCGCCGCACCTCAGCGCTGCGGGGACCAACCCGGCAGCACCCCAGCTGCTCTACCCCAGGTGTCCCCAAGTCAGCCGCTGCTGAAACTGACCAGCGGCTGATTCCAGGAAGCCCGGGGCAGAGCAACTCTGCCTCGGGCTTCCTGTAGTCAGCCGCTGGTCAGTTTCAGCAGCCGCTGACTTGGGGACACCTGGGGCAGAGCAGCTGGGGTGCTGCCGGGTTGGTCCAGTAGCGCCAAGGAGCGGCGCTGCGGGACCAACCCGGCAGCGCCCCAGCTACTCTACCCCAGGCGTCGTCGGCGAGAAAAGCCTGGTCTGCTGGGCAGGGGGGGGGGGCGCACTAACTGTGCCCCCTCCCCCAGCAGACCAGGGAGACGCGGGTGGCGGGACCACCGAGACGCGCCGTGGTCCCGCCCGCATCCTCCGTGGCTTTGCTCCCCGTCACCCTGGTCTGCTGGGGGGGAGGTCCCCCCAGTAGACCAGGGAGACGGGGAGCAAAGCCTCGGAGGATGCCGGCAGCGGGACAGTTGCGGCGCGTATGGGCTGTCCTGCTGCCCGCGTGCTCTGCGGCTTTGCTCCGCGTCTCCCTGGTCTGCTGGGAGGCTCCCCCCCAGCAGACCAGGGAGAAGCGGAGCAGCTTTTCTTGCCCCGGAGGACGCGGGCGGCGGGACCGCGGCGCATCTGGGCGTCCCGCCGCTCGCGTCATCCGGGGTGAGAAAAGCCCCGTTCGTAACTGCGGATCCGCCGTAAGTCGGATCCACGTAACTCCGGGACTGCCTGTATATCAATGAATCCCAGTGCCAAGGGGTTAAATCAGTAAGACTTTGCTTGTCAAATTATATAAGGTTGAATGTTTATTTAAAAAAAAAATCCAGACTGCCAGCATTTGTGTCATAAAAATCCCACCTACTGTTAAAGAGAAAAAGGGCATACTTGCTGCCCCTAGACAGATCAAAGGAAATCTCTTTAGCAGTACAGGAAGGGTTTCAGAATACTTTTGCTTAAAAATCTTAAGGAAAAACAGACTTCTATTCATGAACAGTAAAGGATTATCTAGCGACAAAGATATCCAACTTTTATCCTGTATCCCATTTCTTTAGATTCTGTAGCAGAATGCCATTTAGCTTTGACTAGCAAGCCAGACTTGCCAGTTCAAGCCATTGCCTGTAAATGATTTAAATAGCTGTATTCTGTACTTAAAAGTTGTGTCTTCTCTTATCCCTCATAGAAACAGAACCAAAAAAAGGTTTTATTTTGACCCCTTGTTTCCAGTGTTCTCTGGATCCTTTGGTGCACTTTGAATCAAGTCACATGCAGTCAGTCAGACAGTCATGTATCAATAATGTAAGCATCCAGAACATGTTAAAAGGATCTTAGGTTTAAGTTCACTTTTACTTTAGAAATGCTCTGTATTATATATCTATGGGCAGTTGAGGTTCAAGTGGCTAATTAGATTAGAATTTGAAATGTCTGTTAACTGCAGAGAATTTCTCACTCTTAAGGTGACAGCCAAAACAACAGCTTTTAAAGTTGGTGAAAAGGGAAAGAAATTGCAGTGACCTATATTGTTCTCTTGCCACACCCACTGCTGTGTGACTAGGGCTATGTAAAAGTTTACCTAGTAGCTCAATTGTTGGGTTGCTATGGGCATTGCTATGTAATGGTGCATTAAATACAAATAAGGGCTAAACCTTGAGGCCCTTTCTTGGAAATAAGTCTCTATTTAAGGAATCTTGAACCTCTGAAAGTTTAATTCTTCTGACCTCTTTTGACTAATAATTCTGGGAGCCAAATTACTCTTTATTGTAAAACACCCATTGCATTTTAATATGCCTTAGTGGTTGTGACGGTCATTGTTGTTCTTATTATTTCATGTTTAGACTGCTAAAATAAGCTCTGGTTCCCTGAGATTTGCTTTATGCTCAGATGCTCCCTTGACCAAGTCACATACACAGGTCACAAATCAATCACCCTAATCCTACATATCCTGATGCAATCAGTTTGAGCAGCATCCTCAAACACAAAGACCGAGATCAAGGAAAAAGAAAGGGTCTCAGCTGGAAGGAAAGAAATAAAGAGAAACCATGGGAAACATGCTTTTTTTTAACTCAAGGATTAAAAGCTTTTCTGCAAGAAAAGGCCCTGCTTGGATAAAATTCTTTGATACTATCAAGGCCCGTGTTCAGGAGGTAAATTGGAATCTGTTTGAATAAGGCCACAGGTATAATCTGAGGGGAAAATATATTTAAAATCATGGGTTTATTATTGGGATTTTTAATATACTCTTTTGTATTAGCCCAGATAAACTGTATCTTGTTGAACAAGCTCAAGCAGTGCAGAACTAATTAGCTGACATCAAAGAACTTGTTTTGGTAGTGGTTAAAGAAGAAATGAGCTACCTAAAGAGTATGATTTAATTCTAGGAACTAAACAGGGCATGACTGAGGGTGAACTGTTATTTACGCAAAGCCTGACATATCCTAGAGGAAATTGCTAATGTATCTTAAGCTTTAGCTAGACCTACTTCTATCATAATACATAGTGTTCTTAAACCATTTACAACAATAACAAGAGCATATATAGCTATATTTTTATGCATGTAGTTTTCTCTTCAAATAAATTTGCCCTTCTTCCAGCAGGGGTCTAATTCTTCTCAGATATACTCCTGATTTGAAAGAGTAACTTTACCTAATAAAAGGAGCTGTAATGATGTAAAATGGGTGTGAGGTCCAATTCACGCGACAAATTTTTCAGCTATTGAAGTCCACACTTGTTTTACATTAACTGCTTGCATTACGCAAGCATCTGAATGCTCTCAACGCCTATTGATACCCCTGGGATATAGTGGCCTGGCACCTCTCAAAGTGAGTCCCTGGGGGCATGTCTACACAGCAGTGTTATTTCGAAATAACAGCCGTTATTTCGAAATAACTGTGCTAGCGTCTACACAGGCCAACTGCTATTAATTTGAAATAACAGAGGGCTTATTTCAAAATTGGTAAACCTCATTCCAGGAGGAATAGTGCCTATTTCAAAATTTCTATTTCAAAATAAGCACTGTGGAGGTGCTTATTTCGAAATAGGGGGCCTCCAGCCCTTCCCAGGGTGCCCTGGTGGCCACTGTGGGCACAAACAGGAAAACTCCTCTCCTCCCTCTCCCTCCTGGAGCCCTTAAAAGGGTAGAGTCTGACTACAGTCTTTTGTGGCTAGCACCAGGCCTGCCAGCCCAGAGCCACTCTGCTGCTGCCCCAGAGCCAGGCCGCAGCATGAGCCAGCAAGCCACTGGCAGCCAGCCCTCCACCGCTCCCTAGGACCAGTCTGCCAGCTCCCAGGAGCCTGCCAGGGGCCAGAAAAGGAGGGTGTCTGCTTGATCCAGTGTAGATATCAGGGACCTCATTGAGTTTTGGGGGGAGGCCTGCAACATCCATAATCTCCGCACTAGATGGAGGAATGCGGGCGTCTTACCACCACATGGCTGCCAGCCTGGCCACCAAAGGCCACATCCGAACCCAGGAGCAGATTTGGATGAAAACCAAGGAGCTGCAGCAGGCGTATGCCAGGGCCACAGGGGGCAGCTCTCAAACAGGGGCAGACCCAGACACCTGCCCCTATTTTGATGCCCAGGACTGCATCCTGGGGGGCGGGACTGTCCGTGCCCCCCAGATGGTCATCAACCCTGGGGCAGAGGGCATGGAGGAGGAGGAGGAAGGCCAGGAGCCGCAGGAGCCCGGAAGGAGCATGCCGCGCAGCCAGGGCCCCCGAGCCGTCCCAGCAGACCTGTCGCCGGTGTTGTCCGAGGCCAGGGAGGCAACAACATGTGAGTGCCATCACTGTCCCCTTATGCGGGGGTGGGAGAAGACAGAGACCTGGGACCGCTCACGTGGGCCTTGCTGGCCACAGCTCATGTAGCAACCTGTGCATGTGCCGTGCCACCCCTGGGCACGTGGCCCCAGCTGTATGCTACACAGGGGCCGTGGCCTGTTACTCACACGCATGTATGTATGAAGGCACATGACATGCTCCTGACCCCGGGGCAGGACACAGCAAGGTGCCCTCCCTCCACAAGCCCCCTCTACACAGAGGCAGTGGACATCGCCCCCCCCCCACACACACAGACCCACACAACATACAGCACAGGAGCATGGGTGCGCTCCCGGGCCAGCTCCCACTCCCAGGGATAGTAGGACATCCCAAACATGGCCTCTGTGCTAGCACATCAGCTCTGATGGTACGGAGACCTGTCATCCTCGCCTTGCAGAGGGGGGCTGGATTTCACCCCATGTCCCCAGGGATAACTGACCACTTCTCTTGTTTTTCTACAGCTGCACCAGCTGCAAGTGCAGGGCACACTACCCCGCCCAGGACATCCTCCTGCGCCCGGGCACTCAGCAGGCTGACCCATAACCAGGAGGAGTACCAACGGCAGCCCCTGGGGATACTGCGAGGCCTGCACCGCAACCTGGACTGCTGGGTGCACGAAGACATGCTGCTCTGGCGGGAGAGTGGGTGGGAGCTGCTTGCCCAGGGCCGTGCCATCTGCGACCACCTGCAGACCCTGGTGCAGAAATTTCTGCCTCCTGCCACTCCAGCCACTGCTGTCTCCCCAGCTACCACTCCTCCTCCCATGCCTGCTCCCCCTCCCGCTTCTTCCTCCATCACTTCCCCTCTCCTACCCCTGGGGACGCCGAGTTCCCCCAAGCCCTGATCTCTGAGCTTCTCCTCCCCCTTCTTCCCCTTGCCTCCCCCTTCCAGCTCCCTCCTCCCAGGTTTACCCATCCCTTCTCCCCCCTACACTCCAGTTTTGTTCAATAAAGAGAGTTTGTTTTCTGCAACACATGTCTTTATTATATATCAGGAAGGGGGGTTAGGGAGAGGTAAATGGAAGGACGTGAGGGTGGAATGAGGCACAAGCCCCCAGTGGGGCACAAAAGGGAGACTTTAGTCCTCCTCCAGGTGGAAGCTCTCCCACAGGGCCTCCTGGATATGGACAGCCTCCCGCTGGGCCTCCTGGCTGGCAGCCATGTGGGGCTGCATGTACAGGCCAGCCAAGTGCTTGGCATCTGCCACCCAGACTGGCAGGAAAGCCTCCCCCTTCCTCTCGCACAAATTGTGCAGCACACAGTACGCTGCCACCATGTGCAGAATAGTCTGCTTGGAGAGGTCCAGGCAGGTGAGGAGGCATCTAAATTGGGCCTTCAGCCAGCCGAAAGCACCCTCCCCCATGATGCGGGCTCTGCTGAGCCTGGCATTAAATGCCTATCGGGGAGGGTTGAGGTGTCCTGTGTATGACTTCATGAGCCAGAATTGTAGAGGATAGGCCGCATCACCCACCAGGCACACAGACATGTCCACATCCCCAACCCTGATGTGGTGGTCGGGGAAGAAAGTCCTGACGTGCAGCCTCTGGCAAATGGAGGAGTTGTGATACACACGTGCGTCGTGTGCTTTGCTGGATCAGCCCACCTTGATGTCCACAAACTGGCCCCAGTGGTCAGACACAGCCTGCAGGATAATGGAAAAGTGTCCCTTGCAGTTGATATAGAGGGAGGCCTGGTATTCCGGGGCACAGATTGGGATGTGTGTGCCATTGATAGCCCCCCCACAGTGGGGAAGCCCAGGGCGCCAAACCCCTCGATGACCGCATTGACATCGACAAGGTGGATGACTCTGTGGAGCAGCACTCTATTGATAGCCTTGACCACCTGCAGAGGAACACACAAAACCGAGAGTCACTGAGGTGCCAGGGTGGCTGAGTGTGCTCCTTCCCCACCACTGCCCCGCACCCCCCACTCTGCACGAGTAACCCGCCCTGCAATCCTGGCCACCACGGGCAGTCTGTAGTGAGGATGGGACAGAACAAACCCTCCCGTGGAGGGGACTTGCACCACCTCCCCCCCTTTTCCCTAGGGCAGCCCGTCCCCTCCTTGCACCCCTCCTCCTGGCACTGTGGCCGGAGACTGCCATACTGCATGAGCACTGCGCCGACGGTGGATCTCCCCACGCCAAACTGGTTCCCCACAGATTGGTAGCTATCCGTCCTGGAGAGCTTCCAGTGGGCGATGGCCACACGCTTCTGCACGGGAATGGTGGGCCTCATGTGTGTGTCCCGTCGCTGCAGAGCAGGGGCATGCCACTCGCAGAGCTCCATTAAGGTGTCCTTCTTCATCCTAAAGTTCTGGATCCATTGTTGGTCTCCCCAGCACTCCAGGTCCCACCAGTTGCTGCTGGCATCCAGATGCGGTGGGGCACACTGGCATCCAGGAGCTGCAGCTTCTCCACCACATACCCCAGGAGGGTCCGGATGATGGCCTGGGGGTTGGGCTGCGCAGATGCTGCGAGGCAGCCTCCAGAAAGTGCTGCCAGGCTTTCAGCAACACATCCAAAAGAAGCACCAGAGTGCCCAGGGGCAGCTCTGGCTCCATGTTGCAGAGTGCTGTGGTGTCCCGAGTGAGGGCACTACAGACTGCCCGCGGCAGAGAAAAAAATGTTTTGCTGTCCCTCAGTGAGGTAGGCAAGCAAGCAGGGAAACCTGAGAACCAGCTGTCCAGTGGGGTCCCTTTAAGCACAGGCCTAAGATAGCCTCAGGCAGCTGCCACATAAAGTAACTCCTGACCTGATGCCCTACTGGAACCAGTTTCAGCTGGCCTTAAATGTGATTCAGCATCCACTAAGTGTGGACACGCTATTTCAAAATAGCAAAATGCTAGTTTGAAATGCATTTTGTGTGTAGACACTATAATTTCGAAATAATTATTTCAAAATAACGCTGTAGTGTAGACGTACCCTAGGTGATTATGTGCATCATTTTTGTGAATACATATAATTTAGATGTCCCCCATTCCTACTAAACAGAGATTTTATACTATATGTGAGTACCCTACACAAAGAAAAAGTTCTGATATTCCAATATTCAGATTGACAAAAAGCAGTCATAATTCTGTATGCTATGTCATATGTAGTGTTGTTGTAACCATATTGGTTCAAGGATATTATAGAGACAAGATGGCTGATAGTAAAAGATGTTGATCAAATGAAATATATTAATTTGCCCACATTGTCTCTCTATAATACGTTATATTCAATGTGCTGGTAGCCGTGTCAGTCCCAGGATATTAGAGAAGATGGTTTAGGTAATATCTTGTATTGTGGCAATTTCTGTTGGTCAGAGAGACATGCTTTTGAGCCACACAGAGATCTTCAGGTCTCCAATATGTATTCTAATTATCACAGCTCAGTGTAATATGGACCAGATTGTTTAGCATAAGTAGCTAGCACATATTCTTAAAATCTGGTTGGCATCTTGGAGAGTTCTGCTCATTCTCCACCTCCATCTACCTGGACAAGGGAGGCGACAGGAAGTATGAAAGAACAGTTCTGGTTCTTCCTGTTTGTCTGCTGCAGCTGAGCAATGGAAGGTTTCTTACTCTTCCTTACACCCAGATGTAGCAACACAAGATCACTCACCACTCTGTGTCATCCACAAATATTATCAGCAGTTATTTTATATTTGCCTCCAGATGATTGATGAAAATGTTGAATAGCATCAAGCCTAGTATGAGCTCCTGCAGAACACACTAGAAACATCCCCTGTAGATGATGAGTTCCCTTTGACAACTAGTTTTTTAAATCTGTCACTTAGCCAGCTCTTTATCCACTGGGCATGACCTCTATTGATACTGTATGGTACTGTTTTTTAAATCGGAATATCATGTGGTGCTAACTAAAAAGTCTTATAAAAGCCTGCTAGAACTATGCACTTACCTTTCTTAACCAAATTTATAATCTCATCACAGAAGGAAGTCAAGATATGTTTTCCATATTGACTGGCATTATTTATCTTCTTCTCCCGCTCCCCGCCCTCCCCCCCCCTCCCCCCACAATTCTTTCATTATTCTGCATGGGATTGATGTCAGGGTAATCAGCCTTTGCTTACTTTGGCCATCCCATTTGCTTTTTGAAAACTGGCTCAATATTAGTACTTTTCTGGTCATTTGGACTTTCCTGGGTATTCTTAAATGTTTTTTAAAATTGAAATTGGTGGGCCAAAGATTTCCTTTGCCAGCTCTTGGATGCAGGTTATTCATTTAAAAATATTTATTCCCAGAAGATATCGTCCAACAAACTTCTCAATTACAAATGGGCTGGAAAGTATTTTATCAATGTTTTATTTTTCAAATACAAAACAGAAATAATTACCGAACACATCTGTCTAGTCTGCATTATCAAAACAATTTTACCATCTCCATTTAGTAATGATATCCCATTGTTAGAATTTATGACACAGATTCCCCTTCATGGTTTACTACTTGGTATATCAGACAAACCAGACCATCTCTACACCAATGAATAAATGGATACAAATCAGACATTAAGAATGGCAACATACAAACACTAATGGGGGAGCACTTTAACCTTCCTGAACACATCATTTCTGACTTGGAGTTGCTATTCTCAGGCAAAAAACTTCAAAACCAGACTACACTGAGAAACTTGCTGAGCTAGAATTCATATGCAGATTTGACAGCCTGAAAAAATGTTTAAATATAAACATGGAGTGGTTCTCACATTACAAAGGTAATTTACTCTTTATGTACTCTCATTTCCTCATCACTCTTGGAGATGAGTCATGTCCCCTATGATTTCATTAACACAGATGTCACACTCCCAACTTTGTATCCCTTCCTTTTTTTCCTTTTCAGCATCTGAGGAAGTGAGTTGTATCTCATGAAAAGCGTATGCCCTATGCCCTAATAAATTTGTTAGTCTTTAAAGTGCTACTAGCTTCCTTGTTATTTTTGCTGAAACAGACTAACATTGCTGCCCCTCTGTACTCTGTATCAGCAAGTCCTATCTACTTTCTGGCTTGACAAACTCTCTACACCCTAACATGTTGCTGTAATAGTATTTTTCCTTAAAGAGTTTCTTGTAAGGTAACAAATAAAACTGGAGAGATGTGAAATGTATATATTAACCATATGTGAGGAATTATAGATATTTACTGGTATTAATGCCTTAAAGTCTGTAACCAAAGAAATAAAGAGGTTTTCTTCAAGACAAGAGGGAAGGAAGTTATCCCTTTGCCTTTCACGTAAATTAAGTATTGAGTAACCAACATGAGAAAACTACATTAGCATGTAAATGAACAGGAAAAGTCTGGGGGGAGGGCAAAACAATGAGTCCTTGAAGAAATATAAGATGAATAAAAAAAGATGTTTTGTTATCCATTTCTGAGGGAACAAAGAGGTCAGTGTCTGGTGGGTCTCAAGCCATGAAGGTTGGTAGTGTTGTGAGGTGAGGTTAGGGGAGAAAATGCCTTATCATTGTAACCTATTAAGTTTAGTCACTAGAAAGTATAGTAAGCTTTTTCTGTTTCTATTGTTTTTCATTAGCATACGTCAACACTGCATGGCTATTTGATAAGTTATTCCGAAATAGCTTATTTCGAAATAGCATGTTTACACTGCAGGGAAACCTCTAAATTAGTCTGACACAGGCTTCCCTAATGTAGATGTGCTATCTCGATTTAGAGCCCCAGGAGGCACTGGGGAGGAATAACTTAGAATGGCCCTGGTGAGGGGCTATTTTGAAATAGCAGCAGTGGAGTATCTACACACGCCTTATTTCGAATTAGCTATTTCGGAATAGTTGTTATTCCTCGTAGAATAAGGCTTACAGATTTCAGAATAATCCATCCGTTATTTTGAAATTATTTTGAAATAATGGAATGGCTGTGTAGATACACCCTTAGGGTGTGTCTAGACTACATGCCTCCTTCGACGGAGGCATGTAGATTAGCCAGATCGGAAGAGGGAAATGAAGCCGCGATTAAAATAATCGCGGCTTCATTTAAATTTAAATGGCTGCCCCGCTCTGCCGATCAGCTGTTTGTCGGCAGATCGGGGCAGTCTGGACGCGATGCGCCGACAAAGAAGCCTTTCTTCATCGGCACAGGTAAGCCTGGTTTCACGAGGCTTACCTGTGCCGATGTAGAAAGGCTTCTTTGTCGGCGCGTCGCGTCCAGACTGCCCCGATCTGCCGACAAACAGCTGATCGGCAGAGCGGGGCAGCCATTTAAATTTAAATGAAGCCGCGATTATTTTAATCGCGGCTTCATTTCCCTCTGCCGATCTGGCTAATCTACATGCCTCCGTCGAAGGAGGCATGTAGTCTAGACACACCCTTAGTGTCCCTTAAATCTGATACCATGTAATAGACTTATTCTTGATTTTACTGTAAGTTCATCTCACTGCTGTAGTATTGAAGTGGGACTCTTCATTTGTGCTAAAAGGCTAATGTGTATACACTCTCTTTGGAAACAGTGGACTTGGTAATTCCTGTGAATGTCCAGTGGCACTGGATACATCAAAAGAACATTCTTCCAGGTGGTTTGGTAACTGTTATGCACCAAACAGAGCAGAATAAAGGCTGGCAGCATCTAAGCAATTTGTTTGGCTGACTTATAAATAGGTGTGGCGGTGGGATGTTGTTCAGTTTAGCACTAGCATATCTCTCTTTTGCTAAGTCAGAGGAATAACAAGGTGCCATGATAAGTGGACATCTGGCTAATTAAAATTATGCCAGAGCACAGGTGTTGCTGGATCAGAGAGAACCAGACTAGAGAAGTGCAACCTGTCCTATTTTAAATGTAAGTTCAAATGTTTTCAGATTTTTTGTCTTCAGTAGAAAACATTCAGGAAGCATATCTGGTGGAATCCTTTTTTTGGAAGAGCACTGGCTTTGTAATCATTTGATATAAAAATACATTTTTACTATGGCTTTTTTAAATTTGCACTTGTAATGATGGATATGTTTGTGAAAACACAATGCAAACATACTCTGAAATTCAGTTCTCCAAATGAGAGCTACCAATAGTTATATTCTATCATGTTAATAAAAACTCCACAATGAATATGGACTTGTATTTTGTGGTTATCTATCTTGGTATTCCGTCTCTCTTTTTCCAGGGAGGCAGATTCAGATTGCAGACTGCCGTTGTTTGAATGATAAGTGGCTCATCAGCCTAGGACTGCACCATCCCCAGTATTTCACTCTTCACCATTGCAATGATGAAACACAGAGCATTACTCATAAAGGGTTAAAAAAGTTCTTTCAGCACTGCAGAGACTCTCTTAAGGTAACATTATCCTATTTTAGAATACAGTTTTACTTTCTCAGACATGTAGTATGTAGACTGACAGATTTCAGATTTCAAAACACATGCCTACATATTTCTAAACATGTGTCTATCATATTTACAAAAGCTGTGAAAGTAATATCCTAGTAAAGAAATATTTCATCCTGTTGTTTGCTTCTCTTACCAGTTTTGCACAGTATTTTAAAAATGGCATGCTTATGTGATGACTAGTATTGTCTGCTTGTTTCCTTGTGCTTCCTCCATCCAACTGTTGTGCCATTATGCCTCATTTGTAAGGTCTCTCACCAAATGCTCTTAAGCAAAGAAGGCATTCATGGGAAGGTTCTTTTCTGGATCAATAACTGGCAGGAAACAAAGGGTAGGCATAAAAGTTCAATTTTCACAGTGAAGAGGGATCTGTACTGGAATATGTGCTGTTTAGCATATTTATAAATACTCTGGAAAAGGGGGTAAACATTGAGGTGGAAGACTAGGCTATAAAATGGCAGATTAAATTAATGTAGATAAATGCAAAATAATGCACATTGGAAAAAAATCCCAAATGATCAGGACAAAATTAGTTATCACTCAAGAAAGGAATTGGAATCGTAGTGGATAGTTCTCTGAACACATCTGCTCAACGTGCAGCAGCATTTACAAAAACTAACAAAATGTTAGGAATCATTAGCAAAAGGTTAGGAATCAATCAGCCAGGCTATGATTTTATCAGAATAAAATTAGGCAAAATTTATGAAATAGTCATGGTAGAAATGTACTAAATCATAGTATGGTCATGACAACAAAAACACATAAATTTAATAATCAAGTATTACAATGTAACATGTACAAGAAACACACAGTATCAATGCAATCATTTTCATTTCCTTGTCAAAGCAAACTATTTTGAAATTATATTTGCATAGTGTGTAAGAATTTTTCAAGCAAAAATAATATAAACTGAGTATTTTTAGCAAAGTCCCTTTTGCAAACTGTTGTAATTGTGGTATAAAACAAATTATGCACAGGCAGATTGTTATATTTTATGTAGCATCAGTTGTCCCTAAGCATATTTTTATAAGATGAGATGGAGTGTTCAAAATGGACACTGTTGACTGGGACTGCTAAGCATCTCACGGCAGGTACCGACACAGTTGAGAATCTGACCATTATGCTTTTCCAGAATGAAAAAATGTCCATGTTTCTCATTTATTGAGCTGCTCCACAGTAAACCTAATATTCTCTCTGTGCTGAAATATTGTTTTCAAATATCATGATCTCATAAATATCATAGTGCTTTGCTTGATTTGGCTCAAATAGACTGCAATTAAGCACTGAAGAAAGAGGCAGAAGGTGGTTGAAAATACAAGACTGAGTCAGTGTTTATGTATGACTGTTTTTTTTGAGCTTTCCAAGAATGTTGTTTTTGCTTTTGGGTGTGTCAAGTTTCAGAGTAGCTCTATGCCCTCATCAACACAAGATCATACATGCCATTTTTGACTCAATGAGCACAAACTGTGGGCTCTTCATAAGCTGTAAAAGCGGCGAGGAGTCCTGTACAACATGTTCATGATTCAGGGTGCAAACACAGTTAGAACCAGGAGTTCAATAACTGCTTTGAATTGGTGAAGATCAACAGTCACTTGAATGGTTGACCTACTGTTATAAAATGCAATCCTTGGCTTGTTCAGTGAGATACAGAGCTGCACTGAGCTAAGTATCAGAGGGGTAGCCGTGTTAGTCTGAATCTGCAAAAGCGACGAGGAGTCCTGTGGCACCTTATAGACTAACTGAAGTGTAGGAGCATAAGCTTTCTTGGGCAAAGACCCACTTTGTCAGATGCATGTAGTGGAAATTTCCAGAGGCAGGAATAAATATGCAGGCCAGGATCAGGCTGGAGATGACGAGGTGGATCCAATCAAGGAGGATGAGGCCCACTTCTAGCAGCTGATCTGGAGGTGTGAATTCCAAGAGAGCAGAAGCTGCTTTTGTAGTTAGCAAGCCATTCACAGTCTCCCAAGGCCTGTGAAAGCGAGGCATCATTGTCCAGGATGGGTTGTAGATCACTAATGATGCGTTGGAGAGGTTTTAGCTGGGGACTGTAGGTGATGGCCAGTGGTGTTCTCCAACGCATCATTAGTGATCTACAACCCATCCTGGACAATGATCCCTCGCTTTCACAGGCCTTGGGAGGTAGGCCGGTCCTTGCCCACAGACAACCCGCCAACCTGAAGCATATTCTCACCAGCAACTACACACCGCACCATAATAACTCGAACTCAGGAACCAATCCTTGCAACAAACCTCGGTGCCAACTCTGCCCACATATATACACCAGCAACACCATCACAGGACCTAACCAGATCAGCCATACTGTCACTGGTACATTCTCCTGCACATCTACCAACGTAATATATGCCATCATGTGCCAACAATGCCCCACTGCTATATACATCGGCCAAACAGGACAGTCCCTACGTAAAAGAATCAATGGACACAAATCTGATATTAGGAATGGCAACATACAAAAACCTGTAGGGGAACACTTCAATCTTCCTGGACACACAATTGCAGATCTAAAAGTAGCCATCCTGCAGCAAAAAAACTTCAGGACCAGACTTCAAAGAGAAACTGCTGAGCTACAATTCATCTTTAAGTTTGACACAATCAACTCTGGATTAAACAAAGACTGTGAATGGCTTGTTAACTACAAAAGCAGCTTCTGCTCTCTTGGAATTCACAGCTCCAGATCAGCTGCTAGAAGTGGGCCTCATCCTCCTTGATTGGATCCACCTCTTCATCTCCAGCCTGATCCTGGCCTGCATATTTATTCCTGCCTCTGGAAATTTTCACTGAGCTAAGTCTTCCATCTGGTTGTCTTGCGGGTTGTTGGGAGGGAAAGACTAGTCCTCTTTGTTACAAACATGCAGAACTGGACTTTTCTGGTAGGGCAGGCAGTGAAAGCACTTTTTGAAGCCTTAACTAATTCATTTATTTTCAAAAGTCTTTTTCTCCACAGATTACCCACAAGGTTAAGCAAATGTGCCATGAATGTAAAGTGTGCAGCATTTAAAAACAAAGATTTCAAACCTCAGTCCCAAGCTTTTTTCATGTACAACATTGTTATTCACAAGTGCCGTGTTGCAATCAAAGGGTGTTGCAAATTTTTCAACGGTTTCCCATATTGCTTTGTGGATGGTTTTAGAAGTGACTACTTCCAGAGCTTCACAGTGTAACAAAATCCAGGTTGTCTCCATTTGTGTCAGAACTGCCTGCATTATGACTGCTTGGTGGGACAGAGATGGCAAGAATGTTAAGTACATACCTTGTCTTCTGCACCAGCCACATTCATCAGCCACAATGCTAATTCCTTCACAGGAGTTGTTCCTTTAGTTCTTCAATGTGACAGTCAAACACTTTGGATAGGTAGAACTTTCTAAATTGATCTACACTTGATGTAATACCTACCATGCGCTCTAAAAACTATCTCAGATTTGGATTGTCAAAGGTGTGGGGAGGGATATATTTGCAGATGTGGACAGGCACAAGTATCTCCAGACTCTCAGTAGTTGCTCCTCCAACAGGGCTATAGTGAGCCATCACTCAGGTATGCCTCCACAACAGAACCTGCAGTGACTCAGCTCTCAGGCATGCAGCAGCAACCTATCTCTGAGCTGAGCTTGGGTCAGATGGAACCCTATTTCCCCAACTCTGCCAGAGCTGCAAATCAGTCTGTGCTACTTGGTGTGGAATCTATTTTCAGTGGAATCACTGCCTCCTAGGGTGTGTCTACACTGGGCCACTTATTCCGGAGAATCAGCCGCTTTTCCGGAATAAGCCGCGAGCTGTCTACACTGGCCCTTGAATTTCCGGAAAAGCAACGATGCTGTACTGTACAAAATCAGCCGCTATTCCGGAAACCGTACGATGCTCCCGCTCGGGCATAAGTCCTTTTTCCGGAAAAGCTTTTCCGGAAAAGGGCCAGTGTAGACAGCTTTTCCGGAAAAGCAGAAGAAACGTAAAAAAGCGGTTTGGACGGCGGGAGACCCCGTAGAAGCCACGGACTTCCGCATTACCCGAGGGCTTAAAGAGCACGCACACTACTGGCCGCACGTGGCAGGAGGCCCCCAGAGACCTCCCTTCCCAGCTCTGCGACGTGGCAAGTGTGCTGCCCAGCCACCTCAGCGGAGGCATGGCAGCTCGAGGTGGTCAGCCACCGTCACCCGGGGCAGAGGAGGAAGCCCCCAGGGGCCGGAAGCGCAGGGCCCCATCCTGGACCCCCAGGGAGCTGGAGGCCCTCCTGGACCTGTGGGAGGAGGAGGAGGGTCTCCATGACCTCCAGTCCCGCCGCCGGAATGCTGAGCTGTACACCCGGATGGCCCGGAACCTCGCCCAGCAAGGGCACCCCAGCCGCAACTGCGAGCAGGTCCGCTTGAAGGTTAAGGAGTTGCGGCTGGGGTACGTGCGGGCCACGGAGGGGAGGGGAGCAGGGCCTGATGCCTGCCCCTATTTTGAGCGGCTGAACTCATTTTTGGGCGAGCCAGCCCCGCAAGGCCCAGCTGTCCCCGTTGACACCTGCCAGCACCCCCCGATCATTCGTCCCACCGAACCGGAGGAGGAAGACGAGAGCGGCGGCGCTTCGGGAGAGGAGGCCAGCGTTGCCACCCAGCAGGCCCCCTCCAGCAGCTCCTCTGTGGCCGGGGAGGAACCCACTGGTGAGTCTTTGAAGGTTACACTCCCAAAGGGCGGGGGGCGGAGGGTGGGGGGGAGCGAGACCCAAGTGTCCGGAGGGGGGAAGGGGAGAGCATGTCACTCAGGCCACGTGAGCTGCACGCTGCATAGCATGCGGCAGTTAGCAGCACGTGCAACCACGTGCAGCCTGGTGACTGAGCGGCAGGTGGCCGTGGCAGGCAGCTGCGGGCACGGCTGGGACCTTGCTTCTCACACACATTTTCAGCGGGATCAGGGGGAAGGGTGGATGCCGGCTGGAACCGGCCAGGGCCCGAGGGACTCAGCCCAGAGCCTGCTGCTCCACCAAGGGGTGCAGCACAGGGAATGGCACACTGTCCCAGGCCTGGCTGTGAGGCACAGCCAGCTGCTCCTGGGATAAGTGCAGCGTCACAGTCCTGTGACCGTGGACCGCCACCGAGCCGCTCACCTGCTCCCAGTGCCTTGGCAGGTTCCTCGAGGGAAGTCCCCACTGCGGCCACACCTGTCCCTGGGCTACCAGGCTTGTGGGAGGGATAGTGGGAGGGAGATGGGCCCCTGAGTTTTGCTGCAAGGATGGGACATCCCCCCACCCAGTCACCCTTTCTGGTTCTGACCAGGAGATATCGCACGCAAATGGGATCTGAGAGCCCAGACCGCCACTGACAGGTGTGCTCCCAGGCACTGCGTGGGGATGCATCTCGCTCCCTGTCAAACACCAGTAATTAGCCCTAAGCTTTTCACAGTGTCCACCGGCAGGGAGTTCCACAGGTGAACGCAGCACAAGCACCCTCCTGCCCTGCACGGAGCCAGGATACAGACCGGTGCTTACAATACTGCAGGGAGAACCCTACTCCCAGGGGTGGTCCTTCTTGCCAACATACAACACCCCCCGGGAGCAGGAGGGGAACTGAGTGGGCCCAAGCCACAACTGTGCGGTCACCTGGGGCTCTGGGGTGGAGGGCATGGAGGTGTGGGGACAGTGGATGGCCTGCCTGACTGACCCGTCCTTTCTTCTCTTCCCTGCAGCGGGACCCAGCACCAGACCAGCGACTCCAGCAGCAGCAGCACCCCCAGCTGCCCAAGCCTGGAGGACCAGGCTCCGACACCGGGACCAGCTGCTTCGGCGTCATGTCACCGCGGTGGAGGGGATCCAGACCTCCATTGCGGAGCGTGTGCAGGGGGACCAGGAGTGGCGGCAGGAGGGATGGGCTGCGTTCCTGGAGGAATGCCACGAGATGCGTGCCACAATGGGCACCCTGACGGCACATTTAATACATGCCATCCACTATGGCATGGCCGGACTGCATGCCCCCGCCATCCCTCCGGGAGCACAGCCCATGCCCCCTCCTATCCCTGCTCCTCTCCCAGCTCCTGCTCCTCTCCCTGCTCCTGCTCATGCTCCTGACCCTGACCCTGACCGTGCTCATGCTCCTGCTCCTGACCCTGAAGACCGTGCTCCTACTCGTGCTCCTGACCCTGCTCGTGCTCCTGCTCCTGACCCTGAAGACCGTGCTCCTACTCGTGCTCCTACTCGTGCTCCTACTCGTGCTCCTACTCGTGGGCACCTCAGCGTGCAGGCTGCCCCAACGCGGTCTGCCCAGCGTGGGCAGGTCCGCCCCCAGAGGGGCGCTCGCAGGGGCCACCCGTCCCAGTAACTGCCCCCCCCTTCTCGCAGTTAAAGGTCCCCCCCGTCCTTCTCGCGGTTAAAGGTCCCCCCCCTCCTTCTCGCAGTTAAAGCTCCCCCCCCCCTCCTTTGTAAATAAAAAGTTCTGTTTTCATTTCAATCTTGTGTGGTTATTGTGTTCCTCTAGTAACTGTACAGAAATTATGTGAGATGCCAATTAGCCACTTCAATTTAAGAGGGTTACAACTGTGGACAACAAATTCATGACTCTATCACCGGGGGGTGGTGGGGGGGGGGCTTTTTCAGTGGTCATTGGTTCGCGGCGCATAAAGAAATACTGAGACTTTTCAGTAAAGATGTAAACCAGAAACTATATTTACATAGCAACAAACAAGCAGAAAAAAATGGTTACAATATGCAGTACAGTACAGATTCAAAAACATAAGTTAGGCGCAGGGAGGACGATTGTGGTGTTGCTGGCCACCTCGATCCTTTGGTCCTTCCGGGCCTCAGGAGAGGAACAGCCAGGAGATCCCTCGACGGATGACTGTGGTGTTGCTGGCCACCTCGATCCTTTGGTCCTTCCGGGCCTCAGGAGAGGAACAGCCAGGAGATCCCTCGACGGATGACTGTGGTGTTGCTGGCCATGTCAGTCCTTTGGGCCTTCCGGGCCTCAGGAGAGGAACAGCCAGGAGATCCATTGAAGATGGCACTGATGTAAGCCTTCCACACAAGTCCCAAATCCTGTTGGCTGTTCCTCAGGACGGCGATGGTGGCCTAAACCCTAGCCTAACTTAAAAGAAAAACCCTAACTACACCCGACGCACCCGACGAACAGACTCGATGATGGCCGCGATGTGCTGTGACCCGACGCTTTACTATACTATGGGGGGGGGGGGGAGGTAAGGGGAGGAGGTGGGGAAGGGTAGGAGCTGGGACGGAGTACTCTGGGGTGACCCAAGTGACCCTGCTACGGGGCTTGGGCAAACATGTCCACCAGGGCCTCTCTAATGCGCACCGCCTCCTGGTGCGCCTGGCGGATGGCAGCTGTGTCGGGCTGGTCCAAGGTCTGTGCCTCAGCTGCCACCCATGCAGGGAGGAAGGCCTCCCCACTGCGCTCCACAATATTGTGGAGTACGCAGCACGCGGCCAGCACTTCCATTGCATTCTGCTCACCCATGTCGAGATGGGTGAGCAAACAACGGAAGCGAGCTTTTAACCGTCCAAACGCCAGCTCCACTGGGTTTCGGGCCCGGTTGAGGCGGTCGTTGAACCGGGCCCGGTTCTGGTCCGGCTGCCCCGTGTAGGGCCGCATGAGCCAGGGCATCAGGGGGTAGGCCGCATCCCCGACGATGCAGATGGGCATCGGCACATTCCCGACAGTCAAGTCCCGCCGGGGGAAGTAGGTGCCCGCCTCCAACCTCTGAAACAGTCCTGAGTTCCGGAGGATGCGGGCGTCGTGTGCCCGGCCGGACCAGCCGCCGTAGATGTCCAGGAAGCGACCCCGGTGATCCACGAGGGCTTGCAGGACAATGGAGCAGTACCCCTTTCTGTTCATAAAGTGGGCTGCTCGATGCTCCGGGGCTCGGATGGCGATGTGGGTGGCGTCCAGGGCTCCCCCGCAGTTGGGGAACCCGAGGGCAGCGAAGCCGGCCATGGTCTCATCGACGTCGCGCAGGCGGATGATTCTTGGCAGCAGGACGTCGTTGATGGCGTGGACGACCTGCAGAAGGGTGCAGAGAAACACAACGGAACACATTACATACAGCCAGGGGTGAGTGTGCGCTCCCTTGGGTCCCCCCCTTGATTCCCTCTGTACACACACACACACACACACACCCAGGGCCCCCCACGCCCCCCCCCCACCAGTGGGCCGGTGCAAGGGAGGGACGGTCGAAACCCCTGAGCGACCCAGCCTGGAGTCTTGGGTGTCCCTGGGCCTGGAGTGGAGCACCCTCCCCCCATGTCACTCCTCCTGGGACTTACCTGGATGACGATAACACCAACGGTGGATCTTCCCACCCCGAACTGGTGTGCCACCGAGCGGTAGCTGTCCGGTGTGGCCAGCTTCCACAGCGCGATGGCAACCCTCTTGTTGACGGGGATGGGTGCCCGCAGCCGGGTGGCGGTTCTCTGCAGCGCGGGGGTCAGCCAGGTGCACAGCATCAAAAAGGTCCGCTTTCTCATTCGGAAATTCCGGATCCACTGGTAGTCGTCCCATCGTCCGAGGACCACACGGTCCCACCAGTCGGTGCTCGTTTCCAAAGTCCAAATGGGCCGGTCTATCGTTGGGTGCTGATGCCACGCGGTTGCCAGGACCTCCCTGGTGAGGGAGTCCAAGGCAATCTCTGCCTCCTGGTACATGAACACCAGGGCACCAGCCTGCAGCACGAGCTCCAGGCACCTGTACAGGTCTAACAGGGGCCCGAGCAGGTACATGGCCACCCACGGCTCCATAGCAGACAGTGCAGAGCAGAAAAAATAAAATGCCAGGAAAAGCTGGTGGGGGGCCAAAGGGTGGTGTCCCCAAAACTCACAGGGCAACCACCGACCCTGTGAAGGGTGCCAGTCTCTGGCAGAGGTCACAAGGCACGGGAGCACGAGACAAACGGCTGCCCAACGAGACCCCTTTAACCACGCGTCTGGACGGAGCTCCGGCCCCGCCCCCGGAAAGGTCTGGTGGCCTTTGCCCTTTTCAAAATGGTTCCGGGCTTTTTGCTTTTCCGGAAAAGCGCGCCGCCAATGTAGACGCGCTTTTCCGGAAAAGCGCATCGTTATCGCGGAAACTCCGTGGCCAATGTAGACGCTCCTTTCCGGAAAAGCTGAAAACGGAATGTATTCCGTTTTAAGCATTTCCGGAAATTCATGCCAGTGTAGACGTAGCCCTAGTGTTGCAGACTCTCAAGACTACCAGTCTTGCCCGAGACTTATTCCAGTCTTGTCGTTGCCCTTCTCTGACTTAGTTCCAGCTCTGTTATTGACTTGTTCCAGGCTTGTCTCCACCTCCTGACACTCCCTGGATCCTTGGACTCTGAGTACCCAGCTTTGACCTGCAGCCTCTATCAGCACCTGTGACCCTGGCTATGGTACTTATAGAACCTTAGGACTGGAAGGGACCTTGCAAGGTCATCTGGTCTAGTTCCCTGAACTTATAGTAGGACTAAGTATTATTCTAGACCAGTCTTCTGAGTCAGGTCCTTGAGTATTTTAGGATGCAGTTCATCAGATCCTGGTGCCTGGAAGGCCTTTAACTTGTCTAAGTAATTTTTATCTTATTTAACCAACATATTTTAGCCCCAAATCCTACCTCATTTTCACTGGCATTTACTATGTTAGATATCCAATTGCTACAAACCTTTTTGGTGATAACAGAACAAAAACCCTTTAGCATTTCTACCATTTTCAGTTGTTGTTCCCCCACCACAACCACAGATTAATAGCCCAGTCCTGTTCTTGGTCTTCCTCTTGCTTGTTTGTATTTGTAGAATGTTTTCTTGCTACACTTCTTGTCTATAGTTATTTTAATCTCACTTTGTGCCTTTTTCTGATTTTGTCCCTACATATGTGTGTTATTTATTACATTCATCATTTGTAATTTGACCATTTCCCACATTTTGTTGCACTGTTATTTGAGTTTAAGATAATTAAAAATCTCCTGGTTAAGCCAGGATGATCTCTTGCCATACTTCCTGTCTTTCCCATGCACTGGGATAGTTTTCTCTTGTGTCCCTATTAATGTGTCTTTGAAAAACCACCACGACCCTCTTGAACTGTTTTTTCCTCTTAGATTTACTTCCCACGTGATCTGAATTTCCTTACGTTTTGTTTCTTGAAATCCATTATCTTTATTTTGTTCTTTTCCTACCTACCATTCCTTACAATCATTGTCTCTTTCACCCAAGCGGCCTTCCACTTTCAAATTCTTATTTATCTCCAGGATTCATCTGTTTCTGCCTTGTCTTTATTGATTCTTGTATTTGTCAAAATCACATCTAGAACAACTTCTCTGCCAGTAACTTTATCCTTCTGCAATAAAAAAAAAGTGTCAGTACATTATGCAAGGATTTGTTTCATAATCTGTGCCCTGCTGCGTTATTGTCCCAACAGATATCTGGATATTTGTACCCCATCACTATCAGGACATGTGCTTTAGATGATTTTTTTTTAAAGCCTCATCCATCACTTTTTCTTAGTGAGTAGACCCTTACTACAACATCTCTCTTGTTTTTTAACAATTTTATCCTTACCCAGAGACTTTCAACGAGTCTGTCTCCTATTTCAGTCTCAACTTCAATCCAACTGTACATCTTTTAAAGGTAATACCTCCGCCCTTTTTTCCCAGCCTGTTCTTCCCAGGCAAGTTGTGCCCCCTTATCCCTGCCATTGTGGCCTATGCTCCCAACAGGTTCTGACCCTTCTCATGGGTTTCCATGTTTTTTATTTACCTGTGGACTTTGGTCCCCTGTCCTTGTTGAGCCTTGTTTAAAGATGTCCTCACTAGGTTAGCTGGTCTGTATCCGATTATGTTCTTCCCTTCCTCAATATGGTAGACCCCATCTCTGCTTCGCAGTCCTTCTTCCCAGAACCACATCAAGGAAGACAAAGCCCTCCTGGTGACATCATCCTCACAGCCAGGCATTATCTCCAGGATTCATCTGTTTCTGCCTTGTCTTTATTGACTTGATTTGTTTCTGTACTTTGAACACTTGGCTTTTTTTTACTGGTTTGTACCTGGACTCTGGCTATCATGGCTAGCTTGGTTATAGACTCTGATCTTACTTTTGACCATGGCCTATCCCTGGATCTCTGTTCCAATATCACCTTTGGCCTACTTCTGACCCTACATCCTGCTTCAATTGAGTTTTCAGGTGCTACGCCTACCTACTGGGAGGCAGCACCTGACACCACTTCTCACCTCACAGGGAATTTGTGAAAATAAATAAATAAAGTTTTACTCATGTTATGGTGATGAGAACTATAGAGACACTCATAAGGAAATGAATTCTGTTTTCAGAACAGGGTTTGGATAACATGCAGTGAATAAGGCTTGTAGGTCATGCACTGAATGAGGACAACAATGAAATATTGACTATATATTTTGTGCATTGAATGAGACAGGAAAAATAGTATCAGAGCATGAAATCAAAGACTGTCTCATAATGCATATGCACAAGGGGTGGCTGAATTAAGGTGGTCCCTGGCCTTCACTCTTTATTCTGATGTTTTCTAAAAAAATTAAACCTAATTAAGGTTACACAAGCTTTTCTGGAGCTGCCTTTACTTACAGATTTAATGTACCCTGATGATTTCAGTTTAAATGAAACAAGTTTTTCTAATATATTTTAAAAATTTGATATATTAAAAATTCATGTTCAACATTGTAGAGATGGACTGTTTCCGTGCTTTTAATTATTAATGATGTGATAACTTATGGGGGGGGGTTGTTTTTTTAAATAAAATATATAGAAAAAGTAGATGTGAATAATATAGTTTGTAATAAAATCACTATCTTGCTAGGATTTGATTTTATAATTCTCCTATCAGAGGTATCCACTTTTTCCTAAAGGAGGCTCAGTGAGGGAAAGCAAATGAAAAATAACCACCAGAGGGAGCCCATTTTGCAATATATATGTATATAATATTTTATACAAGCACAACAGAGGATATTCCATCTTTATTTCAAGGTGCAAGTGTATGTGGGTCTTGAATATTATTTTATTTTTTCATCAAAGAGATAGTGAAAACTTTTAATTAGATACAGAGATGCAGTGTATTTTTGAATCCTCATAGAAAAGAGAAAACATTTACTGAATAAAATGCAAATCTAAAAGTTTTGGATAGTGTAAAATTCTGTTTCCAATGTAGCCGGTGGAAATTTTTTTATCAACTTCAGAGGAACCAGAGAATTTTATTCTGTGTCTTAAATGCAAGGAAGACATTGTGTCCACCAGGGTACAAAATGTATACTTTTTGCCTTCGATATTTTTAAAGAGTTTTCAAGAGTTAACAAAGAATGTGGCAATGTGAACGCTTTGTGGTTTTGAGAAATCTGCAGAGTTACGCAGTACACCCATTTGGTACCTACCAACAAAAGTATTACAACCAGTGTTTCCATAAGGAAAGGTACAGGCTAGAAATGAGGATCAAGCTGGATTGGAACTTTCTGTTATATGGAGACATGGGAGCAAACAGATAAATGAGTTTAAGAGAAAGATGTCTCTTGCATAAAATGGAGAATAGAGTAACGTATTAGTATTCTCTCATAGAATTACTCTTGCTTTAAATGTAAATGGAAGGAGAATTAGGCCCAATGTGTCCAATGCCAATACTTTAGTTATCCCCAATTATTGATGTAACTAATGATTATCATCATCCTTAGAATTCTTATGACATTTTCAAGTTAAAAAAAAATCTGAAGGCAGTCATGGTAACAAGAGAAACAATGGAAGTATGAATTAAAAAAACATAAGGACTTGATTCTCATTCACTACTTGGCATTGTAAAGGGGACCGGAGCATTGTGAAGGGCCTTATTGTATATGAAAATAACACCTAACTGTCATGGAAGTTGGTTTGCATTGTGTATGCAGGAGTTGTATGTGCTTGCTATGTTTTTTAATATAACAGAGAAACATTTTGAACATAGTACAGGTTGAATCTCTCTAGTCAGGCACCCTCGGGACCTGACCGGTTCCAAAACAGAGAATTTCCTGGATCACAGAACTTCAATATTGTCTAGCAGCATTACCAACATTTTCACTGCTCACTGAGCTGTTGGAGAGCATTTAGGCTATGTCTGCACTGTACCTCTCTTGTGCAAAAGCCTATGCAAATGAAGCATGTATTAACATATTGCCACGCTTCATTTGCGTAATTAATTAGGGGCTGTTTTTGTGCAAGAGGCTTTTGTGCAAAAAGGAGCTGTGTAGATGGCTTCTTTTGTGCAAAAAACCCCTCTTGCGCAAGAGCCGTTCTTCCTGAAAAATGAGGAAGAACGGCTCTTGCGCAAGAGGGTTTTTTTGCACAAAAAGGAATCATCTATACAGCTCCTTTTTGCACAAAAGCGGCTCCTAATTAATTATGCAAATAATTAATTAGGAGCCGCAAAATGCGAATCTGCGCTCCATTTTCATAGCTTTTGCGCAAGAGACGTGCAGTATAGACATAGCGTTAGGTGTAAAGTAGTGCTAAATAACAGCACAGAAGACTGAGAGCTAGGACTAGTGGCTGTAAACAAACTTTATGGGACCACAGCAAAGTTGGCCATGCCCATGAAAAGTGCACATCCAGCTACCTAAAAAGATTCCTGATGATGGATGTTTACAGGCCAAAGAGTTCTGGATTAGAGAGGTTCAGCCTGTGGCATCACTGACATGGGGTTCACTCATGACTGCGGTGCTCCTGCTGGCTCCTCACAGGGATTTGCTCTGTTAACTGGTGTGCCATCCTGATATTGCCTCACCTGCCCTCATTGCCTGCAAACCTGCCTCTGTCCTGGTACCACGGCATCTTCTTCTTGACTAAGTCCTCTGACCCTGTCACTATCCATACTTTCCTCCTTCCAGGGGGCAAGAGTGAGATATCTCAGTTGAGTTCTAGAGTCTAGACCTTTCCTATATTGTGAGTGTCAGGGACCAAGACCACACACTACTCTGGCTTCTGGCCCAGAGATCTTGAAGCTAACAGTATCCCTTTGCCTCACCTTAATTTCTCACTGTGCTGCTTCAAATTCACCAAGCCACTTCCCCAGCATCTTTTGCACCTTCTTTTCAGGACCTCGAGCCTGCAAGACCCAGTAGCCAGCCAGAAGCACTCTCTAGTACCCCCAGTCCCTGCTAGTAACTGTCATCTCTGAAGTGCTACCCTCCTGCAGCCTTCTAGCAACCCACTGCTCTATCTAGAGAGCCTTGCAGCAGCTGACCACCTCTGGCCCTGTAGTTCATTTTTTATCTGGGCCTGCTAGGCCCTGACTAGCTGCTCCTCATAATCTCTCTTGGATTGGCTTCTCCTTGAGCAGCCTCCCCTGCGCCGCTTTAAAGCTCTTTTCTACCGGTATGGGGTGGATGCTACATCACAACCACAAGCAACCTTTGTAAATGCCATTTACTCTGCAGGCTTTATTATTATTATTATTATTTAGTCTAATTTTAGTGGGTGAGTATTCCTCATTGGAGGATTTAAGACTCTTAGTGAGAATTCAACAGCCTGTTTTTATGTTGTTTCAGGAATGTTGCTTACCTACTGCTTTCTCCTAGGTTTCCATTTAATTCGGTGTTTAACTTGCAGAGTTTACCACTACGTCCATGTACCCCTTAGTGGTAACAAAAGGTCAAAAGTTATGGACGTTTTCCAAAGAAGGTCTCAAAGCCCTTGACTCTGTCTGGCCATCACAGCTGAAAGGTAGCTTTGATTATCATTGAGTGTGACAAATGTTATCTGTTGCACTACACCAGTGCTACAGTTGACACAGCTGAAAGATTTCAGTGCTCCTCTCCCCATAGTAAAATCATCTATTTTTAGAATAAAATATCCCAGCTGCTATGGGAAACTATCCCAGCTGCTTTGACTATCAGGAAGTCTCTGCTGTTCTGTTGAACTTAATAAACAGTGTGCTTGAAGTTAAGCATGTGCCTAACTGTTGAGCAGGGCTTTAATTTTTATGATGATTTGTTTTAACATAGATTAGAAAGCTCATTCTTGAAAAAAATAAGGGGAGTGGTGGAGCCGAGAACCACGTTTTGGGACACCTAATGCATTACTGGGCAGTGTTTTGCACAGTTTGTGTATTATTTTAGTAGTAATAATGTGTTCACCTCTGCATAGCAATCCATATAATTGTTTTAATGCGTTCACCAATGCACGTTCTGGTAGGTATTACTAATATAAATAGAAATGATCAGGCCTAGCCAAAGAGTATGGAGGGCCCAAGGAGGTGACCAAGTGCCTGGGCAGGTGGGTGCCAGGCAGTGTAGGGCTCTGAAGGCATGGAGCCCAAGGCAACCACCTTGCTCGCCTTGCTCAATTCAATGCATGACACATAGTCAGGAGTCTCACACCCTACATTGCCCCATACCCCAAAGACCTAGACTGTCGCATCAGTCTTAAAGAGCAGGGACTACCCTTTAGCTCAAGCAGTGTTCAACTCCTTTCACCACAAAGCAGACGGACTCTTTCTCTTCATCCATCCCATCAGTGAATGCTTCCTCACAGGACTCTGAAACCTCTACTCCGAAGAGTAACCCGTAACATCCATATGAGATGCAAACATAGTCCTTTGAGGACCCATTCAAAGTTCTAGCCATCTGTTTTCTTCTCCTCATGTCTGTGAAGGTAGCCTTCCTAGTAGCTATTGCTTCAGCCAGACATGTTGGTGAAATGGCAGCATTAGTGGCTCAACCTCCTTACACCATATTCTCCAAGGAAAAATCACTGTGCAACCACATCTTAAATTCCTTCCAAAGGTGCTCTCCCCAGTATACCTTAATGAACCTATGCGCTGCTCCACTTTCTACCGCCAGCCCCACAAAAGCTCTCAGGAAGTCACTCTACCCACCCTTGATGTTCGACAAATGCTCACCTTTTACCTGGATAGAACAAAACCCTTCCACAATCTCTGCCCTCCCCCCAGCTTTTTCATAACCGCCTCTGACCAATCAAAGGGTATGACCATTTCCAAACGATAATTACCTAAGTGGATATCAGACTGCATTAGCGCATGGTATCAAGCACAGGGTCTCAATGCCGATGAGGAAACGCACACACTCCACCTGAGTGGTCTTCAACCCAACAGCTTTCCTAAACAATGTGCTTTTGACTACGATATATAAAGCAGTCACATGAGCATCACACCATTCCTTTGTTAAACTCTGTGCTTTCATGCCAGAGGCAAAAACCAGCACCCTATTAGGCTGTGCAATACTATCCACGGCTACCAATTACACAGCTCCGAAGTCCCCTCAGCCATGAGGGGCACTGCTTGGTGATCACCTAAAGTGGAGCACCCACAGGAACATTACTTGAAGAAGAAAAGAGAGTTACTCACCTTGTGCAGTAACTGAGATCCTTCGAGATATGTGTCCTGATGGGTGCTCCACTACCCACCCTTCTTCCTTCAACTTTGGAGTTTGACCTAGGAGCTCTACGGTAGTGAAGGAACTGAGGAGGCCGGGATGTGCACATGCTCAACGGACTCATGAGTCCTGTGAGACACCAACTGCATGTGAACGTTCTGACTAGCCCTGCTACAGAAGGTCTCCGATCGGCAGTACCAGGACACACCAACACCTGAAGGGGGGGGGGGGTGCACTCACAGGGACACATATCTCAAAGAACCTCAGTTACTGCACAAGGTGAGAAACTCTCTCATTTTTAACAGTTTGAATCTATGAAGCAATAACTGTCACTTGCTTGCGCCACAGAATGTATTTTTCCTTTTATTATGGTTTGCCATCTCCCATGCCAGACTTTCTAATATAAGCTCTGACTTAACCTGCAAAAGTGTACACTTTACTGGTACCATATTTCCTTGTACACGTGCGGCATTTGCGCATGGAAACAGGATGCAGTCCTGGCCCAGTGCCAATGGGAATAATGAGTATTTACATGGGCAAATGTTTATATATTTTGTCACATGAACATTTTGCATATATGTTTGTGTCAAAACATCTGAGATTTTAAATTTTGGCCCTTCAGAACATTGTTTCAGAGTGATCTATACAACTTTTCATCTCACTTAAGTTTATCAATAATATTATAAATTCTGAAGGAATACATTTTCTCAATCATTTCAAATGAGATAGATTCAGCTTTGGCAATGACAAGTTACATTAGATTGGTTAAGCTTTTTCTTCTCATGATGGTCTGCATTGTATGGGGAGTTGTGGCGGATGGAGATTCTGTGGCTGGTAGGGAGGAGAAGTCAGAGCTCTACCACTACTCACTATAAAGGCCTCAGATCCGTTCTAATTAATCAAGTCCTCAGATACTAAGAATGAATGTATATATTTGTCAGAACATATGATGTTACCATAGCTAAATAAAAATTACTTATTATTTTGCACTTACATATGTTCTGTTCATAGTTCAAATAGTTATCACAAACTAAACCACCCAGACAACTAAATTTCAAGTAACTTTATAATCTCTAGTTGTAAGATGTTAGTTTCTCTCTCTCTCTCTCACTCTCACCTCCACCCGCCAAATTTAGATCCAAAATAAATACTGTACCATGTACCATCTCAATAATATAAGTAAATCCATCAGAAACAAACATATAAACAAATAAAATTGTTATCTAAAAATAATGACTGGTAAATAAAATGTCAGCTGATATGGAATAAACTTCTTCAGAGACATAACTATTGCTGGACTGCTGCCATATGTTACATAATGAAAACATTGTGTTATAACATTTATGTCATTTCATGAGACTGCTGGAAATAAATCAGTTAATTTCTGTAGCAGTTCACCTTCTGTATGATAGTTATTTAATTATGTGCCCTTTCCCACAAGTTTAAGATTAATGAACAGAAACAAGTCCATTCTTTTAAAGCAAGATATTGGACATTTTACTTGCATTGCATTTTACTGGGTTTAGTTTATTTTAAAATATAAGAAAATGGCAATAATAAGTAATTTGCCATTTTGTTGAAAAATCTAAATTCTGTGAAATTAGGCTGTGGATTTTATTTTAGTTTTCTAAAAGTTCTGCTTATTGTCTATTTAATGTAATTGCATTTAGGAACCCAACCCAGCTCCTACTGAAGTGAATGGAAAGTCTCCTATGGACCTCAGGGGGAACTGGATTGTACCCTTTGGCCTGGACTACTTTATAGATAGATAAACATAGGTTGCCTTACATCGACCTACTTGAATGTTTGTCTATGCTCAGATTTGTCGCTGGTTAACATAATGGCTCTGTTATAGCAAGGTAGTAAAACCACTTCCTAGAACAGTGTGAAGCCATGACTCATCTGCTGAGGTCAATGCAGTGCAAGGATAGACACTGCATGATCTATCTCAAACCAAACATTCTTCTGCAGTTGTCCCATAATGCCACATTCCCTGCAACAGTGACTGCTTTGGTCACATTTGGAAACTAAACTGTGCTGAAATCATGGAGACTGGAAGTCTTGCCTCGTGTTAAAAGTCCTGTGAATTTTTTATATTCCTTTTATTGATTGCCCACTTGGGTAAGAACATTTAGTAATTCTCCTTTTGTGTGTGCAAGTGCCAATCAGCCTTGCCAGCTCCATGTACTAGATATGCTCCAGACAGGAATTTTTGGATCTCCTGGGCCCGTGGGGAGAAGAGTCTGTGCAAATACAACTACAGATCAGCCAAAGGATTATGGACATCTATGAAAATATTGCACAGGAAATGCAGGCAAAGGGGTGTGATAAGGATCAGCAGTAGTGCCACAGAACTAAGGATCTTCACTAGGCATAAGCCGAGGGCAGGGAAGCCAAAAAACTACCTGGTGCTGGGTCACAGACCTGCTGCTTTTACAACTGCCTTCCATGCTTGATGGAGACCCAGCCAACACCCTGCACATCATCATGGGTATTGGCAGAGCTTGAGACAGAATCTTGAGTAGTGAGGAGATTGGCAGGATGGGGGCGGAGGCACCAACCCTGCCATGAGCCAGGTTCTATTTGAGATTCTACCACAGTGTAGCCAGTTCCACCAGCTGAACATGGGTCAGGCCAATGATAGGGAATGAAACTCAGGTAAGTATGTGCATGTAATTTTCCTTATAGTGTTCAAATTCAAAGATACTTGCAGCACATCCCCAGCTTAACAAGACAGAGGCATTAACTTCTCATTATTTTACTCACGTGAGAAGAGGCAGAGGCACAACCAACAGAGGTAGAGTTTGTATGTGCTTTTGGTTCCATTATTGGGTAAGGTGGGGACGGGACATGCCAAGCAGTTGTTTATGTACATAGGGATAAATGTTTTATTCTCCTGAAGGATCTCAATAAAACTTCTATGAAAATGCTTTGTAGTCTTCTTCCAATAGTTTCTAGAGGTGGCTGCCCTGTGTCTTCCTCCACGTAGGACACTTTCCCATGTCACTCCATGATGAATTCAGCTGGCACTATTGCAGTAAACAGACTAACAGCATATGGGCCTGAGTGGCTTCACAATGATGATAGCCGCTCTCTGTGCCTTTGTTACTCTTAGGAGTGAGCTATAAGACAAAAGTAGCACTGCCTGTGGAAAACAGTGCCTGTATTCATTGCCATGGGTGTGTGTGAACTAGAGACCAAAATGTTACTGCCTTATGAAACTGAAATTCCTTCCACCCTTCACCCATGGTGGGCCATACATGCTATGGCTGGGCTGGAAGGTGGTACTGTGTAGAGGTGTTTCAAAGATGAAATACAAATAAGCATGTCTTATTAAACATTTTAATGGGCCTAAAGAAAGGAAGTTTTGAAACTTGTCTTTCCCTTTCCACAGTGACTGGAATGATAGACTAGCCCATCATTGTTTTTATCATCTGTAGCATTCTTCACCTGCAGAATGCCTAACTCAGACGAGTAGGAGAAAGAAGATGTCTAGGAAAGATGTATTCAGTGAGATTCTACAGGCTAGTGCTGCATCAGAGCAAAGTGTCTTGAGGCATGGAGAAGGAAAGAATGGACAGGAGAAAGACCCAAGAGTCCCAAAAGGAAAAGAAAAGGGAGATGCATCCGAATATAACGGGTCTTCTCAAGCAGCAAACCAAATGGTGCAAACCCTGGTGGACATAAAAGACTAAAAATTCCAGACTTTCTTCCCACCTATGCAGTCTTTAAAGAACTCCATCGTAGCACCACCCCCTGTCATGCCGCAAGTCCTCTCTACTCCTACCAGTCCACATTTTTCTGTATGTGTGAAAAATGTAAACTGGAGTGCCCACATAAAAACCAAGAGAGCCAGAGCCAGAAAGTCAAGCAGCTGTCTGCGAGTACGGTGTATGACCTTGGAAAAGATTAGTGGGAGACAGTGTATTTGGGGTTTGGGATTGACTAAAGAGGATTGTGGCTATAAGCTAAAATAATGTTCTATTATTTCTGGTTCTCCTGTGTTCAGAGAAGCAGAAACTTGTACATTCCTTGTAAATACACAAAATTGCATTAAAGAAAATCCCATACTTGATTATCATTTTCTTCTTCCAACTGGAATATCACCAGGAGCCCCAAAATTTGACATGCCACTCTAGTTGAAAAGGGGCAACTTAAATGCCTATTGGGTCCCATGTCAAGAAGTGGATTTTCCTTCTATCTTCAGAAGGTTGTACAGAAACCTTATAAAGGAACTACTTGTGGCACTCAATCAATGGATTCTCTGTCATGAAGCTGTTGGCATTTAGAATTACTTTTCAGTTATAACTGTGTCTGTACTTCAAAGTTGACTGCATAGAAATCAATTACAAACGGAACAGAATGTGAAGGAGAGAACAACTGCAATGGGAAATTTAAGAAATATTTGTTGATTTATGTTATATAAAATAGAGGCAGACCCATGTTATTCTCCAGCACAACTACACATATTACAGCTCAAAAGATAGTTTATTATATTTGATATCTCTTGGTAAGAATTACAGAGATGTAATGGTGGTGAAGAAAGATTTAACACATGATTTTGCACTCCATGTGAAGTCAATAAAGACCAGCACATGCATATAAGCCTTGCAGGATCCAGGTCTCAGTACGGCAGAGTACTTAAACACATATTTAATTTTAAGCATGTCCTGAAATGACTTGCTTACTATGTAGCAGCACTTTATCTTAGAAAAATAAATGTTAGGTTAGAATACGTTGCAACTGTTAGAATCTTAGCAGAACTCATTTTGGTGGATGCTCACCACACTGCTATATTAGACCCACATGTTGGATTTTGCCTGTGTTTAGGCTGGCTAGGTTGGGGGTAGAGTCCACAAACTCTGTATTTCTCTACACATTCTTGGAATGCACATCCTCTGTGTAGCACTCCTTTCTGAGATATGGATTCGGCAGGCCACCAGCACAGGTCCTCCTGAAATTAATGTTACTTTCTTAAGCCTTCTCAATAGCAACTGCATACTCCTCCGAATTCCACTGAAACCATGGACTTTGGATAACTGTTGCATCCTTCAGAGAGTATTTGGGAGTTAAACTAAGAGAGAGAGAGAATGATCACAAAACAATTCCCAAACAATTGTAAAAAAAAAAGCATAAGAGATATACAGATCTATGGGAAAATAACACACATGCATGGCTATCCCTACTTCCAGTGTCCCTATAATTTCAGAATCTTTTGTGTATAGGATCTTTTTTTAGGATCCCAGGATTCTCCTTTCTTCTCCTTTACCCAGTGTTGTTGCCTTGTTCGAGAAAGTGAGAAAGTGCCTCTGCTAAAACCACAATTATTATAAAATTCCATGCTCCTCTGTAAGATAACTTCCCAGAAGAGCTTCATGTCTTTTTTCAGGTGATATATTGCATGTTGACTGCCCAGCTGAAGTTCCAGATTGGGGAAAACTGGTTTCCCTAGGTGGCAGCCAGCTTATTGTTTAAGGTGCTTCCATTTGATTGGAAGATTATATAGATTAATAATTCTTGATGCTCTCCCTTGTTAACCTACAGCTAGTGGTACACAAAGGCTACGTCTACACTGCGGTAGTTCTTCAGAAGAGGAAATGCAAATGGAAAACTCATTTGCAAATCTTGCGCTCTCATTTGCATATTCTCTTCCGATCCTTTTTGCCAAAGAGGTTTTTGCAATAAAAAGCTCTGTGTAGATGGGACCATTTGTCGGAAAAACTTTGTTTTGCACAAGATCCTGTAAACCTCGTTTTTTGAGGAATAAGAGATCTTGCGCAAAACAGGTTTTTTCTGACAAATGGCCTGGTCTACATGGGGCTTTTTATCGCAAAAACCTCTTCCGCAAAAAGGATAGGAAGAGAATATGCAAATGAGAGCGCAAGATTTGCAAATGAGCATTTGCATTTCCTCCTCTGAAAAATTGTTACAGGGTAGACATAGCCTTTGAGTCTATGCTAAAAACTCCTGATTTTCTCAATCCATTATGGAGATTAAAAGTCAAGAACAAAGACACAGTGAATTTACAATGAAAATGGAGTTGCTGACCAATATGGACACGTGCAGACGTACATTAGTCTGTCATGAAGTTGCCAAATCTGTAATTTTTATTGCCAGTCTTGCAATTTTTGGTGTTTTTCTTAAAACCTCAGTTCCTGGAGTCAATCAGTTCTTGTGAGAATGTCAACTTTCATGTAAAAACTAAATAAAGTAAGTTTATTGCCCTCTTGGAGAAAATCTTGAAAATGGGAACACTAGAAACCAGAAGGCACATAAAAAGAATCCCAACTTTATTATTTTTGTAATTTCATGATTTTAAAGCCAATCATGTTGTTTTGGGGCCTGATTCTTGATGTTTGAATGCTTGAGGTTGACAGTATATCATGTATATAGATTGTATAGACCATAAACTTATGCCTTGTGAGTCTGTGACATTATCATTCAGTTAAATCAGACTGAATGAAGGAAAGAAATGTAATCTTTTCTGTATGTAATTTGAAAGGAATAGTTTGGCTTTAAGACACTGTTTGAGAAAAGTCAGTCCAATAAAAAATGAGTGGTTTGGAGGTGGCCACTAAGGCTATGTCTAGACTGCAAGCCTCTTTCGAAAGAGGCTCTTTCGAAAGATACTTTCGAAAGAGCCTCTTTCGAAAGAGAGCGTCTAGACTGCATGTTGAACTTTCGAAAAAGCGGCTTGCTTTTTCGAAAGAAAGCATCCAGTGAGTCTGGATGCTCTCTTTTGAAGAAGCCCTATTTACATTGAAGAACGCCTTCTTTCGAAAGAGGAACTTTCGAAAGAAGGCGTTCTTCCTCGTGAAATGAGGTTTACCGCCATCGAAAGAAAAGCCGCGTTCTTTCGATTTAATTTCGAAAGAACGCGGCTTGAGTCTGGACGCAGGGGAAGTTTTTTCAGAAAAAGGCTACTTTTCCTGAAAAAACCCCTGAGTCTGGACACAGCCTAAGGGTACATCTACACTGCAGCGTTATTTTGGAATAACTGACGTTATTCTGAAATAACAAAGGGTGTGTCTACACTACAAGCCTTTATTTTGAAATAATGTCGAGCTGGAGGACTTCTTACTCCAACTCATGCTAACCCTTATTTTACAAGGAGTAAGGGAAGTCAAAGAAAGAGTGTTCTTCCTTTGACTTCCTGCTGTGTAGATAGCACCAAAGCCGAAATAAGCTATTTCAACTTCAGCTACACAATTGATGTAGGCGTAGTTGCATAGCTTATTCTAACTTTATCCCTGCTAAAGAGACCAACCCTGTGAAGTGGTGAACATCTGCTGTTACATGCTGAATGTTCTCAACTCTGAACATCTGCTGTTACATGCTGAATGTTCTCAACTCATAATGAAGTTAGTAAAGTGAAAGCCAGCCAAGGTCAGTTAATTTTTTTTATCTGAGGTGAACCCTGAGCTACCAATATGGACCTTAAACACATACCAATAGTATGTTGTGTGTGTCCGTTTGCGCCTGCAAAAGTCCATAGTTTTGTTTGCAAATGTGTGTGTATGTGGAAAATATATGATAATGAGGCGATGCATTGAAAAATAACAGTGGAAGAAGAGAAACACTCTATGTAATTTGTAGTTTGGAAGGTAAACTGTAATCATTATTTAGCATTCTGCACTGCATTTATTTTGCTCTTTCTACACCCAGGAATTAAACATAACAAGCTGCAATGGTCCTAGCTTGCGAGGGGACACAATACTTCTTCATGCAAGCAACTTTTGCAGGCAGCTGACATCTGTGGATATAAGCTGGACAGGGGCTACTGATTTAGGGGTCATTGCTCTAGCAGAAGCTTCTTTAAGGTAAAAGACTTAAAACCTCCCCACTTCTACACCTGCTTGTCTTACAGCATTAGGTAGACATTCCTCCTGTAGATCTGCTTATTAAGTAATGTGAAAGATCAGTTGTAGTCATTGGGCATGTGCCAAAGCTCTGCTTAGTGTGGAGGAATTGAAGTGGTGGGGGGGATGAGGGGGGGAGGAGGTTAGGAGTGGGTTTTAGCTCTGGCTCCCTGGTTCCCAGGTCAAGCCACAACCTTGGTGGAGTTAGAGTTCCTTCATAGCAGCACAAACTTGTGCCACTGATACAGGCAATGTATCTGTAACAGAACAGAGCTCTGCCTGGTTCTAAAAAGTTCCTGATTGCTTCCCTGGGGGAAGATATGGTGACAGTAAGACTCTTAAGTGGCAAGAAGGTGGCAGGACAGCTGCAACTGCCATGTAACTTTTTTGAAGCTGATGGCGTTATTAAACTAGGGGTGATTTTTTTAAATATAGAGAAATAACTGTCATTTTACATTTCAGCCTCCGGGGCCTTTCTGCTAATGGATGCCAGCTGACAGATAATGCTATAAATGCCTTGGTTGCAAAGCATGGAAAAAGGTAATTCATATTCACACAATGATCCTGCACAAAGATATTAGCATTTGGGGTTGGCTGTTCTATTTTTGGGGGGAGGGAGGTAGTTATTAATTGCTAACAGTTGTTTCTCCTCTGGCAACCTACTTTAATAAAGGTACAACATACAGGAGTGGTAGTAAAGAGAATGGCCCTCATCATCTGACATTGGTCAGATTTATGAATGGTTGTTCATCTTCTATCCTTTCACTATGGTGGCTCACCTATCTTCCTAGCACTTCCTGCTATGCCCATCCTGTAAAAACCAACATGCAGCTTTAATTCTGACTATATTTACATGGCCTATTCAAACCACCCGAACATGAGGCACCAACATACACCCAATCACAACATATGTAAAAATACTTGAACTTGTAACCGATAATCTTAGTCTCAGAATTAAGACTTAAGACATCTTATTTTATTTTGTTTTGTTTTTTTTCAGGAAGAGGGTGGAAATTTTCAAGGTGTGAGAGAGGTAACTAGGGTTGAGAAGGGGAGCTTATGAATGGAGCATGGAAGAAAGATTGAAAGAATGAATTCCTTCTTTCTATTCTTTACAGAATTTGTGTTGGTTGATACACGGTCTAACAACCTTAACTCAAAGCTAATGAAGTTTTGTTATGTGAGACTATGTATTGGCTGTCACGCTCAAGCCCTTTGATAGCAGTAGAGCAAATTCCATGAAATAAGAGATTTCATAGTAAGCTTTAAATAATCACGGGAATGAACATGAAGTATGGAGGAGGGAGCCCATTATTTTGTGAAGGAGTGAGGGGCAATGGGATAATTCTGTAAATAACTTCTGACTACAGAATCTTGGCTAAACATTTGTAATTAAAAATAAAGGTTAGAAACAGATTATAAATCTGTTGGGAACCATTGCAGCCAATGAAAATAAATTATTTTTACATTACCTATTTCAACAATAAGGTATAATAAGGCATGTGCCATTAATGATAAAATCAATTTTTGGCTTGTAATAATGAAGTAGTAAATAAAAAAGATCAGTGGTATGAATTGTGATTTTTCCCCCCTTACCTAGACAAAGAGGTACTTTGAGATAGTGTTGCTCGCTTTTCACAGGACTTTATTTAAATACATGTAATCATAAATCATGACAATCTAGTTTTATTGTGTTTCTGACATTCTATTTGTTATTGTTAACAAGTATGACTCAGACGATGGATAAACCCATTAACTGAGATCTGTGGTTTTGTTTAGAATCTGTGGGTAGTTCTAATTCCTTTGATGTTTTGCTCAGGAAAGAAATGAAAACATAGTAAATGAAATCAGCAGAGATGTTTATGTAGGTTTCTGCTGAATTGTATTGGAACTGGTTTTTAGACAGAAACTTGGTTTAACTAATCAGAATGCACACAAACTCACAACTCAGGTATGGATTCTGATTTTTTTTTTCTGTAAAGTCGAAGGGCTCATTCCTCAACGGTGGCAAGTTTACAGAATGGAAGAGTGTTCGCTTGCTTCTCCCCTAGATTTTCTGGGCACACAAATGCCCCTGGCATAACTTAGAGCAGTTTCAGTGCTGCTTTAAGATATGTCACCTTAGCAGCAACAGTGGCTGAAAAATCTGATGGATTGCTTTTTGCAAAGCAGCTGTATCCAGGACCTAAGACTGTGCCTTAGCTCGTTAGACTCTGAATTTTCATAAAGAAGTTAGAGATGCAAAATTCTGTTAACTAGTTAACCCAGGGGTGGGCAATAATGTTAGACGAGGGGAGGAGGCACTTCACTAATTTTTGAAGTGGCCCCAGGCTGCCGCGCAAGGGTTGGGGCCTCTAGCAGAAGGGTCAGGGTCAGGATACTTCCTGCTCCCCATCCCACAGACCCTGGTTGGCCTGGAGGTGGGGAAGCACGTGAAGTGTTTGCCTTCTACCCTCCCCATGCCTAGAAAGAACTGCCAGCTGTTCAGGGCCTTGGGGCAGGAGGAGTGCACAAAGTCTCTCACTCCCTGCCCCCTCCCTGCAAGGGGCGCACAGCACTCATAGTGAAAGTACTGTACACCCCTTGTAGGGCAGGAGGAGACTTCACGTTCTCCCCACACTAAGGCCAATTGGGGTCTGGGGGTGGGAGGAATGCACAAAGTCTTTCACTTCCTGCCCCTGCCCTGCAAGGGGCACGTGATGCTTTCAGGGTGGGAACAGGTAGCAAGAGACTTCAAATGCTCCTCCCGCCCCTAGGCCCCGATTGGCCTGGAGGCGGAGGAATGGCAGGGCAGCCACAGGCTAGATCCACCCGCCTGGCGGACCAGATCCAGCCTGCAAAGGACCCTTTGCCAACCCCTAAGTTAACTGGTTAAATGTTACGTTTAACTGGTTAAAGGGGGCAAGCAAGAGGGCTCCTCCAGCCCAGATGGGCTGCAGCAGCCAGGCCAGGTCCACCATGAGCAAGGGCTGGAGCAGCCAGGCCCAGCCTACAGCAGGCAAGGGCTGCTCTAGCCAGACTAGAGCACCCCCAGTCCACAGAATAATCCTCCAGGCTGGAATAGCCCTCTGCCCACATCAGGCGGGGGCTACTCCAGCCCCCACTGGTTACCCATAACCAGTAAGCATCACCTGGTGAAGGGCTAGGTTGAACTTCCAGTCCTAAATTTGGAGCATTGTGCAGCACCACTGTATCCCAGGGAGTGTCTAGACTACAAGGTTTTTTCGAAAAAAGTGGCCTTTTTTCGAAAAAATGTCCCCTGCATCTAGACTTCCGATGCGTTCTTTCGAAATTAAATTGAAAGAACGCGGTGTTTTTTTTGACCGTGGTAAATCTCATTTTACGAGGAATAATGCCTTTTTTCTAAAGTGCTCTTTCGAAAAAAGGCGTTCTTGAATGCAAACAGGGCTTTTTCGAAAGAGAGCATCCAGACTGGTTGGGTGCTCTCTTTCGAAAAAGTGGCTCGCTTTTTCGAAATAAATTATTGCAGTCTAGACGCTCTCTTTCAAATGAGGCTTGTAGTCTAGACGTAGCCCCTGAGAAATGCCATGAAGAAATAGTGATTCAGTGGTCCCCTAGACTCCTCCCGTGCATCTGCAAGTAGGAAGTAATTTACTTCATTCCTTTCTGAGGTGCAGCATACTTGCTCCCTCATGCAACAGGGACCAAAATGTGGGGATAGAGCCATAGCTCCTCTACTTGCTGCCTACTTGTTCGCAAGGAATTTTGGGTCACAGCCTCTACAATCCCCTCACGCTTGAAGGGGCAACTTGGGAGAGTCCTGTGCATGCATGCGGTGTGAGGAAGAAGCCTTACTCCACAGTTCAGCTGCATAGGAAAAGGGCACAACTAAGCTTTTTGTCATTTACAGAATAGAGGCAGCCTCACCAGCAGAAGAGAAGCCATGGGAATAAAGGCTCAACTTTTCACATATAGCTGCCTAATTCTGGGCATGTTGAGGCACCTGAAATATTAACCTGAGTTTCAGAAATATTAAGTGCAGTCTCATTGAAATTAATGAGAATTTATGCCCCTGAAAGTCAGGTATCTTACAGTATTTAGGACTCTAAAATGTGAACTTAGAAGCCTAGTGCTAAGTACCTATATTTTAAAAAAATTAACTCAAAGAATTCAGATGGAGTTGAAAATCTTTAGGAAGAGTGATTGTCATGGGCATCTTCCAAAAACATCTCCTCTTTACCAGAAAAGAAAGCAGCCAACAGACAACATAAATCAGGATAGATTAATTTACTCTGATATTTATGGATATTAAAAAGAAAAAAACAATGTGCAATAGGATACATGGATAAAGCAAAACCAGATGATCAACCTAGTCTTAACCCTAAGACTCACTGGAGATAGAGAAGAAGCTCCCTTCATTCACCCAATAATGATACCTATGTGCTGGAACAGTTGTGGAATAGTTTTGGAGATTACAGCCAGCAGTCTCTAAATCAGGGGTTTTTCCAGTCTTCTTTCTTCCATTTAACAACATATGAGATCATGGAATACACTTATCTACAGCCTCCTGTCTTTAGAGTTCATTCTCTCATCTGAAGGTAAATCTCAAACTCACATCATTTTAACATTTCTCCACAGAACCTGGTTCACCCCAAGGCACCATCTTCTCTTCATTTAAGTCCTGCCTGAAGACTTAGATATTTAGTCACACTCACAAGTAGTCAAGTATCAGAGGGGTAGCCATGTTAGTCTGAATCTGCAAAAGCGGCAAGGAGTCCTGTGGACTCTACTTCAGTTAGTCTATAAGGTGCCACAGGACTACTTGCCACTCACAAGTAGTGAATAGGTTATTTTATGAATATTCCATAAAGAAGGAACAGGGACACCTGCACCTGGTGAGTTGACCCCAGTTAAGTTTAGAAGATGGTACCTGGTCCTAGAGGTGGAAAACCAGGGTGAGTCAGGCCTGAGAGTCCATCAGGAATGTGACAAAGTGAGCACATGCAGACATGGAATGCCAATGCCTTCTCCCATGGAATAGGGAGATAGGTGAGAAGGACCGAATATTGAGAGCAGGACAGCACGAGGGAAGTGTCCTGCGGAGACTCTCTGGGTGGCGCTACTAAATGAACAGAGCATTGATGATTCCTCCAAGAAACCCTGAAGAAGGAAGGACTGAGGAGTGAAGAGGACAATCCCCTGGGAGGTGTAGCCCAGGGTAGACTGAAGATCTGATTTTGTGAATTTTGCCCGTGATGGAAGAATATAACTTCAGTGGCAGTGTGTCCTTTGGGAACCGGGGAGAAGATCAGCTTCATTATAATATATGAAGTCAAAACTGATCCTTCCTCCAAGCATCTCATAATATCTCATCTTTTCTGTGTTTGGCTTTCAATTAGTGCTTATTGACAAGCACTGTTTTCATTTTGTATGTGAGCACACTTATTATGAATACACGAAGAGAGTTTTCTGAAGTTAAATAAACGAAGTACTGCTTAACTTTCAGGACATGTATGGTCCCATTAAAGTGAAGCTTAGCTCTAAAAATTGATGTACAATTTGGCTAATAATGGGTTTAGCTTTGCAGTTCTTTACCATTGACCTTGCTTGCAAAAACACCATCTCACGAAATCGATGTTAGTCTAGATAGCTTCACATATTCAGGAACCAGTTAACAGAGATCTGCTGATATTGGTTTTTTTTCTGTGCATCATGGTAAATCTCATTAAATTTAAGGAAATTATATAAAAACACATGAAGAGAAGAGCTATTTAGAGCACTTTGCTGAAACAAAATTTGTATCCGCATCTGATCCGCAAACATGATCCATGAATATCTACATATATAAAGCAGATATCTACAGATTTGCAGGATTCTAGAAATAGCTTCTATTGCACAAGATCTTTAGTGCACAAAGAATGTTTTCTTAAAAGTTAATGTAAATTGGCATTCCGAGAGTAGAGACTTTTGCAAGGTTAACAAGTTGCCAGCAATGGTCATATTGCATCAGTTTACAGCAGTTTGAAGCCAGTATTAACTGGGCATGACAGACTATAGTGTATGGCTTTTTCATTAAGTAAGAACCTAAATGACATGCTGAAGAAATATTATTGGTTGAAAGATAACGCTATGCTGCTTCTATTTTCAGTGAATTCTGCTTTTTTTTCACTATTCAAGAATTGTGCTACATTTTGTCTGTTTTCAAAAAGTGCTTTCTTTGAGGACAAAAGAAGGTGGTGATTATCTGCCACACTGGCCACAGGAGAGAGCTCCAAAATGCTCTGCAAGGTATATGAGCACACATTAGAATAAAGGAAACACAAAAAACTTTGCATATCTATTTGATTTCCTTCAGTGAATAAATTGTGGAGTCTCAAAGTTATCAGGAAGCCTAAATGTTGTCTGTTATTTTAATCTGCCTTGCTGCGTTGATAGAATGACATATAAAATCCTTCTAAACAATAAATTGTTAAACCTTCATCTGCCCTTTCTTGCTTGGTATCACACAGTGCTGTCGATTAGACTAAAGCAGTATCTATTAGAACACAGGACACAATTCTGCTCTTCCACAATAGTTGTGTCTCACTGAGCAGTCAGTGGGAATTGCACACAATGGACTACATCATTAGCTTGTGTGGATTGAAGCCAGTGGAACTATGCTGATATACGTCAGTGAGGTTCTGGATCTGCTGGCTATTTCTGAGAGAACAAGTGAGATCATTATGTGTAGAATTTCTTTTTTTTTAAAATAGGTGTAATACAGTTACCAAGGGACACTTTTTATATAGTTTCAAAAGCAATTAAACCCTATTGTTGGCAGAGATGCTAGTTGCAGATAACGCTAATGAGAGTATATATACAATCCCAATAATAGTCTCTTTCAGGCTTGTCAATAACAATATCTTTAGTAATAGTTTTAAGAGGATCCTTGGTGAAAATTTTTGACCTTGAGTGCCTAAAATTTTGTACCCTAAATCCATGGTTAGGCACTTACAGACAGTGATCTGGTTTTCAGAGTTACCAAGCATCTGTAGATCCCATTGATTTCACAGGACAAACTGGACTTTACAGTGATAGCTGGAGTTATCTCACTGAGTATTTGTCTATAGCATTCTGGGTGCAGTTCCTGTACATAAGGCTGTCTACCTTAGACACTGAGAACAGGTGGTTGCTAGGGCAACAAAATGTTTAGTTATAAACCAGCCAGGATCTATATCCTGTAATTAAAGTTTCTTTACAATCCCTCTTACTCTCACTCTCTGCTGCTCCACCACTTTCAAAAAGAACATGGAATAAATCTTTCTCCCAGTATTAACCCCATCTCGTCCAAACCTCACACATTTGTATTTTAATTTAGGGTGTGATCATACTGATATATATCAGTCTCTGGACATTTAGAATTGATGGAATAGGTTGTATAACATATGGTATGTCTACACTGCAGAGTTTTTCTGGGCTATGTCTAGACTGCAGGCTTCTTTCGAAAGAGGCTCTTTCGAAAGCATCTTTCGAAAGAGCCTCTTTCAAAAGATCGCGTCTAGACTGCAGGCGGATCTTTTGAAAGAGCAATCCGTTTTTTCGAAAGAGAGCACCCAGCGAGTCTGGATGCTCTCTTTCGAGGAAGCCCTATTTACATTGAAGAACGCCTTCTTTCGAAAGAGGAACTTTCGAAAGAAGGCGTTCTTCCTCATGAAACGAGGTTTACCGCCATCGAAAGAAAAGCCGCGTTCTTTCGAAATAATTTCGAAAGAACGCGGCTTGAGTCTGGACGCAGGGGAAGTTTTTTCGGGAAAAGGCTACTTTTCCCAAAAAAACCCCTGAGTCTGGACACAGCCCTGGAAAACCTACACTTATGTCCACACTGGAATTGCATTTTTTCGACAGAAAGTCAAAAGAATGCAGGGGTTTTTCCGACAACGGTAAACCTCTTTCTATAAGGAAGAAGCCTTTTTCCGAAAGAGCTCTTTCGAAAACAGGCATGTGTGGAGAAGAGGGGTGTTTTTTCAAAAGAAGAGGCCTCCAGGAAAAAGCACAAGTGCCCTAGTGGCCACTCTGTCTATAGTAATCACAACTTAAATGCGAGATAGCGTCCATTCAATGTGGAGGCTATCTTTTGAAAAAGCAGATCTTTTGAAAAAGCAGGGACATAATTCAAAATGACCTTAGCAAGTTAGAGAAATGGTCAGAGGTAAACAGGATGAGGTTTAATAAAGAGAAATGCAAAGTGCTCCACTTAGGAAGGAACAATCAGTTCCATACATACAAGATGGGAAGCGACTGTCTAGGAAGGAGCATGGCAGAAAGGGATCTAAGGGTCATTGTGGACCACAAGTTGAATATGAGTCAACAGTGTGATGCTGTTGCCAAAAAAGCAAATATGATTCTAGGTTGTATCAACAGGTGTGTTGTAAGCAAAACTCGTGAAGTCATTCTGCCGCTCTACTCTGCACTAGTTAGGCCTCAGCTGGAGTACTGTGTCCAGTTCTGGGCGCCACATTTCAAGAAAGATGTGGAGAAATCGGAAAGGGTACAGAGAAGAGCGACAAGAATGATTAAAGGTCTAAAGAACATGACCTATGAAGCCAGGCTTCATGAACTGGGCTTGTTTAGTTTGGAAAAAAGAAGATTAAGGGGGGACATGATAGCGGTTTTCAAATATCTAAAAGGGTGTCACAAGGAGGAAGGAGAAAATTTGTTCCTCTTGGTTTCTGAGGACAGGACAAGGAGTAATGGGCTTAAAGTGCAGCAGGGGAGGTTTAGATTGGACATTAGGAAAAAATTCCTAACTGTCAGGGTGGTCAAATATTGGAATAAATTGCCAAGGGAGGTGGTGGAATCTCCCTCTCTGGAGATATTTAAGAACAGGTTAGATAGACATCTGTCAGGGATGGTGTAGGTGGAGCTTGGTCCTGCCTTGAGGGCGGGGGGCTGGACTCGATGACCTCTTGAGGTCCCTTCCAGTCCTATTATTCTATGATTCTATGATTTTCAATGCACTTTTGCTGTGTGGATGCTCTCTTTCGAAAGAAGTTTTTTTGGAAGATCTGTTCCAGAAAATCTTCTTCCAAAAAAAGCCTGCAGTCTAGACGTAGCCATACAGAGAGAGGAGGGGGAATTTTTTTGGATGGTGCTGAGCTGGATGAAACCACATGGTTAGGATAAGAGGCAGGGAAAGAATACAACATATTCAATAATCTTCCTTCCCCCAAAATAACTCACGTCAGGGGAAAAAAATTAAATAATGTAGTATAAAGCCTCAGAAATACTAGAAAGAGGGAAAGATGCTGAATGAAAATGAAAGTAGGAACAAACGATAAAGTGGAAAAAAAAAGAAGGAAGAAGGAGAAGGACTACAGGAGAAGGAATCCTAAGCAAGTCAGGCGCTCTAAGGGTATGTCTACACTACCACCCTAGTTCGAACTAGGGTGGTTAATGTAGTCATATGAACTTGCAAATGAAGCCCGGGATTTGAATTTCCCAGGTTTCATTTGCATGTTGCCGGGTGCCGCCATTTTTAAATGTCCGCTAGTGCGTACTCTGTGCCCGCGGCTACACGCGACACGAACTAGATAGTTTGGACTAGGCTTCCTATTCCAAACTATCTGTACGCCTCATGGATGTTAGGCCTTGTCTCTACTTAACAGGAGATAAACACTGCAGAGATTGATCTTGCCAGGTTTGATTTAGCGGGTCTAGTAAGGACCTGCTAAGTCAACCACTCATCATGCCCCTGTTTACTCCGCTATTCCACCGGGTTGCGAGAAGTAAGAGAAATCGATGGAAGAGCTTCTCTCATCAACCTCCTGCAGTGGGGACACTGTGGAAATTTGAAAGAAGATACATAGACTCCAGCTGCATTATTTATGTAGCTAAAGATGTGATCTTAGTTAGACTTTGTCCCCTAGTGCTGACCTGGCCTTAAATAGCTCCCTTATTCCCCGAGAGCCATCCTTCCTGCACTTTGAACTTCTCTACGGCTGTGTCCAGACTCAGGGTTTTTTTCGAAAAAAGTAGCCTTTTTTCGAAAAAACTTCACCTGCGTCTAGACTGCAGCCGCGTTCTTTTGAAATTAAATCGAAAGAACGCGGCTTTTCTTTCGACGGCGGTAAACCTAATTTCACAAGGAAGAACGCCTTTTTTCAAAGTGCTCTTTCGAAAAAAGGTGTTCTTGAATGCAAACAGGGGTTTTTCGAAAGAGAGCATCCAGACTGCCTGGGTGCTCTTTCGAAAAAGCGGCTTGCTTTTTTGAAAGTTCCGCTTGCAGTCTAGACACTCTTTTTCGAAAGAGGCTTGCAGTCTAGACATAGCCTACAAGAGCAGAACTCTCGTGGAAGAAATAGCATATAATGTTATAATTAAGGGCTTCACCATAATGCATATACTCAAAGGGGCTAAATTAAGATCTCCCAGACAGCCTAAATACTAGCATCTTCTAACTTTTGACTGTTTGACTTTACTAAATAAAAAATTATTTGACACAGATTTTTGTACATAATCATTACTATATTACCAGTTATACATTACCCCACCACATATTTTTTTAAAAAAATTCTTGCTCAACTCATCCCACTTCTCACACACACAATGGCACACAAGGCTAATTATGTAATATCTTTTTTTTTCTTTTCTAAACAACTTCCACCTGCTCTCTAAATGATTCGTGACACTATAATCTGAGGACTGGGACAACAATGTGACTTCCATGGTTCTGAATTGTATTGTTGCAAACACTGGTTTGTGGCTTCAGTTCAATGATTCCAAGAGAAAACAATGAATATCAAATACATAAGAAACTATATGAGGACAGATTCTTTATTGCATCTAGCTTCACCTAGGTGCAACAGAGCAGGGATCTATTGGAGACTTGATTACAAGTCACTGATTCGTGGCCCCAGTCCCAATTCTCATTCAGTTTAGAATAGCTGGAAGGATCTTTTATTTTGTGGCACTTGATATGGCCTCCAAATGACCCAGTACTAGTAGTAGGTAGCTGAAGAAGAATTTTTTTTATGTTCTGGCCATTCCCTGTCCTGGCCCGCAGCATGCCTTTATGTGCCTTTTATGTTGGGGCCGCATGAGTGGCGTATGAGCGAGTTCTACACGTGTTGGGGACTCTCCAGCTATGGCTACACTATGAGTTTTTCCATAAGAAGCAATGTTAATGAAGCGCAGATTAGCATTTTCTCGTGCTTCATTTGCATACTCTTTCGTTCAGTTTTTGCACTAGGGGTTTTTGCACAAAAACAGGCAGTGTGGCCATGGCCATTTCGCGCCATGCCCGGATAGTCATAAGGATCTTCTGGAAAGAGGGGTTTTTGTGCAAAACGGCCACGGCCACACTGACTGTTTTTGTGCAAAAACCCCTAGCGCAGAAACAGAACGAAAGAGAGTATGCAAATGAAGTGCGAGAAAATGCTAATCTGCACTTCATTTGCATTTCCTCTTGCAGAAAAACTCAAAGTGTAGACAAAGTCTCCCATGAATGGTGTGGCAGCAGAAGGGGCTTATGGAAGATTTCCACTCTCTTTACATTGCCTCAAAGATCTGTCCCCAAATTACTTTCCACAGAAGAGTCAACCAGGGCAGTGCAAGCTTCATTGCTTGGTCAGAAAGGAACATCTCTATGAATGAGAGACTCAAGAGAACTATGCTATTAAAAAAAAGATAAAGTGTAATCTTTTAATATTTTTTTAAGTACATGGAGTACATTTCAGCTTGTCAAGGAGAAAAAAATGTGGAATATAGTGAATGGGATTCTTCCCCACCTTTGGAATAAGAAAACATTGCTGCATACTGTATGTTTTCTCCAACTGTTTGGAATGATCTCATTCCACATATATTTGTGTTCTTAGTGATTAAACTCATCTCTGTTCTATTAACGGCAACATTGATTTTCTGTCCTATGGTAGCTACCATGGACAAAGCATTCTGATGAAAGAGGCTCTTCTGTTGTTCATTTCTTTTTATTAGATAGGACCGAATGTTCATTGCACTTCATGTCAGGAGCTCCACATATGAATGAAGATAGTATTCTGGGAATTGCTTGTTTAATTTGTCGTGATTTATTTGATACTGGACTTTAGTGTTTTGCTGCTTTGCACTTAAATAATGTGCTCTGGAGAGGGGGGAGAGAATAGGTTATTCTTCAAATGAAAAATCCTTCCTATTGCATTTTTAAATGCACTAATTTCTTATATTTAATACCACAAAAGAAGAGTTTGTTTTCTTAAGATAATTAAAATGTGTTGCCTTCATCCTTTTTTAAAAGACGTTTACCTTGAATGTTGGTACTTGCATTACGGTATAAGGATGAAAATTAATCCATGTATTACTGATTATAGATAAATCTGAATGTGAACCTTCAGAAATTCACTGCTGTAGGAAATATTGTTTCACTACTTTCAAAGAGCGGAATATGTCTCATGTAATTGCATCTTCCCAATAATTAGCCTTTTCTAAAACATTCCATTTCAAACTTTTCATTTCCTGCTTAGTCTCTGCAGGATTTATGTATTCCCCCCCAACTGAGAAGCAGGCTAGTAGATTTTGTGTGCTCCAGCCCTGCAGTGGGGCGGCGGGGGCCAGGAGGAAGGACTGGAGTGCAGCATGGGATCCCCAAAGCTGGGATCCAAGCAAGCCGGGGATGCCATCCGGCTCCTGGGCCTTAGGTTCCCCATCCCTATGTCATTGGTTGAAGTATCCGAGGGCTGCAGTTTCCTTTTTTATTTACTGCATGCCATCATCAACAGTAGGAAAATGAAAGGCACTTGCATTTAATGATGCTTGGTATAGTAGGGATCTCTCTGAATTATCTGTTGCTAATTAGCAGGTTCTTATCCTTGCTGAGATCAGCCACTAGAGGGTCCTGATCACCTGTGTTATGCCTATGTATTATACTACTTTGTTAAATGGATGCTATGTGCTCAGATGGATCTAGAAAGGTCAGAGTAAATGCTATTGTTTACATTTTGAAAATCGGTTATTTTAGGGTAATATATGATTATCTGAATTATTTCAATCTGTTGCAAATTTTTGTAGGGGAAATGAACAATACTGTTGTTTGTTTTTTAGCATATTATCGCTGATTGTATTCATTTACAAATTATGTGATGATCATTCTGTGTTGCTTCTTAAAGTTATCAAATATAAATGGATGTGATTCAGATCTCACTTTTACGCAGGTCAAATTCAAATGACTTCAAAGGCATTATTCAATATTTACACAGGATCAGAATCAGGGCCACTAAATTTAGGAGAAATAAAACTGAAACATCTTATAAGCAAGTTAATGCAAAGCTGTGGGTTTTGTTTGTGTTTCACTGTTGATATTGGGCTAACTTTTTGTAATTTCATTTGCCTTTCCCCAGCCTCAGTAAACTAGAAATATTTGGCTGTCACGCTCTTACTACCAGCTGCCTGAGTTCCGTGGCTATTAAGTGTCCAAATCTGCAGACGCTGAATATTGGCCGAGTCCCTAAAGTTACCGATCTCTGCTTGGCAAAGATAGTGACGTGTCTGAAAAAACTAACTGCACTCAATATAACTGGGCTCAGTGTGGTAAGAACACAGATTTCTCACTATTTTCTCATTGGTTTGAAATCTACTAGAAGCAGATGGATTGATTTATGTCTGTGATATTTGTATCAATAAATATGAACTCATATAGTGATGTTCTCTGTTCTCTGTGGTTATTTCACCTAGTTATGAGATATGCAAATAGCCAACTTCTTTGGTTAAAAATGTTATCAGCTATCATATAAATTACAGATTAGTTAAACAGTAAGAGACACATACAGTAGCTTCAAACACTCATCTCCTGTACAAAGCCTAAGTAGTTGGTCTTAGACCAGGTTACTTAAATGCAGTTTACAAGGGAACGCTCCTCCCTTTTACAGTGTTCTGGCCTGGAATAAACCATCAGGGGTTAAGGCAATTGATTCATTGTAGCTGATGTCTATCCATAGATCAATCCCCAACTTCCTCTGTGTGTTCCTCTGTGGCCTGCCACTGTTAGACTTTACGTGACAGCACAAGGTTGAGCAGGATTTGACTCATTGTCAAAAGGTAAGGCTTCACAGAATTAGCATGGCTGAAAGATGCTGGAGACTTTCACAGTAGTTTGTAGAAATATTTGGTGTTTAAAATATTTAACATTGGTAAAATATGAGCAATTGCTGTTTATCCTGTTCAGGTTTTTTGTATTAATAACGGAGCCAACCTTAAAACCATTGGGAAAGTGTCCAGCCTTTTTTACATTCCTATACTGCAAACTGTAACATTTAATTTGTCACAAGGTGTGTCAGCAGAATCATGCTGGTGCTGAGGGTAACATTATTGAGAGTCCACAGAACCATTCCCGATCAATACATGTAGAGATTTTTAAAGCGTGCCCAGGACGGTGAGAAGATGGAAGAAGGCTAGAGTTCAGTAATCAGGTGTTAAAATCAAGCGCAATAAACAGTAGAAAATCAAAATGAGGAAAAGTAAGCTGAAATTAGAGTTGTAAAAACTTTCATTAAGAAAATACAGTCTCTGACCATATAGAGCATCCAATTCCTTTATTTGCTGCTTGGATCCCTAGGTAAACAAAGGGATTTGACAACATTCTACATAAGTGGGCCAAAACTGCTGCAGTGCTGAGACCAAGACTTCCTTGTATCTTCTCATTCAGCATTGAAAGATTTAGGTCATTCACAAAGAGACCTTCAATCCCACTTGGAACCTTTTGGCTTGGAAAGAAATATTCTTTGAGCAGGGACAGTAAATTTCTATATGTTTATGTAGCGCCTAGCTGTTCTAAGGGCCCCTGACAGGCCATTAAGTGCTACCACAAGACAATGTAGTGCTACTACTACAAAATGACAAATGTAGTACGACTACTACTACTACTAAATTAACTTCCCCAAATCTTGCAAAGTTATCACATCCTGGATGTCAGATCTTCATGGTGAAATGGGTCAACATGTGATGGAGAACCCATGAGTATGTACCCTTATTTATTTATTTCTAAAATTCTGCTATTAATTTCCTTTATGTTCTATGAGGGTCCTGTTCACAGGATTTTCCAATCCTCCGTCCTCCACATGGGTGAAGGAGAGCAATAGGAACCAACCCCAGTTTCTAGGGACAGGAGTTGGCTATTGGGGCCTCCAAGGCTAGTACCCCACTCATGCCCTTGAAACTTAGACTAAAATGGCCATCTTCTGATTCTCTGTTATTTATTTGTGTCTCTCACTTAGCCATATTTCTGTTCTAGGATCAGATTCTTGGAAGGAGGGCAGCTTACTGTATTTACTGGGGCAGTGGAGGAGCAAGGGAGTGGGTGGGTCAGGCTAAGGCATGAAGATAAATGTGGAGAGTTAGGGAAGCAGTTGATGCTAATGTCAGTACATAGAATCACCAGACTGCCATAATACACAAAGGTTGTGAGAAAGAGATACATTATACAAGCACATAATCTATATAAACTCAAACCATATACATAATGGAACTGACAGGATGTGTATGTAACATCTGACTCAAACACTGCCTGTGTATAGTAGTCTTCTTTTCACATGCAAGTTTTCTAGAGGGGAGAGACCGTCAGGGCTACTCAACTATGGAAGCCCCAGGGGCCACAATGATACTCACAGCACATGCCAAGGGCTGCAACTTAAGTGTGGTTGCATATACATGCAAATATATATGCAAATAGCTTCTTTCACACTGACCGGCATGAATATAAAGATTAAGGCAAGACTACACAACATACAGGCCCCATTTAAGTCAGTTCTGCTGATATTAATAAAATGCAATATTTACCCAATTTCAACTCATATGACAGCACTTTTAATGAGCAATGACAATCCAGGAATTTAACTACTAAAACGCATATCAACAGAAGACCATTATATTGACTACTTTTTTGTTTTGGGTCCCACCCACGGGCTGTATGCTAAGCCACACATAAACCCAAACTGCACCGCAAGTCGCAAACAAACTGGTCATGGCCACATGCGGCCCATGGGCCATGTGTTGAGTAGCCCTGGACTATGTCATCCTAAGTGTCTGCAGTGTCTAGCACATTTTGGAGAATAATGTAAGTAATAATCACCAGTTCTGCTGAGTTTACGGCTCATGTTTGATAACATGACTGATAGAATGAATTGTATTTCTTTAGCTACCACTAAATATCTTGGGCAAGGCTTTTGGCAGAGAGTTGCTCATATCTGAGGACATTTTTGCATTTCTTTTTCCTTTGTGTGATTCATTCTAGGTAAGAGACCGTGTTGTGCATTTTATTGTGTCACAGTGTCCTAAACTGGAGTGTCTGGTTCTCAGCTCCTGCTTGCAAGTAACTGATATAAGCCTAGTAGAAATTGGCACCTATCTACAAACAATCAGGTACAAGTATGAAAACCAAAAGGAATTTTTTTGCAAATGAGTTAGTATTTGAAAGTTTAAAGCATTTCTATCATTCAAAAAGGACAATTTGGGGTTCATTTCTATTCCAGCTGACAGAAGCTTTGTTTGCTCTGCTCACAGATAGTATTGCAATGGTGCTGGGTAAGCTACACTGTAATTACTTTGGATCCTTAGTGCAGCTCCCATTAGATGGTACAGGTGTGGATCAAAAAAAGTGTAGCATGTTTGAATGTTGATCACATATTATTTTTACATACACACATATTAGGTGATTTTGATTTACAGAAGGATGCTGTCACTTTCTTTTCAAATATATAAAACTTGCGAGCCAGAATAATAGTAACCTCTTATACTTACTAAAAAAGAGAGAACTTTTCTGCATTAACCAGCAGAGGGGCTGGAACAATTTGTGTAGGGGGAGCTAAGAGTCACTGAACAAACTGTAAACCCTGTGTATAATGGAAATCACTTCAAGCCAGCACTGCTGCAGCACCTCCCACACCTTACTTCCAGCACCTATGCTAACCAGTTATTACTTTGCAGTGCCAGATTTGCAGCATTTGAACCAATACTGTAGAACTTTATTATAAAAGAGAAAATATATTTGCTGAAATGTCTAGAAAGTTTTCAGTTTATTTGAAATTTATCTTAATTATATCTTTGTATACATCAGACTATTCACCTTGTTCTAACACTTAAGAAAAGAACTTAAGTGAAAACTTACATATAGATTTTTACAAGAATTGATTTAGGGGCCTGATTGAGTGAATGGGATACCAGAAAATGCATTACTGTGTATTGCAGAGTTAGACCTTTCCTCCCTGGGGTGAAGTCTTGACATAGAGACCAGGATTTTACCTCTGGTTTCTTGAATCCTCTGAGAGGCTCAGGCATAGGCCAGGTCCATGAAAAGGATTAAATAGTGTAAGTAGTTTCTATCCAGCTATCCTGGGTATCTCTATTATACTCACTGTTGAAGTATCTAAGCACTACTTCTGCCGACCCATTGACCATGCTGTTCAGTAGGTTGGCTGGATATACAAATAACTGATAAATGTGGACATCAGAGGTGAAAGGAAATGTAACTTTTATATTAATCTTCCAGGCTATTGGCCAAATGAAAACTTAGGACATGCAGATACTGCATAAGTCTGCAGTCTCCAAATAGCTAATTACAGTTGATTGAACGACAAGGAGAATATGTTCCTACAATCATTTTATAAATAACAAGATTTCATGGTACTATTTCATATAGTGATTTGGTATCAAATTAATTCTGACATAGCATATATATTCTAATATAAGACACGCCTTGGTAATTATTCCACAGTTTTAGCTCCTAATTAGTCAATTAGTAGCCTAAATTCCCATACAGTTGAGACAGTTGAAAGCTCCCTCAGTTTTATTATGTGTCTTTGGTGAGATATTTCCTAAATGAATATACACCATCAGGTTTTGGTCTTATGGTATAAGATTGACATTCATGAGCCATTGAGGCATGAGGCTTACAAGCAAGTTGAAATGTTCCATGCTTTGAATGCAAATGAAGCAACATACATATAGCTCGTTATATACCGCTTTCAGTGATACAAATTCATTTGACATTCTGGAAATCTTTACATTTGTCTTTCTAAAAGTGTGTATATATAAAAAAGGTTGAGGGTAGAGAGAAAGGATTACATTAATACGTGAAACTTTTTTTAATACTAAAAAAAACAGCCATGGTGGAATAAAGAAAACCTTTTAAGTAATACCACTTTTAATGTGATCTTCCTGGGAGCAAAAGGAAAGAAATATCCATTAATTTAGAAAGGACGGGTTTTTTTTAATGAAACTGTTTTTGTTATGCTTTCTGGATTTGCCAGTACATTTATTAAAAATAGTGGAAGAAGGTAAAGCTTTATAATCATCTGTGAAAATGAAACTCGTTCACCACTTTACACAATTGTGCCAATTTTATACATTCCTTGACTCTAATCTGTTCTGAAACCTACAGGTATCTTGATGTTAGTGGCTGTAAAAAGGTGACTGACATAGGAATTCAAGCTTTGGCAGGGAGCTGCCACCAACTTTATTACCTTGATCTGAGCTCTACAGGAACGAGCAAGAGGGGGTAAGATATCACTTCAGCAGTTTATTACCCAATACTTGGTATTCTCTGTTTCTTTTTTTCTCTCATTTTCTTCTGTGTAACAGTCTCGTTTTCCTTGTTTTATAGGCCCTGCAATATTCAGTATGATCATTCATTAATCAGCAAAGCAAACATGAGTTACCTGTGTAGTCTTTATGTATAAAGAATATGTAACCGAGCACCACTAAAATAGTGACGTATGCTAATTACACTATATAATTATTACTGTATTTGTTATATTTTTTTATTCTAAGTGCAGGGAATACCACAAATCCATATGTGAGATAAATATTATATCATGAAGTTACAAACATTAAGATTGTAATGAGATTTGCTGTTCAGAGATGGACACACATTCAAATATTTTATGCCCATCATTACTTATGTTGGTAACAAAATATCCTTGCTATTAATTAAGAGTTACAGATGAACAGGGAATGTTTTAATATTTATTGTTTAAAGTGATTGCCATGATTAAATTGAGAGTCACATTTTTGTTTCAAAATCAGAATTAAAACCTCTGCTGCGTCATAATATCTTTTTGAAATTCTTCATGTATCGAATGGTTTTAAGTTGAATCAAAATATTTTACATTTATTTATGTATATATATACACAAATGAATATAAAATATTTTGATATAGATTCTTTTCATAGAGCAGAAAGAAATCTGTTTATACAAATTGTACATACAAACTCACTTTAGAGATTCCATTCTAGACACATACATTTGGCAGTCATTCTTAGAAATATGTTTTCTAAGAGATAGAAATACAGGATCAGAGATACAGGAAGAAGGGTGACATGTTTGTGTGAAGGTTTGCGTATGCTGGTGTGATGTTCCAGAATCTTCTGTTTGTAAAAACTTAAGTCAGTGTGAGAGATTTCCTCATTGAGTGTATGACAGTGTGTGACAGGGTGAAAATATTCTGACCTAGCAGCAGTGGACTAAGGTGAATAAGTTTTCATGGGAAGGAGAAAAGTACCTGCCACATTTCAGACAAACTGTTACTTTTGGCAAGAATGACTGGCAGTGATGCTTTTTTGAGGATCTAGGTTGTTGAAAAGAAAAAGTTTGGGCTTTTGCAGGAGCACTTGCTCCCAGGAAAGAACAAACTGTGCCTGAACCTTGTCGTCTTAGACTCACATGAAGGGCAAGAGACTGAACACAGGGATGGTAGATTTGGTTTTGGTATGAATTCTGTAGCAGACTTGTCACACAGGCTATGTCTAGACTGCAGGCTTCTTTCGATGCCAAAGCGCATTGAAAAAGCAATCTGCTTTTTCGAAAGATAGCATCCACACTGAATGGGTGAAAGAGGTTTATCAATGTCGGAAAAACCCCTCTGTTCTTTTGATTTTTTTTCGAAAGAACGCGATTGCAGTGTGGATGTAAGAAGATGTTTTGGAAAAATGACCGTTTTTCCAAAAAAATCTCTGTAGTGTAGACAGCCACAGTGAAGTGACACTACTGTATTCTCATGGTAATTAGACACACTGAATGATAGCCTCTTGAAACACCGATGGCATAAATACCATATTTATTTTCCTATTACTGGGATCAATCTGGATACTGAAAGGAGAATAGACCTCTTAACAATTAATTCTTCCTATAACTCTTTACATTAACAAAATGCCAAATTTTAGTGACTATTGGAAAACAGAGAGAGGCAAACTATGAATTCCACAAAAGAAATAATTTTCCAACCTTTAGTTGTTACTTTGTAGTATATAGTTGTGTGCTTGTATTGACTCTGTAGTGCACACACGGGACTCAGGAGACCAGTGGTATGAGGAAGGGAATAAAAAGTGATGAGTGTGGTTTGAAAAAGTGCTATGTAATTGGTGCAAAATATATTTTCCTGCATTGTCTAAGCACTATGTAAATATGGATATATTAGACCTAAGTATTGCACATTAGGGATGTTAAATTTACTTTAATCAACTAATTGACTTGTCAATGGATTTTCAATCAACTAGTCAATTAGTTGATAAGTGGGAGAGCTGCAGCTGGGTTAGCTCTCCACCCCTGGAGCTAACCTTGCTGTGGCTCTGCCTTTTAAATTTATTAAGAGCTCCTGAAGCACAGGAGTGGGGACTTGCGGGTGAGCTGGGACAGCTAATTCCCCACTTGCGCTAGGTCCCCCACTGCACACCAGCCTTTTAAATGTGTTTTCAGCCAGCAGGCTCTTAATACACCTAAAAGGCTGAAGTGCAGTGGGCAGGGGACCCGGTGTGAGCTGGGACAGCTGATTCCTGGCCTGCACTGGGTCCCCCCTGCTGTGCAGCAGCCTTAAATGTAAAGTGCTGGCAGGCTCTTAATACATTTAAAAAGCAGAAATGCAGCATCTGGGACTGGGCTTGTGACAGATCCCCATGCTGCCTCCCTGCCCCCTGCGGAGACGGTGCTGTGGAGAACCGGCTTTTAAGCTGGCTCCCCCCAATACCAGCTCCTGTTTCCTCTCCCTTGGCAAGTTGGCGGGGAAGCGACTAGCCAAGGGACTAGTCGACTAGTAGCTTACATCCCTATGGTACACAATGACTATATATGTGAGAATTCCTTAGTATCCTGCTGAGGAGAGCTACATGGTGCTGCATTACACAATTGCCTTGCACATAACCCTAACTCAGGCATAATCAACACTTAATTACAGATGGCTAGAACAAGCTAGTTATTAATTGTAATGTGTGACCCACTTAGATTTGTATTTGTTTCTTTTAATTCAAATTTAACCTATTTTTTGTTGCCTTATCTATCTAGTACATCCATCAAAAAAGCGTCTCCAGTGTTACTGCATGTGCCACATATATTAAGGATGTTAAGTATCAGGTAATTGACTAATCGAATAGTCGATGCATTTTTTCATCGACTATTCGATTAGTCGATAAGGCACCTCCGCTTTTTAAGTGTAGCAACCGCCCTACGACTGTTGCGACACTTCAAAGGTGAAAGCGCCGAAGCCCAGGGTCAGATGGGGACAGGGCTGGCCCGAGGTATTCTGGTGCCCCGGGCATGGGTGCATGGCGCATGCGTGGGCCCGCCCCCCTAGGGTGGTCAGACCTGCCCCCGGGGCACACGGCGCATGTGCAGCCCGGCTACGGCCACTGGCGCGTAGCCTGGGGCCCGCCCCTAGGGCGCATAGCGCAAGCGCAGCTCAGTCCGGCCCGGCTGTCGCTGCTAGAACGCACGTCGGGCCGTGTAGGGCCCCGTGGCCGTGGGGGGAAGGGCATTGCGGCAGGGATGCGAGCAGGCCGGCGCTGCGGGAGCGAGGCGCGCGGCACCTGATGGCAGCTGTAAGGGAAGCCGCACGCCCCTTATAGCTGCCATCAGGTGCCCCCCATCGGTTGGCGCCCTGAGCAGCTGCCTGGCTCACCCATGCCTCCGTCCAGCCCTGGATGGGGACTCCCACGCTGACCGCAGGCTCCGCATGGCACTGCCGCTTTCAAACACCATGGCAGCGTTTCAAAGCGGCAGCACTGTTTGGAGCCCGGGATCAGCTGGGGACTTCACTGTGTGGAGTCCCCAGCTGATCCCGGGCTCCAAACAGTGCTGCCTCTTTGAAATGCTGCAAGGAGCCTGACAGCAGGCTCCCCATGGCATTCAAAGTGGCAGCGCTGCACGGAGCATCAGACCCTGGGCTCTGTGTGGCACGGCTGCTTTGAAGTATCAGCTTCCGTCAGATAGAGGCAGCAAGGGGGGAAGCGACTAGTCAACTATCCTGTTGACTAATCCTTCACTTCCCTAGTGTATATCATCTTTTTAAGTATTGATGGTCCCGTGGTTCAGGGCACTTCAGACATAAGTCTGCTTTGGTTGGACTGCTGTTGATTAAACACCAAAGCAAAATGAAACCTTTGATAAATTATAGAAGCCATTAATTACAAGTACCATACACATTTTAATTTCTTGTGAAAGTTTGAAGTTCTATGCTGCTCCCTTCTCTGGTTTTCAATGTCACCACTTTAGGGATAGTTAAATTGATACAAGGATTAGTGTGTGAGGAAAGGAAAGATGTAATTATAAGCATAGGATTTTTTTTGTAGAAGAGTAAAAAAAAATATGCAGACATGCTCTTCAGTACAACTGCAAGTGGAATTTGAGTGTGCTTGTTTGCATTTTTAAACATTTGGCCTATAGTGTCAAGGATTTAATTATTGTGTTAGATTAGGCGATTTCATTTTCCTAAACTGTCAGTAGTTGAAGAATTTCTTTCTGACCTATAAATTACTGATGTTAATCTATTTTGAGATTGGTAAAAGGCAGAGCGTGCTAGAGAGTGTCTAATTTGCAACTGTGCAGAACCCTCTCCCCTTGTATTGACAATCACAACTTCCTTACTTTTTTTCAACTGCTTACATGGAAAGGTAGCATAAGGAAATTGATTATGTATGTTTCTTTTTTTTAAATATGATTTTTCCAGCTAGTAGAAAGGAGGGAGAAAAAAACCAGAAGACACAGGACCAGTCACTTCTTCCAGATAATTGGGTATTGTAGGATATAGATCTTTCAGCTTCCCTCTTCAACTTTCTCTGGCTTTGTACAGAATTGCCTAAAACAAAATGGATTTGGGATTTTGTTTTTAAACGGGTTCTGCTATATGCAAACTAAGGATGTAAAAATGCAGATAGAAATGTAACTGTGTAACTGCTAAATATCATAGTGGTTATACACGCTGTGGACTCTGCAATATGAACAAGCTTTATACTGCAGAGCCCACAGCAGAAACTCCCTGGAAGCTGCACTAGCAGAAGCTGCTGTCAGCTCTGCTCCTGGGAAGGAGGCTTCATTGCAGGCTCTGCAGCTGGCTCCCAGGGTGCCGGCCACACTGTAACCTGCAGTGGAGGGAAGGTAAGGAGGGGATGGTGGCTGGGCCTAACTCAGACAGAGGCTGCTCTAGAGGACCCTGTGAGGCTGGAGCAGCCCCCTCCCTGAGGTGGGCAGGGAGCTGCTCCAGCTCCTACCGGTTAACCAGTTAACCTTTTATATTTCTAATACAAACTCTTTCTGCTAACTAGTTGACCATGCCAAGGCAGCCTGCATTGTAAGATTTTCCAGTTGTGTGTTATGAGGTGGGAAGTCATGGCATACTGAGTCTCTTTATTCTAGGCCTGACAGTGCAAATCATCGAATTTATCTTAAATAATAAGGGAGGAGATTTGGCCCCACATCCATTGAGAGAATTTCCCCTCCAAGTGCATAGCTGAGTCACCAGAGACATATGAGGATAAAAGAGAATATTATTTATAAATATTTTAAGTTGCTGTTCCACTATTTTATCATACAATTAAATCTGTTTTAAGCATCCATTCAAGATTTACAAAAACAGACATTTCCTTGGGAGTATTCTCCTAATGCAGGTGGCAAAGAATTGTACTACCTGTGGACTAGCTTTTGACATGACATAATCTGCCATGACTGAGTCTAGCAGTAGATCAGAGAGAATCTATATAAGACTTTCCCAGTCACAGTTTGTTCCGGGTTTCCCCATTGCTCCATAGGGAAATATTCTGTGCTGTCCCTTTACCAGGCATCATCCTCCACCTGAGCTCAGCTGAACTTGCTAGTGCATCAGGGAGGAGGCTGAGTCAACTTTACACATTTTCCCTAGCTGTGCCAGCCCATGTATGTATCGCCTGCCAGGGATCTCAGACTCTACATCTCCCCCTTACTCTTCTGCATAAATGCAAAGGGCAGATGATGAATTTGCCTTCATTTAGTGACATTTAGAGTGATCTCCTTTGACAGGAAGTTGCCTATGAAGAGTTAGATCTTGCACAGAACAAAATGTCAGCATTACAAGTCAAAATATACAAAGTAAAAAATCTTTAAAATCAAACCACGTAGCAAGTTATTATGCAACATTTTTCTTACTTTGCTTATTTGCAAATTTTGGTTATTGATGGAAATACTTTTTCATTTCTTTGTTTGTATATGGTGAAGTCTTACAATCTTACCAACATTTACTAATTAAAAAATGTATTCCTTTCAAACCTAGATGTACAGTATGCCAGATTTTATGCTTACATTTGGAAAATAATTAACAAGTTGATATAATAAATGAACAAATTCATAATTGCAGCAGAAATGGCTGCTTTTAGATTATTTTGTGTAAAATATATTGGACTATTTTCTGTCTCACAAGAGGGAAATATCCTTTTACTTGAGATCTGAAAATTAGCAGGTTCAGCCTACAGGTACTCAACTTATAATGAGGCCTTCTGGAGCAGTTGGTCCAGTGAATCGCTGCACACACCCTGTTTCTATTAATAAATTGTTTCAAATATATTATTATATTTTATTGGTTTAATCTGAAGTTTAGTCTTTGTGGCTAGAATTCGGTGCTCCATTGAAGTCAATGGGAAAACTGCCTTTGATTTCTCTGGGGCTAGGATTTTACCCCTTATTTCCTGTAGTCATACTCACTGGCACAATCTCAGTTACTAAATACACAAATGTGCTGCTGAGTGTAGAAGTGCTAAAAGTACCCCCAAATTTTATTCTTCTGTGTTTAAAGAGGTTTTGATCTATTTTAGTGGGAGCTTCGGAAGGAAGAGTAAGTCCTTGATCTTCAATGCATAATGGCTCTTCACCAGAATGTGCATTTAACAAACAACTTTTCAGCATTGCATTTAGATCAAAAGGCACCCACCTCTGTTAGCAAGGATTCCTGCCAGCTCAATGGGGAGGCAGACAGTGTTTGTGCAGCCAGCCTTCTCCAAGGATTCACCCAAAGAAGGGCACCATTCATTTGCAATTGGAATCTGGTGGTGGATGCTGTTAAGGCAGCAATGAGCATCTTAGGCTAGTGAGTGGGTGGCATGAGTGACTCTCCATCTCAATGCGCTGCAAGACTGTTGTAACCAAGATGGTCTCCCAGGATGGGTAATTTTTCTCATTGCACTTGTGTGCCTAGAATTTGTGGGGTGTAGTGATTGAACCATAGCAATGCTTTGATAGGATGCAGAGGGTCAGCTCTCACAGTCAGTGTTGTGTGCAATCAGCATGCACCTCATTTCATGTGTGCTTGCTTTACATGTGTGTCACTTTAGTAACACTGGTAGGAAAAGAAACAAACCTGTGTGGATGGAAATCAGCAGGATCTGACAACCTATGCGTGGGCTAAGGGATTTTTAATGTAGTGCTTGGCAGTGCTTTTTTCTGTGTTTAAAAAAAAAAAAGGTACCGGTACTCATTTCTTGAGAAAAGTAAATTTGAAAAATGCCTCTCCCACCCTTCTTCCAATATCGTCTCAACATACGTAGGCACATAAGCGAAAAGCAAATTTTTCTTGCTCTTCCCGCAGAAGGAGTCAGTCAGGCTGGGGGCTGTGCCAGGGGAATGCGGCACGGCGCAAGTGCTCCCAGAGCCAGCTGGGGGCTGTGCCAGGGAATGCGGCACGGCGCAAGTGCTCCCAGAGCCAGCAGGGGGCTGTGCCGGGGGAAAGCGGTATGGCGCAAGTGCTCCCAAAAACGGTGCTGCTACGCCATACCGGTGCATACCGTTACAAAAAAGCACTGGTGCTTAGAAGATACAGTTAGGACTAAAGATGTAATAGGATAACCATTTAAACGGTTAACCAGTAAGTCTGAGCTTATTGGTGACTGTGAATGGTTACACGCAGGCTTCCGCCCCGCTCCTGAAGAGCCGGCTGCCACCCCACACTGCAGGCTCTGTAGCAGATAAAAGACAGCTTCAGGTACACCCCACACTGGGGATCTGGCTGTCACCCCGCACTGTGAACTCTGGAGTAGAAAGCTTATATTGCAGAGCTGCAGAAAAGCTGGCTGCCCTGGGAGCATGGCCGACACGAGCCATTCTGGTGCCCCGAGCAGACAGTTTAATTGCACCCCGGGTTGGGGGAGGGCGCATAGAGCTGGCGGCAGCAGGACACACATGCCCGGCCCGGCCCAGCCCAGGTACTGCCACTGGCGCGCAGCCCGGGGCTACCCGGCTGTGGTGGGGAGGGCGCTGCTGGCCAGAGCTATGGGGGTTAACGCGGCCCCCGCCCTGGGCTGCTGCGGCAGGGTGGCCACTGGGAGCTGCTGCAGCCCGTGATCCAGGAGTTGGGCGCGTGGCACCTGAGGGCAGCTATAAGGCGCGCTGTGCACCCCTTACAGCTGCCATCAGGCGCCACCCATAGGGTGGCGCCCCAGGCAGCTGCCCGGCTAGCCCATGTCTTAATCCGGCCCTGCCTGGGAGTGGGGCCAGTCGGCTCTGTCGCAACTTGGTTCGGTGATGTGATGGGAGCCCCTAGGGGTTAACGCCGACTGCCCAGTGAAAACTACTGGATGATGGTGAAACAAATGATTTTTTATTAAACAGAATGGTTCTCTTATAAAAAATCAAGTGACTTTTAAATGAATTTTAAAACAAGCAATTGCTTAATGCTTTTACAGGAGGGGAAAACTGAACCAAACTGCACTTAACTAATTACAAACTTTGTGATTATAATTCGATTATATTAAATTACTATCTCTAATTCGCTTAAGGCAGTGCAGCATGCAAGCAAAAATTACAAAAACAAAGCCAATATAATGAAAATAAAAACTCTGTCCACAGCCAGCCCCTCTGTGGTTATTTTAGGGCAGCTGGTGGAGTTAGTCATTAATCTACCTCTACAACTTAATAACTCCTGGGTTTCTATTTCTAACATTTATGCTTGGCCTAAATACAACACCACTACACAACTCAAGATTATACAATTTACACAGTGTGGTTAATAGAACTCAATTACACTCTACAGAATTACACAGTGAAATTAACACAATTCAACTATTAACTAAACCAGTAACTAATATATTTAAGCAATACTTACAAATTCAGCAACGATAACAGCGTAAAGACACACTAGAACTCGGAGCATGCTCAGAACTCGCGCACCCCTATCTTTGACTCGAAGGGTAGGGAGGCAGCCTCAGAGTGATTAATCCTTCAGCCGGACAAAAAAGACACGTGTTCTCAACACTCGGAACCTCACTGAATAAAGGGGTCGAGGGTCTTTTATAACATAACTTGATATCCGGTACCTTATTAGGGTCTGTTCCCTGGCTGGGCCTGATAGGCTGGTAATGAGGTAATGTGCAATATTGCCCTATAGGATTTTTCATGATGCCCGCCTGATGGCCCCGTGGACAGTGCCGGGTGCGGGCATGGTCAGTGTGCATGGCAGTTTCGTCTTATCTCCCAATGCCTACCTCCCTACCTTCAAGGACCGGTCAAGAGAGACTTATTTATCTCTTGCAGCTGTGCTATCTTTTCATGCTCACCTCCCTGTTCCTAGATGCCTACAAGGTTAAATTCCGTTCACAGAAAGCTGCATTGTGCGCTTACAAGTTATGCTTTCTCAGATTGTGTCAGTGGCCTACGTTTTCTGTGAGGGGCCTTTGTGTGGCAGAATGAGCAATGCGCGCGCAAGGCCATGATCAAAGGACCTGCTCTGTGACAGGCTTTACTCCTGGGGAGCTGACTACGCTGCAGGCTCTGCAATATAAGTTTTATACTGCAGAGCCCAGAGTGTAGCCATGGAACCACTAAGATTTTAACCTGCTTTTTAACATCCCTAGTCAGGACTTGGGGACCAGATATGCTGTGTATTGTATAAACACATAAAATGAAAAATAATATGTGCTCTGAAGATCTTGCAACATAAGATCCCATCCTGCACTGAAATCCATGTGGGTGCAGAGAGATTTGGAGCCCAATTATTAGGTGATACATAGCAGGGAGATAGAGCAAACTGACTGGGGGAGATGAAGGCAAAAGTAAGACAATTATGATCAGTCTAATATAGAACATGCTACACCTGTGTGTATCCCAAGTACTGTAGGAAACCTCTTCTTTGGACACCACAGCCCACTTTTTGGGTTACAATGGCCAGCTGCTGGTCCATTGGCAGAGCATGATTCAGGGCATTTTTTAGAAAATGAGTGAATTATGACTAAAATTTTAAACTGATAAATGACTGCTCTTTACAGTTTGAAAGGTGCATGTTGGCTGATGCTCTCAGAAGTCTCTCTATTCTTTAGTTTTAAAAAATAAGACCTGTAGCTAAGTTGTAAACTGGGTGTATGGGGTGGTATCTTTTAGTAATACTGAGAGCTGTAATCAAAAGTTTGGTTTCAAGTGGGTTACAAACTCTGCCAACTTCCCTGGCAGAGCTTTTAAGCTATACCAGTTTTGTAGGTATGGCTTTTCCCCATTTTTCTTTCTTTTATTTTTCTAAAACAGGGAAAATAAAATATAAATCTGAATGTACGTTCTCATATTTCTATATCCAATATATATTTATATTTTTCTAGCAATGAGACAACAATCATATACATATTTCTAAGATAATCTCATTGATAGGTTTCTGTATGATGAACAAAAAGATGTGCTTTTTAAGAGACTTGGCAGAACTTGAAGTTAATGGTTTGTTTTTTTTGGGGGGGGGCACCAGGGTGTGCTTGTTGGCTAGCTTCTGCCATATCAGTTTGGAATGTGTGAAGCTCAGTTTCTGCAAGGATATCACTCTGGATGCAATTAAAAAACTCTGCAAAAACTGTAAAAGGTAAGATCTACATCTTTACACAGATAAAAAACTCAGCTATCTTGTCAGTGCATGGCTAAAATGCTAAGCTATTCTATCAGACATAGACTTTGATCCTGATTAAATTAATGGGGAATTTAGAGCCAACTGTACATTGTTTATATATGTTTTTCATTCATAAGCTGTGCTGTTAAGGTATCTGTAGTCAAATGTTTATATGCCTTTTTAAGTGGCTTTTAAAAACTGTAGTGGTTGATGTAACTCTTAATGACTTTTCATGCAGTACTTCAGGTATCTACTTTTATTTACAGTGTTTTAACACTGATAAGTGAAACGTGAGCTGCAGAAAATAAGCCTGTATTTTATTTTTAAATTGGCATTGTTATACCTGAAAACAGTCAGAATAAAGTGCAGGTGACCCAGCTTTCTGACTGTAAACCTGAGCTGATAGAATTAACTATGGAAATACAGAAGGAAGTGATACCAATCTTTATACCACTGGTTAAAGAAAGTAAGAACAGTGTTGTGCTTATTGGCTGTGTCTACATTGGCAAAATTTTGCCGCTCGTCTACACTGGCTGCAAGTATTTGTACAATAACACTGACGTTGTAATGTACAAAATCAGTGCTTCTTGTGCAAATACTCTGACACTCCCGCTCAGGGATAAGACCTCTTGCACAAGTGTTCTTCCGCAAGAGGCCAGTGTAGACAAGTAACATCAATTTCTTGTGCAAGAAAGCCTGATGGCTAAAATGGCCATCGGAGCTTTCTTGCGCAAGAGAGCGTCTACACTGGCATGGATCCTTTTGCGCAAAGGCATGTGCCACTATAGACGCTCTCTTGCACAAATACTTTTAACAGAAAAACTCTTCCGTTAAAAGTATTTGTGCAAAATCATGTCAGTGTAGACGCAGCCCATTGTGTATAATGGAAATGTGACACATGGAGATGGTGATAGTCACTGTAGAATTTGAGTATATCCTTAAAGTTGGACTGCTGTTGTAAGTAATCTCTGTATTAAAAACATATACCTTTCATGAGTTACTAATCATGATCAAAATATAACCCTGATCCTGCAGTGAGATATACTCAGGTAGGTACCTGTGCATGCAGGGATCTCAGGCTCCAAATGGCCCATGAACTGTGCCAAATCCTGGCAGCTGAGGAACACTGGACAGTCAGCAACTTTTCTCCCTAGCTGGCCAGTGGGATCCAGGGACTCAAACGGAGAGGAACTATCTATTGTCCCTTGGCAAGTGTCTCCCTCCTTTTGTATTAGGACTGTTCCCCTTTCAGTGCCTGCCCCATCAATGTTCCCCAGGGCTGTGTCTACACTGGCATGAATTTCCGGAAATGCTTAAAACGGAATACTATTCCATTTTCAGTTTTTCCGGAAAAAGAGCGTCTACATTGGCAGGCTGCTTTTCCGGAAAAGCCCTTTTTCCGGAAAAGCGTCTGTGGCCAATGTAGACGCGCTTTTCTGGAAAAGAGCCCCGATCGCCATTTTTGCGATCGGGGCTTTTTTTTCCGGAAAAGACTACTGGGCTGTCTACACTGGCCCTTTTCCGGAACAGTGTTCCGGAATAAGGACTTATGCCCGAGCGGGAGCAGAATAGTTTTTCCGGAATAGCGGCTGATTTTGTACAGTAGAGCATCGTTGCTTTTCCGGAAATTCAAGGGGCCAGTGTAGACAGCTCGCAGCTTATTCCGGAAAAGCGGCTGATTTTCCGGAATAAGTGGCCCAGTGTAGACACAGCCCAGATGTTGCTGTGTGTGGGTGTGTGACAGGGCGCTTGCCCTGCACTGGCCCTTTAAGGGCAAACCCCAGCCTGGAGCAGGACCTGGGAATTTAACCCCAGCTGATGCTGCATTAGTTGATGAGGGCCCAGCTGGGAGCTATATAAGAGGATGGGTTGCTGCTCCTGGGGAGAGGAGTAAGAGCCTGGCTGCTGGGGGAGTAGGAGGTGCCCTAGAGGAAGAGCAGTGGAAGCCTGGCTGCTGGGGGAGTAGGAGGCTCCCTGGAGCAAGGGCAGTGCTGGGGAGGAAAGGCAGGGCTAGGGGAGCTCTGGTCAAACAAGCTCCCAGACTGCAGGGCCTGAAGCATGGCCTGCTGAAGAAACAACCTCCGGAAGGGGGGCTCAGATGGATGTGGGCACTGCTGGAGGGTAGCCTCCTGAAGAGGACACCGTGGCACGGAAGAAAGAGGGGAGACACCACCCGAAGGAAGGCACCTAGTCGGCCAGAAGGAGCTAATTCCTAGGGCAGGGGGTGCTGTGGTGGTGAGTGAACCTCCTCACAGGGTGGCACGTTGATTGCAGAATATTTGATGTAAGAGATAGAAAAATCAACTTGTCCCTTCTAATGGTGAGTTTTCAGAGCTGGCAGTTACAAAACCTGGGCTTGTACACTGAGTTGCTTTGCTATGGAAGCCATAGAGAACAGAATAAATGTGTCTCTATAAGGTCATATTTATGGTCACTTTTCTTACTAAATCCCTATTTTAAAATAAAAGGTTTATTTTAACATCAAAAACCAAACTCAGCTCTATGAGTGATTCACACTAACATTTTTTTGAGTTTTTCATATACATCAATTATAAATCCAGAGGGGCTGCTGTGATCATCTAATCAGACCTCTTGTATAACACGGGTTATACTAAATTAATTCCTGTGAGCATCAGAGTATGTCTCTGAGAAAACATCCAATCTTGATTTTTTTTTTTTGTCAATAACAACTCCTTACATGAAAATAATTGAATCTAATTTACTTTTACCAGATGGCAGGTTCCACTCTGCCATCAGATACCTAGGGAGATGCACTTGTGAAACTGAGTACTAAATTGGGGCTTTGGTGTTTACTTTTTGCTTTTTACATAGTTTGGAGGATATACCCAGACTTACCAATGTCACTTTCTGATTTTCATACACTACAAATTGTATTTGTTTAGGTTTCTAATAGTGCAGGGAGAAGGAGAATTATTCCGGTTCAAAAAGTTGTTTAAAATACATTTTACTAAATAAATTTAAAATAAAATTCAGATATTCTGATATCTTACTGAGCACCTTGTAATATTAGGGCCTGTAACCCTGCCCTCCCAATTACTATTCACTTTAACAAAACCTAATGTAAATGTTGGGAATCAGCTACTTGGAAGCATCCACTTAATATGTCCTTCTCCTGTCAGGCCTGGCATTGGAATATTGTTGTTAAATAAAATGTCATGAGGAAGACTACAAGGGCTCTTTAGTTAGTACTATCATTGAATATTCCACAGGTTCACAAACTACCTGATTAGGCAAGGGATTTTAAAAGGGATCAGTGCAGTATCATAGATTTATTCTACTTTTGCTGCCACGTACCCATCTCTTTTAGCTTCTGTATTTAATTCTGTTCCTCATGGTCTGCTTTCTCTTTTTCAGGCTGAAGTTGCTTCATCTTTATGGCTGCCGCTTCTTTCCTGACCTGGAGTCCATTAAAGAAACCAATAAAACAGTACAAGTGTATCATGACCTCTCTGTCCTACCTGCTAACATTTAATTGAACGAGCAACTCTATTGCTATGAGTGCTGCAGCAAAGAGATGCGATGCCAGTTATTCTTGTGCATATTTTTAAATTATGGAATTGGGAACCATGAATTCCTGAACTCTAATCCTGTCACTGACTCTCCTTCTGGTCTTGCACGAGTCACTTGCATTCTTTGCAGAGATGTTGTGAAGATAATGCATGCAATACCTTTTTAATATGAGATACAATCCACATGCTAAATATTGCTAAATGTATTGTCCTTGCTATTTGATTGGAAAGAATAAAAATAAACCAGCAATGATGTAAATGGTGGTATAAGTTACAGAGCAGGTGTAAGCTGCAGTTGGCAAAGGAATGTAATGTCTATAATTTCGGATGTGGCTATGCACACCAAAAAATATACAGCCTCTTCCCGACTTACGAACCAATTACAGACCAAGCAATTGGTTGTAAACTCGGTTCATTCATAAGTTGGACCCTATAGAGTTACATGTGACCGCAGTGTTTGTAAGCGCAGATTGCATTCGTAACTCGGGGTCCACTGTTTACGACAGCTTTGGTCGTAACTGCGAACGGTCGTAAGTCGACCATTCGCAACTTGGGGACCAGCTATATGCCATTTGGTATTCTGTGGGGAACAATTTGAAAATCTTAGATAAGCAGCTGCAAATTCCATTGGAACAAACTGGCAGTGATGTGGAGAGAGAAACTAAAGACTGGATGCTGAGATTTTGGGGGAGGCTAAGACTTGGAGACTGGAACTGGCTAGGCAAAGAGACTGGGTCTGGGAGCTAGGATGATGACTGGGACTGGCAACCTTAATTAGGATCCCCTTGTGAATGCTGTTGAAAGGAGAATTTATCCCCAGGAACTCTATTTAAATAAATCTCTTTTCTCCTTTCCTGTTCGACAATATAACCCACCAGATAATATTACAGCTGCAACCAAAATTAATGGGCTCCTTGTTTCTCTCCATAATGTAACTGATTAATTTGTTTGGTATATAATAGGGGAAAATAACAGTTTTAATACTTCAGAGTTACTCTTTTAGGGTATGCCTAGACTGCATCTCTCTGTCTGCAGAGGGATGCAGATTAGGCAGGTTGACATTGCGAATGAGGCAGGGATTTAAATATCCTGTGCCTAATTTGCATTAAAATGGCCACTGCATTTTGCCGACTCAGCACTTTGTCGGCAAAAAGCGGTAGTCTAGAGGGGGATCTGTTGAGAAAGAAAGCCTTTTTCAACAGATCCTGTAAACTTCCTTGCAGGAGGCATAAGGGATTTGTCGAAAGGCTTTCTTTCTTGACAGATCCCGCTCTAGACTACCGCTTTTTACGGACAAAGTGATGAGTCGGCAAAATGCAGTGGCCATTTTTATGCAAATTAGGCACGGGATATTTAAATCGCCTCATTTGCAATGTCGACCTGCCTAATCTGCATCCCTCTGCCGATAGAGGGATGCAGTCTAGGCATATCCTTAGGTTATGTCTGCACTGGCACGATCTTGTGCCAGAGCTATTCAAATGAGGCTAATCATGGAATATTGCCGAGCCTCATTTGCATATGTAATGAGCTGCCATTTTTGCGGAAGAGGCTCTTGCGCAAAAAGGAGCTGTCTACACTGCTCCTTCTTGCGCAAGAAAAACCCTCTTGTGCAGTGCTGTTATGCTAATTATTTTCTGTGAGGGTTTTTCTTGCGCAAGAAGGGGCAGTGTGGACAGCTCCTTCTTGAGCAAGAGCCTCTTCCGCAAAATGGCGGCTCAGATATGCAAATGCAGCTCGGGGATATTCCACACTTAACCTCATTTGCATAGCTCTGGTGCAAGATCGCTCCAGTGTAGACATAGCCTTAGAGTTTAGACTGTGTCTAATATAGCATCAATGAAACTAATTTTGTCATCTGTACACGTCAGATTCTGTTCAAAATATTTTAGGTTGTGATATTATGTTAAGTGCTCTGTATTCACACACCAGCTCATGCAGCATGATTTCATACCCTGCTACTATCTAATTCAACCATACATTTTCTGGTGCTTAAACTGGTTTTGAAGTAAGGCTGGAGTTATCGTTGTAGTAAGACAAAAAATGAATAAAAAATTACATCCCTGATATTTCTAAGATGGCTGTAACCTTAGTATTTACCTGTTTAATTCATGTGACTGCTTCTTTCTGTCTCCTGGGTAAAAAGTACACTTACTGGGCCATGGCTGAGAACTTTTGTTTTTGAATATTAAATTAGGCTAGAACTGGACTCAAGATGACATATTTTTATCATAGTAGGTGCGTAATTTCAGAACAAAACCTTGTTTTTCCATTTCCTTCTGAGAATCCTGCCCTCAACATCCACTGTTTACAACTCATAAAATGAATCATCTTTTGTTTTGTTGTATCTGTGTTGGTTTGTTTGAATGGCATGTTTGAGCCCTCTAATTAGAAGCATAGTACCAAGCAAGGATAGACAGAAAGTGGTCGATTGTATAAGACTGTAAGTACCATCTATTTTGGAGTATGTATCTCTTCCATGTCAGTGCTAAATGACAACATTCTTCATCTTGTTTGAGTCTAATGAGCCAAATTAAAACTTCTGTAGCAGTGGAAGAAGCAACACCCAAACACACATATTCTCTCCTCATTTATAACCATTGACTACAGAAGAGGTTGTGTTCACATAAATAAAGGCAGAATTTGAAGAAAATGTAACAATTACATGTGGCTCTTGTAAATATTATTTTTAGGGCCTTCTCCAATGTTTCCTGAAGTTCATAGAGAGTCCTGTTGACTTCAGAGGGCTTTGGGTCAGACCTATTGCAGAGTGAGTTGGGAATGTCTTTTATTGCTATTTTTTACTTATATAATCTTAGATGTTCAGGGTACATCTAACATAAAAGTTTAAACCCTAAGGAAGATGAGAACAGAAAAAGGCAACATATAGAAGGGCTGAGAAGAACAAGGAGTAAAATTAGGACTAATAATATACTAAATTGTACTCGTTCACAAAAGCAATGTTCAGTTATACTCTATGGGCTCGTCTACACTGGCCCCTTTTCCGGAAGGGGCATGTTAATTTCAGCCATCGTAGTAAGGAAATGCGCGGGGGATTTAAATATCCCCCGCGGCATTTAAATAAAAATGTCCGCCGCTTTTTTCCGGCTTTTAGAAAAGCCGGAAAAGAGCGTCTACACTGGCCCCGATCCTCCGGAAAAAGCGCCCTTTTCCGGAGGATCTTATTCCTACTTCGAAGTACTTCCACTCAATAGGTTGTCAACATCAAAAGCCAGGGCCTAGAAATTCCTTTTATCAAAGGTCTGGCAGGCATAAGCAAGATACATTGGTTTCCTTTTGATGAGAGAACAAGTGTAGTCTTCCTCAAAGTTCTCTGATGGTCAATGTTCATGCTGACCACCAGGACAATACTTAGTGGCCCACCTTTCATATAAGAGCATAGAAAAAGCCAGACTTTTTTCTAATCAGGAAGATTTTGCTGGAGTACAGAGGGCTGAATCTTGGGCCATGTCTAGTTTATGTGCATTACTGCAGCATAATTAATCTGGTACAGGTTGGACTTCCATGGTCTGGCACCCTTGGGACCTGAGTAGTCCCGAAGGAGGGATTTTGCTAGACCAGTGGAGGTCATTTCTTGTCCCCCGGCCTGACTCCATTCCTGGTTTGGCCTCCTTGTAGGCTCCCCACCTGCCACCAGCCCTGCCACCTCATGGTCCCATTATTATTGGGGCTCCCACCTCTGCTGCCTCAAACCGTTGCCCCACCACCAGTGCTCCCAATTCCGCCAGCCCCGCCGTGGTAGCACCAGCCCTGCTAGCCTGCAGTCCCACTGCCAGCCTTGCCCCCCGTGGTAAACCACCCAACCCTGCCAGCCCTGCTGGGGCTCCTGGCCCTTCCACAGCAGACCACTGCCCTGATGGAGCCTGCAGAATTCTGGCCATTCTGCCATTGGCTCAGCCAGATTCTTGTGGAAGGACTCCCAGCTGTTGGCCTCCCTGCAGCCAACCTGGCTAGATTTCCAGTCCTTGCAGAGCTCCAGCCTTTGGCCCTGCTGGACCACGGCTGTTGCTGGACCAAGAAGTCTGGGTTGAGAGAGGTTCAACCTGAATAATCCTGTGTAGACAGAGGAAAATACTCTTGTTTCTCCAACCCACTTCTGAGGTCATGTCTGCTGCTTCTGGGGAGACTGAAGTTGGTACCCTGAATCCTTTTACAGAGAATATTACAATAAATCAGTTAACTTATAATAGTGTGTTGGCTCACTCTAGGGGTGTACTAAATGATATTTATGATCAAACACAAATTCTGATAGTCCCCATAGTTACAGATCATTACAAGAACATTCCTGTACTGCAGAGTGAAAGCTTTAGTTCAGAACTGTAGCAACACATCTTGCCAAGGATGGCAGCTAGGTCTGCAGATCTACACTGGTATTTTTTTCCACACCTCTGACTACAGTAGCTTTGTTGATTTAATTTTTACATGTAAACCAGGCCTTCATCTCAGTGAGATTAGCTGTTTCTAGTATATACCTCAAAAGAGGGAGGAGGGGAGAGATTCCTGGATCTATTAGCCTCCTCAGACTTAAAAAGTCATGCTGTGGAACAATAAATATTTTATATTTCAGCAGGGTCTTCCTACAAACTTTGACGGATGTCATTCTCTATTGATTTGACATTTTAATAAGATTCTCTTCCATTTGTTTCAGAAGAATAGCCGAGTTAGTCTGTAACAGGAAAAACTTTTAAAACAACAAATAGTCTGGTAGCACTTTAAAGACTAACAAAACATGTAGAATGGTATCATGAGCTTTTGTGGGCAGGAAAGCTCATGATACCATCTACATGTTTTGTTAGTCTTTAAAGTGCTACCAGACTATTTATTGGTTTTTAAGTTTTTCTTCTATTTGTCATTGTATCTGTATCACAATACATTGGACTAGGAGAGTCTTAATTAACCCAATTTCAAGTCAACTCTGTAATTACAATGCAGGAAACACTTTTAATAAGAAACAGACTCCTGTTGACTTCAGTTGGCTTTGGACCAGGCTCTGTATACCCCTTTTCCTTTTTCAACTCAAACAAATACTGACTCTCAAAAATGGATGGGCACTTTAAATTACCTGGAAAGTTTCTGCTGGAGCAGAGAAAAGGGCTGCTGGCAGGGGGGGGGGGGGGGGGGGGGGGGGAGTAATCAGAGAATGAATTAACTAATTCAAAAGTGCCAGAGCTTATCAACAGCCTAAAGCGAATCCCAGATTCAAATGGACCACAAGGCAGAAAATGAGGTATGCAATTCCTGTGGTCTGAACGCTTGGCAAGGAAATATTTCTAACAGACCGTTTAATGTTTTTTTTTTTCTTCAAATAAAGTGTTATGCAAACGCACGCAAAAGAGATCAACTGCTCAACGCGTCCTCGCTGCCTTCTATAACGAACTGCCTCCCTTTCCCGCAATATTTGCATTGCTTCCTGCGGGGGTTTCCTCCAGCAAATAGAAGGGCGCGCCGCAGTTACGCTGGAAATCGCATCGTTTGTCCAAGAGGCGAACCTGGCGAGTCGGGCAGGGCGAGCGCGGCTGCACCTTACATCATGCAGGCTCCGGGGCTCCGCCCGCCGACTCCCAGCGCTCCCGCCCCGCTCAGAGGTGCGCGGGCTCTCGCCGCCCCTCGGGACCGGCCGCCCAGTGAGTGGCTGGCGAGGCGGCCGCAGGAGCCGGGGCAGGGGGGCGGAGCCGGGCGGGGGCGGCTCCCGGGGAAAGTTGCGCGGCAGGTTGGGGCGCTCGGAGCAGCCCAGCCAGAGCGGGGCCAGTGGCCATGGCGCGGGACGAGGGGGACGAGCTGGCCCGGCTCCGCTCCCTCTTCGTGGCCTGCGACGTGCGGGGCTCGGGGCGCATCGAGCGGGAGGAGTTCGGCTCGCTGTGCGCCGAGCTGCGGGTGCGGCCGGCCGAGGCCGAGGCGATCTTCCAGCGGCTCGACAGCGACCGCGACGGGGCCATCACTTTCCACGAGTTCGCCCGCGGCTTCCGCGGGGCCAGCCAGCGGCGGGGCAGCGGGGGCGGCGGGGAGACGCTGGAGCAGGACGAGGAGGCGGCGTGGGGCGCGGCGGGGCTGCACCAGCCCTGGCGGGACTTCCAGCTGCGGCTGGGGGACGAGGCCAGATACATTCCCAGGTGAGAGCTTCCTCCCTTCGCCAGTGCCCTGCCCCGTCGCGGGGGGCCCTTCCAGTCTCCAGCCCGGACCGCAGCCAGCACGGGGAGGGAGGCTTTGCCTGCTGTATGGGGGCTCCCCTCCTGCGCAAGGGGCAGCCCCCGTGGTGCCAGGCGCTGCACAAAGCGATGGCCAGGATGCAGGGGACTGGACTTGATGAGCTCTCGCGGTTCCTTCTAGTTCTCTGATTCTATGGGCCTTGGCACAACGGGGAATGTGGGCTCCTACAAGAGAACAGTAGGGGTCAGGATGAAACACGGTGGTCATCGCACCTGGTAGCTTCTGGTCTGAAAAGCATGGTCCCCGCTGGAAAGTCAGGGTAATAGTACCCTGTGGACTAGGCTCTTCTCATTTCCCTCTCAATCTGCTTCCACCTCCACCCCATTTATGAGAGAAGTTGCTTATTTGGGTTTTCCATCTGGTGAACCCATTCCAAGGTACATCCTGGTTAAGCAGAGCAGGCGCCTTTGCCTGTTGTGAGCTCAAGAGATAACATCTAATTAAGTCTCCGTGCCCCATCAGTTGAAGCACACCTTAAAGAGGATGTCCTTTTAATGCTTAGTGGAAAGGGTGGGGAGTTGTTTTGGTAAGGCAGAACATGATCTTGCACCAGCCTTTTTGTACCTAAGGTAAAATTTAACTCTGTCATAGTGGATCGCAAGGACTTCTAACCACTTAACCTATGCAGTAAGAACAGCCCCTGCTTGGAGATGAGCTTCCTATGAGCTGCACAGAGAGAGGGATCCCAGTTGGTTAGGAAGAGACTGCACATAGCATGGTCTGGACAGGGCCAGTAGCAGGTTTTGAGCCAATGCACCTATTTGTATGATGGGTTTGGAGTGCCAGTATCTCTTTTTTTCCAGTATCAGAGGGGTAGCTGTGTTAGTCTGAATCTGCAAAAGCGACGAGGAGTCCTGTGGCACCTTATAGACTAACTGAAGTGTAGGAGCATAAGCTTTCATGGGCAAAGACCCACTTCGTTATCTCACATGCATCTGACGAAGTGGGTCTTTGCCCACGAAAGCTTATGCTCCTACACTTCAGTTAGTCTATAAGGTGCCACAGGACTCCTCGTCTCTTTTTTTTTCCAGTTCCTGAGACTCAGCCAAAACTCATTGAAGACAGGGGAAGCTTTAGGTAAAACTCCAGATGCTTATGGGCTGCATTTTATTTCTTCACTCCAGCATAGTTCCCCTTACAAAGGCAGAGTACTCTGCCTTTGTTCCAGTTGTGAATATCCTCTTCCGCAGCTGCTGAGAACTCACACTTCGTTTGAACAAGAGACAACTGATTCAGTATCAAACAGCAACAGATCACGGAAAATAAAAACCACATTAATGGGACCGTACCAGCTTGAAATCTTGATTCTTGAAGAGTTAAAAGTAGGGTCAGGTACTACTTTGCCCCGGAGTCTCCCTGCCAGTTTTTGTGGTTCTTACAATCACATTTTTGAACTTTTAAAATGCTTTCCCTTTCCTCTGATACTGTGAAAGATCCAGACAGGGAAATGACTGTACAGATGAAACAAACTATATGCAAAGCGTTGTCAAATGCACAAATTAAACAAATGTGAGGTGGGGGGAGGGATCCTGCTCTCACCTCTTTCAGGTATAGTAATCTGATGTGTTTCCTGTTATGAGTGTAGAAGATAAAAATCTCACTTCTGTCTTTCTGAAAGTTTCAGTTGATCGTGTCCCCTAAATAGGCCAGGAGGCTGTAATTAACTCTTCTGGATTATACTTCCTGTGGTGTGATCTCTAACTCGGACTGTACAACAGCACAAGAGTTCTCCCACTTCTCCATGTTATCAGGCTTCTGGGAGGGCCCTACTCCCATAGAAATCAATGAGAACGTGTTCTGCCCTGTAATGGGGAAAGTGGTCTGGTAGCAGCCTGCTTCACAAGGAAAACAATTACAAATACTTTGATAATCATAAAGTTCTTTCCATTTTGAAGGGTTAAAATGGGTCAGTTTTCTATTATGTGACTTTTTATTATTTTTAAAATAAATTTTCATTAACACGGATATATCCTGTAAAATAAGAGGACTTTGACATCAACAGGGTTTTTTGTGCATGTGTGAAGAGTTTTTAAAAGGCAATTTTTTTAAACTACTACTTATGCACAAAATTATCATCAGCCATCCACAGGGTAGAGCAGCTTCATGTACGACAGGATAGGTAATTATTTGGCTTGATTGTTAAATCCAGTACTGCAAACGCTTGTGAACAGGCTGAACTTTACTCACAGGCAATCTGATTTAAATCAAGCTTCTTTCATGTAAAAGCCTAAGCACTGCATAAGTATTTCTAGTCCAATACTGTAATTGAAAGTATTGAGAGAGAGCAACAAGGATGAGATTTTTGTAGAAGAACAAGGAGGCAAAAATTTCTGATGTAAGTGAACCTATTCAGGATAGTTGAACGTGTCAGCATTAGAGGTACACATAAAAAAACAATGAATAGTCTAACAGCAACTTAAAGACTAACAAAACATGTAGATGGTTTCATGAGCTTTCATGGGCACAATCCGCTTCTTCAAATGACTGGCATCTAAGAAGTGGATTGTGCCCACGAAAGCTCATGAAACCATCTACATGTTTTTGTTAGTCTTTAAGGTGCTAGACTATTAGTTGTTTAAGTTTTTCCAGTTACAGACTAACTCGGCTACCCCTCTGAAGTTTTTGAGCATTAGGGATGTGAGAGAGTAACCAGAATAGTGACAGAAATGTAGCTGTGTTAGTCTGGTGTAGCTGAAACAAAAAACAGGACTATGTAGCACTTTAAAGACTAACAAGATGGTTTATTAGGTGATGAGCTTTCGTGGGCCAGACCCACTTCCTCGGATCAAATAGTGGAAGAAAATTGGCACACTCCTATATACCAAAGGATACAATTAAAAAAAAAAGGACACATATGAAAAGGACAAATCAAATTTCAGAACAGAAGGGCGATGCGGGGGGTGGGGAGGGAAAGGTAAATATTTGTGAGCTAATGATATTAGAGGTGATAATTGGGGAAGCTATCTTTGTAATGCGAAAGATAATTAATGTCTTTGTTTAGACCGAGGCATAAAGTATCAAATTTAAGCATGAATGACAGTTCAGAGAGTAACCAGTTAACTGATAATTGGATGCTTATTGGTTAATGTTACTGGTTGACCACAAGTCTTTCCTTCCCCCCCCCCCCCCCCCCCCCCCACACACATTCCCTTGCTGCAGCTCTATAAGTAAATTTGGAGCTGGCAGGCAGACAGGAAGGCTGGTTCAGTCCTGGCATGCACCAGGTCCTGGAAACTGCCCCTGCTTCCAGGCTGCCCCCCGCTGCAACTCTGCATTGTAGAAAATCTTGTCTGGATGAGGGAGCTTGTGGGTTCCTAATGCAGAAACACAGTGGGGGAGCCTGGCAGTAGGGGTAGCTGACAGGACCCCACTGAGGCAGCCTGCCTGCAGGCTCCAAGTTTTTTAAAATGCAGAGCTATAGCAGGGGCAGCCTGAGAGCAGGGGCAGCTGCTGGTACCTGGCACGTGTTGGGACTGAGCTTTCTGGCTCCTACTACAGAGCCTGCAGTGGATTGTAGTAAATTCCCTTTATAAAAGTAATGGTTAACCATGTAACTGACAGGATATTTAATGGTTACCATATTATACTATTTTTAACATCCCTAGCATATTTCCAGGCCATCAGGTTTTTCATTTTTATAAAATTGTATCCTAGATCATACTTCCCAGGAAATGGATTAAACAATTGTAAATGGCTCAGGACTTAACATTAAACAATCAAATCCGACATGATGAATCACTGGGTTACATCCTTTGACCCATCCAGTTTGGGTGACCCTTCCAGGAGCTCCTGCTGGCATAGCTCTCCAGGTCGTTGAGACACACAAGCTACCTCAGCACAACAAGGAATGGACCTATGCTCCACTTGGGAGTACAAGGGTTTAAGAGAGAGAAGAGAGAGTATTATACAAGTGATTTATAGTGCTTTAATAAACATTTTAAATGTCATACCTTAGTTAAACAGCTGCTATTTAAGGCCCTGATTCTGCAAAAATCTATGCATGTGCTTTTAAATATGTGAGTCATCCCATGTAATTCAGTGGAACTATTTAAGTATAAAAATTAAATATGCATGTAAGTCTTTGAAGGACTGGGGCCAAAAAGTTACTTTAATAATAATAATAATAAAAACTATACTGTCCTCAGAAAATCATTCAAGAGATTATTCTTAATAGCTTGGATAATTAACAGTAAAAGCTGTGTGTGTCTGTCAAAACTTTTGTTAAGTCTTTATCTTGTATCCACCCTTTCAGAAGTATTCATTTAGGCTTCAGCCCTGTAAGTTAGTGTGCGGAGATCAGACCCAGGCAAAATACAGCTCATGGGTTGGATCCAGTCTGTCAAGCCACCAGATCCAGCCCATGGACACAGCAGGGAGCCCCAGGCAGGTTCCTCTACTTGTAGGTTGCCAAGTGTCCAGTATTGACCCGGACAGTCTGGTATTTTCGCCTCCTGTCTGGTTAAAAAAAAAAAAAATTCAGAAAATACTGGACACCTGAAATGTCTGGTATTTTCTGGGGTTTTTTTTCCCTGCCAGGAGGCAAAAATACCAGACTCCTGGCAACTCTACGACACACTCAGCGACTGGGCCCCGCCCCTGGAACTGCTGCTTACCTGGTTCCCCAGGGAAGCTGCCTTCTGGCTTGATCAAGAAAACAAGATGGCTGCTGGCAAAAAAGCCTAAAGACTTGAAGCAAGGGAAAACAATGCCTTCCCTGGGTCTTAGTGCTCAAATTCGCCACTCTTCCTATCCCTATTCTGACTCTGCACGCACTTAAAGGGGCCATGCTGTTCTAATGCTGTTTTATTTAGTTATTTTATTGCTTAACTCTCGGGGCCCCCTTTTTTTTCTCTTCTCAACAACTTTGGTCTTTTTTTTTTCCCCCACTCAACAGAATTTTTTCCCTGGTGGGGTTTTTGGTGGTTTGTGGGGTGTGTGTGTGGGGGGGGGGGGGGCGGATTTTGTTTGTTTGTTTGTTTAATTCTGCCAGAGTTAAATGAAAACTGTTAAAAACATCAAGAGTATCAGAAACTGCTATTTTCAGAAATCGAAACTCCACCCTTTGGAGTTTCTTTCTATTTACTTTCAAAAGAACGTGGCAGCAGTCTAGACACAGGGGAAGTTTTTTCGAAAAAACCCTGTAGTCTAGACACACCCTTAGAGATCACCAAGCAGCATGTGGAGCTGCATATGCTGTGACAACAACACAATACCTGGCCTGTAGGAAAAGATGCAAGAAATCCAGTGGATTATGTCACTTCAGAAGAGCATATAGGCAGTAGTAGAGTGTGCATAGTGTGGACAAGGAGGATGATGACATCACTGCTGGCTCACTGGAGTTTTTCATGTAAACAATGGACAACATTGCAGCAGAAGGTGAACGGGCTGACTGCCAGAAAGCAAGTGGGTAATTTATTAATTTTTGATTTGGACACTTGTTTGTAGACAGATGCGTGTTTCAAAGAGCTTGCACGTAAGGTTTCATCATTCAAAACTAGCATCACACCTCGTACTTGCTACTTCTGACTCATAAGAGCCAGAACGCTACGACATAGCAAAGATCTGGCCTTAATGCAATACAGTTCACCATTTATTAATTAGTAACACAGGTTTTTAAAAAAAATCAGTAAGTTCTAAGTTCTGAGTTTTAGGTATCTGCAACACTCCAAAAAATCTGTTAAAAGAATATTTTTCTTTTGTATTTTAAGCCATTAACACCTATATAAACATTGTCTGAAATGTAATTATGCAAATGTGCTCCTGGCATGCACACATCACATGCAGTCTGCTTTCTGCCCCCCCTCCTCCAACCCAGACAAAGTGAGAGGACTGCAGCCAAAGAGTCTGATCATCCTGAGCAAACTGCCCCATGCCTCCATCTCACTGCACGCCCTCTTTCTCTCACCTACCCCATGCAGTCAGCCCCTTATCTCCCCCTTCGCAACCCAGGAGGGTTGAAGAGACTACTGGGTTTCTGCCCCCCACTCCTGCTCTGGCAGACAGGACTCGCCAAGCTTCCTTCCTCTCTGACTTCCTCCCAAGCCAATTAATTACTCATTCCCCCAGCCACTTATCCCTGTCTGCTTATCTGCTCTGGGAACTTTTCAGTTCAGCATGTGGTAGCTCCATTTAGCTGCTGCTTACAGATGCCTTGTCCCATGCCCATCAGCTGAGCTCCCTGCCTGTGCAGGAGCTTTGAACTTCTGAGTGGGGCTCAGAAAATAGCCGCGTTATTATGCAGCTTAGAGGGAACTTAGGAGATCAGTATCTGCTAAAATGACTATAGACCATTTATTGCCATTTACATAAAGAGCTTGGTAAATACTCCCTCAAATACATTTTTTTCAGTTCCATATTGAATACAAACCTGGGAGGGATTTGGTAGCTTCAGACACACTTTTTAGAATATTTGTCTAGGGAAATGAATTCCAGAGCCAGATTTTGTGCATGTCAATTTGGTAAAATAATCTGCTCTCAAACAAAAATGTAAACTGTGATTGCCAGAGGAACAGCTCAGGATGAGAATCTCCAGAAAGTGAATAAGGCTTTTTTCATAGGGTAGTCAGAATAACATGTTCCCAATTTCTCTGACCAATTCAGAGGGGGAGCTCTCTGTCCTAGGTGGCATTTTCTTTAAAGATACCAGGATAGTGATTGTACATTGGAATAGAAAATGTTAAAATGGATGAACGATGTTCATGTGGGGACTGAAAAATGAAATAGAGGAGCCATTTTATATTGGTCTCTAAAGAACAGCATTACATTTAAATTAGTAAATTTAATTAGGCCTATTGGTTAATCATATACTTGACTACTCATTTACATCCCTAATAAAGAGACAGATAAAGTTATACAAAAAATCTTGGTATGTTTTGGAGTTCTGGGAGCTACCACTTGTTCACTGATATGGCTTGGGTTCTCTGATGGAAATGAATGGTTGCAAAGAGCAGTGGTGTCTTAGAAGAGTGGACATATACCGAGGAGAAGGAATGAATGATGCTTTCTCCAGCTTGGACACTGAGTGTTCTGTCTTGCCTAGGGCCTTCTTGGTTTGGTAACAGCTGCAACAGTTCCATACAGCTGAGCTACAGAATATAGTATTTCCAGAAATAGTAGACTCTCTGCTTCCTGATAGCAATAGTTCTTATGTTCAGGGGAGACTTGCAAGTCCAAGTGACAGTTGGAAGTTCCTCAGAGATTGAACACTTAGTAAATTTAATTAGGTTGATTATAAGTGTTTGGAATTGTGTGTTGTATTCCTAAATTTTGATTGATAGAGGAAGGAAGATTGGAATTGGGAACTGTACCTTTAACTGGATTAGCTTCCAGATGGGAAGCCTAGGAGAGGGAACTTCAGAAACCCATGTTATGTAATGTGGAGGCAGTTGAGGAACTGTATCACTAAATAAAAAAGATCTCTTTCATGCATGTTCAGTCTAATGTGATTTCTAAGGAGATCAATAAATATGACTTGTGCACCGTGATGATTAAGGGAAGCATCTATTGTCTTTCACTAACATACCTATCTCGGTCATTATGTTTGCAGCAGCAATTTGAATGCCATCCCATTGTCTGTCTAAAAGGGTGATAGGAGGGAATGGGAGTAGCTTTGTTTGGTAGATGTGATGTTGTCTGTTTGTATTGAGTTGTAATTTTCATACATCAAACTACAAACTGAAAGATGGTGGTGATAAAGTGCATGTGTACTCGCATCAGATGCACAGTTATGCACTGTTTCTTTATGCAAACCAGTTCTCTTCTTTTTTAGACTTGTAAATAACTTTCAACCTCTGTGTAATCCTTGGCTTCATTTGTTAGGCACATATCAATTTTGGGGTATCATTTGTTTTATTTTATTTTATTTGTCCTTTTTGTTTTCAGTCTTCAAGCACGGGAGGTTGCGCAATGCTACCATTTAGTTTCTCCATTCTTCTCCCAAATGTTCTGGCATGTGTTTGTGTTGGCTTCTAAGGGTGGTCCCACTGAAATCAATAGGATTATTTATCTGAGCAAAGTCAAGCAGATATTTAAGTGTTTGAAGGATATAGGTCAGGGGTGGGCAAGAAGCAACTTGCGGGCTGCATCTGGCCCACCAAGCCACCAGATCCAGCCCACAGCCGCCTAGCTGGCACTCTTTCTATAGAACAGCTGCACCCACTTTAAAGAGCAGACTGCTAATCACTCTGCAAACTGGGCAGGAAAGAGAAAGCTTTGCTTGGTGTCCCCACACCTAGCAAAATCCCGCACCTCCCATTGTCCAGTTTCCAGCCAATTAAAAATTATTGCCCACTGCGATATAAGTCTTGGATTTAAAAAAAAAAAAATGTAAAGCTTCAGTTGACTTGATAATTCAGGTTGAACCTTTCTAGTTCAGCACTTTCTGGTCCGACAACATCTGTGGTCCAGCATTTTAGTTAGCCTGATGTTCACTTATCAGGGCTGTAGCCAATTTTCCCACAGTCTCATAAAGTTTGTTTACACCTGCCAGTTGTGACTCTGTGTTCTGTGCTGTTCTTTAGCTCTAATTTACTGCTAAATGTCTTCTCTGAGTCCAGTTATCAGTGGAAATGTTGATAATGACAATATTCACTTTCTGTGGTTGGGCGAATTCTCTGGTTCAGCCTAGGTCAGACCCAGGAATGCCAAACTAGAATGATTTAACCTGTATTACATTGTTTTATATTTAGCCATTTATAAATCACATTACCTAATTTTTTCCTAAAGGAAAAGTTAAGCAGGGCTGCTGACATGCTTCTGAAATAAAAACAGGAAAAAATCATAAATTACAAACTGCCAAAAGAACTCTTTCAGAAAAAGGCTTCTTCCTCATAGAATGAGGTCTACTGCTGTCTAAAAACCCTGCATTCTTTCAACTTTCTATCGAAAGAACACAATTGCAGTGTGGACGCAAGTGCTGTTTTTCAAAAAAAACCTCTTCAGTGGAGATATACCTAGAATGAAGTTGATGAGGCGAGGGGTAGGGAAGACTGAGCCTTTCAGGGCCAATTCCTGAATTCCACTTCCTGGAGAAATTTTATTTCCTTCCCCTCACATCCTACTCTGAGGACTCTGGGCTTCAGTCTGAAATATATTCAAGTAAATATAAACTAAAAATGATGTGAGGACATATATGTTACATGAGAAGAAAAGTAATGCGGTGTAAAATTATAAATATTCTCTTTGAAAATCTCAACATTTTCCCCCTTTGGTTTTCACTATAAAACTTCACTTCTGTTTTCTAATCCTTTCTTTGTGCCTTACTTCATTCTGATTCCTATGTTTACCTGACTGTAGACTATCAACTCTTTAGGACAAAAATTTAATTTTATTTCATTTCTATAAAGGTGAACCTATGTGAATATTAATAATTTTGTTCATAAGAGTTATTATATAGAAAGGTACAAGTAACTGATTTTCCATAAAATATCAGTGGATATTCAATAAACTCAGTTCATCATTAGAATGCAGAAAGTTACCAGATTTGCAAAATAATCACTACTGAAAAGTGTGTATCTGTAGCTGCTACATTTCATGATGACAGCACTTAAGAAAGAAGTGATGACTAAAAGAGGGCGAAACCTTCCACAGTGCACTCATTCAAAGCCCTTGAGACAGATAAGCAACTACTGTCTAGACCTTGCAATTTGTTCCCCAGCCTTCAATCACTAGCTCTGTTCCCTGAAGAACATTCTGGGCCTGATTCTGATTTGCACTTACACACATGTAAGTTGGTAGCAACTTCACTGAAATAAATTGGCACAGATGTAAAACTGAAGGTTAAAATTAGAAGAAAGCACGAGATCAGAATCTCGTAGCATATTAATAGGATCAGAATCTGTAGCATATTAATAGGAAAACAGGTACTCCGAGCATCCTAACTGACTTCAGAATGTCTGTGTCCAGAAGGACAAAAATTTCTAGGCCCTATTTATATAGGTTTTACAAATGCACTTGACAATTGTGCATAAACTTGTTTGTTGTTGAACGTCGTTCTAAGATACCTTGACTTGTCAGTGTTGATATAGGCACACATCAGTCTTGTGTTTTTTTTTTTTTTTTTTTTTTTTTTTTTTAAACAACAACACACAAGGCTCATCTTAGAAGATCTCTAGCTAGTGTAGCTCTATTGCTCTTTAGCTCCATCGATGGTGACTCCTCTCCAATTATGGTAGTGCCTGCTTCCCCTTCAACTTCATGTTAAAATGGGGATGGGTCTAAGCTGATATGGATCTAAAATTTGGCATGCTTGGGTCTGAAGTTTTGTACAGGCATGACCTTAAGATGAATCCAGATATATTTAGGGTGGGTATATAACTAGAGTGCTTTCTAGTCTACATTTATTGCAAAGCCCTACTTTGGGAACATATATTTTGAGAACAGGTAGCAGATTGCACAGCATGAATTAAATCTCTGATTACGCAAATTAATAGCAATAATCTCACATTATTTTTAAAACATCCATCCCACATGCTAATATTTATACACATCTGTAGGTGTGCACATTTTTAAGCATTAAAAACTTGGGACTTGGAAATGAAGGAGGAAAAAAAAGGACCATTTTAAAGAATTGAAACTGGGCTAATCCTTAAATTGAAAATTCTGAATTTTCTTAACACTGAAATACATACTTTCTAATCTCCTACTGTGTCTAGTCAAAACAATCTAATTTTCAAATATTAGTTATTCATGATACACTGGAGAGGAATAAGCTTCAGACCATAGCTTCTTTTCAAAATTTATTCAGCAAATAATTTTGAACGACTGGCATGTTTTTATAATAGATCTCTTCATATAAAGTTGGAAAAAATGGGCAGCATTACTAATTTAAATTATTTAGTACAATGACTCTGTTCCTGTTGTAATTATGCCAGTGAAGTGGTCCAACTTGTGTGAAAGCAGACCAGAGGTTGAAAAACATACCAATATGTAGTTCAGAACAAATATTTTCATAACAAACACTGTACTAGGCCACATCCTTTTAATATTTGTGACTGTATAAAGCATTAGTGAGCTTGCTGCTAATGTTACAAAATATAGTTTTCAGATTCCTGAGGTGATAGTCAATAGCACTACTGACTTGTTTAAGGTGCCAGAGGTCAAGAAGAATTAGGGTTGCCAGATGGTTTAACAAAAAATACTGAACAGCTCCCCCTTCCTCCCCCCCCCCCCCCAAAAAACAGGAAAAAATTCTGTGGAGAGGGAAAAAAAGGGGGGGGGGAGACCAAGTTGTTGAGGGGGAAAAAAAAGGGGGAGGGGAGACCAGAGTTGTTAAGGGGGGGGCACTGTGCCTTTAAATGGCCCTGCTCTCCTCACTCCCCCACCACATGTGGCAGAGGAAGATTGTCCTCACCGGGCTTCTATCCGAGGGAAACAGGAAATACCGGACATTTCATATGTCCGGTATTTTCTGTTTTTTACAGGACAGGGGACCCGAATAACGGACAGTCCAGATGAAAACCAGACACCTGACAACCCTAAGAGGAATTAGAGCAAATTTGTTACAAATGTTTAATTTCCTCTGTTGTTTCTGTGGGCTGGTGAGTTGCCATTTTTTTAAATTAAGATTTTATGCAAAGTTGTCACAGGTGTGCTGTGCTCAGGTAAGCGCTTTGAAAATCCCCTGATTGTCAGTTTCAGTTTTAGGAGAAAACAAACCGCACTTCCTAGAGGCTACTGCAGTTTCTGTTGGGTGTTGCTCTACTCTGGTTGTGAGTTTTGTTTTATTTCTTAGATTTAATTGGCTCAGCATAAAAGTATGCCAACTGCAGTTGGACAAACAAGGAACAATGAACATCAGGAGGCTTTTGGATCACATAGCTAGCATAAACTACCATAACAGCTACCTTATATTTCTGACATTAATGGCTTAATACAAAGCTCACGCACATCTGTGCGCAGACAGCGCTAAAGCATTGCTTAATGTTTCAGCCTTCGTTCTTTGTGTTTGTTCATTTGTTTAATCTTTGATGTCAGAAAATAGAAAGCTGAGAGGGGAGTGGCTGTGACATTCTTGGAACAGGAACAAAAATGTGAACTTGTAAAACTACGGAACAAAGCTCCACCATAGGCTCTTGAAGCTATTGGCTCAAGTAACTTGTGGTAGAGAGAGACCAGTTTCCTTGATTAATTTTCAGTTTGTCAGCATGAGGCATTGTATGTACCGTAAGTCACAACCTGCCAGACAGTGCGCTAAAGATGCTTGAGTCACAATATTTTACATGAGTACAGGACTTTCTGTCCCAAAGGATCTTTCCAAACACAAAGCCCACCTTTAGCTTTACACACATAACATCAGTAGAATGTTGGGAAAGCAGTCAGGCAGTACTGTTCCTCACTGGAGCGAGACAAGCCTGAGCATTTTGTTTTGCCACGGATTTTTATTCTTTTTGCTAAGAACATGGCACAACCTCCCTACTCCTATGAAAGGTTTGATGAAATGTTCTCTCATGTCCAAACAGAGCTGGAGACTCTGTATGTGAATACGTTTTAAAAAACCTTGACAAACATTTGCTCAAATAAAAAAAAAATTCATTTTGGCTATGTGTGTTTACTTTCTGTAAATACTGTAACAATCAACAAATATAGAGTATTTGCAAAATGCAGATTTTGAACGCTGATGTACATGTGCACCAAAAACCTGATTCCAAAGAGCTGTGCTCGTCCATTGAGGAGGAAGAAACATGTCGTATGACTTATATATTCTGTGAAAACTAACCAAAGCAATCTGAATTTTGAATAATAAATACTCTCAATAAACTGATCACAGACCATCTATGCACCAAGATTTTTTTGTATAGCAATGAATATGTGTCTTATTGACAATAAACGAAAAGAAGAGTCTTAATCCACTGAATAATGTAGTCCCTACAGGTTGAACCTATATAGTCTGGACTTCCCTGGTCTGGTGTGCATGGATGCTCTGGGACCTGATTTGAGGCATTAAAGCTCAGAGAGAGAGGGGAAGCAGGGGGTGCTTGGGGCTATAGAGCCCCACAGCTGGGGCCTAGTGCTGGTGGCTAGGAGTGCAGCGCATGGGCCACGGTGCTCTGTTGCCGTCCTGCCTTCTCCCCTGAGTCCCCTAGCCTCGCTCCATCTCTGCCGGCCCCTTTGCTGCCCTGGAGTGAAGTTTTGCAGCTGACACCTGTAGAGGGGCTGCATTAACCTCCCCTGATCCAGCAAATTCCCTGGTGGTCCTGAGGATGCTGAACCAAGGAGCTTCCAGTACAAATTGTTTGCTCAGCTTTAGATTTTACATTCACATCCCAAAGACCCAAAAGTGTTGATCCAAATTATTTTGACTGTATCTACCTTAGAGAGATGAAGGATTCTTTTGACCAGCATTTCTTAAACTGTGTTCCACGGCACATCAGTGCGCATGGGCAGACTGGCCTGGTGGAATACCGGGAATTTCCCCGTGGTGCGTCCTCCGAAGGGCTGGCTGGCAGCTGTTGGAGGAGAAGAGGGAGCCCTGAAAGCAGCCGTGGCAGAGCTGTGGGAACTTCTGGGGCCTGATCACAGACTCCAGTGCCACAAACTGGAAGGCAGAAGATGGGGGAGAGGAAGGGGCTTGTGCTGAGGGGAGTGGGCAGGTCAGGAGAAGAAAGAGGAAGACACCAAGGGACAGGGTGCAGGAGAGACCAATGCCAGGGGGCCAAGTGGAGACAATGAGGAAAAGGGCAGGAAGGGAGGTGTCAGTGGGAGGGGAGACAGGGTTATGCTGGGAGAGGAGAGGCTAAGGGCATTGGGAGCTGGAGGGGGAAGTGCTGGGAGAAGGCTTGAAAGAAGGGGTGGGCATGAGGAAGGCGGGGATGGAGCAAGTCATGTGTGAGGGCATGAGGGGAACGGGCAGAGGGTAGTGAGGGAGTGGGCATTAGGGAAAAAGAGGGCAAAGGGGGCAGGGAGGGAAGGGGGGCACTAGGAGGGTGAAGGGGTAAGGGAAGGTGCAGGTGCCAGAGGATTCTGGGGGTGAAGCAGAAGGGCAGACACCTGCAGGGGAAGGACCAACACCAGAGGAGAGAGGCAGGGCAGGTGTGTAGAGGAAGGTGTTAGGAGAGGGAATGAGGAGGGGTAGCTCCTATGATCAGAGTGGGGGTGGGGAGGGAACTGAGCTTCCTCCCACCCCTGGAGGAACAAGAGCATGCTCCTTGCAGGCTTTCCCTGCTGCAGCAGGGTGCCAAGCTAGCTAATCATCACCCTTCATGCCCAGCCCCCCCCACTCCTCTCCCTCTGCCAAGATCCCGCATTCCCAGCTTGCCCTGATACCCTGCCCCAAGTACCCTCCTGCACCCACCCTGCTCTGAGACCCTCATGTACCCTCCCTCCTGGTCCAGTGTTTGGTTTGTTTGTTTGGTGTGATGTGGTGTGGTGTTTTTTGTGTGGGTTTTTTTTTTCTGTTCCTCAGTCTTGACAGTGATGGATTTTGATATTAAAAAAACACATTTTCTTTTATCTGGGACCCAATCCTGCAAATCCTAACTAAACTAGTCCTTATGCATATGACGAGTACTGTTGAGTTAAAAATGACATTTTAATAATAATATTAACATGAATTAATACCTAGTTCTTATCTGTTTGTGTAAGGTTTTCAGGATCAGGCCCTCAATTTATTGATACTTCAGTTGAAGTATCCCAAATTCTACTTGTTTTGCCTAAGGAATACTGCATGGTATGCACAATATTATCTTCTGTTTCAGGCCCTTGTGATACTGAGACCAAAGTAATAAGAAGGTGAAATTTCAGCCTTTGAATTTCTTTTGTTTTCCTTAATTTTTCCATTAATTAAGCATGTGATACTTGGTTTTTATGTCACCTTTTATAATAGTGTTAAGTGAAAATGCCCCTTATCTGTATTTTAAATGTGGGTTATTGACGAAACTGTAAATATGCATTAAGGGTGTTCTTTAATTACTGGCTATTCATGCATAATATATAAAACCTCATGACTGAATAAACCCAGTTAGTGCTACGATCACCTATGAATCATGATATTACTTTAAAATCTGTTATAAAATGTGCAGCTGCACATGTATGGCAGAGAATATTCAAAGACTAATTGTTGAAATTTCAGCTTAAGGAAATACCTAATAAAGTACTAGCCTGTTTAAAAGGAAATTATTTCTGAGAGAGATATTTGAGGTGCACAGAATTGCCTTGAACATTAATATATCTGTATTTCTTTGTGCTCCTGATATATTGCCATACATACAACTTGTACATCAAAGTTTCTGCCTATAGTTTTTTTTATAGTTGTCTATAAGCTCTGCAGTTGTCTAAAATGGTACATGCGCTATAGTAGCAGCTATGGCGCAGTTTGTAATAGAATAATGCATACTGTTGGTGGAAAACCACAGGGAGACACTACGAGAAGGTATATTGATAACCTATACTATGGGCATGTACTGTGAAATGCTGCGTAGACAAAGTATTAACTACAGAGAACATGAATCCTCATTCTCTAGAAAAATGTATTAAGGAGACTCTAAATCTGGTATGCTATATTTTAAATAATGCTGCATTTGTAAGAAATTCTTCATGAGTGAATAACTTCAAGTATAATTTCCTTATTGGAAAAGAGTAAAGTATGTAATCTTAGGAAAAACCTTAGAAACTTTTCATTTAAAGTTCAAACTGTTCTGTAAAAAGAGAAAACTTATACATGACAGTATTAGATATGGTGCTGGTCTAGGACCTGGAAGACTTTCGTTTAATTCTGTTTTCTGCAGCCGCCCCACAGAATGACCTTGGGCAAGACTAGTCACCTTCCCATTTTCTAAGTCTATTTAGGTTGTAAACTCTTCAGGACAGGATTCATCTTTGTATGTATAGTGTCTTGCATAATCTGTCTGATTATGGTTGATGCCTCTAGATCAGTAATGGGCAACCTAGATTATTGAGTGGGCCACATAGTGGTCCTCCTCCATCTCAGTGGTTAAGTGGCAAGATTGTCGTAACCAGGACAGTCTCCTGGGATAGTGTAGCTTTGCTAATTCCACTTGTGGGTGTGCTGATTGAACCATAATAGTGCTTTGACTACGCAGGGAGTGCGCGACTGTCAAAGTTAGTGTGCAATCAGTACGCATCTTGCTTTGCGTGCCCCTTACTTGTATTACTAAAGTGATACATACATAAGGAAAATATTATGTGTATGGAAATCAGCAGAATCTGGCATCCCTGCATGTGGGCAAGAGTAAACAAAATGTCTTGTGGGTGTCACACAGAATACTGATGGGCCGTACGTTGCCTGCCACTGCTCTAGATTCTACCATAGTAGTATTATCAGTAATCAGATTTATACTAGTCTACATAACAGAAGTATCTAGCATGTAACAAAACATTATATGACCATAGTTCCTGATGATAATGTTGTAGGATTTGTTGAGCTTATTATATTCTTCGGTAGTAACTTCTGTAGTAATGTTCTCCTTTCTCGCACTGTTCTGTGTTTTGTTATTTTTGTATGTGCTCTTATAAAAAATGTTTGATGTGGCTATCAGGAGTTTTTGTATTATAATTAATTAAGGGAATCTGCTTTTAAGAACTTATTCTGCAGTATGGTAGAGTTTTTATAAGTGGTGTTTTTTTCTTGTAAATTTTTTCAGCCACTGTGCATGCGCGTGCGCACACACGAGTTTTTGTTTTCCTTAAGTATCCACTGTGTTTCATATGACGATTATATATGTGAATGGCATCTTAGATCACTTGTATTTTTGTCAAATGCAGAAGACCATTTCCAAGATTAAAATGATTAGAATTAAAATAATTTGCTTTATAAAAGGGACTTTTACTCTCTGCTCCGTGACAGTTTACTTCCAGGTTAAGTAAAAGATGCTGGCCACCGTCTATAAAGCTATAGTCTGGGCCTCTGCTGAGAATTCAACTTATACAAATGTATGACAAATGTAATGATTGATTCTTGTTTACTAATGTGTTATTCATTGAGTCATCTCTGCCTTCTTTTTTCAAGAAAAGAGACCCAATTCCTTAATCTTTTATTATGACCTAGGCCTTGAGGTGGTGTCCTCTTTTACCTATGTAGCAGTCATCAACAGCAGTGATCTCCTATACACTGTTTACCAGAAGTGAACTTAATGGACCTGATTTACTATTTTTGTTTGCCAGTTTTACCTTCCATGTTACATGATTAACATAAATAATATTAAATGATCTATGTAACACCTTAAAAATACTGTTCTGGGAGAGTATAGCACAGTAAAGAGACCAGAAGGACTTGGGTACTTGAGAAAAGGGCAGATGATGTGCTGAATGTTTCAAATTTGTATTTGATTTGTTACATTTTTAAATCGAAGGCACAGGATATCGTCATATTGAATACATTTTGGAATAGTGTATTTGTCTAGGGAAATATACTTCATTGTTTTGTTTTGTTTTTTCAGGCAAGAGCAGGCCAGTGTTCTGTATACGAACATAAGTTTAGTGGAACCAAGATTAATTCAGCCTTATGAATGTGTTATTAAGAACTTCATCCAAGAGATCAAACTTCAAAATACAGAGATGGAAAGCTTGGCTATATCTGTAAAAAGGTACAGTCTTCGGCTAAGCTCCCAGCTTTAAATGACTAAAAATTGTGGTGTTTCTTTTTTTTTTTTCTTTTTGGCTGTAACTATGACTTTGACTACTCATCTCCATCATTTACTTTTACAAACAATATCTTTTGCATATACAGCATCAAAGACAGTATTTAAGTATTATGTTTGGGTATTGTAAAATAATATTTGTAACTATATCATATTGGCACATTTTTATATTAATATTTCTTATATGTCAAGTGAAAATTGATCCAAAAAATGACTGTGAAAATGTCGTCATGATGTTCCCTGTCATTGTGTCTCAATGAATCTGACTAAATTTGCTCAGTTTACATGTCAGAAACTTTTATTTTAATTGACAGTCCTGCAAATTCAGCCTTGGCTTTGTGAGTCAAACTGACTTCTTTCCTTCTTATGCATCATCTCCATTAATATAATAGAATCGTAGGATTGAAAAGTATGTCAAGAAGTCTTCTAGTTCAATCCCCTGCACTCATGGAAGGGCTACATTTTATCTAGACCATACCTGACAAGTGTTTGTCTAACCTGCTCTTAAAAATCTGTACCAGTGGAGATCCCACAATCTCTCTGGTCAATTTATTCCAGTTCTTATCCAACCGAAGGGGAAGTTTTTTTTCCTAATGTCCACCCTTGCTGCAATTTAACCCTGTTGCTTCTTATCTCAGAGGGTTAACAACTTGTAACAACTTTTTTAACTAGCTGAAAATTATCATGTTCCTTCTTTGTCTTCTCTTAGGTTGTTTTCTAGTACCTAAATCTTTTTTTCCCCCTTCTCTGAATGTTCTCCAATAAAGGCTGCAATAAAGGTGCTACAAGTCAGGTTTACATACCAGTCCAAATATATGAATAGTCATAATCTTTGAATGATTTCTTTGACTATGTAATCCCACCTTGCCAATAGGATGTCATAGCAATAAATGAAATGGTAAAATTTTGTCTGCCATGGAATCTTGAACATTGTCCAAAATTTAATGTGTGAGAAGGAACTGAAGAAGTTATTTCACTGAGTGATAATAGTAAACTAAAATGTAACTTTGTTAGTTAAGTCAATATGACAATATATATAGGGCCTAGCTCTTCTGAATAGATGGTATATTTTTTACATAATTTTTCAGAGGCACATTTCACTTTAAAAAGCTACTTTAAAGTAAAAACATATGAAACACTTTGTTCTAAATAGAGTATAAACATCATAGGTTTTTGTCAGTATTGCCAGATCTTTCAATCACTACTAAAAACTGTGATATAATTACCTCCTGTATTTGGCTCATGTTTCAACACTTGCAAATCTATGTTTGAACTGGATAGGACATGTATTTTTTCTCAAATTTTCTGTGGTGTTAATGGAGGACTCAGAGTATATTCATGTTAAAATCTTAGAGCTCAGGATAAAGCAGCAATGCAGCTCAGTGAAATGGAAGAGGAGATGGATCACCGGATACAGGCTGCAGAACACAAAGTCAAGAAGGAAGTGAGTACTAGAAATTCTTAGCATTTCATAATTATCAGGTTACTCCTGCCTATATTGAAACCAATATTGATTTTAAAGGTGCAGGCCTCTGGTCCCAAGTACAGAATAGTTTTCATCTTGATTTATGGATGTCTAAAAGTTGATGGTATCACATTTTGCAAAGCATCTTATAGGGAAGTGCTATTTGGTTTTGATGCCTATGAGTCAAGGTCTGCAGTTTGTAACAGCAATATTTCCATACTAGTAATTTGATTGAGTGCAGGCTGTAAAATGTAGGACTGACTTAAGGTGATCAAATGCCTGAACATCGTAGAATCAGAGAAATGAAGGACTTCAGGGGACCACAAAAGGTCATCTAGTCCAGCCTCCTGCACTGAATTAAATTATCCTTTCTTTTAAAAGCATGCATTTGAGGCTGATGAGGAATGTGATCCTTAAGGGATGGTTTGTATCATGAGTGTTCTAAAAATCATCCATTTCCCCCACAGAAGTGGTGGTGGTGGGGGGGCTGCATCTTCATTTAGATTTGCTGAGCCTAACAAAAGTATTTACTTGGACAAAACCCCCATGGACTTTAAGGAAGGATTGAGGGCTAAATAATTCTCCAGACTTACTGTACTTAAGACTGATCCAGAGCCCACAATAGTAAATGCAAAGACTCCCATTGACTTTAGTAGGCTTTGGATTTAGCCTAGGAAGGGGGAAAAGCCTCCCAAAGGTCAAGAAAAACATTCTTTCATTTTCCTCCCTGAACAGATGTGCTTCTTATGTAGAAATAACAAATTGCATGGCACTGTGCCAGTGTTCCCTTTAATTTTTCTCACCCCTGAGCAGAATGAATTTTGTTATGTGCATCAGCATACAGGTGATATGTGACATACCACCTCTGTATTGATGCACATAAAATTCACGTGGCAGGGGTGGGCTCAAGGGGTTCTGAGTGTGGGAGGGGGCTCAGGCCTGGTGCAGAGAGTTGGAGTGCAAAGGTGTGAGGTCTCTGGCTAGAGGGGTGCAGGCTATAGGCTTGGACTGGGTTTAGAGGTGTGGGGTGAAAGAGGGTGCTCTGAGGCTACTGCAAGGTCAGAGGACCCTCCTCCTCTACCCCAGCTCTCTCCCCTCACATCAGCACTGAAGCTGGGGGCAAAAGGCACCTATCCCCATCATGGCAGCTCTGAGACAACAGGATAAGTGCCCCTCTCCTGCCCTAGCTAGTTTGAGCTGAGGCTGGGTTGGATCCAGGGGAGGACCACTCCAGCCATGGCACGTTTGGGTTGGCGCTAGTTTCAAGCCTTCTCTCTCCTGGTCATAGGAGGTTGGGGCTTTGGGCTAGGTTGGGACTGGGGTTGAGACAACTCTCCCACAGCAGCGACAGATCTCTGGGCAGGTTCCTTGAGCACCTTTTCTTTGCACTAAATAGGCAGCTGCACAGCTCACAGGGAACTTAACACGGTGCTCCTATGTCATTGGGTGGGGAATGCAAATGATTGGCACTGAAGGCAACACAGAATGGAAGGCTGACATCCCCTGGGGAAAGGGTCTAATCAGTACTACTGGTGCGCTACATTTTCCTGTCTTTACAGAGTTTGATTTATGTTCTGATAATTGTTTGTGCTGTTTAATTTGCTTAGACTTTCCTTTCCCTATTTATGCATACTGGTTCCACAATCACTTTTTAGAGATTCCCAGAAGAGGAAAAGAAATACTGTCCCTATTGTAGTTAATGGAATTTTGCCATATTCTTCAGAACCATAGAGCTGGAAGAGACCTCAGAAGGTCATCAAGTCCAGCCCCCTGCTCTAGGCAGGACCAATCCCAACTAAATCAACCCGGCCAGGGCTTTGTCAAGCCGAGACTTAAACACTGAGACTTAAACACCTCTAGGGATGGAGACTCCACTACTTCCCTAGGTAACCCATTCCAGTGCTTCACTACCCTCCTAGTGAAATAGTTTTTCCTAATATCCAACCTGGACCTCTTCCACCACAACTTGAGACCATGGCTCCTTGTTCTGCCATCTGTCACTACTGAGAACAACCTCTCTCCATCCCCTTTGGAACCTCCCTTCAGGAAGTTGAAGGCTGCTATCAAATCCCCTCTCACTCTTTGCTTCTGCAGACTAAACAGACCCAACTCCCTCAGCCTTTCCTCATAAGTCATATGCTCCAGCCTCTTAATCATTTTGATTGCCCTCCGCAGGACCCTCTCCAATGGGTCCACATCCTTTTTGTAGTGGGGGGCTCAGAACTGGACACAATACTCCAAATGTGGCCTCACCAGAGCCGAATAAAGGGGAATAATGACATCTCTGGATCTGCTGGCAATGATCCTCTTAATGCAACCTAATATGCCATTAGCCTTCTTGGCTACAAGGGCACACTGTTGACTCATATCCAGCTTCTCATCCACTGTAACCCCCAGGTCCTTCTCTGCAGAACAACTACTTAGCTGGTTGGTCCCCAGCCTGTAACAATACTTGGGATTCTCCCATCCCAAGTGCAGGATTCTGCACTTGTCCTTGTTAAACCTCATCAGATTTCTTGTGGCCCAATCCTCCAATTTGTCTAAGTCAGACTTCACCCATTATCTAAGAAAAATCTGTCTTCACCCATTATCTTAATTCAGTTGCCGCTTTGATTGACTGTTACAAAAATCCTTTTCTCTTTATTGTTTATGAGAAGGTATAGTAGAACCCTAAATGACCTATGTAATGAAAAGTAGAAAAGACAGTGAACTACATGTTTATCTTTGTCTGTATAATCTGATGAAATGTTAAAGCACTACAGGTTGGACCTCCCTGGTCCGGGACCCTAGCAGCTTTGTGTTTTAAATGTAGTATGAGCTGCCCTATCCCCTGCTGTCCTGCAGCTCCGCTGTCCCAACTTGCGCCTGCTCCCCTGCTGCACCTCTGCCTCCCCTGGCCCCCTGTGGAGATGGTGCTGGGGGGACTTGGCTTTTAACCAGCACTGGTTCCTGCTTCCCGCCTCGATTATCAGAGGCAGCAAGGGAGGTGGGGAAAGAAGTGACTAGTCAGTAGTGAGTGTACTAGTTGCTTACATCCCTCTTCTGAACCAGGGAGTATGCCAGGCCCTCAGTTACCTTGTTTAATTTTTGTAACCTCCACAGTATACGAGGACTTCTCTTCATACTAGAAGACACTGCCCCTTTCTCCAAAGAACAATTATAATAAACTGTCAAACAGTCATTGCCACTTATATCATTAATGATTATTTGATTACTAGATGAGTAGGTTAATGGTATTCATATAAAAATGCTTAAGTGTATAAGTTTCTTAGAGTGGTTAAAATACACACACATAAAGGTTATGTTTTGGTTGTGAAGTCAGTAAATTTTGTTATGTTTGGCAAATAATGTAAATCCCAGGAAAATAAATGGAGAATGGGCACAACTATATTTCCTGCTGGGAAGTTATGGATCATTTACATGTAGGAAACAAATACTTCTGGGAGAATTACCTTCTGCACACAGCAATAAATAACAGAAATAAAATGTAATACTCCCAACAAATTATATTATAAACAGATGAATGGGAAACGTGTATCTGAGTTATCAAAGAACAGGCACAAGCAGCTGTTGCAATTGTACACTTTTCCAGTCTGCTACATAATATCTATTTAAACACCATGATGCACATTAAGAATTCAATCTGTCTTGATTCAGCAAAATTCCTTATAACTTAGGTAACAAATGCTTCATATTTCTGAATGTAGATTACAATCTTTATCCTAACACAAATCAATCTGCCATGGACTAAGGTGTTCTAATAAATATGAATGGCAAGGCCAAAAATGTGGATTAATGACAGTCTTTTGGAACCACTGAGTGAAATATCAGCGTTAATAGCAAAGCACTCACTGGGGGTTACTTGGTCTATCTACACTGCAATTAAAAACTTTTGGCTGGCCCATGTCACCTGATTTGGGCTCAGGCTAAGGGGCTGTTCAGTGGTGTCGATGTTTGATCTAAGTGATCCTTCAAGGGGAGAGGGTCCAAGAACAGGCTCCATCCTTAGCCCAATTTCTACACTGCATTTAAACAGCCTCTTAGCCCAAGCCCCATGAACCTGAACCAACTGACACAGGCTGGTTACAGGTGTCTAACTGCAGTGTGGACATACCTAGTCGAACCAGGAGGATTTTACCTTTGATACTGAGGTGTCAATATTAAGGCTGGGCTGTAACTTCTTTCTCCTATCATTCTTTAAATTATGTTGCCCTTACGTGTTTCTTTCAGTTCATAGCTCCACATATTTTCAAAAAGCAAAACGCCCTGAGAGCAAATGTAACCTGCCGAGATATTTATTTTGAGGGATTGTTCTAAGCCATAAATCTTAATGGCTGCAGTGAACACTATTGTTTCAGATAGTGTGCTGACTCAACGCCAGTGTGACACTTTCGATCATGTGATAATATATGTATTGTGAGCATACCCTGTCTTCATGTTTCCTCCAGGCAAGCAAACAATTACTGTGCAAGTCATATCTTTGGAATCTGTACAGGTGTCAACAGTAGGAAAATCCTGCACTAGCTAGACAAGGGATTACCTAAATTGGTTAAAATTAAAACACACACATACCAAAGGCTCTCTTATGAAAATGATTGTGCCTTGGGTGAAGTTCCACCCTTTTTCTTTCCCCCCCCAAAAATCTGGCAGCTCTCTCAAAATCTTTCTCTCGGTGCTGATTTTTGTGCCACCCTTCTGTATTGAAGTGCTTAAGTCAGAGAGGATGTTTCTCAGTACACCTGCATAACTACAGCTCTGGGAGCCCGTGTAAACCTTATTGATTTGAATTAACAAGCTCCCCAGTAATCCTTCCCGGATGCCCCACAATTAAGATATCCCCATCCTTTCACTCATACCTCCTCTTTTCTTCCCTCCAATAATGGCTAGGATAGATGTATTTTTATAATTCTATAAATATATATCCAGGGATGATACAACAATGCTGTTACTACTACATTATCTACTGAAGTATGCATTTGTAGTAGAAGACTAATTTGAAAAATGTAGTCACTTTCCAAAATTTGATATTCAAAAAAATACTATCTGCACTCTCCTTTTCAGTTTCATTGTGGACACTGGCAACATTGAAGGAAGGAAATATGACATGAATTACAAAACTATCGTATCAATTTATCTTGGGAAGCAGTGTGTGATATTTTCTGAGGGGAGAAGAAAAATCATTGACTCTGGGAGCATATATGTCTTTGTGCAAATCACACACTTGTCTGAAATCCAGCTGAGTCCACAAAATTGGGTTACATTTGAATTAAGTAATATTGGTAACTGACCTGAAGTATTGCTCCAATCTGCTAAACTTTCATTTTTACAAATATTTCATAAATAAGGCTGTAATAAGAGAATTCAGGTTAATGCCCATTTTAGTCAATTGAAGAGAACCAAAGATACGCACTTTTAACTTAAAGAAAATTGTTGACTTTATAGTAATGAAATGTTTAATGCTTGGGTGACCAAGATTCTGAAGAAAATGTTTGTCTGCATTTTAACTATAATAAAATACCGAATGTTACAGGAGAAGCGGAAAGCTGAGGAGGCACTAAGTGATCTTAAGCGTCAATATGAGAATGAAGTTGGTGAACTTCAGGTGACAATAAAAAAACTTAAAAAGGTGGGTGTTTTAGGCTAGTGCCCAGAATTCTGTGAATAATATAAGAGGGTTTGACATGGTGAGGTGCTAAGTGCCTCTTTTGAGGTAGCTAAGCTGCCTTTTGCTGTGAAACATTTCCAGCTATGGTGCTTCAATAAATAGCAAACTAATATTATTTTTTTTAAAGTTGTGTTGACTAAAATACCTGTTGTCCTTGAATCCATTCAGTATATTTTTCTGAAATACAAGGGATCTAACTGCTAGACAACTAATACAGGCAGTCCCCGACTTATGCGGATCCGACTTATGTCGGATCCGCACTTACGAACGGGGCTTTCTCGCCCCGGAGCTCGCAGGCAGCGGTCCCGCCACCTCGACCTCCGGGGCGAGAAAAGCTGCTCCCGGTGCCCCTGGTCTGCTGGGGACCGTCTCCAGCAGACCAGGGACACCGGGAGCAAAGCCGCAGCCGCGGCGGGGTCCCACGCCTCTGAGGCTTTGCCAGAGCAAAGCCTCAGAAGCGCGGCACCCCGCTGCCGCTGCGGCTTTACTCCCCATGTCCCTGGTCTGCTGGGGGGGGGGGGGAGGCACAGCTAGTGTGCCCTCCCCCCCTGCCCCCCCAGCAGACCAGGCTTTTGTTGTGGACCCTGGGGCAGAGCAGCTGGGGCGCTGCTGGTTGGTCCCGCAGCGCCGCTCTGGGCACTACTGGGACAACCCGGCAGCACCCCAGCTGCTCTGCCCCAGGCGTCCTGATTCAGCCGCTGCTGGTCAGTTTCAGCAGCAGCTGAATCAGGACGCCTGGGGCAGAGCAGCTGGGGTGCTGCTGGGTTGGTCCAGTAGCGCCGAGGAGCGGTGCTACTGGAGCAACCCAGCAGCACCCCAGCTGCTCTGCACCAGGCGTCCCCAAGTCAGCCGCTGCTGAAACTGACCAGCGCTGACTACAGGAAGCCCGAGGCAGAGTTGCTCTGCCCTGGGCTTCCTGGAATCAGCCACTGATCAGTTTCAGCAGCAGCTGACTTGGGGGCGCTTGGGGTTCTTAAGTTGAATCTGTATGTAAGTCAGAACTGGCGGTCAGTTTCAGCAGTGGCTGTATCTGGACGCCAGTTCCGACTTACATACAGATTCAACTTAAGAACAAACCTACAGTCAGTCCCTATCTTGTACATAACCCGGGGACTGCCTGTATTACCAAATGATTACTAATCACTGTTGAGAAACTAGATGTTGATTATCAGTAGCGGTCTATTCTTTCGTTGGAAAGAATCCAGTTTACAAGTATTTATATTTAACAGAATCATAAAGAGGTCCTTTTCAAGGACCTAGTATCATAAGTCATCGTGTCCATCCTCTGGACAAGCCAAGGCTGTTCTCTTCAGTATTAGGAATGTTAGTTATTAAATCATACTTATAGTTCCATTGATACCAATGGAAGTTTCTCATGAAAAATAAGAGAACTGCAGCATTTTTACTCTAAAGAATTTAAGCTAGCTGAACTGGTTGGGTGTGCACAGTTCCACTGAAGTCAAAGGAGCTGCTCCTCTTGTTACCAGCAAAGGATCTGACCCTTGATTAGTTTCTTGTGTTGTAAAATTACTTTTAACTTTTCTAGCAAACTAAATTCTGTGGAGCACACTACAAGAAATTTTCAAAATAATTGTTCTAAAAATGAAATGATATAAACTAAAGAATTGGGCGGAGGAAGCTTAGCTAGAGAACTTATGAATTGTTAAATAACTTTTGTAGCTGGGAAATGTACATAATTTGTCTTTCAATATACTGTTTGATCCAAATGATTTTCATTGACTTAAGTTGCCTTTGGATCAGTCAGGTATATGTGTGTGTGTCGTTGTGTTTTTTTTTTTTTTAACTTTCATGTGTTTTTGGATATTTCAGTTGGAAGAACAATCAAAGAACATAAATCACAGAGAAGATGTGGCTGAATTAAGAAGAAGAATACATGAATTGTCATTGGTAAGAGCTGATTATAGTTTACATACAGAAGTTGTAGATTCAACCAGCCTTGTACTTTCTTCTATATCAATTTGTTTTTCCACTTCAGAATTGGTATTAGAATTATAAAACTAAGATGTGGCACTTTTTTGAGGGTGGGGGTGGGAGGGGGGGGGGCGGCTGGGCGGGAATATGTAAGACGGAACAATTGTTTATTATTGGATGAAATAGAAATAATTCTGTTTAACAAATATAAATTCTAGATATATATAATTGTTTTGTTAATTTGAAATAGGATGGTGTTATTTATGTGTATGAGAAACTGAAAAATCTGAAGTTAAATTGAATTTTTGAATGTTGAAAATATGACTATGATATGATTCAGAGCATGGAGAATGTCTGCGCTCACATTTCTATGGAATGTGCTTAATTTTAAGCATATGAGTCATCCCATTGGGTTAGATATAACATTTCTAATGTTAAGTGTATATTTTAGTGCTTTTGCATACATTGAAGATTTTGAGTGTCAGTCTTAAAGGTTTACCTTTGTAAATTAGCTTTTCATAAATAGCACTTTTAACAGTTACATTAATTCTGTTGAGATTTAATATTGTTACTGGTTTTGATTTTGACATTTTTATATTTTAGTATTACAGTACTCTGCTTTGTAAAAGCATCTGTGTTGCATAAACTTTATTTTCTGTGTTTAAGGAAAATCAGAAACTCAAGAAAGATCTTTTAGAAGCGCAGACAAATATAGCTTTTCTTCAAAGTGAATTAGATACTTTGAAAAGTGATTATGCAGATCAAAGTTTGAGCTCAGAAAGGTAAGGTATTTCACAGTTTAATTTTTTTATTTAGGGCGATAAGTTTTGTTTATATATTTAGTCAGTAACTTTATTATTTTTAATAGATCATAATTGGCAAGTACATAGGTTAAAACTGATATTACCACATATCTACTGTTTACTTAATTGGCTATAATGGATCTGATAGAGTTAAAATTGGGCCTGATATGGAATCCCTTATTCATGCAAGTACGTTCACTCACTTCACTGGACTTCAGTAGTGAGCAAAAACTTACAGATTGAGCCCTTTCTTTATAACTCAATTTCAACAAAGTACCCTTGTCTGTCATAGTAAATAAGGCCATGGAAGTTTTCAAAGACAAGGGTGAATTAGTGACAACAAAAATTAGATTGTCTATTGCTCCATCGGCTTGGAGACCTTTCACAAGACAAAGTTAGGGCTAAATTATACCTCTCGTGGCTAACCAGCTCTGGAGAAGGAAGGAGTCCTATTGCCTCAGTGTTGGTGCACAGTGATTGAAAGCACAATGGCTACTGGGTGACAGTATATCTTGCTACACCTGTCCAGCAGGTTTGGCCAGGATTCTCTTAGTACAGAAAAGAAATATCCATGAACTTTGCATGTCATTCAGAGAGGTATCTGTTGGACCATCAACCCCAGTTCTGGTTTTCTTAAGCACCTGCAGTGAAAGTGTGGCTGGATGCTGGTGGGAGAATAGGGACTCCCTTCTGTCCCTCACTTGCCACTGCATGTTTAAAATGGAGTAGTAACAATTTAAGCCCCAGTCCTTCAAATGGCTGGGCTATGGCACACTCTTATGTGTGGGCCAATGCCAGTGGACTTTGGAAGTCAGTGGGACTCTTCCTGTACCCATATGCTGCCAATTGTCAGATTGATCCCTTACCCTTGAGAGTGCATCAGAGTCAAATTGTCATTAATTTCTTGTGCAGAATCCCCCTATAAAATATATGTTGAATTCATAGTATTTTGTGTACACAGTAGGGATGTGGACAATTTTAAATCTCCAGGAAACTAGAGTTAAAAAATTATTTAAAAAAAAAAAAAAAAGAGTTGGCTATCATTTCAGTGAGTAGCTTGGTGTTATGACTAAATTTGTTCATGTTTAAAAAAAAAATGAGATAAATGTGCTTCTGTTCCAAGCACAGTGTTTGCATTATTTACTAATAGAATCTGTGTTTGGACAAAGATTGGGAGGGGGCTGGCAAAAGCCTCTCCCCCCCCCCCCCCCCCCCCGATCCATGGCCCTGTATCATACCAAGAAACTTCTCTCCCAATGGTGGTCAGTATCGACAACTGTGATAATTACTAATGTGAAAAAACAGTAAAGTTTTAATGTATCGGTTTGTTTTAACTGTAATTCAGCAGCTGGAAATAAGATGCCAGCACCTTGTAAACAGTCAGGGTTCCACCCATGAGGAAATTAAAAAAGGTACAGAAGTTTCAAAACTGGCCACCATTGGGGGAGAAGGTTGTCGGTATGATTTGAGAATTGGATGGGAAGCTTTTGCAAAACAATCATTTAAGACACGATGAATGTCTGTCTGGTCTATGTTTACAAATTGCTGAAATGTTTTAAAACCAAATATCTTCTTTTAATGTAAACAAAGCAATCCAAATCTGGTGTAACTTAAACCCTAAAACCAATTTCCCCCCTGTAACTTTGCTTGACTCTAAAAATATTTATCTTAGGTTTTTAATTAATGCTTTCAAAATCTGTTACAATTGAAATTTTTTCTGCAAGAATTAACAATCTAGACAATGGACACTCTAGACAATGGAGCTGTGTATGTAGAAGTATGACTTTATATTTTGCAGGGACCTGGAAATAATCCGAGAATACACTGAAGACAGAGAGAGCCTGGAAAGACAAATTGAAATACTTCAGTAAGTTTTTAATCATTTTTAATAATTCACTGAATTTTATTTACAAATTTTGTTCTGAAGTGTGCACAGCTAAACATGTTTTTTCTAATTGTGGTGATATCTTGGAATTGGAGAAGAAAATATTATCAAGAGAAAATGGGGTTTTTCAGCTGCAGTTTAAACCGTTTCTGTTGTTGTAGATACTCTATCATCTGGACTAGTTATGCATAGTTTTATTGCCATATAAAGCTACTTGGGAACTCAGAGTAAATACCTTTGCAGCAGCAGCTGTGACTGAATTTTGTATCTCTCCGTGTGATCCCTATATAATCTTGTCCTTTCACAAATTCTGTCTGAACTCTTCAAAAACTAAGTTGTAATGGCTCACATGTGTCTTAACTGGTACTGGTTGACAGCTTCATTTTTATTTTACCACAGACTAGCTTCACACATTGTTTCCTTTCTGTAGTGCTAGAATGATTTCTGACAGCCAATCCCTGATGTCTCTACTTATCCATCCTACGGTTCTGTCTGAATTTTTTCTTTAATGGTATTGAGCAGAGGGATATTGGACCATATCATGCCACTGATTTATAAGAAAAGCTTCCCATTGATTCAAGTATGCTAACAATATTCAAGATTTATCCACCACAGCTGCCAACTTCTTCAGTTTAATAGTTGGTAGTATATGTGTGTGATTGCTGAGTTTCTAACACTTCGTGGGATTTTTTTTCTTAGCCTCATTGCCTTTCATTTCTTTGATAAGCTGCATGAGATCCTTGTCTATCCATGTTATTCTAAATATTATCACTTGGCTCCTTTTTTATTGACTTTGCCTCTCCAGTAACTCCCTCTTTTATCATTATCTTTAAAGCACCAACAATGTGTTCAGTGCTGTATGACGCACACACGCTGATGCCTTCAAGAATCACCCAATCTAAAGAGTTTTATATCTTCAGCAAGTTTTTTCATCATACTCATGATTTTTCTTCCAAGCACTTGAACCAAATCTTTCCTTAATGTTATCCCAGTGGCACATGGGCACTTTCCCCTCTTCATCCCAAATCATTACCCTTCACAAGCAGTTTCTGGATTTGAGATACAAGTTTCTCAGCTGAAGAGAACATTCTTTTTCTGTAACTTCCTAACTTTCCAGGTATGCCCCTATTTAGTGTCCTTGACTTTGCCACCTTAGGTCCCGACCATGGAAATACACATGTGTTCAAGTTTACTATCACAAGTAGTTAAATTATTTTAATGTAGGGTTTTTTAGAATGTAATATAATATTTTAATGATTCCATGGTATACCAAGTTTCCCTAAATTCCTCCCATTGTAAGATTTTGTACATGTGCACTTAAAGATATACAGTATTGCCAAAAGAAAAGAAGTACAATGAAGTGTGCTGTCACGATTTCTGTGTAGTCAAAACTCCCAGCAGAAAGATTGAAAAAATATATTCCATATTTTACATTGTTTGGCCATGCTAGAAGAAGGAATGGAAATGCTTTAATTTAACCACAAATGTATTCATCTAAAATACCTGGGAGTTCCCAGAATTAAATTGTTCAGTGCGGATCCTAATTTTTTCCTTAATCATTTCCATATAATCCCCAATTTTGTTATAGCCATCCTGTTGGGGAGAACCTGCCATTTTATCTTGTATGAGGATTAAGGGGGTAGGAAGTTTCTGCTAACACTTCTGCTTCTAGTTACAGCAAGAGCCCTTAAGGTGGTAATAAGTCCTTGTCTTCTGGCCAGCTGATTAAGGACTCTGTATACATTTGCAGTGAGCCCACTCTTAGTTCAGTTTCCTTGAGAGTAAACATCTGCAACTGCCAGTTTTTCATAGGAAAAATCTCATAGCACTAAGCTTTAAGTTTAGTAATGGCTCTGGGCCTCCGCTTTTCATTAGAGTTCATTTAAGGAGAAAAAGTCTTTCTGATTCCATCACAAACTGTTGGATTTGATGAGATGTAACCTGTAATGGAAAAAATGTAGTAATCCTTTTTTGTTTTCTTAACATATTATAGCATTTTTGCAAGACAATTTAATTTTGTTATCTGTTTGATCTTAGATCAGCTAACAGAAAACTACATGACAGCAATGATGGTTTAAGGAGTGCACTAGAAAACAGTTTAAGCAAATGCAACAGATCACTGGTAATAAATTATACTAATGTGTTTTATATAATGGGACATATTTTGCTCTCTCTTAGATTGGTGTCAACGGAGAAAGTTCCATTGACTTCAGTAGAGTCATTTGTGGTTTAAATTCATGTAACTGAGAACAGATTTTTGGTGCAGTGTAACTATATTCTGAAGAGGTCGGTTGACTCCACACACAATTTCTATTAAACATTGGGATTACACCCCTGCCCACACACCACCAAGAGTTGAAAAGACCCTTTCCTTCATTCTGAAATGAATACACTGACATTGGAACCCTCATACCGAACACACACTTTTGCACAAAACAACTTAAATCTCAGCAGAAGTTCATTGTAATCTGAATTAGTTTTCCATTAAATACATGACAGACTTCAAGACTTTTTTTATATTTAGTGACACACAAGAGATTCACTATAACTGAGATCACTTTGAGTGGTTGCCATTGCCTTATCTCTGAGGCCACACTAACTCCTAGTGCTCTGGATTGCCCCTGTTCACTGTAATTTGAATGAAGGCATGTCTACACTTCAAGCTGGAAGATGTAAATCCAGTTTAAGGAGATATAACTGAGTGAGCTCTGATTGAACCAGTGGGCTAAAAATAGAATGTAGCTGTGGTTGCCTGAGGAGTTAGTTACCTCAAGTATGTACCTGCCCAAGATGCTAGAGATGTACTTGAGGCAGCTAGTCCTTCACACCACTTGTTCCATTGCAACTACTCTATTTTTAGCATGTTGGCTTTGATCAAGCAAGCATGGGTATGTATCCTTGAGCTGGGAATTGCACCTCCAGTTCGAAAGTGTAGATAGATCCTGAGAGAAGTCTGGTTTGACGAGAACAGCAAGACACAGTATTGTTAAATGTCATGGCCACAGTTTTATTCATTTAAAACTGTTACCTAGCTGGAGTAACTCCCTCAAACTACCCAGCCGGGATTTTTCTCATGGTAATGTCACTTGGTCCCAGTAGTCCCAATGGACTCTAAACTTGAGGGTGATTTGTGAAGGCAAGGACCCTGTATATCCTTAGACCTGCCAAAGGACCTTGATTGGAAGCTAGAGTCCCAATCAGCTCCTCTTCTTCACATTGGAGGCAGGAGAGAGAAGGTGAGAGGAGCTACAGAAATAGCTCCCTCAGTGTGTGATGAGAGATGACTCAGCAGTCATGTGAGCTACAGGGACCTCCGTTGGACAACTCCTAACCCACCAAGGGTACTGGTACCTGCCAACATCACAACGGTTGTAGTGAGCAGTTCCTGCCCCCAATCAAGTATTTGGATATTGGGGAAAAAACTACCCAGAAGTTTGCCAGTTTTGCCATATAAGAAAAATCCTTTCCAGACCCTAGAACTGGTTATTAGACAAGCCTCTGTTATCGCAGAGCTCTGGTAACTAGATGGGTTGGCAAGGGTGAAGCTGAAACAGGAAGATCACAGTGGCTACCCAGCCTTGTCAGCAAACTGGATTAACTGTCCTTCCTCCTTCCCCACCAAGTGGGAGAGTCCATTATCTGGACCCAGCATCATTCCCACCACCCAATGACAGCAGTGCTGGGTGGGCCAGCCCTCCTAAGTCCAGGCTCAAATGTAGCATTTGCTCCTCCCTCCCCCCTCCATGTAGAGAAAAGTAGCCTTTATGTGCTGAAAGCAAAGGGGGAAGGGTAAGAGAGGAAAGGAGAGGGGTTACAGTTCAGCTGCTCCAGCAGGGAACTCCATTCTCTCCCTCCAACCCACTGCTTATAGCCCCATAACATCTGCACCCTGGAAAAGTAAGCATTTTTTTGATAAAACAGATGTCAATACTTTAAAATTAGCTATGATGTCTTCCAGCACTCTGAAAATCTATGACCTGTGGGTATGTGAATCACACTAGAGATTTTCTTTTTTTTTTCTCCCTCTTCACCACCTACGTACTCTAACTGATAGTTATTCCAGAATGAGAGAAAAATCTTTTGTTGTTCCTCAAAATAGTGCTTTTCTAAAGGACTGTATCATAGTTCATGGCATGAGATCACATAATCAGATGGTACTGTTATACCCATCAGCCACTTCATGCTCTCAGAATCCCATTGCTTCTTAGTGTTTGAGTGGGAGACAGTAACTCTAGAGCTAGAAGGACACTCTGGTCTCTGAATATTACATATATAAATGTAAGATGTTGGACATGCAAACGTCCCGTTTTAAAGGCTAAGGAAAACAACACGTTGGATTTGCATCATAATGTACAGCAGCTAATTGTGTTGGTTGTAGTCCCACATGTACAAAAAACAAATGCACCTGTACAATGAAATACTTACTGACCATTCTACACATGTCTTTTACAGCGTCTAACAAACATCTCCCCAGGGAATACAATTACTAGGAACAGCCCCAAATGCAATGGTGGCCACTCTCCTCAAAATCCACGATATGACAGGTAGGGTTGGTACATTTTTACACTTATAGCTTAATGATGAACCATTATATATGTCTTAAGACAGCCAAATACTTAATACAAAATGATAGTGTTAAACAGCTTGGTTTATCTTTTCTCAATTCAACTCAGGAAACTCAAGAAAAATTCAGTTGTACTTTCTCAGAGGACCATGCCTTACAAAACAAGATTCTAATATGGGCCATTCTTAAATGGTCCCTTCAGTACTTAAGGGAAAACACTGGTTTTTCCAAATACTTAACCTGTAGCTGGTTTCCCTTGTGTAATGGCAGCTAACAGCATGACAGCGCATGATTTTTCAAGGGGCTAAACATCCTCTTCTCCCATTAAAATCCCAGTGAAGTGAGTGTGTTCAGCACTTTTGCTCAGCACTTTGCAGAATAGAATTTATAGAGAGCATAAACCCATTTAATTAATTTTCAGCCTCAGAATTCTTAGGCTAGCTATTAAATGGTCAAAGCAACTAACTGTTTTGTGCTAGAGCTAAAACCCAATGAAATTATTGAAAGACTCCCATTGACCTCACATTGCTTTGTATCAGCCTTTAAGAGCAGTAGGTCATACATACCATTCTGTTGGTTTGACCATTTCTTTGGAGTTAGCTAGAAGTTCAGTGAACTGTGTTTTCTTACTTAAATGATAGTTTTTTACTTTCTTTTGCTTTGGTATTACTTTAAACTCCATATAGATCTATATCAGGGTATTTATATGTTCAGCATATATTTTTGCCAGTGGCTTGACAATCCTTTTTCAAACAAAATTGGCTTTTACTTTACACTAATGATATCCAAATACACCATTAATTCAATACTAGTATTGATTCTGATTCTGTTGGAGACTGTTTGTAAGCTTTAACATTCTGATAGCAACAAACTATTCTTTTGCTGAATGCAGATAAAATAGATTCAGTTGTGTTAGAGCCTCTGTATGTTTTGGAAGAGGTTTCTCTTAGTAGGTTGCACATTAAACTGAGAAATTTGCTGAGGTTAGGGAAGATGAAGTCTATTCAGCAGGCCTCAGTGATATCCTTCTCTGAAAGCTTTTTTTAAAAATCTGCTATTCTGTGCAATCTAAATTGGAAAATGGACTTCTTCAGAAGTAGATGTCAGGGATAAAACTTATTCCTTGCATGTATGGTGTAACAGGATTCAGAACGAGATGAACTTCTACTTCCAAAATGCCTGTACATTTTCAGCATTTTGTGTCAGGCAAGAAACATCCAACCAGTGTTCACAAATCTGGGTACCTATTTGGATTCTAACCTTGCTTTTAAGACATTCGTGTTAGTAAAGATGTTTTTCTTTTCTCCAGTCATATAACATTTGATAATAAGATGCTTTAAGAACATGTGGAATTCCCAACACTGAATATGGGCTTTGTTGATTTTTAAAAATTGACAATATAGTCCTCTGAAGTAATGCTTGACCCTCTTAACTTTGCTACAACATGCTTCCTTTGTTCATCTATCCATGATTTCCTATAGGCTATATTCATGAATACAAATAATATCAATACTTTGGTATTCCAAAGCCAAGACCATAGGTATTTGAGTGAAAACTCATTATGCTAGGAGCATGGAATTAGATGGTTCTGAAGTTGTTGCAAGAGAAAATAGTCCCTGTAATGGTCCTTGCTGGCCAGTACTAGTGAATAGGAATTTTATGGGAGTAGGCAACCTTGCCAAGCCCAATGAACAGAATCTCCAGCTCCTCAGACTGCTGCACCTCAATGCTGGACACTAGTGCTCAGATCACTGGGAAACAAAGCTCTTCCAGGAATAATGCTGTCATTGGCAATATTAACTGCAACTGTGATGTCCTGTATCAGGGGAGCTGACAGCATGCGTGGGCCCCGGGCAAGATGTGGGGGAGGGGAGCTGGGTCCAGCTCCATGCTCCCAGAAGGGGCGGAGCCTCCGTGGTAGGAGCAGGGTTGGAGTTGGTCAGCCATCCACACCACAGGAAGCGCAACGCTCCCCTTTGCCCTCCACCCCGAAATCCATCAGCGCTATGGTGCTTCGGTTGCAATTTAAAAGGCCCAGGGCTTTGGCTCCCACTACAGCTGCATCAGCAGTGGCTAGGAGGCCCTGGCCCCTTTGAATCACCAGGCCTTGGGGCAAAGTTAACTTTTTCTACTTTTTATTTTCTCCTGTCCATACGTGCTGCAGCTAGGGGCTGGAAACCAGAATACCATTTTTGAAGGCTGTCCTCCTTCCCTCCCTCCCTCCCTCCATTTTTCTCTTTTCCTTTCGCCTTTTCGTTCAATTTAACTTAAAAAGCAAAAAGAGTGAGTCACTTTTACTTCAAGCACTTCTGCCATTTGAGTATCTTGTATATCATCTTTTGCTTTGGATGCCAAGGATTGCCTTGGAAAAGAGAAGCGAATCAAAGGGGAACATTGACTTGGAAAGGAGGGGAGAGTCAAGCCCATACTTACAAGAAACCATTTGTTTCTCGCTGTTATGCTTAAAATTATATATAGGACATCCAAAACTGGAATTGAACATATTCTGTGCTGCTTCTACTAACTTTTGCTAAGCTTGTGATATCTGCTGCCTCCTTTTTCATATTCATAATTTACTGGCTGGAAAATGTGAGAGCTAAACCCCTGGATATATCCATTTACTTCCCAGTTCCATATCAAAGCCATTTTCCAGGACTAACATTTCTACTTCCCTTTTTAAAATACTCATTATGTCAGCCTCTGAATAAATACAACATCCTCATAGCCTGCTCAGTGAAATGTTTTGAGTGTTCACTACAAGGGAGCTAAATGAAATGAATTCATTTACTGGAGATTATCAAAAAGAGGATCTCTATTTTTTAAAGGGCAATACTGTGTAGCTGAAATGTTTTATTTTGTTGAGGTTCAGATCCTCAACAAAGTGTATTTTCCATCACCAGATCATCTCGTTCTTCCTGTGTGGATGAAGATGACTGTTTAGCACTTTGTGACCCTCTGCAAAGGATAAACTGTGATGCTGATAGCTTGTCTGAAAGCTGCTTTGACAGTGGTTTGTCTACTTTGAGAGACTCAAATGAATACGATTCAGAAGCAGAATGGAGACATCAAAGAAGTTTTCAAAGGTCACACTGTATGCAGGACAGTTCTGGTGGTGATGCTTCTGATACAGATGTAAGCTCCAATCTTATTGCGCTTCTTAGAGACCTTTGTTTGAAAATTAGTTCCTTGTTAATGAAGTGAAATTGATCTTTTCACAAAGGTCGGGGAACCTAAGTAATAACCTGGATTATAAGCATTAGAATTAATAGGATACTTTTGTGGGTGCAGCATCGTCAGCGACCTCGTTGATGCTCCGGGGTTGGAGCATTCATGGGGTGGAAAATGGTGGGCTAGGACCAGGAGCATTGTTGGAACAGGGAAGGATGGAGCCCTGGCAGACCAGAACCATGGTGGCCTGAGATGGGGAGCCCCAGCGGGCTAGAGCCATGGCACCCTGGTAAGGCTGGAGGCCAGGAGCAGAGCACAGCCAGCTGCCAGGAGTAGAGCCTGGCTGGCTGCCAGCAGCAGAGGGACCAGCATTGAGTTGGTCAGGCAAATTCCCTGGTTCAGGACTAGTCAGGCCCCAAGGATGCCAAACCAGAGAGGTTGATCCAAAACTGGGCATTTGGCACTGATTGTTCTTGAACACTGGAGTAAAGAAACATTTTGGAAGGGGGGAAAGAATTCAAGATACTGAACAAATACAAAAAGCAGAAAATAGACACTCTTTGATCTATTTCCAGATTCCACAGCCTTTATCCACTAATCATAGGGGTATTTGGAAATTAGTTTTTATAGATTTGAACTATTTTGATTGCCCAGTTTGCCACTCAGCAAGTAGGTGCTGCCGTCTTGAAATCTAGGCTAGATGCCTCAGCAGCGGCAAACATTGGATGCAACTCAGCTGCTCAGAAAAATTCAACAAAGCCCCCCCCCCCCTTTTTTTTTTTTTTGCTGGAACTTGCAGATTAATTGAAACATTCAGAAATGGTTTGACTTCCTCTGAGTTGGAACCCCGTTTCTAAACCTGCCTGTCAGCTTGCCCACTTTGCTCCTGTTGCAGCCTGCCTGCCAGTCTGATGGGGATCCTTGAGGGCCTGGTTTGTGGGTCCTCAGCGGTCTGAGCTCCCAGAATCTGCAGCTTTGGAGTAGCTTGCTATATGGACTACCTTGAAGCCAGGGAATCCAGTCTTGCTAGGTCTATAGCTCCAGACCAGCCCACCATACAAACTTCCTTGAAGCTGGGGACTCTAGAGTTTCCAGGATCTGTGGTTCCAGAGCAGCCCATCATGCAAACTGCCCCAGGCCTAGGGCTCCATCTCTGACACTTTAGAGGTTTGTTCCAAATCAAAATGAAACTAAATTTAAAATATCAAGATCCTCCATGAAACAGAATTACCTTTTCTCTGCCCAGTTCTGTCTGCTACTGTTGCATCAGATTTTGGAGGCTGGATGTCTAAAGACTGCCTCCCAAATTAATTGTTCATAAATACTCATCCTGCGGCCAGCAGGGTTGATTTCCATTTTGTGACTACCCCTGCTTAATACAAACTGTTATAGAATTAGATTTCAGTTCTCTTTGCTTTCCCCTTCAAAGCACTATTCTTTTTCTGAATTGAAATATTACAAAAATAGTAACTTTGTTGGTACTTGCAGGTTCCAGAGATCAGGGATGAAGAGGCGTATAGTCCTGACAATAGCAGTACAGTAGGAGACTGGAAATCCTCAAAACCAGTCAGTCGAAGCAGCTCTAGTGCCTCAACAAGGAGGTGTCTCCCTGCCCTCTCTCCACAGGTGACCAGTCCAGTTCAATTTTATATTTTAGTTTCATATGCCTAGCCGGACTATAATTTTCTCATTTTTAATATGGATTTGGGTGGCTCTTTGCTTTTAGACAGACGCAGTAGACTGTAACCTGAAATACCCTAATTCAGAGAGAGCTTACAAGATTGTTCTTGCTGGGGATGCAGCAGTAGGGAAATCGAGTTTCCTTTTGAGGCTTTGCAAGAATGAATTTCGAGGAAACACCAGTGCAACTCTTGGTAAGTTTCTGTGAATTTCAACAGGTATGGTCATTTTAAAGAAGTGTGAAATTTTTCCCCTTTGTTATACTAATAGAAACTGTTTGAAATAAGAATTGAGGATTAAATTATATTTGCTTTTCCATGGATATGAAGGACATTACCTGTAGCAGGAATGGTGTGGTTCTGTATTATGGGGGGGAGAGGGGGGGCGAGAGAGAGAGAGAAAATGAATGTTCCCATGTGTGCAGTAATGAAACTTTCTGCTGTTGCGCCAAGAGATTTGGGGCAATGTGGGTTATAAGAGATGATGTGCAGCCAGCACATTCATCACTGTCTGGATACACCAGTGTGTCAAGATACAGGTGCCAGAGCTACTCCAAGCAACCATAGAAAGTCTCTGCTACTGCTCTGCAGATTGGTGTACTCTGAAAATTGCTTCCACCTCATTTCCCGAGGATCTTCTCAGCACATAAACTAACTTATTGGTTAGCATATGGGTGCCTAAATATGGGAGGAGAACCATCTAGTTATCTTTATAAAACATGGAGGATGTTCCTGAACACATTTGGCACTAAGACACCTGTTAAAATTGGATAGGCCATGCTTTCAAAAAAAACTCTTTCAATTTCCCATTATCTCTCTCCTTTCTTTCCTGCTATGCTTGATATCCCCCAAGGCACCCCTGGTAGCCTCTCATAGCCCATCACTTGCAGTGCACTGAAGGCCTCTGTGGTTCTTTCAGTCAATTAGGTTGGTTCAAAACAATGTATCTTTTTCCTGGGATCTGTTTTATTAAGACTTCCTATAAAGTGTAATTCACTTTGTTGGTGGCTCTGTTATGTGTTTACTCTGGATCTATAGGAGATTCTTGGTCAGCAACTTGCTCCTCTTCAGGTTATCTCCCTGCCTCCTTTCTGGAACTGGAACTTTTTGCCTCTTCTCAAGTTGGGAGTCTCCAGCTTCCTGCCTTAGAGTGTGGGTTGTAATTTAGGCAATTACAGGTCTCTCTGCTCAAGACAGAAACCACAGCTCTCATCCTGGAGCAGGGTGTACCAGCAACTTTCTCCTTAAAGTAGCATCTCCAGTGTTCTCCATAGCACTGGCTAATTCAGAAGCTATGAACTGTCTCTTTTAGCCAGGAGTCCTTGGCTTAACAAGCTTATCTTCAGGACCTCCTCATTTGTGTCGATTCTCCTTTAGCTGACCCTTTTTCCCCTTTCATCCTCATCCTAGGATGGTTCAGCAGAAAAACTTTCTCCTTCTGATGTCATCCTTGCTATTAGGGGAGGCAAGATGTATCCTAGTTCCTTTCTCCCAGTTTATCTCCAAATTGGTTAGATGAGAGGGAGCCTCCTCCCCCTCTCTGCACTAGCTTACTTCTTCCAAACAGTACTTACACTCAGGGCTCATCTAGACTGTGGGGAACGGTTGAAAGAAGGTATGCAAATTCTTCCGATCGCAATTTTGAAAGCCGAGCTTTCAAAAGTGAAAGAAGTTAAGATGCGGCTTTTTCGGCGAACTCTTCCCCCCTCCCCTTGCCGAAAAGCCGCATAAACCTGTTTTTTGAGGAAGAGTAGCTTTTTGACCGGGGGGGGCGGGGGGGCTGAAAAATGCCGCATTTTAACAACTTTCATTTTCAAAAGCTCTGCTTTTGAAAGTGCGATCGGAAGAATTTCCATATCGTCTTTCAACCGTTCTCCGTAGTCTAGATGAGCTCTCAGAGCTGCTTCCTCTCTTCCAAAACTTCTTATTATTTAGGTCTTTGCATATATCAAACCATCCCAGATCCCTAAATGGCCACAAGTGTCCCCTTGTGAATGGACAGGCAGAAAGGGGACACTTAGGGTACGTCTACAGTACAGAAGAAGATCGAAGCTGCTGCTGTTGGTCTTCCAGGGTACAAATTAGTGGTCTAGTTAAGACAGCTAATTCGAAGTGAGAGGGGCACTCTGGTCAATGCCGATAACTCTGCTTTCATGAGGAGTAAGGGAAGTGGAAGGAAGAGTGTTCTCCCTTAGACAGCACCAAAAGCTGAGTTAAGCTACTTTGACTTCAGCTACACAATAAACTTAGCTAAAGTTGCATATTTTAATTGACTTTGTCCCATAGTGTAGACTAGTGTTTCTCAACCTTTTTTTATAAAGTAAAAAAAGTATAAGTACCCCCAGTACCTACAGTTTTCAGACACACATTTTTTTTTCTACCACCGCAACACATTTGTTTAAACAACTTAATCGTAGCCAGGCTGGCGATGAAATTTCTGGGTGTAAAAAGTACAAAAATAACAAAGCACTGTTGTAAAATTTAAAACAAAAATTTAGTTTTCTCCAAATTTCAGTTGTGTTGACTTATCCCCCAGACTTCGCTTGAGTATCCCTAAGGGTACTCATACTACTGGTTGAGAAACACTGGTGTAGACATATCCTTCAGGATTCCAACCCTTATCTCTTTACTCATTTTTATATAATATTTCTTCATCCCTTTTCTTCAAAATATTATGAATGCTTGGATTAGCCCTAATTCAAATGCAAGTAGAAGGGTTTCAGCGAGTTTGGAGGTCTCAACATTCCAATATATATTATCACATCCATGAACTACAGGTTGAACCTCTCTAGTCCAGTATTCTTGGGACCTGACTGGTACTGAACTAGAGAATTTGCTGCACTACAGGAGGTCGATATTGTCTAGCAGTATTACCATCACTTCCACTGCTTACTGGGCTCTTAGAAGACATTGAGGGGTAAATTAGAGCTAAGTAACAGCACAGAACACTGAGAGCCAGGACTGGTGGGACTTTGTGGGACCATGGGAAACTTGGCCACACCCATGAAAAATGGAAAAAACATGCTGGACCATGGATGTTGCTGGACCACCATGTGTGGGCTACAGAGGTTCCACCTGTATTGTAGTTATATTAAATTTAAAGCTTGACTTTTTTGTCTTCCCATTGAATTGTTTGTGTGTTCATTCTGATTTGATTTTGGTTGAGGGCTATTTTGTTTTTGTTAACTTCTTGTTTGGAAAAGGTCTACCATATAAAATATTTTCTGTCCTTCTGTAAAAGATTTTTATAATATAATGTGTAGAACTTTTTGTTTATCATGATATGAAAGTTGCATCAATACTCCTGAGTAAATGCATAAACAGTATGTTTTAATTCCCCTCCTCCCAGAGAGCGTTGATTATACATTTTGGGGGATTACTACATTTCTGGGAGTATTTGAACTCTTGATCTGTGTCTTGCAATGTACTAAATGACATGTGATTTGATACAGCTGTTATAACCTGTTTGAAATATCACACTGCTACTCATTTTAATGATGTTGGTAATAATATTAATGTCAGTTCTTAAATCAAAGCCAGTGTTATGTATGCTAACTAGTTCTGTATACTTTATTTTTCTTTTAAGGAGTTGATTTTCAAATGAAAAGGCTTGTTGTTGATGGAGAACCTACCGTGCTCCAGTTATGGGACACAGCAGGACAGGAAAGGTTAGAATGTTCAACAGATTATTAGGATGTAGATGTGAATTGAATTGTTTCTTTGTGAAGAATGACTTTTTTCCCCTAGTTGCAAAACCTCCCCCCCAGCTTCTTGCCTCACCATTTCTCCTACTTTTACTTTTCAGTCCCTTCCTTCCATTTGCTATTAGAGACCTTTACTTTTGTAAAGGGTTCGGTCTTATGAGGTGTTCAATGACCGCAGTTCCCATTAAGTACAGTCAGCTGTCTTTCGTGGTATTCAGTGTCTTTTAAAGAAAACCACGACAGACTTGCGCAAATTGCTGAGCTCACATAAATGGATCTGTAAACTATCTGTGTACTTTATAAACCCCTAAAATCCCATGAGATCCTGTACTGCAGCAAGCCAATACGTTTTAGCTGACACAATTGTGTGTACATGAAGATGCCTCATCTAATCCCACTGAAGTTAGTTTTAATCTTTCCATTCGCTTCAGTAGAATTTGTATTGGGAATGCCATCTATTTTTGCATTGAGTGAAGTCACTTTGTTATGTGGAATATGAAGTTAAAAGTTATATTTGGCTTTCTCATTCTTCATCATTATGTGTAATGTAAAACCTTATCAGTAATCTTTATTTTGAAGCAGGCCACAGTATGCATGTAGAAAAAAAGACCCTATTTAAGGACTTGTCTCTGTTGTAAGTACATTAGTTTCCTATTCCACACCCATTTCATTGACTTCAGAAAAGTTACACTAGAAATTAATTCAGCCTATTGTATTTATGAACTTTGCCCCTCATGCAGGAACGTAAATACGCTACCATATCATTGAAACTCCAGTGTGAGGAAGGTATCCTTCATGTACGTAGCTGTTTGCTATAAAATGTTGTCTGATTGCAGTATAAAATATAGCACGTTTTGATGGAGTGTTTATGGAAGCGCATACAAAATTTGCAGAAACCTTTACATGAATTCATGCAAGTTTGTCACATTTCCTTGAGAAGGTTGTGGGGGAGAGAAATATGTTTAACAGACTAAGCTAATACAATAACGAATCATTTTTAATAATAGTAATATTACAACTACGTTAAAATGTTTTAAAACTCTTTTTTTCTAAAAGATTTCGAAGCATTGCTAAATCATATTTCAGAAGAGCAGATGGCGTATTACTGCTATATGATGTTACATGTGAAAAGAGTTTTCTTAATGTACGAGAATGGGTGGATATGATTGAGGTAAGAACTTAAAATTGTTAAGTATCCTTACTATATAGTCTTTTAATATTTATTATTAGGAAATTGGCATTTCCATTGGGTGTTGGGATATGGGTTAGAAACAGTGATTTTAGGGATACTTGTTTTGTTCGTTTTTTAAATCTTCATTAATGTGATTGTTGCAAAATTGGCCACTATGCAGTTTCCACTAGTGCTGCAAGTTAAATGCATAGCTGTCAAGATACAAGAGATTAAACTAAATCCTGACATGAGCTTCTGGGCACCCGTTAAATTTGACCAAATGTGATTGGTATCAGAAAAAATACCATTTAATTAACCATTTCGTATTGTTCCACTCGCCTTGTCCCCCTGCTTCCTCTTTGACTATCTCACTTCCCTTTGATCTGAAAATGCAATACTTTATGGGAATAAGCTCAATTTTGCTTGCGGTTTCTGCAATACAGGCAGTCCCCGGGTTACGTACAAGATAGGACTATAGGTTTGTTCTTAAGTTGAATTTGTATGTAAGTCGGAACTGGCTCCAGATTCAGCTGCTGCCACTGAAACTGATCAGGGGCTGACTACAGGAAGCCGGAGGCAGAGTTGCTCTGCCCTCAGCTTCCTGGAATCAGCCTGATCAGTTTCAACAGCTGCTGAATCTGGAGCCTGGGACAGAACAGCTGGGGTGCTGCCGGTAGGTTCCCACAGGACCAACCCGGCAGCACCCCAGCTGCTCTACCCAAGGCGTCCCGCAACAAAACCCTGGTCTGCTGGGGGAGGCGCACTAGCTGCGCTCCCCCACCCCCAGCAGACCAAGGAGACCCAAGCAAAGCCGCACAGGCGGAGGGACCCCGCCTCCCGTGTGGCTTTGCTCCTCTGCCCCTGAGCAAAGCCGCACAGGTGGGGACTGCCTGTAATATGTTTTTTTTTCCCCTGAATGACCACCATCTTGCTATAATCCACTGCAATACTTTTCCCTATAGCTTTATCTTACTATTAATTTTTTTGTATTATGGAATACTAATTTGCATTTTATAAAAAGACCTACTTCACCCTAAGATGTTTACTAGAAAGAAAGGTGATTATAGTAAAATTTTATTTGCCTCTTAGAAAGTATGTGTTTATCATAGAAATTGAATTACCCCTCTTTCTAGGGATAGTGGTATCATATAAAATAAACAAATAGGAACAGGTTTCAGAAGAGGAGCTGTGATAGTGTCTAAAGTGCCACATTGTTTTTGCAGACACAGACCAACAGATTTATTAGGGCATATACTTTCATGGGTAAAACCCACTTTATCAGACTAACTGGAGAAATGTACATACTGGGTCAGACCAATTGCCTCTCTAACCTAGTATCTTGTCTACTGACAGTTGCCAATGTCTGATGTTTTAGAAGCAATTTCTAGTGACCCATCCTGTTGTCCAGTCCCAGCTTCTGGCAGTTGGAGGTGTAGGGACATTTGGAGCTTGGAGTTCTATTCCTGATAGTTGTGGCAAATAGCCATTGATAAACCTGTCTGCTGTGTACTTATCTATTTTTTGAACCCAGTTAAACTTTTGGCCTTCACAACATCCCTTTGCAAGGAGTTCCACAGGTAGACTATGCGCTGTGTGTAGAAATAATCCTTTATGATTGTTTTAAACACACTGCCCATTTAATTTTATCAGGTAACCCCTAATTCTGATGCTATCAGTAGGGATAAATAACGCTTCCTTATTTATTTTTCCTACACCGTTCACAAATGTATAGACCTGTATCAGTCTTCTCTTTTCTAAACTAAATAATCCCAATCTTTTTAATCTCTCGTTGGATGGAAGCTGTTCTATATTCCTAACAATTGGTGTTGCCCTTACCTATGTCCTTTTGAGCCATATTGGGCATAGTGTTAATTTCCATAAGATTTATTTAGCAAATACAAATCTAATTGGGAAAGCATTCGCTCCTTGGTACGTTATTATAAGACATAGGTTGTTTTATCTGCAAAGTGTTCAATATGACTGGATTTATTAACTGTCTATCACTTCTTGTATTTTTTAGAAGTTTTGGGGTAAAGTAATTAGCATGTGTGTTCCCATAACCGGCTGATATATTTGACATTTTTTGTAACCAGAATATTCCAAACTACAGTAAAACTCCATTAGTCCGGCATCCAATGCTCCGGGACTCCTGATGGTCCGGCACCATCAGAAACCCGGAAGTGCTGGGGCAGCCGGACAGGCTTCCCCCATTCAGCTGCTGCTGAAACTGACCAGCAGCTGAATCGGGGAAGCCGGGAGCAGAGCAGCTGGGGTGCTGCCGGGTTGGTCCCTCAGCGCCGTCCTTTGGCGCTGCGGGATCAACCTGACAGCACTCCAGCTGCTCTGCCCCAGGTGTCCCCAAGAGCAGCTGGGGTGCTGCTAGGTTGGTGCCTTAGCGCCGCCCCTTGGCGCTGCAGGACCAACCCGGCAGCACCCCAGCTGCTCTATTGCAGGCATCCCCGATTCAGCTGCTGCTGAAACTGACCAGCAGCGGCTGAATCAGGGACGTCTGGGGCAGAGCCGGACTATCGTAAGGGGGGGCTATGAGGGGTGTGGGGTGGCATCCCCTCCCACCCCACTCCAGACCCCTCATAGCTCCCCCTTCTGATAGTCCGGCATATCTGATAATCTGGCATCCCCTGGGTCCTAAATGTGCCGGATTATCGGAAGTTTACTGTACCTATTTTTACAGGATGCAACTCACGAGAATATTCCAGTCATGATGGTGGGTAACAAATCAGATCTTCGCCAAACAGTTTCAGAACAAGGACATAAATGTGTACCAATCAACTATGGAGAAAAATTGGCAATGGTAAGATCTATAAATAATTGTTTCAAGTTTAACTGCTCTTAAAACCTTTATGATGAAGCCTAGATAATTCACAGAAATAATGGTGTGGCAAAGAGTCTTTTATCTTACAGTCATCACGATGCAATTTGGCCTTGACTGTTCAGTGCATACTTGATCAGGTTGAAAAATGTCCTAATAAATAGCTATTTGCTAGTCTCTATGAAATGAGTTAGCTGTCTCAATCTAGTGTTGTCATCACAAAACTCTGGTCATCTGAAGAAGTGGGTTTTGCCCAAGAAAGCTCATGATACCATGTACATGTTTTGTTAGCCTTTAAGGTGCTACTAGACTATTTGTTGTTTTTTGAGTTTTTCCTGTTACAGACTAACTTCGCAACCCCTCAGAAGTTTTTGGTACATTGTTGACATTCTTAAAAAGTGGTAAAGGAATTCATGTGTGAGAGCCAGGTGACTAGACAGCAAGTATGAAAAATTGGGACAGGGAGTAAGGGCTACAGTAGTCTGCACAAGATCTAGACGTGAATATCAGGACTGTCCCAGTAAAATCAAGACTTCTGGTTACCCTAAATATGAGACTGAACTTGCCCACTCAGCATGAGTACATGTTTGTACTCTACTACAAGTGTGAGTTACATTAGTAAGAAGTGAGGAAACCTAGCTTCTGCCTCTCTTGAACCCAAAGATTTTCTGAAGCTGCAGTGTTTTGGTTCCAGAGCCCAGATTATGAAAAATGTTTAGCTTCCTAGCTCCCCTTGAAATCAGTAGAATCTGGGTATCTAAATATCTGCAAGCATCTGGATCTAAGAGTAGTTCTGCACCACTATCTGGGCTGAAGCAGTTTGGGCATGATTGGTTGCGAAGGAAAAGATGAGCAAGTTTTCGGGAGCTTGTACAGGGAATCTGTGTATCTTAGTTGCTGTGGACCTGTGCTTAATGGGATTCCCCACGTTAAAGCACACTGTTGGCTGGCCAGCAGTGGAACAAGAGTTTTCTTGGTTGGTAGATCTGAGACATTGAAGAAGCAGTCATTTTTCTATGCGAAGGTGTGTGGGCCTAGAGCTTGTGGATGCTAATGTAGCAAGTACTAGTTAAAAACCAAGGTGTGAAAGGTGCTGGAACTGTAACTAAAATGTAAGCTCCAGTAACAGCTTTACAACTTCTGTTGCTGCTTTGCGGCCTTGCAGACAAGATTATTCAGGTTGGACCTTGCGACAGGATTTGTTCCTGAATCAGTTACACATCTTAAAAGCCCTTAAGTTTAAAAAAACTATAAAATTGAAAATAAGTTAGTTATCTCTGTAGAATCAAAGATAATGCCTACAAAGTATAATAATAACAACAGAAAATCCTATCCACTTAAATTTGTTAAATCTGCTCTGTAGTAGTTACATTTTCCAGTAAACATTTAGACAATGTAGCTGATCTTTTTATTTTCTTCTCACAGACTTATAATGCACTATTCTGTGAAACAAGTGCTAAAGATGGATCAAATATTGTAGAAGCAGTTCTTCATCTTGCTCGGTATGTAGTCATGTTACTAATAGGTTTCTAATGTCAAATAATTGCTTTTTTGGTTAATATATATTATATTTACTTGATAGATAAATGTAAAACAGGATTCATCCTTAAAGTTTAACATGCCATATATTTTATTTATAGAGTCCCACTTCGGTCTTAGTTGATCTTAGTACAATTCTCAGTGAATCAAATAAAATATTTTTTGAAGAATTTCTACCACACACTAAAATAAAATTAACATATTTACAGATAAAATTATATTAAAGTAGAGCTCAAATATGCATTCCATTCTTTTTAAAATGTCTCTGGTTGACAAATGATACTTTCTAATGATATACACTCATTTATTCTTTTAATCTTTTCATACACTGAAGACACGTTTGGGTTTGCAGCATTAGACATGATTTTGCTACAGACCATTTTAATGGTATATATTTTCTTTGATGTCTACTGACTAGGGATGTTAAAATGAGGTTATTTTACTAAATGAGAAGTCGATAGAGTTTTTAGCCACCACTCCATTAGTTAATAGGGGAGGTCAGCCAGCTCAGCCCCAGCTTAGGCCAGGACCAATCCCCACTACAACTCTACAATTTAAAAGGTAGTAGGAGCCCAGGCCGTGGCAGGGAAAACAAGCTCCCTGGCTCCTACTGGCTTTTAAATTGCAGAGCCACAGTGGGGTTTGGTCCCTGCATGCGCCAGGCTGCCTGCCCAGGCACCAGTAGCCCCTGTCCATGGGGGGCTCCAACTGCCCACTGGGACTCTTGCAGACAGGGGCTGCTACTGGAGCCAGCCTCCTCTGCCTTCTCCCTGCCGCGCTGCTGCCTGTAATAGTGGCACTGCAGAGACTGTGCTGGGGGGAACCAGGTTTTAAGCCGGCTCCCCCCAGCTCCTGCTCCATCCCCTCACCCTGCCCCCCCCCACTGCCTGTGCCTCTGATAGAGACAGCAAGGGGAGGGGAATGTGAGTAGTCAACTTGACTACTCTTACAACCCTACTACTGACTGTAACCTTTTTTTTTTTTTTAAACTGGATTAAATAAAACAGTCCCATCTATCAAACCTTGCCAATACTTGATATAATCTGACCAAATCATTGCATTTTTCCTACAGTTTCCAACCTAGCATTGATTATGATTATGTATAATTTTTAAAGGATCAAACCTATGTATTACATTTAATACATGGAGCTCCAAACTGGAGTCAATTGCTTACCATATTTATTTATTTTTATTCTGTAGCTTGTTAGGAGAAACGCATGTTTTTAAATAGAAGTCAATATTTGGTTATTCCACACTACAATATTTTTAACAATAATAGCTTGTATAAGAATGAATGCTGCTTGTTCAGTCAGAAAATGGAAAAATACCTATACCTCCAGTGAGAACAGGTGTACCAGAGATATCACCATTCATTTATATTCAAACGTCAATACGAAGTTAATTGTTAACTTGTATGATTCATTTCCAGGAACTTGGCTATGAATGCAACAGTGCATTGCTCTGTTAGAGCTCTCTAGTGAGCCTACACTGCACAGTTACATTATGTTAAATCACAGGTGAAAAACACATGTTTAAGGCAACATTTAGAACAATTACAGTAGTTAATTTTTGTCAAGACATGCCCATTTTATCTTGCCTACCCCCTTTTCAGTATGTTGAATATGATTTTAAACTATTGGTTTACTGGCTTAATGAAAGCTGATTTGTGAAGGATCTGTTATATATATTAAATATATTTGAGATCAATGAGAGATGCACCAGACACTGTTTAAGAGTTTGGTTCAAGATGGTTGGTTATATTCAGGGATTAATATTTCTCATTGCATGGAAGCAATCATCTCTGACTTTACATTTCAATGGGAAAAATAAGACTTTCAGAACTATGTTACCCACATTTAGGGTAGTATGGCTGACAGACTTTGCAGGGCCCTGGGCAAGATGGGAGGAAGGAGCAGCTACAGGCCCTGGAAGAGACAGGGTCTCAGGCAAAGGAGGCACAATTGGGGGGCTAGTCTTCCCCAGCCAGCCCTTCAGCACCATCTAGCACACTAGCAGTGATTTAAAGAGTGTGGGGTTCCAGCCTTTCCTGTTGCTGCTCTAGCGGTGTTGGTGTCTGGGAGCCCTGGGTCCTTTTTAAATTGCTGCATCCTGGAGCATCTGCTTCCCTTCAGCCCCAAAAATCAGGCATGGTTTAGGGTCTGATTCCGCAGTTGTTATTAATTTTAAGTAGTCCCATACCTGTCAGTAACTGATTTCAGTGGAACTACTCAGTATGAGCAGTGCGTGGTGGAATTAGGGCTTTACAAGACACATTCATAATACTGGTACAGAATTGAAAATCCCATGTATGGACAACACAGTTACAAGCATCTTTGTAACAAAGTGGCTAACAATATGCTGTATTTCTCAGAACCGATCTGTAATTGTATAATAGTTTCTCATTTTATTATATGGATAGCTAGGGCCCTATGACTTCTGCTGCTGTGATATTAGAAGGGGAACAAATAAAATAATTTTAAAAAAGAGCTAAAAAGAAAAACATAACTAATTGTCTAGACCTCAAATTGGAGTTAAAATTAATAGTTTTCACATATTAAATATGCTTATTTCCTTGCGCTTATTTTCTACTTTGGAAGGACACTTTGGATAGAATTATTGCTGCCATTTCAAAGCAGAAACTGTTAAAATTTCACTCAATTCCAATCCTTTCATTGATTCTATAAACTAAAAAGAATTTTCCTATGAGATAGTTTGTGAATTTTAAGTTGGAAAAAGCAGTGACTGATGGTGGACAGTACTTTTTTTTTTTTTTTTTTTTTTAATTGCTCTGTGTAACTTACTTTCAGGAGAGACCCATTCACCAAGTCCAAGTTATATCTTCATAATTTATTTCATCGTTCTTTTACAGTGAAGTGCGAAAAAGAGGTGACAATGAAGACACAGAGTCAGTAACCAACCTGGCAGAGCCAACTGTCAAAAAATCGACGCTCATGAAGAACTGCTGCAATATATAAATAACAAATTCCCTATCTTCCCTAAATATTTTACTTTTTGTATTTTTATGACTTTAAAAAAATGAAGGATTTACATAATGTGTTCTTCTTACCATGAATTTATATGTATATATTAGTTGTAAAAGCTGAGAAATTCAGTTCCCACTTTCTCTGCTCTGCACTGGTGCACTTGCCTTGCCTCTCAGGCTGTGGTTTGATCTTATTTATATCAGTGTATGTCAGTAAAATCAAAGAGTGTACATAGGTGTGAAAACAGTCTGAGATCAGAATCAAGGCTTCTACTTTGACCAGGAATTTGAGAGTGAGTACATACAGTACTATATTTTCATTTCATTCATCTAAATATTTCTTTATAAAGTGAAAGAGGTTTCACACCCCGAAGCTAATTTAATAAGGTAAACCTAGGATATTCAGCACCTGGGGGAAACTCCATTCTTATGTCAGCTAATTTTGTCTAGGTCAGCAAATGGAGGTCAAATTAGCGCTTCATGAAATATGTATAACAAACGCTCCAACCACTGGAGACTTAACTAGTTTAAGATGGACAGGTGTGTCAAAAGGACTTGTGAACTTGTAAACTTCTCAAGTGAACTAAGTCAGTTTTGAGCAAACCTTGGCAAATATATGGTGTTTCATCAAAAGCATGTGAAACTTGGTGGTTTTCAGTGTATTCTACTTTGAGGTTTGCAGCTGAACCCAAACTGAAAAGCAAAACTCAAGTCTGATTGCATGCAGATCAAAACTAAAGGAAATTCTTGCATGAACCCTGCAAAGCAAAAGCTAAAATATGTACTGCTCTAATTTCAAGAGAGATCACAGTATCTGAAAGATTTAGGAATACTGGGATGAATAAATGATACAATTCCTGCCTTTTTATAAATGACTGTTACTATTATTTTAACATAGAGGAATGTGAATTGTCCCCTTCCTTTTGTTCTTCAAATGTTTGCCATTGATATATTGACAATTCAGACACTTTTAAAGTGATGGACTTGAATAGTAAAGAGGAGTCTGTAGTAATCTGTTTTCCTAGAGAATCTTTAGGCCTCCTTAAGCCATCTGTTAAACAGCTGCTGAACATGCACAAGCATCCATATGAAATGTTTATTAAAGGCATCAGTCAGCATGACCATGAACCACTTTCCAAAAATCAGGCAATATTGTTCTCATTAAGGTAAGACTGAGCACTCGTAACTCCATGTGAAGTCAGTGGGAGCTACAGATGCTCAGCCTCTCAGAAATTCAAGACATTACTTTTGAGTTGTCTGAAAATCCCATGGTTTAGTACGTATTTCAAACACCAGGCCTATAATCCATTCATGTAAAATGACACTATTATAGCATAGTACAAAAAAGCATCACACCTTAGTGACTTGTTTTTTGTTCCCTTACTTGGGGCCAGTCCTGCAAATATTTAAGCGTGTGGGCGACACTTTGCCTGCTGTTGATGCTACTAAAACCAATTCAGGACCTTAGGGCGCAGTTCTTCTCCTATTAATATAAATGGCACAGCTCCCACTGACTTCAGTGGAAGTACAATTAGGATCTTTAATGGCTGAGCAAACTCTTCCAGCGTTTTCTAGTGTATATGAAAAAACAGGTCTAAGAGATGCAACCAGTCTGCCTATTGTGGGACATAATTGTAGTTTTATGGACTTGTCTCAAACTCAAGAAAAGTCAATACCAGCTGCAGCAACTTCAGATATTTTCTGAGCTGGTACATTTTAATAGAGTCTAGCCTTTGACTTATATTATTAATTTATAAAAAATGGATTTCTCTAGAGTTAGAGTAGCTTGTCACCTATGTTATTTTGTAAAAATACCTTTTTCAGGCAAAGATACCTGTGTTTTTAGATGTTCTTTTAAAGCTATGTTTTCTCAGAGATTTTGTCCTCAAGCAACTGATCTCTGAGCATTTTGCAAGAAGGCAAAGTGAATATAATGCCAAATAAAATGGGGAAGTCTATTATTTCTGTATATTTTGGCTTCATAAAAGAAAATGTAGATCAATCTTTTATTGATCTAACTCCAGTATGTTATTGATTTAATAGGCTGGGTCTGTTCAATTAAATAAAATATGTACAGTATTTTGGCAGTTTTAAAATAAAAAACGACATACCCAATAGAACTTTTCTTCTTGATGTTGTAGACCTGGGTCCTATAAAGAGACCTTTGTGGGATGTACTCTTTTAGAAAAACAGGTTTCAACTCCATATGGAAAGTAGTTTGTGTGTATTGTGCAGTAAATGCTTCTTAAATATGATATGCCCTACTCCTGGAAAGCAAACCATGTGAATGGATTCCTGAGCCTGTACAGAATACAGCTGAAGTCAGTAGTGTCAGAGGCCTGACCACCATCTCTGGTGTCCTGTGGATTTTAATGACCAGAACCATGTCTATAGCTATTTTGCTAACACTTATAAATTAAATCTATTTTTTAAACTGTGACTTTTATTTTGCATTTGTGAGAGCTATAGCTAAGCAAACCAACCTTGAAACCCATGTTTTAAAAATAGAAGAGAGAAATGGTCAAAATAGTGTCACCCAGGTTTCATGGAATGCGCTTTATGGTCAACTTTAATAAATTCTTAGAAAAAGGGCTTTGAAATAGAAATCTGGTGTCACTCTGGGCCAAATTTTGTACTTATTGTAGGTGTTAGAGTTACAGAAAGTACAGCCCTGGACCAAATTTTGCTTACTGGCCATAACCATGTGAAGATCTCTTGTCACAGTTACATTTTATAAGCCCCTTTTGCTATTAGATTCTCAGAAGCATTTTTTTAAGCCCTGATGGAATCCTTCTGCCTCAGTAAGTGTCCACACAGGCTCAAGGGTTTCTGTTACTGTAACCAATTACAGGATTTTAATCTAAATGTGTATTTACTGATAATATATATACAATTTATTAGAAACACATGGATTCAGGCACTGACCCTGCGATATGATGCATTTTCAGAGACTGCTCGTATACAGAACTCCATTGACTTCAGAGGGGTCTATGCACAGGTGTAGACGTCTATTCCTATGAATCACCTTGCAAGATCAAGGCCTTATTTAGAAATCCTGTGAGGATCACCCCATCAAGGGTGACAATTGGCATAGTATGAGATGGCATTCATGATAAAATAGGACATCTTGGAATTAAATTATTAATTTTAGAAACAAATACTTGCCTTTTTTAGAATCAGAGCTAGTATTTATATAAGGTCCTTTTTTGTTTTGCTTTGAAAAGTTGTCTTGCCTACTGCATGCAACACAATTGTGTTTGTGTTCCTCTATGATTTCGTTCGGTACTTAAATCTGTTCATTTATTGCACAAAGTTATTTTGTTAGTAGCTATGTTAATGCCTATATTTATTTGTAAAGGAATGTCTTTTCACATTTTTCCCAGCAATCTGTAAATAAGATTATTTTTATGCACTTGACACCCAAGTATTATTTTGTCCTTTGTTGTCTTTGTCTTTTTAATTGTCACACGTTAAAAAGATTTTGAGGCAATTTTTGTGGGAGTGATCAAATGATTTTTCTAGGGACCTCTTATATATGTATCCCTGTTTAGTTGCTTTCTTATTAAACTTTGCTATATTATTTCTCTTACTCAAGAGTGTGGTTATGATGTAACTGCTTGCAACCATATTTAAAACACATCTCTTCTCATATTCACTCCACAATTCCCTCCTATATTATCAAAGTACTATGGTGATCACTCTTCATCCAAAGAGATCCCAAAACATGTTACAAAACTTGTGGCAATCCTGCAAGGAGAATCATGTGAACAGACTCCTGCACCCAGACAGAGAATTCCAGCAGTAGGGTTCTATGCCAGCGCAGAGGTCTGTTCACAAGGAGCTCCTTATACAAAGCCTTTTGACAGGCTCCTGCAATTTCAGTATCCCAAGATGTTGATACAGTACATAATATTGTTTCCTTGAAACTATTAATTTATCAATATTGCTTCCTGTAGCACTAGGTATTTGAGTAAAGATATCCCCCATCCAAGAACACAGGCCTAATGCTACTCAGGTTAATCTGGCAACAACATAGCCTGAAGAGTTTTGTTGGACTATTACCCAGCATTTCATTTTTTAAATAAATCCAAATGCCTTGTATTTTAGGTTCAATTTGTGCTATAGAAATTGGTAAAGAGAAGTGCTTTGTTACCCACTTTTTCAGCTGTCAGAGATGCAAATATAATTTACTCAACATTAACTGCATATATGTGAAGTTAGTAGTTACATGATGGACTGACAAATAACATTTGCGTAAACCCAACCTGTGCAAACTTTTAATTGAATATAAAGTTAAGTATTTAAAAGAGATTTATTTTCATACTTGTATAGCGAGCAGATTCAGTGAACTCGGTTTTATGTGCCAAGCTTAATTCCAGACTGTATGATAAAAAAGTGTTCAATAAAATAAACAAGTCCTATAGTGTGAAACAATTGTTTTGTAACATTGATTTTATTCTGTTTACATATGACAGCTAGAACAATGGTGTTTGTACTAGTTATTTCACCTCAAAACTACAGATCATTCCACCCACTGTGTAACTTTCTACATATATTCAGAAAGAACCACATGTTGTCTATTGTGTATTGCGGTACAATAAAGTGTATTATAATGGAAATTCAGTGTGTTTTATTTTTTCCAGTTTGCCTCTAAAATGCAAATATTTTATGTAATGAAATGCAATAAAAGTGAGTAATTTTATTTACCCAAAGCTAACCGAATAGCAGACTCTGGACAGCAGTGCTCTAACAGCTAGTATCCCAGCTAGAGCTGGGTTAATTTTTTCAGATTAATATATTATTTACCTAAAATGCAATTTTGTTGACCTGAAACTATTCCTGAGCTTATGTTGAATTTGTTGAATATTTTCAGCCACAACATTCTTCAGGCTAGATCCACAAGGGGCCTTAAGCACCATTCACAAAGAGCTCCTGTCACCTCCCAGTGGCATTAAGGGCACTTATCTAGGAGGTGGCAGAATCCAGTCGGAATCCCTGCTTTACTACAGAAAATTGAACTTGGATCTTCTGCAGCTAAGGAGTGACATACCCACCAGGTTATAGAGTGAGTACTAGGGCAGGAGAGAGAGAGTGTGCAGAGGGGGCGCTCAGTCTTTCATGATGAAGCTATCAGATTGGTGTAACATGATGTATCCTTTACAAATCCATGCTTGCTGTTTCCTATCAACTTATTGTCTTAAGGATGTTTGCGGATTAATTACTTTCTCATCTTCCCCAGCACAGAAGTTAAATTGACTAGTCTGTAATTTCGTGGATTGTTCTTATTTCTCTTTTTATAGATGGGCACTGTATTTGCCCTTTTCCAGTCTTATGGAATCTTTCCTGACTACCATTATTTTTCAAATATGATAGCTAAAGGCTCAGATACTTCCTCTATCAGTGACTTGAAGACATCTAACTTTTATAAGTAATTTTTAACATACTTCTAAACCTACCCCATTTCCACTAGCATTTGCTATGTTAGGCATCCCGACACCTTTATTAGAAAGCCATTTCTGAAACAAGTCATTAATAACCTCTGCCATTTCCAAGTTTCCTGTTATTGTTTCTCCCTCTTCACTAAGCAGTGGGCCTACCTTGTCCTTGGTCTTCCTCTTGCTTCTAATTTATTTGTAGAATGTCTTCTTGTTACCCTTTGTCTCTAGCTAAATTGAGCTTGTTTTGTGCTTTTGCTCATTTTTCTTGCCCCTGCATTCCTGTGTTTGCTCATATTCATCCTTTGTAATTTGACCTAGTTTCCACTTTTTACACAATTCCTTTTGGTTTTTAGATCATGTAAGATCTCCTGGTTAAGCCAACGTGGCCTCTTGCCCAACTTCTTATCTTTCCTACAACGTGGCATAGTTTGCTTTTGTGCCCTTAATAATGTCCATTTGAAAAACTGCCAACTCTTTTCCTCTTAGGGTACATCTAGAGTACAGAACTTTTCCGGGATAACCAGAGGTATCCTGGAAAAGCTCTGCAGTGTCCAAGGAATCCATCTGGTTTTCTGAAAAAAAGTCAGAGAAGTGGATGTGTTTTGTCAGCATCCCTTCTTCCTCGTGAAACGAGGCTTACAGGGATGTTCCAACGGAGGGTTTTTTCCAACATTTGGTCCGATGTATACGGGCCAAATGTTGGAAAAGCTTCTTTCAGAAGAAAAGCAGAAAAAGATAAGCAAATTGCAAGGTTCGCAATTTGCGTATATTTTTCCGACTTTTCTTTATGGTATAGACATAGCTCCAGTCCTGCTTCCGATAGGACCTTACCTACCAGCTCTCTGAGTTTACTAAAATCTGTCTTCCTGAAATCTACTGTCTCTATTTTGCTGTTCTCCCTTCTATCATTTCTTAGAATCATGAACTCTTATTTTATAAACTTAAAAAACAACAACATAGTCTGGTAGCACTCTAAAGACTAACAAAATATGTATCAAGAGCTTTCGTGGGCACAGCCCACTTCTTCAGATGATCAGAGTTTTGGATGTCCAGAACTAAAATAAATAGGGGAAAAGGGAGTGGGGGGAGGAAACAAGAAGAGGCAGTGTCTATAACATCAAACAGAAAGCTGAGCTGGAATGTAACCCAAGCTGCCTTCCGCTTACAAATATTCACCCAGTTTCTTCCTGTTTGTTAAAATCAAATCTAGAACACCTTCCTTCCAAAAGTTCTCTCAGCCTTTGGAAACAAATTGTCTCCAATGCAGTCCAAGAACTTATTGGATAAACTGTGTTAGTTTCCCAACGTATGTCTGGATAGTTGAAGTTCCCCATCGCCACCAAATCCTTTGTGCTTTGGATAAGAAAATAAGAACGGCCATCCTGGATCAACCAAAGGTCCATCCAGCCCAGTATCCTGTCTGCTGACAGTGGCCAATGCCAAGTGTCCCAGAGGGAGTGAAACGTATAATCAATCTTTTGTTAGTTTAAAAAAAAAAAAAAAACCTCATCCACCTCTTCTACCTGGTCAGATGGTCTGTAGTAGACCCCTAGCATCACATCACCCTTGGGTTTTACCCCTTGTAACTTAGGAGACTTGGTGAGAATCTCTGGGTTATGTCCCGCTCAGTCCAAGTGTATTCATTTTTAATATACAGGCAGTCCCCAACTTACGCGGATCCGACTTACGTCGGATCCGCACTTACGAACGGGGCTTTCTCGCCCCGGAGGTCGGGGCGAGAAAGCCCAGTTCGTAAGCTGCTCCGGTGCCCCTGGTCTGCTGGAGACGGTCTCCAGCAGACCAGGGGCACCGGGCGGGTTCCCGCGCTTCTGAGGCTTTGCCAGAGCAAAGCCTCAGAGGCGCGGGGAACGGCTGCGGCTTCAGTCTGGGTGCCTGTGGTCTGCTGGGGACCGTCCCCAGCAGACCACAGGCACCGGGACTGAAGCCGCAGCCGCGGCGGGGTCCCTCGCCTCAGAGGCGCGGCACCCCGCTGCCGCTGCCGCTCTGCTCCCCGTGTCCCTGGTCTGCTGGGGGGGGCGCAGCTAGTGTGCTTCCCCCCCCCCCCCAGCAGACCAGGCTTTTGTTTTGGACTCGGGGGCAGAGCAGCTGGGGTGCTGCCGATTGGTCCTGCAGCACCCGCTCTGGGCACTACTGGACCAACCCGGCAGCACCCCAGCTGCTCTGCCCCAGGCGTCCCCAAGTCAGCTTTTGCTGAAACTGACCAGCGCTGACTACAGGAAGCCCCAGGCAGAGTTGCTCTGCCCTGGGCTTCCTGGAATCAGCTGCTGATCAGTTTCAGCAGTGTCTGAATCTGGATGCCAGTTCCGACTTACATACAGATTCAACTTAAGAACAAACCTACAGTCCCTATCTTGTACGTAACCCGGGGACTGCCTGTGTAAGGCAACACCTCCTCCCTTTTTTCCCTGCCTTTCATTCCTGAGCAAGCTGTACCCTTTTATACCAATATTCAAATCATCTGTATTTTAGCCCACCAGGTCTCATACTTCTTGCATTTGTATATAGGTATCTAATATACTGATTTGATTTTGCTCCCAGTTCTGCCTTATTCCTCCTTTATCTTTGCTATTATAGCCCATGCTCCCTCCCATTTCTGACCTATCTCCCCATGTTTTTCACTTACCTGTGGGCTTTGGTCAACTGCCCTTGTCAGACTAGTGTAAAGCCCTCCTCACTAAATTAGCCATTGTGCATTCAAATACTCTCTTTCCCTTCCTCTAAAGTGGAAGGGGGGACTTGGGCTGGTGAGGCACAGGTTCAGGAGCTGTTGAACTGTATTATAGGCTTTCAGCCTTGGGCTGGAGTCCAAACCCTAGCACTGTGTGGGCTGGTAGGGTCCCAGCATCTGACCAGCTGCCTGAGCCCAAACGTCTACATGCAATTAAACAGCCCCTTAGCTTGAGGTAGCTGTGTAACTGCCACCAGCCGGATTTGAACCTAGGATCTCTGAAGCGGAGTATAGGAGCCTCTACCCTCTGAGCTAAAACCTAGCTGGCTCCTAGCCAATGCTGTAGAGGTCTCTTGGTCTTAATTGTTGCTGTAGTCTAGGTACCACTTGCGTTGCTCAGTAACCACACTAGGGCAATGTCTACACTCGCAGCTTCTTGCACGAGTAATATGCAAATCAGGCTAAGCATGGAATATTGCCGATCCTCATTTGCATACCTCATGAGCCACCTAATGAGCCACCATTTTTTTCAGAAGAGGCTCTTGCGCAAGAAGGAACATCTACACTGCTCCTTCTTGCACAAGAAAAACCCTCTTGCGCAATGCCGTTCTTCCTGCCAAGTAATAGGTGTAATGGCATTGCGCAAGTGGGTTTTTCTTGTGCAAGAAGGGGCAGTGTAGATGCTCCTTCTTGCGCAAGAGCCTCTTCTGAAAAAAATGGTGGCTTAGCCTTATTTGCATATTACTCGCACAAGAAGCCGCGAGTGTAAACATAGCCTAGGTGTGTGGGTTACAGCTGCATACAGGCCTGTTGAAGGCAGCAGGAGATAAGGGGGGCAGCTGCTGTCAGAGCCCCAAGCAAAGTGCTCTAGGCAGCTCCAAGGGCTGTGGAGAGGGTGAGGCATGGTCTGGGCTGTGTGGAGTGCTATCTGGCACCAGCCCTGCCCTTTGCACCTGAGACCCCCTGCCCCTCCTGGGCATGCAGAGCCACCTCTTTGCTCCCCCACTTTGCTCAGGGGCCTGGCAGTTCTGTTTGCTCTCCTGGCTGCAGGGGCCTCTGGTGGGAGTCTAACTGCAGTGTACCCTTAGGCGCTAAGGCTCTGTGGCTTCTCAGTAGACAAAAAGCTCTGGGAGCTGCCGCTCCTACCCTTGTGGGCTTCAGTCCCAGATTTGTAGCTCACTCAGTGAGCCCAGAACTACTTCAAAACAGTTTAAACAAAACCTTTGAAATTCTAGTTCTGTAGCAAATGTTTACATTTTAAATTTGGTTATAGAATACTCATTATTAGTTTCCTGCTCTAGGCTCAAAGAAAAACTTTCACCCTCACAGCATGACCCTGCCACATGCCTTAGATAACGTGACCTCAGTCTTTGCAGTAACGCAGGTAGTGCACATATTAAACTTAGGTAATTATTTATAGTTTCATAGGTGCTCACTTTCTTTATGAGAGCAAATACAGATGGCATATCACTTGGACTAGCTGATTCCCTAATGCCTTGATCCTCCACATATGTGTCAGTAGCAATACAACTGTGTTCAGTCCTGTTGAGTTCAGTGCAGTGCTCACATACCTAAATTTACTCTCATGGGTAAGAGAAGTGTAAGATTAGCCAATGCCACAGAGTGGTGATAGGAAATAGTGTAAAAGGAGGACTATGACTGTGTTGACACCAGGTATTAGAAAATCTTTAAGGTGAAATGGTCAGCTTTTTAATGTTGTTCATTGTATAATAACCTGGAATATTACACATACTGATTACTCACTAGCTGCAAAATGTGGAATTTTCAGGAAGTATGCTCCTTAAAGCAAAATAAGCAAACTTTTGGCAACCTACTACAAAATCTTTTAGGTTTTTAAATTTGCACCCACTTTCACTTGGTGAACTACCATCAGCTTGCTCTGAAAGTTTTTATATGCCTGATAACAGTGCTATGCTGAGCACCATCTACACCTATTCCTTGTAGGTTAGCATTGCAAATTTTCTCCAGCTTTGCTCTGCTATGCCCTGGGATAGTAAGAATGGGTTACAGAGAGGAATAAGAGTGACTGGCAATGCACATTAGACTTGTTTCCTAGGCTTGGAGCCAAATTATGCCCCAGGATACAATGTACAATGCAATGACCTTGGGAATTTAAGCAAGAGATGCTTAAATTGGCTCTCTCACCTATACTACCCTCCAGCCACATTCTGTTCTCGTGCATGTAAAACAATGGGAACAATATGCTTAGGGTTATAACTAGAATCACTTGGGGGAAAGGGAGCAAAGACAGAGGGCTATCTATTTAATGGAGGAATAGATTAATCTTATTCTCCCTACTTCCAGAACTAAGGAGAAAAGTTAAAAACAGCAGATTTAATATTTCCTTTAATATCCTTCTTTACTTTTAGACATCTTTCTCCCTTCCTATAATCCAGTCTACCTTGGCTTTAAAACTATAAGAACTATACAATGAAAATCCCCCCCCCCCCCCATACCAAAAATGTTTAGTTTCTGTTCCTCTTGGGATAATGTAAATTGGCTTACACACCATTTTGGGGATGATATTTTAACAACAGTTAATATTCAATAACCGATATAGTTATCATGCAATTGGAGCAAATGCTACTGTCTTAAATAAGGAATTGTGTCATGTTAATGATTTTAAAGCCTATTCAGTTTTCTGGTTCATAATCTATTAGTTATATGAAAAAAATCCAAGAGCATAGGGAGTCTAATTATCTTCATTCCACAAAGTGCTAAATTGTGCTGGAAGCATGAGATGCAAGGCTCAGAAACAACAACCCCAAAATGAAATAGGGCTACAGTCCCTCTGCACAGATCCAAGTCCCCAGTTCAATTCACCCAAAAGGCTCTCAGTGTAGTATTTTTGTATATTTGATATTAATTTAATTGTCCCTTGAGATAACCTGCAGGGTCCTTTTTCACTGGCTTAATTTTAAACAAAAAAGAAGGAAGCAGTTCTATTCTTGACACCATCACTGAATGAACTTTGACAAATCTATATACCCTGGAGTCTAACTTTTCCCTTCTGTAACACCCGGACAGCAATAGCTACTACCTGTAGGAAAGTGCTTTTATATTCCAAGATAAAAAGTCCCTCTTTCTGTGGAAAGTTGTACCGTGTATCTACCCATCTTCTTCTAGAAACAGTGGCAGCCCCAACTGGGCATATACAGCAGGAAATGTTGACTTGCCCTTTAAAAATAGGCATAATCAATCAGTAGGTTTCCTTTTGCACTTGGCTGCTTCTGGATGCAGTTACCCACCAGCTTTGCTGTATTTTTCCTTACAAGGTAATTGCTTCCTTGTAAATGAGGGTGTTTCTTTTAAAAAATACAAAAAGAAAGAAAGAATATTATTTTGGTCAAGGTGGAGTTTTTGCTACTTCCAGAGTCCCTCCACCTTGTACACTATTTCAGTAAGGAGGAGCAACAGAAAACCTAAAGCTGCTAAATTGCATGGCTGTAACAATGCCTATGGCATTCCCTTTGCTACTAGAAGCCCTGCTCCCAGCTGATGTCTCAACAGGCTAACTTCTGCTATCTTCTGGTAAGTAGCTTCTATTTCCTTGTATAGCCCTTGTGGGAGCATTTGACTCTATCACAGATATATCTCCTTAGGGATCTTTGTTGGAGATACCAGATAGAAAGTTATGACTTGTATGGAGGAATTGATGGGAAGAGGCCATTTTATCTAAAGCTGTTTGAACTGAGTAGCTGGTAGAGGTTGTGTTTTGGTCTGGCTTTTAATTTAATTAAAGATGTTCACCCAGTTTCAATATACTGTCTATTCCAATCTAAAACAATCTATAATAAGTTGATAAATTAAACACATCAGGCATGCCATGGAGAGGATGTTTACAAGTCACCTTAACTATACCTTATAGCAGTGTTTCTCAAACTGTGCTCCATGGAGCCCCAGGGCTTCATGAGACATCTCCAGGGGCTCCATGAGGTTGACAAACTGGAAACATTGATAGGTACAACACATACAATCAGTGCACTGCTGGGACCCCACATACATTTTTATGTATGTAAAGGGCTCCAGAGCCCAAAATGTTTGAGAACCGCTGCCTTACAGTGTCTTCTCAAAACCAAACCTAGCAGGGCAGAGGGTGGCCATGTTTACAAATGCTTGTACTAGGGATGTATAATAAAGAGATAATGGTGAACTAAGTCCTTCAAAACAGTTGTATTTAAAGTGGTAGGTGCTTTCAGAAATGTTACCATTTGTGCTTACTCTCAATTTTAGCCTCAATTTTAAACACAAAGCCAGTGTTTTGACCCTAATAAGAGTATTAGTGCTAAGCTTCTCCCTAGTCAGAGTCATATCCTGGAGACAACCTACATTTAAATTAACCGAAGCCTAAACATAATCCTTGCTAGAACAGTAACCCTTTTCACCCTCAGCCTAATCCAGCATGGAACCAAAAAGATGACTGAGAAATCGGTGACAGACTGCTATTGTTAAGCAACCTCTAGTTGTCAGATGCTACAGCATATATACTCAGTAGGATATTGCTCCTCCTTTATTAGAAAGCCATCTCTGTTAAGCAACCACTGTCAAAGCTCTTAGAGTGCTTGTTTAAGAGATGTAAGTTTAATGGAGAAGCGTGTATTCTACCCAAAAATCCATTCAGAGATATCCTGAGACAAGAAGTGTAGAGCAGGAAGTGAAACAATAAACACTAGCTGATATCTTTTTTCAAAAAGAGGGAGATTAGGAGTATTCTTGTCAACTTTTCCTCATTTATAAGCAGTTTGTAGTCCAAAGCTATAGGAAAGTTCTTGCTGAACACATATGCTGTGTCTACATTTGTGATGCAATCTTACGCAAAAGCAAAAGCGTTCTACGCTGGCTGCGAGTTCTTGCACTGACGTCCTAATGTGTGAAATGAGTGCTTCTTGCGCAAGAACTATGATGCTCCCGCTCAGGAATAAGCCCTCTTGCACAACTGTTCATGCGCAAGAGGCCAGTGTAGACAGGCAACATGAATTTCTTGCGCAAGAAAGCCCTATGGCTAAAATGGCCATCAGAGCCTTCTTGTACAAGAGACCATCTACACTGGCATGGATGCTCTTGCACAAAAGCACATCTCTTGCACAGAGGCACATGTAGATGCTCTCTTGCACAAATACTTTAATGCAAGAACTCTTGTGTTAAAGAGTATTTGCGCAAGATTATGCCAATGTAGACGTAGCCATAGGCTATATCTACACAGCAGCATTATTTTGGAATAACTGACATTATTCCAAAATAACAAAGAGCATGTCTATCCCACAAGCCTTTATTCTGAAATAATGTCGAGCTGGAGGACTTCTTACTCTGACTCTTGTAACCCTCATTTCACAAGGTGTAAGAGAAGTCGAAGGAAGAGTGTTCTTTCTTAGGTTTCCTGCAGTGTAGACAGTGCCAAAAGCCAAAATAAGCTATTTCAACTTAAGCTATGCTGAAATTGCATAGCTTATTCTGACTTCAGCTCTGCTGTGTAGATGTACCCATAATGGCTACTGCATGTACCCATAATGGCTACTGCATTTGCCCATTTAGTACTATTTTACTGTAAAATGCTTTAGGTGCCTATAGAAAAGCTGCTACAAAAAAATTCACATTCTGATCCATAATTACTTGGGAATATGAATCACCATTTGAGTACAAAAATGCCTCAAGATAATCCTCTCCAGAGGTTGGCATGGCTGATTGAAGCTACAAGGTGGTCCTAAGAAATAAATAGTCTTCCGAAAGACTTCATGGATCATTTGAGCTCTATAGTTCTTCCAGAATAAATGTGCTGCTTAAAGAGGAACAAGAATAATTTGAACAGTGAAGTGCTTTGATGGGCATGAAATCGGTCCTTCTTAAAAAGAGGAATGCACGTGGATAATTTGGGGAGGGGAATGTAAAATGGTGACAGAATTTTTTTTCTGCCCTTTTAAAAATGATGCAAGTCTTTCTTTATGTATTTACTACTGACTCCTGGGGGGGCTTATTGTAACCTGTCTATACCAGCTTCCCAGAGACCATGATGACAAAGCTTTTAAGAGGTTCAGTAGGGAGTGTAACATTTTCAGTGTATGGAATAAACAGATGGTGTTGCATGTAAAATGTTTTTGGAAATTAGCTTTGGAGAGTAAAGACTAACTAATAGAGCAGGGGTGGGCAAGAGAGACTCCATGGGCCAAATCCAGCCCGCCAAGCGGGTTGATGCAGCCTGCAGTCACTCTGCCACTTCCCTGCCCCCAGGCCAATGAGACATGGGGACGGGGGGGAGCGCACAATGTCTCCTCCCCCCACCATGGGCGCACAGCACCAGAGGGAACCACCAGCTGTTCAGAACAGCTGGCGTTTCACCCTAGGCACTGCACACCCCTTGCAGGCACAAAGACACGTGCTCCCTCACCTCCAGGCCAATCAGGGTCTGTGGGCAGGGGAGCACAGGAAGTATCCTGGCCCTGCCCCTTCTGCCCGAGGCCTTGCCCCTTTTGGGGCAGCCTGGGGTAACTTCAGAAAAGTTTTAACCCAGGGCTATTGAACTATGGAAGCCCCAGGAGCCACAATGATACTCATAGTACATGCCGAGGGCCGCAACTTAAGTGTGGTTGCATATACATGCTAATATATATGCAAGTAGCTTCTTTCACACAATGCCTCCTCCCAGGGAGCTAGAAATGCCAATGCTCTGTGCCCATTTGTTCCAGCCAGCTCGTCCGCTTGCGTCTTTCAGTGCTCACCCCGCCTGGGAGATGCCTCGCCATTGTGGAGCATGTTCCCAGTGGAGGCCATGTTCACAGGATCCCACCCACGGGCTGTGTTTTGAGCCACGCATAAACCCAAACTATACCGCAGGCTGAAAACAAATAGGCTGCGGGCCGCATGCGGCCCATGAGCTGTATGTTAAGTAGCCCTGTTTCAACCTATTGCTTATATTAGTGTGCGTTTAAATCTAATAAATAGTGGTTTTAGATAAGAGCGTGATTTCTTATATCAATCGTTCATCAACTGGAAGTGCTGTGTTATATTCATTTATTTCTGATGCGGCCTGGAGTGAAACAGGGAAGTTACCAGTGCTTTGGGTTCTGAAAACCCTGGGTAACACTCCCTGCCAGAGTGGAGCAGTTATCCTATACTCCATCCCTCTCATCACTAGCCTGTCTCCTTTATTGCTCATCTCTCACCCAGTCCAACTCTCTGACTGGGAAACACGAAGGGAACAGACTAAGCTGAGTGTTGAGAGGATGATGGACCTCCTAACTCAAGGGGTCTGAGGCATCCTGGCCCTGACTCGTGTAACCACATCACGTCTAGGCTGTGCTGTATCCTGGAGAAGCAATAAACCCAGAGTCTGTTCTTGCTGCTGTGGGGGTGCAGGATCGGGGGAGGGGTGGTCCCTGACATGCCGCCACCCCTCCCTTTTGCTACACAGCGCTTTTTTATGCAAAAACCTCTTCTGCAAAAAAGGATCAGAAGAGAAAATGCAAATGAGAGCACAATATATGCCAATGAGTGCTCCATTTGCATTTCCTCGTACCAAAAAAGCGTGTCGTGTAGCTGTAACCTTAGATAAATAAAGTGTTGTAGGCTCGCCAGTGGTTTACTCAGGAAGCCCATAACCCAGCTTTGAAAACCAATGATTCAAAATATCAGGCCCAATTGGATTCCCACTGAAACCAGTGGAAATGTTGCACATGAAGAATTTTCAGGAGTAAGGCAACAGTCTTACATTTAAACTAATTTATATATAAACCTTTTATTAAAGTATCTGATACTAAGAGCCTTATCAATGCCTCAATGTTGCACACTCTCGTATAACTGTTTGCATGATCAGTGCTTAAACCATTATTTTTTCTTCTTTGTAAATTATGGATATTAATTGTATTTTCATTAATACAAATACAGTAGTTACCAATTTATCCTGTCACTTTTTCCCTTTGTAAAATTCTATAAATGACATATTATCATGAGATTTGATATTTTCCTCACTTGAGTTTAACAAATCTGTACATATCTAACCAGTACTATAGCAGCTGTGATTTAGGAGTTTTTTATTTTTACAATCAAATCAAACCTCCAACCATATGGCTGTTCAGATCATGGAGTTGTTCAGCCTTTCGTAGCAACAATTTCAAATGATTTTCTATCATTGCAATTCAGACTACAAGTCAAATCTAACCTTGCAGCCTTTGTAATGGAAATAACCCTGCTGAGAGAATGATAGTTAGACATCTCTGAAGAGCTGATGGTATTTTTTTTAAATCTATAGACTATATTACAGGTTAGCTGGAACAGAGTCATTATATAGTTACACAACCATAAAGTAGTGATAATTTTTGTTAAGTTTGAATACTGAAGCATTCATCATTTGTTTATTCAAATCCATCATTTATTAAACTTCTTTCAGATTTTAGGGTTGGAATTTTTGTGGTTGTCTAACAAATACATAACTGTGTGAAAAACCTTGAAGAGCAAACACAGCATATAATTACTAGAACTCTGCAGCCACTAGAGGACAGCAACATCCCAGATAACAGTCTATTTTCAAACTATTTTAGTACCTCAGGTTAGACTGGTATGCAGAAACAATAATCATTAACAATATATGCAATCAAAAAGTGGGTTATTATAGTGGCAAGTTCATGCTGTGTTAGTTAAAATTCTGTCAGCATTTCCATTGTACATCCCCTTTTCCGAGGGGTTTATCACTCAGCTGTGAAAATTTGCTCTAGGCAAAATGTGACACACAAGATCTCACCCCTGGAGCAGATTTCTTTTTGCCATATTTTATTTCAGTCAGTTTGGCTCCTTTCAGTTACAATGTGCAAAGTAGTAGTTATTTTTAAGGTTGCAGATGCTTAGCCAACGTGTCTGTGTTGTTTTGTTTTTTTTATATTACAAAGATATGTTACTACAGTCCTGTTGTCCAGCAATTCAATGTGGTATTTGGAGGAAGGGTTAGAAAAATGGACTTGCTAACTCTTCTTTGATATAATTACACTATTAAAAAAGTTGGATAGCACTGGGATTTGACACCAGATTTTTGTATTTTGGAGTGGCTTATGAGTCAGAAAGCTCATTCCTTTAAAGGGTCCATTTACGTTCAGGTAGTGATAGGCTGAATTTTTGATGTCCTTAAACAACATTGGGTCTTGTCTATATTATAGTTTTTGGTTATACTGTTACTTGACTTCTTTGACTGGAAATTAATATAAATTAAATAACACAACTGTATATGCTAATGTGATCACTCCCCAGTCTTGCGAATGTTTGTTCTTTATCCCAGTGACAAAGGAATAGGGCAATGGGGGAAAAAATTGCAGCCGGAAAAAATATTTTTTCCCAGTAGATTTTACAAACCAGTTAAGGGTCTCTAGCTAATTGGCAATCCATAAACTCTAGACATTTGTTTTCCTAATAAATATGGCAGTGGGCTTGTTAATATGGTTCTTACTCAGGTGTTTCCCATAAGTCAACTTTTATTCACACATACAGTCACATCTTTCCTGATTGGGGTGCTGCTTTACTCCAAGGTAGTTAGCCCATTCTGGCTACATCTACACTGCAATGCTGTTTTGGAATTCTGGAGTATCCTGAAATAGCTGTCCCATGTCTTCAGAGCAAGCCTGTTATTTCAGGCTTGCTATTCCGACGTCCCTATAAATCTCATTCTACAAGGAGTAAGGGATGTTTTGGAATAGCACTTTAATTCAAAATTTGGCGCTGGGTAGATAGCAGCAAATGATGAAATAAGCTCTTTTGAAATAGCATCGAAATAAGATATGCAAAACGCATAGCTCAAATTGTGTATCTTATTTTGAGTTACGGTGCAGTGTAGACGCACCCTCTGAGATACAGGCTAAAGCAGTGGTTACCAACCAGTAGATGGGGATCTACCGGTAGATCTTGGAGCCTCTGACAGGTGATTCTGACTGGTTTGCCCAGGAAGCTATCAAGTGCTGGCACTTAATATGCCCCTCCACCCACTGTCATGCTGCTCCTGCCCTCTGCCTTGGAGCTGCCCCCCTGAAAACCTCCTGCTTGCTGTGCAGGGTGTGGGAAGAAGAGGCGGGGTGCTGATGTCAGGGTGCCCCTCCTTCCCCCACTTCTGTACCCATCTCCACACAGAGTGAAGGGAATGGGGGGAGTCTGGCAATGCAAATCTCTGTCACTCATACTGTGTGTGTCTCTCTCATTCTCACAAACACATACTATCCTTTACTCTTATCTCCTGACCCAACACATACGTGGGGGATTGATGTTACGTCTTTTACTGCTTGCCCCTGCAGCCCCTGAGCCTACGTCTAGACTACAAGCCTCTTTCAAAAGAGGCATTTTTGAAACAATCTTTTGAAAAAGCCTCTTTTGAAAGAGAGCGTCTAGACTGCAACCACTTCTTTTGAAAAAGAGATCCGCTTTTTCGAAAGAGAGCACCCAGGAAGTCTGTTTGCATTCCAGAATGCCTTTTTTCAAAAGAGCACTTTCGAAAAAAGGCATTCTTCCTCGTAAAATGAGGTTTACTGTGGTTGAAAAAACTGCCACGATCTTTTGATTTAATTTCGAAAGCATGTGGCAGCAATCTAGATGCAGGGGAAGTTTTTTCTACAAAAGGTCACTTTTTTTGAAAAAACACCGTAGTCTAGACACACGCAGGCTACGTCTACACTGGCCACAATTTCCGGAAAAGCCATGCAAATCAGGTAAGTCAGGATAGGGAAATCCGCGGGGGATTTAAATATCCCCCGCGGATTTAAATAAACATGTCTGCCGCTTTTTTTTCCTACTTCAAAGTAGGAGTAAGAGATCCTCTGGAAAAGGGTTTTATTCCGGAGGATCGCGCCAGTCTAGACGCTTTTTTTCCGGCTTTTCCCTAAGCCGGAAAAAAAAGCGGCGGACATGTTTATTTAAATCCGCGGGGGATATTTAAATCCCCCGCGGATTTCCCTATCCTGACTTACCTGATTTGCATGGCTTTTCCGGAAATTGTGGCCAGTGTAGACCTAGCCCCAGAGAGAGGCAGAGCACATGCTGTCCTTGCCTGTGGACACCACTCCTGCAGCTCCCATTGAGCAGTGATGGGGAACTGTAGCCAGTAGAAGCTGTGGGTTCAATGCCTGTGGAGGAGGGGCAGCACATGGAGCCATTGTTGCTTTCAGGAGTGATGCAGGGCAAGAGCAGGAGTAAGCCTGCCTTAACCCCACTGCTCCACCACCCGGAAGCCGTCTGAGTTAAACAATGCCTAGCCAGAGCCTGCTTCTTGAACCCTTATCCCAGCCCTAAACTTCTCCCTACACTCAACTTCCTGCCCCACACCTGAGTTCCCCTGCATCCAAACTCCTTCCCAGAGCTTGCCTCCTGAAATCCCTCGTGGACCTCAATCCCCTGCCCTGGCTAAGTCTGGAGCCCCTCCCACACTCCAAACCCCTTGGCCCTGACTAGAGCCTGCACCCCAATCCCCTACTTCATCCTGGTAAAAGTGAGTGAGACTGGGGAAGGAAGGGGGATGGAGTGAGCAGGAGGAGGCCTCAGAGAAAGGTTGGAGCGGGGCAGGGCCTCAGAGAAGGGGTGGGAAGGAAGTGGGGCAAAGGTATTTGGGTTTGAGGTAGATCTTAGATTGCACTTAAAATGAAAAAGTGATCTTGTGGGTAAAAAGGGTAGAGACCACTGAGCTAAAGCCTGAATAAGGCTTTCACTTGGGCTGGTAACATACCCTCACTCAAACACACCGAAACTATGAACTGTGGATGTAGGCTAAATCATGTGAGTACTGATAGCCCTTCAGTGCCTTCCCGCAGCACCTTCATTGTTCCCAGCTGGGACAAATTTTACCACAACTGACTGGGAAAGAATCATACAGCAGCTCAGCTTTACTGCAGTGCTGTGATTCCAGAAGCCAGTGACATGGAGAGGTGAGTGCAGGAGCAGTGTAGGCCCAGGCTCAACTTTTTCATTTTTGTGGGCATTGCTGTACTCAGCATTGTGAGCGCCTAGTGACTTGGATGACTAAATCCCATTTTCTAAAGTAACTTTGTCTCCTATTAAATTGCTTAAGTCATCACTGTGATCAAAACTCCCACTTGGCTGCCACCTATTTCTCTGGGTGCCTAAATATACTTGATACCTAAGTTTCTTCCTTTGAGCTTGTGCACTGCAGCCTCACACATACACATTTGGACACTTATCTCCACCTTCAGCTCTGCAGTGATTCATAAACTGGGAAAGATAGGCATGTGGGGACCCGCTCCAGTAAGCCTTCTGTGAGACTATTTTGGTATCCCCGTAACCCTTGGTTAAAGGATGTCAAAATTTGGCACTGTGTAAAGCAGTGGTTCTCAAACTTTTTGGACTCCAGAGCCCTTTACATGCGTTAAAATTTATGCGGAGCCCCAGTGGTCCACTGATTGTATGTGTTGTACCTATTGATGTTTCTGGTTTGTCAACCTCATGGAGCCCCTGGAGATGTCTCCCAGAGCCCTGGCTCCACGGAGTACAGTTTGAGAAACACTGGAATAGAGCTACCAAATTCCAAAATATTCTATTTTGAAATAGAATAGACTTAAGATACGCAATTTTTGTAGCGCAAATTGCATATCTTATTTTGAATTTAGGATGCCGTGTAGACGCACCCCGAGAAAGGCTGACCAGAAAATACTTGGTTATATAATGTTCTGTAATTATTCATTTTCCAGATTGCTTTGAAGGGCACTGGCTATTTTACTCACGTTCAGCTAATAGTGTTTTTTGTTGTTATAATAAGTCAGGAACTATAATTTCCCCTTTATTTGACCATATAAAAATAATAGTTCTACAAGCATTCAGGCACACCCACACAATATTTGTCTAGCTCTAACTCTTGAGTTGCTTTTGATTGTCTCAGACATCAGAATTAGTCATGGAAAATGCAATGTATGCATTAAGAGCTCTTTGCTTGCAAATGGTTTCTTCCTATTTATGTTTTTTCACCAAAATGAGTTGCTTAGGAGGCTTCAGAAAGCCATGTTCCTATGATTGTTTTTGTGTTGCTTCAGTGACTGCAGAGCATTTATCCATGTAATAGCATGGTCTTCTGCTTCACTGCTTATATAGTCCTTATGCTTCAATAACTTTGATAAGGATTCAGATGAAATGCTGCTTAGTATATTTTATTTATTTAAATGAATATTTATAGCAAACAAGAAAGCAAACATTTCTAAAAAACAATCAGTTTGACTTAAAAGGCTAATTAGGCTTTAACATAGATTAAATTATATGACTGTGAACAACTTGTTTATAATACATGTAAATGCCGTAATTTATTGTTCTGTATTTGAAATGTGAATTATTGGCAAATTTGGTATCTTCTAGTCTGTATAAGTAGTGCATTTCCAGAGCCTGATCTTGGAAGCCAATCCAGGCTGGCAGATCTCTGTGTCACTGCAACAAAGCTTCCTCATGGGAGGACTAGAGAATTAGAGGATGCTGGGATTACCAAAGTCTGTCTGTCTGCCTGAATAAGGTCACGGGATCAGGACCACAGTATCCTGCAGTCATTGCCCCAAACCAAAATTATTCAGGTTCAGGTGAACTGGCTTATAGAGTAGGCTGTGCAGGCAAATGAATAAAATGCCATAAGGTAAAAATTTAATTCACTAGCTGAATATAGTTTAAGATTGTGTATCACAGTTAACCCAATACTCATGCAACACTGAGTTAAATGCAAAGAACATTAGTGACTACCTTATTTTTACTTCCCATTTCCTCACAGCAAATCAAATATGCTGCAGCCCAATAAATTAGGGCTGTATTCTCTGTATTCTTATAGGTGGTTGAATGACTCAGAAAGTTGTAGCATAAGTAAGCCATTTGGGCTACCATTATAGTGATTTTAGTATTGTACCTAGTAGAATGGTTTAGCTAATTGTCAGACCAAGTGATGCATGCTTTCTCTCCTTTTATTACTTTAACCTTGAGATGTCAGGAAGATTAAATAGAGACTAAATCTCTATATTCCTCATGGGCCATTTCTGACATCACAGGTCTTGACTTTGGAGGAGTGTGCTCTTGTGGCTATATAAAGAATAGCTAAGCACATAGATTTGGCCCTTTTGTCTGAAAGGCAACATGGTTACATGTATAAGATCTGGGTCTACTGTGTTAGAGATCTGTATTCTGGTCCTGCTGTGCCAGCACTGACATTGTGAAGTGCATTAAATTATCACCAATGAAGGAAGACAAGTCTATAGACTATAACTCAGCATACCTTCCCGTAGACCTGAGGGTATTTTGGCAAGCAAGGTTGCTGGCTAGTTGAGACCACCTAATAAGGTTTGGGAACATGCATTCTAAGGCTGGATCATTCACAGGATTAAAGGACCAGTCTTCAACTTGTGTAATGATTGTCAGAAGCTGAGTCAAAACATATGTTACTGTCCCTTTGGCTGCCAAATTCCAAACCATGCAGGTGGTAGAACTTGTTAAAAATATTATGACGTTCAAAAAAGAGGATATTGGCAAATGTAGCTTTCCCTGAGCTCTTTGGGAGAAGACTGAACTTTGTGCTTTACCATTTGCAACAATATAGGCAGAGATCAAGCATGAAACTTTCCAAGTCTATCTTATTCCATAGGGCAATCTGGAAAATTTAAAGGGGACTGTTTGGGTGACTAATGGTGACGTAACAGCTTTCAAGTACCTAAAAGGGTGTTACAAGGAGGAGGGAGAAAAAGTATTCTTCTTAACCTCTGATGATGATAGGACAAGAGGCAATGGCCTTAAATTGCAGCAAGAAAGGTTTAGGTTGGACATTAGGCAATTTATTCCAGTGCTTAACATGACAGTTAGGATTTTTTTTTTCTAGAGAGGTTGTGGAATCTCCATCATTGGAGATTTTTAAGAGCAGGTTAGACAAACACTTGTCAGGTACAGTGTAGATAGTTCTTGGTCCTGTCATCTGAGCAGGGACTGGACTTGATGACCTTTCGAGATTCCTTCCAATTCTAGTATTCCATGATTCTATGAACTTAACTTAAAACTTGCCAAAGTTATAAGCACCAGAAAGCCAGGTTATAATGGGAAATGTTGTGTAATCTTAATTATCTGTGGAGCACATACTGAAGCAACCTTAAATAAGGTTCTTCCTGAGTATGTTGTTGGGTTTGTGTGTGTTATGTGTGTACTAAAATAATACTTTTATTAAAAATCCATACCTTGTATACATTTAAAATCAGTTATGTGTAATCATTTGTTTATAATCTTGCTCCATGACAATATCCAATAGAAATTATCTAACCTATCAGTCTGAGAGAAGCATTGATAGTGTTGCATGAAATTTTATATAGTACTCAATTAATTGAAATTTATCTTGGATGCAGGGACTGTTAGTGGGGCTGATTGATTAATAAAAGAATTATGATGATCAGCAATATATTGAATTGTGAGAGATGTCTAGTCAGTGTAAACAGTGAATGTAAAGTGGTGTAAAGTATCAAAGTATCATTAATGATCCGGTAGAAATAGATATTCACAACTCCTCCTATTTTATTGTGAACTATCAGGAAGGGCAGAGATATACTATGCAGATCTGGGGAGGTGAGAAGTAAGGACAGAAGAAAAAGATTCAAAGTCTAAGACACAACATAAAAAGAGTTCAAGCTAGAGAAAGAGATGGGTATTGAATTGGAGGATATATGGAGTACAGTAAACTTCCGATAATCTGGCACCTTTAGGACCCAGGCCGGATTATCAAATATGCCGGACTATAGGAAGGGGGGGCTATAAGGGGTCTGGGACAGAGCAGCTGAGGTGCTGCCGGGTTGGTCCTGCAGCGCCGGAGGGACGGTGCTATGGGAGCAACCCGGCAGCACCCCAGCTGCTCTGCCCCCGGCTTTCCTGAGTCAGCCGCTGGTCAGTTTCAGCAGCGGCTGAATTGGGAAAGCCGGGGGCAGAGCAGCTCCAATTGTCCGGCAGCCCGGAGCACTTCCGGGTTCCAGATGGTGCCGGACCATCAGGAGTGCCGGACCATTGGATGCCAGACCACTGGAGTTTTACTGTAGTAAGAACTAATACTGAAAGAGACCTAGAATAGATAGTGGTGGATAAATTGACCGTCACTTAACACAGTTGTATCATCAGAGCATGGAGCAAGAAAAGTATTATTCTGAACTAATTTATGTGAGGAAAGATTCAAACTACTAAAACTGTATAGCTTGGTTGAACAGTAAAGAAAAGTATACTACGAGTATTTGAAAGGTAAGAACATCAAAGAGGAAATATTTAGGTTTGTAAAGGGGCATAATTAAGAATGTTGGGATGTAATAAAAGAAAATTCTAAATGAATTTTAGGAAAATATCTCTTTGACAGGAATTTATTTGATCATGAAATAATCTCACAGTAAAAATGTGGGAGGCTAGTCCTTTCACACACTTAGAACTAGACTGGATAGAGCATTAGTAAATATACAGCAAATATAACACCGCAATGATGAAGAGATGGAATAAAGGAGCTAAAGGATCTTTCTAACTGGTACATGATGCAGTTTTTCAGTGCTAAAAGGCTCCAATTCTTTCCCACCCTCACATCCACAACCAAGTATATACAGAGGATCCTTTAGCCGTTCTGACCATTAAGCAAAGTATTTGTCTTTTACTGAAAAAAATATGGTTACACAAGCTAATCAAAGCATCGACTTACACAATATTTATTCAAAATATTATATTTAGGTAAAGATATAACCCCTTTGTTGGACCCTCCATAGTGTGGTATTTTTGTCATATGTGCTGAAATATGAAGAACATCTCACTTGTTTTTTTGATTAATAGATCTCTTAAATTGCAGAGCCTTAATGTGCATCTGTTTTCTTTCCCCCAGCATGGGATGGAAGACTTTTTTGTATCTGAGCTGGCTCTTATTTAAGCTAATATTAGGAAAGGAGGATGAAAATGGAAAGTGTCGTTAGAGTGCCACGTTCCTTCTGGAGCACTGTTTGCCTTGGCACATCTCTGAGGGCGGCTGAAAGAACAATTATGTATTGCAGCTGAGATAATCTTTTATTTCTGCTGCTTATCTGAGATCTGCTGGCAGAGCTCAGCGGATTTAACGCTTTGGCTCTATCTTAAGCATTGTTCTTTCTGCACATTTAAAATATGATAGCTTTGATCAGAGGTACCATATCTTTAAATCATAGGAATGTCATTTTCAACTTTCCGCAGTTTTGGGTCTGTCTTAAATAACAAAAAGCAAAAAATTTTAAAAAAGACTTGAAGAAAATAATTTACTTCATTCTCTTCATGTTCTGTTCCTTCTTATTGCTAGCTGTTTCTCTGAGAGTCTAGGTTACTATTTTTGTAATGAGAAACAATATGGAGCAGGAGCTAGCAATAGGTAACTTGCCAGTTCTTTGCAGCCTTTCAGCAAATGGTCTGGTAAATGGTTAATACCCCCTAATGCCGGTTATTATTATAGTGTGTAAAACAACAACAATAATTGGAAGGGACCTCGAGAAGTCATCAAGTCTAGTCCCCTGTACTCATGGCAGGACCAAACACCATCTAGACTACCCTTGACAGGTGTGTGTCTAACCAGCTCTTAAAATCTCCAATGATGGAGACTCCGCAGTCTCTGTAGGGAATTTATTCCATTGCCTAATCACCCTGACAAGAAGTTTTTCTTAATGTCCAACCTAAACCTCCCATGCTGCAATTGTGTCTTGTACTGCCATCAAAGGATAAGGATAATAATTTTTCTCCCTCTTCTCATGACAAGCTTTTAGGTACTTGAAAGCTGTTATCATGTCCCCCTCAGTCTTCTCTTTTCTAGACTAAACAAACCCAATTCTTTCCATCTTCCCCCATCTTCCTTGTTTTCTAGACCTTTAATAATTATTGTTGCTGTTCTCTGGACTTTCTCCAGTTTGTCCACATCTTTCCTGGAATTCAGTACCAAGAACTTGGTGCAATAATCCATTGGAAGCCTAATCAGTGCAGAGTAGAGAGGAAGAATTATTTCTCATGTCTTGCTTACAACACTTCTGTTGATACATTCTGGAATAATGTTTGCTTTTTTGAGAACCAAACACCTCAATATTTTAAGAGGTATATGAAAACCACTCACACAATTAAAATCTGGGCAATTACTCTGACAAAAATTGTAGTGGCTTTTACCTCATCATGTAATGCGACAGCAAAGATGTGAATATCAGTTGTATAGCTCTCTTTTCTGTCTGATCTGTTTTTTTGCAAATTGCTCTTGTGTTTGTCTGCATAGAGATATCGCTATCAGAAGGTCACTTTGCAAAGATTTTGAAATAACCTCTAGCTCTCTCTGAACTGTCCTATCTTTCTTAATAGCTCAGTTGCTAGTATTATTGTCTGAGTTCTTTTATCTTCAAAGAATCTTTGTAGTACCTTCAGTTCTCTAGTGATTCTCTACATTCTGACTTCCTCCCTTGCACAGCAGTCAAGAAGCTGATGACATGTCAACTTTGAATGGTCTTAAGGGCATGACTGTGGATATAGTGGGGGAGGGACCTCTCAGTGCAGTGAGTTATAAGAAAAATATATTACCAACAAAACTGATTAATAATAGTAGTTAGCGCTTATAAAGCACTTTTCATGTTTAAAGCACTTTACAATCATTAACTAATTAATCCTCAAGACACCCTGTTTTCCTCCCCTGATCTCATTATCTGTTCTCACCATCCACCCCTTCACCTATTATCCTCAGCTACCCCCATCCTCTAATTTTCCACTCCGACAGTCTATCCTCACTGCTCATTTCACAAGCTCCATTTACTGATTATTTATTAGCAACCCATGACCCTCTCCCCCCTCAAAAATATAACCGTTTTAAACACACACTTATCACAAAGTGAGTCATAAACCTATGTAACATGTAATTTACTGCATTTGACTATGCATCAGATTCTAGCAAATTGACCATAAATTTATATGAAACATTTTTACATGGGATGGCACTGCTGATCTATTGAGAGCTTTCCAGATATAAATATTCTTATTATATAAAGAAAATACAGGCAGTCCCCGACTTACGTGGATCCGACTTACGAACGGGGCTTTCTCGCCCCGGAGGTCGAGGTGGCGGATTGCTACCTGCGAGCTCCGGAGCGAGAGAGCCCCGTTCGTAAGCTGCTCCAGTGCCCCTGGTCTGCGGGAGACCGTCTCCAGCAGACCAGGGGCACCGGGCGGGTTCCCGCGCTTCTGAGGCTTTGCCAGAGCAAAGCCTCAGAAGCGCGGGGAACCGCCGCTGCTGCCGCTTCAGTCCCGGTGCCTGTGGTCTGCTGGGGACCGTCCCCAGCAGACCACAGGCACCGGGACCGAAGCGGCAGCCACGGCGGGTCCCGCGCCTCTGAGACTTTGCCAGAGCAAAGCCTCAGAGGCGCGGCACCCCGCTGCCGCTGCGGCTCTGCTCCCCGTGTCCCTGGTCTGCTGGGGGGGGGGGCGCAACTAGTGTGCCCCCCCCCAGCAGACCAGGCTTTTGTTTTGGACCCTGGGGCAGAGTTGCTCTGCCCCGGGCTTCCTGGAATCAGCTGCTGATCAGTTTCAGCAGCAGCTGACTTGGGGATGCCTGGGGTTCTTAAGTTGATTCTGTATGTAAGTCAGAACTGGCGGTCAGTTTCAGCAGCCGCTGAATCTGGACGCCAGTTCCGACATACATACAGATTCAACTTAAGAACAAACCTACAGTCCCTATCTTGTACGTAACCCGGGGACTGCCTGTACATAAATAGCTAATACTAGGTTCAGCCCCAGAAAAAAAAGCAAATCAAAAGAACTTCAGAAATTTACAATTAGTGAGTGTGAAGTCAAGTATTAATAAACCATTGTCAGATTTACCATTTGCATTGTAAATGTAACTTTTAATTATTTGGGACATTAGAGAGGAGAAGAATTAACTCACTTTAAGATGCAATAAAATGTGAATTTCATATGAACATCAGAGGGCCAAATGGTGGGTTAAGAGGTTAAGTTCTCTTATATGAAGTTGTCCAAAGGGACTTTGTGGCAGGTGTTACTAGGGAAGACATTGGCAGCATAGCTCAAATGAACCTTAGGTACAGGTTAGCCTTGTAGGCTTACTAGGTTTAGAGGCAGGATCCATGTCTTTTTTTTTTTTTTCTGAATCATATTCCATACCCCAACACGATAATCAGAAATTAAAGTAAGAAGGTGTGCCCTAGTGCTCAGCTCTGGCGAGAGCTGGCTGAGCTGTGGCAAAAGCCAGCAAATAAATATTTAAAGAGCTGGCAAGTACCTGGGTTGCAATAGGACAGTACCTGTAAGAAATTTGAAGTTACTTTCACTGCTGACAATAATAAATAGAACCCTCTATCAAAGGCCCATTGCAAATATTTCACTCCTTTACATGGGTTTGCCTGATTAGGTATCAAAGTTATTGGAATCCCTGTCAGTGTCAGGTTTTTAATTTTTTTTTCTGTTGATGTGATGAAAAGGAGGAAGTCGTGTGTATGTAGTACAGTTTTATATATCTAATTATTATTGTTCTTTCATATGCTTATCTATTCTTAGGGCTATTATCAGCTTTTGTAATTGACTGGATTCTTTTTCAGCATCCATCAATATTGCTATTGCTGATTGTTGTTGATATGCTGAAGGACTACCTTAATTTTTTCAGTGGCTTGACTTGCTATGTACTTGAACTGCTTCCACAGGTGGAAGCATGTTGACCAATCTGTTTGCCATAGACTTTCTAATTGTCTTAGCATCTATATGAATGAGTAAAATGAATCTGCAGAAAGTGTGTGGCCTTCTCCATGTGTCATGTTGTCTGGAGTGGCTCACAACCATCAGTGCTGACTTCAGGGCAGACACTCCAAGCAGGTGATGTGTTCTGTAATTAGATTTCATTAAGCCAGTAACAAATGTGAACTCCAGGATCACTATATCAATTTTGTCATGGAGTCACACAATCCCATTAGATTCGTCAACCTATCTTCCCTTCCAGATAAACTGGACTTTGTGATAACAAGTCACTTAAACCAAAAATCACATTGCATTTAGGTTGCTCCCAATCCCAAAATATCAGTCACTTACTCCAAATCAATTGGTCCTCTAGATCTTATACCATGGACAATGCTGGCAGTGAATTCTGTAGTAAACTATAAAGGTTTGTTAGCTAAGAAAAGGAAAAGAGAGTTATTGAGAGGTTAAAGCAAGTAAAATATATGCACAGTTTGTAATTCCAAATGGTGGCAGTGATAAACTGCAAATCTCCCAAAAATCTTTTCAGGATCACACCAGGTTTATGTATTGTTTCCTATATGCTATAAAACACATGTTTACATGTAAGTAAATAAAGTACCAAAAGATGTCTCTCTTAGATACTCCATGGTACTCTAGGTACAGATATTTTGAAATGTTCTCAATTAGCTTTATCTGGTCAGCTCCTGAGTGTGAAGAATTACCTAATTCAGTGTAGCGCTTCTGCAGCTTTTACAGAAAATTTTTTGGTTTCAATTAAAAATTCTCCTGAAGTGTTTTTAAGACTATATTTATAATTGTTAGAATAACTGTTTATTAACTGATTTGCTGGAAGAAGTCTAGATTTACTGGCATACCCTAAATATTTGTTTTTAAAATAAAGTAGTAATTTTATTTGGGCTTTTTGAATTGGTAGAGAAGCTAAAGTTACTGTAATAGTTTAACTTTAAACTTACATCTTGATTATTAAATATTCTTTCATCTGTACACAACTTACACTTGATTTAAAATGTATTCATGGGATTTTGTCTTTATCATATATTAGAAGATTTTCCTGGCGTTGCTCAGGTACTTAATTAATTTTTATTTTTTAGAAAATAAAATTAAAATATACATGTTTAATTTAAATCATTGCTCCAGGGTAGAGCAGGGAATGAGGGGCTCACTATGGAAGCTGCCCTGGGGAGAGAGAACAACCCCAGTGCTCTTTTTTTGGCAGCAGCTTGGGGGCAGGTAAGAAGCACCTCTCCATGACTTCTGGAGCTCCATCAGGCACATCCAGGGGAGGAGTGTATGTCCCCCCCGGATAGGGCAGGTCCTGGTTCATCTGCGCCCTCCCGCCCCCCGTGTGCTTCCCAGCCAGAGTGAGGAATACAAAAAACTGCACTTTCCTCTTGTTCCCTTATGAAGGGGAATAGCCAGCAATGTTCCTTTATGAATCATGCGTGTGTGGGGGAGGGGAGCTCTCCCCCTCGCACCCCAATCCTTCCTAAAGGGTGCCTGTGTGATATAATGCTTGGGACTGGGGCAGTCCTGGACAGAAGGTGTGCCCTCTGCCAGACCCTTTCATCTGCCTAGCAGTTGTCTCTTTTCTGCATGATTTTATGAGAAGCAATCCCATTCCAGGCACATCCCATTTTCCTGGCACAACTAAACCAAACCCTTTTCTTGCTTTAAGGTATGATAAGAGGATACTGCATACCAAATTTGGTGGTCCTAGCTCCTACTATTTAGGAGGTGTTCTTGAGCAGACAGACAGATGGACAGACACAGATGTGCAGGTAGACAAACTCTCTCAACTATGTGATAGATTTAAAATGGGCCTCTCTTTAGGGCTGCGTCTAGACTGGCTGCTTTTGCGGAAAAACTTGCCAGCTGTCTACACTGGCTGCTTGAATTTCTGCAAGAACACTGACGATCTCACGTAAGATTGTCAGTGTTCTTGCGGAAATGCTATGCTGCTTCCGTTCGGGCAAAAGTCTCTTGCGCAAATGCTTTTGCGCAAGAGGGCCAGTGTAGACAATATGATATTGTTTTGCGCAAACAAGCCCCGATGGCGAAAATGGTGATCGGGGCTTTCTTGCACAAAACCGCGTCTAGATTGGCACAGACGCTTTTCCGCAAAAGCACTTTTTGCGGAAAAGCGTCCGTGCCAATCTAGACGCTCTTTTCCGCAAATGCTTTTAACGGAAAAACTTTTCCGTTAAAAGCATTTGCGGAAAATCATGCCAGTCTAGATGTAGCCTAGAATAAACTTACTTCTGCAAAGTTTCATATGAAAGTATTCTCTGCTTCTAGCTTAGTTAGTTATATGGGCACATGGTCTGTGATGCCATAGTTCCAATGTTAGTATGTGAGATTTTATTTTTCAAGGTATTAGAAATTTTTAAAACATTCATACTGTGATCAATCTTTAAGGTATTTAAATGATAGTCTTTTCTGAAAGGATTATTTAATCTCCAAATATCTACCAAATTTTGTTGATATATTATTTCTTTCCTCTTTCCTTCTTTCTCATTATAAATTTAAATGCTTTCTTTTTTATTTGCTTTGTTTTTGTTTATTTGGTTATATGATCCTGGGTTCTGTTTCAGGCTCTTCAGAATAAACACTGTGGGTGGATGAAATTCTAGCCTGATTTGAATCATTGTTAGTTTCACCATTGACTTTAGAAGGGCCAGGATTTCATCCCGTATCTTCATCCCTATCTTTTTGCCTAACATTTTCAATACAATGTTGTTTAACCTTTTTTTTTTTTTAACCAGTGTGCATGGAATGGTGTGGTAGGTCCAACTGTGCAGAGGATGTCATGTTGTAGAGCAAAATGATGTCATCCGTACATTGTGACTGTGAACGCACTGTACATGTGAGGTCACACTGTACAGATCAAAATGGCTTCTTCCACATGCTAAGGATTGCTGCAACCCTATCTTCTGATAGCATGATCCCTATGACCCATGGCTAGGGAATTGCTGATACAGGCAGTCCCCGGGTTACGTACAAGATAGGGACTGTAGGTTTGTTCTTAAGTTGAATTTGTATGTAAGTCGGAACTGGCGTCCAGATTCAGCCGCTGTTGAAACTGACCAGCGGCTGACTACAGGAAGCCCGAGGCAGAGCTGCTCTGCCCCGGGCTTCCTGGAATCAGCCGCTGATCAGTTTCAACAGAGGCTGAATCTGGACGCTTGGGACAGAGCAGCTGGGGCGCTGCTGGGTAGGTCCCCACAGCGCCGCACCTCGGCGCTGCGGGGACCAACCCGGCAGCACCCCAGCTGCTCTACCCCAGGTATTCCCAAGTCAGCCGCTGCTGAAACTGATCAGCGGGTGAGTCCAGGAAGCCCGGGGCAGAGCTGCTGAAATTGACCAGCGGCTGACTACAGGAAGTCCGAGGCAGAGCAGCTCTGCCTCGGGCTTCCTGTAGTCAGCTGCTGGTCAGTTTCAGCAGCAGCTGACTTGGGGACGCCTGGGGCAGAGCAGCTGGGGTGCTGCCGGGTTGGTCCAGTAGGGCCGAGGAGCGGCGCTGCGGGACCAACCCGGCAGCGCCCCAGCTGCTCTACCCCAGGCGTTGGCGAGAAAAGCCTGGTCTGCTGGGGGGGGGGGGGGCGCGCACTAGCTGCCCTCAGCCCAGCAGACCAGGGAGATGCGGGAGGCGGGATTGCCGAGAGGCGCCGCGGTCCCGCCGCCCACGTCCTCCGCGGCTTTGCTCTGTGTCTCCCTGGTCTGCTGGGGGGGGCAGCTAGTGTGCCCCCCCCCCCCCCCCAGCAGACCAGGTTTTTCTCGCCGCGGAGGATGCGGGCGGTCCCGCTGCCCCTGTCCTCCGCGGCGAGAAAAGCCGCTCCGTGTCTCCCTGGTCTGCTGGGGAGGGGGGGCCAGCAGACTCCAGAGACACGGAGCAAAGCTGTGGAGGACGCGGGCGGTGTGATCGGCCCCACTGCCCATGTCCTCCGCGGCTTTGCTCCGCGTCTCCCTGGTCTGCTGGGGGCCCCCCTTCTCGCCGCAGCTTTGCTCCACATTACTCCTAGTAGGAAGCCTAGTCCGAACTACCTAGTTCATGCCGCGTGTAGCCCCGGGGCACGGAGTCCGAATTAGCGGACATTTAAAAATGGCGGCACCCGGCAACATGCAAATGAAGCCCGGGAAATTCAAATCCTGGGCTTCATTTGCAACTCCGGTTGACTACATTACCACCCTACTTCGAACTAGGGTGGTAATGTAGACATACCCTAGTGTATTAAGAAAACTGATAGAGATAATAGCTTTTTTTACTAATTCGCTGCATTGTTCCTACATAGATTTTACTCATGTTCATGCTGTGTGTATTTTTGTTTATATATAGATAAAATAATTGAAAAAGATTTTGTAAATTAAGTGCATCCACTTTTCCTGCCATTGTTCCTTTCTGAAGACCATGAAAAATATTTCAATGAATAGTTTCCAAACAAATAAAATAGTCTCGTCCTTACCCAAGAATATTTATCATCTAAAGAATTATTAGTAATATATTCATGGTATAGTCTTTTTTTTCCCCTTTGATTAAACTTAGTGGCTGTGTCAAGACTGGATAGTTTTTCCGCAAAAGCAGGTGCTTTTGCGGAAAAACTTGCCAGCTGTCTACACTGGCCGCTTGAATTTCTGCAAGAACACTGACCATCTCATGTAAGAAATAAGTGCTTCTTGCGGAAATACTATGCTGCTCCTGTTTGGGCAAAAGGGCCAGTGTAGACAGCTCAGATTTGTTTTGCGCAGAAAATCCCCGATCGCAAAAATGGCAATCGGGGCTTTTTTGCTCAAAAGCGTGTCTAGATTGGCCATGGATGCTCTTTTCCACAAATGCTTTTAACGGGGAAGCTTTTCCGTTAAAAGCATTTGCAGAAAATCATGCCAGTCTAGACGTAGCCAGGGTCTTTTGGAGATGTGATTAAATGTTAACACGACCAGGGTATTAGTAATATGGTCATTTGACCTCTGATTCAGCAGCATCCAATAGCAGGATATGGAATGATGAATAATTTGTAAAAAATCATGAGGCATTTTATTAAACTCATTATAATTGTTGTAGTTTTCTGTGTCTGTACTCACTCCTTTGTCTGTAGCATGAAGAAATATAGTTCAGTTCTCCAAAACAGACAAAAACATTACATTTAACTGGTTAAGGCTGCTTGAACGTGATATCTACCTACACACACATCTCTGAGAACAGAATATTGATGTTTATTAATTTGTTAACTTGAAATTTAATGAACAGTTTATTCAAATATATGTAGGAGCCTAAGACTTTCTTGAGACATTTTCACCACGGTTATTTACAGTAAAGTTCCGATAATCCGGCACCTTTAGGATCCAGGGGTGCCGGATTATCAAATATGCCAGACTATCAGAAGGGGGGGCTATGAGGGGTCTGGGGTGGGGTAGAGGAGATGGGGGGGGCAGCGCTGTGGGACCAACTCGGCAGCACCCCAGCTGCTCTGCCCCAGACATCCCCAAGTCAGCCACTGCTGAAACTGACCAGCGGTTGACTCCGTGAAGCCCGGGGCAGAGCAGTTCCAATTGTTCGGCTGCCTGGAGCACTTCCGGGTTCCAGGTGGTGCCAGACTATCAGGAGTGCCGGACCACTGGATGCCGGACTTACTGTACTTGAATATTCAATATTTGTAATGTGCCATGTGTGATTGTACACCGAGTCACATGTTATGGTCCATTCCCTTATTTGTTGACTCCCAAACCTACAAAGAACTCTCAAGATGGCTGTGAGAATTATTCTGATGAATACTTATACGAGTATATATTTATGTGCATATTCAACCTCTTCTCTTTCTATATTCTTCAACCAAAAATTTCCTAGCACGAACAGGGATGTGAATATAATTGAAGCAAACTTGTGTCTTCTGTTGAGACAAATGTTTAATTTTTTTTTCTGTGCTGCGACCCTAGATTTTGTGTAACCTATGATCTTAAATGGATTTTTATGTGTAATCTGAGAATAGAAAAAGCTATATATTGGATATTATAAATAGCACTGGCTTACCATGATATGATTTTATTTGTCTGTAAACTAAAGAACGACTGCTAATGGTTGACTATTAATTTGTATACATATATCTGATCAGTGAAATATCATCTGCATAGCTTTTAATATGCCCCAGCAATGGACCTGGCTCCTGCATCAGGAAGGCAGGATAAGGGATGCCCTGGGGCTTTTATTACTTATTACTTATTACTTATTACTGAAAAAGCTATGCAAATTGCAAAGCTACTTGGGCTGGGTCCTGGAGTGGCTTAAAGGATTAGGGCATTCACCTGGGGAATGCTGGGTGATAGATTCGAGCCATGCTTCCCTGGGAGCAGGTGGACCGCCCATACAGAAAAAATGGTAGTGGATTTCGGAAACGAACAATGGAAGCGCCCTGAATGAATGCTGTGAAATTTGGCCTGATGTGGGGAGGAATTCTGTACTTCTGTACAAAGTCTCAGAAAATGAGTCTTGCTTAGGGAATATGACTAGAGATTGGGGAGCAATAGAAAGGTGAGACATCTCATCACAACCTGCTCTTCATGTGGATCAGCTCCCTGGTTATGGATTTTTACAATGAAAATGTTAAACAAAGGCAGAGTGAATATTTTGACACAGGTAGTCACTAATGAAATAGTAATTCTAGAACTAGTTTTGGACATACCTGAATAATTTCTGGAGAGCAAATTCTACTGTATGGGGTGTGCTGAATATTTTGTTTTAGTTTTATTTTAAAATGATTTTAATAGAGTCCTTCTGAGGGTCAGGTTTTCTGGTCGATGGTGCATGCAGTGTTGCTTCTCAGTAGGAAGGCCTTTTCTGTCCAGTTTCTCACCTGAGGATGGGTTTTGCTTCCACTAGTTTGCAGTGTCCTTGCCCTTTTCTTATTGGGTGAGTGTGACATTGGAATATGGCTGATGGCTAGCCTGTAGCAGGGACAATGGGTAGAGGAGCCTGTGTTCTCCCATTCCACAGGACTCCAACCAATGGCCCTATAAGATTTAATAGTGTCCAGCAGTGCCCTTAGAGTTAACTTCCCTGGGTCACTTCCAACCATCTGTCTCTCCCCTATGGTTCAAAGTCAAATTTAAAGTAACAAAAGAAAAGACAATTTAAACCTTCAGTTCCAAATGGGCTCAATGTGCAACCCTACTCCCTGCAGGGAGGCTTCTTTGGTACCCTTGTCGAGGAAGCCTTGGGGTAGATTTGTCTTCCTTCACTTACTCCCTCTGATTGAGTTGGGTTGTTCTCTTTGAAGTTTCATCTCCACTGGAAGGATCTTTGCAGGTCTGAAGAGGTGAAGTTACCTGGCCTCAATATTATTCTTCAACCTTTTGGGCCAGTGTGGGGTTTGTGCATCCCATTGCAAGAATATTGTGCACAAAAATAGCAATTTACACCCTAGCCTGAGGTGAGAAAAGTACTTGGATGTCATGACTGAACTTCTGGTTGAATAAAAAGTCTTGATTATAGACTAAGGCTGTGTCTACACTACACTGCTCTTCCAGAGAAAGCTATGCAAATTGCAAAGCACAGTTTGCGTAGCTTTTTCCACTTCTTTTTTCGGAAGAGGCTTTTCTGACATTTGGCCTGTCTAAAGTGGGTCAAATGTCCGAACCCTCCCCCCTTTTTCAGAACATCCCTTCTTCCTTGTAAAATGAGGTTTACGGGGATGCCGAAAAAGCACATCTGCTGTTCTGGAAAAAAAATCAGAAGAGCAGACGCGTTACCTGGACGCAGCAGAGTTTTTCCGGGATTCCTCTGGTATCCTGAAAAAACTCTATAGTGTAGACATAGGCTAAGGGTCCAAACTAGAAATTTCTATTGATCTAATGAATACTTCTTGCTCATGTGAGGAGTCTTATAGATGTCAGAGAGGATAATTCATGAATAAAGAGTGTTCAGGGAAACAAGAGTCGCACTTTAGGGCTGTGTCTACACTGGCATGAATTTCCGGAACTGCTTAAATCGGAATACTATTCCATTTTCAGTTTTTCCGGAAAAGGAACGTCTACATTGGCAGGCTGCTTTTCCGGAAAAGCCCTTTTTCCGGAAAAGCGTCTGTGGCCAATGTAGACACGCTTTTCCAGAAAAGAGCCCCGATCGCCATTTTCGCGATCGGGGCTTTTTTCCGGAAAAGACTACTGGGCTGTCTACACTGGCCCTTTTCCGGAACAGTGTTCTGGAATAAGGACTTATGCCCGAGCGGGAGCAGAATATTTTTTCCGGAATAGCGGCTGATTTTGTACAGTAGAGCGTCGTTGCTTTTCTGGAAATTCAAGGGCCAGTGTAGACAGCTCGCAGCTTATTCCGGAAAAGCAGCTGATTTTCCGGAATAAGTGGCCCAGTGTAGATACAGCCTAGTTGTTAGACTGTAATTTTTACAATTTTACATATTTCTCCCCCTAATGAGGCCGTGTTTGGTCATTCAACATGGAAGATAATTCTGAGCTCTTTAAAATTATTTCCCCCCATTTCTGGAATCCTCTTGCATTTCTTAGTGCATAGATGATGTCACAGAATGATAGGTTCTATGACAATCCAGATATCGTGGCTTGTGGGTTTCAGTGGTACTTCTGGTGTTCTTGTTAGGAGATTTGATGTTATTATAGAGTGCACAAATCATTTTGAAAGTACTAGGAGGATTTTGCACAGAGACTGGAGAATCACTACACTTTTGTTTTGCTTATACTAAACTGTATCTCTTTCCAATGCAAACATTTTTAGCTAGCTCAGTAAATTATATCTTTACAGGAGAATTCATGTCCCACAGGCCTTGCATATGTATGTATCTTAGGCCAGGTCTACACTAGGGGAGAAATTCAATTTTAAGATACGCAGCTCCAGCTACGAGAATTGCATAGCTCGAGTTGACGTACCATAACTTGAATTTCTCCACAACCCCACTGTGGGAGGTTCATGGGAGAAACTCTCCCGTCAACTTCCCTTACTCCTCACAACCCTATGGAGTACTGAGGTTGACGGGGGGCCCCATCGGCATTCAATTTAGCGGATCCTTGCTAAATCAAAACCCAGAAGATCAATCTCTGAGAGAGTTTAGACAACACTTTAGATACATACATGGCCTCACAATTTATCACATATTTGCCCTCAAAAAAACACTGAGGGGTAGAGAAGTGCTATTATCCCCATTTTTACAGATGGAGAGCTCAGACATAAAAGGATTAACTGATTTGCCCTATTTCACATAGGAAGCATATTGGCAGATTTGAGCATGGTTCTTTCAAGTCCTAGGCTAGGATCCTTACCCTTAGGATCCTTCATCTTTCTCCATTAAGCAGTAACTGATGACACATGTAGGAATCCCCCCCCCAAACACGCCTTTAGGATTATCTAATTACCTTGCAAAAACATAGGCAAGCATTTGTCACTCAGCATAGTTTAGAACCAAGATCCATACATTTTTTTAAAAATGTAGATATGGGACATAATATAATCGATGTCTGCAAAGCAACTAGAATTGATCTCCAGCTGGATGGAGATCACTGTCATGTGAATTAATGGATTCTAAAAATATAAAGGGTTAGGAGGAACTTGCTGAGTATAGTGTTTTTATCTCTTTATGTCATTTGGTAATGAATAGGTTAAGAACACTCCACTCTGCATAGGCTGTCACATTAACAGGTAAGAGAAAGAAATTGATAAGTAATTAAAATGCTTGGTTGGAAATGTTAAGAAATGAAGTGCAGTAACATGTGTAATAGCAATAGGTGGTCATAGGTTTATGGGATGTATTGATTCACTAATAGCAATAAAAGGAAAAGATTAGGATGTTGTAGACAAAGAGTGTGATACCCGAGCCAAAGAATCTGTGATCAATCACTGATTTTCAAGATCCCAAGGAGGATACAGGGCTGACTGATAAATCTGTAGGAAAGCAAAAAGCTCTTAACTGCTGACACTTGCTTTGCCCCCTTTCCTTCACCGCATCCACACTCCCCATGAATACCAGAAAAAAAGCAAATGCCTCTGAATGAGGATGCTTCCTAGGACCAAGGCAGCCGATGAGTTTGAGAAATGATCCTGTCTGGAAATTCTGAAAGCTATAGTCCTCTCTCTTTTAAATTGCTGGAAATGAAGAGTAGTGACTATTCTGAGATAGCATGGAATGGGTTAAAACTTTTTTCAGGAAAACCCATTCTATCTGACATTGAAGTGTTAATGTCACAGGAAGCTCCTGATTTCCTGCACAAGTTGGCTAATTATGATTGTGAGCTTATGCTCCGGACAGATGATTTATTCCATGAGACTTATTGGACATAGTATATGCCATATGCTGTGGGGCCTCCATACAAGCATCAGGGAGAAGTCCTCTTAAAGCTGAATAGGAAATGACCTAAAGAATGATTGCACTGTAAGGGTATGTCTACACTACAGCGCTAATTCGAACTAAGCTAATTTGAACTAATGGATCCAGACTAAAAAACTAGTTTGAATTAGTGTTTTGCTAATTAGAACTAGCATGTCCACATTAAGTGGACTCTGAACCGGGGTTAAGGATGGCCGGAAGCAGTGCCGGCAGGGCATCAGATGGGGACTTAGAGCGTGGAGCTGCTGCCTCAGGCTAGCCGAGGGCTGTGCTTAAAGGGACCCGACCCCCACCCTGGACAGACAGTTCTCAGGGGTGCCCCGCTTGCAAAGCAGTCCTGGCTTGGATTGCCCGGACTACCCACACTGGGCACATCACAGCACTCGGCCATCAGACCGGTTGCACTTGCCGCAGGCTGCCATCTGGGAAGAGGGGGTAATTGGGGGGCTGCAGGAGAGCTTCCACCCCCAGAAGCCCGCAGAGCCAGCCTAGTCCTTCCCATCGGGGGCTTGTACCCCATTCCTCACTCACCTCCTTCCACTTACCCTTCCCTAGCCCCCCTTCCTGATGTACAAAATAAAGAAAATGTGTGGTCAAAAATAGAATCTCTCTTTATTGAACAAAACTTGGGGAGACTGGGAAAAGGAGGTGGGAGGGGGAAGAGAGAGGGTGGGAGAGGGGAGGGTAACTAAAATGATCAGAGGTTTGGAAGAGGTCCCATATGAAGAGAGGCTATAGAGACTGGGACTTTTCAGTTTAGAAAAGAGGAGACTGAGGGGGGATAGGATAGAGGTCTATAAAAGCATGAGTGGGGTGGAGAGGGTGTATCAAGAAAAGTTCTTCATTATTTTCCATAATAGAAGGACTAGAGGACACCAAAGGAAAGGAATGGGTAGCAGGCTTCAAACTAGTAACAGAAAGTTGTTCTTCACAAAGCAAAGAGTCAACCTGTGGAACTCCTTGCTGCAGGAGGCTGTGAAGGCTAGAACTAGAACAGAGTTTAAAGAGAAGTGAGATAAAGTCATGGAGGTTGGGTCCATGGAGTGGTATTAGCCAGGGGGTAGGAGTGGTGTCCCTGCCCAAAGTTTGTGGAAGGCTGGAGAGGGATGGCACGAGACAAATGGCTTGGTCACTGTCTTCGGTCCATCCTCTCCAGGGTCCCTAGGGTTGGCCGCTGTCGGCAGACAGGCTACTGGGCTAGATGGACCTTTGGTCTGACCCAGTACGGCCATTGTAAGCTCAGGGTTCAGGGTTGGGGGTCTCAGTGGACCACCTTGATTTTCATGCACACCTGTTCCTGGGTGGCCAGGCTGGCAGCTCTCCTGCCCTAGACGGCCACTTTCCTGTGCCTAGTGTGGAGGTCGTGGACGAGGTCCACGATGTCCGCACTAGCCCAGGCAGGTGCCCGCCTCTTGCGGTCCCGGGCAAGCTCCCGGGAGCCGCCAGCCTGGTCCCGGGGAGAGGGGGAGGGCTGGGGGGCATTGGGTGGCTGGCTCGAGCCGTGCCAGGTGCAGGGCCTGCTGGCTGGGTGCTGGCAGGCTTGCACCTGGCACGGGCACCTTAGCCAGCCCATGCCCCTTTAAGGGGTCCGGGGCCGGGAGGGGGGCAGTAGAGTTTCCCGGGTGTTGGCCAGAGTGGCCACCAGGGAAAGCTGGGGAGGGCTAGCCTCCCACTAGTTCGAATTAAGGGGCTATACACGAATATATACGAATTAAGGGGCTAGTGTAGCGCCTATCAAAGTTAATTCGAACTAACGTCTGTTAGTTCGAATTAACTTTGTAGTGTAGACATACCCTAAGAGTGGACACTTGCAGCAATAATACTGATTGTTGTTCTTCCTAATGTGTAAAGACTTCCCAAAACTATAGGGATTAAGGTGCACTGACGCTTAGTGGAATGAAGTTGGATATAAAGAGTTCAGAACATAAAAATTACAACTGAGGCAAATGAACAGAAATATGTCCCAATACAGAGGTCAGGACTCCTTTATCTCATTGCCAGTGTGCAATAAGGGTTAATGTCTATTGTGTACTACACTACACTTAAAAAGCTTGTATTAGTCAGGATCCTCCTTTCAATTACAGAAAAAGATTCTGGCATGACTGTTCCTTTCCCATAGCCAAAAGCATATCCTTTTAAAACAGCAGCTTAAATAGAAGAAAATTGGCCTCATTTAGATAACCTGCACATGATGGCTGCAAAATTTGCTGTGGCTCATCTTACAAACCTTTTGGAAATATTTCTTTTGGGTTTAAAAAAAACCTAATTTTAAATTTGGCCTGTGTACAAAATCTTCAATCCCTCTTAATATCTCAGTGGCACTATCTGGAAACTAGACCACCCGTATTTGTATATGCTAGGAGAAAACCAATCCTGTCTTCATTATTCAAACCATCAGCCCATAGACAAAGGGGAAAAACAAGAAACAAATCACTACAGTGACACCCAGATCTTTCCTATTTTATCTTGACAGGGTTTCATTTATACGATGGTGCTTTTTCCTTTGCAGCCATTGCCTCCTGTTACTCTTTATGGTAATTGAAGCTGGGCCCAAAAGACCTTAGAGGCTTGTATCTTCTCTTCACATGAGTGACGCTTCAGTGATAAACTTGAACTTAAAGTTACTGAGGCGTAACTGAGGGTTCATTTGATAGCTAGTGGTTTTCAGCAGCACTGCAGGGCTTCAGGGGCTCAGCGTGAGCGAGATTGTTAATGTCCTGTGAGGAAAAACAATAACACATTTCATTAATGCATTCATGTGTGAAGCATCCATTAGTGAACTGGAGGTATTAATGACGTTATGCTTTAAACTGACATGTGGGGCATGACAGGAATTGCAAGGTCTGATGGCAACAGATGACAAGATAAGCAAATATTTGAATGGCTTCATTTGCCTGCAGGTCAAAGGATGGGTGTACGGGAAGTGAGAAAATGAAAACCTGGGAGAAATTGGTGGTGGTGTTCTACGGATTGAACTCTGGCATGACTAAAGGAAAACAGAGCTTAAACAGTAAATAAAATCTTTACTAAGGTAGATAACATTGTAAAAGGAAAAGGTGTAATTGTTCTAGAGATTCAAACTCTGACATACAAGAAATGCTAAGAATGTGATAGCACAGTTTGTGGTATAAATATGTACATACCACCTTTGTTTGTATAAACACACCTTTGTTTGACATTTCAGCTTGTTTCCCCTTTACTGTCTGCTGACAGCAGGATTTAAAATCTAGGGTGACATTCATTGCTGGCTAAATCATCAAGATTCAGTGCTGGCATAAGCAGCCACAATTTGACCTTGCATTTTAATGGAATAGTTCATCTATGGGTCAACAGAAGGTATTAAACAGTTGGTAACTGGAGGATGGGATCAATTTTCCTTCTCAGAATCTCCCATTGTTATGTATTTTTTCACTTTGTCAGAGTTTAACTATTCTGTTTTACTCAGTAAATAGGCTGATAAAGGCCTGCTCATCTGCTTAGACCACGGTTGGATTCTTACACAAGATTCTGAGTAAAAAGGACTTGACAATAGCAGCTCAGCCTTTAGATGACAGTCGTTCACATCTTAATGCCATCAAGCATAATTTAGCATGAATGATCTGACATTCCTGGCAGCTTCTCTGAGGAAATGCGGATGTGGGTGTGGAGAGGCCACTGCTTTGCTGACTCTGAGTCAGAATGAAGTTCCACAGCTGAAAACTCTTTCCATTTAGCACCAGATTGATGCTCACTAGTTGTCTAATGTGGTGAGATTTCCATTATGAACATGATGCTGCTGACTTGCTAAAAAATAAAAAGCCTTAGTCCTTCAAAATTATGGTGAAAAAAAGTAAAGTATGTCTCTCTGCATTGTCTCTGTGATCCAATAGCAAAATCTAGTTTTGTGCTTATATACCCCTAATTTCCTCTTTAACTCCTGTGTGTAAAATTTCAGTATAATGCTTCTCTCACCTGCTCAAGTCTTGTTCTATGCACATTTTAAATCAAACTGTAACAGTTAATATAATTTTAGTGACACTGTCTTACCCCACACCCTTTAAACAATAGAAAAGTTGCCAAACAGTTTCTGTTTGCAACCACAATCAGAAACATTCCTCACTTGCACTGAAATTTTCCATCCATGGAAAACTGCACTGAAAATTTCCTGAAGGTACATTTTTGGGAGAAGTTTAAGCCAAATCCCTTCAGACATTTTGAGTTATGAGAGGGTGGAAATGAAATTTTTCCACTACATATTTGCCAACAAGTAAAATGTTGCCAGGAACAATGCTTTAATAAAACTTGGGGTTCTGGTGAATTTTAGGTTAATTTCTTCATAAGAGGGTAAGAGAGAACATGTTCCACAGAATGCATGTAAAATGCTCTGCCAGCACTCAGTCTGCACCCAACTAAACTGAAAAATCATCCCTTAAAGTTTGCCTCCCCTCCCTCCTAGATTTTTGCCAGAATGAATCCGTTTTCTGATCTTTCCATAACTTCCCCAAAGTAGGTGGAGCTAAGAAATGGCTGCCTGGTGAATTGAGGTTGTGGGAAGAGGAGCAGATACAGAAATCCAGTCTCCTATGTATCTTTTTCTGCAATAGAACAAATCAGAGGGAGCTCCATGAGGATGATTTCGCAGAATGCTCTCCCCCCCCCCTCCTTTTTGGTGTGATTAGATCTGAAGATTATCAAAATTCAAGTGTGTTTTGATCCAAGCTTTATTTTTGTCCTGATTTCACTCCGGCATTCTCATGTTTTTTCCTCTCTGAAATTTAAACAAGTATACAATGCTGCTGTGACTACTAGGGAAACTGACACTGGGTAATATTTGTTAAAAAATAATCTTGCTCTGCATCTACATCAGGCCTGCACAAAATATGGCCCAAGGGCCACATGCGGCCTGCAGGGGCTCACTGTGCGGCCCGTGCCAACTACCGTGCCTGGCTGGGCAGAGGAGCGGAGCGCTGCCAGGGAGGGGGAAGTGCGGCGATTCTTGCCATCAGGCTGCCTGCATGCAGCTCCGGCACGAGGAGGTGGGGTGCGAGCCAGAAGGTGGGATGCCGGCAGATGCCAAGATGCTGGCATGACGTGGCATTGTGAAGTCACGGCTGGCAACCGCCAGATTCAAAAAGGCTCTGGCAGCCCCGCAAGCTGGAAGGCAGAAGCCAGATAGGAGCGGGGAAGGGGGTTGTGCTGAGGGGAGGGGGGCAGGTCAGGAGAAAGGGGAAGGCACCAAGGGGCAGGGTGCAGGAGAGACAAATGCCAAGGGGCCAAGTGGAGACATGGGTGGTTTGTTGTTGTTTTTTTTTTTTTTTTTTTAGTCTGAGTGTTTGGTATTTTTTAGGAGAGCATTCCTACTTGTGGCCCGCAGCTGTTTTCTTTGGAGTAATATAGCCCTCGCCGCTTTCCGAGTTGTGCAGGCCTGATCTACATGGGCTATTAAAAATATTTGATTAACTTGTTTCTTCTTGCCATGGTTCTCTGCATGTGTTGGCCAAATTCAGCCAGAAAAGAAAATACTTACAATACAATGGAAGAGTCTATTCTTACATGATTCTGGGCCTGATTTCTAACTGAAAATGACTTTTGATAAGCAGCTGAACTTTTGGATGCTTATTTGAATTGAACTACCAAACCTTTTGTGACTTGTCCATTGCTAATGCTGATGTAGCTCCTATGACGTTGACAGTGATGAAGGATGGTATATGATGTTGAATGTTAAATCTTGAAGATAAGAGACCAAATGAAAGTAAGCCCCTGAGCGTGATTCATCCCATGGCAATTAAGTGGAACTATGGAAGTTTTGACCTTTCTGACTAGAAGATTTCTAGAGGTAAATGGCAATAAGGCAAAGGGCAGGTATGTCATTCATGTAAAAAATGACTTGGTAATCTTTTTTCACATTACCTTCCTTTACGTAAGAAGAGACATCCTTGTTCCAGTCCAAGACTTCCCTCTATCTCCATAGGATTGCTTGGGAATTATATCTAGTTTGGAGCATAGGCTGCCATGATTGTGGCAAAGTTTGTAAAGTTAAAGTCCTGAACCATGACACTATACCTTCATGAAAGGATGTACTCTTTGTCCCAGATCTCCACTGGATGCCTTCTGCCTGGCAGCAGAATCTTCAGGGAGGTTGTTGCTGAATTTCCAGACTCTAATCTCTTGTCCTCTGTAACCTTTGCTAATACAGATTAGGTGTTGGGCCAGATTGAGTGTTCTGAACTTTAGCATTTTTGCATGTTCTGGGATGCAGTAGTGTCTTGGACCTGAGTCTCTGAGCATAGAGGAATTGAAAGTAGGATTGCTACTAAGTAGAATGCACTCGGCTGGGCCCAGCAGTTTTATTGTAAAGGTTGGTAGGAGAACCTAGGATCAGAAGTATGCATAAGGGTTGGCGCCATACAATCACAGAACACTAGAACTGAAAGGGACCTTGAGAGTTCGAGTCCAGTCTTCTGCCCTCACAGCAGGAACAAGCATTGTCTAGATCATCCCTGAAAGATGTCTATCCAACCATTTTTGTATATATATTTGTATAATTTATAAGTATACTTTGAAATATCACAGTAAATTTAAGCTAACTGAACTAAGTACTTTTTTGATTCATCCACCGGTACACCTCGTGGAACTACCGGTACTTCCACGCGGTGTACCGGTAGTTTGGAATAGGAAGCCTAGTCCGAACTACCTAGTTCAAGCCCCGTGTAGCCGCGCTGCACGGGGTTCGACAAGTGGGGTTTTAAAAATGGTGGCTCCCCGCTTATGCAAATGAAGCCCGGGAAATTCAAATCCCGGGCTTCATTTGCAAGTGCGGTATGCCTACATTACCCTCGCTAGTTCGAACTAGCGGGGTAGTGTAGACATACCCTCAGAGACTAAGACAGGCTCCCTGCCTATTGTGGCTCCATGCTGTGCCCCAGAAGTGGCCATCAGGTTGGCATGCAAGTGCAGGAGGAGAAGGGGCATTTAGGAGGCTCCAGAAACTGCTCTAGCTCAGAGGCAGTGACACCCACCTCTCCCCAGCTCCCACTGGCTGGTTCTCAGACAATAGAAGTGTGTATGTAGCTCATGCTCAAGGTGGGAGCAGTACAGGGATTCCTGTGACATCCCCCCGCCTACCTCCACCTAGGAGCTGGACCTGCTGGCTGCTTCCTGGGTGCACTGTAGTGCTGGGAAAGGCAGGGAGCCTGCCTTAGCCTTACAGCATTCCTGACTGGACTTTTAATAGTCCAGTCAGGGTGCTGACTGGAAATGCCAGAGTCCCTTTTTCAACCAGGAATTTTGGTTGAAAACTGAACATCTGGTCATTCTAATAGCAGTGCAGAAGTAAGGTTAGCAGTATCACCCCACCTCCCCCCTTTCAATAACCTTGCAACCCCATCTACATGTCCGTTTTGAGCCAGGATCTCTCCAATTAAGTCTGAAATTTCATAGTGCTGTAAACACAGCAGCTAAAATAATGAAATTTATGATTTTTAAAATCCTAGGGCCATGAAATGGATCAACATGGACGATGAATTTGGTAGGGGGCCCTATTTATAGCGTTTGACTTCATATGTATCATACATAATAATTTAAGTGTGAACTCTGTTTTAGAGTGTGCAAGACCCATATATGCAGTCTGGCCTAAAGAGAATATCTGACAGAAACCCAGAGAAGAAAGGATTCACTGGGAATCACAGTTGAAAATAATTTTCAGGGTTTTTTGTTTTTGTTTTAAATAGTCTGATTAACTTAGTTCCTTGGAGCATCATGTAATTGGTGTGTTTTTTTTTTTTTTTTTTTTTTTTTATGGAGGCTTTGAACGAAAAGGATGATGTTTTGGTAAATTGGAGTAGAAATGTAGCCGTGTTAGTCTTGGGTAGTTGAAGCAAAATGCAGGACAATGTAGCACTTTAAAGACTAACAAGATGGTTTATTAGATGATGAGCTTTCGTGGGCCAGACCCACTTCCTCAGATCAAATAGTGGAAGAAAGTAGTCACAACCATATATACCAAAGGATACAATTAAAAAAAATGAACAAATATGAAAAGGACAAATCACATTGCAGAACAGAAGGAGGATGTGGGGGGGGGGGGGGAAGGGGGAGGAAGGAAGGTAAGTGTCTGTGAATTGCTGATATTAAAGGTAGGGAGAGTGGGATGTTTGTGAGTTAATGGTATTACAGGTGATAATTGGGGAAACTGTCTTGGTAATGGGTGAGAAAGTTCAAATTCTTGTTAAGTCCTTGTTGGCAAGTGTCGAATTTTAACATGAATGACAGTTCAGAGGATTCCCTTTCAAGTGCAGATGTAAAAGGTCTTTGTAGCAGAATGCAGGTGGCTAAGTCATTTAGAGAGTGTCCTTTCTGGTTAAAGTGGCAAGAAACTGTTTTCTCTTTGTGATCTTGTCTGATATCTGTTTTGTGGGCATTAATCCTTTGGCGAAGTTTCCCCAATCATCACCTGTAATACCATTAACTCACAAACATCCCACTCTCCCTACCTTTAATATCAGCAATTCACAGACACTTACCTTCCTTCCTCCCCCTTCCCCCCCCCCCCCGCATCCCCCTTCTGTTCTGCAATGTGATTTGTCCTTTTCATATTTGTTCATTTTTTTTAATTGTATCCTTTGGTAAATATGGTTGTGACTACTTTCTTCCACTATTTGATCTGAGGAAGTGGGTCTGGCCCACGAAAGCTCATCATCTAATAAACCATCTTGTTAGTCTTTAAAGTGCTACATTGTCCTGCATTTTGGTAAATTGGGATATCAAGGAACAAAGCCTATGAATCTAATTTTGTGCCCGCATTAAATATTTTATACAGCCTTTGCACAGGTGTACATGATGACATAAAGTGCAGGGCCATGGAGAATCTGGCCTAGGAGATGTAGGTTCTGTGCTTGACTCTGCTAAAAGGCTTCTTGTCCTAGGACTTCCTCTTGGAAAAGGCACAGAACAGGAATAGAAGGCAGTGAATGGGGGCACTGAGACTGGTTTTGCTGATGGAATGTTTGCCTGGGGAAAAATGATAAGAAAAATGCCTTGGAATGGAGTAGCATAGACCCTTAAAGACCAGGGATTTAATTGGAATGACTTTTTTAAGGGGGAGTCGGAGAGAGGATTTAAAGCAGAGAGTCACAGGGCCAGATGAGCAGGAAAACAAAATAATTACTTGCTAATTGATAACATTCAGTAATTTGCAACAGATCTTCCAGCACTGATACAAATTAACCAGGTATCTCCTATCTTATTCTGTTTCGTGTCTTCACAGAACTGGTCTAGCAATAAAATAGTAGCCTCAGTGAATACTTTCCTGACTGTCTTTTAGAAAGATGAGCAAATCTGAAAAATATTTGCCATAATACTAGTTCTGTAGTCATGTCTGTTGTGCCATAGTATATTTGTACTGACAAACATAATAATAAATCAGTAATTCATGGCATATTTCATTTAGACCCTAATTGCAGTTCTAGCTCATTATTGATATTAATGACCCAGCAATCCTGGCTGTTAAGTGATGAACTGAGCAGAGATCATGGTCCATAAGCTTGCTATTTTTTTAATAGATTCAAATGAGAATTAGAATATGCATGCAAATTGGGGTCTAAAAGAAACGGGAGCCTTTCTGCACTATTGAATTAGCTCATTTTATTGGAAATCAAAGTAAAATTAATAAGGAAGTGTGTCTTGACTTGCAATAATGTTATACCCCTTTCACTTGCACTAGGTGGCACTGTATGAGCTGGTATTTTGCTCTGTATTGTAATACAGGAAGCAGAAAAGACACCTTTCAAATCTTCATGTTTTTGTACTTCACAGCATCCCAGTATTTCTTGAGTGTCAGCAAACCACACTGTTTTGGAATATATACATATGTTAAAAGCAAAATGAATAATATGCCTGAAGATATATTGACACCTTTCCCAAATACTTTCTCTGATTTGTTAGAATTACTGTGAAAAGAAAATCTTCCTAAATGACAATGTCTAAGTGCCAGCCAGTGTGAATTAGGCCTCGAAAAAAATCTGCTTAAGTCCCATTTTATAAAGCACCTATATCAATTAGATGCTATTGGAAACATTGCCCCTCGTCTACATAAATAATCTCGTGGGACAAAATATTTGATGCACCTCAATTAATATACACCTTGCATCCTTATATGCTTCAACGGATTATTAGATAAGCTAAATAATGTTATGTACAATCTTTGAATTTTGCATGGCTAAGCAACAATTAAAACACAGTTGTTCTAGGTTCATTTGTTTTCCAGCCTGGATGGAGATGTCCTGTTACAACATTTGTCTCTAGATTTAGATCTATAATTGCCCTAAATTTTTAGAAATTAGATCAGAGGATTGGAAGCTAGCCCATCTCTGCTTTTCAATAAAAAAATGCACTTTTTATCAGGAGCATTAATGATTATGCCTGTCTCCTTCTGACTGATGTGCATTTATGAACGTTCTTCACTGTGCTGTGCTCTGTGGGTGTGGTTGTAAATCAGACACCTACTAAAATGTGAATTATTCACTGGGGAAATTTATAGATGACTGAATTCTATATGGTGGTTAAAAAGAATCTAAAGAGAGACTGCCATTCTCTATTATATTCTCTAGGCTGTTGTAATTTTTATGGAGTCTTCATTTGTTTTGTTCCAGTTAAATTCAATAGGATTTTATCCATCAGGGTGAGGTCAGATATTACAACTTGTGCAAAACAAGGGAGCCTGCAAAAATCTTCATGCAGCCGTTGCATCTACAATAATTTTGTTTGTGTGCTCATTTCAGGTAACTGCATATGCAAATGCTGTAGCTATGAGTCAAGCATCTGCCTGAAACACGAAGCTAACTTTGAAATTGTTAGCAAAACAGAGACTAAATGTGAAGCTGTTGCAGTACTGTGCATGGAATAAGCAGCCATATTGATATAGATTCTTTTTCAAACACTTCGGCATCTAACTCTGTAGCTAATATTTACCGTGCATACAGTGTTGTTGATGTGCTCACTTAGTTTGTAATGGAATAAAAAAAAATCAGCTGACCAATGTGATTGTCCATAATTCTTTCAGGCCCATATGCAGGGAGGGGGTGCAAAGGGTATGAATGCACTCCTCCCATGGGTCCCATGTAGCTGATTCTGGCTGGGGTAAAGGCAAGAGTGGGGTGCTGCCCAAACCTCCTTCCTCCATGTTCCAGCTAGCCAGGGGAAGGTAGAAGTGTAGCTCTGCTCTGGCCGGCAGGGAGAAGGCATAAGCAGCGTGCTGCTCCAGCCTCCGTCCCCAGTGCTCCAGCAGGCCAGAGAAAGGCAGAAGTGGTGTGCTGCTGTGGCTGATTTCCCCCCCTTCCCGCCCCCACTTGGATCGAGTTTTCTGGTAGGAGCCAGAATTGGTGAGTGGCCTAGCAGGCTGTGGATATTGACTGCTGGATCAAGCCCAGAAGATTTTGTTTTCAAAAATGTTCTCTGGCCCTACCACATGTGCAAACCTACAGGAAAGGTATATCTACACTGCAGAGTTTTTCCAGAAAAATGGCCATTTTCCCGGAAAAACTACACTTACGTCCACACGGTTATTGCGTTCTTTCGACTGAAAGTCGAAAGAACAGAGGGGTTTTTCCGACAGCGGTAAACCTCTTTCTATGAGAGAAACCTTTTTCCGAAAAAGCTTTTTCCAAAAAAGGCATGTATGGACACTGAAGAGAGTGGTTTTTTTTTTAAAGAAGAGGCCTCCAAGAAAAAGCAGAAGTGCCCGCTATCTTTCAAAAAAGCAGATTGCTTTTTCATTGCGCTTTTGCTGTGTAGATGCTGTCTTTGGAACAAAGTTTTTCCAGAAGATCTCTTCTGGAAAAGCTTCTTCCAAAAGAAGCTTGCAGTCTAGAAGTAGCCGAAGCTATCAAGAAAGCTTACTTCATCAACTGTCTTTCTTAGCATAAATTCAGCTGCCCAGGAAAACATTTTCTTATCCAATTCCTTAGAGACTGGAGAGGAGAGGAGAGATTTAATTGTAATCTCTCTCTTTCTCTTCCCACTTCCTATAGAACTTTAATTATTTTCAACAGCTAAGCCAAAACCTTGTTTTATATGCTACAAAAGTTGTTGGTGGTGGTGTTTTAATTTCCAGCTTTAACCAGCTCTGAGTTTCAGTAGCAGCAACATATCCCATCTGCTTCAGGATTCCTGGTAGAAAGCCATAGTCTTAGTGCAACACACTTGATTCTGCGTTTTCTGTTTGTTGTCTAGATTACTCTTGTGTTGTAAGGCTTCGGTGCGCACTGACTAGGTAACTTGCCAATTTCAGAACAGGCCCGGATTTATGAGGCCATAGCTCAAAATGTAGGTGGTCTCCTTAGTTCTTGTAAGGATCGAGCTGTTTGGATATTTACCTGAAGGATCGACAGAAATTTGAGTCCACCAGCAGCAGCCTGATGACCATCTACAGTCCCTACTGGGTGTGAATATATAAATATGCTTGGCTCCAGGCAGTACATTTATTGGCTTTAATGGGATGTATGTGGATGTAAACAAGGTCAGAATATTTTGCCTGGATTCTGTATAGTGAATTGAGCTGTCTTGGAATGAAAAGTTCTGTACAAACATAAGATATTAATGTATTTAATTGTTGATGTTTTACACTGTGTAATGATGACCATCATACACAAAAGCCTGGAATTTACTTCCAGAAACTCCCTACAGGCCTGTACATGGGGAGATGGGGGGGTGGAGGGGTGGGAGGCTTTAATGTGTGCGAAGGGTGTGAACTCACCCTGCTATGGTCCCCCAAGTAAGCATGCTCTGGCCAGCTGGGGGAAGGCAGGGATTGATTCACTCTTCCCTCACCCCCAGCCCAGGATGGAGACCTTGGTCCACATTTACATAAAAAGCACCTTTGCACAGAAATTCCTGTGTACAGTCCTGTCTTTGCTGTGAGTTTGGGCTAGGGCATGTGTTGGTTTAAGGGGGAAGGTTGATCCAGAGACAAGACATGCAATGACATCACCAAGAAAAATAATTGCAATTCTTCCTTCAACTATTTCCTTATGGTTTATCTTTTTTGATAGTTTGAGACAAAGCAGAGCTCTCTGCTTTTTCCACGGTGACTAATGGGGCTTGCCATGGTAGTAGTGCTGTATCTTGCATGTTTCATTTTTAATGCATGGGGCTAGATACTGAAAAGTTTAAGAAATGTTAAATCACTGTCATACTTACCTATTACTCCATTCTCACTGAATGTAAATTAAAATACAAAATACCCGCAGCCCAAAGTGCTTATCTTGGTCTTATTCATGTTGTCTTTCACAGTCTTGTTTCATATTCTTTAGTATTAAATTGGAACAATTTGAAAAGTTCAGCTAGACCACAAGTGGGTGATAATTTTTGCCCAGGGGCCACTTAAAATTTTTTTAAAGTAGCCCTCGGCCACTGTGACGGTCCGGGCCGTATCTGGGCACAGCTGAGTGCGTCCGCTCAGGGCGAATTGCTCAAATCCGGGGCTCCTTACAGCCCCCGACTGGCGACCTCTCCACACAGGCCAAAAACCAGTCTCACAGAGCGCTTCAGCTGCCTGCCTGAAGCCTCCCGAGCAAAACCCCTCTGACACCCCAGCAATATCCGTGCCCCAGATGGCCCCGGGCCTCATACACAGGTGGGGGGTCCTAGCACCCAATCCCACCTACCCCGAACAAGTTCTGTCCGGTTCCAAGAAACCAGCCACAGATCCCTGGTCAATTTACCCTCTGGACCTTACCCACAAATCACGCTGGGCCAATCCTTTAGAATCTATATCTAAAGGTTTATTATTACAAGAAAGAAAAGCATGAGAGTAAGGTTATTAAAGTACAGTACGTTACATGCACCGAATCTCCCAGTCCTCGATGCAGGCTCTAGCAGAGATGTTGCAGCTGCTGGTTTAAAAGTTCTTATTGCACATCCTGCAATCAGGATGGGTTCACAGGTCTTCCGGGCTCTTCACTCCCTGGAGTGCTGCCTCTGGGATGAAGTGCTGAGCTGAGAACAAAATGGCATCGACCACCTGGCCTCTTTTATCCCCTTCCTCGCCTCTTCTTGTATGCAGCAAGTCACCTGGTCAGAGGCCAACCTCTATTTTCCCTGCTGGCTGCCCTCAGGTGACAAATCCCATTCTTTGGGTGTGTCCATAGCCTATTGAGAGTCATTGTTCCACAGGGCTTTGCTACTCAGCCTGTCCATAGCCATGCTTAACCACATTCACAGAAATATTCAGCTTCCACACAGATTACAGATTCCTACCTACACACATAGACATTATACACTCACATAAATAGCGTACATAAGATCAACAAACAATAATCTCCCATTCAATACCCCACATGGCTCCCCCCACACCAATTTCTGGGGCCAACACCCCCACCTAGAGGTGCAGCAGCGATCTGGCTGCTTCCCTCCAACTCAGTAATGTGACAGCCACCCTGGAAGGGGCGGGCCTAAACGGGAAGGGGCTGGAGGTATGGGAGTCCCTTTGCCTCCCCTTCCCGCTAGGCACTCATGCCAATCAGAGCCTGGGGGTGGGGAGTGCACAAAGCGTCCTCCACTTTGCTCCCTGCCCTGTGAGCAGTGCACAGTGATTCAAAGCGCCATGTGCTCCTGGCAGGGTGGGAGGAGGCTTCGCGTGCTCCTCCGGCTCCAGGCCAATTGGGCGGGGGAGTGCGCAAAGCCTTCTCCGTTCTGTGCCTGCCCTGCGAGGAAAGCATGGGGGCAGAGCGGAGAAGGCTTCGGGTGCTCCCCTGTCCCAGACCCTAATTGGCCTGGGGGCAGGGAAGCAGCAGGGCCTCTGCGGGCCGGATCCACCTGCTTGATGGGCTAGATGTGGCCCACAGAGGCCCTTTTGTCCACCCCCTCGGACTTCAGTTTGGTTGGGAGAAAACTGTGTTAGGTTTTTGTGTGTATCTTCAGACCAAAGGTTTATAATTTGTATGACTGAAGTTGGGCTCATAAACTGTTATTTAGGATCCTACAGAAGTGGCCTGATTTTTTTTTTTAAGAGTGAAGTGTATTCACTATTTTCCATTGACTTGAATGTCTGTGTGCTCAAAACTCTTTGAAAATGAGGCCACTTAGGGCGTGTCTACACAGCAGGGCTTAATTCAAAATAAGCTATGCAAATTGAGCTATGTCAATTTACTGCTGGCTGTGTAGACACGGACTATGTTGTTTCGAAATAATGCTAGTTATTTTGAAACAATGTTGCTGTGTAGACATAGCCTTAGGGTTTGTCTATGCTACCCATGTGAGTGATGTGAGTGTGTTTCCTACCCCTGGTAGACAGACTTGCACTAGCTTGGCTTCATGATAGAAATAGCAGTGTGGACTTTGCAGCATTAGTGAAAACTCAGACTAGCCCCCCAAACTCAGATCAAAGGGGTTGAGCTGCCGCCCACGCTACCATATCTACTGTTCTGTTTAGTGTGCTAGTTCAAACCAAGGTAGTGAGTCTCTGCCAGACTGTCTACATTACTCCCAGGAGGTGAAGTGCTCAAACAGGAATTTAGAAACCTAGATCTATTAATCACCAACTGTGGAAAACTTTGGCCTCCTAGTTCACAGTGGGACATTTTAAGAACAATTATTTTGTTTTTAATACATTGTTCTGAATTCCCTGCCCTGTACATACAGGCAGTCCCCGGGTTACGTACAAGATAGGGACTGTAGGTTTGTTCTTAAGTTGAATCTGTATGTAAGTCGGAACTGGCGTCAGCCACTGCTGAAACTGATCAGTTTCAACCGTGGCTGAATCTGGACGCCAGTTCTGACTTACATACAGATTCAACTTAAGAAACCCAGGCATCCCCAAGTCAGCTGCTGCTGAAACTGATCAGCGGCTGATTCCAGGAAGCTTGGGGCAGAGCAACTCTGCCTCGGGCTTCCTGTAGTCAGCCGCTGGTCAGTTTCAGCAGCGGCTGACTTGGGGACGCCTGGGGCAGAGCAGCTGGGGTGCTGCTGGGTTGCTCCAGTAGCGCAGCTTCTCGGCGCTACTGGAGCAACACAGCAGCACCCCAGCTGCTCTGCCCCAGGCATCCTGATTCAGCCGCTGCTGAAACTGACCAGCAGTGGCTGAATCAGGACGCCTGGGGCAGAGCAGCTGGGGTGCTGCCGGGTTGCTCTACCCCAGGGGTAGGCAAGAAAAGCCTGGTCTGCTGGGGGGGGGCACTAGCTGCACCCCCCCCCCCCAGCAAACCAGGGAGACGGGGGTGGTGGGACCGCCCTAGTCCTCCACGGCTTTGCTCTGTCTCCCTGGTCTGCTGACCTGGGAGATGCAGAGCAAAGCCGCAGAGAACGCCCGCAGCGGAACAGCCCAAACGCGCCTGAGCTGTCCCGCTGCGGGCGTGCTCTAAGGCTTTGCTCCCCGTCTCCCTGCAGACCAGGGATATGGGGAGCATCTTTTCTCGCCCCGGAGGATGGGGGTGGCGGACTGCGGCGCATCTGGGCATCCCGCCGCTCCCGACGTAAGTCGGATCTGCGTAACTCGGGGACTGCCTGTAATGCAATTTGTACTGTTAATTTATTTAACTTTAACCATACTATCTAAGGGTATGTCTACACTACCCTGCTAGTTCGAACTAGCGGGGTAATGTAGGCATACCGCACTTGCAAATGAAGCCCGGGATTTGAATTTCCCGGGCTTCTTTTGCATAAGCCGGGTGCCGCCATTTTAAAATCCCGGCTGGAATGAGGAGTAACGGTAGTTCGAACTAGGAAGCCTAGTCCGAACTACCTAGTTCGTGCTGCGTGTAGCCGCGCGGCACGGGGTTCGAACCAGCCGGGATTTAAAAATGGCGGCGCCCGGCTTATCCAAATGAAGCCCAGGAAATTCAAATCCCGGGCTTCATTTGCAAGTGCGGTATGCCTACATTACCCCGCTAGTTCGAACTAGCGGGGTAGTGTAGACATACCCTAACAGTATAAGCATATAAAATATAATATGGTGATATTTATGTGTATGGTTTCCAGTTCCCAATGGAAGCCAGCCCACAATAAATATCTTGCTGTTTCTAGAACAATTTCTAAGGTACTCTTATACAGTGACTCAGTTCAGTCAAAATATACAGAATAGACTCCTGCGCAAAATCACTTGTTGAATCACTGTATCAATAGTTGGTGCAGAAGAAAGGAGGCAAAAGTGGGTCACCAAGACAGATAAAAGATCATTAAATATTTTCAGATAAACAATATAGACTTTTCCATAAGTCCTATAGCCCTTTCCCCGCAAATCCTTGAATATCCAGACATGATTTTACTGGGTCATCTGTGCTCAAGAACAGTCCTAAGAGCTCAGTTTTCCTTTGGATCTATTGTTCACACTTTGCCATAGCAGGTTGTGCCAATCAAGTGATAGTTTTATACAAATAATAGAAGAAATACATGTGACAGGATAATAGGTTAGGGTCTCTGAGCTTATTCAGATGCACAGAGTTCTTGTGACAGGTTTTGGGATAAGTCCCTAGGTCAATGCAAGTCATACATTCTCCTGTTGAGGTTGCAGATTCCTCTGATGGCGGTCTTTAAAACATGATTAAATTTAAATGCAACCACATCAAAGTCAGCCAACTGGATTATGTCTAAGGTAACTTTTAGACATAGATCTAACCATAACCTATTTCTCTCTTTTGTTTTAGTCAATTTTTCATGCAAATACTCACAAAAAATATATTCAGGCAAATTTCCAAAGCCAACATCTAAAATTTCATCTTCAATTTTGCGCTCACAGTTGTTCCTGAATATAAACTCCACATTTGCTTGCAGGACTTCCCTACCAATTTGATCTTGTGTGTGATATGCATATAATAAAAATGGGCAATACTTAAAATGTACTCAAACTTTTGGATGGTGATTTGATATGAGATGACTATTGTGGCCCATCAGTGTAATCATTTGTAATCTGAGCCTTGAAAACTTGCTGTGAAACTCAGTGAGCATCTTGAAAAGTGGCTCAAACTGGCTTCTACTTCTTGGAGAGAAATTATATGTGGGAGTTTACAATGGAAGTTTACAGAAATCATCACATCACAATTGACTCAAGAAACTTTCCGCATCTTCTCCTCTAAAGCAAAAGCTGCAACTTAGATACTGAGATCTTACCAGAATGGTGCAGTAGTGTGTCCCAAAGAGAACCTTGCATTGAATTTTGGAAGCCTAGAAAGATATAACCCCTTTATACTGTCCAAGATTGGGACTTCCCCCTTCCATCTCCTTCCTGATGACTATGTTCCATATGCTTCAGGAGGTAGCCGAGTTAGTCTGTACAGGATAAACTTAAAAAACAACGAATAGTCTGGTCACACTTTATAGACTAACAAAACATGTAGATTGTATCATGAGCTTTCGTGGGCATCCATGATACCATCTACATGTTTTGTTAGTCTATAAAGTGCTACCAGACCATTTGTTGTTTTTTAAGTTTATTATGTTCCATATGTCAATTAAGCAGATAATGAGAAGCAGCTCTCCCCAGGAATAGGGAAGGCTTATCTACTGATGAGATCATTAGCCTAGGACTTTGTAGACCCAAGTTCAGTTCCCTGTTACACCTCAGACTTCTTGTGTGACCGTGGGCAAGTCATATAGCTTTTGCTATGCTTCAATTCCCTATTTTATGGCTGGATATTATAAAACTTTCTTACTTCCCCCGAGGGGCGGTATGGGGATAAATACATCAAAGATGCAAGACACATAGAAAGGCACACCTTTGTGTTAGGTTCCTAGAAGGGGAATTAAAAGATACAATGGAAAATTGAATGACGTGCATTTGGAATAGATTGGTGCCAGACCCTCCTTAACCTAGACTTAAGATGAAGGAATGCTCTTTAATCTGTCAGCAAGATAACTACCACGCGCCTCACTCCTTGTCTCCTACTTGAAAACACTCAAGACAGCAGTCTTGAGGACACTGTCAGCATGCACACAGTAAACTTCTATTTCATTATTACTGTTTATATTTGTTTAAAAAATACTTCAAAATCCCCGAAAAATCATTTAATCTTTTTCCCTGAAAAATTGAACTTTGGAAAATTTTGACTGGCTTTTAGCATATTTCTGGCTCTTCAAAAAATGATTAAGGTGCCACGTAAAAACCTGCAGACATTGTGTTTACTCTTGTGAGCATACAACAAATTAAGAGTGATGTGGTGTATGAAGCAGGAAGAGTTAAATTAATTCACTTGGAAGAAAGCAGAAAACTAGCTCTTAAAAATGACTGGAGAGAAGAGCCAACAGCAGCAGTTTGTCAGGTTGCTGGGAGATGGAGCTGATAGCTGTGCCTCCTAAGTGGAAGATGCCATAAAAAGAAGTGGTGACTTCCATAGGGCTGGAGAGAGAGAAGTGTGAGGAGCAGTTTTCTAGTCTCCTCCTAATCAAGGTGACTGCTAATCTAGATGCACGATAGGGAAATGGAGGAGATTGGGAAGTAACTAGTTGCCCAGTAATGAGGGAGAATACTCAGAGACTGTAACTGTGGTAAGAGCCATTGTGTTTGTTTTTCCTCTCAGGAGGATCCTTGGGTGACAGAAGAACAGCCCTGTGCAGTTTTTGGGAAAAGAGCCTGGCTTAATGGAGCAGTAACTCCAAACACCAAGAATGGCCGGTGGGCCTGTCCTAGTCATAAGTGGAAAAAGGAAGGGAAAAATCAGGGAAACAATGATATGATCTAGCAGTCAACTTTCTTCCATCCTGATCACTGTCATGGATGAGATGGCAGAAGGGTGTTTTTAGGGAGGATTTGAATATAACAAGTTAGGTGGCTTGAACAAACTGTATTGAGGAGAGCTTCTGAGCATGAGGAGCAGCATGGAAAAGAGCACAGAGAATCCTTTAGGAGGAAAAGATGAAGGGGATCTGTAAACTAGCATCAGTGAATGAGCAGAGGAAAAGTGTGTGTGTGTGTGTGGGGGGGGCGAATACATAAAGGACACCAGCTCAGAAAAGCAGATAAGGGCTCCATTATGTAGGGCCATAAAGATAAGGACAAGACATTTTAATTTGATGTGTAGCAATGGAGGATATTTTCAAAGCAACAGGGAAGGTGACTTCTGAGGAACACTTTGATGGGCTTCAGGAGATAAGATGAATATTAAAAAGACATGAGAGGAAGTTACAGAACTTCCCACAGAGAGAAAGAAGTTTAGGGAACCATTGAGCCATTTGGCTTCTGGAACAGAAAGGGAGAATGAATTTGAAAAATGTCATAGAAAGAAAGTGACGAGGTTTGGGAAGAGAAAAATAGAGAAGTACATGGAGCCTGTCAGGTTATGAGGTTATTAGGCTAGGAGATTGTGAGTATAATGATATTGTCAGTAGCATTTAAGATGGTCTGACATTTAAAAAAAAACCCCAAAAGCCTACTATTGCCTAAGTGACCCTTTACCTAGCCATTATAAATTGTTTAACTTCTTGTCCTCCCGGTTCCACCAATGATGCTAGCATCATCTCACATCTGCATTTGTTCTTTCCTGTTGCTCCTTTCTGCACACAATGTCCTAGTTGAATTAGCATGTAAAGCCAGTATACTTTTCTTTCACATCTGCTACTTTTACAGTGATGCTGTCGTCAAACTTCTTGAAAAGGTTTCAGCTGAAAATTGTTTGGGACTAATGAATATTTATTCTGTTAGCTTAAACAATCTACCAAACAAGCCCCTTTGATCTATCTACTGTAATGCTGTTCGTTATATGAGATGGTGAGCCAACCAGGATCAATACTGAGGTGCAGTGATTTATACAAGAGTGAACTAGAGAAGATAGATCCAGATTAGAGATTTTTATTTGAGAGTTAAACCCATTGAGCACACTTGGTCACTCAGATAGGATATGAATACAGGCAAAGAAGAGAACAAAAATGATGTTTGTATTAGAGAGGGATAATGTAGTGGAGGAAGAGCTATGAAAGATGAAGGGATTACAGGAGTTAAGAGGAGAAGACAGACTCACTGGGCTCGTCTACATTGGCCCCTTTTCCGGAAGGGGCATGGTAATTTTTGAAATCGCAATAGGGAAATGCGCGGGGGATTTAAATATCCCCCGCGGCATTTAAATAAAAATGTCCGCCGCTTTTTTCCGGCTTTTAGAAAAGCCGGAAAAGAGCGTCTACACTGGCCCCGATCCTCCGGAAAAACCGCCCTTTTCCGGAGGATCTTTTTCCTTCAAAGTAGGAATAAGATCCTCCAGAAAAGGGCGGTTTTTCCGGAGGATCGGGGCCAGTGTAGACGCTCTTTTCCGGCTTTTCTAAAAGCCGGAAAAAGCAGCGGACATTTTTATTTAAATGCCGCGGGGGATATTTAAATCCCCCGCGCATTTCCCTATTGCGATTTCAAAAATTACCATGCCCCTTCCGGAAAAGGGGCCAATGTAGACGTAGCCACAGAAAGCAGGGCAAGACAGGATATTGAGGACTAGGAGGAAGGATTTCCTAATTTACCAATTCCAAATATGCTGAGTTTATTTTCCTATTTTGTCTCTGGTATCTGAAGAAGTAAATTTTATATTTGCCTCAGGCCATTCTTGTGACTGTGTTTCAAGTTACAATAGAAGACTTATATTGTATAGGAAAACCTGGTGAACCAATTGAAACCAATGAGATTCTATAGAAATTCTCTAAAATCTATAGAATTTGTTAGGGAATTATATTTCTGCTATGTATTAAATCCTATGGAACTATTCTGTAGCATGAGTTTAACTGTGGTGAAGAGGAGGAATTTTTAATACTTGATAGGAGCCATTTAATGCATTACAGCAGTCTGAAAGAAGAAGCTGGTTTGTACAACTTAGTCAGATAAGAGCTTGAATGTCTAAATATGCTTTTTAGTGCAGGTGTGTAAGACTAACTGTTCCAATCTCTCATAGTGTTAAACAGACTGTCACAGGACAGAAACTGGGAAAATAAATAAGATATAAAATGTAAATAAGTCCTCAATAGTCTCTGTCTCAGAATAAAATTACTGCACAGGGTTAACAGGACTTTCCCTTCAAATTCTAATTCTTCCACATATTCATCCTATTAAATTCATAGACATGACACAATCATATTTTAATGAGACATATGCTGAGATTTTTCCTGTTTAAAAATGTTAAAGTAATTTAGCTCTGTGACAAGGGGTAACAATGAGAGTGCTGAAGACAAATGTCTTTACCAACCACACAAAGGTGCAATGGTGGTACAAACTTCCTATTGCTTTCCTGACAGCAAAAAGCAAAGGTGGCCCAGAGACAGTAATTTAATTTACAATTTCTGTTCAATCCAGGTATCTCTGCTGAGGCACGGCGCCATTTGTGGTGGCTCTTTTGTGTGTGGATAAGGGAATTGGACCAAGTCAACCAATTCACTTCATGTGAATCACAGAACAGCTATGAAGTTGTTATTTGGACTTAATCTGAGACAGAGACATATAGGGTTGCCACCCACTCAGCCACTGGCCACACATCCTACCAACAAAAAAAGGGCCCTAGTGCAGATTGTAGGTAACTATTACTAAAATGTTTTAGATAATCATTTTATATAGGCACTAACAGCGCCCCCACCTGCAGTATTTGTGTTGTGTATTTGTATTGTATTTGTGTTGTTTTTCTTCTCTTTCTTACCTATCCTAGCATGACAAAGCAGTATAGATTACTGGTGTGTGTGATTTGTGGAGCACTCTGACATGTGCCAAGCAAAACTAAGAAATGCACATCCCAGCTCTTTAAACCTTTTAGCAGTCAAGGCAGTACAAAACCCACCCAGGCTGGTTAAAAACCAGACAGGTGGCAACCCCTACCAATTCTCTGAGCCCTATAGAGTCTTCTCTAGGCTTTAATAAAACCAGGTAGTTGTATTTTCCTTGTTTGAGTAGTCAGGGCAAAGGGGAAAATATGGTAGAAAATATGTTATAACTATCTTGGGTAGAGTAGTAATTGAAAAACACCACCATCTAATTAATTGTTAAGATAAAGGGCCTAGCCCCATCCCTGTCTGCTCCTGTGGCACAGGCCTCAAGTAATCTAGAGCCTCCTTGATCTCTGCAGAACAGACAAGCTTGGTGTCAAGGCCCTATCTAGCAGATGCAGCTTTCAGGCTAAATAACCACCCCCAATCAAGCAACTACCTTACCCTACATAAAGTAGAAAATTGGGTAGAGTGAGGGTATTGATGGAGCCATCCATCTACCCTCTGCCTGGCAATGTTTCTACTCGTTTTCTGTAGCTCCTCTCTCTGCTTCTTGCAGAAGCTGTATGGGGTTTGTTACAGCTGTAGGACTGCTGTGAAAGCCACAGTCTCAAGAGGGCAGAGTGTTGGGATTAGTATATAGCTATTTGGGAGTGAATGAGGCATGGGACTCATTTACAGGAGTTGCCAACTGTGCAATAGTTGCAGGTCTCCCATACACGCTGAGCTCCTCTAGATTGTCCTGAGGGCAAGAAGTGCTCAGCGAACTAGGTAGGTGTGAAGCCTTGTACAAATAAGTGACTAGTGGGAAGTGCACCGCCCCCTGGGTGCCTGCACCAAAATTTTAATTGCTAAATGGGGAGCCTCTTTGCCCTCTCCCAGTTCTTCTGGGTGGCCTTCCCTGCACCCGTTCCCCTCTCATGCACCACTCATCTATGCCTGTACATCCTTTAATGTAATGTAAATCATGTTCCCAGTTTGCCCCAATAGTTTGTCTATGTAGAAGCTTTCTTAAGAGATTCACAGAGATTTAATGCTTGATGGAAAGTGTGAATGCAGCTAATACTTCATAGATATTTTGAAAAAGATCCATCTCATACAGTCAGTGGGAAAGTTCTGCTGAATACAGAACTTTTGAAATAAAGTGGCATTTGTATGCATTTCCTAATGGATGGTCCTAGCATAGAATGCACACTGACCAAACATCCGAAATGCTGGTTCTGATAATAATACCTGACCAAGGTTTGCTGATGAGGATCTGTTAGTAATTTCTAAAATCTCTTTTTCCCCTACTGTGGAAACTGTGGAGAGGAGGGAGAGAACTTTAAGACTTTCATTTATCTTGTTCTTCTGTTTAAGTTAGAGTTCTTGAAGAGTTCAGGTGCAATCACAGCCTTCTGTTGCAACAGGAAGCACCATCTGCTGAGGCATTCTGTAAGCAATATAACGTCTCTCTAGAGATAGTTTAGCATTCAATTCACAAAGAAGGATGGCAGGGACTTGTAAACAAAAGGAGACAACTGAAGCAGTGAAGAATGGGCTGTGCTCTAAAGATTCAATATGTTTCTTTATAGCTGGAAAATCCTGTAATGCCATAAAAGCCTGGCAGAGATTTCTGATGTATTAATTGTTTTTTTTCTTTCAACCTTGCTCTTTGAAAGCCCAAAAGCAAGCCCAAAATGTAACACTTTTTCCTTTCACTGAAACTTTTAAGTTCTTATGAACCTGCTATTCTTTATAGAGCAAACTGCAATTGTTAAAGGAAAAAATATCAAGATTTTAATTACAGTGTGATCCTAATTATAGAGTGTGCACTTAGTAAAGAGCTGATATGACTGGGTTTGTCGATTGCATATCTCATTGTACAGCAGTTTGAAATGAACAAGTCTCCCTATGCAATAAAATTACTAGTTTTAACTCCTCTCATTTAAAAACAGTTTAATAATATATTTTAAAGAAAACAGACATGAGGTGTGTGTGTGGGGGGCGGTGGTTGGGATTGGGGGTTGGGAACACTGTAATCTGTTGCAAGTCAAATGATTCCAGTTGTATAGGCTAAACCATTAGTATATTAGTTCATCTAGCTAACATTTGAACTATAAGCTAACCAAAGATAAAATCCTGAGAAGTGGCCCTGGATATCAGAAGAGTTTGTGGGTTCTTAGAGTCAGCTGCAAGAGGTTGATTAACTGACATTAGTGGGATAAAATACTGTCCCAGTGATATTGATGGCAAAACTACCATTGACATCAATTCACCTTAATACACTTTTAAAAACTAATTTCAAACAATACTTTCACAGTGAGTGAGCAAGTACAGTTAAGAGTACAGTTCCTTCACACCTTCCCCTTAGTTTTATGTGACTTATATTGGACATTATGATAATTACATGTGTGTCCTTGAGCTACAATCTATATTTTGCCCCATGAGCTTTCAGAAAATGCTAAGTGGGAAGGGGCAGAGAAAGTGGAGGAAGAGAGGGATAGCTTTTGATTATGGAAGACTAGTATGACTAGCCATTAGCTATTATTTGAGCTGAGCAAGGTGGGGTTCAGTTTACTGTTTCTTTCATGCTGGACTGTGGGGATAGAAAGTGATTGATTGGCAAGGGTGCCAACAGTCTCCACAGGCACTTGGGCAAGGTGGACAGGAGCCTCGGTTCCACACTTCTGGAAGGGGTGGGGCCTCTGGCAGAAGAGGCAGAGCCGGGGCGGCCAGCACTCCATGCTAAGAGCATGGTGTTTCAGATGTCAGTTTCAAGGGCCCGGGGCTCCAGATGCTGCAGTAGCAGTGGTGGCTGCTGGGAGCCCCAGACTCCTCTGAATCGCCATGGCAACTGCTCCCATTGCTCCCTCCCTGTCGGCAGGCCTGTTAAATGGCAGTTAAATCCCTAGACAATTACATCCCCTAGCTGGCCAGCTGTGGGACCACGTTTCTGCTTAGTGAATAGAGTAGTCTTTATTCCTTATATTCAACAAAATAAATACATGTGTTAAAGCTAATATGGAGCATATTTGTATTTGGTCCTGAATGTAAATCACAACCAGATGCAAGTTTTCTATGTAACATAGGAGGCTTCAAACTAGAAGATGTTTGAATAAATCCCTTGGGCTGTTTAAAAATCTCAGCCTTCATTTTTCAAGCTATGCAGCTTATTTATGATGAGGGCTTAAGTGGGACTTGTGCTGGCCCGCTGCGCAAGCAGATGTGCTTCCTCACTTCTCTTCTGAGACTGTTCCCCACTCACAGGCCCTTTAGCTAGCTTCAGATTCCCACTCTTCCATCAATTTAAGTTATGTTTTCTATGGGTGGTTCTTCAGGTACTATCTCCAAAGCTTTGCTAAGGTCTAGATGTGTTTTATCTGTCTTGGGTGACCAGAAGTTTTGGTTCATTAGAACTGTTTTGAGGTCTTAGATGAATATATAGAAAAGAAAGGAAGACTTTGATCTCAGTTTCAGTATAATCCAGGGTGGTTTATAATCCATGTGTTCATCTATGTTCCACAGTGCTCTTGGACTTCAAAGGAGCGTCTCCTGGCTGTCCAGGCATCTGTTCCTGCTCTTACAAGACTATTCAGCAAAAGGCAGAAATAAAATTGACTCCTACTAAGTCAATGTACTAATGATGTACCATGTGTAAAGAATTGGTGTCTGTGGATCTCCTTTATTAGCTTTCACCTCTCAGCTTCTCACAAGAATGTTTTTGCTGCTCCTTTTGCATAGAATACTTATTTGAATCTTTCCTCGGTTTTGGGGTAAGAGGGGATAGATGTCATTTACACACTCCAACACGTATAATATCGCAAGTGGATATATTTGGCTTTATTCCTCTTCATCCACCCTTCACTATTTCACTTGTATTCTTGGATTGTAAGCTTTGTTGTTGTTGTTGTTTTTTGTTTTGTTTTGTTTGGACAAGAATAGTGTCTTCTTCATATGTGTTTCTACAGTAAATGATATAATGGGTTCATGCTTCATGGGCCTACTGCAATATAAATTTTTAATAATGACACACAAATTTGCAGGAGAAAATGCAGTAAAGAAGCTGAGAAGAAATGAGAGGCAGGAAAGGTATAAACAACCTTCTGAAAAAACCAAAAGGAGTATTGTGTAATATAGAACGACTGCATGAGGACATATATGAGGCAAAGGAGAAGACCCTGGCCTCATCCGGGAGTGAAAATGTGGACAAGAAGGCCCTTTTCATTCTCTTTAAGATGGCCATCACTTACAGTGCTGCTGTTCCCGTCTCTGGATGTATCCTAGGGATTTTACACATGCTAGAGAGGGTGCTGGAATTTTTGTTTATTGTTGTGAATGTTTGGAGGTGGGGCATTTTTCACAGTGTTGATAATTTAGTATTTTATTTAAATTTAACCCTTTCCTTTCCTAGTGCCTCTTCTCCCAGGCCCAAAGGTAATTATTTTGGGGGTGTGGCATTTCATTTCTTGGGGTTGTATTACTGTATTTTGTTGTTTGGACACTAGGTGGTACTTCTTGTTAAGAGTAGTATGTTAGGGTACGTCTACACTAGCTCGTTAGTTTGAGCTAGGTAGGGTAATGAGGGAAAGCGGAGTTACAAATGAAGCCTGGGATTTAAATATCCGGGATTTAAATATTGTGGAATGAGGAGTAACGGTAGTTCGAATTAGGATCTTTAATTCGAACTACTTACTCTGTGCCGTGTGTAGTCACAGGCATGGAGTTTGGACTAAGGGGGATTTAAAAATGGTGGCGCCTGGGAACATGCACATGAAGCCCGGAATATTTAAATCCTGGGCATCATTTGCAACTCTGCTTGCCCTCATTACCCTACCTAGCTTGAACTAACAAGCTAGTGTAGATGTACCCGTAGTCATTTTCTAAGGGACAGCATCCCTTGTGTTCCGGGTACAAAAAGGTGTCAACTAGGATGGAGGCGCAGATGCTACAACATGCCAGGAAGGTGGGAGAAGCCACTTTGATTAACAAACACAAAGAGGCTTGAGCTGTGCCTTGAGGGGAAGAGCTACAGTAGTGCTGCACCATTTTATCTTTTGGATGAGATAGAAAAGCAAAGCAAATAAGCAACAGTTTTGTCTCTTTGTTAACTGAAGCATGCCTTGTTTAATTGCAGTAACCACGCGTATCTGGCTGCTGCTGAGGTAAATGAGGACAAAACTTCTCACCCTGCCCGATCCCTCCAAAAGACATTCTACCATACAGAGAAGCACAGAAAATAGGTAGATCCCATGGAAGTCCAAGTTAAAAGAAGAGTCAGATGGGCCCAAAGAGTACCATTGATAAGAGAGAGGGGTCCATGAGATCAGGACATGGGATCTCTGACATTAGAGGAGCTAGATTATGGTGACCCTCAAAGATGTATCATTTCATGAAAACCTTAAGAGTTTCTTGTAGTCTTTATGCATGGTAATAGTGAACAGGTCTTGTTTGTTTAGATCTACTTTTTGGCAGACATTATGATTTTTGTAAATTGATCCTATTTGTAAGCCATTCAAGCTATTATTGAAAGATATAGAGAAGTAGGGTTTTGTATTTATCAAAGGGCAGTATCTTTTAGTGGACTATGTGTCAGCATTTATGGAGTCTCTCTCCCCTCTGAGAGTTTGTTTGATGCTGATTCTAATGCCTATTCTGTGACTTCATTTAGCCCTCTAAAGTCAGAGGATATTTATCAGGATTTGTTTCTGAAAGGGTAGATGATCCCTTGTACCAGATTAATGCTGAAGTGTAAATTTTTTTTATTTCATTTTTTAAAATTAATACATTATAGGACTGGTAAGGGGAATTGTAGCCATCTGTACATTATAAACTCAAAGCTTTAGCCTTCTTGCAATCACTCGAGTCCAACTGACAGTGGGGAAAAAAACCTCTTTGGGTGATTGTGGGAAGCCATATTTTGTAAATCTGATTCTTAGCCTGTAAGGACTGGATCTTGGGAGGGGCTGAGTCACCTGAACACCAGTTGAGGTTACTGGGAATTTACAGCGATCAGGATCAGCCTCCTCTGATTGGAGGAAAACTCCATGAACCTCTTCTAGCATCCTGTAGTCTTGGCTTCAGGTACAGCAAGTCAGTTAGGGCTGAAGGGTTTCTTAGAATCTGCATGTTGCATCCTTTTAATCTTCCCCTTGGTTGTCTTCAGGGTGATTCACTTAGGGACTTGCTGTTATCTTGTTCTGTAATCTGCAGTTGTCCTATGAGATCTGAGTACTGTACTCATGCGTATGAACTTTGATGGTTTAGGTTGAACTCTGTTAATTTCTGATATTTCTGATTTCGACCATGGCTAGACTAAAGAATTTTGGAACTCTGTGTGCTATGCAAATGGGATGTTCCCATCTTTGGGGTGTTTATGTCTGTTTGGCAAATCCTCTGGTGATTTTGTGGTTATGGTAGAAGTGGGAAGTTAAGCATCAAATCAGTGTCACCCTGATTGAGCTTGACTGCCCCTTCCTTGTGATATGGGGGAGTGATAGGGATGGCCAGGCCAAATGTGAATGAATGGTTTTGTGACCTGGAATGCAGAGTTGCAGTGCCTCTCAGTTTTGTTTTCCTTGCAGTGGATGAGAGAGATGCTCAGAGAATGTGCACCAAGTGCATAGTGGTTAATCTGGGATTGATACTCACCCTGTCATTAATCTAGCACTTGAACTGTCCTTTCATCTGCATTGATGTTTTGGCCCATTTGCCCTTCATCTTTATTTCAGAGGGTACATCTACACAGCAGTTTTATTTTGGAATAACTAACATTATTCCTAAATAACATAGTCCGCATCTACACTACAAACAGTTGTTTCGACATAATGTCAAAATAATGTCAAGCTGGAGGACTTCTTACTCGGACTCCTGTAACTCTCATTTTATGAAGAGTAAAGGAAGTTGGAGGAAGTGCTTTTTCTCGGACTTCCTGCTGTGTAGACAGTACCAGAAGCCAAAATAAGCTATTCTGATTTAAGCTATGCAATTGACGTAGCTCAAGTTGAGTAGCTTATTTCAGATTTAGCCCTACTGTGTAGACGTGCCTAGAGTGTCTTCATGTACTGATTTTTTTTTTCTGTAGCCCTGTGCAATCAAACATTTGAAATCTTCTACTTAGAAGCATCACACAATCTCTTGTTCTGTCAACTTTGAGTCTGTTTCCTGTTGGGAATGTCTTTGATGGTACTTTCAACTTAACATCAAACCAGACTTCTTTCTGAAAGTCTCTTACTCATTATTGTTCCAGGTAACACCTCCAATTGCTACAGCTTAAAGAGAACAGAGAGAAATATATTGCTTTTTCTCATCTTGTTCACAGTGTGCAATTTGCCTTAATATGTTTCCTTAGGAAAACTATATCCAGCATGAGGTTATGTCAGAAAATGGTTTTTTTCTCTTGAATCCCATTTTTTTATGGTCTACTTTTGGTGAAAATGGATGGGATTCATTTTTGTTGCAGTTACTATCAACTAAGAACTACAGTTCTGAAATAAAGAACGAGGAGGCAGAAAAATGCAACAGCAACAACCTACAAATGTTCTGACATAGGGGTGTTGAACAGAAGAACTTCTGCTACAGTGAGATTGCTGCAGAGGAGTTTTATTTAATGATTCTTTTTGAGGAAATCTCTCTGTGCTGAGAGTGCAACTATAGTATTGTGTATATAAATAGTAGTAATTTTAAACAATGTCAGAATGCATCATATTAATTTGGAAATCGATGCTAAATGTAGTCCCTTTTGGCTTGCAGTGTATCAGTGACCATTAATAGGGAAGCAAATATGTTGAATGCTGTTGATAGACACCTCTTTGGCTTTGATAGCAAAAGTATTTTCCACTCTGCACTAATCTATTCCTCATCAAACACCAAGAAGGAAGTGGGCAGGTATTTGATTGATTAACTGTCAAGTATTGTACACTTGCTTGTTTGGAAATCTTTAGCTTAAAAAAAGTCAAAGCAACAATGCTCCTGGTACTGCCAAGTCCTTGCCTTGTTACATTACACATGCCATTTCTAATTTAGCTGACTAAGTTAACCCAGTTTCATTGGGTCACCTTGAGTCCTCATATCCAAAGTGCCCCTTAGATCACTTTCTATCTGTTGAATGTCCCTCACTCTCTGCATCTCATGCTCCATTGAAAGCATACACTCAAGATGATTGATTGTAAATTTCATAAAATTTCCTGAAGCTGTAAGGCTTATACTGGCCTCCTGAGAAACTCTCCATGAAATCTCCCCAAGCAGAGATTAAGCTCCGATCCTTCGATCTCTGATATTAGTTGCTGGCACCCAGAGGACCATAGCAGCCAATGTGAGTGATACACTGGTCCATGCTGGAGGCCTCATCAATGGAGAAGGGGTCCAGGAGGTGAGGATCCTGGGGAATAGAAGCGACCCTCTCTCTTTTTTTTGCTTTTAACATATTACAGGGATTATTCCTTACAGAAAATTATGTGAAACACTCCCCATATTGCTAACGGCAATAGGGCAGCGGATGAGGTAGGCCAAGCATTGAAGCAGCTGGGCAATTGAAAAATAGCAACATGAGATGGTAACAGCAGCGCTTCTAGTCCCCTTATTTGAGGAGACATTCCCTGTCCTCTAGGGCCGTATTGTTTGTGCAGAGTCTCTGTGAGTCACCACTTCCCTAATCTACCCTGAGGCCACTTTTGTCTCCTTCCCCTGGAGGTTTTTGCCTCCTTAGCCTGATGCTGAAATCGCATCACAGTGGACCTGGGTCTAATGTGTCAGGTTTATTTCTTTAGCTCTGGTACTGAAAAATGGCAGTGATTTTAACTGTTGCACAGCCAGCAGAAAAAAAAGATGACATTGGTGATAGTGAATAGGAATCCCTGAAGCATTGAAAATCGAAAGGACATGTTAGATTCCATATTACTTGATCAATGCTGTCACTAATGCAAATCTATTCCCACAATGCACAGAATGACATTAATTTTATGTTGTTTACGTACTCTTGCCATAAGGTTAAGCAATTCCTACTATTAAGCTAGATGAAATTGCATTACCTTAATGAAATGCACTTTACTGATAAAGAAGAATGTCACTTTCACAAGTGGAAGCACTGTTAGCAAATTTTTACGAGAGAATTCCCAAAATCATATCTTAATTGCTTGGACAGCTGTGTAGTTTACATAACGAGCAAACAATGCCAAGGTTTTTTATTTCCTTTGTCAGCTGTACTGGATGTTAGTATGCATGGTGGACCTTTTTCAGGCCCTTTATTACTTGATTGCAAATCATTCTTCATTGCTGCCCAAATTTATGGAAGGACATTGCTCCCTGAGGTGCCGTATCCTTTCAGGTCTGTAACTGAACATGACTGATGGCTCCAGTGTAACAGTTGCTTATTACGGCGCTCACTGAGCTATGATTGCTTCAATACTTTATGTTGGCAGATGTGTTTCCCTTGGAACAGCATCTCCGAGACAGAGGTCATTGATCAAACCCCCCTCTGGCTGTTCCATTATGTGCAAATTATTGCTAAAAGCAGAGAGACTGAGGGGTGTGTGTGCATGTGTGTGTTCATTGCAGAACTGGGGAGGCGGGGGAGGGAAAAGAAGCTAATGTAATGAAGCAGAAACAAATTCTGACTAAACCGGAATTGTGTTTTTATAATGTGAATCAATAAGGGGAAGAAAAGAATGACATAAAGATTATTTAGACAGAGTACAATTACAAGAAATGGGAGTGTTTTCTCATATTATTCTAAACGGGGCGAAGTGCAATATTATTGGCTGTACTCCGTGACTATTATTGTTAGTACTGAAGTTAAACCAAAAGAGGGTCAATCAATACCCAACACACTCCCAATAACAATAGCTAGACATCTGAGAGAATCTTGTGTTGAAAACAGCCTTGCTAATATGGACAGTGATCGAGCAGTGTTCTAGTTCTTAAGAATCAGAGCAGAGATAGAAGAGATCTTTAATAAGTAAAGAGAAGCAACTTGAAGTATCTGCAGAATTGACTTTTACTTCACTTCTTTCTCCAGCTGTACATTAAAGTGAGAATAGAGGTTTCAGCAGCATATATCTATCTGCTGAATCAAAGATCTTTTGAACAAGTCCTGTATTCAGGTGATGTGTGGGAAAAGATTGTTCACAAATAAGGGAGCAGGAAACGTGGTAGAAAAAGGGGCACTCCATTAAATGTTTTGGTAACTTAATGAACTGAAGCAGCACTCCATCAAATGGTTTGGTAACTTGATGAACCTTAGATAAGTATCTCAGTTTTGGGGCTATTTGATCAAATGGAACATCTAAACATCTCTAACTCCTATCACTAATACAAAGAAAAAAACTTGATGATCCGCTGTCAGCTGTAGATATTACAGAAATCCCTCCCATCTTTTTCATTTTTGCAAACTTCTACACATCTGTTGAATTTGCTGGGGAATCTGGTTTTCTGTATTTGTTCAGCAGGGCTCTGAGAAACGAGAAAAAATAACTTTTTTTTTTTTTTTTTAAAGAAATTACTGGCTAAGATTTCTTCTCTTTTCCCCAGAGTGTGAAAATAACCAGTGGAAAATAAACTATCTCTAATTTGAAATCTTCAAACAAGTTAAAAATTAAACAGAACACTGGGCTATTTACGAGTTTGAAAATATAATTTATTCAGAATTACAATCTAGATTTAATCTTTTTGTCTTGATTTTCCAAACTTCTCAGATTTCTTGTAAATGTCAAATTTGTGAGGGTTGATTTAAAATGGATGGATGAACATGGACATGCACTCATGTGTCTTCTCAGGGAAATGAAAACAAATTCTGTAGCTCTTGGCAAAAACAGAAGTTACTGATTTCTTTGTACCAATTACCCTGCCATTACCCCGACTGTTCCCTGACTATTTTATGACTGAGATCAGTAGAAGAGGCAGAAGAGATGCTGGTGAGAAGAAACATAGTTTCACATATCTGGCCTATAGTCTCCATGACTACAAACTCATAATTTTCTGGCAACTGATGAAGTTCAAGTGGAAGGGGGATTACACATCAGAGGATGGTAACCAATACTTTGTTTTCCATATGGGACCATAATTTGACTTTTGAGACTGGCTGTGTTTTTGATGAAAAATCTAATCTATCATTTTCTGGCCATTTCGTATGTTACCTTTTTAAAAGGTGCATTTTCTCCATTGAAAAACCTGTTTTTTCAATGTTTCAGTCAATGGAGATCATTTCAGAAAATGTTTTTTCTTTGAAGTGAGGTTTGGAGCCATTTCCATGTATATTCATTGGATTCCAAAGTTAAGCTTTTTTTTAACGATGTTTTCTGTCCTTCCATTGTTTATCTGCCATAACAACTTGAGATTCACTGCTATAAAAGAAAATTTCAGCTGAAAATTCTGATTATTCACCAAAAGAAACTTCAGATTTGCAATTATACAGCACATGGTCCATATTCCATACAGGAAACAGAAATACCATGGCATGATTTACAGAGCTAACACAGAGAGATTTCAGTTAGCAAATAATTATAATTTATGAATGATCTGCTGGGCATTGAATATTTGAAGAAAATTAATATATTTTGAATAGTGGATATTCACGTTTGAACTGTGAAAAATTAATGGTCTGTTTAAAGAATTCAAACCAAGGAAAAAGCAAAATTACTCCGTTTATTCTTTGTCAAGTATGAATGTGCATCTATTTTTTTTTGAATTTCATATGTTTGATGAGTATAATACTGTCAATAAATTTTAATTTCCACATACACATTGGCCAAATGGGTGACACTAAGGCTATGTCTAGACTGCAGGCTTCTTTCGAAAGAGGCTCTTTCGAAAGCATCTTTCGAAAAAGCCTCTTTCGAAAGATCGCGTCTAGACTGCAGGCGGATCTTTCGAAAGAGAAATCCGCTTTTTCAAAAGAGAGCACCCAGCGAGTCTGGATGCTCTCTTTCGAAGACGGCCTCTTTACATTGAAGAACGCCTTCTTTCGAAACAGGAACTTTCGAAAGAAGGCGTTCTTCCTCGTGAAATGAGGTTTACCGCCATCGAAAGAAAAGCCGCGTTCTTTCGAAATAATTTCGAAAGAACGCGGCTTGAGTCTGGACGCAGGGGAAGTTTTTTCGGGAAAAGGCTACTTTTCCCGAAAAAACCCCTGAGTCTGGACACGGCCTATGTGTTTGGCCATAGGTAAAGAGAAGATGGATGGAGGAACACAGGAATGGAGTCACAATTACCAGGTTCAGTTCTTGTTTCTGACTATAGGCAAGCAACTTAACCTTTCCATAGTGGTAAAATCAAAATAAGGACTCAGACTTACAAAACTGACCGGACACCTTCTAGTCCAGTAAGTAAGCCAACTGACCCAAAAAGCCTAACAATAATATAGATGGTTCCATTGCTTGTTTCTCTTGAGGAAGATACAGTTTAAACATATATTGGGCCAGATCCTCAATTAGGAGTATATCAGTTTAGCTCCACTTGAATGGAGTTAGCATGCGTAGGGTACATCTACACAGGAGGGCTAAAGTTGAATTAAGCCACACAACTTCAGCTACATCAGTTGCTTAGCGTAAGACAAAATAGCTTAAATTGGCTTTTAGTGCTGTCTACATAGCAGGAGGTGGAAGGAAGAACATTCTTCCATTGACTTCTTTTCCTCCTTTTGAAATGAGGGGTATGTCTAGACTACAGAGAATTTCCAGGATACCAGAGGTATCCTGCAAAAGCTCTGCCGTGTCCAAGGAATGCATCGGCTTTTCCAAAAAATGTTTTGAAAAAGCAGACACTTTTTTTGGTATCCCTGTAAACCTCATTTTATGAGGAAGAAGGGATGTTCCAAAAGAGGTATTTTTTCCCCGATATTTGACCCCGTGTAGATGGGCCAAATGTTGGAAAAGCCTCTTTTGGAAGAAAAATAGAAAAAGATACACAAATTGATGTTTGAAATTTGCATATATTTTTTTGACTTTTCTTTGTAGTATAGACATAGCTGAGGGTTACCATGAGTCAGAGTAAGAAGTCCTCCAGCTTGACATTGTTTTGAAATAAAGACTTGTAGGCTATGTCTACAGTGGCGGCTTCTTGCTCAAGAACATCTTGCGCAAGGGTTCTTGTGCAAGAACTCTTGCACAAGAAAATGTCCACACTGCCATGTGCGCGCTGTGCTTTTGCGCAAGAGCTCCCATGGCAGTTTGGATGCTCTTTTGCACAAGAAAGCTCTGATGTTCATTTTAGCCATAGGGCTTTCTTGCGCAAGAAATCCCTGCTGAGCATCCACACTGCCCTCTTGTGCAAGAGCTCCTGCGCGAGAGGGCTTACATCTGATAAAAAAGAGCATAACTCTTGCGCAAGGAGCCCTCTCTTGCTACACCGTACTGTAAATTTCCTTGTGCATGAGCGGGCGGGCAGTGTGGACGTTCTGCAGATTCTTGCGCAAGAATGGCCGTACTTGCGCAAGAAGCTGTGAGTGTAAACATAGCCGTAGTGTAGACATGCTGTTTGTCATTTCAGAATCATGTCAGTTATTCTGAAATAACACTGCTATGTAAACGTACCCTTATACAACAGGGGTGGATAAGAGTGCTGTGGGTACCAGAGCAGTGCCGCGGGGCCCCGAGCAGCAAAATTTCATGGGGCCCCCCCTTTGACATGGCGCATTTGCCGTGGTGCCATGGTGCATGCGCGGGGCCTCAGGAAGCACGGGGCCCGGGGCAGCTGCCCCGCTCGCCCTGCCCTAAATCCACCGCTGTACCAGCTAAGTCTCTGGGCTACTCTAGTTATCCATCTTAATGATCTTAGGTTAGTTCAAATCAGGAGAGCCCATTATCTTCTTCAGATAATAGTTTTTTACCAGTGAATACAATGAGGTTCCCATAAAACTGTTCAAGAATAGAATTCTCCCTAGAGAGTACTATTTTTCTTCATAAACAGTTTGCTCGTGATCATGCTGGATACCAAGCAATTACCTTGAATAGCACTGTCAATTATTTTAACCACATGCTACATATTATACCCATATTTTCTTCCTTTTTAATAGAAAGACGTTTTCCCTTTCAGTGAAGAAAGTAACCAAAACGAGCTTTTCTGTTGAAAATAAAAGGGCTTGTTATTAATAGAGAATTCCAATTCTATCTTCTCCCTCTTACATTTATTTTTGACAAGGGATTCCATTTTTAATGTAAAAGAAAATTAAACTGTAGTTAGTGGCAATGAAGGTTCTAAATTGATAGCCCTAGATTTAAAAAGAAACAAATCATTTGCCATGATAAATGTGGCTCTTCAGGACTCTTGCCTCCACATATTTGCACAGGTGAGGTATGCTCCTTCCCCAGAAAAGTGCTGCTGAGTTCTGACAACTTTCTAGAAAGCACTACCCATCAGAACGAGTAGGGCAACATCTTGAGGCACTAAGCATTCAAAGCTAAGTTTAGCGAAAGGCCTTATGGCGTCAACCTCTTAACTCTAAGGTTTAGGAAATGGGACTGATCTGAGAATAGATTCTTAAAAGTTACAGGACAATATGTGAATAGCATTCATGCAGGTAACATTCTCAGAGAACCACAGTTGTTATGTTAAGTAATTTTTTTATCATCTTCCAGGTTATCTCTGCATAGTCTTATTTGTGGTTGTCTAGTGAGCACTAAAACATTCAGGAAAGTGAGCCAAGGAGCTCAAATTAAAAAATTTCTGAACCAGATTGTTCTAGGATTAGAACAAAATTATTTGGTGCTGGAGGAGTCACAGGGTTGCCAGGTGTCTGGTTTTCGCCTGGACAGTCTGGTAATTGTGTCTTCTGTCCAGTAAAGAAAAACAGAAAATACCAAGCTGTTTGGTCTCCCTTTTTTTTCTTCTCAACAGGTTTGGTTCCCCTCCTCCCTTTTTTTTCGCTCAATCAATTTTTTCCCCTGTCATGTTGCAAAAGTATCTGGCAACCCTAAGGAGTCCTCATCACATTAATGCCTTGAAATGCCTAAATTTGCATGTGGACTAATAACAGGACTGATGCGACCTCAATAGTTCTTGAAGACTTGGGCATTAGAGCCATGGACACCGATTTATTGGGCATTAGTGTCTTTGTGCTGAGGTCACTGCTGTCTTGCCTGGCTGCATAGCTAAAGGTGGCATGCTCTGTGTTTTCACTGGACAAGTGGCAGACCCAAAGACAGATTTAGGCTACGTCTAGACTACAGGCCTCTTTTGAAAGAGAGCGTCTAGACTGCAACCACTTCTTTCAAAAAAGTGAGCCACTTTTTCAAAAGAGCACCCAGTTAGTCTGGATGCTCTCTTTCGAAAAAGCCCTGTTTGCATTCAAGAATGCCTTTTTTCAAAAGATCACTTTCAAAAAAATACATTCTTCCTTGTAAAATGGGGTTTACCACAGTCAAAAAAACCTGCTGCATTCTTTCAATTTAATTTCGAAAGAATGCAGAGGCAATCTAGACGCAGGGGAAGTTTTTTCGAAAAAAGGCCACTTTTGAAAAAACCCTGTAGTCTACACACTCCCTTAGGAAGCAGCATTGTGAAGGCTCTTTGTGAGAAAGGCACAGCTCTTGCTGCTTATAGGAATGGGCTCAATATATGAAGGCCACAAATCCATAGAAGTTACTTTAGGTAAATGATCTATTGGCTAGGCCATTGGACTGGGAGTCCAAAGACCTGGCTCTAAGTTACTACTAACTTGCTGTGTGTGAATTGGGGAATTGATTTCATGTCACTGTGCTTTGGTTTTCCCTCTCAACTTTCTGTCTTGCCTGTTTAGTTTGTAAGCTCTTCAGGATAGAGGTCTTTTTGTATGTTTCCACAGTACTTGACACGTGAAGGCCTCAGCTATGATTGTGGAACTATTATGGTACAAATAATGAAGAAATGCAGGATCTCTTTTTAATTAAATCCAAGCACTAAAAAGAATAAATAAAAGAAATATATGCTGATTTCCTAATGCAAATCTTCATAAACACATGGTATTTGACGCTTGCTGTTTAGAATGTAAGCAGTACCTAATAAGGTTGAATCCCCATTTCCATTGACAACAAATCCAGTTGTGTATAAAAGAAAAGTAAAATTCTAACTTTTTTAGTGCTAACAGCATCCATGACTTGGGGGGTAGAGGCAGTAATCAGGGAAACATTGGAGAAAGTGGCAGCAAAGAGAAAGTAAGGAGGAATAAGAGAACTTCGTAGAGAAAAAAGAATCACCATTGCCTGCGGGATATAACAACAAATGGAGAGTCTAAGCCTGAATCACAGCTGGAAAAGGAGAAAAAGCCCCAGGAAATATCTGGCACGTCAAATAATTCAGTATGGCCCTTTCAAGTTCTGTTTTAAATAAATTTACGAATTGTCAGAGTTGTCTGGTATAGGTTCAAAGACTTGAAATGAAAGATCTGGGTTTAAAATGAATCCAGTATTCCTGTGGCTCTTTAATTCCTAATTTATAGGCAACAATTAACTTTGGATTCACTCACTTTTCTCATAGTTTCACCCAGGATTTGCTGTGCCATCAGAAGTGGGACTAGTTGGACATTGAAAATATTATGTGACTATCCCAATTCAGATTGTCAACATTAAATGATTCTTGGACAGGACTCACTAGACTAGGCATTGGCTTGCTCTCAAACTGCATTGAAGTTAGGGAAAATTTTAATTTACGAGGGCAAGTTTGCACTCCATAACTTGTATGTGCGTCAAGGAAATAAAAGGTTGGACAAACCATAAATGGCAAACTTTGACAAAATTGTTCTTTATTTCTACTACTTCATAATTAAATAATTAAGTTTTGTCCAGCATTTAATCTGGCAACATCTAGCTTAATTTCATCACTGGTAATGAGCCCAAAATCTTAATTTCTGCAGTGGCTGTTTGCTGAAAAAAATATATTGAAATGATTTATATTCAATTCTATGAGGGTATGTCTACACTACAGCATTATTTTGAAGTATCTTATTTCAAAATAACTCGTCTAGACACAAAAATGCATTTTGAAATAGCGTTTTGCTATTTTGAAATAGCACATCCACACTGATAGGACGCTGAATGGCATTTAAGGCCGGCCGGAACCGGTTCTGGCAGGGCATCAGGTCAGGAGTTACCTTGTGTGGCTGCTGCCTGAGGCTATCTGAGACCTGTGCTTAAAGGGACCCCCCCTCCCCAGACAGCCGGTTGCAAGGTTTCCCTGCTTGCTTGCCTACCTCGCTGAGGGACAGCAAAGCATTTTTTTTCTCTGTGTGCTCTGGTTGCCCTGTCTCTGTAGCATGGAGCCGGAGCCGGAGCCGCCCCGGGCACTCTGGTGCTTCTCCTGTACATGTTGCTGTGAGCCTGGCAGCACATTCTGCAGGCAGTAACAGTCTCCCTGATGTGCCCCACTGGGGGGCTTGTGCCTCATTCCTCCCTCACGTCCTTCCATTTGCCCTTCCTTAACCCCCCTTCCTGCCGGACCCTGGCAGGCTCCTGGGAGCTGGCAGACTGGTCCTGGGTGGCGGTGGAGGGCTGTCTGGCACTGGCTGCCTGGCTTATGCCAGGGCCACTGGGTCAGGTGCAGCGACTGCTGGCTCTGGGCTGGCAGGCTTGAAGCTGGCACAGGCACTGTGGCCAGTCTACCGCTTTAAGGGTTCCGGAGCAGGGGGGAGCAGGGGGGAGGGCGAGGAGTTTTTAGTTGTGCCCTGAGTGGCCTCCAGGGCACCCTGGGAAGGGCTGGAGGCCCCCTATTTTGAAATAAGCATCTACACAGCGCTTATTTCAAAATAACAATTTCAAAATTGGCGCTATTCCTCATAGAATGAGGTTTACCAATTTTGAAATAAGCCCTGCGCTATTTTGATTTAATTTTGAAATAGCAGTGTGGTTGTGTAGATGCTGGTAAAGTTATTTCGAAATAACGGCGGTCAGTAGCCATAAACATATCACTGCTAAAATATAGCATTTTGTGAAGAAAAATTTATTTAACTTGGGAACAAAACTGCTTAAGAGCCAGATTCTTTGCCCTCTTTTCTTTTTTGGAGTCTAATTTAGGTGTACATTAATTTTTCAGTTGCAGAGTTGTTTTTATGTTTTTATTCTAGCTCTATACTGATGGCTGAGGCCAACATGCAAATCAGGATAATCAAGGCAAAAAGGTAGACAATATCCCCTGATCCTTGAGCCACACCAGAAGGGACCAGTGTGGTCATCTAATCTGCCCTCCTTTTTAATGTAGGTCATCACATTTCACCAAAATAATTCACAAAGCATACCTCTTATAGAATTATATCCAATCTTGATTTGAAAATTGTTAGTGATAAAGCATCTACCATGCCCTTTGTAAGTTGCTTTAATGGTTAGTTACTCTCACTTGTAAAAATGTATATACCATTATGTTGAGGCAGAATTTGTCTAGCTTCAGCTTCCAGATATTGCATCATGTTATACCCTTCTGTGCCAGACTGAAGAGGCCTTTATTCACTATGTTCCTCATGTAGGTACTTCGATTGTAATCAAGTCACTCTTTAACTTTGTCTTTGCAGAGCTAAATAGATATTTCTTGTTCAGTCTGGCATTATTATGCATGTTTTCAAATCATGCTTTTTGCTCTTCTCCGAACCCTTTCCAATTAATGAGCACCCCTTTTGAACTGTGAACAACAAAAGTGACCAGTATTCCAGCAGAGGTCTCACCATTGCCAAATATTAGAAGTAAGATAACCTCTGTGCACCTACTCAAGATTCCCTTGTTTACATATCCAAGGATCACATGAGCCCTTTTGGCTACAGCCGTGTTTCTAGGGCAGGGGAGGGGCACCTTTTTTAGGTTGGGGCTGCTGACCCACAGAAAAATCAGTCGAGGGAGCCGCAAACAAATGAGAAGCAAGAAAACAAACAAAAACAAAAAAACAACTAAACCCTTACTGATGTGGCCCGACTGAGAAAGAAAAAGACACTCCCCACATTCCCCTCATACACCAGAGCCTAGGGGGACTGTGACGGGGCAGCCCCCACGCCCCGCACTAACCGGGCGCCGTCCCCGGCATGCTGGGGCAAAGCAGCGGCTCCGTGCCGGCTCCTGCCCTGCACGGCTTGTTGTGCCGTGGGCGGGGCCGAGCGGGGGACCCGATCAGCTGTGCCTGGCCGCGGCGCCACTTCCATGGCCGGGCAGGAACGCCGGGGCGCTGACACTGCCCCGTGGCACCAACCCGCGCAGGCACACCGGTGGGGCAACCATCCCCCGCGGAGGGGGCGTTCCCGACCTGCTACGGCGGACGTCATCGAAGTGGGACGCTTAAAAGAAGCGCCGCCGCCAGAGCGAGGAGAGGGAAAGCACGCAGCCGGAAGGAGGACGCTGGGACAGAAGCACCTTGGACCCCTTCTGCTCAGACCCTCGGGACCCAGTCGTCATGGTGGCCCGATGAGGGAGGTAGGAAGCGACCCAGGGCAGGGTGTTGGAACCCGGGGGGTTGGTGTGTTTCGGGGGTTCCGTCCCCCACCAACCAGGACTGAGGGGATTGGCGTATCCCCCCAGACCTTAGGGCCCTGGGTCAGAGCTCAGAGTGAGGGTGGGCCCAAGCCCCCCTACCTCCCCACACCGTCACAGATGTCACTCGCAGTTGGCTGAGCATGGACCGACCCTGCCAGACTCGGGGCAGGGCTATTGGGTGATCGGGGAGCACGAAGAGGTCGAGACCTCGGGTGAGGGAAACCGGAGGGGAGGGCGGAGGACCCTGCGTGGCCCTCGGGGAGGGCTGCACCGACGCTGCGCCTCTCCACAGGGACCCAGCCTAGGAGATTTTATGTGCTCCAGCCCCACGGAGAGATGGTGGTGGTGGTGGTTGGGGGGAGTTCCCCAATGCTAGGGTGGGGGCAGCCCTAATGGCCGCATCTGGCCACTTGGGCTTTAGGTTCCCCAACTCTGCTCTAGGAGCTCATGTTCAGCTGATTATGCACCATGATTCCCATTTCCATTTGAGTCCCTGCTTCCTAGAATTTGTTCTTCATTGTGTACTTAGATCCTGATTGTTTTTCTCCTAGTTGTATGTATTTACATTTAGCCATATTCAAATGTGTATTCTTTGCTGAAGTCCAGCTTACCAACCAATCCAGATCGCTCTTGTGATTGGGTCATCCCAGGATATTTCCTGGAACTGAGATACAGTGAGCCCTCTGTCTCACCATTCTGGGCTCCCTCTTACACTGTGACATTATGACAGGCTGCAAAGCCCTCCAAGCTTGCACATCCACTAACCCCGATAGGCAGGGACAACACCCAGCTGTGTTCATGAAGGCTCTGGCCATCCACACGTGAACCCTAACTGAGCAGCTATAGCCAAAATATTCCTAACTCCCCAGTGTAGGACCCCCATCCTGCTCTGGTCAAAACCCTGACCAGCTTGAATTTATTAATCACTTCAATAAAGGAACAAGTGCTCATGAGCTAAGATTTATCCCCTTTGCATTTGAAACAATACAAGATATGTCAGGAAAAATATAAAATAGATTTATTAACTACTGAAAGATAGCTTTTGAGTGATAGCAAACAGATCAAAATAGATTACCATAACAAATAAAACAAAAATGCAATCCAAATCTACAATACAAGATAGGAACTGAATCAATAATTTTTCAGCACGATTGATGATAAAAGCGTCCACCAAGTTTCTATACACAGGCTAGAAATCCTTGTAGCCTAGCACTAGCTTTTCTCCTAGTTCAATCTTTTTTCCTCTTTATTTTCATGTGTTTTCATATTATTGTAGGGAAAGGAAGGTGAAGTCATGATGCTATTTCCCTCTTTTATATATCAGTCCAACTTGCTGGAAAGATCTTTTGCTCTTCCCATTGTGCAGTGCTATCTCTGAGAGTTTTCTATTGTACACAGCTCCTGGGTTAATCCCTGTGTTTGTGTGCATTTCCTCAGGAAACCATTAGCATTGTTTGACCTTTTTATTGCTGTACTTGAAAGGTTGCTTGCGCTGTTCTCAATCTCACAATGTGTTCCAGTAGCACATACATAGCCAAACCTCAAAACTACATACAATGATAGCAAACACAATCCAATGAGATATTAATGTTTAGCAGATTAAGACTTTTAGACTAATTCACAAAATCTAAAATAATGGTAGTGGTGAATAGAGCATGCCAGGATATCACAGCTCTATATCAGTGGCCTGCCATCTTCATTATTTACCATTCCCAGAGATTTCATGTCATCAGGGATGATTTTGTTTTCTTCTAGATCACTGATTTGAAAAAAAGTTAACTATAGGGCCAGTAACCTATTCCTGTGAGACTCCACTAGAAATGCATCTGTTCTATGATGATTTTCTGTACACAGTTATATTTTGAGTCCTGTCATTAAGCCAGCATTATATCCATTTAATGTGTGCCATGTAAACTCTATAGTTTTCTAGTGGGATAGTTGAAGGTAATTGGAATTTTCAAAGTGCTAACCTCGTACGCTGTCAGGGTGACAAGCTAGTGGGAAAATAGTTGTTTTATGGTTCCCCGCCTGCTGGAGGACACATACACATAATCTAAAAACCAGTATTTTATTCAGTGAATCTTTTGCAGATAACTGTAGAAGTACTTATGTTGTATGGAGGCTGTTACTATAATTCATTACTTTCACCCATGCACCTGATTTAGTTCTAGTTCTCTCTAGAAATAAGATTGAAGCCAAATATTGGCTCCAAACACTTCTGACATAGTTAGGGTTGCGAGATGGTTTAACCAAAAATACTGAACACCTCCCCCCCCCCCCCAAAAAAAAAACACTGGGAAAAAAATTCTGTTGAGGGGTGAAAAAAAGGGAGAGACCAAAGTTGTTGAGAAAAAAAAGCACCCTGACAGCAGTTATTAAGCAAAAAAAAAAAAAAAAAAAAAATCAGCATGACCCCTTTAAGAAGAGGCCAGCGGCTATTTTGTTTTCCTGTTCCAGCCACAAGAAAAGCCCCTGCGGAACCAGGTAAATGGAGGTGGGGGAGTTTGGGGGGGGGGCCTGGCGGGATTCTGGGGGGCCCGATAGAGGGGCCAGAGGCTGGGGATGGGCCCAGTTGTTGAGTGTGTCATAGGGTTATCAGGTGTCCGGTATTTTTGCTTCCTGGCAGGGAAAAACCCCCAGAAAATACCAGACATTTTAGGTGTCTGGTATTTTCTGAAATTTTTTTTACTGGACAGGAGGCAAAAATATCGGACTGTCCGGGTCAATACCAGACACCTGGCACCCTAGATAGTTCACATCACAGCCAGAACTAGACCCAGTTGATGCCCCCGGTTTCTTTAGTTGGTCAAACTAAATCCTAGATTTTAGAACTGGGGAAATTAAGGTCTGAAATTTGCAGCTTGGACCTATCTCTAATTCTCAACAGACATGTAAGAAAGGACTTTTGGATATAAAAATAGGCCTTGATCCTGTAATGCAGTCCATGCTGTGAAGTCTTTGCAAGTGCTAACACCAGTGTTTCCTGTAAGCTGAGCATGTGGGTGGCTGCCCAGGAGAGATTCAGAAACTTTCCCGATGATTGGCAGAGCACCCACAGCTGACCACAGCCAGTGGTGTGTGTTTCTATTGGTGGTGCACATCCGCACATGCCTTGGTGCACATAAAATATATTCCACACATAGATGGAAACTCTTAGAGAGAACATTAGCTAACACTGAGCTGGGATCTGTATGAGCAAATGGGTCTGCCTAGTAGATTGCATTGGGAGATTAGGGACTTGAGCAATACTGTAATATTAAATCAGGAAAAACTTTGTGGCAAAATAATCCAACACAATTTTTTCCTAGTTTAGTATTAGAGTACTGCTCAAAGCCCAAATGTCACATTACAACTTGCTAGCCCAGACCCTTTCACACACATGAATGCCAGCTAAGCATTAGCACAGACAAATGATCCATAGTGGGATTGCATTGCTGGAGCATTATCCCAGACGGTTTCTAAAATAGGATTTTTCCTTGGGAAAGCAAAACCTTGTAGGTAATAATCACTAAATCACTCAGTAAAACAGAATAAATGTTAGCAAAATCAAAGTTGCTAAAAGACTTTTACAATCATTCTACCAAGGCTGAAGTAGCAATCCTTCCAGGTCAGTGAGTATCTAGTCTAAGTCCCGCTGAGTCTTCCTAGATTAGAAAAAGTATATCCATACTCTTTCCAGGTCAATAAAAGTATTTCAAGTCTCCAAGAGTCTCCCCAGGATATTGGAAAGACAGTTAGAGACAGTTTAGGCCAAACTCAGTCAGGTTCTGTTTCTTCTAGTTGAACTATTCCAGTTATGTAGGCTTTTATTTAATCCTTACAGGTGTAAATTGGCTACTAAAAAGTAAAATGACATCTCTTCTGGGAAGAAAAGTATCTCTATCCCCTCGAAAAGTTTAAGTGGGAAAATAGGTTTACAAAGTTTAACAAGCAATGTGATAGTTTTGTAAAGACTAATTACTCTGAATAAAAGAAGAACAAGATACAGGATTATGAGAAACTTTGTTTAAATCAAATATCCATTTCTATTTTGATACACAGTATCCCTGAACTAATATGCTACTGATGTGTTAAAATGCTCAGTATTTAAAAGCTAGTATTTTAGGAGGGCTCTCTAATTTATGAAAATGAAGGAACATTTAAAAAGTAATATTCCTTAGGTTTTCTCAGAGGGATAGCTGTGTTAGTCTGTAACTTTAACAATAGGAATTCCTGTGGCACATTAGAGACTAACAAAAATATATAAAATCATGAGCTTTTGTGGGTAAGACCCACTTCATCAGATGAGTTGGAGTACCTGTCAATTGTAGGACCCGTGTTAATGAGGCTAACTAAGTGGGATGAATGTATCCTATTCATAGCTTTTGATGTGAAAATGTGCATGTTAATGGCAAGGGAAATAGGTTTTGTAATGCGCCTAACAGTTAATGTCAAGCCCAGGGTAAGAGTGTCAAACTTGTAGATGAATTCCAGTTCTGTAACTGGACAGTAGAATTCATTTGTAGAAGAATAGCTCATTTTAAATCCATGATTAAATGACCAGGCAGGTTAAAATGTTCCCCTACAGGTTTATGTGTGTTACCATTTCTGATGTCTGATTTGTGTCCATTTATCCTTTGTCATAGAGACTGTACATTTTGGCCAAGATACATGGCAGGGGGGCACTGCTGGCACTTGATTGTATAGATCACATTACAGGATGTGCAGTTGTATGAGCCCCTGATATTGTGGCTTATATGGTTAAGTCCTGAGATGGTGACGCTTGTATAGATGTGTGGAGAGAGTTGGCAATGGGATTTGTTGTAGGGGTTCAGCCACAGACTTCCTATATGACTTTGATCAGGTCACTTATTCTCTCTGTGACTTAGTTCCCAATCTGTAAAATGGGGATAATACTTTATCCTAACACTACTCATGATTGGGAAGCACTCAACTACCTCAAGTGATGAGGGCCATGTAAGTAGCTAGGTAGGTAGATATGGAAATACTATGAGGTACATGGAAGGAAATTGAAAACTTAAGATTGTAGTTCTAGAATGGAAGGAAGTTATCATAGCTATGAGCATGTTAGATACCCATCAAAGTCCAAATTACTGTACTTTCACAAATACTATCATCCCTGTGTAAATATAACATAATATGACCCTATGACTGATATAGTAATGCACATTTCAAAGTGACCAGAGAATATAAATGGCAAGAATTGATAGAAAAGTTGGCATCATGATATCTGAAGCTGGTGGACGCAGGTTTGCAGCAAAGGTAGAGAAGGATACCGACACAAATACAAGATTCCTAAGAATATGAGCATTTAATTTTTAAGGCTTTTTGCACATATGAACAATGCAAGTGGTACTCTTGGAGCTGGATATGTTGTATCCCTTGGCTCTTTAACTTATTTCTCTAACCTCCTACCCTGGGGACCCCACCTCCTAGGTACTACCCTGAATCCTTCCTCGCCTCCCACCCCAACTCCTGCACCCTCCATGACCCACAGCCCCCTGTCCTGAGCTCTTCCTCGTCCCCTGAACCCTGAGACATACACCCCCAACAGCCTGAGCTTCATGCCTTGACTCCCACATCCCTCAGAACCCTAGTCCTCTCCCCTGGAGGACCTGAGGGGGCGGTGTGTGTGTGTGTGTGTGTGTGTGTGTGTGTGTGTGTGTGTGTGTGTGTGTGTGTGTGTGTTTGCAAAGGGGAAAGAGTAGGTAATCTCACCACATGAGGGGGTGATCTCACCCAAAGGGGCTTACACTTATAATCAGGTATCTGTCTGCTCTGATCTTATCTATTCTATCTCAGAATTTATGAGTGGAAGAAACTTAGGAATATCTTGCTGTGAACTGACTCTGAGTAGGCATACTACTACACTGCTCGGAAAAACATCAACAACTCAATACCCTTTTTGTGCAGTCAAGTAGAACTGTCAGTACGCACCAAGCAGAATAAAATACACAAAAGATAACATTCTTTTGAACATCTATATTACTAGAAAAAAAAAGTGGCCTATGCCAGAATATCTGATGGGGGGGGGGGGCCCAGAAGAGAAACCCACAATATTGCTTGATAATCCATTTTCTTTTACAACGATTAGTCTGATTCATTTTGTTTCCATGTCTCATGAAACTATTTCTAAGGAATCATATCAGAGCAGGAATGTCTGAGTGAGTTTCACTAAAACACAAATCTAGTTGTTTATGGCCAAGATAACAGAGTAGCAAGAACACTGTTGGTGATTGTTATTCCATTGAGATGTCCTATGGAATGTTTAAAATAGTTGGACCAACCAGCTAGTGCCATAAATCTGCATGTTTGTGACTTGAACATGGGTGAAGTATCCCTTCATGCTTGTGATACCTTACTGGATTATTAGTTGCAAGGATAGCCAACCCAAATTAAAGCAGACTTCAGGCTACTCTGACTTGCACCAGGGACTTCATGTATTTCTGGATGTGCATTTTCTAAACAATTGTAAAGATAAAAGATTTGTACACCTCTAGGATTATTACCAAGTGCCCTGATGCATTGTCTTTTTCATTTCCCTTTTTAAAATGCTATGAATTGCTAAAAATATTAGTCACAATCAGGAGATTCTGGCCATTGTAGATAATGTAAAACATATTGATCCATAATTATCCTAACAAATAAAGCACAAGATGACATATTAATTGGTTTCTACTACAGACCACTGAATCATACTAGGAAAAAATGAATACTGGTTCCTTAAGTAACTGTCCATAATGTGCAAAGGGGAAAAAACACATTATCATGGGGGACTTCAATCTGAGCAACATACTCTGGAGGTCTCATAGGGTCAGTACTGCTTTGGAATACTGTATTCAGTTCTGAGGCTGAAAAACTGAAGAGAGCTCAGAGAAGAGTTTGGAGAACGATTAAAGAATTGGAAATCATGTCTGATAGACTCAAGGAATTCTATCTATTTAGCCCATTGAAAAGGAGATTAATGTATGATTTAAGCATTGCGTGCCTTCTTGAGAAGCAGAAATTTCATAAGAGGGCTTTTCAATCTAGTGCACAAAGGTATAACAAGATCCAAGTGATGGAAGCTGAAGATAGACAAATCGAGACTCAAAATTTGCAGATTTGTAACAGGGATGGCAATTCACAATTTACCAAGCATTGTGGTGGATTCTCCATCACAGGCAACTTTTAAAATCAAGATTGGATATTATTCCAAAAGACACGCTGTAGATCAAACAGAAATTAATACATAGAAGTCCTCTGTTATGTAGGGGATCAGATTAGATTGCAATGGCCCCATCTGGCCTTTTATGTGTGTTGATGTATTGGCTCCACAAAGGATTGGAAGAGTCTCAGGTGCAAGGTAGACCTATTAGCTGCACCTGAAGCAAGAACTAGGGAAATGATTGCAAGCAGAGACAGCTGTGCAGGCACAGGTAGAGCCTATAAAGTGAGGAAAGGGCAGCATATCCCTGCCAAGAGGGTGTAGGGGTTGCAGGCTACACAGATGTGTGGGTTTTAGCCAGTGTCTGAGAGTAGGGTTTAGAGCTGGTATGCCCAGAGTAAGGAGAGCAACTAGGATTAGCAGGAAGCAGCCTGAGGAAGGAGCAATGAGGGATAGGAGAGTAAAGCCCAAAACTTCAAGGTTGAGGGTCCCTGGACTGAAGTCTGGACTAGAGGGTGGGTTGTGTTCCCTTGGCAACCTCTGAAGGAGAATGGTACCTGAGGCAGTGAATGGGAAGGTATTTCACACATTTGTTGGTATCTTCTTTTAAAATGGAAATTCCTGCATAGCTAAATTTTAATAGCAGCAAAACTATAATGTATAATAGCAGCACCAATGTTACTATTTGAATCATACAGAGCTATATGTTTCTCCTTTACTCTGTGGTATTGGGGAGAGCAATGCAATTTAGGATGAGGTAGAAAAGCCCACCAAAGATTAAAAAGGGGAGTAATAATTCCACTGTGGTCCCAAGCATTCTTTGCTTTAATGTGCCCCATGCAGTGGGGCTTTGCAGGTTTGGTAGGTGAAATGCAAGCATAGAGACTATTTAGCCTTGGTGGTATCCCTTCAGGGGAAATCTGTGTTTATCTTTCCTTGCATCCTGCTTTTAGAATCCGCATTAGTTTTGATTCTGCTCTGCATGTTTTCTACATAAAGGATTGAGAACAAATAAAATACCACCAGGAATTGCTGCTGTGTGGATTACAGTAGTGCTGTAGGCTTTAAGGACGATAGCTCCTAATGGGCTAGAGGTTGCACAACAAGTACTACAGATCCTACTCCATGAATCTCATAAGCTAGGTTCATGTCAAGGTGTTAAAAGGGTGATGCAATAATTGTAAAATGAGCACATACTAAATGTTTTTGTAGCTATGTCGATCCCAGGATATTGTAGAGACAAGATGGGTGAGATGATAACTTTTGGTTCAATAAGAACATTATCTCACCCATGTTGTAATAAGCAGTCTTTAGGCCACATGAGAAGGGAAATCTAGACAGCAGTGTAGAGGATGAAGTCTTCAGACCATGGCTGTCCTGGAACCTGTGTGTTCTGAACTTCTTCTCCTTTGCTCTTTCTAGGCAGTACAGTTTTTAAAGTCTTGCTGTGATGCCACATAGTCCTGTCCCTTGATGAGAGAATTATTGGAAATGTTGTAAGATGAATATTGTGAGGTTTTCTGAGCCCTTTCATGCCCTTTTTTAGACATTTTGGGACATGTAGAATGCCCTTTCAACCTGCATGCAGGCTACGTCTACACTGGCCCCTTTTCCGAAAGGGGCATGCTAATTTCACAGGTCGTAATAGGGAAATCCTCGGGGGATTTAAATATCCCCCACAGCATTTAAATAAAAATGTCCGCCGCTTTTTTCCGGCTTTTAGAAAAGCCGGAAAAGAACGTCTACACTGGCCCCGATCCTCTGGAAAAAAGCCCTTTTCCGGAGGATCTCTTATTCCTACTTTGAAGTCCCCCGCGGATTTCCCTATTACGACCAGTGAAATTAGCGTGCCCCTTTCGGAAAAGGGGCCAGTGTAGACGTAGCCTATATAGAGTGCCTCCCATGCAATGTCATTTAAAAATGGTCTACCAATTGGAAATTTCCTTTTTTGTGCGGTTTGCATAAGAAATATGAATATCCTGACTAACAGGCTGTTTGTAGAATTTTTTAAAACATATGATTTAAACCTGTTTGGATTTCCATAAATTCATAGTCATGAGGGGCTTGAACCTATGTCTGAAAATTGTTCATTTTAGTTCAAATATTGAAAAAAATGTTTAATTTTTGTACATTTACTTGGTGCAGTTTAGATAAACCACACTTTCTGATATCAAAGTTAAAATGGAGCCACCCTCTTCATTGTTCACTCTTGGCAAAATTGCATAGTCTTATGGAGCAGTGCAGGGTATCCCTATTGACTAGCCTTGCTGTGTACAGAAGCAGAAAGAAACAATGTGCAAAGTACTTGTTGCTATTCAAATACCCTGTCATTGTTTCTGGAAAGAAGTACAAACTGTTCTTACGGTACATTGCTCCAAATGCACCTTTCATGGCAGAAAAAGACAAAGCAGCCTTAGTCCACATTATAAGAATAGAGAGGATTGACAAAGAGGATTCTGATCAGTGGTTTGATAGGTAAGAGGACTTCTTTTTAAATAAATGAAGTTTTCTTTCCCCAAAGAATGTGATGTAAATAAAAATGAATGAGAAAAAATGAGTTGGGATTATTTAAACTTCTTTTAAGACTTCTAGCCTATAAATATAAAATATAGATAGCCAAAAGAATAGCATACGGATCAATAATAATGGCTTGATTTGGAGAGCTGCAGTTGCTTGATACCTTTTGAAGTTAAGGCCATTATGTGTTACAATATCCATTTGTATGGAGGAGCCAGAATGAGGAGATAATGTTGTGAGAAATTAAACTTTATGTACTCACGTGCTGAACCAAACAGGGGAGATATAGAATGTAGGAAAATGACATTGCTGACCTCAAGATCAAGAGGTTGGGGAGAAAGGATCCAAGTTCTTTCCATAGAGATAAATATATATCAGAGGATTTAATTGAAGCATAAAAATATTAAAGCTGTAGATAAAATCAATAAATACTTTCCACAAAGCCTAGATGAGGTGGGGACCCAGAAGAGAAAAATGGAAGTTACGCAGGGAGGAAAAATTAATCAGATCTGTTCTAAGAAAGCACTTATTCACTCAGGGAATGATGGATGTTTCAGGTGGCCTACAGGTCAAAGTTGCTGATGCAAGGACACAGGGGTCATTTTAGAAGCAATTAGATGTGGCTGTCCTGGGAGAGAATGAGGAAACAAACTAAATGGTTTTGCCTATTCCAAGTACTGAACCAGCAGGTTTGCAGCAGGGAGTGTTCTAAAGTGGTGCTGGACAAAGAGTTGTATAACTCTGCTGTGTATCCTCTCTATAGGATGCCAAAGTATCACCTGTCCAAGAAATAGTATAGAGACTCTAAGTTACATGGGTTAAGAATTAAAGTGGTGGTGGACAGAGGATCCTGGAGTCAGAGAATAATTCTTTCCTGCCATTAAAATTCAAACATTGATCAGCATAGCAACAAGGGCAAGATGGATGACTGAAAGCTTACTCTGGCTTCCATGATCAACTGTAGAAAATACCACTCAGAATCTCAGTATAGTAGGCATCCTGAGCAGAGCTTTTGTTTAGGCAGGTCCAAAATACCTCTACTTTGGGGAGTAGAGGTCAATAATTTTCAGTCACCAGGAATCTTAAACTTTTTGGAATGTTCAGTATATTGAAAAGTCAGGAATACTCAAAGTTGCATAACAGAAAATGCTTAATTTCATCCACAATGAAATGCTACATTTTATTTTAAACTTCTTTAACCTTCTATTAAAAAAAAAAAAAAAAGGAAATTTCGAAACTAAGGGCTTGATTCTCGTGGTAACTTTTGATAATATTAATCAATGTAGTGCTGCTGCTATCCTCTTATTATGTCTAATAGTCCAGTGGTTAGGGCACTCACATGGAATGTGGAACATCTAGGCTGCACAATGTGAGTGCCCTAGCGCAGTGGCTCTCAAGCTTTCCAGACTACCGTACTACTTTCAGCAGTCTGATTTGTCTTACATTCCTCCACGCTTCATCTCACTTAAACTATTTGCTTACAAAATCTGACATTAAAAATACAAAAGCATCACAACACAGTTATTGAAAAATTGCTTTCTTTCTATTTTTGCCATATAATTATAAAGCGATGGAATATAAATATTGTACTTACATGTTAGATAATGTATACGCAGTGCAGTATAAACAAATTGGAATTTTAGTTTGTACAGACTTTGCTAGTGCTTTTTAGGAAATAACTGTCAATTGTAGTGCCAGTCTTAATAAGGCTAATTGAGTGTCCCATGCTTAGCTTTTTTCCCTTCTCCCTTCTTTTTCTGTTAAATTCTGAGTCCCACTCCATTTTTTTTCTCCTCTCAAGCTCATCTGAAGAAGTGGGTTTTGCCCAAGAAAGTTAATGATACACCATGGTAATTTGTTAGTTTCTAAAGTGCTACTGGACTACTCATTTTTAAACTCGCAGACTAAAACGGCTACCACTCTGAAACTTTCAAATAATAATTCAGGTTTAGCCTTGCTAATTAAGAATCCAAAAGTCAGACTGATGATGTAAATTTCTCTAAATGATCTGAAGTTTGCATTTCAACCTCACAACTAGGATACTCTTCCCCAGAACTGGCTTTTGTTTCTTTCACTTGAACAGTCTTCTCTTTCTTATGCCTCTCCCCAAACAGACCTTTCTTCACATTACTTTCTTACCTTCTGGAACAGGAGGAGGTATGATGAGCTTCCACTTCTCTCCGCAGCATATTCATGATGTGGCTAATTGCCCTTCTCTTCTCCTTTTTCTAGGGGAGATTGATAGGTTCATTGTTCTTCAACTTAGTGTGCCCTCTGATTTAGAGGGCAGTCTCATCTTCTGGCTTGCTATCTAGCACATGAAACTCTGGAAAGGTTATTTCAGTCCTTTCTGTTGGTGCAGATTTTAGCCCTTCATCAGTGTTTGTGGTGAATTTGAAATTGTCTTGGTTCCAGAGTGTATTTAACAAACTGTAGAAAGAGCAGGAAGGGAAGGAAGCCCATCCTGCCCTAATCTGCTCTAGGATGAGGAGGAGGTAACACATCTCCCTTCAGAAGACGAATGCATGTGGTTTTGGGATAGCATCTCCTATTAAGTCCCAGGGGTTAGGCTAGATGTCCCCTTGGAGGTGTTAGATACATAGAACTGCACTAGAATTACTTATTTAAAGTAAGGTGGAAAGGGAGTTAAGCACAGGGGAGAAAAATTAGATATTTGGGCAAAATGGTCATTTTGGTAGCTTGATGGCTCAAAGGGCGCTTGTCATCTCTTCTTATGATAAGACATTTTCCATAATCAAATTCTGTTCACTTTTAATACAAAAAAGCCTTGCTAATAAAAGTTGCTTAGGTGGGGGGGGGGGGGGGGGGGGCAGGGAGTCTTATTTTTCAAAATGGATAAAAGTTCAACCATCTCTAATTTGATACAATGAAATGTAAAGGTTTGCTATTTCCAGTCATGCCCTCGACCCTTTGGTGCCAGTCAGTCTGGATCTTTCACTGTTGACACAAATATTCCAACGTGTGTTACAGTAACTTATCAGGAAGTGCTGTATAAAAAGGTTCATTAAAGCTGTAGTGGATAATGGATACAGTACTTACTGACCTGTAAGCAGCATAAGTGCTGTTTCTTAACTGTTCTTTGCTTAGAAGTATTTCTCTAAAACATACCCATGGCATTGCACCAAATTACTGCAGGTCACAGTTCATGGATAACCATGTGTATGTAGGCATAAAACTTATGCTGTGCACTCTCTGTAAAAAGACCTCCAATTCTTTAAAGGTACCAGACAAGTAAGTAATTAACTGCTAATAACAAATTTTCTTGCTATCTAGGAAATGTTGTTGTTCTTCACTGGTGTCTTTAAAATATTCTATTGTATAAAACACATTGATCCTATTTTTGTCTATATCAGAAATACTGTTTAATCAAAACAAAACAGTAATCATTTAGCCTTTGAGAATACAAAAAATCATTCAACATTTCTACAGATTGAATGAAGGGTTCATTTTTCTTTGGTCATCAAAAAAAAAATGGATACCGAATAACATCTCAGGATAATTTTATTTAGCTTTGATTTGATGCTACACCAGGATGGACTAGAATTTTCAGGGAATAAAATACTTTTGGAGCTGACAGTTAAGGGAAGGCTTCTTGACTGTTGACAGATTTTAAGTCTGTAGTATTTGGAACATAATTCTTTCCATGTTGATAGATTATTGAAATGTGGTCTGCTATTTTGCACTTGCAAATAATGGAGGGTGCAATTTTTGTAACAACTGATGGTGAACTGAAGCCTCAGCCCTGATACATTAATTATATTCACCAGGCAGACATCAAATGTCAAACAGTTAGCGCACAATTATTTGTAGGTACAAAATGGCAGCATAGGAGTGATTTCATTTAACAAACAAAAAAACTGTGTCTGCAAATCTTCAGAGAAGAGAAATGTAAGGGTATGTCTACACTATAGCGCTAATTCGAACTAACTTAGTTTGAATTAGTTAATTCGAACTAAGCTAATTCGAACTAGCGTGTCCACACAGAGTGGACCCTGAACTGGGGTTAAGGATGGCCGGAAGCAGTGCCGGCAGGGCATCAGATGAGGACTTAGAGAGTGGAGCTGCTGTCTCAAGCTAGCCGAGGGCTGTGCTTAAAGGGTCCCGACCCCCACCCTGGACAGGCAGTTCTCAGGGGGTTTCCCGCTTGCAAACCAGTCCTGGCTTGGAGTGCCCTGAGTGCCCACACTCAGCACATCACAGCACTCGGCCATCAGCCCGGCTGCACTTGCCGCAGGCTGCCATCTGGGGAGAGGGGTCAATCGGGGGGCTGCAGGAGAGTTTCCACCCCGAGGAGCCCGCAGAGCCACCCCAGGCCTCCCCATTGGGGGCTTGTACCCCATTCCTCCCTCACCTCCTTCCACTTACCCCTCCCTAGCCCACCTTCCTGATGTACAAAATAAAGGACACATGTGTTCAAAAATAGAAACTCTTTTTATTGAACAAAACTGGGTGAGACTGGGAAAAGGATCTGGGAGAGGGGAAGAGAGAGGGTGGGAGAGGGGAGGGCAACTACAATGATGAGGGGTTTGAAACAGGTCCCATATGAAGAGAGGCTAAAGAGACTGGGACTCTTCAGCTTAGAAAAGAGGAGACGGAGGGGGGGATATGATAGAGGTCTATAAAAGCATGAGTGGTGTGGAGAGGGTGCATACAGAAAAGTTCTTCATTAGTTCCCATAATAGAAGGACTAGAGGACACCAAAGGAAAGGAATGGGTAGCAGGCTTCAAACGAATAACAGAAAGTTGTCCTTCTCAAAGGAAATAGTCAACCTGTGGAACTCCTTGCTGCAGGAGGCTGTGAAGGCTAGAACTAGAACAGAGTTGAAAGAGAAGTGAGATAAAGTCATGGAGGTTGGGTCCATGGAGTGCTATTAGCCGGGGGGTAGGAATGGTGTCCCTGGCCTCTGTTTGTGGAAGGCTGGAGATGGATGGCACGAGACAAGTGGCTTGGTCATGGTCTTCGGTCCATCCCCTCCAGGGTACCTAGTGTTGGCCGCTGTCGGCAGACAGGCCACTGGGCTAGATGGACCTTTGGTCTGACCCAGTACAGCCATTCTAAGCTCAGGGTCGGGGGTCTCAGTGGACCACCCTGATTTTCATGCAAACCTGCTCCTGGGTGGCCAGGCTGGCAGCTATCCTGCCCTAGATGGCCACTTCCCTATGCCTAGTGCGGAGGTCGTGGACGAGGTCCACGATGTCTGCACTAGACCAGGCGGGCGCTCGCCTCTTGCGGTCCCGGGCAAGCTCCCGGGAGCCGCCAGCCTGGTCCCGGGAAGAGGGGGAGGGCTGGGTGGCAGCAGGTGGCTGGCTCGAGCCGTGCCAGGTGCAGGGTCTGCCGCTGGGTGCTGGCAGGCTTGCACCTGGCACCGGCACCGTAGCCAGCCCGTGTCCCTTTAAGGGCTCCGGGGCCGGGAGAGGGGCAGTAGAGTTTCCCTGGTGTTGGCCAGAGTGGCCACCAGGGAAAGCTGGGGAGGGCTAGCCTCCCACTAGTTCGAATTAAGGGGCTACACAGCCCTTAATTCGAACTAGTTAGTTCGAACTAGGCTTAGTCCTCGTGGAATGAGGTTTATCTAGTTTGAACTAAGCGCTCTGCTAGTTCGAATTAAGTTTGAACTAGCGGATCGCTAGTGTAGCGCCTATCAAAGTTAATTCGAACTAACGTCTGTTAGTTCGAATTAACTTTGTAGTGTAGACATACCCTAAGTTACCAAGGCAAGTTTTAAACAACAAATAGCAACTTAAAACAAATCCTTGTGGAGTAAGGTTAATTACTGAAAAATATATTTGTCCATTTGAAAATTCTTGATCTCTCATTGGTCTTGGATCCTGCTGAATTATTTCATGCTCAGACATGGGTTCTATCTCTGTAGGTTTAGAATGCAAATGATCAATGAATTTATATGGTCCCTATCCCTGTTGTGTCTGAGTGCTGTGCTATGCAATCTGGTGTAAAAAAGGAAAAAACTTGCTGATTCTCAAGTTTGATGGAGCTGATCATACATGCAATACACATGGAGATCATTTGATCATTGCAACATTATTGATCTTATAAAGCTTTTTATTTAATCAGACATCCATATCTGTTTAACCGACATTTTCCCCAATAAAATGTGAAGTTAATACATTAAGGCTACCATTATATGATGTGCTAGGGCTGCATTTCTCTTGTCCCCCTCCCCCCACCAGTTGTGTATACATACTTACTCTACTTCTCAGTTCATATTCTCCATCTGACCCAGTGAGTATGTACTTACTCTGTGAACGGTAGCTATGCCTTTACTTTTACAGTTCTGCACATCCTACTGTGGCTGCACTCTTATTTATATTTGCATTTGCTTGATGAGAGCTAGCACTTGTGAACAGGAGCAGGGGAATAACATCACTATCAATCATGGTGGAAATGTCAAGCGAAACCAGGATAAGGTTAAAGTAGTGGTCTGAAAGGGGAACATCTAGAATTAGTTGTAACACTGATCTCCCTTCCCGTCAAAAGCATCAGTTCTTTATCCTAACTACACACTAAAGTGGTGTGAAGCCATGGGGTTCTCCTGGATACATCAATAACCGAATATAACCAGTTGCCTTCAAAACATTTTCAGCAAGCTTGGAAATTTCATCTCTTTATCTCAGATGAAACAGCCGCAGTGATCCAGACTGAACTGAATTACTGTAACTCAGTGTTGGGGGATGAAGGCAGTTGTAGGGTTGGTCTATAATTTTCTATCCAACTTTTAGGATGGAATTTTCTTCCCCAGAAAGGTGTTTGCTTTCCTTTAGAAACAAACATGAAAACTGAACCTCTTAAATTGTAATTTGGAAAGTTTGACTTATTTTGATGAAAAGGCACATTTTCCCATGGCGCGTTTCAATGATGGGTGGAGGTTTTTTTGTCTTTTTGTTGAAATTTTGTACAAAAAAAAATCTGTTCTCCAGCCAATTCTGTGCTGAAGCAATGTGCCAGCTTGTTCTGAAGCATCTGGAATGGTCCATTCTCAGCCAGAATACAGGGTTAGATGGACCATTGGTCTGATTCACTAGTAAATAACTTCCCAAATGTACTTCCTTCTTTCCAAATTGGTCCTGGGGATTAGATTTTGCTTGTATTACTCCTGGGCCTGGGTACCACAGTGATCCACAATGATAGTGCTACTCTCCAATCTTCTAGTAACAGGGCAGACAGTCTCAGAAAACTGACTATATATCCTAGAATACTAAGACTGGAAGGGACCTTGAGAGGTCATCGAGTCCATTCCCTTGCCCTCATGGCAGGACCAAGTACTGACTAGACCATCCCTGATAGAAATTTATCTAACCTACTCTTAAATATCTCCACAGATGGAGATTCCACAACCTCCCTGGGCAATTTATTCCAGTGTTTGACCACTCTGATACTAAACCTCCCGTGCTGCAATTTAAGCCCATTTCTTCTTCTTCTATCCTCAAAGGCCAAGATGAACACGTTTTCTCCCTCTTCCTCATGACACCCTTTTAGATACCTGAAAACTGCTATCATGTACCCCCTCAATCTTCTCTTTTCTAAACTAAACAAACTCAATTCTTTCAGCCTTCCTTCATAGGTCATGTTCTCTAGACCTTGAATAATTCTTGTTGCTCTTCTCTGGACCCTCTCCAATTTCTCCATCTTTTTTGAAATGTGGTGCCCAGAACTGGACACAATACTCCAACTGAGGCCTAATCAGAGCAGAGTAGAGAGGAAGAATGACTTCTCGTCTCTTGCTCACAGCACACCTGTTAATGCATCCCAGAATCATGTTTGCTTTTCTTGCAACAGCATCACACTGCTGACTCATATTCAGCTTGTGGTCCACTGTAACCTGTAGATTCCTTTCTGCCATGCTCCTTCCTAGACAGTCGCTTCCCAATCTGTATGTGTGAAACTGATTGTATCTTCCTAAGTGGAGCACTTTGCATTTGTCTTTATTAAACTTCATCCTGTTTATCTCAGACCATTTCTCCAATTTGTCCAGATCATTTTGAATTATAACCCTATCTTCCAAAGCAGTCACAACCCCTCCCAGCTTTGTATCATCTGCAAACTTAATAAGTGTAATTTCTATGATGATATCTAAATCATAGATGAAGATATTGAACAGAGCCGGTCCTAAAACAGATCCCTGAGGAACCCCAGTTGTAATACCTTTCCAGCAGGATTGTGAACCATTAATAACTACTCTCTGAGTACGGTTATCCAGCCAGTTATGCACCCACCTTATAGTCGCCTCATCTAAGTTGTATTTGCCTAGTTTATTGATAAGAATATCATGCAAGATTGTATCAAATGCCTTACTAAAGTCTAGGTATACCACATCCACTGCTTCTTCCTTATCCACAAGACTCGTTATCCTATCAAAGAAATCTATCAGATTGGTTTGACTTGATTTGTTCTTTACAAATCCATGCTGGCTGTTCCCTATCACCTTACCACCTTCCAAGTGTTTGCAGATGATTTCCTTAATCACTTGTTCCATTTTCTTCCCTGGCACAGAAGTTAAACTAACTGGTCTGTAGTTTCCTGGGTCAGTCTTGTTTCCTTTTTTATAGATGGGCACTCTATTTGCCCTTTTCCAGTCTTCTAGAATCTCTCCTGTCTGCCATGATTTTCCAATGATGATAGCTAGAGGCTCAGATACCTCCTCTATCAGCTCCTTGAGTATTCTAGGATGCATTTCATCAGGCCCTGGTGACTTGCAGGCATCTAACTTTTCTAGGTGATTTTTAACTTGTTCTTTTTTTATTTTATCTTCTAAATCTACCCCCTTTCCACTAGCATTCACTATGTTAGGCATTCCTTTAGACTTCTCGGTGAAGACCAAAACAAAGAAGTCATTAAGCATCTCTGCCATTTCCAAGTTTCCTGTTACTGTTTCTCCCTCTTCACTGAGCAATGGCCCTACCCTGTCCTTGGTCTTCCTCTTGCTTCCAATGTATTTATAAAAAGTCTTCTTGTTTCCCTTAATTCCGGTAGCTTGTCTGAGCTCATTTTGTGCCTTTGCCTTTCTAACCTGGCCCCTGCATTCCTGTGTTGTTTGCCTATATTCATCCTTTGTAATTTGTCCTACTTTCCATTTTTTATATGACTTCTTTTTTATTTTTAGCTCATGCAAGACCTTGTGGTTAAGCCAAGGAGGTCTTTTGCCATATTTTCTAACTTTCCTACGCAGCGGAATAGCTTGCTTTTGGGCCCTTAATCATGTCCCTTTGAAAAACTGCCAACTCTCCTCAGTTGTTTTTCCCCCCAGTCTTGATTACCATGGGACCTTACCTATCAGCTCTCTGAGCTTACCAAAATCCGCCTTCCTGAAATCCATTGTCTCTCTTTTGCTGTTCTCCCTTCTACCCTTCCTTAGAATTGTGAATGCTGTGATTTCATTATCACTTTTACCCAAGCTGAACTTCCACTTTCAAATACTCAACCAGTTCCTCCCCATTTGTTAGGATCAAATCTAGAACAGTTTCCCCCCTGGTAACTTTTTTAGCCTTCTGAAATAAAAAGTTGTCTCCAATGCAGTCCAAGAACTTATTGGATAATCTGAGCCCCACTGTGTTATTTTCGCAACATATATCTGGATAGTTGAAGTCCCCCATCATCACCAAATCTTGGGCTTTGGATGATATTGTTAGTTGTTTAAAAAAAGCCTCATCCACTACTTCCACCTGGGTAGGTGGCCTGTAGTAGACTGCTAGCATGACATCACCCTTGTTTTCTACCCCTTTTAGCCTAACCCAGAGGCTCTCAATACTTCCGTCTCCTATGTCCATCTCCACCTCCATCCAAGTGTGTACATTTTTAATATATAAGGCAACACCTTCTCCCTTTTTTCCCCTGTGTATCCTTCCTTAGCAAGCTGTACCCTTCCATACCAACATTCCAATCGTGTATTATCCCACCAAGTTTCTGTGATGCCAACAATGTCATAGTTGTATTTATTTATTAGCACTTATAGTTCTTCCTGCTTATTACCTGTACGTTTCGCATTTGTATATAGGCATCCAAGACACTGATTTGATCTTGCCTCCCAGTTTTTCCCTGACCCTCCTTTCTCTCTGCCATTATAGCCCATGCTCCCTCCGATTTCTGACCCATCTGCCAGGTCTCCATGTTCTCCACTTACCTGTGGGCTTTGCTGTGCCCGTCGAACCTAGTTTAAAGCCCTCCTCACTAGGTTAGCCCGTCTGTGCCCAAATAGGATCTTCCCCCTGCTTGAAAGGTGAACGCCGTCTCTGCCTAGCAGTTCTTCCTGGAATAGCATCCCATGGTCAAGGAAGCCAAAGCCCGCCTGGCGACACCGTCTTCGCAGCCATTCACCTCCATGATGCACCTGTCTCTGCCTGAGCCCCTACCTTTGACAGGAAGGATTGAAGAGAATACCACCTGCACACCAAACTCCTTCACCCGTACTCCCAGAGCCCTGTAGTAACTCTTGATCTGCTCAATGTCACACCTTGCAGTATCATTTGTGCCCACATAGATGAGTAGCATGGGATAGTAGTCAGAGGGCTGGATAATCCTCGACAATGCCTCCTGTAACATATTGGATACGGGCCCCCAGCAGGCAGCATACCTCCCGAGATGAAATGTCAGGGTGACAGATGGACGCCATATTCCAAACCAGAAACCAAGGAACTTCTGTTAACAAAAAGCAGTCCCATTTAGGCATTCCAGACTTTGGCTCCTATCCAGACAAACAGGTCTTTAGTGAAAGGTTACTGAAAACCTTATGCTTAATAATTAAAGTTCTATCAGTCCCAAAGAATCAGACACTCCAAGGTAAGCTAAGCAATTGCCTACAGAAGAGTCTAGTCAGACACATCTTAGATCCATTGCTACAAATTAAAAATCCTCTCTAGTGTGGGAAAGCAGAGAAGAGTCTGAGTTATGTCAGCATTCAGCCAGCCAAGTAAATATTAATGCTTTTCGATGTGCTAAAATGTGTAGTGTCTAGAGGGGAACGGCTCTACCTAGTGTCCACTAGGGTATGGCTAGACCGGGGTGTTTTTTGTGATACCAGACGCGTTTGTTCTTCTTTTTCTTTTTCTTAAGAGCAAATGTGCTCTTTCGGTAGCCCCTGTATTCCTTGTTTTACGAGGAGGAAGGGGGCTTCTGTGGCAGAGTGTCAGGGATCCCCCTGATCCTGCACCCCCATAGCAACAAGATGAGACTCCACCAGCCAGTAGAATAGAGAGGGTTTATTGCTTCTCCAGGATACAGCACAGCATAGGTGTGATGTGGACTTAAGGAGTCGGGGTTGGCAGCCCTAGACCTCTTGGGGTAGGGGTGCATAGCCCTCCTGAACTCCCAGCACTCTGCTTAGTCTCCTCTCTTCATGTCATCCCAGCCAAAAACTGCCCAGCTCCCAAGTCCTGCCCCCCAGCCAGGTGGCAGTCTTTACCTCCCTTCCTTTGTCTCTCCCTCAGGGAAGAGCTTTATCATCTGCTCATGCTGGGACTAGGTGTCTGGTCCAATACACATGTATGTTAGTTAGTAGGAATCACACATTACAACGCAGGGGAACCCCGGGTTACAGAGCAGACAGTACCCCTGCTACGTCACAGCTTCTGAAAGAGTTCTTTTTTCGCAACATTTGGCCCGGTCTAGATGGGCCGAATGTTGGAAAAGCCTCTTCTGACAAAAGAATCAGAAAAAGGTACGGAAAATGCAGAGCACATTTTGCATACCTTTTTCCAACAAAAACTTGTAGTCTAGCTGTACCCTTTATAAGATAATTCAGATATTTGAGTCTGTGGACAGAATGCATAGACTTGACAATGGTGTATGAATGTATTTTAAGATTAGGAACTACATCCTTGCTTCCTGGGAATATCCAGTAGTCCCAAAAACTTTGAAGATCTCAGAGTAATTAACTGAGCATCAGTATGATTGTTTAATTCAAACAAAAAAAGTATGTGCTAGTAGTAAAAGTTTAGGCTAGGAATAGAAAGGGTTGGAATAAAAAAAAGTGCCCTGCTAAAATAGTTCAAATGGAAAAGATTAAAGGTTACAGTAGGCATTTTTGGAATGTTCCTCTTCATGTGGAAATAAAAGATGACCCTTTTTTATTATTGCTGTTGTAAGGGAGACAATACCAATGGCCTGTTTCAACCTGAGCATGTTTTGACTTGCTCCATGTTTATTAGATAAGTGATTTCCTGTGTACCTGAAGGGTGTTATTTTTAATTCGCTATTGACTTGTTTAGAAATACAACCAAATGATGGTGCTGATATGCTCTAAATGGAGATATGTTCGGGCATTTGATTTTATTTTTATCCTGATCTTGCTAAGTAAATCTAGAGCTCCAAATTGGTCTGTAAATGAATTCTCTGAATAGTATTCTTTCCCTCTGTTGAATATTCCCCTTAGAAATGATACCTAATGACTATCAAATAATGGTGGCATTCATCCAAGCCCAGTAGAGAATACAACAAGGATTGTCAAACTGTGCTAATAAAAACATGAGGAAGATTTGAACAATTAATGGGACTTTTGTGCCTCTTTAGTTTCCCTATGCAACAAAACTATAGTTGCTAGAACTGACATTAATAAAAATGAAGAGAGATCTCAGTTACTTTTGTACTGTAGCATGACACAGTTTGGGGGATACTAATTGTTCTCTCAGTGCAAATGTTTGCTAACTAACATACTGCATAAGGTAACGTATTTTAAGAAGGTTTTTGCATGTGTATTGTATTTTAATACATGTGAAATATGTGTGAGCCTCCAAAATGGTTCAAGTCTATGTTACTTCTAATTTTGCCATTCATGTGTGGAATAAATCCTGTAATGTGCACCAAGGCTTGTGGTGCACTTCCTCACCAGCAGAAACTCATGCTGCCAGCTGTGGGTAGCTATGGCCATTCTGCTAATCAAGTGGGTGGTAGCTGAATCTCAATTTGGTAGCTGACAAGTGCACAGTTTACAGGGAACACTGGTTATAGTAATAAATGATGATAAATATGGAAAGTAAAGGCATGTTTTTTCCAGTAGATATTGATTGTTGGTTCCTTGTACTTCGTTAAGTCTCTTAGTACACTTTAGGAAAGTGCTTAGTGATAGGTATTGTATAAGAACTAGAATAAAAATCCTTTGTCCTGACTATAATGTTGGTTCATTGTTCAGTCAATACACACAGTCCTATAATCTCATATATAGAATACTAGCAGATTTACCTAGTATTGCTTGTGTCCTTAACTTATTTTTTTTAATAGAACAAAAATGTACATGCTTTTTTGGAATGATTATATTTCTAAAAAATTATTTTTTATGAATTTTTTTTTCTTGATTTCTTAAAAAGGGATTGTTAATATTTGTTTAATTTTTTAAATGAAAATTCCATTAAGTGTAGTTTTAGCTTCACCCCTATAACCTCTTATTATTCATGATGCTTTAACAAAAAAGGGTATAGTCAATTTTGTTTCCAATAGCATTGGCTTTAGTTTTCAAACTTTAAACTTTCATTTAGCTGTGCCAAAACAGAGCACTACTCCATATTTCTTCATTTTATCTCTGTTCTGCAATATTTCTTGAGAAGCAATCCTATTGTAGGTTCATTCTCTTTTTCTGGCTCGTCTTGGTTCAGTGTCTTTCAACATTTGCTCAGTTATGTCATTTTTGAGTATTGTACTTGCTTTGGTGATTCTGTTTCTTTTCTGTTTGGTTTTATGAGAAGCAATACCATTCCAAGCACTTCCCATTTTCCTGACACAAACAAACCCTTACATTGTTTTATTATGACAAGAGAATGCTGTATACCGAATTTGGTGGTCCTAGCTCTTCTTATTTAGGAGGAGTCCTTGATCAATCAGACAAACTCTCTAAAATATATAGTAGATCTGAAAATCGATGTAAATTTGTGGGGTTTTCTTTGTTGTAGTTACTTGATTCTTTTTATTCTTGGGGAAAAAAAGACTCGGAGGGTGTTTTAACACTATAAATTAATTAAAATGCATTTTGGGTAAAGTTGCATAGTGTGGGCTGAGAAGATTTTTTTAAATTGGATATTAAATGTTGAATAATAAAAATAAGACTAATTTAGTCACTGTCTAAAACAACCTTATAATAATAGGTTTTAACCTCAATTTTATCTTTTCAGTAGAATCTTATTTTGTAAGCTATCAAAATACTTTTACAGTACTGTGTTAGCTTTTTTTATTGCAGTATATTTGAATTAGTAAATGTTGCTCAGTTCAAATAACTTATTTTGTTGCCATTTTTGCATTTCATTATTTAACTGAAAAGTCTATAATATCTATTTCTAATTTGAATAAAGCTTTTTAAAAATACCCAGGACTATTTTACAAAAAGTTGCAATATAAACACAAAGTTTTGTACTCTGTTAAATGTTAACAGTTTACATTTGCACAGTGCTAATGGATGTTACTTGTGCACATCAATAGAAGAGATTAGATGCTTCATTTGTTTTTTGTGCACAAAACAAGGTCATGACTAGATTAAAAAAAATCCTGAAAAAAAATGCATTTAAATAATTTTATAGCATATTTCTGAGCAGCGTTCTCCCACCCTTTGGGCACTTTTTAAAATAGAAAAATGGGAATTCCCCATTAGCAGTATTTTCTAATTCCAAATCATAGTTTGCACAAGTGCAGAGGCAATTTAGAAATGTGTTTCAATGTAAAGATATCTGCAGTTTGTTTAAACCAGGATAACTTTAACCCAGCTTTCAGAAATCTTCCTGAACCATGAGTTGTCAGGTATGATTTATTTAAGGCAATGAAGTTAGATTATTGAGTTGAACAATAACTGTTTGGATTCCAGCCAAGCATTCAGAGAAAGTGACTGTATCTAATGAGGCTGGATAACCCCCAGGGATGAATAATCTAAAAGCTTTGGGATTAAACTGAAATAGTTTTTTTTAAAAAACACACCCAAACCCCAAAACCAAACATACAAAACTCCTTTTTTACATTATTTTGCAAATTATAACTATTGAACCTTAGGAAGTCCCTAAAAGCTTTTTATGAAATAATACGCCAAGAAGATATGCACCTTTTTTATTGGCTGGAGCTTGTGCAAAATATTGAAATGTGACCGATTAGTAACTTATTTGTATCAACTTCAAAATGTTCTGACTTCTAATTTCCTATTCTCCTCAAATGGTCACTTGGGTCTGAGTGCCAGTTACACGCAGAGCTGGATTAACACAGGGGCTTTACGGGCTGCAACCCAGGGCTAAGTGGTCCTCCATAAAAATAATTTGAATAATTATACACATCAATGTTCACTACCCTATCAATCGTGATTGACCAGTTGATTCTAGAGCCTCTGCCAGTCAATTGTGATCTCCTGGTTGCTAAAAGTCCAAGGGCACAGCAGGGGTCAGACTGGCTGCATGAATACTGTGGTCCCATGCTGCTCCCAGAAGTGGCTGGCTGCTGGCAAGTCTCTGTGGCCCCTGGTGGTGTGTAGGCTCTGCCCCCATTCCCAGCACTCTCCCCACAGCTCCAATCAACCAGTGGGAGCACCAGGGGTGGCACAGGTGCTTGCTAATTCCTGGTGCTGTGCGGGGCTATCATGGCATCAGTCAGACTGCCTGAGGTCTGCTGCACCACCAGCTTGGAGTCACCTGTGTAAAGAAACTCCCAGCTGGAGCCTGCACCTCGCACCCCATCATGCACCCAACCCTCTGCCCCAGATGAGAATCCCCTTTTGCACCAGATTCCCTCCCAGAGCTCACACCCCTCACCCTCTCTGCACTTCTATATCCTGCCCCAGCTTGGAGCCCCCTCCTGCACCCAAACTCCCTCCCAGAAAGAAACAAAAAGTGTTTTAAAGTAAGGAGTCAGCTATTTTCTACATGTCTTAAGACTGAAATCTAGCCACAGAATGGCTTTAATTAAAAGGCAAGTTTAGTATAGTGTTAGCCTGGATGCCATAATTGCGATCACATTGTTTTAAATAAGGAAAAAGACTGGTATACCGGGGTCTCACAAAATCTAATAGCCCCAGGCCCACAGGAGAGTTGATCTGGCCCTGGGTACACCATTTATATGGTTGGTGAAGTGACTTTGAATGTGCGCCTGAAACTACTAATGGTTATACACCTGAGTAATCCTACTGATGGGTGGCACTGCAGCCCATTGATGTCAGTGAGGGCTACTCCCATGGGTTAAATTACTGCTCTGTATAAGTGCAGTGTCAGGCCCCATAACTGTTTTGTTTGAAGGAAATGTTAGAAATGTTGGGTACTTTTATACATTTACCAGAGTTGTTCCTAAACCATGTTAATTGTATAAAAAGAAGAGCTGCTGATTTAACCAGTTACGTCTGCCAGGAGCTAAGTCTGGTGAACCACATCTGGCTCATGGGCTGCTGTATTGCTTCCCCCCTCCCCCCATCTAAATGAATATTTGCACAGACAGTGTTTGAGCTAGGAGCAATCCTTTCAAGGAGAGCATTTGTCAAATAACGGAGCTATACCGTGTGAATGTAAAAATTAATTTGTTCACTTTAAAATGAATAATTGAGGGTGCTTTACAAATATATGTTCCAGTAAGTTTTTCATTATAGACAGTGGGGTAACCCTATTGTTAACTTTGGGTGCCTATCATATCTGATTCCAAGATGTTTTACTGTCATTGGCTCAAATGTTTAATTGTGTTCACTAACTTTGGATGCTCAGCTTGAGGCCTTGTTTTCATTAGTGCTATGCATCCATTGACTTCTACTGACATTGGGAGAACCCAGCATTTCTAAAAATCAAATATACAAAGTCTGGTATCCAAAATTAATGGTTTTTGTGATGAGAACTTTATCCCTGACTTGTAATTGATTGTATTTTCAATTTTATTTTTAATCTAACTTCTGGGGTTCATGATCGTAGTACTTTCTCATGAGGGAGACTTCAGTGTTGCTATCTGATTTGTTATGTCCAACATACTGTAGCTTCTTAGCTTATCGCTACTGCATCTGATAAGACAGTCACATGCCACAAGCTCAGCATCATCTTGTCACTATTACAAGTATTTTAAACATTGCTTTATGGTTCATGACATTATTAATTGATGATTCATTTCATGTAAGGATATTAGCAATTTCTTTATCAGGGAAGTGTAAAAATAGAAGATATAGAAATTAGCTTCAAGTAGGTTATGTTCATATTCCAATAACTTATTTTTTGTTGTAAAACTTTTGGAAAAGTATTACATTATGAAAGTAATAATATTTAGTTTGAACGTAGAACTTTAATTAGAAGACCTCCAGGTTCTTTACACAGGAGATAGACCTCATTAGTTTCATTTTACAAATGGGAAAACTGATGCAAACAGAGAAGAAATGATTTGCCCTAAGCCAATGGCCAATGCAGGGTTAATACCCAGGTTCCCTGAGTCTCCTGTCTAGAACTCTTTTGACAAAGTCACAGCAGTGTTCACTTAGGACTGACTAAAATAGAAGAACCCCCAAATATTTTCACTTAATCACCTCTTATATGAATTATAATTAGGGTTGGCAGCACTGTAAGTTAATAAAGTTCCTTCCCACTTCCTGGCCTAAGGAAGGGAGAGAATAGAGTATCGGAGAGACAGGCTGTCTGATCTGAGGTTGGGTGCTTTCACTTGAACACAATATGACCCACAGCAGCTCAGTCTGCAGTTAGGAGGTGAGTCCTTCACAGCCCTGGCCAGTAACATGCTCAGTACAGATGGAATATTTAGGGAATTTGGATGCTAAAGTCTAAGAAGTTTATACTGAGGATGTGCGAACTTCAGTTTTTCAGCGTCTTATAGCCTGGCCAAATTTGCATGTTTTTCCCCCCACAGAGACAAAAGGCTTGTTCTTGTAAACTAGGTTCCTTTTTAAGTTCACACCAGCAGGGTTAGAATGCAGCTTTTTAGTACATTTGTAATTCACCCCCCAGTAGCCTGCATTGTGGCACAGTGTAGATACAGCCTAAATATGTTAAAACGAGAGACTGTATTTTTATCTTCTGTGTCTCAGCTCAGCTTGTTGATCAATCAGGGTATTACTCAGAGGTACAATGTTGCTGGATATGTCAGAGCTTGGTGTGCCTTCAGCTATCAGTGACATACTAAATTAAATTTTTCAAATGGAACCTGTTGGAATTGTCTTCAGTTTTCATTGTTTGCTATGTGAGAGCAGGAATTCCCTGAGGCCCTATCATATAAACCCTTTTTGGTTTCTGAGTCTTGACCCTAGCAGAAAGATATTAGAGTATATCAGTCAGCATATCAAGTCTTCAGATTTCACTTTATAAAATAACAGTTGGTATTATTCTGCAACAGCATTTCTGTGTTTCTTTTTTGGGGGGTGGAGGGAGGAGAGATAACTAACTCCAATCTTATTGCCTTTTAACTGAGTTCTGGGGAAGTTTATCAAGCTTTCATGGTATGTGGATCTTTGAACAATTTAACTTTGAGACGGCTATGTTCCTGAGAGGGCATACGAAGATAATGAAGCAGAGAGGCTAAAGCAAACCCAATGTAATATTTGCTTCCTCTTTTGCCAACTAACAATGAATCACAATTTCTTGCAGGTGTGGGGTTAAGATTATTCATGGGAGTTCTAGGAAAGTGCTTTTTTAAAAGTGAAATGCAAAAATAATCCTATGTTTTGAAAAAGGCAGATTGTTGGCAGAATGAGCTCATAGTTGTCCTATAAGGACTATTTTTTTGAAGCAGGATCACTTCACATCTGTGTTGCTGGTATTCAAACCAAAATTAAATAATTTTTGTTCTGTTGGATGCTGGGTGCTGTGTAAGCAGTGGAGCAAATTTTCAGCTCAGTACACAGAGAATTAGGCATGTAGCTACTTGCTTCCGTTAATAATAAATAGGGCTGCATGCCTAATTCTCCATGCACCATACTAAATTGTATTCTTCTGTCTCTAATTCTTTAGGAAATTGAGAGGTCATTGCAGTTCTGGGTTACTATGCATCGTAGGGGTGAAATATATTAGCTCATTGATCTTTCCTCATTTCTCTTCAAGTGGCAAGAATATTTGTCCGTGTTTAATTTTAAATGAGGAAGCTTCAGTTTCTAATTAAGTTATGTGTATAGGGAATAGCCACCACTTATCTAGTCTCTTGCTCTGATACTTTTCTTCCGGGACTGAGTCAATCCTCATTTATTCAAGACTGTTATAATGATCTTCACTGAGCTTGGATTAATGTTCTGATACTCCCGGAATTATTTGGGTTGGACTCATCATCTAGTTCAAGACTTCTAGTCTAACATCTTCTTGCATGTGATCTGGCTTTATTTAATTATTTATAACACTATCCCTAGATAATTCAATTGGTGACAATTTTACAACTTCTCTTGGGAGCTGGTGCCAGTATCTAATTATTCCTACATATAGTGTAGCACTTTATACAGTATTTAATCTAACATTTGTTCTGTTGTCATTGATAAATGAGAATGATTGATCCCTCTCCATTTTAAATGGAGGCTTGAAAGCAGCCAATAAGGGCCAGTCTGGGCCCTATAAGAAGTCTAAAGGATAGAGAGGAGCTGAGTCTCTCCCCAGAGGGGAAAGAGTAAACAGGATCTTAGAGAAGCACCCAAGACAGATCAGTGCTGTGCAGGCTCAGCAGAGGCTGGGAGAGCTCTATACTAATGACTGCTACACTGGGACCCTGATAAAAAGGGCAGAGAAGGTTGTGGGGCTGGGAAGTGTCCCCGGAAAGCAGGCAGTAAATGGCAGTTGGAAGATGGCAGTAAGTGGCTGCTTCTTGAGGTTCCCTCATTTGAGGCCCAGAATAGCAGGTGGGTGGGCCTCCCATCTTCAGACTGCATCATCCACACATCTGTTCATGCAAATCCCATGGACATGACACATGGACTCAGCACAGAGGAATTTAACCAAACAACAAAACAAAGAAAATAACCTGATCACATCTAACTAAAACATTCCCTATCTACTCACATATCTGAACTTTCAAGGTCCAGTCCATTTCTAGGCATGGATATCCCTATTCTAGGCATGGTTATCTCTCCCTGTTTCATTTAATCTTTTCCCGCCAGTTCCTGATTTTAACTCACACAAAAAAACCCTGCAGTTTCAGCAGCAGCTGACTTGGGGACGCCTGGGTTTCTTAAGTTGAATCTGTATGTAAGTCATAACTGGCATCCAGATTCAGCCGCGGTTGAAACTGATCAGTTTCAGCAGCGGCTGACGCCAGTTCCGACTTACATACAGATTCAACTTAAGAACAAACCTACAGTCCCTATCTTGTATGTAACCCGGGGACTGCCTGTACTTAGCTGTGATGGTAGTGGCTGTATAGTTCTAATCGTGGATTCTACTTTCTCCATAATAAAGGGCCTGATCACCTCATCTCACCTTACAAACTGTGGGAAGAAATCTCTGTCATCTTGCTAAGGGAACTGTGTGTGAGGAAGAGGTTCACTCTGATGCCTGGCAGAGCCAGAGCAATGTAAGGAAGGCAAATTTACACACACATTCTGCATGATGTTCTGGGCCTATTGACTTGAGTGCAACCTGAGTCTCTTCAGGGGGAAACTGCCAAAGCACCAAGGAGAGTCAGGTGCCAAAGTGCCATTAAAAAGGTAATAGGAAATGAGTGTCTAACTCATCTTTGTGCCTTTGGAAACCTTCAATGAACCTCAACCTTCTCAATGAACTTTGCTTTCCTCTCTATTTTGGCTCATTGGCTTTATAGATTCTTTGGAATCCAGGCTAACAAGGATTCCACTGGCTATGAGGAGGGATTGAAAGAGAGGTACTTGGAAAAGCTGTTTTATGTTTTTCCCAGGTGAAAAGTGTAGAGCTAGAGAGAGCACAATAAGTTTTCTCTTCCCCTGTTCCCACACCTACACGCCTCTCCTAGCCAGCATCTATCTTTGAATGGCAAGGAGTGTTCAGGCTGAGAGTAAATAGAGCTGTAGAGGTAACTGAACATTTTTCCTCCCTTCCCCCCCACCCCCGGGGTGGGTGGTGTGTGTGTGTGTGTGTGTGTGTGTGTGTGTGTGTGTGTGTGTGTGTGTGTGTGTGTGTGTGTGTGTGTGTGTGTGTGTGTGTGTGTGTGTGTGTGTGTGTGACAGAGAGAGACTAAGACAGAGTCCTGCCATTGTTAGATTGGGTGGTGGACCAAAATCATTAGAACTTAAAAAAAGGTTGTGGGATAGTCAGAATTCTTGGGACCTTTCAACTTTACGTGCAAAGTCCACGTTCAAATGAGCCATGTCGCTAAGGAGTGGTGCTGTTTTAGCCTCTGTCCCCTCTCCACCATTCTTACCTGTCACCCCGGCATCCTCTGTACTATTCTTACCTGTGAAGCATGGTGCAAGTCCAGGGAGCAGGGCTGTCTATGAGTTAAATTATGATGGGATCTGCACTAACTCTCATAGGAATTGTCTTGTGAATCTGCTGTGGTATATTGCCCCATTGAGCTGTTTTCTGATCGTGCAGCCATATAAATGTATAAACAGGGTTATCTGAAGTAGTTTACACTGGTCACAATGGAAAACTGTCCCACATACTTTACAAAGATTTTTTTAGGCATCTAATTGGCAAGCAGAAACAATAACATATGACTGATGTTATTGATCATGCAAATAATGAATAGTACATTTAAAAAAAACAGTAATTGAAACAAATAGTTTGCAATCATCCCCTAGGCTGAAATACATTCACATAAAGTATTCATGATAAAATGGCAAATAAAGTCATAAAGTAGCCTGTTCACAGATAATTTAACAGAAAAGGACTAAATTTAGCAAGTAAATGGTTTACTACATATATTTTGCCCAGCTCCATAAAAAGTAAGTATACCAAGCTCTCTAGTATTTTTAGTAGGAACATACTGATTAAATTATACCGGAAGGTTTACCCTGCATTGCTCAGGTCCTTCAGAGTAAGGATCTGAGGATATGGAGAGTGCAGGAATCAGGGCTAGGAGGTGAGGAGGGGCTCAGAGCAGAGGGTTGTGTGTGGGTGCTGGAGTCAGGGTTGCAGGTGAAGAGTGGTGTAGGACAGGGGGTTCGGGCTGTGGAGAGTGCAGGAGCCAGCGCAGGTCACGCTGCCCAGGTGGCCGCTCTGCGGGGTTGGCAGCAGCAGGGACAACACTGCCAAGGCATCGGGCAGAAAAATTACCTCCACCCCCAGCTCTATTGTACCAATGGGGTTATAGCTGTCCCAGTCCCCATCACTGCCCCCTTGCTGCCCCATGTGGTCATTAGGCAGTATAATTGTCCTTACTTGCAGCTTCCTCCATTTCCATGTTATGAAAAACAATCACATTCCAGGCATATCCCATTATCTTGGCACAACCAAACCCTTACCTTGCTTTAAGGATAAGAGTAAGCTGTATATCAAATTTGTTGGTCCTACCTCTTATTGTTCAGGATGAGTTTTTAAAGAAACAGATGAATGGACAGACAGACTCACTTGCTCACTCTCAGAAAAAGAAACTCTCTCAAATATATAGTATAAATTAGGTTGATTCTTTTGTTCATATTAATATTTCCCTTCATTTAAATTTAGTCACACCATTGAATAAATAGAAACCACACATTTATTTTTACATATTAATATAATCACATTCACCTAGACAAAATAGAATCTTGAATTTAGTTTGTGTAATATCTCTCTCCTCTTTCTCTGATACCATCAGATCTCAGGGTCACTACAGTGCTAAATTCTTTGAGCAGGCACCATCTTTTTGTTCTGGGTTTGTACAGCCGTTAACACAATGGTTGCCATATAAATAAATAATAGCATGATCCCCAAACCCAAACACCATAAAGGAAAATTATTTTGTTCTAAATGTTTTAAATGTTCATAGAATTGAACATGATATAATTGTCTTACATTTGTATAGCTTACACTCTCTCCAGTCAGTTCTTTTGGGTGCGAGCAATCCAAAAGGGGAAGAGAAAGTACTTTTGCAAACTTAAAAAAAAATTCTAGCATAATATAAAATCACACATTTAAGTCAAAACCTTGTTTTTGTGGTGAAGATAGTAATATACCACGTTGAAAAAGTTTCTTAACAAAAGTACCATATTTATAACAGCCAATGGCTCAGGTAAATTGTAATAGGTTCACCACTCTTTCACTATTGGAGGTAATTTCTCCATCTTCTAAGTTTAAAATGTAACTCTTCGTTGACCTTTTTCACCTATATCTTGTAAAGAAATCACAGAAAGCAGATAAACTCTTTCCTTAACATAGCATTTTTTTTATACAACTTGAAAATCATTATGCTTTCTAATGGAATTTTGTGTGTAGAATATCTATATCTATCTATCTAATTTTATATAGCTATATATGCATATATCTATATATGTGTGTGTGTGTGTGTGTGTGTATATATATATACTTTTTTCAGTGTTTTATACCTTTTCAGTGTTTTGTCAGTGTTTTATACATTGTATTTTATACATTGACTTGGAGACAAACCTCCAATTATTTCAGTACAACCTAGATTTTGTTCATAGGTTTGTATTGTGAAATCAGTTTGGCAGGTGCTAAAATATTATTTTCCCACATGAGGGCATCAGAGTTGTTCTAACAAGATGTTACTCACCAGGATAAGCTATTTAACTTAATTTAGAATAGAAACAATGGGACGTACATGCACATGGATAAGACTTTTTTTTTTAATTTATAGTTGGAGAAAAATGTATCTATTTTCTATTTTAATACAAGGATTTTTATGAGGGATTTTTATCAATTGAAACAATCTTGTGATGTGAAATGCAATGAATAAGTAAGGGTACGTCAACACTGTGGTGCTATTTTGGGATACTTCCGGTATCCTGAAATAGCGTATTTTGCGTCTTGACAGAGAACCCGTTATTTCAAAATATCTTTTGAAATAACAGGCATGCTATTTTGATATCCCAGTAAACCTCGTTCCATGAGGATTAAGGGACTTGTCAGAATAGCGGTCTATTTCAAAATTTGGTGTAGACCGTGTCAAATTTCAAAATAGACTATCTCGAAACAAGTTACAAATTATGTAGCTTATTACCCTAAATGCACAAGAGGACAAATCCAAGATTGGATTCTGTGAGTAAGAAAATGAGAATTTAAGGTAACGTTCTGAATTAAAAAAAAAATTGTTCATTGCATTAAAGCTCTCTCCTGGTTACAAACTTCCATTTTCATATAGTTTACAGATTGATTTTTCCCTAGTAATGGACTGAGCCTAAACTCCAAAAACTTTGTCCTCCCACCATAAACCAATGGTAAGTTTCTATAGGGGCTTTGCAGCTGGAAGGCATCTCTATCTGAATTAGTTTAGAGATGCGGTGGCTCTCAGGGAATACCTACATCTATTTTTAGACATTGGATTTTAAATTTGGTGTTGATTCAAATGGGATGAATACCCATACATTTTGAAATTAGTTACAAAAGATTTAAAAAATAATTTTAAGTGATTCAGTCTGAAAATGTCAGAATAGACATTTCAATATTAGTGAACCTTTTCACAGATATTCTCCTAAATGAAATCTCAAAATCAACATAATTTCATGAAATCCTTTGATGGAACTGCAAATTTCAGTGGAAAAGGGTTCCATCTATTTTCTTCTCACCAGCTCTATTCATTTTGAATTTTAGTTGGAGAGGTTGGAGAGTAGACAGAGGAAATGTTATCAAATTTCTCCTCTATCGTTTCAAATGAGTTGTATACCTCAGTCTTTATATGTAGGTAAAGTCCACTGATTCGTGTCTGAATTTTGGTGACATCAAAGTAGAGTTTTTAGAGGCATTCTTGATTCAAGCACTCAGAAGCTGACTTCCCATCATCTATCCATCGCTTCACTGAACATTCGCTACTATGATGACTTGCCACTGTTACTTCTATGAAAATGTTCTTGAGGTTATTTCCACCTCTTTACCTGATGTGACCAAAGCACTAAGTTTGTGTCTGTTAATTTCCAACAAGTATCTGATTCTTACCAATGATATTACTAAGTTACTGTTCATAGTCTTTTCCATATAGGATATACACAAGAGTCTTTGTCAGCAGCACATCTCAAAGGCTTCAGTATAGGGTAGATGGTCTGATAGTTACTTCATCCTGTTATGTTTCCTTTCCTTGGTAAGGGCAGAAAGAGTCCTTTCATCCAATCATTCAGCTAATTGCTAGTCATCTATACATCACTTTTCTGCAAGATCAGTTCTGTACTCACATATTGCTTTTAGCAATTTTACTGGTGAATTATCTACCTTGGTGCTTTCCCAGCCTTCATAAGAGTGTGCACTACTTCCACTTGTAGAACTGATGGCTCTGGCTCCATACTCAGTTTCTGTCTTCCTGAGTTAGAAGTGGCTTTAATGAAGCATTCAGATTGGCACTGTTTTTGCTCCACCTGTGTTTGATATCACTTTGTGAGCACTCTACTGTCATGGTCCTTTATTGCACTTGGTCACTGGGAAAACGTTATAGTAAGAAATGTGACCTCTGTGAACATGCTTTATGTATTATTGCACTCTTGCTCAGACTATGTCTACACTGCTGGGGGGGTTTCGGAAGAAGATATGCAAATCATGCTCTCATTTGCACATCTTCTGCCGATCCTTTTTGTGGGAAAGGTTTTGCTGCTAAAAAGCCCCGTGTAGATGGGGCCATTTGTCAGAACCCCCCCCCCCCCTTTTTCACAAGATCCTGTAAACCTCATTTTTTGAGGAATAAGGGATCTTGCGTGAAAGGGTTTTTTTTCTGACAAATGGCCCCACCTACATGGGGCTTTTAATGGCAAAACCTCTCCTGCAAAAAGAATTGGCAGAAGATGTGCAAATGAGAGCGTGATGTGCATATCTTCTGCTGAAAAATACCAGCAATGTAGACATAGCCTCATTCTTAAGTTCCTTGTTCCTTGCATTTTACCCTGATGCATTTGCTCTTATCATGTCTCATCTGCCTTTGAATTTATCTGGCCCATTCCATGTATCCTTTCCTCTAGTCTTCAAACTCTAAGCCACCTGCTTGCACTCTGTGTGTGTGGGGTGGGGGTGATGGTGGTGGTGGGTTTTTTTTGCCTATTGAAATATCTTGAATTGATTGGCTTGTACTGAAGCACACACATTGTCTCATTGGATCAGCCCCATTCTCTGTCACTTTCCCAGCAGTATGCCTCACACCATCCACCAGCATGAAATGTCCCCTACCATTCTAGTTTATCTTTCCAATTCTTCACTCATGATGGCGAGCGTCACTTAGTAGATATTGCTCATATCACGCATTGCTACTCTGAGTGTTTGTGAAGGTTCAGGTAATTATTTTCCTTGCTGTTAACATCAGGCTCTATGTTTCCTGAAGGATTTTGTCCACCACTATCACCTAATGCTGGACAGTACTCACTTTCGCTGGCATTTCCTCTCCAGTACAACGTATTGTGCATTCTGGACTGAGGATCTCATCAAACAATGCCACATGTGATTCATGGTGCCTTTGTTCTGTCATTAATGGTGCCTTTGTTCTGTCATTATTGCTCCCGTAGAGAAAATAGAGAGGGTAATTTCCTGTTGCTTTCCATCTGGTTTGGGGCAGCTATTGGTTAAATTGGGGTTTAACTTGTCTTCTTTTCAATGACATTTCCTCTTTCAAGAGTCCAGCTACTCTCCCCAGACTAGCATCCATTGAAGCCTGTTGGCACATCCTGCGGGATTCAGCCGTCACAGCTGGTACCATCTACTGACATTAAAGTAGCAAGCTACAGTACAGCCTCTCCATGTGAAGGCTTGTTGCTAACCTTTTTTTTTTTTAATGTTACAAAAAAGTTGGATTGCAAGAATAAAATGAAATGATGAAGATATGGAGCTTGACCAGTAGCAGGGAAATCTAAGTGTAGAAGCTGGGCATAGATGTGGATTCTGTGTACTCTTATTACTATTACATTCAGTATACCTTGGTGAAATTTTTAGTATGGTAATGTATAGCTCTCATACACATGCATTCCGTGATACCGCATTTTGAAGGCTTTGTTCTCTCTCAGGTTTAAAAGGAAGAAAATAGGTTGGTAGTATAAACACAATTTCTCCTTCACAAAGCCTATATTGTTTGAGAAGCATATTTATAGCGAGCTAAGGTTTTGGATAGCTGGAGACTGAACACAAGGACGATCGCTAAAATAAAACTGTCACCCAGAGAACACATCTAAAAACTGTCCATTTGCCAGTATAGTTATGTAAAAGTCAATTATGATTACCAGCTTCCCCTCTCCCCCAGTTTTGTGAACTCTGAGAAATACTAGGAGGATAATTTCAGTACAACTATTCCAGAATGCAAGATAATCCCTGTCCTCTCTCACTTTTACTGATGTCATGTCCTTTCCGCTAATCAAGCTGTCGTTTCCTTCCTGGTTTTAAATATTCTCCGTGAACCCATTTATTTCAGTCTCTCTAGCTTCCAATATAGTCTATCTAAGCTTTTTGCCTGCTCAATCTGTTCCTTCATTCTAGGCTTCCATTCTCTGTTGCTGACACACTATAGTCTCATTGATATAAAAAGTAATTGTATAACTGGGCAGTAAAAAGGTCCTTAATGCAGGTGCTTCCGTGTTCAATGAGAGCAAAGCTATAAATGTGCATTGTTAGGAACACTGTATAATTCCAAGGTGTCTGTGATTGTCAGTAACCCTGAAAAATACCCTGCTTGTGACAGCTTTTAATTTTTAATGAAAATAAAAGTAAGAGTATTGTTGTACCAATATTTTAAAATGGTAAACAGGATGACCTGGGTAATTATATGCCTGTCAGCCTATTATCGATCCCAAGGAAAATAATGGAGCAGCTAATACAGGATTCAACTAATTAAGAATTAAAGGAGGGTAATATAATTAATGTAAATCAGCATGGGGTTCCAGAAAATAACTTTAACTTTATTTGTCATCTTTCTAGAATTTCCCAGAGTTCACAAAATTGGGGGAGAAGAGAAGTTGGTGCTCATAAATTACTTTTACTATACTGGCAAACAGGCAGTTTTTAAATGTGCTCTATGGGTGATAATTTTATTTTGGTGACAAATTTGGTTGATAAAGGCGAAAGTGCTGTTGCAATACTTGTAGACTTCTAAAAGGTATTTGACATCATGCCACATGATATTTTAATTTCAAAACTAGAATGATATAAATCAGCATTGCACATATTTAAAAGGGTGACAAGTCTCAAAATATAATTGCAAATTGAGAATCATCATTCAGCATGTGTGTTTCTAGTTATGTTCCACATAGAGTTGCCAGATACTTTCCCAAAAAATACTGAACATGGTGGGGAAAAAAGTGGTTGATCAAAAGGAAAAAAAGGGAACAAAGTTGTTGAGCAAAACTCTCCAAAAGAAAGCACCAAAAAAAGGTCACTGCACCTTTAAATCCCAGCACTCCACACTCCTCACTCATTTTACATGTCCAGTATTTTCTGTTTTTTTTTCTTTTTTTTTACTGGACAGAGGCCAATACTGGATACCTGGCAACCCTAGTTCCACAGGGATTGGGGCGTGGCTTTATACTACTTAATGTATTTATAATTTACCTGGAAGAAAATATGAAATTATTCATCAAATTTGCGAATGGCATAAAGTTTAGAATTGTTAGGTAGTGATGAGGATAGATCATTGATACCAAGCAATCCGGTGAACTGGGTTCAGGCTGGTGATATGCGTTTCCATATGACCAAAGTCAATGTTTTACATCTAAGAAGCAAAAATGCTGCTCCCACTTATAGGCTAGGGAACTCTGTCATGGAAAGCAGTGACTCTGAAAATGCCTTTGAGGGTCATGAAGGATAATCAGCTGAACACTACTTTCTTGTACAGAACTGTGGCCAAAAGGGCTAACGTGATCCTTATATACATACTTGGGAATCTTGACTAGGAGTCCAGATGTTATCTTTTGTATTTGCGATCAGTGCAACTGCTATTGGGATACAGAATCCAGTTCTGATGTAAACAGGTCAAGAATGATGTTGTTGAGAAATTGAGAGATTCAGAGAAGAGCTGTGAGAATGATTTAAAAATTGGCAAACAAGCTTCTAGGTACAAAAGACTCAAGGAGTTCAATGGATTCGGTTTATCAAAGTGCAGATTAGGAATTGATATAGTAATAGTCATAGAAGTGCTTACATGAAAACAGAAATTTGATAACAGAAGGTTCTTCAATCTGGCAGACAAAAATAAAACAAAATCCAATGGTGGGAAGTTAATGCTAGACACATTTAGACTAGACATGTATTTTGAAAAGCAAAGGTAGTTGATCACTGGAAGAGTTTTTCAAGTTCTGAGATGGATTGAAGTTCCCTGGCCTATATTACACAGGAGGTCAGATTTATAATCACATTGGTTCTTTCTGGACTTATTAACATATGAATCTGTTAATTAAAAAGGTAGTGCTTTGTCAGCCTGCCTCCAAAACACAAACTATTTCCCTCAGACTCTGCTGCAAGAAATTGTGTTATGCTGTGCCTTTAACGGTTTGAGCACTACCTCTCCACGGTCCAGTGGAAAGCCTTATTACTTGTTGATTTCAGTTTTTCAGCATAAAGGATACAGCTACCACTGCAGCAAACAGCTGTGTTTCTGTTAGCTCTCTGTGTGTATGTGTGTGTCTTCTACTCTGCAGGGTCCAGATACAGCAGGAACCCTCATGAATATAGACAAATAGCCAAATGTTATAGTCCTATAGCTTATTTTGCTTTGTCCCTTAAGTTGTGATTCACTTGACTTCTCTGTGGAGGTCTCCAGTCCAAGTACTATTATAAGCTCAAACCTCAAACTGAAATGATTATAAAATGCATGATTAGGTAAAAATAAATTGAAAAGTGCCCAATGCTACACTTAAGATCACACCACTTCACTATATAGTCATAAAAAATCCCAACCTTAATGGTGCAGCTGAACAAGAACCCAAATGATTATTCTAGGTTAAATTTCTACTGCATTAATTGTAGGTAGTCCCAAGTCACAATGTTTAGAAAGTAAGTGACAAGAATACTGACAAGGCCTAGATGGAAATCAGAACTGAATGTAAGCATTTCTGAGATACAAAGGAATTCAGATCTTAGACACCAGGCCAAATATAAATCCACCATAAACTGAAATGGAATTTATGAAATTGCCTTTGAAAGTAGGTAAATAGTGCTAGTGTATTGTTCATTCATAGTATTTTTCTATAGAAATAAATAATTGAGCATTTATTTGAAACATAACAGTGCTGGCTTTCCAGTACAGTAAATCAAAGAAACTGAAATAAATGATTTTGTTTATTTCCTCTGCTGGCTCCAGGCAATTTAACTGGTTTATATTGCTTCTTTGAGAAATTTACACCTACAGAAAGGTGTATTTTCATATTGAGGATCTGTATACACAGCAAATGCTATCCTGAATATTAAGTAACTAATATCTTCCTACCTCAAACTATAAGAGAAAACATAAAAATAATTAAGGAAATATGCAAGCAAAAGCAAATCATGGCATATATCCTCCGAAATTTAAGGGAGTAGTTATAGGGCAACTCCTTTGTCATGTGCCTAAAGTGTTAAAAGAAATTTGTACTCAGGTTCATTGTACCCTGGCCTGTCAATTTTTGAATACCAGTTTCCAAATCTTTCAGTAATATTTAGCATGTATGCAGCAATTGAATAGCCCTTTCAGACCGCTGTACAAACATCAATGTACATAGGATTATTTTTAAACATATTCATGAATTCCAATCCATTTACTGACTAGAAATAGTTGTCTTTTTATTTCTAAGCCCTTCTCTCTCCCCCTCCCCCGTGTTGAAGATAGATGCAGACTTTGTCCTATTCCATTTTGTAATTACTGCTTTCTACAGAATCAACAGATAGAGTGCCAAAATTACTTAATTTGGGAGAATGGGATAACTCCTTAGATACTACTCCAGGCTCCGCCAAGGCTCCTCCAGCTGACACACTTACAAATCCCCTCAAGTCCCCACTGAGGCAGGCACCTATTGATTTGTTTTCTAACTTCAAAAGTCATAGATTTTCCTGCCTGTCTCTAAGGAAAGAATATAGTTAAACTAATTATATACTTAATTTGAAAAAGGAAAGGGGCAACAGGTAGTGAAAAATGTTTACAGAGTGTTACCTTATTACAAATTAGATTAACTTTTAATTCAAGCTATCAAAATATTATGATAAGGGATGAATGAATTTTCTCCTGAAACTTCTTGGCAGAGTTAAATTATAAGACTCTGAAAGTGCACACACAAATTTTGGGCTCTTAATTTTTGGAAGGTGCAATTGGATATCAGTGTTTCCAGTCTTCATTTAATTTTCAGGAGGAAGCCAGGGTTTTGGTGTTAATGAAAAGCTTAGTAGAGAAAATGAGGAGAGCCTTATTTCCAGGCCTGCTAGAATCCATAGACTTGTTAAAATTGCCTCCTCTCTGAGGTTTCCAGGCACCGGGGAAAAAATCAATCTGCAAATGTGAATTAGAGTTAACCCTGCCAAGGCTGCTATCCATTTTAACTCTGGAAAAGGATATCTTTCAAAACTCTAATGATAGGAAGGGGTTATTTTTTAAAGTGGCTGGTTCTAATGCACCTGTGAAAATAAAATAAATAAAATAAGAGGTATTGGTAAGAACAGATGGAAGAAAGACAGAAAATGGGTGGAAGAGAAATGAAGGATGAAAGAAAACAAAATACAGGCAGTCCCCGGGTTACGTACAAGATAGGGACTGTAGGTTTGTTCTTAAGTTGAATCTGTATGTAAGTCGGAACTGGCGTCCAGATTCAGACACTGCTGAAACTGACCGCCAGTTCTGACTTACATACAGAATCAACTTAAGAACCCCAGGCGTCCCCAAGTCAGCTGCTGCTGAAACTGATCAGCAGCTGATTCCAGGAAGCCCGGGGCAGAGCAACTCTGCCTGGGGCTTCCTGTAGTCAGTGCTGGTCAGTTTCAGCAGAAGCTGACTTGGGGACGCCTGGGGCAGAGCAGCTGGGGTGCTGCTGGGTTGCTCCAGTAGCGCCGCTCCTCGGTGCTACTGGACCAACCCAGCAGCACCCCATCTGCTCTGCCCCAGGCGTCCTGATTCAGCCGCTGCTGAAACTGACCAGCAGCGGCTGAATCAGGATCTGGGGCAGAGCAGCTGGGGTGCTGCTGGGTTGGTCCAGTAGTGCCCAGAGCGGGCGCTGCAGGACCAATCGGCAGCGCCCCAGCTGCTCTGCCCCAGAGTCCAAAACAAAAGCCTGGTCTGCTGGGGGGGGGAGCACACTAGCTGCGCCCCCCCCCCAGTAGACCAGGGACACGGGGAGCAGAGCCGCAGCGGCAGCGGGGTGCCGCGCCTCTGAGGCTTTGCTCTGGCAAAGCCTCAGAGGCGCGGTACCCCCCCGCGGCTGCGGCTTCAGTCCGAGTGCCTGTGGTCTGCTGGGGACCGTCCCCAGCAGACCACAGGCACCCAGACTGAAGCGGCAGCAGCGGCGGTTCCCCGTGCCTCTGAGGCGTTGCTCTGGCAAAGCCTCAGAAGCGCGGGAACCCGCCCTGTGCCCCTGGTCTGCTGGAGACGGTCTCCAGCAGACCAGGGGCACCGGAGCAGCTTACGAACGGGGCTTTCTCGCCCCGACCTCTGGGGCGAGAAAGCCCTGTTCGTAAGTGCGGATCCGACATAAGTCGGATCCGCGTAAGTCGGGGACTGCCTGTAATGCAGTGTGGGAGGTCTAGGTTGGCTATTGAGAGAAATTATTTCACCAAGGGTTTGTCTGTACTGCAGAGTGTTTCTGGAAAAATGGCTGGGTTTTTTTGTTTTTTTGTTTTTTTGGAAAAAACTACACTTACATCCACACTGCAATTGTGTTATTTCGATAGAAAGTTGAAAGAATGCAGGTATTTTTCCGACAGCTGCAAACCTCTTTCTATGAGGAAAAAACCTTTTTTTCAAAAGAGCTCTTTCGGGAAAAGGTGTGTGTGGATGGGAAAGAGGGTTTTTTTTCGAAAGGAGAGGCCTCCAGGAAAAAGCACAGGTGCTCTGGTAGCCACTCCATCCACAGCAATCAGAACTTAAATGTGAAATAGCATCCAATGAATGTGGACACTAGCTTTCGAAAAAAGCACACTGTTTTTTCATTGTGCTTTTGCTGTGTAGACGTTGTCTTTCTAAAGAAGTTTTCTGGAAGATCTCGTCTGGAAAAGCTTCTTCTGAAAGAAGCCTGCAGTCTAGACATAGCCTTAGAGTGTGGTGAAGTACTGGAATGAGTTACTTAGGGAGGTGGTGGAATCTCCATCCCTAAAACCCTGCTCGGATGATTTAGTTGGGGATGGTCCTACTTTGGGCACGGAGTTGTACTCAACCCCCTGAGATCTCTTCTAACCCTATGGTTCTATGAACTAAGAGGTATTTACAGAGAGTGAATCTTTTATCAGGGTTCATAAACTTTCACTCCAGAAACTTGGGAGATGGGATAAATCATTAAATTTCATGTAGTTTACCATAACACATTAGCACCTTAAAATAAGTAATTGTGTAGCAATCCTTGTTACGGGCTTTTGCTCTTATTACATTTTTTTCTAATGAATTATATTTGTACATGTAACAGTAAAACAAAGGAAACTTGTGATAGGAGTATTCTGGCTTAACAGAGAAACTATAGAGAGGTCCTCCAAGCAGGCAAGAGTGGCTGGTTTCTCTCCTGTCAATCTTGGGCCAGGAAGGTCTACGAAGGGAGCTGCAAAACAGAGCAGCAGTCAGTGCAAGGCCCAGCTCAAGGTGAGCGGACTGAGACTCTTAGGGAGTTATCTCCAGGAGAGGAAGCCCTGAAGGCACCATTCTCTCAGAGTGGGGAAAGTGATTGAGGGGGAACCAGCTCCAAGTGGAGTGCTGGATAAAGACTGATGAACTGTGATAAAGCCCTAAGCTAGGGTGTGATGGGGCGAGGCAGCCCTGCACTGAACTCGCAGGGCTCAGCAAGGGATACCTGACTGCAGAGGCCCTTCCCCCACAGCCCTACCAAGCATGCCCAGGCTGTAGCTCAGCTATAAAAGCTGGGGAAGAGGCTCAGTCTGGGCTGGTGGCCGGAGGGGAAGGAGCTAGGAAGGGAGCTCCTGACCAACATCCACCAGTGACCCCAGGAGAAGCTAGCAGAGGTAGTGGGGCCAGTTGGGCCAGTTGTGATGGTGCTGAGGTCACCCGCAGAGGAGAAGTCACCCCTGTGAATGCAGAAGACCCTGCAAGTACATGGGAAAAGGCCCTGTCGGACCAGGTAGGAAGTAGCCCAGGGCATGGGTGGGAGCAGCCTCTCCCACCCTGGGAACATTGGTGCATTTCGGTGAGATTTCCCCACTGAGGGAGTGGTGGACTGTCTTGCCACTCACAGGACTCCGGGCTGGGACCCGGTGGAGTAGGGTGGGCCCGGGTCCGCCTACCAGGGGTGCGGCCTCACTATATCCATGACTCGCCAGCACAACATCTGCCTTAAAGGGCCAGACAGTGGCTTTGTGTATTGACTCTTGCTTAAAGGGCCAGCCAGTGACATTGTTTATTGACTTGGGCCAGAGGGCCTTGCCTTAAAGGGTGAGCCAGTGACTTTGTTTATTGACTCGGGCCAGTGGGTCCTACCTTAAAGAGCCGGCCAGTGACTTTGGGTTGGTGGGCCCTGCGTGAACGGAACTTGACAGAGGGACTCAGGGTCCTATCCCTGCCTATCGGAGGGGTCAGGAGAAGTTGCCCCATGACATAGGGGCAAGAGGTTGTTTCCAGGAGGGGGAGCCTTGGAGGTACCACTCTCTCCAGGTGAGGAACCGATTTGAAAACAATAGCAGAGGGACCAGGATGGGCTTCTGTTAAGTGTGTACCCCAGAAGGGGTTTTGAGGGACTCACAACAGGCTGTGTGACTTGGCGGGAGGGCTGAGTAGCCAAAAAAAGACGGAAGAACAGAGTGAGTGCAGGCTTACACACGTGGCCAGATGGGGACTCTTGTGGGAGGTGAGTGCTGCATTATTACAAAACCCAATAATGCTAAGCAAAGGGTCTTTCATGCAGTTTGATAAGAGCATCAATATCTCCTAAACTTGGGAATGCTGCTCTGCAATGTGGGAGTAGAGTAAATTTCATGAAAGGATGGGACATAGCAGGTTTGCACCTTTGGCCCTCTGACATTCAGTATTTAGCTATTCTTTTATGGATGCCAAAGAAAAGGAGTCATCTGAGAGTTGCTTTGGGGTCGTAAACACCTTTTTATTTTCACTGAGATCATCCACTCCTTTCATATTATGTCACTGCAAAGCCAACTGACACTTCAGTTGGTGTTACCTTCAAATTGCTGACTTAACTAAAGGAGAGTCTAAATTAGCAACTTTCTGGAATTATCATGTTTGGGTATGCATATGTGTTGTGCTTGTACATGCATAATGCCTACTGTAGACTCTCTATACGACACTAATACAATATGAGTGTGGACGAGGGACGTGTAGATTGATTTATAGTTTTTATCTATTTACAATTCTGAATTGCTCCACCACTCGTGATCTATACAGTTTGCACAAATTCCTATTCCACAGTTTTTAAATGTCATCCAGATCTGCAATTCCTACATAATTCCCTATGAAGTCAAGGGGAGCTATGGATTCAGATCAATCGTAAGATATAACCCATCTATACGTAAGCATTACATATATGCACAAAATGGCCAAGTTTCCTCAAATTACTCTAGAATAATTCTAGTATTCTTCTGCGTGAAGACTGTACATGAGAAATGAGCGTTACCTCCATATAAGCTTAACTGAAATCACCAGACTTATTTCTCTGAAGAGCATTATAATTGTTTAATAAGCTCGAAGCTGGCTTCAAAGAGAAGTGGCCAAAACATGAAAGGCTGGTGGGTGATCAGCTGCTCAGTCAATCAAATTTCTTGTTTTCTGAGAAGAACCATTCTCTTCACATGAACAGTGGTTTTGTTTAATTGCACAGACTTCACAGATGATTGATTGGGCACTCTCAAATGTTGGAAGGTGTGACTTTGTATGTCACATTAAGAGATCAGATTACCTATTTCCCATCATTTATAATTCAATACTCTTATGTGAATTCGGATTATTTGAAAACAATTAAATTGTTCTGTTCACTATGGTTGCTTACTATTTAATCAAAACCAACACTTCCTTAAAATCTGTCTCCTTATATTCAGACCATTCTTCCAGAGGTCCATTCCCTAATCTGATACTTGAGCTTTGGCATACTAAACTGACACAAAGGAACTTGTGTTGCCGTGAGGTCAGAAACATTGAGAGAGAAGAAACTTTTATCTTTTTTTTTTTCCTGGTTTGAGTCATGGCCATCCAAGTGTGAGCTTTCCCTCACTTGTCCTGCTGCCTAAAGGCTAGTGCCAAGAGAGTTCATGCTATGGGTTTGGTTGGCTATAGTAATGGATGATGTCTTAATATGTTGTTCTTACATATGGCATTCTGCTATTTTTATAGATATACAAGCCATGTATGCTTGAGATATACTAGGAGTGTTTATATCATGGAGATTTGATTTTTGGTTGTTTTTTCTTCAATTCACTAAAGCAATAATGACCATATTTAAAATTTAGTTGCTGTTTGCTTTTTTTTTTTTTTTTTTAAAGCATATAGAGCTTTATGGCCTAAAGGGACTGTTGGTCTCAAAATGACTTTAATGTTTTAAGACATTGAAAGGTTGAACTTGTTGCTTTTCATGGTGTTGATATTGGGAAATTACATCCCCAAGTTTTAGGAAAGTGAATCAAAACATAAAGAGATGATTCCTAGGAAGATCTGCCTTGGGACAATAAACTGTCAATTTTGGCATAGCTGTAATTGCAATCAGAATTGCAGATAGCCAAACAGAATGGAGGATTTTGCTTGTTAAATTCTCAAATGTTGCCAGCATATTGGGTGACCATATTTTTCAAAGTTGGTTTACTTTGGTGGTGGCATTTCTTGTTGTCACAAAGGTCTCATTTAAAAAACAAAAATACAACATTTAACAATAATCAGTGAGTTGCAACGGCCACTGTCAACCTCTGATTTCAGAGTGTAACGTGCATTTTCTGAATAAGTTTGTCCCAGTGACTTCATGTTCTGAATGAGTTTATCTTGAGGAACAGATCAGGTGTTGTTAACATTTAGTCTGGCCAAAAGAACAGCTTGACAAGTCACTCACTTGATTGTTCTCTTTGCTTCAAATGCTGTTCATCACACTGAGCACTTTTCTGCTGATCTGGTAAACAGAGAGCAAATTCTCCTCAATGTCGTGATATGGAGCACGGCTTGTAGTTAGAAAAATGAAAACATACCAGGCATGCTAAAAAGTGCCTGGGACATGAAGACTTCATATGAAAAAGAACACTGTCCCAATAAAAAAGGGTGCATCACTTTACCATATAGAATAGTATGCAATGATGATAAAAATTGCTTATAGCTTTAGGGACAATTATGTGGCCTGTGCCAAATATGCATAAAGGACTTCCCCTCAGAAGTTAGATGTAGGAGGTGGAATCCTCCATCGAGGTTTGGGAGCCATGTTATTTATATGCAGTGTCATGCTTCTGTATGCAGTGTCATGCTTCTTTTTGAAGTGCCAATGGCCTCATTTCACATCCCCAGGTGCGGCTCTAGATTTTTTTGCTGCCCCAAGCAAAAAAAAGTTGGCTGCCCCCCTCCTTTTTTGTCTTGGGAGGGTGTGCGCACAAATGCAGCTTGCACGGCTTGCTGGGGGTGCGTGCGCAAATGCAGCTTGTATGGCTTCTTGGGGGGTAAGGCGTGCACTTCATGGGGAGCCCAAACCCCGGAGCATTTTCATCTCTTAGGAGAGCGCCAGGAACTCCCCACGTGAGGACAATGGGAGGGCAGGTTCATCCACAGCAAGTCAGTTAATGACTTCCAAAGAATGCAACTGTTCACATCACCTAGTGCTGGAGTCCTGGTCCCACTCCTCATTCTGCAAAGGGATTTTATTATTAGAAGCCTTATAATCGCTCAGACTCCAACACAAACACAGAAGCTGTCCAACTCTTGGTGTCCATGGATAAGAATCAGCCTCATTATACAACGAGATAGTTCAAAGGGATTAAGAGAACTTTTGTTTCAACTCCCCAGCTCTACTGTCCAGAACAAGACAGGCACCAGACAACAAAACCCCACTAGCCTAGAACCTATTCCATGAGCGTAGCCCTGTGCTTTCTCCTTCAGGGACGGACCAAACAGCCTCTGAAGCAGGGTGGATTGATTTAAATAGCTTTGATTTAAATCACTAATTTTAATCATGATTTAAACTGGCAAGCAGAAAACCTAGGTTTAAATGAGCAATTAATCATTTAAATTATACTTTTAAAATATTTTTCTAAAGGATGGTTGAGTCTTATTGATTAGCAACCTTTAAAACATGTTTATTTACAACTAAATATAACCTTTATGCCAAATTTGGTTCTTCTATTTACTAACCAGGAGAATACACTCAGTCCAGCTATCAACTAAATAAATGCCCAAATAATTGTGTAACTTACATGTAATCAGATTCTTAATTTTTACATTTTTATTCTGTTACAAAATGGTGTGTAATAGGAACACGTAAGAGACAGATTTTACCCCATTTATTATTTGCTAAGTGGTGTCTACTTTTTTTAAAACATACGATTTGCATCTACTTCTCTCTGGACAGAAATTCTATTTAAAATAAACAAAACCAGTATTTAATTTTTGTATGAAATAAAACGACCTTAAATGTGAAGGACAAATGACAAAAAAGTATCCAAACACATTTTGCATCTAAAATTCATTTATTAAACAAAGGAAATATCCATAGTGATAATTTAACAGATTGAATTTAGTCATCATGTTCTTCAAGATGTTAGAACGCTCTCGTAACCATTTTTTTTTACCGAGAAAAGAGGAAAACAAGTTTTTCTGGTTCATCAACTCTCGGTTTTGCATCGGTGAATGAACTAATCATTGAATTAAACTAGCTGAATAAACCAAAGTGATAAAAACATTCTCTCTTCACCTGCAGAAGAAGGTGTGAGGTTGTCAGGACACAGCACAAGGGGGCTAGATTCCTGGGCAGGTGTGTGTGGGGGGGGGGGGAGAGGAAGGTTCAGGGCCCAGAGAGTAGCGGGAGGGGGCATTGTTTAGAGAGCCATACAGGAGATGGGGATCCTGGTGGGGAGAAGAGGAGACAGGGTCCCAGCAGGGTTGCAATGGGCCAGGAGTTGGGGTTGCTGGGCAGAGGCCGGGCAAGGGGGGGAGGTCGTGGGAGAGTGGGCAGGGGCACACAGGCCGGGGGGTACAGCTGGGCAAGGAGGGGTTCATAGGCAGGGGATTTGCAGGGGAGAGAACACAGGCGGGGTGGTGGTGGAGAGGGAGTTGCGGGGAGGGTTCATGGGAAGGGGTGGCTGGCTGGGAGGGGGCACACTCGGGTGGGGAGGGCCGCACTCATGAAGGCGAAGAAGAGGCCCCCGGGCTCAGCCTCACCAGCCATGGCCACATGCCCAGCATTGGGGCTGCCCACGCAGAGCTCCCGGGGCCAGGCGCAGGCTCTGAGCAGCTGGGCACGGGGCTCCCAGCTTGGAGCGGCCTCCGTGGGGCTCCCCGCCGCCCTGCTCCTCCTGCCGGCTGGAATGCTGCCCCTGGCAATGTGCTGCCCCAAGCCCCTGCTTGTTTTGCTGGTGCCTGGAGCTGGCCCTGCACATCACAGACCCTTGTGTGTGCTGGAGTGTGGGGATCCCGGAGATGTTATATTGCAAGCAGGGATGTAGAAAGCCTACACTCTGTCTCTAAAGAGCCTGCCTCTCCTTCACCCAGCAAGAAGTAGAAACAAGCTAGTACCATCATCTCTTAGAGATCTCTGCTCCCAGAGGACCATGCGATTTGCAACGAGTGGCCGCAGTGCGATGCCTAGTGTGGCATGAATAAGTTAAAAATGAACCATAATTGTAATTTCTAAAATATTCATCCATTCTCAAACTCTTCTTCACATTCCTTTCCGCTTAGGATTGGTGGGTTCCCCCCCCCCCCCCCCCGAGGCTATGGGTCTATGAAGGTGAGATGTGTATTACAATTTATTGGGAGGGGAACAAAAAAAAACCTCAATAAAAATAAACAAGGAACCTTGCTTGTTCAGTTATTAGTATAGTCATTTTGTGAAGGACATATAATGTGCAAATCCAGTGATTAAAGAAACATTTATCATTAAAAGCCCTAATTTGGAAGCTGTTAACATCTATACTCTTATCGTGAGCTACAAAACATTAGAAGGCTTATGTGCCCAAAATGCATCCATCAGCTCATTTTTCTTTTCACATACGTAATTTGCCAGTTTAGTCATTAGAAAGTGACAAAACCTTACAGTGATTGGGTAACTCTGCCTTCCTTTACCTCAAGTGGTAATAATGTTTTCTCTATTTTATTACTGTCTCTTGAGATTCTGACTGATTTGCATATTCTCTAACACTTAATTAACGATGTCACCTTCCTAGTGCCTTGAAAACAGTTTTCATTTTTTCCTCGGCAGGCCTCCAACAATTACCTCCTACATTTTCTGCTGCAGTCCTTTTTTATTACTTTAATGACAAATAATTGGACAGATTCTGAGTAATGAGGGTGAGAGCCAAAGGACTGTTGCATAGGAGACGGCTGCTTGTTACAAGACACTTTTAGTGGTCTCTAAATCAGATAGACAAGTAGAGTAATGATCATCTTCCTGTAATGAGACACAATTAAGAATCGCTGCACCAAATGACAGAGCAGTTCATTGAACAATAACCTCCCTCTTTTTTTCCAAAAGGAGATCGAAGCTTAATTATAGCATCGCCATTCGCAACGCTATAGTTAAAGTTGTGTCAGCATTTCCATTATAAACCTGGTACTTTCAAGGGTTTATAACTCAGAAGTAAAAATGTGCTCTGAGATGAAAATTTGTATAGCAAGACTTAACCTAAGAGAATAATTTTGTGTGTGTGTTGTAGCTCCATTTAACATAACTGGAGTTATGCTGATTTGCACTAGCTTAAGATCTGACCCAATCGGTTTGCAACCCCACTCATGCAAATATTCCACATGATGCTGAGAACTTCCTATGAAATACCAAGTATCCTCAGCTACTACTATTGTTGGTGGGAGAGAAGAGGACTCAGCACCTTGCATATAGATTTTTTTTCAATAGCGCTCACTCTCTATTCAGCTCCTATATAAGTGTTCAAATGTTCCGAAGAGCCCAGCTGCTTTGATGCTGAGTCCTTTTGGAAAATATTGTCCATACTGAGTACTGTATGTAGTTTGAGTGCTCACATAACTCAAAATAGTAATTCTGATGACACAATTTATGATTAAGTACATATGCCACTGGGTTTTTGTCATCACTGAATGAATGGGGCAGGAGAGAGAAATACCATTGGAAAGCAGTCACTGTTTTGCGCACACACATCCTCCATAATCAGCAAGGATTAACATAATAGAGAAGTGGCTGCACAAGGAGCTTCAGACAAAGTGGTCTGTGTTAGACTGTTTCCCTGAGCATGACGCAGCTCTCTAAGTTTGTAAGGGTGACAGCGACTAACACCACCCTGTTAATCACCAAGTGTTGCTGACTCTCCATCTTTGCCTTAAACCCCCATACCTTTTCTTCATGGAAGTAGGCATTTCTGTATCAGCTGAGAATTCACTCGCTGCTTGTTTACCTATGCCATAGTCCTAGACCTGTGTAGACAAGTCTTTTTTGTACTTTATGTGGGTGCAACAAATTTTCTTGAAATTCTAAATGGAGCTCCAGTTATTTCATTTATGCGATCAGAATTTGTACTTTGGGCGTATTATTGGCCTTTAAATCAATGAAATTTCAGGGCATTGGTTAATGCAACTCTGATTAGCCAGAAGCATTGCAAATTCTGAAAACTATGGGCCAGACTTTAGCCTTGATAAATTGCTTTGTACTGTTCCCACAACATAAAGCAACATCAAAGCCAGATTCTAAGCTATACATGGGGATTCCCTGGAAGAGGAGAATCCTTCACTGGTCAACAGGTAATGTAGTTAGCCCTACACAACTTCTCCTGCATATGGGGGAATGCTGGGATGGGGAATAAGAAGCTGAGAGATCAGAACTGCTGATCTCCCATAGCCCCCCATTTTGAAATGGCCCCTTGGAAGCCATTGCTGCTTGGTTTAACTTAGAACTAGATTGCTGTGACTTTAAGATACATTGGGGTTTGAATCTGCTTGTTGTACCAGATCCCTTCAATAGAGTTCAGAGTGAAGAGACTTGTGTGGGGTGGGCAAAGTAAAATGCAGAGGTATATGCAAGAGTATGAAATGGGAAATATAGAGGACAAGGAGGGATCTAGGGTGTGCATTCCAAGATGCTTTGCATTGCTCTGATGGTACCCAGTATGCCTGATTGTTTTGTACTGCACTAGAAAGGCAATAAAGCCACCAGAGCATATAACTGAATCTGGCTCTAAAACTAAATTAAGTTTAATGTTGCTATTTAAAAACATTAGAAATATCATATGGCATTATTGTCTTCAAATTTCTTGTTTACAGATCCATTAAAATTTGTAATGATTAAAAACAATTCCAAGTATGCGAAGATGGAGTTAGACTATAAACTCTTTGGGGGAGAGATTATAGTTTTGTTCTGTTTGTACAGCACCTTGCATAATGGGGTCATGGTCTGTGACTGGCGATCTTAGTAATTTTCACAAACCAAATAAATATATTAATAACAAAAACAACAGCAAAGTTAATCTTGAGAATAAATTCCAGTAACTTGAAGAAAAATGAAGTATTATACATCTAGAGAACACATAGCTAAGATTAAACTTAAAATGAGTTGCGGACTGAATATGCAGTTAATGACTTGAACAATCTTAATTCTGCCCTCTACTGACTACTAGTAAACTTATTTACGACTGTGATTTTTGACACACAGCAACTTTTAAAAAGGAGGCTACTTTTACATTTAAAGATCACACAGTTACCTGTATTAACTCGCTTTTAATAGACAATGTATTTTTTTTTTTGCTTTTAAATGCATCATTTAAAATGTTTTCCTTTTTCATGATTTAGTTATTCAAACCATTTCTGTTGCAAGTCTTGACAGGGAATTCTTATCACCTACTACAATACCAATGCCTTTACTGAGCTCCTCTTTGCTTTTATCCCAATAAACGTCAGCTTTCAGGACTAACAGGAACTTTGGGAGCACTCTTACAGAGCTGGCTTTTAATCAGTGACATCAACTTGTCAACTTGTGTCCTTCTTGGGAACAAGGTCTTAGAAGACCAAAAGCAGTATTTACCTGAGTGTTTCTCAATGAATCTTGTGTCTGATATTTTGCTCTTCTAATATGTATAGGAAAATTACGTGTAAAGGATAGTTTCTTCCTTGTAGAGAAATTAGAATATAGCTCTGAGAGGAAAAATTTGCTTTAATTCACCATTTCAGACATTAACCATAAAATATCCTTTTGCTTTTATACATAGTTTTATACATGGATTATTGGTTCATTCTTCTCTTTCTATTTAACATCTGTACATTTGCATCATTTAAAAAAAAGGTAAAGTTAATTGTGCCTGATTCTCACTTGTATTAAGGGCCCTGTATGCTGTTCTGGCAGTTTAAGGGGGCATTAAAGTGTGCATAAATTACATTTGCACTCACATTTAAGGCCCATTTACACTGCCAGAGAGGTGTAATTGGACCTTTGATGTAAATGAAAATTGGTCTCCACAGAGGCCTGGAATTTTGAAAATGAGGTTAAAGGTACTTTGTGCATATTACACTGAAAAATTGGAGCTGAAACCAAAAACTTCTAATATGATAAGAATCTCCTAACAAATGGAAAATTAGCTGTCTCTGGAGAGTAGTAAAAGAGTTTAATGTTTTCCACTCACAAATTATTAGTTCAAATCTAGCTCATGTTGGCAGTGATTAAAAGTTATCTTGACAGATGTCCACTGTCTTAATTGAGACCATTTGATTCAAACAGGACTTCATGTCTCACAAACTACATAGGAATCCTTGTTTGTGCTCTCGGTGAGCACAAAGGTCCAGTAGTTAGGGTGCCAGGCTGCAATATTCATTTTCAGTTCCCCACTTGCTCATAGTTTTCCTGTGTGTCCATAGGGAAGGAACTTCTCTATGCCCCAGTTCCCCACCTATTAAATGCAGATAATAGCGCTTCCCTATCTCACAGGAATATTATGAAACCGACTACATTAAAGGAACTGCGACAGCATGATAATGGGGGAGGGGGCCTAACAAAGATAGATGAGGAAGCAAACTATGCTTTTACTTGCTAATCATCCAAGTGAGGGATGAAGCCCATGGTTGCTACACCAAGGTTAACATTTGAAGAGTCAGGCTAAGATTTTTTCAGAGTGACTGGTCCCCACAGAATCACTAATCTGAAAAATCCAAAAGGAGCCTGATTTGTCCAAGGTGTGTTGCCTACAATAGTCACTTTGGAAAATCGTATCCCCAGTATTTGTCAACAAATAGCACCTGGTAACCACAGCTATTTCACAGCCTAAATGGAGGGAAGAAAACTTTTGGTTAAAATATTAAACTTGAGCATTGTAACCATGCTATGGCTCAACAGAGAACTCTATCTTCTTCTGATATTACTCAGACCACTAAAATCCCTTTATAAAACAAGACTTTTATTTACTGTTTTGTGAAGTTGCAAGAATGACTCGCTTGGAAATTCTTCCAAGAGGAGTAGAAGGCATTCAAAGAACAGTTATTTTATGTGTTCTTCCAGAATTGCTAGATACAGCTCTACCGACTTCCTCTCTATCTTTGCCTCAAGTATTCTATGTTTGTTCAATGTAGCATTCCATATGTCAAATGAATAAATTCCAGTCAAACTTGTTAAAATAGAACAGTACCATAATGGGAGCAAAGACCATGGAAAGTGATATAATCATCCTTTGTTCTCTGTGCAGACTTACAGAAATTATTTCTTATTCTGTTCAGAATTCTATTTCTCGTATCATTCTTGTGAAGAATAGGAGGCTGGAATAAAATTTGCTGTTTGTCCAGCTCTGCTTAAAACCTATATTTCTGATGAACATCTGGTGTTGAGCATTGGCAGTTGAAGATGCTCCTCAAACTACAGTCTAACACCGTGTAAGGGTACATTTACACAACAGGGCTAAAGTTGAATTAAGCTATGCAACTTCAGCTACGTCAATTGCGTAGTTTAAGTCAAAATAGCTTAATTCGACTTTTGGCGTTGTCTGCTCAGCAGGAAGTCGATGGACGAACACTCTTCCTTTGACTTTTCTTACTCCTCGTGAGATAAAGGTTACCGGAGCCAGAGTAAGAAGTCCTCCAACTTGACTTTATTTCAAAGTAAATGCTTGTAATGTAAACATGCACTATATTATTTTGGAATAATATCAGTTATTCCAAAATAATGCTGCTGTGTAGGTGTACCGTAAGTGGCCTGACTCAGAAGGCTGCAAATACCTGTGAAGTCAATAAAAGCTTTTGTGGCTCAACATGAAGGACCTTTGAGTTCAGATGCTGAGGATTGAAAAATCTAGCCTCTTCACGTCAAAAAATACATCACAACAATACAAGACAACTGTATTTAGCACAACTATTTCTTCGGTGCTATTTCCAGAAGGGCAAACCCACTATTTAAAGGAACTTACAAACTTGAATCTGAGTAACTGGAATGCCCCAGCCCTGGACAACTACAGAAGTATGTCTTAGATGCATTTCAGGAATTAACTGAGTAATAAATGTCTCCTTTCTGTCTCTCCCCCTCTTTGAAAATTGACATTGTTCTTAATACCACAGTAAAATAATAATCACAAACTTTATCAAAATCCTTACTAGATATTAAGAGTACTTCTTATTGACTTTGGTCTAAACTAGATAAATGTTCTTTATTACTTCCATTTCTTATTTCCAGAAATCCTTTGAAAATTGTCTTAGGTGTTGTGTGTGTGTGTGTGTGTGTGTGTGTGTGTGTGTGTGTACACACACACTTTAAATAGCAGCAATCATCCACATAGTCTTAATTTTGGGGATGGTGTGTTTTTTAATCTGTATTATAAGACAATGTATTTTATTCAGGAGATTTGTTTTAATCTAATTATGTAGGTGAATAAAAATTACTGCATGCTGGTGCATCTAATGTAAGTTATCTATTATTCACACCACATTTACTTTTAATATTCATGCAGATTTCCTTTGACATAACCTACTGTGTCACAGTTAATCCAATAAAGATAAAATATAGCTGAGCAAAACACCAGTCGATTCCAGCTTTCTGGTAATTATTAAAGACTATTTCACACTGGTTTCCTCAATCAATGCATTTCCCCTTGGATGTGATAGTGTTCCTCTTTGAAGCTTCAATCCTCCCAATGGATTCAGAGGAACATTCAGGCACTTTTTCAGTCTCTAGGCCTCAGAGGCAGTTCAAAGAGCACAACAAGCCATCACAGGTTTATCCTCAAAGGCTGACACTGTCTGTTTGATGTATGGTGACTTAAAAAGTCATCTCTAGCAAAGCATGTGTTTGCTACCAGTCTATTGAATCAGCCATTATCAGCTTATCTGTATGCACCCAGCACACCTGCTAACAGCTCAAAGGATAGAACATACTGTCTCCTCCTGAACCTACTATTGATTTAATTCCCCTCTCTGATTTCATATTGTTTTGGTGTCCAGTTGTTGAAGCAGCCCTGCTACTTTTATAAAGTGAGCACAGATACTGCATGCTAGCGGCTTTAGTTTATGTGCAAGTGCAGGGAATGAGCAAGGTTTTGTAAAGGTAGAGTTCTGGCAGGACTAGTGCAATGATTTTTCCTTGATCCATAACATGCATCAGTTCCTGCTTGTCAGGATTCATGGAACATATGGCAGATATTTCATTTTTATAAATCTCAGCCACACAACTGCCTGGAGTGATGCAATAATCTCTCAATATAGCTGGGATTATAATTCAGATTAACAGAATTATTTTATATTTGCAACAATCAATGGTTGGTGATAACTAGCTATTGTTATTTGATGCAAATGGCTAGTGAGAAATAAATGTGTAGTTCTAGATTTAATCAAACAGGTGGTTTTTTCGGTACCATGGCTTGAAAGAAATGAATTTGTGTAATTTATTGTGTGGTGTATCCTTTTCTCAGTGATTGTTCAGCTCTGGTTGTAGACCCAGGTAATGGCATAGAATGATTTAATCACTTGTTTACCATTTTGCTTTTATACATACATTATTTCAATATAATAATTAAATATACTATTGTATATAATCTACTATATATTTTAGATAATTTATCTGTCCATCTGTCTGTTTTGTTCAAGAACTCCTAACCAGTAAGAGCTAGGACCACAGAATTCGATATATAGTTACCTTGCTTTAAGTTATGAGAGGAGATAAGGGTTTGGTTGCACCAGAAAAATGGAATATGCCTGGAATGGGATTTCTGTATGCTTCTATGAGACGCAGAGAGACAGAATCACCAAGCAGATGAAAGGAGCTGGCTGGCCTCTCCTCCTTCCTATCAGGGACTGCTCCAACCCTGAGCCCTTAGAAAGGATGAGGGTGGGAGGGCTGAAGCTCCCCCTCCCCTTTGTATGGGAATGGTGCTGTCTATTCCCCTTCATCAGGGAAGGGGGGGAGGGAGGAAGGGGAGTGAGCACACAGTTTGCTGCATTCCTCACTCTGGCTGGGGAGCACAGATGAACTTGGACCTGCTCCAGCTGTTGGACATGCTTGCTGGAGCTGCACCGGCCATAGAGAGGTGCTTCTCACCTAACCCAGGCTGATGTGGTAAGAAAGGGCTGGTGTAGTCCTTCCCCCGCCCTAGGGAAGCCTGCATACTGAACCCCTCATCCTCAGCCTCACCTTAGAGCAATGATTCAAATGAGGCATGAACATTTTCATTTTATTTAATTAACCAAAAATTAATTGAGTTAAGGACTCGAGCAACACTGGGTGAATTTTCTAGTAAACTGTAGCTGAAATATTGTATGGGTTCAGACACATAGAGGCAAGGGGGAAAGGCCTATTCTCACGTACAGACAATCCCTCAACCTGAAACACATTCTCTCATGTCATACAGCTACATCATAAACATCCAGGAATCCAGCCCTGCAATCAGCCTCGATGCCATCTCTGCCCACATATCTATTCAAGCCAATTCATGGAACCAACCACGTAAGCCAACAAACCACAGGTTCATTTAACTGTACATCCAGGTATGTAATCTATCATCAAATGGCAGCAGTGCCCCACTGCAATATATATTGGACAAACTGGACAGTCCCTATGGGAAAGAATTAATGAACACAAATCAGATATCCATAAAAGGAACATACAGAAACCTGTTGGGGAACACTTCAATCTACCTGGGCATTCATTAACAGATTTTCAAGTGGCTATTTTGTTACAGACCAATTCCACAAGCCAAATACACAGGGAAGGACTGGAACTACAATTCATTCACAAGCTTGATACTCATGCTAATGGATTAAATAAAGATACTGGATGGCTGGGATGTTAGCAACCTACCAAACCATGAAGGTGCCAATGGTTCTTTGTCTGTATTGTGTGTGTGTGTGTGTGTGTGTGTGTGTATAGTATCTATATAATTCCTCTCTAATTGCCTACTAATGGTTCTTATCTGCCTCTTTTGACTATCCAGACTTTAGGTGCTTGTAGACTATTTGTTTTTCCTGTTACATTCCAGCTCTGCTTTACCCTTGATATTTTTATACCCACTGCCTTTTCTTGTTCCCCCCCACCTTCCCATTTTTTTTCCTTCTCTTCCTTCCCCCCCTTATTTCTTTTAGTTCTGGACATCCAATACTCTGGTCATCTCAAGAAGTGGGCTGTGCCCATGAAAGCTCACGATACCATCTACATGTTTTGTTAGTCTTTAAAGTGCTACCAGACTATTGTTGGTTTTTAAGTTTATCCTGTACAGACTAACTCGGCTACCCCTTGAAGCTTTTTCCTATGTGGTTTGTTAACATATTGATGCCATGGTGATTAACAGAAGTCTACTGTTAAAAACATACATATCTTGTTTTAATTGGTAAAGTTGCACGAAGGGTCTGGTGTGGATGGTATAGGAAGGAGGGATTTAGCTTTATAAGGAACTGGGGAAATTTTGGGATAGGAGGAGCCTATACAGGAAGGATGGGCTCCACCTAAACCAGAGTGGATCCAGACTGCTGGCACTTAACATTAAAAAGGTTGCAGAGCAGTTTTAAAACTAAGAGATGGGGGAAAGCTGATTGGTGCAGAGGAGCATGTGGATTGGACAGATACGTCGCTTAGAGGAGAGTCTATTGATAGAGATTATCTAGGTTTTAGTCAAGAGGAGAGGTTGGAAGAGGATAAAGTATGGGCCAGATCAGACGAAAAACATTCACATAAAGAATCTGACACATCAGAAAAGGGCAGACAAACAGTGACAAGCTTTTAAAGTGTTTGTACACAAATGCTAGAAGTCTAAAAAATAAGATGGGTGAACTAGAGTGCCTCATGTTAAAGGAGGATACTGATATAATAGGCATCACAGAAACCTGGTGGAGTGAGGACAATCAATGGGGCACAATCATTCCGGGGTACAAAATATATTGGAAGGATAGAATAGGTCATGCGGGTGGGGGAGTGGCAGTATATGTGAAACAAAATTTAGAATCAAATGAAGTAAAAATCTTAAATCAACATGTTCCATAGAATTGCTATGGATAGTAATTCTCTGCTCTAATAAGCATATAACAGTAGGGATCTATTATCAGCCACCTGACCAGGACAGTAATAGTGACTATGAAATGCTAAGAGAGATTAGAGAGGCTATCAAAATAAAGAGCTCAATAACAGTGGGGTATTTCAACTGTCCCCATATTGACTGGGTACATGCCACCTCAGGACGAGATGCAGAGACAAAATTTCTTGATATCTTAAATGACTGCTTCTTGGAGCACCTGGTACAGGAACCCACAAGGGGAAAGGCAATTCTCAATTTAGACCTGAGTGGCACGCAGGATCTAGTCGAAGAGGTAACTATAACAGGACTGCTTGGAAATAGTGACCATAATATAATAACATTTAACATTCCTGTGGTGGGAAGAACACTTCAGCAGCTCAGTACTGTGGCATTTAATTTCAAATAGGGGAACTTTGCAAAAATGAGGCGGTTAATTAAACAGAAATTAAAAGGTAGAGTGACTAAAGTAAAATCCCTGCAAGCTGCATGGACACGTTTCAAAGACACCATAAGAGGCCCAACTTAAATGTATACTCCAAATTAAAAAACATAGTAGATGAACTAAAAAAGAGCCACTGTGGCTTGGCTTAACCATGTAAAAGAAGCAGTGAGAGATAAAAAGACATCTTTTAAAAGGGGAAGACAAATCATAGTGAGGTAAAAAGAAAGGAGCATAAGCACTGCCAAATTAAGTGTAAAAATGTAATAAGAAAAGCCAAAAAGGTGTTTGAAGAACAGCTAGCCAAAAACTCAAAAGGTAATATCAAAATGTTTAAGTACATCAGAAGCAGGAAGCCTGCTAAACAACCAGTGAGACCCCTGGATGATCAAGACACAAAAGGAGCACTGAAAGACGATAAAGTCATTGCGGAGAAACTAAATGAATTCTTTGCTTCAGTCTTCATGGCTGTGGATGTTAGGGAGATTCCTAAACCTGACCCATCCTTTGTAGGTGACAAATCTGAGGACTTGTTACAGATTGAAGTGTCATTAGAATAGATTTTGGAATTAATTGATAAACTCAATAGTAACAAGTCACTGGGACCAGATGACGTTGACCCAAGAGTTCTAAAAACTCAAATGTGAAATTGCGGAACTATTAACTATGGTTTATAACTTATCCTTTAAATCATCTTCTGTTCTCAATAAATGGAAGATAGCTAATGTAATGCCAATATTTAAAAAGGGCTCTAGAGGCGATCCTAGTAATTACAGACCGGTAAGTCTAACATCAGTACCGGACAAATTAGTTGAAACAATAGTAAAGAATAAAATTGTCAGACACATGGAAGAACATAATTTGTTGGGCAAAAGTCAACATGGTTTCTGTAAAGGGAAATCGTGTCTTACTAATCTATTAGAGTTCTTTGAAGGGGTCAACAAACATGTGGATAAGAGGGATTCAGTAGACATAGTGTACTTAGATTTCCAGAAAGCCTTTGACAAGGTCCCTCACCAAAGGCCCTTACATAAATTAAGTTGTCATGGGATAAGAGGGAAGATCCTTTCATGGACTGAGAACTGTTTAAAAGATAGTGAACAAAGGGGAGGAATAAATGGTAAATTTTCAGAATGGTGAGGGGTAACTAGTGGTATTCCCCAAGGGTCAGTCCTAGGACCAATCCTATTCAATATATTCATAAATGATCTGGAGAAAGGAGTAAGCAGTGAAGTAGCAAAGTTTGCAGACGATACTAAACTACTCAAGGTAGTTAAGACCAAAGCAGATTGTGAAGAACTTCAAAAAGATCTCACCAAACTAAGTGACTGGGCAACAAAATGGCAAATGAAATTTAATGTGGATAAATGTGAAGCAATGCCCATTGGAAAAAATAATCCCAACTATACGTACAGTATGATGGGGGCAAAATTAGCTACAACTAATCAGGAAAGAGATCTTGGAGTCATCGTGAATAGTTCACTGAAGTTGTCCACTCAGTGTGCAGCGGCAGTCAGAAAAGCAAACAGGATGTTAGGAATCATTAAAAAAGGGATAGAGAATAAGACGGAGAATATTTTATTGCCCTTATATAAATCCATGGTACGCCCACATCTTGAATGCTGCATATAGATGTGGTGGTCTCATCTCAAAAAAAGATATACTGGCATTAGAAAAGGTTCAGAGAAGGGCAACTAAAATGATTAGGGGTTTGGAACGGGCCCCATATGCAGAGAGATTAAAGAGACTGGGACTTTTCAGCGTGGAAAAGAGGAGACTAAGAGGGGATATGATAGAGGTCTAAAAAATCATGAGTGGTGTGGAGAAAGTGAATAAGGAAAAGTTATTTACTTGTTCCCATAATATAAGAAATAGGGGCCACCAAATGAAACTAATGGGCAGCAGGTTTAAAACAAATAAAAGGAAGTTCTTCTTCACACAGCGCATAGTTAATCTGTGGAACTCCTTGCCTGAGGAGGTTGTGAAGGCTAGGACTATAACAGGGTTTAAAAGAGAACTAGATAAATTCATGGAGGTTAAATCCATAAATGGCTATTAGCCAATATCGGTAAGGAATGGTGTTCCTAGCCTCTGTTTGTCAGAGGGTGGAGATGGATGGCAGGAGAGCGATCGCTTGATCATTACCTCTTCGATTCACTCTCTCTGGGACACCTGGCACTGGCCACTCTTGGCAGACAGGGTACTGGGCTGGATGGACCTTTGGTCTGATCTAGTATGGCCATTCTTATGTTCTTATGATATATTCTAATCCTTAGGGCTACGTCTACACTGGCCCCTTTTTCGGAAGGGGCATGCTAATTTTGAAGGTGGGAATAGGGAAATCCGCGGGGGATTTAAATAAACATGTCCACCGCTTTTTTTTCGGCTTGGGGAAAAGCCGGAAAAAAAGCGTCTAGACTGGCGCGATCCTCCGGAATAAAGCCCTATTCCGGAGGATCTCTTATTCCCACTTTCAAAATTAGCATGCCCTTTCCGAAAAAGGGGCCAGTGTAGACGTAGCCTAGGTGTTTTACACTTGATACCTTGGTATCAAACTAATGATGGAAATAACTGATTTTTATACTTCCCCAAATGCAAATGTATGCTTCTCTGTTTCTACGAGAAGAAAAAGTTTTCTTACCATGTTGACTGCAAATGGAAAACAGGAATGAGAAGATCTGTCACAAGATAACTGCTCAAAAGAAGTATCCCTCCCAGAACAATCATGGGAGATTATCTATTGAACCTTTCATGTGAGTAACGATACTGAAAACATTGAGCCGTACATATTCTAGGCACTCCAAGCCCCTTCTGGCATGGTGCTAAGGATGAGAAGAGGACTAAAAGGCATGAGCCAGAGTGCAATGTGCTCCTCTGATACCCAAACTACTTCAGGATCCATATAGCTGATGTAAGTTAGAGTAGTCTATGGTCGCTGGAACAATTTGTACCGTAGGGTGCTGAGAGTCATCAAACTTAACTGTAAACCCTGTATATGATAGACACCACTCCAAGACAGGGGGTGGGGGTGTACTACAGAATCTCCTGTACCCCTAGTTCGAGCACCTATGCAGTTGTCTTCAGACAGCTCTAGCTTGTGCTGGGAGCCAGTGTGCCTCTCCAGCTTGCCTAGGATCAGGGAATGTATAAAAGTGGCAGTGTGCCACCTTTCTTACTATAGTTCAGATTGAACCTACTGACAACAGTAGGGCAGCTTATGACAGTAAGGGCTGAATGTTCATACCTGTGGTATAATTTGGTCTTTTGACTCTTAAAATATCTTTTGCAAATAAGTGTATTGGTCTGATTTTGTTATTGAACCCAGCTCTTAATAATAAATATCTAGATAAAGAGAATGAGATGCAGGATTTCAATCCAAAACATGCAAACAGCTGCCTTTCCCCCCTTCCATAGTATATAGTTGTCAAGTGTCTTTTCTTTAAATTTGGGTAAGAAGTAAGCACAGTGTATATTTGATCTGTGTCCATATGTAGCACTCTTGCTAAGTCTATAGATAATAATAAGTGTTTAACTTAAGATGCAATAGCTTTCCCTAGATAAATGCCTGGAAGTATTACCATCATGTAGGATGTGCCTTGTGTAGCAAGGAAAAAGTTCAGTTGGTGCAACAAACAGCCTTAGAACTGCTCCAATAAAACAGATGCTGAGGATGATGGAGAAAAGTGCACTTTTCATTAGGGAGAGAGGTGAGCAGCATGTAAAACTAAAGGATTTGACAAAAATGTAACTAAAATATTTTAGAAAAAAATCTAATTTTAAAAAGCTTTTTCATGCCTTACTGTCTTTCTCCCACTCCACTATTTAAGGGTATGTGTTTTTTAGGGGTAGCAACAACTTAGCATTTCAATTAACTACTGTCCTCCTTTTCACCTCATTGCAGCCTCTTCTATGAAGCATCAGACAAATGAGTAGTGTTAAGTACTTGCAGGCAGGAGTGACTGGATTCTGAAATCAATAGTTCTAAGCCAGTGTGAGTCTGAAGGAGTTCTGCTTCTACAGAGATGATGTGTCAGCTCCCTAGGGGGCACAAGTCCCACTGCTGCTCAAAAGAATACTCAACCAGCCCCTGCTGGATGAACAAGGGAAATGTTAACAAAGCTTCTGAGAGCTTACTTCATTCACATCCATAAATAAAAGTTCACTGACTTGATCCTTCTAAACTCCCACTCAGTCCCAGCTTTCTGTCTTGGGTATAAGCCAAAGAATTGCTGCCCAACATGTCTCCTGTGCCATTCTCCCCATGCATGGCTATGAACTAGGCGATTGTCCTGCAGTTGCACTGACAAAACACTTCCCTACCTCACCTGATGGGAGATGCTTTAAGCCAGGTGCCTTTAACCAGGTTAGTGAGTTCCTGAGTTTACAGCCTATTTCTGGAGTTCAGGTATCCTCTACTCTATAGTACTTCCCGTAGGAAAGACATGCCTCATAAAACTGTGCTCACACAGGAGAGAGAAAGCACTTGTGTAGCGGAGCATGGCAGCACTGAGACTTAAGTAAGTAGCAGAGCCTGGGGAAATGCTGATTTAAATGGTAGAGCATCTGGATTGAATGTGACTCCTTGACAGTTCTTTAGATGGATAGACAGAATTGTATGAGGACATAGAAGAAAACAAACAGTAAGCAAAAAACAAATACCAAAAAAATCCACCAGAACTTTTTTATGGTGTAGGGAAGCTAATATGACTCTTAAATTAATCTCTTTTTCTTGGGGAACTCTCAAAATGGATGAAATGTGAGTTAACTTGAAGTTTTAGGAACCACTTTTTCTCTTATCAAAAGAAATGGGAATGAGATGACATCTCAAGGCAGGTGTGAGTGAAAGCAATTAAGAGCATTTTACATTCAAAAGTGGCAGAGAAATCTGTCCCATATCCTTCTGCCCTAGGTAATACTGCTTCTCTTCTGGCTCCTGGGGGAGAGGGGGCTAACTGAGGTTCTGAAGCTTCATAGAGAAAGGGGGGAATATCTGCCATATCTTCCTGAGTGAGGAAAAGCCCGGTCAGCAAGCGAATGGTAGGAGGAAGAGATAAATAACAAGAGGTTCTGAGAAATTGACTCCCAGAAATTGCAAGAGTTTTCAATCAGATTGGGATAGAAACAGGAATGGAGAAGGTAGGGGAGAAATGCAGCAGCTGTAGAAACAAGAAATATGTGAATTGAACTTGGAGTTGAACTGTGGTGGATTGGAGCAGTTGATGGGCCAGCACAGCTGATAAATTGCAGCACAGGATGGCAGCTGGGAGGGGCCACGTGCCAGCATAGGCTGGGGGTGATGGCAAGGGATGATAGGTGGGTAGAGGCAGTGATTAGCTGTAATTTTGGAATTCTAGACCTACCTACTAACATCACTGGGAACTGAGGAATCATTTTGGCTATGTCTACACTGGCCCCATAAAACGGAATAGTCATGCAAAGCAGGTAAGTCAGAATAGGGAAATCCGCGGGGGATTTAAATATCCCCCGCGGATTTAAATAAACATGTCCGCCGCTTTTTTTCTAAGCCAGTGTGACTTTCAAGTAGGAATAAGAGATCCTCCGGAAAAGGGCTTTATTCCGGAGGATCGTGCCAATCTAGACGCTTTTTTCCGGCTTTTCCCCAAGCCGGGAAAAAAGTGGCGGACATGTTTATTTAAATCCCCCGTGGATTTCCCTATTCTGACTTACCTGCTTTGCATGACTATTCCGTTTTATGGGGCCAGTGTAGACATAGCCTTTATGTTTCATTAGGCCTGGTGATGCTGAGTCACAACAATTTGTACAGTGGGGCTGCTGAGAGCCATTGAACCAAACTGTAAACCCTGTATATATGAGAAACTACATCAAGTCTGAAGGTTGGCAGCACCCCCAACACCGTTTAGTTTCAGCACTTATGGCCTGAGTCAACTGTTTTTAAGTCGGCACCTTTTGTTTCATGGACAAGGGAAGATCTTTCTTACAGGATTAATTTTACATCTTTCTTTCCTTATTTTTTCTTGTTTTGTCATCTTTCCCCTGGGGTACTGGTGTATCTCTTACCCTGCATAAATTTTGGAGTGAGGGCATCCACTCTCCCTTTCTCCTGTCCCTTGGGTCTAGTCTAATGTCTCCACTATACGCCTCCCTCTTGCAGTTAGGGAAGGGCGGATTACATACTCTCTCCTCTTTTCACACTATTTCTCAACTTCTCATGGACTTCCACTTTGTCTCTTCTGTTTCCCTACTACCCCCTTCAAGACAGCTAAAAGTAGAAATGATGGTGAGTGGTACCCTATAACTATACAGGAAGGATGGACAGAAAGAAAGAGGGGGGAGGGGGCACATGGGCCTGACTGGGGACCTTTACTCTCTCTTCTTCAGTCTCCTACTCCTAAGTACTGTGAGCAGAACGGCTGTGAGGCAGAAGCATTGGAAAGAAGTTGACTGACAGCTATGGTGAGAGAGGAATGGAAAAAATAAATAAAACATATTTCCGATTGAAACATTTCATTTGACCCAAACCCATTTTTTTTGTTGTTTTTGTTCGTTTTATTTTATTTTACTTGGAGTGTATTCACCCTTTGGGGGGTTTGTTTTGCCTTTTTAAAAAAAAATAAACAAAAATGTAATTTCAAAATGAAACATTGCAAAATAAAAAATTAAAGTATTTTATTTTGACTTGGTTTAAATGAATTCTTCCAACTGTTTAGGGGGAAAATTTTTTTTTGGCTGAAATTCATCAACAAATTTGACCTGAATTCACAAATAGTTTCAATGCCTTGAAAAAGTATTGTGGGGCAAATTTACTATTGCTGAAAAAATTGCTTAACTCTATTTTAGTGTACAGAGTAGGTTGCTCATGAAGGGAACCAAACTAAATGCAATGCACAACCAAAACCAACTTGTCAAGTCTTAAATTAGAAAATGAATAGTAATGTCCTCTTAAAAGTATAATAAATACAAACTGTCCTTATTTTCAATGTTGGTGATATATCTTCCTAGTTACTGAATGCTATAACAGGCATCATTTAATGGAAGACTATTTCAGCCACCCCCAGACAGAACAATTTTCTTGTCTTGGAAGCCTAACTTGTAAGATGAGGGTTTGTCATCTCAAAATTGAGACTAGCTCAACCAGTAGTAAAGCAACCAAAATCTGGGTTGGTGAATAGTAGAAAACACTTTTTAAGATTTACGTATATCTTAGAATTTTTTGTCTTTATAGGAAATATTTCTGCTTTCACTGTCTGAACAGTGGAAAGTAAAGATCTTTTTTGAGCTAGCTCCAATGTAAGTTTTCTCCTCTTCTATATATTGGCTCTGAGCATTTGGATATTAGTTTTGTCTGCCTGCTTTCATTATGGCACCATGCTCCATTACATAGATTCATTTCAGAGAATTGTCTTTCTCCCTTTCAATATAATTTAATCACACCTTGTTGATTTTTACACTCATTTTATGATGCACATCAGAATTCTGAACTGTACATTGTTTAGGTGCTTATACTCTAAAATCCACTGCTGAAAGGAGACATAGACATGAGGAGTGGAATTGCTCCATAGATATATGAAATAAATCTTTACTATTTGGTTAAATAGGTTTTCCATTACATTTTATTGCACTGTAAGTCAGTAACAGACAAAACAATAGTAACATAGGGGTTCATGCTTTTACCTTATTGGTCTTAAGTTTACATGACTTGTATGACTAAATCTATGGTAAAAGTGCCATGAATCCTTTTCAAATCCCCCCTTCTTACTAAAATCACAGATAAAAGTATACATGCCAACTTTGCTGAGCTTTTTATCAGTTCCTGAAGTTTCTACAAAAGCTTGTTGCCGATCAGAAAACTAGGCCGTGCAATTGTTTAGAAATAAGGATGATCTTTTCATGTGTCTCAGCAGCAGCTTTCCCTTAAACAGGAGGCCTGTGATTCCAGCTCTTCACAAATGGATGCATGTTGCAGATATTATTTCCCTCACTTTAATGAACTGCTTCTGACTTAAGGTTCATGCTATAGACGTTATTCCAGAGCTGTTTCTTAATTATTGAAATAGATTTTCAAATGCTCTTACCTAATGCTCAGAAGTATGTTTACCAACTGCTGCCAAGCTAACACCTGAGATATACTACTGTATGGCTGGAGGACACTAAACATTAACATGACTCGGCAATAAATGGTGACATACAGCCACACAGTTCAAATTGATCTTTCATGGCCACTGGGGGCATTTTCAGAATCTCATTTTTCAAATAGCAGTGTTTTCTTAACTCTCCATTGCTGAGAAGAAATGAATTACGGTTTTATTTTGGTGGCCATGTAAACTGACAGCATTACTAAATACAGAGTGAAATATGCATAGCTCATTTGATCAGATATCCCATTAGGGATACTTTGAATCTGTGAAAGGGACTATTGCTAGTTATGCTACCTTGATACTAATAGGTAAATGTGGAAAATATTTGGGATATATTTTGGATGGAATCTCTTTTCCTTTTAAGAACATGCATTCATGCATATATGAGTACTCGCACAAATTATTTGAGGAAATCTTTTGAGTTCAATTGAAATAATCTAATCAGCTGTTCGAGGAGTCCCATCTTATTCAAGTCCTGATCAAATCATTCAACTTGGGAAAAAATACTTCAATGCTTGAGTAACCCCATCTGCCTATGTCTTATTTGAATATATAAGCTATTATAAAAATTATCCATGCAGTTATAGGAAAAAAAATTGTGCTATCTACTGTTCTGAAGTTTTAACCAATCTAAGCAGATAGACACACAGAAGTATTTTAGTCAAGTGTATGGTTTATCCTGATAAAACTTAAAGTGCTGGATATTGATGTTAGGAGCCATGGTATATCTATTTGTGAACTATAAAAGTATCAAAAATCATTTCCGTCATCAGTTAAAAAAGGGAGTGAATTCTTACTCTGCTACTGGCTTTATTTAAGCTCTCTCTAACCACAGAGTCTAATTCTGAAAAACCAAGTAAAGCTCAGGTAAAAGGTCTTTTTGTTCCAACATAAATGTGTTGAAGCATTGTGTGATTGATGGAAGGTCTCCTAAGTCCCAGCAGGAGATGCATCTGTATGGCTGGAGTGAGGCCAGCTGTTGCTGGTTTTAAATGGGAATAGTAGTAAATGGGATCTGCTGCTCTCTTCCATCCGTATGTTGGTTAGGAACCCTTGTGGACTCATAGGGCTGTGCTGAAACTCAATGGCTACACCTCCAGCTTTCCACTTCTCACAGCAGTAATGTGGAGAGAGCTTCTGTGCAAGGATCTGCCATAATGCATATGAATGGGTCAGGTACGTGATGAGAAACTTATGTGGATTACAGAGAAGCAGTAATACAGTTTCTAATGCACTTTGTTCTAATAATGCATGTACACAAGTGAGCTAAAAATAAGGCTGAATGCAAATAGTGACTGAGAGAACAGTCCTCTTCGAGCAGTCTTTGGAGCCAGAAATTTAAAATTAGATTTATGGAGGCCAACAGAATCTTTACTTCTAAATATGTTTCTGTTTATTTGAAAAAAATATTTTTAAGTATACTGAAACAATATACTGTGATAGTGTTTGAAGATGTAATTGCTTGGATTATCATGTAGCTCTTCTACAGTGCAGAGTCCTGCAAATTTCCAGATATGCATTTCATATCTGTGGATATCTGTCTCTCATTTTTGAAGACATGGATGCAGATACATATTTTGTATCTAGAACCCTGTGGATTTGTGGGTATCTGCTTTATGTCCCCAGGTATCTGTATCCACAGATTATTTTTGTGGCTATACATGCAGATAAAAATTTTGTTTCTGTGCAGGGCTCTACTGCAGTGTTTTAAGATATTGTATAAATTTTATAAGGGTATTAGTAACAACAAATGGTGTGTGTGTGTGGGTGTGTGTGGGGGTGTGTGTGTGTGTAAGTAATAAGTGTATCATGTGTGAGAGATCTGTCAAATGTATCTGAGACAGAAGAGTTTTCCCTGATGCATGGAACAGGAAACCACATCAGTATCCCAAATACCATGGCTTCTTTCAAGATATCTTGGCACTTCCACTGCTGATACTACTTGAAGTCAGGAAGTAGAGATATTTTAAAAATAATATATGAAGTAATAGGTAGTTTTGAAACCTGTTGTTTTTCCATTTTGGGGTAAAGATTCTAGTTTCTTACTTTTCTTGAACCAGTTCTTTCATTTGTAGTGGTGGTGATCCAACCCTGTAATCCTTTCTGTAATAAATACTGAACCCAGTCCTTTGGACTGCTGAGAACAGATGCCATTCCTACTGAATGCAGAAGATGACTACTGTTTTTTTATGCAGTGTAGCTGTAATTGTGGCACTGTGAGCTGAGCTGAGGCTGGAAGCTCTCAGGACCTACTTCTTGCCACAAGCGCTGTCCCTGTGTCTGTAGCTTAAGAGCTACTGGGAAACAGGAACTATAGAGTTGTGATGAGTGTGGATGGAGTGGCCAGCAGGGCACCTGTGTTGTTTCCTGGGGGTTTCTTTTTTTTTTAAATAATTCCCAATTCCACGTCCACACACACCTTTTCTGAAAAAGCTTTTTCAGAAAAAGGCTTATTCCTCGTGAAATGAGGTTCACCACCATCGTAAAAAGCTGTCTATTATTTTGACTTTGTCACAATAACAGAACAGCAGTGTGGAAGATAGGATTGTTTTTCCGGAGTAACAGCCATTATTCCAGAAAAACAGTGCAGTGTAGCTTCACCCTGCTGCAACTGCATTGCTGTGAACACTGTTGAGGGGTGGGGGGCAGTTATCTTCGAAGTCACTTATTACTGATGATTTATGGATGATTAAAATGGGAATTGTCCTCTGTCAGTTGTAGTGCTTTGGAAGAGTATCTTTGTAACCATTGAGCTTTGAAGCTTTGTAATTGTTTCTCTATAACTTTCAGTTGCTTTGCCTTTTAAATTCTGTCACTTCTAAAATTGTAAGAGCATTGCAGCTTTGCAATATTTGTAACTCTCAGCCACTTTGCTTTATAAGTTCAGAAATTTACTGTAAGCTTGGTGATTGTTGAGCTTTGCAAGTTTGTAATCTTTGTAACTCTTAGCTACTTTGTAACTTGCTCTAAACTACAATCCATCCTGTGATAAGAGGGAAAGTGTGAATGGAGGCTTTGAGTGTGTCTGGGCAGGAAAACAGCAAGGCTGAACATGTGGAGCCAGGAGGTGACTAATTAAAGCAATCACAGAGACAATACTGCTCTTAGCAAACAAAGGGCCCAGAATCAGGTAGGTCTGAGCATGCTCCTCTGTGACTAACATGGAGGAAGGACTCTGCATGCATGACAGGAGCCACCCAGTTCCACTAAAAAGGAGAGAACACATGGCAGAAGCCCTCTTTCCCATCAGGTCACCAGCCATGGCTAGAGGCAAATCTTTGGAATCAGTATGCCTTGGCTCACTCTGCAGCCTTTTGCCTGTGTGAGTGCTTGAGGGCATGAATGAGTGTGAGTGTGTGAAAGAGAGAGAGAACTGTGATAGAAATGTAGCCGTGTTAGTCTGGGGTAGTTGAAGCAAAATGCAGGACAATGTAGCACTTTAAAGACTAACAAGATGGTTTATTAGATGATGAGCTTTCGTTTAACACTATAATGGCATTCAATGACAGCTCAATCCCCTTTTAGTTTAACTCTACAGTGGATTATTATTTCCTCATTTAATAAATCCATATGAGTGTAACCTTCACTCCAGTGAAATTTGAGGTAACAGCTGCTGCAACCACCATCACTATCTGCTGCACCTTTGTGATCTAGTGGAGGGAAGTCAAAGGCACTACATGTCTTTTGCCTGCAGAATAGGTCCATCGTGAATTCTGGATGAATGACTTCAGGTATGCATGAGAAGGCTGTCAAATAAGTATCATGTGAGCAGGTAGCCATGCTGCTTGCTTTTACACAAAGCCCCCTTGTTCTCATTGTACCCTGATCCTTTGACACCAGATGCAATTTTCTTCCCTTTTTTACTAGACATCATAGAGCCTTCTATGGTCTAGATATTGTTTGGATCTCAGCTCTTCCCAGAATGTCCTTCAGCCTGAGATTTTTATTCTCTCCCCATTTCATTCACAGGCAGCAGGGAGAGAAAAGGTTCATTACAGAATCATTGTATGGTACCATAGCTCAGAATACCAGTATCAACAGTGGTAACTTAGAATCTTTGTGAAAAGTTTCACAAAGCTTTCAGTGGCAACACAGCTTGAGAAGTTTCACAAAGCTTTCAGTGGCAACACAGCTTGACTGTTAAGATATAATACATTTTATTTTTATCTAACACCTCTCTAATTCACAAGTGCTCTGAAATGCCATTAGTTTAATGGTTATTCAGTAACTCCACAAAAAAATCATGTGCTGATCAATACTTCACACAGAACAGAAACCTATGCATTGAGAGGATTTTGGTATTATCCTCAGTTCTTTAAAAAAAAATGTGATTAGGATGTTTAACTTCCACCAGCACAGAGGAAAAAAAAGGACCTTAGTTTAGTGTCTTGTATGAACTTCAAGCACTATGTATCATAAACTCAAACAGCCGCATCTGAACAGGCTTATCTGATGCTCCTGGATCTGTGAAACTGGAGTACCAGTACTATGAGCCTGGTATTTCTTATGCTTCCTACTCTATTCCTTAGTTCAGAATTACTGTGGCAAGAGCTGCAGTCTTAAAGATTCTTTATTGGCACTTTATTAGTTTCCTGTCTCAGCTACAACCAGGAAGCAAAAGTGAAAATAATATTTGAGGTAGGGGTGTGTGTGTGTGTGTGTGTGTGTGTGTGAGGAGAGGAGAAGGGAAGGGAAGGGAAGGAAAGGGAAGAGAGAGGAGTAGATTTACTCAAACTTTTAAAATGTTTTTGAAAGGCTTGGATGTAGTTTTGAGCAAATTCTCACTTTACCTGAATAAATTCACTCATCTCTACCCTTAGCTCCCATGATTCAGCCACACAGCTTCCAATGAACCCCATGTGGCTAAATCCCATTGAATGCTTTGACAATTAGGAATATAGGAGTCTAATGATTAGCAAAGACCAAGACATATCTAACATTTGGAAAAAGCATATAATAATATTCAAACTTTAGTGACGGTAATATTACATTCTAAGAACTAAGAAAACACCAGTAATTTCCGATATCTTTAGGTAAAACGTATACAGGCAGTCCCCGACTTACGCGGATCCGACTTACGTCGGATCCGCACTTACGAATGGGGCTTTCTCGCCCCAGAAGTCGGGGCGAGAAAGCCCCGTTCGTAAGCTGCTCCGGTGCCCCTGGTCTGCTGGAGACCGTCTCCAGCAGACCAGGGGCACCGGGCGGGTTCCCGCGCCTCTGAGGCTTTGCCAGAGCAAAGCCTCAGAGGCGCGGGGAACCGCCGCTGCTGCCGCTTCAATCTGGGTGCCTGTGGTCTGCTGGGGACCGTCCCCAGCAGACCACAGGCTCCCGGACTGAAGCCGTAGCCGCGGCGGGGTCCCTCGCTTCTGAGGCTTTGCTAGAGCAAAGCCTCAGAGGCTCTGCTCCCGGTGTCCCTGGTCTGCTGGGGAGGGGGGGGGGGGCAGCTAGTGTGCTTCTCCCCCCCCCCCCCCCAGCAGACCAGGCTTTTGTTTTGGACTCTGGGGCAGAGCAGCTGGGGCGCTGCCGATTGGTCCTGCAGCGCCCGCTCTGGGCACTACTGGACCAACCCGGCAGCACCCCAGCTGCTCTGCCCCAGGTCCTGATTCAGCCGCTGCTGGTCAGTTTCAGCAGCGGCTGAATCAGGACGCCTGGGGCAGAGCAGATGGGGTGCTGCTAGGTTGGTCCAGTAGCACCCAGGAGCGGCGCTACTGGAGCAACCCAGCGGCACCCCAGCTGCTCTGGCCCAGGTGTCCCCAAGTCAGCTTCTGCTGAAACTGACCAGCGCTGACTACAGGAAGCCCCAGGCAGAGTTGCTCTGCCCCGGGCTTCCTGGAATCAGCTGCTGATCAGTTTCAGCAGCAGCTGACTTGGGGACGCCTAGGGTTCTTAAGTTGATTCTGTATGTAAGTCAGAACTGGCGGTCAGTTTCAGCAGTGTCTGAATCTGGACGCCAGTTCCGACTTACATACAGATTCAACTTAAGAACAAACCTACAGTCCCTATCTTGTACGTAACCCGGGGACTGCCTGTACTAAGTGATGCCTGAAGAATTATTCATATAAATATTGTAAAATAACAAGATTTTGGCATATGATTTCCAATGTGCTGCTTTGAAAATATGCCATTGTCTTTGGTTACATCTGTATAATACTGTATAGGGAAAATATTGAACTAGCTCACTCTGCATCTTAATGTCAAAGTCACTAAAACCTTTCCATTCACTTAAACTGATGGGGGGTACATAAGCATGTGCCAATAATAGAGAACTAACTCTCACTGCATTTTGTAACTCCTTAGTAAGGCTAACAAACTACATTAACCATTCACTCATCTGTAGATCATAATTAATCACTCCTTGAAAATTACATTGTATAATAAATGAGGACAGACATGATTCATTAAAACTTCTAATTAATTCTATTTAATACTATTTCATAGTTCATTGATAATTGCTGAGAGAAGGATTACATTGTAGGATATTTGATGCATTAATGCCAAAGAAGCAACTAGGGCAAACATGATCTAGAATGAAATATGAATACGTGCAAATGAAAATGTCACTTGTTTATCTCAGCAGTGCCTGGTAGCATCACTGTTCTGTATTTAAAGGTCTATTAGCATTTTCCCTGTCAATCTCTCTCTTCACTGGTTTCTAATCTGACAAAAGCTGATTCTGTGGCTCAAATATAACACTCTTCTGCAGCCTGAAAATATGTATTTTTGTGGGTTTTTTTAAAGTTAAAACAGTAGAGGGAAGTTGTAAGGGGGGCTAAATTCAGGGTTGAGAATGAATCAGTAAAATATGACTTTGCAAGAGATCAATAGTAGTGTGATATGTAAAATTTCAGGGCTTTGAGAAATAAGAATGATGAAGATAATTGATTAAAAAGAGTGGCTGCATTAAAATTGTCATTACTATTATCAAATAGTAATGCCTACAGGCTTGGGCCCATTGTACAAACTTGTAACAAAGAGTTGAAACCTATTTTAAAAAGCCCATCTAAAGGCTTGTCTAAACAAATGTTTAGTTTATGGTAAGCTTGGATGTAAATCTAACTCTTACTGGCTTGCCAAGTATGGTCTGCACACTAAAAGTTGTCTTAGTCTACTCATGTTTTAAAGTTGAAAAATCTGAATGGTTGTTCTTGGACTTGTTGGTCTCTATATATTAAACACCATTTTTATTTTTAAACTTTTTAATTAGATTTCCAGAGTATAACTATGAAGGAAATGAGAAAAAAATGCTAAAGCAAAATGTAAAATACCCTAACAATTTACAGTTACAAAATAGAAATGACAACACATTTACAATTGTGTGTATAAAAGTCCCAAAACATCACAATTATCCTGCATATCAATGGAATGGTTTATAATGATATCTTTTAAAATGTATTTTATTTTTGATTCATCTGATATTCTTTGGCCTATATACATTGATAAACTTAAACAACAAATAGTCTGGTAGCACTTTAAAGACTAACAAAACATGTAGATGCACAACCCACTTCTTCAGGTGACTGGAGTAACTAATTCAGCTACCCTCTGAAGCTTCTATATAAACTGAGTTTGGTAAACTCAGTTCAGTTTGGTGGACAGGCCTCCACAAAATCATCCAGTGCTACTACAATTGTCATTAATTCATGTTTTGTTGATCGTCTTATCTGAGAAACCAGTGGCTGAATATGTAAGGAAGAACTAAATTGCCCGTTTACCCTGGCTAAGCGTAGGCCTGTTTCTGAAGCAGAATTAGGTAATGCATTTTGCTGCCTAATATGAACCTATTTTTCAATTTCTGGAGTGTCACTGACACCAATCAAGAGCATTAAACTAGTCTATAAATGCCAATTAAAAATACATTTCTTGTGAAAAGTATTAGATACTTACGGAGACTGAAGACCTCTAATCATTCACACACAAGTTCCACCACAGATAACAGGAGTGCTATACAACACATTGATGTGTCCCATGGGAATGAGAGACAGGATGGATTACTTTATGATTGCCTGTTCTGATCATTCCCTCTGAAGCACCTGGCACTGGCCAGTGTGTGGACACAGGACACTGGGCTAGATGAATCTTTCATCATACCCAAAATGAGCATTCCTATCTATTTTCGTGATGAGACATTTCTACTAATGAAGACATGCTCAGGCCTATCTTGTCCCTTCTGTGGAAATGTATAGTGACAGTCCTCGTTATAATGTGAATAACTGTCTTCTAGGAATTAGATTGAGACTACAAATTCATTTTACATGGGCTGCCAAACAGCTACTCTGTTTTATTATTGGCGTGGTGAGATGTGAACTAGGAACCTAGAGAAGAAAGGTTCTATGAAACTTCCTCTTTATTCCACCTATTTTGTTGTTTGTGAAAATACTACAGCACATAGGATGTGCAAGATCACCCACAAAATGGAGGTGTACTGCAATAACTGGATAAAAATGAAATAAAGGACACAAGCTATGTCTTCTGAAAAAGCTTATTTCGAAAGACAGTGTCCACACACAAGTGCAACGAAAAAGCGATGTGCTTTTTCGAAAGATAGCATCCACATTGATTGGATGCTATCTCATATTTCAGTTGTGATTAGCATGGATGGAGTGGCCACCAGGGCACCTGTGTTATTTCCCGGAGGCCTCTTTTTTCAAAAGAACTCCCTCTTCTGTGTCCACACAAGCCTTTTTCTGAAAAAGCTTTTTTGGAAAAAGGCTTCTTTCTCATAGAGGTTTACTGCTTTTGGAAAAAACCCTCCATTCTTTTGACTTTGTCGAAAGAACTCAATGGCAAGTGGACGCAAGTATTGGGTTTTTTTTGGAAAAACTCTGCAGTGTAGACACACCCACAATCTTTATTTCTTTGACTGTTAAAGTCACTGTTCACATGTGCATGGTATATATTTCTATTTAAAGTAAAGACAAAAGGCTGAAACCTCTCTGTATAAAACAACTCCATTAACTTCAAAGATGCTATGACATTTTACACTATCTGAGAATTTGGCTCATCAAGGTCTCTTCAGGGAAATGTTGATAAAATCAATCTGATCAGATTATTCTGTTTTTGACAATGAATTGGTTATTATTATAATGTGCTATGCATTTACAGTAACATGCATCCAAGGAGTTCAAACCAATTTACAAATATTAGGGTTGATTCACTTTAAAATTTTGCCAGCTTGTGACATCTTGATGGAAAACTCCTAGGTCTGGGAAGTCCACTTGGAAGATGGCTGAAGTGGAGGCAGGTTGTGAGCATGGAGGCACCACCTTGGAAGTGGGAGAGGAACATGACAAAACCAGATTGAGATGCTGATTCAGTGCATCCCACAGGGAGTCTTCACCAGGATTCCCTTATTTCAGATAGGTTTGTGCTTTGCACTGCTAAGTTGTACTGCTGCTGCCCACATGGGAATCATACCCTTCCTCCAACTCATAATATAGACATAGCCTATGTGTCTCTCATTGGATGAATGAAAATTGTACTCGTGCCTGAAAAGAAAAATAATTTGAAAAAAATTCAGAAGTTTAATATTTTATTATTTGTTTCCTAGTTCACATTCTATGTAATTTACATGCTTTAAGCTTGCACATAGCAGAATACAAATGAGTTTGATTAATATAAGCCACCAAAAAGTATTAAGTTAATAAAAACAACAGCAACAACAACCTGTTCTGTAACAAATTTTGTACTGTGTGCTTCTGTCAGTATAGCTCTATTGTCTTGCAAGAGGTATTTAAATAAAAAAGAGGGTATGATATTTCCATTTAAAATATTACATTTTTTCTTGTAGACATGGTTCCCCTCTCCTTTACAGTAAAAGCCTATTTAAACTGATTAATGCAAAACAAGACTTTTGCCTTTTGGCATTGAAATCATTGGATTTGTCCGTAGTTCTTAAGAAATAACCTGAGAATGAGCCAGGCATTAAAAGAGCATAAGCTGGTACTGTTTCAGTTAGGAGGCAGGGCTTTTTTGCATTATGTTTTAATGATGCCAAGTGAGGCGGGGTGTTCACCCCACATCAGCCCTGAAAGGATGAAGGAAGTGGAGAAAGGGGCCAATTAGTGAGATTGTCCAGCCTAAAACCTTCATGAGTGGCCTAACAGCTGGTATTTGAAATATGGAGCTTAACTAAGCAGGAAACTGGCAAGAGAAATGACCACAATGAGACAGTTTGCAGCCATCCTCTGTGCATTAGAGAGAGAAGGAGGTAGGGTTGCCAACAGTCTAATAGAGAACCCAAAGAATCTTGCCTCGCCCCCTATCACACTCATTCTGTGAGTCCATGTCCCTGCCCCACTCCTTGTCTGAGGCTCTACTCCCACTCATTCCATTCCCCCTACTTCTGTCGCTCACTCTCCCCCACCTTCACTGACTTTCAGTGGGCTGGGGGGAGAGGTGTGGGGCATGTGCTCTGGGAAGTAGTTTGGGTGCAGGAGGGAATGTGGGATGCAGACTCTGGGAGGGAGTTGTACTGTAGGGTATGGGATCGAGGGTGTGGGGTTTAGACTCTGGGAGGAGAGCACAGGTCAGGCTGTGATGAGATTGGGCTATGGGAGGGGTGCAAGATGTAGGATACAGGGTCAGGCTCTGGAAGGGTGTTTGGGTGTGGAGTGCGGGATCTCAGCTGGGGCAGGGAAATGTTATGTGGGAGGGGGTAAGGGGTTGGCATTTACTTGAGGCGGTGTGGTTCCCAAAGGTACAATCCTCTGGCAGTTGCTCCTAATGGGGGAGGGGAGGGAAGAGGTCTCTGCATGCTGCATCCCACAGGCACCACCCCCGCAGCTCTCATTAGCCACTCCCAGCTGTGAAGTCAGTGCTCTGGGTTGAGGCAGCATGTGGAGACCTCTGCCTCCTTGGGACCCACAGAGATGTTGCTAGCCACTTCTGGGAGTGGCACAGAATGAAAGCAGTAATTGGACTGCATGGTTTCTTATGAATTTTTTTAAAAGGAACATTCAAAAATAAAAATACATGCTCATGAACCATCTTTTGGGTGGATATCAACTCAACCATGTTCTTTTCTGGCTCTGTAGATACTGAGGAACTTCTTATGTTTTTAGATTAGACAGTAGACATGTTTATACTGAACATTTGCTAGATGGAGTTATTTAGCAGCATGCAGAAGATGCTCATAGTGCATGCAGTATAAAGATACTGGATGGTTTCTTTTGATGCCTTAAAATCTATTCACTTCACCTCCGCAAGTGTTGGTGCTTTTTTGTACTATTATGCTTTCTTGTACAATAGGAAAAATGGCTTACATTATTTTACATATTTTTTGTCATGATCAGTGGGACTGGACTCAGAGTTCATGTTCCCTGAAGGGACAGTTATTGAAGGGAGATGGAGAACTGGTAGAGTTATGCTGGAAGCACAGGCACCTAGACAAAGCAATCCCCAGGGGTTAATAAAATGCCACTTATTCAACTTAACCTGCATTCAGCTTCACTCTTTGGAAATGAAACAATCAGAGGAATGTTTCTCAGTCTTCAAGAAATGCAACTAGTCCTATCATGATCATTAAATACTACCAGGGATGTATAGCACTCTGCATGCAGCAATGTCCTGATGACATATCATTTAGACCCCTGACTAAGAGTTTGGGAACAGTACCTTTAGCTATTCCACACCATTCTTCACAGAGAGTATGCTACAACTTGTGCATGCTGGGACTGTACTTTGTGGCTACTCGGGCATTGCAGACAAGCTGGGTTATCTACCTCAATACTGAGTCTTAGTGACTGGATTTAAATGCCTTTCAATAACCTGGCACACACAATGTCTGAGATGCAGTGTACTGGAAATTCTGGTGTAGTCCAGTAGTAAAGCTATTTAAACACCAACCCCCAGAATACTTCTGAAATGGGAGACCTGTTTTGCAGGCATAGAATGTCACTTCTTCTACAGCTCCCTAGGGAGGAGATGTACTAGCCTTAAGAAAGACCATAATTAAGGACATTCCAAGCCCTGAATATTTCCATTTGCCATAATGGAAGTTGTGGCAGCTGACTAACAAGTTAGAACAGCCCTAAAGGTTGCTCTAACCTGCACAGGCAACTGATCGGATTCACTAGCAGCCTTATATTGGAAAGGAGCACTGTCTCTCCATTCGGTTCCTCTGCTGGTTTCTGCACCAGCACAGACATAAATAATCCCCTATGTATTTTTGAAACCATCTGTCCTGCCCCTTGTTCCCCATATGATCTCATTCCTACTGGACATCCCAAAGGGAAGGACTAGAATGAGAAACTCAACAAGCTTCCCAATGAAACAAGAAACAAAATAGTTGATGGGTGTAGGTCCTCACTGAGATGATATCATAAACCCTCAGCGAATATAGGATTACTGGATCAATTAAAATGATACATCTGATTTATAGAATAAATGGTATTTTTGTTTGAGAGGTAGAATCAAGAAATTGCTCAGGACTGATGCTGAAGAAAACATTTGTTACTCTACATTTTAGAGAGATTGTTCATAGCTTGGGATAGAATGACAGTCAAAGGATATTGAGTTCTTCGACTCTCTGCTACCTTTTATATATGCCTTTTCTGTGAAGTTGCAGACACATTGTGGAAGGAATATTTAGGTCATCAATGATACTTGAAAAAGAAAATGTATTTTTTATATTATTTCAACTCTTCCTCTCATTCTATCCATTCCATGTTAATTAAATAAGAGAGTTGCATTCTGCCACTTGTCCATTTACTTTAGAAGAAACAAACTTGTCACTGGTGAGATGTCTCAAGAGAGAATCTCAGAAGAGGGCCCTGAGTGAGGAAGGAATTTGGGCACTGAATTCAGTCCCTTGTGGCCAGTGGACCTTTTAGAGGGTCCACTATTATCTAGCTAGTTTGAAAATTTGGAATCTATAAATCAAAATAAATTTAGACAGCTTGTCTTCAAAAGCTGCAGTGTTCTTACAATGAGCATGTGTGATAGCTCCTTGCACATGAATTATATGAATCTCAGTTAAGACTTTCAAGGTCAGTGTTTGTCTATGTCTACGGGGAAAGATAGGGGTCTGATTTGCAGCTCATGTATATATTAGCTAGCTCAAGAGAACTCATGTGAGTATAACTAGTAGAGTAACAGTTATAGCACAGGCCTAAGCAGCAGAAGCACAGCTGAGCCATGTTGATTACAAACCCATCTGAGCCCCATAGATACATACTTGGCATGGTTAAACCATGCCTCTGCTGCTTCTGCCTGTGCTACTGAGGCTACGCAACACTCTACATTTGTGTTAGCTCAGATATATATGCGAGATGGGTGTCACACCCTAGCTTGTAGGGCAGGCATTCCTCTTTGAAGGATCAGAAGAATCCTCTTTGAACTTGATCCATCAGAGATGAAGTTAAAGCAAAGATACTGTGTGAATATATTACAAACACAGATTGGAGTTGTTACTTTCGATTAAACACGCAGAAGAAATATGCAACTGCCTTGGTAAAAAGTCTCTAACCTACTTTAGACTGTATCTGGTATATTAAACTGAACCAAGTACATTTTGGATGATGTTACTGGTTGTTTAGTAATGTTCAGTAAGACAGACAAAATAGTGCTTCCTGTCCACACAAGGTCTTTTTGAAACTATTGCTGATGGTTTTAATGCTATTCAGGAGTATGGTCTTGCCAGTTAGCCACCTAATTAAGCAAAATGTCTTGTCTGATAAATTTAATCCTGTTAATGACTACCAGATGCCCACAAAAGTCATTTGGGATTATAGTGAGTAATGATTACTTAAAAATGCTATTAACTGTTTCACATTAGGAATTTCTGTAACCATGAGGGATTCCAGAATTATTTTTCTGAACTAGAGGGGAAAGTGCCTTCAATTTGTGACTTCTATCTTTTTTTTTCTTTACTGAGCCGTTTTAGACAATAGCCAGCTACCAAGCAACCTTAACTTATAATGAATACATTAGATACTGAACAAAGTTATTTGCCAAAATTGAAATAATGCATGTACTAGAGATGTACAGATGACAGAAGTTCTGTTTCACAAGGGACTTTGAAATTTAACTTCATCGTGAGTATAAAACAAAACCAAAAACCCTAGCATAATTAATTATCGGATTCAATAATAGCAATCTGATTTAAAAAACCTATCAATAATCCAATTATGTGTAAGAGAGAATGAAGGCAGAAGCCCAGCTGCAGAATGGGGGCTATCCTGGTTAATGTAACCAATGTAGCATGTGTGATTACCTGCCTTATGGACAGGTGGCATATGTGTACATTCAGTGCAAAGAGCTCCTGGCCCTCAGAAACCATGTACAGGCTTTGGAGGCCAGGGTGCCTGAATTGGAGGAGCTAAGGGAGGCAAAGGGTACATAGATCAGTCTTTCCAGGACACTGTAGAACTGTCCCATCTCCAGTCACAGCCCTTGCACTTTTAAGGCATGTGTAAGGCTAGGGAAGGAGAACATTCAAGCTGGAGCAGAGGGAAACCATGCCATAGTTGGGACCCTCCTTCCAGATAATGATGTGGGATCCTCTCACACTGAAGATACTTCTCTGTGGAAGGGAACTCCAGTCATTGGGAAAAGGCAGGAGTTAGCAATGGGGGATTTGATCATTAGAAATATAAACAGCTGGGTTTGTGATGACCGGGAGAACTGTATGGTGACTTGCCTGTCTGGTGGAAAGGTTGTGGATTTCTCGAAACATCAAGATAGACTTATGTATAGTGTTGAGGAGGAGCTGGTGGTCATTGTACATGTAGTTACCAGTGACATAGGAAAGGGTAGGAGAGACGTTCTGGAGGCCAAATTTAGGCTGCCAGGAAAGACACTGAAATCCAGGACCTCTATAGCATTCTCTGAAATGCTTCCAGTTCCTCGTGCAGAGCCAGGTGGGCAGGCAGAACTTCAGAGGCTCAGTGCATGGATGAGATTATGGCATAGAGAGAAGGCATTTAGATTTATTAGGTATTGCGGAAACTTTTGGGAAAGGGGGAGCCCATTCTCCACCTAAACATAAATGGAACCTGACTGCTGTCACTTAACATTAAAAAGGTGGATACATCTAGACTACACGCTTCTTTCGAAAGAAGCTTTTTGAAAGAATATTTGAAAAAGCTTCTTTCAAAAGAGTTTGTCTAGACAGCTGCAACTTTTTTCAAAAAAGCAATCCACTTTTTCAAAAGAGAGCACCCAGGCAATCTGGATACTCTTTTGAAAAAGCCCTGTTTGCGTTCAAGAATGCCTTTTTACGAAATAGCTCTTTTGAAAAAAGGCATTCTTCCTAGTGTAATGAGATTTACCACTTTCAAAAAAACCAATTTAATTTGGAAAGAACGAGGTGGCCGTCTAGACGCAGGTTACGTTTTTTTGAAAACAGGCCACTTAAAAAATAAGCCCAGTAGCCTATAGCAGTTTTTAAACTAAGGGCTGGGGGAAAGCTGATGGTTCCGGAGAAGCACATGGATCAGACAGAGACATCTCTTAGGGCAGGATCTATTAATAGAAATTCTCTGAGTGCTAGTAAAGAGGAGAGGGTGAAAGATGATGAAGTATGAGTAAGATCAGATGAGAAACAATCAAATGCAAAAGAGTCTAACACATCAGGAAATGGCAGACAGATAAATGGTGTGAATTTTTAAAGTGCTTATATACAAACACTAGAAGTCTAAATAATAAGATGGGTGAACTAGAGTGTCTCACATTAACGGATGATATTGATATAGTAGGCATCACAGAAACTTGGTGGAATAAGGATAATCAATGGGAAACCGTTATAGAAGTGTACAAAATATTCTGGAAGGACAGAATAGGTCATGCTGGTGGGGGGTGGCACTATGTGTGAAAGAAAATGTAGAATCAAATGAAGTTAAAATCTTAAATGAACCAAAATGTTCCATAGAATCTTTATTAGATTCCATACTCTAATAATAAAAATATAGCAGTAGGGGCAAATTATTGACCACCTACCCAGGATAGTGATAGTGACTATGAAATGCAAAGGAAGATTAGAGAGACTATCAAAATAAAAAACTCAATAATAGTAGGGAATTTCAACTGTCCCCAGTACACATCACCTCAGGACGGGATGCAGAGATACCTGAAATGACTGTTTCTTGGAGCAGCTGTTTCTGAAACCCACAACGGGAGAGGCAGTTCTTGATTTAGTCCTAAGTGGAGTACAGGATCTGGACCAAAGGGTAAATATAACTGGACCACTTGGAAATAGTGACCATAATGTAATAAAATTTAACATCTCTGTGGTGGAAAAAACACCTCAATAGCCCAACATTGTGGCATTTAATTCCAGAAAGGGGAACTACATAAAAATAAGAAGGTTAGTTAAAAAGAACTTAAAAGGCATTCTGACAAAAGTAAAATTCCTGCAAGCTGCATGGAAACTTTTCAAAGACACCATGATAGAGGCCCAACTTATATGTATACCCTAAATTAGAAAAAACAGTCAGAGAACCAAAAAAGTGCCACCATGGCTTACCAACCAAGTACAAAAAGCAGGGAGAGATAAAAAGGCGTTGTTTAAATTATGGAAATTAAATCCTAGTGAGAAGAAAAGAAAGGAATATAAACTCTGTCAAAGTGTAAAAATATAATAAGAAAAGCCAAAAAGGAGTTTGAAGAACAACTAGCCAAAAGCAATAGCAAAATGTTTAAGTACATCAGAAGCAGGAAGCCTGCTAAACAACCAATAGGGCTGCTGGACAATGATAAGGTCATTGCAGAGAAACAAAATGAATTCTTTGCTTAGGTCTTCATGGCTGAGGATGTTAATGAGATTCCCAAACCTGAGCCATTCTTTTTAGGTGACAAATCTGAGGCATTGTCCCAGATCAAGGTGTCATTAGAGGAGGTTCTGGAACAAATTGATAAACTTAACAGTAACAAGTCACCGGGACCACATGGCATTCACCCAAGAGTTCTGAGAACTCAAATATGAAATAGTTCTGCACTTAGCCGTGGTTTGTAATCTATTCTTTAAATCAGCTTCTGTATCTAATGACTGGAAGATAACGAATGTGATGCCAATATTTAAAAAGGACTCTAGAGGTGATCCTGGCAATTACAGTCCAGTAAGTATAATGTCAGTACTAGGAAAATTAGTTGAAACTATAGTAAAGCAATTGTCGGACACATAGATGATTTGTGGGGGGAAAAGTCAACCTGGTTTCTCTAAAGGAGTTCTAGAAGTTACTAATCTCCTAGAGTTCTTTGAGGGGGTCAAAAAACGTAGACAAGGGGGATCCAATGGATATAGTATACTTAGATTTCCAGAAAGTCTTTGACAAGGTCCCTCACCAAAGTCTCTTAAGTAAAATAATTTATCCTGGGAGAAGAGGGAAGATCCTTTCACATACTGATAACTGGTTAAAAGACAGGAAACAAAGGGTAGGAATAAACGGTAAGTTTTCAGAATAGAGAGAGGAAACTAATGGTGTCCTTAAGGGTCCATACTGGGACCAGTCCTATTCAACCTATTCATAAATGATCTAGAGAGAAGATAAACAGTAAGGTGGCAAAATTTGCAGATGAAACTAAACAGCTCGAAGACCAAAGCAGACTATGAAGAGCTTCAAAAAGATCTCACAAAACTAAATGATTGGGCACAAAATGGCAGATTAAGTTTAATGTTGATAAATGTAAAGTAATTCACATTGGAAAAAATAATCCCTACTATACATACAAAATGATGGGGACTAATCATATATATAGTTGTCCAGTGTCTGTGAGTATGTAACGCTGACATACATGGCCACGCCCCCTTCCCCTCCCGCCGAGGCCCAGCTGAGTGGCGCAGTGCGAGTGCTGCTCAGCTGGACCCCGGTGGGAGGGAAAGGGAGGGGAGCCACTGAGGTACATGGCCAGGGGGTGTGGCCGTGTACGTCACTGTCCCCCCTTCCCCTCCCACTGTGGCACTCAGCTGAGTGCTGCGCCCCTCAGCTGGGCCGCCAGGGGAGCCAGCAGCGCAAGGGGCCATTTGGGTTCCCCCGCGGCAGGAGGGGAAGGGGGGGTGGGGCCGTGATGTACACGGTCCCGCTCCCTGGCCATGTAGGTTCACCGCCCTGCCCCCCTCCCTCACGGCAGCCCAACTGAGCAGGCAGCACTCAGCCAAGTGCCACGGGGGAGAGGGGAAGGGGAAGGGGGCCAGGGAGAGAGAGGCAGGAGGAGGAAGAGAAGAGAAAGGGAGAGTGAGAGGAGGAGGAGGAGAGCTAAGAGAGAGGGGAGGAGGCAGTAGGAAGAGAGAGAGAGAGAGAGAGAGAGAGAGACAAGGAGCGAGAAAGCTCAGGAGAGAAGACCTGAGAATCCCATCTTATGACGAGCTAATTGGCTAGTTTAGTTATAAGTACTCAAGAGATCTTGGAGTCATTGTGGATAGTTCTCTGAAAACGTGCAGTGGCAGTCAAAAAAGCAAACAGAATGTTAGGAATCATTAAAACAGGGTCAGAGAATAAGACAGACACAGTCTTCTTGCCTCTCTATAAAACTGTGGTACGCCCACATCTTGAATACTGTGTACAGATGTGGTCATCTCATCTCACAAAAGATATATTGGCATTAGAAAAGGTTCAGAAAAGGGCAACAAAAATTATTAGAGGTTTGGAACGGGTCCTATATGAAGGGAGATTAAAAAGACTTGGACTCTTTATCTTAGAAAAGAGAAAACTAAGGGGGGATATAGTAGAGGTCTATAAAATCATGACTGGTGTGGAAAAAGTGAATAAGGAAAAGTTATTTACTTGTTCCCATAAGAAGTATGAGTCACCAAATGAAACTAATAAGTTGCAGGTTTAAAATAAATAAAAGAAAGTTTTTCTTCACACAGCACACTGTCGGTCTGTGGAACTCCTTGCCAGAGGAGGTTGTGATGACCAGGACTTTAACTGGGTTCAAAAAAGAACTAGGTGAATTCATAGAGGTTAGGTACCTCAATGGCTCTTAGCTTGGATGGGTAGGAATGGTGTCCCTGGCCTCTGTGAGAGGCTTGGAATTGGTGACAGGAGAGGAATTATTTTATTATTTCCTGTTCTGTTCTCCCACTCTGGGGCATCTGGCACTGGCCACTGTGGGCAGACAGGATACTGGAGTAGATAGACCATTGGTCTGACCTAGTATGGCCATTATGTTCTTAAAATTCAAAAAGAAAACCTCAGGTTAGCTAATTTGGAATGTTTTCTTGTTTTGAGAAAATCAAAACATTCATATTCAGTATCAGCTTTTGAAAACAACTGATTATATTATAATACAAAATAATAATCACTTGAAATGATAAAAAAATGTATTCAAATAGTGACATGATGTTTTATTTTCCCTATTTTCTTCTGAACCAAAACTCTGGTGAGATCAGTTAATTTCATGAAGTGTTCCATTTTTAATGGAGTTCCATATTCTGGAGGAATATGGTCTGTCAGTTGGCAGAGACCACTCTAATTTGTAGCTCTTAGTGATTTTTTTTTTTTTTTTTTTATAATGGAGATTGCCTATCTCCTAGAACTGGAAGGGACTTTGAAAGGTCATTGAGTCCAGTCCCCTACCTTCACAGCAGGACCAAGTACCATCCCTGATTTTTGCCCCAAATCCCTAAATGGTCTCTGCAAGGATTGAACTCACAACCCTGAGTTTAACAGGCCAATGCTCAAACCACTGCGCTATCCCCCCCGATGATGGCTTATTAGATATATCTGAGAGCTCCCAACTTCATTTAAAATTGAGACCAGTCACAGCAGTGACACACGAAAAGCTGATAAAATAGCTGCCTATCTCCTACTAATACACATTATCCCTTTGCTTAGATCTTATCAGCTGAATAATTTAAATACCATGTCAGCACTATATATGGATTCTACACTTTGAGCTATGAAAGACTATTGCAGCTATTAACTTTAGCTCACAGTATCTTCGAATGCACGCCGATGAATTTAGGATTTTTTGCATTGGGTATATGACAATGATTGCAAACTTCAAATAAGTTTGGAATATCTATTGAACCCTAAGTCTGGATGCTTATCTGAAATATCTGACCCATAAGATTTGCCAAATGGGGCTGTAAGTCTCATGGAAACAGGTTTTCTCATGACATGATCTAAATTCTGTTTCCATTTCTAATCAGAACAAAAGAAGGTAGAGGATTGGATCTCAGTGATAGCAGTTGTACTCACCATAAACCCAAGGAATCTTCTGCAGGCAGGGTGAATGTCCATATGAAAGTAAAAATCTTTCATAGAGATAGCTCTGATTGAAATGTTGTTTTCAGAGACGGTATTACTGCTGCTAATGTAATCATTCAGAATTTTAATTTGTGAATAAAAATGCTGTGTCACCAGAGCTCAAGTGTGAATCTCCACCCTCCCTTCTGTTTGAAAACTAGAAAAATATTTCATATAGGATTCTTTTCCTTGATGTACCCACTCTATAGCTTCCCACTGCGAGAGAGATTCTGTGTGCGGTTGGAGGATTTCCTCCTGAGTGTGGTCCCTAAAGAGGAAGAAGAAAAGAAAATATAGTCAGAACGGATGATATCCGGCACCCAATTGTCTATTGTTATTACACTGCAGTTGTGGGGAACGAGTGTCACCAAAGAAAAATTAATTTGTGACTGGAGTTCTTTGAGATGTGGGTCCATAGCTGAATTCCACTACTCACCTTTTCCCTCCTTTGCTTCAGGTCATGGCTAGATTCATGGCAGAGAAGGAACAGGAGAGCTGGTTAGTCCGCTTCATCCTTTTTATCCTTGGTGGAGAGCAAGGGCATAGGTATGGACTAATTGGCACTGCTTGCAAGAATTCTCTGGTCTCAAAGGCATAGTGCATGCACCCCACAGTGGAATACACATATAGACCACCCAATCTGAAGAACTTCAGTTGCTAAAGGTAAGAAACTTCCATATCTGAGTCTTTTGTGCTTACCTCAAGCATGTACCTCCATTCCACATTTCAACAGCACAAGGAACTTCTTAAACCAAATAAACACATGGCACCAAATTCATCCTTGCTCAAGTAGATGGTGCAAATTTTACCGTCTGTATTTTGTGAAATATCTTGTGTGCTAGGGGAATGATCTACACTGGAGGACAGGCAGTGTTTCTCTAAGACTGCCCCCAAACCTCAGTTTCGTTGGCTTCACACAGTTCCCACATATGGACATCATGCCAGAAATGGGCTAATTGAATGGATCTCATAGAATCATAGGTTTGGAAGAGATCTCAAAAGGTCAAGTCCAGTCTCCTGCCCAAAGCAGGACCAATCTCAACTAAATCAACCCAGCTGAGACTTAAAAACCTCTAGGGATGGAGATTCCACCACTTCCCTAGGTAACCCATTCCAGTATTTCACCACCCTCTTAGTGAAATAGTTTTTCCAAATTTCCAATCTAGTCTTCCCCCACTGTAACTTGAGACTATTGTTCCTTGTTCTGCCATCCATCACTACTGAGAACAACCTCTCTCCATCTACTTTGGAACCTCACTTCAGGAAGTTGAAGGCTGCTATCAAATGCCCCCTCATTCTTCTCTTCTGCAGACTAAATAAGCCCCAAACCATCAGCCTCTCCTCCTAGGTGATATGCTCCAGCCCCCTAATAATTTTGGTTGAAATGAGTCCACATCCTTTCTATAGTGGGGGGGCCTAGAACTGGACACAATACTACAGATGTGACCTCACCAGAGCTGAATAAAGGGGAATAAACATTTCTCTAGATCTGCTGGCAATGCTTCTCCTAATGCAACCTAATATTCCATTTGCTTTCTTGGCTACAAGGGCACACGGTTGACTCATATTTCATTTGGATAAGTCATGCCTTTCACCAGCTTGTAACCTCTATATTTTTGGCATCTGACTATCTTCAGTACTTATATCTTCTGCTCTTTAGTGAACTTCTGATCAGTCAGGGCCTCTGACACCATGCAAACATTGCCTGGTTTCATCATGGCAGCCAAGATTGAAGCCTGAAGAAACTTCTATTTTATAGTATTTGGGCTATCCTAGGGGCATGTCACCCACCAAAAGACCTGATTCCCCTACACAGTTCTTGTGAAGGATCTGTGTCGTGTAACCCCTTTCCTGTTAACTTTGAGAAGCATGCAGTTGACTCATACTCCTCTGGAATTGTCAAAGGGCAATCATCTGACGTGTGCCCATCTGCTATCTTTGTTGAAGGGGCATTGTTGGGTGACAAAGGTCCATGCAGAAGCTTCCATCAGGCCTTGTCAGTACCTAGACACAGCTGCTGAATGCATTTCTGGGACCTGAGGTGCCCAGAATGAACTCAACTGCAGCTTTTTTCCTGGGTTGCTCGTGATTCACTAGGCTGTAGGGAAGTAGAAGAGAGAACTCCCTCCTCAATGGGCAAGGAGAAGAGGGACATGTGGGGTAGTGCCACTCCCCAAAGCTACTGAGAGAAGGGGGAACTGTATTGCTGCTTACTTTAGCTCCTCCAGACAAATGTACTTGGAGGTGTTTTAGGCCACAGAACAGCGTGGAGGCAACTATGAGACTTACAGGAGGCTTTCCGGGGAAACAGACCTACCTCTTTTGGAATCTTTGGAAACAAAAGGTTGAAGTCATAATCAGCCAGCTTCCCCTGGAGGGTGAGGTATCCAAGGGTCTCATGAAGATAACAGAAGGAGCCTAGTTTAGGCAACTACCAAGTCTCCAAGAGATGACAAAAAGATGCTGGGTAAGGTTGAAGGATGTGGAGGAAACAACTAAACTTGCCCATGGGCACAAGTTTTACTTCAAGTTTTTGCTCTGAATTTTGGACCCCTCAAAAATGTGAATCTTAAAGATAAATGACTGAAATCCAGGTGTACTGAAGTTGGTGGATTTTGTCTTAATCTCAAAATGAATGTATGCCTAACCAAAGCTCAACCTCTATAACAAATATACTATTTTCTCATTATGCCTTTCCAGCTAATGGAACTAAACATGGGCAATAAGTGATTTGGCTAGTTTCTTTTAAAACTCAGAACATAACCATCATCATTATTTTCTCTATCGTTTTCACTCACTCCCTGTATATCCAGTATTTCAGTTCCATTATTATGCTCAAAATTGATGAAAAGACTCTATCCACGTGATATACATTTGGAACAATGTTAATTTGTACTTTGTGGGATTACAATAAATCCACAGTGTCAGTAAGAGACTTGCAAGCCAGCTGTAAAATAAATCAGTGATTCTAAAGATACAGAGGTCTGTTCTCATGTGGCTGAATGTAGGAGATATGTGTTACTCCCATTAAGACTAATGGGAGTTACATGTGTAAATCTCTAATGTTTTGAGATAAGAATAGACTTCGGAGTTTTTAAAGATCTTTGGCTGTTGGATAAATTATCTTCTAAAGGATTTTTTTTTCTCATGTGGAGACAAGAATAAGGTGGAGAGACAGGCATCAACTTATTTGAAAAAATTGATCCCCTTGCAGCAACATTAAACAGTTCTACATTATCTTCTTACTGTATGCCATCTTCCTTTAGGAAACATTCCGTATGTAGTCTCAACCTCTCCTGAACTGGATATTGGATTAAAATGTCTAACACCAGCTAAGAATTGTTGATCCTGGATATTCATCTAATTGCTGTGGAACACACCAGTCAGAGTACTTGGCTATTGCTCTTGCTTGGGCAGAAACCTGACTTATGGAATTGGTGGATCCTGTCTATTCTGGGCAGCTGTTTCCTCAATAAAACCAGGTTTTTTAAAGTTTCCTTAACATATTCATTGATTTAAATATGTCAATGCAATAATACGTAAGCAAAACTGACATGTGTCTAAGAGTACAATTAATCTATATTTACTTCAGTGGTTGTGGGGAAAAATTACAGAATTATACTGGAGCATCCCAAAGACAAGAGTAAGTAAAATAACTGCATAAACAGGAGAGAGGCAATCTGTTTTTTAAGGTATCGCAATACCCTTTATCAGCTGCAATCAGAGCTGCTCTGCTCTATGCCAGTATAAATGTTATACTGTTAACATTTATAAATAATAATGGTGAGACTTTAGTATGTGCTTAGGAGGGTTTTATCTCTTCCATTGTTTTACTCTTCCGAGTGGCCAATGTGTGTAGTATTATGATCACCATGAAGTTGTGTAGTAGGAAGCCATGGATTGTTTTATTTTCCATGTAGGTATGCCACTGGTGTATGTTTTGTCTACCACTCTGTGCCTGAGCCACAGAGGAAGTAAGTCTGGTTAGTCCCTGGTAAGTCAGCTCAGAAAAACTGCTCTCAAATATACAAGTAGAGTTTTTGTGTATTGTAATGGATACCCTTCAAAACACTCAAAAATCTAACCTCTATTAGTAGTAGGAGTTGGCATGCCACCAAAGGGTATGTCTAGACTACATTGTTCTTTTGAAAAAACTGCCTTTTTTTTCTGAAAAAACGTCACCTGCGTCCACACTGCAATCGTGTTGTTTTGAAATTAAATCGAAAGAACGCAGTGGTTTTTTTCAGCATTGGTAAACCTCAAATTACAAGGAAGAATGCCTTTTTTGAAAGTGCTCTTTCAAAAAGAGGTATGTATGGATGCAGAAGGAGGACATTTTTCAAATGAAGAGGCAATCGAAAAATGCACAGGTGCCCTGGTGGCCATTCTGTGAATAGCAATCAGGGCTTTCTTTCGAGAGAGCATCCATGCAGTCTGGACGCTCTCATTCGAAAAAAGCAGATCACTTTTTCAATCTGGTTTTTGAGGTGTGGATGCTCTCTTTTGAAAGAAATTTTTTCAAAAGAGATCTTCCAAAAAAAGCTTGCAGTCTAGATGTACCCAAAGGGACCTACACTATGATTGGCCAACATAATGGAAAATCATAACCTTCCATGAAGATTCCCTTTCATGGAGAGGGACCCTAGGACCATAGGGAGTGATAAAGGATGTTGTGTTTTTTCTGTTCTTGTCTTTCTACCTTAGTACTGATGCTGAGAACAAAAAGCTAAACTAGGACCAAGAGAAAGGCATGTGGGAGGTAGAGTTGCTGTGAATCTGAAAAAAGAACGTATAGATGGAGGATCTCTTAAGATTCATTTCCCGTAAGTATCCAAAAGTGTTGATTCTGACCTAGCTGGAGCATTTGAGGCTTTGCATTCATCTCAGTCCCAATTTGCTAACTGTGGGGATATTTGCGTTTCCTCTCATTGGAACAAAACATTTCTGAATGAGTTAAGTTGTATTTCTCTTCCACACTGGACAGCAGTACTGTTTAGGGAAGGCATGGCTAAAAGGGATTGATTTTCCCACAGGGTGACTATTATGCACTTTCTGAAAACCAGAACCCTTTAAGTTGTCAAGTTGGGGACCCAAAAATGGAGCCATCTCAAACCACTTAAACCTTAACGCTAAGCTAGAATAGATGTTTAACATCTTTGGCCCCATCCATATTGATTAGGTAAAGCCACATTTAAACTGTGTATGAATACCATGATTGTACATGGTAGTTTGCCTTGTGTAGGCTGGGACTTTGGGAATTCCTTCAACAACGGTTTTCCTTTTGAGAGTCATTGGGATTTTGATCCATGTATATTTTGTGATGGAGACATGTGTTTTGTCTAAAGAATGGAAGAGCCCACCAAAAAACTAGGCCTACCTAAATGGGGTGTCTCATATAACCAGGCTGTCTCCCCCCCCCATGTTTTTCCTCTCTTTCACATTTCCCTTAATCATAACACAAACCCAATAACATCGGAGTTGGACTTTTGAACTTTCTATATATGAGTGGGTTCAAATTAGAAAACCGAGATTGCTCATTCTTTATGTCTATTTTGAGGCCAGAGTAAGTGGGTGCACTACTGGAAAAAATCATTTTCGATTCACTGTACCTGTTACTGATGTTCCTAGGGAGAGTGAGATGAACAAATCGGGTCATAGAAGATAGTCCTCACACTATCTCTCTGGGAGCAAATATGTATAACAGTGAAAATGCTCTTGATTGCTCTCCATTTATTTCTGCAGATACCCAGTTTCCCCTATTGCTTGTTGTAAAGTTTAAAACAACATCAATTTTTAAGGACTTGGAAGTGCTTTTCTATTTAAAATCAAACCAGACAAGCATCATCTTCATTCCAGGACTGTGCTTTTGCTGTTTGAAGTGTGCTGAATATACAGACATCCACCAAAAATAATAAAATAAAGGGGAAGGGGGGGCATAAAGCTAAGTGATGGAAATGAGTAATTGCTTGGCAGCAAGTCTGCAGGGAGAGAGCTGACACTGTAGAGCACATATTTCATGAATAATGAGAGGAGTCTCAGCGCTGTGCAATCACTGCCTATTGGGTCAGAAATTTCACATTAGTGGATTCATCAGAGCAGATCGGTGTCATAAAGACGCTCTTTCCTGAGGTAAACATACCTTTTCCTTCACTGAACTGTCATGTCTTAGTTGTATAGTGGGTATAGAGAGTAAAACCTTCCAAGCTCTACTATCTGGAATGGAGCATCTCAGGTATAAATTCACTAGTTTACACAAGGAGGAAATTATGTAATGTATATGTGCCATACACACAGAGATATACCTACAGTACACGAATGCCTACAGTAGACTAAAGCATACGTGGCTAATGATGGTTTAAGTAAAGCATGTTATCAAAATGTAGAAACATCTGGCTTTTGCAAGTCCCTCTTTGTGCTTCCTGGAGCACCCGGATACTTTCCTTGGTATTTGTGTGTACCACTTCATTCAAAGCACAGCAACATAATAGACCTTGTCTGTTTAGTCCTTCAATATGAGATGTAAATGTGCAGGGTAAACGTGTAATTCTTATTAGTCCTTGCATGTGTAAGAAGAGGGAAAACATTACTGGCCCCTTCTGTCCTTCTGCACAGTCTGGTCATTGTGGGTGTGAGAGCCCTTTCCTCTATAGCACCTATCGTTTGGAAGACCCTCCCTGAATTTCTCTACCTCGCTGAGTTTCTCATTTCCGTGCCACAAAATCTGTCCCTTCTTGCATATACTTCTTTTCTCACCCCCTTTGCTGTTTGACTCTGCAGTTTGCTTTAAGGTGTAGAAGTTCTGTGAAAGACACGACGTAAGATATAGATGTATCAATTTGCAATTTAGACTGTATAAGCAGTTCAGCTAAAACTACCTTAATTTCAGGGGAGGGGTTAGGCTTCTATGTTTACTCACAACCCACTAATGCAAGGACAGCAAGTGCCGCTTGTGCTTCACTTAGATAATAGCTAGAGAACTCACGTGGGCTTCCTACCAACTGGAACATGTCTCAAAGGCACCTCGGTAGAGGGTCCTTGTCAGCAATAAGTTCATGGATTGTTATCCACTGTAAAATATAAGTCAATTGGAGCAGAAACAAGTGTATCACCTGTTTCTGCTACTGGTACCGGGACCACTTCTTGCTCCTTTCAACATCCTGATAAGGTTTTTAGGAGGTGGTAGAAGAGGGCCACCTCGAAGTGTGACTGGTCCCTATTAAAGGAGTCGGGGTCCAGGGCATCTGTGACTGATTACCTGCTACCCGATTGGGTGTAAATGGAGAGAAGTGGAAAAGTGGGATGAATTTGGGTCACCGGCTTATTTCTATAAGTCAATGATGGTGGTTCAAATTCTACAAGTAGAGATTGGCCTGTGAATGGATCTGGGGGTGGAAGGTTCTCCTCATGGACATGAACTGAGGCTTCTATCTTATGTTGAGCTGAACCTATAATACACCCCAGTCAAGCTTTAAGGAAATGCAGACTTATTCAAATATGGAAAAAATTATTCTTTTAAATACAGTGATTAGTGGCAATGTTTTTATGATGGCTTTCTCTCTGATGTGGGAAGGAGGTGTTCATGAAGGACCCCTTATATCCCTTATAAAATCTTCCATTTTCTTGTTGTTCCCAGAAGATGAAATAACCAGTTCTTGAGTTGATGAACATGCTTCATGAAAGGAGCTGTTCAGGAGGTCTTGCAAACAATTGTGAGTGTTCTGTACATCCCTATGGGGGTTATTGAACTTGTGCCTGATCACTGGGGGTGCAGCTACACAGCACCCTAAATTCGAAATAAGATACGCAATTTGTGCTATGCAAATTGCATATCTTATTTCGAATCTGTTTTGAAATAATTTGGCGCATCTACACAGTGCCAAATTTTGAAATAATATGCTATTTTGAGTCATTCCTCATCTCTTATGCAACAAAGTTTACTGGGATGGTGAAATAGTACGCCTGTTATTTTGAAAAGTATTTCAAAATAACGGGCGGCTTGTGTAGATGTGGTGTAACTATTTTGAGATACCTTTGGTATCCCAAAATAGCCATGCAGTGTAGCCATGTACTCTGAAAGAGGAATTGAAGCCTTCAATGATTTATTTTTTTTAAAAAATGTTTTGTCACCCTTCCTCTAATTCTGCTTACCAGGAACTATTAGAATCAGATCTGTTACTCATAGTTGTAAATACCATGTACCCACAAAATAGATTTTGGGGTAATAAGTTCAGTAAAGGCCTGGATGGGATTTTCAGATGCGTATTTGTCACTTAGGAATACAAGTCCCACTAAAAGAGTATAAACTATGTAATTTAGGTACTTTTGAAAAGTCAGACCCCTTGTCTATGATAGGATTTAATAATATACCTTCTTGCTATAGCACCTTAAATATTGTGTTATTGTCCTACTGTAAATAATATGATTAAAGGAAGCAATTTCTGTCATGTGAACATCTGTTTTCAGGTGGGCTGAGAAAATGTTCTTTCCTTTCTAAGAATCAGTCTCTTTGCACAGTCAAGGGCAATTGCACACCAAATTTTAATGATTTTGTAGCTCTGTGAATGGATGGAAAATTATCTAGTAAATAAAACTCTGACTCATTTGGTAATCTGCGATTCATATGGTTTCGATAACATTATAATAAATGTTGGATTTAAAAAATCCAGCATTAGGTCACTGTCAAACTAGTATCTTGATTTTCTACTACCAGTGCTTAATTGGTAATGAAAGAGGTACCGGGCTCAAGCAATTGTTCTTCATTCAGAGCTGATGTAGCAAGCCCAGAGATGCCAAGACTGAGCATTGGCACAAACTAAGCCCTGTCTACCACAAGTACAAACTATTTTTTTCAATGAACCATGTTTGAACAAATATCTAGGAGTCATGTAAATTATTTATATCATTTGCAGTTATGCATTAAGTTTGGAGTCCTACTTTGTAATGTATTTGACATGGAGTAGAAAGACGCAGTGCCATCTCCTTTTCATAATGGAAAAGAAAAAAAGCTAAAGCAAGCGAAGGACTGCCCTTTCCATTTCCTCTCTTTAGTGCATGAAAGGGGTGCGGAGTAAGTATCACATTATAAGAATTCTCCGAGGGCTGTGAAAAGCCAGCTTTTTTTCCTCTTTCAGCTGGAGTAGCATGTAGAAAAGGGCCACTGTTTGTGTCTCATGTTGGAAGGGAGAAGATCCAGGAAAGTTGTTCCACACACAGTGTGCAGGGTGTGGAGAGACAGATATCTTGGCTTTCTGGACATTGGTGGAGTTTGCTAATCCCTTCACTTCTGAGACTCTCCAGGGAGTAGGAGATGAACATGTACAGGGGCAGGAAATGAAAATAAGAGATGGCCAAGAGCAGCAACCATACCAAAGGCCTGCAAAGTACGGGAGGGAGGTGAAACACCATCATTAACCTTTCTCTCTAGAGTGCCTCAGAGTGTTGCCTGTTTGCATGCCACCTCACATGCGTCTTGTTTACTCTAGCCATCCATGTGGTCTAATACGTGAGCTTAGCTAGCCCCTGTTTAATTCTAGCAATCAGCTCCCTCTTACTTGCTTTCTGTCTATAAGTGCATAAAGCACAGTGCAGACTTAAATCTGTACCGCTGATGGAGAGGCCTGAATTATTCATCAGCCTGCTAATGGCAAGTGATGAGATCTTTTCACGCTACGGCCCTGTCAGTAGGTGTTTATTACTCTGTTTCACCAGCAGCCCTGCTATTACTGCAGGGCCAGAACCACCCCACATGCAGGCGTGACATATCTCAGTAGAGATAGCACTTTAAAGACTCCCTTTTGCCTGAGAGGTCATCTGAAGGTTATTATGAACGAATTATTTCTTCATTTCCGCTGACTGAGTAGATAGCCTTAATGATCTGTCACCTAGCAATAGGCTGCCTGTTCAAACATAAAGAATGGCATGCTGATGGGCTTATAACTAGAATCAGTTCATTTTAGCTATTCTCTTGTCAAGCATGTTTCCAAGATACATATAGTATTTACATATTCATGAGCCTTTGCAGACATTGGTGTCATGAGGGGGGCCTGTCTGATAATGTGATACAAGTTTGTACTGTGCGCTCCTGAGGCACTTAAAGACTCTTAAGTGAATAAAGTTGATTCAGTTCTGTTCTTCCTACATAGTGCACTCTGCCTTAAGGCTAGGGGCTGCAATGCAAATCTGTGTACATCCCTCACTCCCCTGCTGCCCACCTCCCTGTTTTCCTCATCGAAGGCAGAGCCAAATTGCCCTTCAGAAAGACAAAGCCTCCTTTTCCTGGTACTGTAGCTGTCCTGAGATGCCATTTGTGACATGACATTAGGCTCACTGCAGGAAACATGGAGTGCCCCATTTAAACAGAGGTGCACTTATGTCAACTCTACTGTGATTTTGATCTTGCTAATGTTTCTGATGGTCATTGGTTGGGTAAAAGTAAGAGAGCCTGGAGAGAGAGAGATGTGCACATCCCCCTTCCTTATGGAAACAGAGCAGAACAATGTTAATGTCTTTTCCTAACTTGTGGTTGTTCTCCGGCCCGGTGACTAGTAAAGTAATGGATTCACCAGTCAGGGGTAAAGACAGTGAGAGCCACAGGAGAAATTGGTGCCTGGTTTGGGGATTTTCCTGAGCTTTCCTAAGACACCTGGCAACCCTGCTAAGCTTTGATTCTATACTAACCACACATATAAGTTTAAATTATTTAAAATTATTTAAAAGAGAAAAAGGAGCAGCACCTGATATAGGATAAAGAAGGTGACACCTCTCTGCCTTTCTTTACATGTGGCTCTGTGTCCGTATCGACTTCCTGTTTTGCTTCAGGAAGACATGGGGGGAAGAAAACTCCACACTCTTGGGGTATGGAGGATACAAAAAGGAGATGCTATTCCTCCATCTCCCCCTTCTTCTGGGGAGAAAATATCTCAGAGGCTACAAAATAACATTGTGAACTCTTTCTTCCTCATACTCCAGTGGGATAAAGGAGGACTGAATTAGAGAGTATTCAAGGCTAGTGGGAAGCTGACAAGATCATGTCTCAAGATAATATACTTGCAGTTTGTTTTGGTAACTTTGTCTTAAACATGAATTTAGGGGTGGATGAAAGTTTTGCGGGGCCCCATTTTGGAGAAAAAATAGAAAAAAGGCGTCCCCCCCGTGCCCACTCCTTTAGTAGCCCCACTCTGATCATGTGAGCTATCCTTCCTCATCCCCTCTCCTAACACCTCCCTATATACACGCCCTCTCTCCTCTGGTGCTAGTCCCTCCCCTGCAGGTGTCTGCCTTTCTGCTTCACCCCCAGAATCCCTTGGCACCTGCACCTTCCCTTACCCCTGCACCCTCCTGGTGCCTCCCCCTTCCCTCAATGCCCTTGTGCCCTTTGCCCTCTTTTTCTCTGAAGCCCACCCCCTCACCACCCTCTGTCCCCATTCCCCTCATGCCCCTGTGCCCTCACACATGTCTTGCTCCATCCCCACCTTCCTCATGCCATCTCCTCTCCCAGCATCACCCTGTCCCCCCTCCCACTGACACCTCCCCTCCTGCCCTTTTCCTCATTGTCTCCACTTGGCCCCCTGACATTTGTCTCGCCTCCACCCCTATCCCTTGGTGCCTTCCCTTTTCTTCTCCTCACCTGCCCCCTTCCCCTCAGCACAAGCCCCTTCATCTGCTATCCACCTTCTGCCTTCCAGTTTGCAGGGTGGCCGCAACCCCGGCCCAGGCTCCAGACCACATGCTGAACTGAGCAGTGCAACGCTGGGCCGCGTGGTTTTAAAGTCCCAGGCTGTGACATCATGCCATGCCCGGGCATCTCCCCTTTCAGCTGTTGTACGGAGTTTGAGCACACCGCGCATGTGCTCCCTAAGCCCCACATGGCCCGTACTGGCCGGTGCCAGGGAATTTAAAATGCGGGGCTGCGGTGCCCCATCACAATCCCCCCCTCCTCCTCCAGCAGCCGCCAGCTGGCCCTTCAACGGATGGCCCACCGGGAAATTCCCAATATCCCGCCAGGCCAGTCTGCCCCTGGTGCTGGCGCGGGGCCTATTGAAGTGCAGGGCCACTTGTCCTGCCTTATATCCATCGCTGCATGAGTGTGTGTGCGTGTGTGTGTTTAGACAGAGTGGCATAGATGAAAGTGTTCTATCCTTCCCCCACTATGTAAGACCATTTTCCAATGTATACTTGTACATAAACATGTGTACTTTGGAAACTTGGCCCTGAGTGTTAAAGCTAAAATAAGACCTGCCATACACTATAGTCAATTAAAAATGACAATTATTTTTCACAGAAAATGAAATTCTTTGAAATTTCCTGCTTAGATTTTTAAAATTATAAACAAAGAAACAAAACCCTGAACTTATACATAAATTTTCAAAATCATTGTAAAACAAAACACTCCCCCTCTTTTTCAGAAACTTTTTTTAAAAATCAGAAAACTGAAAATGTACTGAAAGTCAAACAGAAGTGAAAATTGTTAGTTCAATCCCAAACGCTTTTTTTTAGAAAGACTAGAATATTTTGATTTATGGTTTTGTCATTTAAGAACTCTGGCTAAATTATTTTGTGCAATGATGTTTGGTGGAGAGGTCATTTTTGTTGGGAAAAAATGTTTAGAAGAAAATATTTTGGTGAGTTCTGTCATAGACTTCTTGGATTTTTTTGTAAATACTAACACCAGACACAAAGCAGGAATTTTGGTTGATATTAGTTATTTTTTTAAATCACACAAGTTTAACTTTCTTTCAACAGCAGATTGTTTTTAAAGTAAAATTTGTACATTGATAAGAGAGTGTATTTGTAAATTCAGCGTGTTGAACTGAAAGATAAATCTAAGATGACATAATTTATGTTTTCCTTATTTCTCACTCTGTAAGGCTCTGTAATGCAGCACCATTTTGGGATACTGTAATATCCCAAAATAGCTATCCCGCATCTTAACAGCAAGCCCATTATTTCTGGCAAGCTATTCCAATGTCCCTGTAAACCTTATTCCATGAGGAGTAAGGGACGTTTTGGAATAGTGGGTTATTTTGAAATTTGGCGCTATGTAGACCATTTGTAATACCAAATTACAAAATAAGCTATTTTAAAATAAGATCGAAATAGGACACGCAATTTGCGTAGCTCAAATTGCGTATCTTATTTCGAGTTATGGTGCAGTGTAGACACAGCCTAAGTGACTTCAGTGTAAACTTCCAGAGACTCTTGGAGCCAAATTGAAAGGTGAAGAGTAAATGATACATTGGTAAGTGAGTGTAATTATAAGGGAATATAATTTAGTGTAGTTTAGACATTGAGCCACTTCAATTCACATCTGAATTTGACCTAGTAATATAAATCTGTAGTATTGACTGCTTCATATTTAGCATCCCAACAAAGTTTTGTCATTTTATAGTTTTATCACAAAGACAATAATTGAAGCATGTTGTTTACAATACACAATTAGTGATTATGGTGTTACTGAGTATACACTTTTTTTATTGTGTCAAAGTCAGAAATGTAATTGGGAGCAGAATTTGGCTGAGTGTGTTTACATTGTCACTCCCGTCCCTCCCTCCTGAGTCAGTAACACTTTTTAGCTTTGCTGCACCATTAAAATATTTTATTCAAAAATCACTGCTTTGAAAGCATCAAAGACAAACTAAAGTTGTGTTCTTTTAAGAGCTCCTTACTTGCTTCTGGTTAATATCTTGTCATCTGTTGTGAGGCACTCTGAATCAATTTTTCTACAAAGCACAGCTGCGTAATAAAAGGGGTCAGAGGCAAAAGTGCTCTCAATTTTGTGAGTAGCAGGGGGTAGCATATAGATGCTTGGAGCTTTGCGGAGAAAGTAGTGTTGAATGCTGAGAGGAGAGATTTGTTTTCTTCCCAAGTTTAAATTCATTGAGGCCCAATCTCACAAGATGGTGAGCTACTGCAGGAAATGCAGACCATTGTTATTGTTGTTAAAAGTGGCCGAACATCTTCCAGGATTAAGTTCCAAAATGCATTGTTACACACACGCTTAAAGTTAAGCACGTGTATAAGTGTCTTTAAAATCTGGGCCTTATTCCTCTCCCCTCCTCTTCTCTTTTTGTAGTGGGAGGATAATCTTGAAGAACAGATTACTCAGTAGTTCATATAAATAACCACTTGTTGTAGGAGATTAGAAATTTGGTAAGAAATAAATATGTATTCATGGAAGCCCGATATAATTGGGATATCTTGAGTGATTGATTGAAAAGGCAGATTGATTTAGCATCATAATGTATGACTGGTAAAACTCACCCACTTCAATGTCTGTCAGCAAAGCAATATTTTCTAGTGTTTAAATGCTACCATATTTTCTAAACTATTATGTAGCTTTTTTCTTATCAGATTTTAAATGTGGTCACAGTGAAGGTTCTAGTCTAGGCCTTCAGCACTGTCAATCTTCTTTCTAAGGTAAGGATCCATCCTGCTGGTTTGGAGTTCACCTCCTGTAAACCTTAATATGCCAAAACAGCCTGGAGTTCCTGGGTGCAGTGCGGAAGCAGAATAGAGCCTTGAGCCTTTTGCTGTTATCTCTGAGGGTTTGTTACAGAAGTACTGAATGGAAACTATGGATCTTAGAAGACTTGTTAGATTTGAAATGAACCCTGGCAGATCTGCTTAAATTTCATAGGAGGAAAAAAGTGCTTTCAAAATCACTAGAAATGAAGCCTGAAGTGCAGATGCAGAGGAAAAAGTCAAGGGGGAATGTGTTAGTTCTACCTGCTTTAATCCATTTGCTACCAAGAGATAGCATAGACTGCATGTAGATTAATGAAGCATTTAAGTCAGATGTGTATTGATGAACTTGTATCTGCTTTTCTACTCTTTGTTGCAACTGAACCAGAGAGATGTGAAATTGCCAAAGAACCTACTCCTTAGTCGAAACTGTCTGGTAGTCAATTAGACAATAAAATGGAATATTTAGGAAATGAGTCGCTAGGTTTTGTAACCACATATAACATGTGCGTTTTCTCACTTGTGCTTTGCTAATGGGTTTGGTATTGGTACGTTAGTCATATGAAAAATCGTATGCAGTGCCATTCACCTTCCCACACACGGCTTGACTAATCAGACATTGCACAGGCAAATCTGTAAGTGAAAAAGATACTTGCAAACCTGTGAACAGTTCAAAACTGCTGTTCAGAGTCAGTAATTCTAGTCTATATAAACAAGAATGGATCTACAGCCATTTTACACTAACTTTTTGCTGGTATTTGGGAGACTGGGTCCAGCAAGTGCAGATCTAGTACCAATGCCCTCTGTACTCACTTCAAGGGTGTCTTATCCATGGGCTACATTCAGCCCCAATCTGTAGCATGCAAGGGATGCAAAGGAATCCTAGTTTTACCCTCCCAAAATAGAGGGACAATGTGGAACTTTAGTATGGCACAAAGACTTATGTAGACCTTTTACACCTGGCTGTATTTCACCCAGGAGTGGCAGAGCATCACTGTAGAAGAATAATTTTTGGAGATGAACTTTTTTCCAAGCATGGCTAACATTATGCATATAATGAAATGTAGTATGGAATTGTTTCTATTAGTGTTTGGAATACAGTTCTGGTTTCCAAAGCCTATTATTCAAATTCAATGCATTCAATTATTGCCCATTTTAAAAGAGGAGATTATATCAGAAACCAAATTTACTGCTGTAAGCTTTTTCCATGACAGACACTGAGCATTTTTCTCTCTCATTGACTACGATTGGGAGTTTGAGAAATGCTGAATGGTTAGAAGGACTAGACCCTTACTTTTGCGGGAGTCTAAGGGATATACTTTGCTTTTGCCTTCTCAGTACACTGTAATTTTAGCTGCAGATGCCTCATTACAGGGAAATTGATAGAATATTTTTAAAAGGTTATTCTTTATTGCTTTTTGCAGAAAAGGAAAGTGGTGTTCTGTCTACTTTAATAACCAATAATATTTCAAAAATTATTGTATGTTATCAACAAAATCATTGTTATTGTGGGTTTTTAAATCAGTATTTTTATTTCTGTGTGTTTACAGTATAATTTACTTAATTCTTTTATGGCACCTCTCCAATGTTTTCTGGCAGCTGAGCTACAGTCAGAGATGCTAAACTAATGATGTTTGAAACAGACGAAGTACTGCAAGGGCTCTCATGATGTATCTGACTAAAAACCAGGTGAGACAGCTTGCAGGCTAGGTTGGAACTTCCTGTGGGAGATTAGTAAACCGCTTTTGAGTTCAGGTGGGACTTTTATGAAGCGGAAGGAAAATTTCCAATGAAGCCATATGCTAGAAAAAGCTAAAATTATTAGGCAAATCTTCTGAGTGCCTGTACACAGACACACAACCCTGGGGGTAAAAGGGCTAGACCTCTGATCCTTCATCTTGAAAATCATAGACTCTACCATCTGAAGTAAAGGATAACACATTTTTCTGGTATCAGTAATGGAATCTCTTATCCTTTCTGTAGGACAGCTACAGTTGGTCAACATCATGTAACTGGGTGGGGAGAATTGATTTTGTAACTCCAATTACTCTTTGCCCCTCACTTCCCAGCATTAGTACCGTAAAATCTGCTTAAACCTGTGCAAAGAGGAGACTGAGCCAGGCTAGATAGAACAGCTCTTATGTTCCATGCTGTGAAGTTATTTCTGTGTAATATTGTTCTTTCTGAGTGGAAGATCCAGAATCCTCTCATTCTTTCCCCCGTTTTTGTTTCTCATCATTCTCCCCAGGCCCTTAGCCTCTACCTATTGACCTTTACTAATGTGATATTTCTGGGCCCCATCAGCTGGTTGATTAAATGTTAAACCAACAAAGGTTTTTGTCCATAATTCTTTTTGGAGCTCACATTCAGTATGCCTTTTACATGGACATGTAATGCTCTAAATGCAGTCCAAATGCTATATTTTTGATAGGAAGGTGGTAAGGGGACGTGCACCTTCTGTGTGCCTGGATGGAGAGATCGGAGACAGCTCCGTGTGTGGGCATGAAGAGGGAGTTTGCAAACAGCAAAGATCAGATGGGACAAATATCACATAGGAGCATGGGGCCTTGGTTGCTAGTCTTCCTGGCCTTTAACTAGTCCATGTCTAGCTATGTCAGATGCTTATGCTGATTGGACATCTTAATTCATACAGCATCCATAACCTGTTCGTATGGCACACTGTCGCCTCTGCGAAATAGGCTCAATTGCCTAAGATTTGGCTCTAATTTTTCAAGGCAGCAGAAAACCTAAAACTGCTTTGAGAGACCAATCCTGTATTACTGAAGTCAGAACTCAGCTGTTAAGCCTGAATGGAGCTTGCTAACCTTTATTAGGAAAATAAAAATTGCCATACTGGGTATAAGATCCATGGCCTCTCTAGCTTAGCATCCTATCTGCCAACAGTGGCTGATGCCACATACTTTAGAGGGAATGAACAGAACAGGGCACTTCTGAGAGTGATCCATATCCTGATCTCTAGGCCCAGCTTCTGGCAGTTAGTGGTCATGGGGCACACATAGTACTACCCTGACCACGATGGCTAGTAAACATTGATGGGCCTTATCCATCTTTATCTTACCTAAATATGTTTTGAATACCATTATGCTCCTGGCTTTCACAACATTGCTAGGCAAAAAATGTCACAGGTTGACTGTAATGAGGAAAAACTTCCTAGTGTTGTTGTTTTTTTAACCTGCCATCGTCTGAATAGTTGGGATTATGTTTTCCAGTGTACATTTCTGTATCGTTGGGATAACAATACTCTGACTTGAGTTCCAGGAGAATCAAATGAGTGAAAAGTCAACTTTTGGATGGTAACTGGAAACCAAGGAGATGAAAATATATGCTTTTTCCCATCTCCTCTCCCTCCCCCACCCCCTGAAAGTTAGTGTCCACTGTAAGCTTTTGCAAAATTACTTTTGTAGAAGTGTCAACTTTCAGAGGCAGTGAAATGTTTGTCTGCAGTTGTGCAGCATACACGCACATCAACAGTTCATAATATAATTCAATTTCCAACCAGTTCATTCCCAAATGTTCTCATGGACAAGCCCCTCCAGTGAGGACCGATCAAGTCAAAACATCAGTGTTCCCAGTTCCTAGGTTCAGGTACACTGGAACCTTGTGAAAAGATGTGCCATTATATTTTGCAATATAAAAAGCATTGTTTTTGTTTATCACACAGGTGCCTCTAAAAATGAGCAAAATACATTTGACTAGTTCTATAAAGTCATCCTGTCAGTAGATCAAGAAGGTCTGTCATCTGAAAAGATCTTTCTTGTTGAGAGTGGGAATAGAAAAAAATGTTGGCGGGGAATATAGGGTAGTTAGTGCCCAGTTGGTGGAAAACATTGCACATGAAGATTCAAATATGAATTTGGTGTCTGGGTTAATAGAAGCTGTCTGTTACTTATTCTTGGCAATACAACAAGAGCAGTAGTGTTTTCTACATAAATTCTTTTTTCAGCCCACCTCTGGAGATGCTATTATTATTGACTAACAATCAATTTCTGAATCTATTGATCTTTTTTTTTTTTTTTTTTTTTTAACTCCCAGGGAAACTGATCAATATGATATACTGTGCATGCAGGCACAAACATCCTATTACTTCGGAGTTATTTAGCCTTGCTAATTTTATATTAGTTCCAAGTTCTCATGAGACAAGAGTTGGGGACAGAAAGCTGTTGTTTGCACCAGTTTAGTAATGGTGACTTTAGATCGTCTGGCCTGTGGAATTTGTTTGAAAATGGTAATAGGAATTAATCACAAATTGTTGTCCATTGATTTAATATTCTTATTCTACAAAAAAGTACCTGATGATGGATATTCCTTGAATTGACTAAAGACTCCTACCTCTTATCTGTCAGGATAATTTTAGAAATAAATTATAGCTTAAATCTCACCAGACGGATAACTGAAAGAACATTTGGCATCTTAAAAACAGATTTAGATGCCTACATAAATCCGGTGAAATGTGTTTTCTTGAAATATTTTTCTGCCATCTTTCTAAAGTCCATTAGATTTTCTTGACTTTAAGTATATTAGACAACATGCTGTAGTGATAAAACATGGTTTATCTTTAGTGGCAGAGGCAAAGAATTAATGAATCAGATCCAATATCTGAAATAAATGACAGTGGGTCCACCCTAGATGCAGTCACCTACACAGGATACCATTAAAATAACTACTAGTATTAGACTTCACATGGGAGTAAGAATCTGTGTGCCTTTCAGTTTGCAAGACTGAGATGTTTGGGTCCAGTTCTGCTGCTACCTAAGTTAGTAGGAGTTTGTCATAGACTGCAATGGGTGTGGGATCAGATCCTACAGTAGCTTTCTTAAACTGAAGGAATCTATTACTTAAACACTCACTAGACATGCATTCTTTATGTTACTTCCTTTAGGTATGGAAGGACCTGTTTCTCAGCAGCTTGTTTGAAGTCATAAAAGTAAAAGTCATAAATGTGCAGGATATGGAGGGCTGTTAAGCAGCACCACTGTTCATTCAAGTTATTTTTTCTAGAGAAACATCTCTGAAAGACTCGCTAATGAAACTGGTAACTGAAAAGTTGTGCCGCCGCACGTATATCTCCCAGGAGTTTCTCTGCTGGACCTCATCCCATGTAACTTTTTATTTATTGATATGTCACTGCTGTATATTATTATCCCATGATAATCTGACACTACTGTTTGCAATGTAGTTGTAGCCGTGTTGGTGGTATCATATGAGAGACAAGGTGGGTGATGTAATATCTTTCATTGGATCAACTTCTGTTGGTGGAAGGGACAGGTTTCAAGCTTCACAAAGTTCTTCCAAAGGTCCAGGGAATGTAACCAGAGTGACTGAGGTAAATACAAGGTGGGGCATACAGGTATGACATATTGCAAATATTAAAACGTAACTGTCACCATTGATCTGTCTGCTGAATAGATTCAGTAGGCCAAAATTCTGCAAGAAGAGCAGCAAGTGGTGGTGCAAGCCTGTCCTGTCTGCATTAGTTCAATGGGACTGTTCAGGTAATTTTTCCATACCTCAATATTTACCTTATAGAATACAGTCCCTGACACTTCTTTGCTCTGTCTTCATAACTTGGCTCATAGAACACAGCTGTTCAGCACAGGAATAAAACTTGACATGACATTGTATGAGGTAGGCTATGTCCAGACTGCAAGCCTCTTTCGAAAAAGAGTGTCTAGACTACAACCAGTACTTTCGAAAAAGCAAGCCACTTTTTTGAAAGACAGAACCCAGGCAGTCTGGATGCTCTCTTTCGAAAAAGCACAGTTTGCATTACATAGCACCTTTTTTTCGAAAGAACACCTTCAAAAAAAGGCGTTCTTCCTCGTAAAACGAGATTTTCCGCAGTTGAAAAAACTGCTGTGTTCTTTCGATTTACTTTCAAAAGAACGCGGCAGCAGTCTAGATGCAGGGGAAGTTTTTTCGAAAAAAGGCTACTTTTTTTTTTCGAAAAAACCCTGTAGTCTAGACACACCTGTAGTGTTTCAAACTACTTTTTTTTTTTAAGTACAGGAATAGTTTCTTAAAGGAATCATCAGCATTTTTCTTTACCTATAGGTGGCTCTCTATCAGCTGTAACCATGTGCAAAACAAAAATCTCTAATTTTATTCCTGTTGTATGTGGTCATGGATGAAAGAATGGATTCCATGTTTTCTAAAAACTAAGGATCTCTATTTTCAATTTGGATTTATGTCTGGGAAAGATTTTCTGCTTTCTGAGTATCTGAAATCTTTCCAAAGTAGCACTAGACATTTAATAGAAAATGCAAGATGAAACTGGGACACCTCCAATGACCTACATGCATGATGATTACCTGTTTTGTTATTGTCTGCCCTTAACCAAAGAAAATAAAATAAATGTTAGCAATAAGGAAAAATGAAAGTAGGTCAGTTTACTTCTACCCAATAACCCATTAGATCAAAAACAGTTAGAGCAGAACACACCTTACCCAAGTGAAAAGTGAGAAATGAACATGTAAATGAAAGACACTTGAAGAGTTACAGTAGCTTCCCTATTAGCCAGCATGATTAGCAGAAGGTTATGCAGTTATTCTGGTGCTTTAACACTGCATAACTTAGACTTCAGGAAAATAGAGCTGCTGGAAATTTCTCATATACTCCATATGATAGTCACCTGGGAGCCAGGAATTAGATCCGACTTCCCCAATTATTAGAGTCCCTCTTCTGATTGGTAGACGTGTTAAGTGAGTGGCTATTCACAGATAAAATATGGATGAGAACACTTGGGATCAAAGGGAGATGAGCTTAAGGGTGTAAAACTTCTTTTCAAGTCTTCCTACTTTCCTTCATTGAGCCAGCAGGACAATGTCAGATGGTGGCTGTTCTTTGCATAGCATATACATATGATATTATAGAGCAGTGTTCCAACTCTTCAGGGTTCAGAATAGGGATGTAATAGTGTAGTCAATTAATTGATTAGCCAATAAGCAAAAAGGTATAGGTTCATGGTACTGATTACATGTATTTCCCTCCCCCCTTGCCAGTAAAGTTTTTAGCAGGCTGGCCAGAAGCCAGGCTCAGTCCTGGCTCATGCCGGGTCCAGAACCTACCCCCACTGCAGCTCTGCATTTAAAATTTATTAGGAGCCAGGCAACCTGGCTCAGTTCTGGCTTGCGCTGGTTCCGGGAGCTCAGACCTGCCCCCCTAGACAGAGGCTGCTGCCATCCTGTACTGCTGCCTCTTTATCAGAGGCAGCAGCACAGGGCGACAGGCAGCCGGTCTGTGAGGGGAGCTGGTTTTTAAACTCTCTCCCCTCGCAGACTAACTCCCGCCTGGCACCCTGTGCTGCTGCCTCTGTATCAGCAGCACCCTACCCTGAAGTCAGAGGCATCAGAAATCCCTACCGTGTATCAGAGGCAGCAGTGTGGTGTAGCAGGGTGCTCCCTGGAAGTGAGGCTGGAGTGCACTGATTGCTGGCCCTGCCCCTGGGAAGTAAAGAATAGTCAACTAACCAATAAGAATTCATGAGGTTACTCAAATTCGACTATTCAATTAACCAATATTTAACATACCTAGTTCAGAATATGCTTTCCACAAATATTCCTGAATATATGTTTAAAATGTGCCTGTAAATATTCTTGCCGGTAAATCTAACTTAGGGACAATTTTTGTGCAAAGCAGATACAGAGGAGGTGCAAGCTCAGCAGACACCAATTGTATTTCATCAAAATATTTGTGGGAATTTGCTCACTTAGGAAAAGGAAACTTTATATTCAGTTTGTCTAGAATGTGCCTTTTTGGTAAAAGTCCCTACCCTCGTTCTTGTACTGGTAAATTAATGGAATCGCCTTCATCATAAACTACTCATATACTTATGCGTGATTTCATCGGGATAAAATGAGACTTCCCTGGAATAAGACCTCATCCCCTCAAGTATCCTTGTCACTTGTAGAACCATCCTGACAACACTGTCATTTCTGATAACAGTAGTTCACCAGACAGTAGTTATTGTTAAGCATCACTTTGTGTTGATTTACAAATCTCTTCCTAGCTGTATTTTCTGGTTTGAAGCAAGCCTGAAACAGTCTGTAGTTCATATGAAAACTTGGAGTTGGTCCAAGAGCCTAATAAGCCAGGTACACAATAACTGAGCAAATGAGATCTCTCTGTCTTTATGGAAAGTTGTAGGGGGGCTCAAAAACGAGACTTTATTTTTTTCATGTAAAAATGGATTTCTTCCATGAATGTTTAGTAGGGGATTTAGTAATTGCGATCTGGGTAGAGGGGTATGTGTGTAAAGCTGAGGTGTAAAGACTGGGTGTTGGAGTAGGGATTTCAGATTCAGGGCCAAAGGAAGATTGTGTAGCTGGCACCGGAAGATGTAGACTAGTCTACTTTGATCATAGTCTTCCAATCCATTCTGGACTTTATGGCTAGAGCAGCACTGGGCAGTGCTCTGACCATCATTCCCTGGCCATAAAAGTTTGAGAGGAGCTTGAAGAACCAGGGCCAGAGTTTCCCTATTCAGGGAGCACTGTGGAAAAAGCAGAGAGTAGTCAGAGTTTAACAGCCGGCAAAGGGCAACAGCCCCACCAGAGTATTCCTCGATAAGAAGCAATTAAATTACTCTTCACCTAACCCAGGAGGATTGCACAAGGAACAGTAAGACTCAAGAAGCACCAGAGTTACCTGAACGCCATCCAGCCAGCCTAGGAAGATGTCATAGACAGACAGGAGCATAGCAATTACTTTATTCCTAGAGCTTGTTCTGTCCTACAGCCCTGGCAGTTTTCAGTTTTGGTAACTGGGACATATGTTGTATGTAAAAAAAAAATCAGAGATAATCACATATATGTAAATTAGGGCATGGAAGCAATTTGCATATAATCTTCAGATTTCTGAACCTTCAGAGGAATAGGCCAGGGATGAGCATTGTGAGTTTATAGCACAACCATGCAGGGAAAGGATCTTCTTCAATGAGCAGCTGCAAATAGGTCCATTTTTGGCACTGTACTAAGCTTATGTCGCCTTATCCCATACATTAAGCTGAGAACTGATTGTGTCACTACATTCCAGATCCCTGACTGATTTCCCACATCTCAGGGAGCTGGTCTGACTTTATGCTGGCAAACATTCCTGGTTAATTTATGCCACTGCCCTCAGAGCTCCATCTTCAAACAGAAGCTACCTGTGCCATATAACAGAATGGAAGATACAGAATTCTTACCAGCAGCTTTCAGAAAAAAACTACCACCTTTACTAGCCGTGGAATACCAGTGAAACATGATGAATAAAGAAAAGGCATATGACAAAATTTAGAAAGTAAAAGGTCCTTTAAATCTTAAATTGCCATTGTCAGCAAAGCAAACAACTGAGTACAGTTCTAAATAACATAAAATACAAAAATTAATAGCAATGAATTAACTGAGTGTTTTTTTCTTAGTAGTAAATGTCATAAGTAATTTTTATGTTATATTGTGGCAGGCTTGTGCTAGCATAAATAGTTACTGAATTGGAGCATAGATTAATATATTATAATTAATTGCTGGCACACACAAAACACTCATTATTGTTTAATAGACTCTGGAGATCCTAGGTTCTATTGATTGTTTTGTAAAATCATGCAAATAATAATTGGTGTCCATACTGCTGCTTAAATTTTATATCATGGGATATTCATGTAGGGCCTTCATTATAATGAAGTGGGTACTGTTATTTAGGGAAAAATTTGCATATTTTTTACCAAAATAAAAGTTAATTATTGTATGCAGTGTTGATTGTAGCTGCATAGGTCCAAGAATATTAGAGGGACAAGGTGCATGAGGTCATATGTTCTTTTGGACCAACTTCTGGAGGTGAGAGACAAGTTTTTGAGTCACCCAGAGCTCTTCTTCAGGTCTGGAAACACCTTTCCCAGACTCGAAGAAGAACTCTGTGCCACTCAAAAGCTTGTTTGTTTCACCAGAAGAACTTGGTCCTACAGAAGATATTACTTGGCCCATAGTTAATTGCTTATTACACTTATGTGGAGAGCTTCCTTGGTTGACAAAAAATTAGAGAGGCCATGCAAGAATTGCCTAATAAGTCTCTATTTTCTTTGGTGCCCTGTTTTTCTCCTGTTGAGATAGATCCGCTTCTCAAGCATCTGGCTCATGAAGCTCATGCTGATCTTACCCCTTCTTTCCCACTTACTATTTAAAGAAGAAAAACACTCTTTTCCCTTCCAGTTCAACACATTGGTTGCAGTATGGGTACAATGGGCAAGGGACCAGGTTCTCTGCCCCTATGACTAGATGTGCAGCTCCATTCCATTTTCCATTGCTTTTTCATCAATCTCTCTGGAAAAAAATACAAAGGTTACTCAATCTTTTGCTGCCAAATAAAAATTCAGATACAAATTGTAACAGAAAAGGTTCAACATAGAGTGGAATTAAATTGGGGATGAGTTAAATGTAGGGGGGGTCCACCTACATGGTGCTTATTATAGGACTTGGCTCTGACTTAATATCACATGTGTACATGTGTTATGTGTAGGACTAATAAAACTCATTAATTGCTAGAAAATTATCAAGATGGGAGGAGAAATCCTGGCTTCATTGAAGTCTGTAGCAAAAGTCTCTTTGGCTTCAACAGGACCATTTCACCTAAGGACTCTTTGGTGTCTCTTGTCTTGTACTCAGCTACCATCTGGTCACTTTTGCAAACGAAGTCCCTTTTTTTAAGATTTTAACAAGATGGCCACCGGAAGCAGGGGGCTTAGGCATGTCCATTATAAATGCAAGCTGTAGGCCTGACACAGCCCCTCAGTCTACAATTCACTCTGACTTGATTGACATTACTGGGCATTGTGGGCGCTCAGATGCTATCAGAACCAGACCCAAACTTTCAGATACATTTGACAGTCTGTTCATAGAAATACTTTCTGCCTTATAAAGGTCTAACCTTGTGAATTGGAGGAAAAATATCTGAACTGTGTTTGCTTTTAAATCCTGAAAATTTTTGGGAAGAGGGGTACTGAGTAGTAGTTACTACAGTCTTATTAGGACTGGACTGTCTGTAGTCCTGCAAGTACATCTATTGCTTCTCTTTCACTCTTACACCTCATGACTTTCCTATGAGGTTTCTAAATCACTTTATACTGATTAACAGATGAGGTCCTATCTTTATTAATAACCGCTCACAACATTTGCTCCACAAGAGGTCTTTGACTATAAGGAATGCCACATACCTAATAAGTATTTTTAAGCTAGTCTTGTGGCTATTGAGAGCAGAATTTTTTATTAAGGCTGTAATGCCAAATTTCCTTCTTGATGTTTTTTAGGAAGTTCAGGATGGTATGGCCACGGATATCCCAAGCAGCAGCTTCCTCTACAGGTTGCATACTTAACTTGGGATATATTGTGTCAGGAGAATGTATTCCACATGTGACACAATGCATAGCAGCACTATCCTAGGAACACAGGAGAGATGGATTTGTGTCTATCAAAATTTAGTTCCTGTTTTCCCCCACCCCCACATTGTTCTCAGTGTGAGAGTAGGTGGGTGGTAAACTTGGCTATCTAGAGGATTACTTCCATCTCCATGCAGCTTCTGTTCTGCTGAGTAGCATGTTGAGGGGGAGGAAAGAAGGCTCCATCTAATTCCTGGCCCTGTGTACCTGTGAGGGAGGAGTAACAGCTTTCATTGGAAGAGACCTCAGGAGGTCATCTAATCCAACTCTCTGCTAACTTCAGGACCAACCCCAACAAAATCATTGCAGCCAGGGCTTTGTTAAGCTGGGCCTTAAAAATTAAGACAACATGTTAGTCACGGATATCTTTAGCAAAAGACATGGACAGGTCATGGGCAGTAAACACAAATGCGTGGCCCGTGACCTGTTCATGATGTATACAATATGCTCCCAGTCGCTGGTTGCTAGTGGGACCCAGGACCCTCACTGGTGCTGGGTGGCAGCTCCCTAATCAATCCCTGGAAGTGTCTGGCATGTCCTAAGGGCAGGAAAGGCCAGGGGGGCTCCTTCACATGGTGCCCTCACCTTGAACTCCAGCTCCACAACTTCCATTGGCCTCCCAGTCCCCGAATTGCCCAGGAAAAGCAGTAGCAGGAGAGCATCTCTTCTCAGAGAAGAACCTGAGCTTTTGATATGCCCCACGCAGATTCCAGGGTGGCTGAGAAGGCAGTACCTGCTATTCAGATTCCTGGGTTCCTCCATCATCTTGCTGGATTTCAGAGAGATGACTGATAAATCCAGGAAGCTGAATAGCAGATACCGCTTCTTCAGCTACCCCAGAACCTGTATAGGGCATAACAAAGCAAAAACTTCCCCTGCCAAACCAGCAACTGGATGTCTGGCAGCAATGGCAGTTCCAGGGGAGGCACAGACTCCTGTGGACCATGATTCTACTTCATATTTAAATGTGAACCTCCATCTTGCCACTTAGCAAACTTTATTCAGCTTCTGCTGGCAGTTCTTACATCTCAAGAAGCTCTAATAGGAAAAGTTTGTTTGCTTTTATGAATTTTAACTACACTTATTGGTGCTTCTTGCATCTACAAAGTTCAGTTGATAGTTCTAGCAGGAACCAATAAATCCAGAGAGAATGTTAAAATGGGAAAATTATTTAAAAACTTGTGCAGTGTTATATTTGAGTTGAACAAAGCTGCGAGACAGTTCTGAGTGTATTCATTTACCCCTCTCGGCCTCAGAACTATCCTAGTTATTCCATTGTGAGGAGTTTCCCATTTAGAATCAGAGTCATGAATAAGTCTGTTTATTCATTGGTCTGATTTATCAATCTACACCAGTGGTGGGCAACCTATGGCCCATGTCTGCATGTAACCCATAGGGTCTATGTGTGTCAAGCGAGACAGTCTGTTAACAGTTGTCCATGCGTAGGTTTGCCAGATTCTGCTGGCTTCTATCTGCATACTGGTCTTACTAAAGTGACACATACATAAAGCAAGGGCACCTGAAGTGAGGTGTGTGCTGATTATACACACCATTGACTGAGCCGTGTGCTCCCTCTGCATCCAATCAAAGCACAGCTACAGTTCAATCAGCACACCCTGCAAAATCTAGGTATGCAAATATAGTTAGAAAATCTACTCTATCCCGAGAAATCATCTTGGTGGCCCACTGAGATGAAGGAGGGTCCCCCATGCAGCCTGCTCCCTAGTTTAGGTTGCCCATTGCTGATCTAGACAGTTGTCTGCTGGTGACAGAGGTTGAAGGGTGAGAAATGTTTTTGGTGGGTAGGAAAGCCTTTGCAGTCTGATTCTTTGGCATGATTGAAGCAGTTATTTGTTAAAAAGGAGGGCGATTGAAACAGCAGAAGTGAACACCATTTGGACTATTAAAGCAAGGCATTAGATGCCCTTTCAAATGCGTAAAACTAACCTATTGGCTCTAATTATAACCGTGACCTGGATTATCATGGTAATTATCGATGGAGGAAGGAATTACCCGAGACACCTCCAGGTCAGATAATAACCAATAAGACTTATTAGAGAGCTCTTAAAATGTACTGAGGTGGGGAAAACCACACTGAAAACAATACAACAGCCAGCAGTCATTCCTCACAACTGTTTCCCAAACCCACTTAAAAATAGAGATGAATGCAGGTGAATCTTTTATATCACAGCCAGGGCCTCTTGCCATATAAGATTACTTTTCCACAATATAAGGTGCATAAGTGCCTTTTCATCGTATGAAGAAAGTATGCCCACTGGCAAATGAATCATATTATAAAAATTGATTGTATCCCAAAAGGGAAAAATGTTATTGAAGATCCAATGGCCTGGGATGATACACCATTGATCACTGTAAGAAATACTTCCAGAAACTGGTTTTAATCTTTCCGCCAGAGCATTAGCAATTATTCTTTAGCCTATGGTGAGTAATGACTTGAGCTTCCCAGTTTCTCAATCGATAAAACATTTACCCTACCGCTACAAATGTGCTCTTCGCTTAGACAAGCAGAATTTTTCTTCCAATTACTCTTTTTTTAGTGTGACCTCATAAAATATTTTTGAACATCTTTCAAGGCTTTTTAAAGAAGAGGAACAATATGTTTCCTCCCTTTCTTCATTCTCTTTTGAGAAATAAGTCATTACGCTTTCATAGGATTGAGGCTTTTGTTATACAGCATATCAGATGTTTTCCACTATGTCCTCCAAAAATCACTGCTGATATTTCTGATGTTGTAGGTGAAAAGTGAGAAGAAAAGATACTTCTTCCCAAAAGAATGTTAATATTTTGTAAACAAGTACAAAAGCTGCCCCTGAAGCTAAAAGATGCTGAACTGTTTTGTATCTCTGCAGTAATGCTCACAAAACTATAGCTATAGGCTAACGAATAACAATCACAAAGCACAGTGTTAGTAGGTTAATAAATATCTGTGTAGTAAATCAAATATGTTGGGATATAAAGATGGATGCTCATAAATGCCTTTTGATGATTGGAAAGTTAGTGTGCAATTTAGTTTCCGTCCTAAGAGATTACAGCATATCTCTTTCTGTACAGAAAAACATACACACATCTAACGTAAAAAGTTCACAACCATTATTTCATATTCTATCTGCCCTCTTCTTGGAACAAGGTATATTTTAGTGCACTTATGAGATGCTTTAGCTCTCGGATTTGCTCAGTGGAATTTGAGATTTTTAAAGTGAGCCTGTTTCCTGCAAGGTTCTGAAGATTTGATTGAAGGAAGAAATTACACAGCAGAAACTTTCATGGGGGGCAGCGCAGGAGAGTTCAATAAAAACAGTATCTTTGGTACAGAATCCAAATGGTGCCTAATACTGGTGTTATGAGCATATGCTTTGAACTGAACTCATAATTTTACTAGATATGAAGGAAGTGGGAGCTGGAATAAAATACAGAAAGAAATGGATGATGAATCAAATGTCTTGTATTCAGAAATAATGGGTCATACCCTCACTTGATGTACGTAGCTCCATTGACTTACCTGACTTGAAGCAGCTAGAAATCTAGCCCAATAAGCAATAGTAATGATGGTACATCATCTACCCTCCTGATTTCAGTAAGAGTACAATACTTGATGAGTCCATGCTCTGGGTGGCAAAGGTACAGTAAGTGATGGTGGGAAATTGGCAGAAAAGACTATCAAGGGGAAAATAGCTTCTGAAAATGAAAATGCCGGTAATGACCCTCCCATCTAACCCCTTGCTGCCAACCTTGTAATATGCCCTCCTCTTTTGTTTGTTTGATACATGATTTTGGATGGAATGAAAGATGAGGAAGCAGGAGCCAGACTTAACTGCTAGAAACCAGCCAACCAACCAACCACTGCAAAAATGTGAATTACCTCAATCAGCTGCATCAGGTTAGTGGCTTAATGATGCAAAACTCTTACATGAAAGAGCTGGAAATACTCATATTTAACAAAAAAGAGGACTTTATTTATGCCCTTGGTTGTTCTAACATGTCATTTTCATAATGAGAAGTGCTTTAAGATCAGCTAGATGGCTGCCATATATTTATATAAAAACATTAAAAATAACTGTCCTACCCATAGACTTATGGGCGGTGAGATTTCCTAAATACAGTTGTCTTATAAGCTACTCAAGCATGGCATAGTTCTGTTTCTGTGGTAACCTCTTGACTGCTTAAGACAAGTTTCACTGTATATATTATTGTACAAATAGAATTGATGCCTGAGTAGTCTACAGAACACCAAGACGGATGGGCCAAATGCTGCATATAACTCATGGATCATTCACCTTTTCACCTGCGGGATGCTCTATTCAGTTCAGAGATGTTTTCTGTGGGTGTCTCATTATTTCCCTGTCTGCAGGCTGTGTTGGTTACTCCCCTCTAGGGACTGCTGATTCAAGGCTAGTTGACTTTGGTGTGGCATTGAAGCTCTAGTGTGAGCAGCTTAGGGCCTGAACTCTATTTTTAAACTGTAACCTTTATTTTGTAATGGTAACTGTAACTCAGGTGTTCTCAGAATGTTCTCCCACTTTGTAACTCTGTTGCATTCCAGAAAAGGGATTTGAACTGTCAGTGAGTATTGCAGTGTTTTATTTTGCACAACTAGAGTAGTTCGGATGTGTTGTAAGTCTGGCCTGTGGGCCAAATAGAAAGAACCCATAGAATTCAATTGTGTGATTCTTGTCTGTCCTCATATTTGCTATTGAGATGTGACCAATTGGGACAACCGGTCTTGGCATGAGATATATATTTGTTTTGACTCAAGTGACTAAAACATGGGCTCTTGCCAAGCTGTTAACGTGACCCTACTAATGAGTTCCCAACTCTGAACTTTCAGGGTTTGAGTTTGTGTAAATTCATGTTCCAAAGAAACCTAAATCTAAAACTAACACTCACTGCTACCCTACACATCAGTATCAACGGAACATGTGAGCTGCTAGACTATATTCAGACACATTCAGTTGCAGCCTGATAGGGAAACGCTCCTCTGCTCTCCCTGCTGCTTCTTAAAAGCCTCTTTCTTGCTCCATGGCTGATGTGCTACAGAAGGTGTGCTCTGAGTCATTTGTAAGTGTTCATAAAGAAACCTATTCCCTTACCTTGCCAACCTGAAGGCTAAAGATGGATATAGTGGCTGAGATCTTATAGAGTTGGGGTGGGGTTAGCTAGCTATTTCCAAAGCATTGGGAGAGAGTGAGTAATGACAGACACTGTGGTTTTTCTCCCCACAAAGAAGATATCCCTAGGTAAAGTGTCCTAGGATTTCTTTGAGGGAGAGGTGGTGTGAGTTTATCAGAACAGGATGTCCATCCCACCCTTTTCTTGTCTACATGGAGACTCAGAGCACTGACACCTGGCATGTAAATCTGCAGCTCCCTGGTATTCTGTGCACAAGATTGCCATGTGGACCCTGCTGCCAGGCACTGAAAATTCCACAGTATGCTTCAATATACTGCAGTTTCCATCCTTGCCAGCATCCAGTGGCACAGGCATCGATGTAAAAGTCCCATACAGCTGAAGGTAAAGCCACAGCTAGAGGTAATAAGAACCACAATTTTAACAAAAAAATAATCACTATCCTCCTAATAATTATTTATTAAAAAATCATCACATTTGCTAACAGATGGGCAAGGCAATCTCTATGGGTATGTCTACACTACCCCCCTAGTTCGAACTAGGGGGGTAATGTATGCATACCGAACTTGCTAATGAAGCCCGGGATTTGAATTTGAAGCCTAATCCGAACTATCTAGTCCGTGCCGCGTGTAGCCGCGTGGCACGGGGTTCGCACTAACCGGCTTTTAAAAATGGCGGTGCCGGCTTTATGCTAATGAAGCCCGGGAAATTCAAATCCTGGGCTTCATTAGCAAGTTCGGTATGCATACATTACCCCCCTAGTTCGAACTAGGGGGGTAGTCTAGACATACCCTATTTTCTTTAATCTCCTGGAATAACAAATTCTTTCTTATGTAGAATGCACAATCCCAGTGTTGTATTGTGATATATGAATTGTAACCTTTATGCTAATGTTGCTACCTCAGGGTGCGTCTATACTGCACTGCAACTTGAAATAAGATCTACAATTTGAGCTATGCAAATTGCATATCTTATTTCAATGCTATTTTTAAATAGCTTATTTCATCATTTGGTGCTGTCTACACAGCACCAAATTTCAAAATAAAGCACTGTTCTGAAACATCCCTTACTCCTCGTAGAATGAGAATGTCCGAAATAATGGGCTTGCTGTGAAGATGCAGGATTGCTATTTCAGGATACTCCAGTATCCCGAAATAGCATTGTGGTCTAGATGTACCCTTAGTGACAGTTCTGAGTTTGATCATATATTGCCAGTGTTGTCTGCAAGTCGTCATTGTCAAGCCCAAGTCGAGTCTCAAGTCACTACAGTTCAAGTCTCAAGTAGAGTCTCGAGTCCCTAAAGTCACTTTTGTGTCAAGTCCCAAGTCAAGTCTCAAGTCTTAATTTTAAAAATGTCAAGTCACTTTGTACAAGCCATCAATATCGGCATTTTCGGACAGTTTTTTCACCAAGTCGATTTAACAAAATTAGCAAGTCTCAAGTCGAGTCTCAAGTCACAAACAATGAACCCAAGTCGATTCTCAAGTCGAGTTACCTAGGCGACTGAAGTCGGACTTGAGTTCAAGTTGTGGGACTCGAGTCAACAACTCTGTATATTACACTTTCATTGGAGTTTCAGTAATATATCTGATCATACTCAGTTGTTTTAAAATGCTTGCTTTAGGTTCAGGTTGGTTAGTTGAAGTTCAGTGAAATCATTTTGTCAAATATCTGTATCTCAGTACCATAATTAGAGCTGCCACTAATAAGTTATCTTTAGAGCCTGAATGTGTATGAGCTTTCTGTCTGAATCCTTCAAGTGTGAGTTGATACATGTTTCTCTGTATCTGCTTGCAATATTTTAACTTGCTGGCTTAGCAGGTTTTAAATATTGACACTGAGAAGCTTCAGTAGAAAGAGGAAGAATTTAGGTGTAGAGCATAAATTCTGGCCTTTAGATGGCAGTGTATACCTGTTGAATATTATTTTTTACCACCAGAGGGTGAATCTGCAGAGCGGAAACTATTTCTATAGTAAAATTCAACTGAGGTTGTCTTATACACCTAAAATAAAATGGAGATCATATCTGAAATCTTAGCAGGGTTTCACCGTTGATATTTGGTTGTGGAAAACAATGAATTTGCAATGCAGAACATGTTTTTCAACGAGTTGAAAAGAATATTAGAAATGGACTCACCAAAGCAAAGAATCGTTTTTAGCCTTGCTCTACTCCATTGTGCAATGGTACTTCCAAAAATCTCACAAAAGTTCATCTGATCTTTGTATGCTGTAATAACCAGATGCCATGGACCAAATTTTATCCCGAGATACATACATTGTTTCATGGATTTCAGTGGTAGATATGTGCATGTATTTGAGGACATAAATTGGAGCCAGGGGGTTGTTATTCAGTGGCGGAAGTGTAGGCCTGTGCCTGAACTACCTTATGATTTTCAGAATTCTGAGGGCTAATTTTTAAATGACAACATGCCTGTTAGTGATTAATATATAGTGTATGTCTGTAAAAAAGGTATGTGGTATATGTTAAGGAATGCCATTTTGTTCTGGGTTAATCAATAGTTCCCCAACTAGGTAGAAAATTAGCAAGCCAATTACTGAGCCATTTTTATTAAGTAAGCTTGTATAAGTGAAATTATGTGTATAAATGAAATTATGCTCTGTGTGCCTGTATACTACTGTGTTTGGCAAAATAAAGATAGCCATACTGGGAGAAACCCTGTTAAAATAGCGGGATAGCACAGATGCACTTGAGAACAGAATTTGGGAAACATGTCCAAGGGGAGAAAAGGCATATTGATTTGTTCTGCATAGAACACCATCTGTTTTAAATAAAGCTTCAGATCTACATATAACCCTGAAGAAATACCATAGCTTCTAAATATATGACAGGTGTTTTTAATGTACTCACACATATCAGTTATTGTTTACTTGACTTATGAACTATCGGTACACCTTGTTCCACGAGGAGTAATGGTAATTCGGAATAGGAAGCCTAATCTGAACTACCTACTCTGTGCTGCATGTAGTCGCGGGCACGGAGTCCAAACTAGCGGGGATTTAAAAATGGCGGCGCCTGGCAAGATGCAAATGAAGCCCGGGAAATTCAAATCGCGGGCTTCATTTGCAACTTCGGTTGCCTACATTAACCACCCTATTTCGAACTGGGGTGATAGTGCAGACATACCCTTAGAGACATAAGCATCCAGCTTGCTCCTGTTGAAGTCAATGGCAAGACTCTCATTGGCTGTGATAGAGGGTGCCATATGCTCAGCACTTGTGTTAATTAGGTCATCTATGTAGGTGCCTATGTTTGAACATAGGATCTTAGCTTTAGTTATCAGTATTTGAAAATTTCATAGATGTTGTATGAGCTAAGGAACAGATGGGTTGAACTCAGAAGCTACTTCCAGCTCTGCCACTGGTCTGCTGGGCATAGGTGCTGACTCCATGGGTGCTCCAGCCCTGGAGCATCCATGGAGAAAGATTAGCAGGTGCTCAGCACCTACTAGCAGTCAAACTCCCTTCTTTCTCATCCTCCCCCACCCCCAATGCCTCTCACCTGCCAATGATCTCACTGATTAACTCCTCCCCCTCTCTATCTGTGCCTCCCACCTGCCACAATCATCTGTTTTGCAGCGTACAGGATGCTCCAGGAGGGAGGAGCAGGAGCATGCTTGTGGGAGTGAGCAGATTTCTGCAGATTAAACTAATTATTGAAGTTAGAACAGGAAATAGACATTGACAACAACTGATCAGCATCCTCTTTGAAACACTATTTAAACGTATTTGAAGATTGTCCTCCTTTCAGATGTCTCTCCTTTAGACTAAACATGTTCAGTTTTTTAAAAAACCTTTTCTCATAGGCCAGGTTTTCCAAACCTTTTATCATTTTTGTGGTTCTCCTCTGGACTCCCTCCAATTTGTCCACATCTTTCTTGGGCCAGGCCTACAATAGAGGGAAATGTGGAACTAGCTCATGTTCAATTTTTTTTTCAACCCCTTGTGCTCTCACTTTCCAATAATTTGATCAGATGCTTCAACACAAGTAAGGTGAATATTTCAAATGTGCTGTGAACACACAAGCTCCCATTAACTTCAGTGGGAGTGGCTGGGGGCTCAGTACTTGAGAAAACCAGGACTCTTTCTAAGGCTTCTAACTTCAGGCTTGCATTTTGGGTAATTTTGGTGTTAACCACTTAGCATCATGCTTCTTTGCAGGAAATAATTCACTTGTAGATAGCTATCACTGTACATGACTTTGTACATTTGGGACCTAATTCTGCATTGGTTACCCACATTGTTTTGCTTGAATCAGGACTAGAGCCAGAGAATTATGGGCTCTCTAAGGTGCCTGTATTAGGATTTACAGGTACAGTACATAGTGAAAACAAAAAGTCCCATAGGAATCCAAGTTCAAACTGAATTCATACTTTGCGTCCAGACAGTTGAGTTTGTTACAAATGTTGGTTTTTGTCAGTACTTTTCTCTGCAAATCTCAATGTTTAATAGCTAGGAAATACTAATAATGTTTTTATTTTACCAGCTAGTAAATATTTTTGTGTGGATATGCTCTGACCCAGTTTGGAAACACAAAAGGAATCATAAATATTAAGTGATTCCTATTGGGTCACTGAAATCTGAACTTGCAGCCTAGCTCACTTCTCATGTGGCCTACAAAAATGTAAACTTTATTTTAATATGGAGAACTGTTTAATTCAGTTTACAAAAGTGTTTTAAAATATTACAGTATAAGGGCAGATGTGAAAGAACAGCATTTAATGTATCACAATCATGCTGGAAGGGCATAATGGGTGGGATTCCACAGGGCTTTGTTTTGGGACTGGTTCTGTTCAATATCTTCATCAACAATTTAGGTGATGGCATAAAGAATAAGTTTATAAAGTTTGTAGATAATACTAAGGTAGGAGAGGATGTACGTGCTTTGGAGGACAGGATCATAATTCACAGTGATCTGGACAATGGTCTGAGGTAAATAGGAGGAAGTTTAATAAGGAGAAATGCAAAGTATTCTAGTTGGGAAGGAACAATCCATTTTGCACATACAGAATGGGAAGTGACTGTCTAGGAAGGAGTGCTGCAGAAAGAGATCTAGGGGTCATAGTGGACCAAAAGCTAAATATAAGTCAACAGTGTGACAATGTTTCAAAAAAAGCAAACATGATTCTGGGATGCATTCACAGAGGTGTTGTGAGCAAGACACGAGAAGTCATTATTCCATTCTACTCTGTGCTGATTAGGCTTCAATTGGGGTATTGTGTCCAGTTCTGGGTACTACATTTCAAGAAAATCAAGAGAAGATCCAGAGAGGAGCAATAAAAATGATTAAAGGTCTAGAAAACATGAGTTATGAGGAAAGGCTGAAAGAACTGGGCTTGTTTAGTTTAGAAAAGAGAAGACTGAGGGGAGGGAGAAAAATTGTTCTCTTTGGCTTCTGAGTATAGGACAAGAAGCAACGGGCTTAAACTGCAGCAAGGGAGGTTTAGGATGGAAAAACTTCCTAATAGTCCTGGTGGTTAAGCACTGGAAAAAACTGCCTATGGAGATTGCAGAATCTCTATCTCTGGAGATATTTAAGAGCATCTGTCAGGGATAAACTAGATGGTGCTTGGTTCTTCCATAAGGGCAGGATCTGGACTTGATGATCTCTCAAGGTCCCTTCCAGTTCTAGCATTCTATGATTCTATTATTCTATATCACAGAACATTTTTTCTTTCATTTTGGCACTATAACACTACATTCACACTATTGCCTCATATTCAGCTATATGTGAATGGATATTATAGACTAGCTTACATCTGTTTAACATAATCTGAAAGCAAACAGAACTGCTATCTGCAATTTTAAGCTTAACAAGAACCGAAAAATTGAGAAAAGGCACCTCAGAGTGATAGGTCACTTTATTATGGTAAGAAATGCAGAATGCAGTCTGACACACCTACTATAATCTGGGCCAAAGCTGAGTGTACTTACTCTTATACTCCTATTCCCCCCAACATTGGCATTATATGTAATTTTGAAAGCACACGCTTCCTGTCCTGTGGTCACTCAAATAAGGTTCCCCAGCAGTCTTTGTAAAGAAAAAAGATGTGCATATTTTGTTTGTGTAATAGCCTGCCTCTTACTCACTGAGATCTTATTTTTCACATGATTTCTACTCTTTACACAGAGAGGGCAAATGGAGCGAGCAGCTATGTACCAGCAGTACCCATGAACTTCTAGGCAGTGCAGTTTTAACTGCTAGCCCATGGGGACAGCGGGGTGTGCTTTGAATATATATGGCTGACTACGTACACATTGGCTTTTGGGGAATAATTTGGTGTATTTTTAAGGAGACATGTGCCTGGACTGGAAACATACAAGCACTTCTATGTACTTGCATTGCTTTTATTTTAAATGGGAAAAAATTTTCAAAACATAACAATGTGCTCTGTTATAAAAACATATACTAGGAAATATAAAATTGCTGCAGAAAGGGTCCTAAACTATGCTCTGTAATGAAAGATTTGAGTTTTGTAAAGTTCAATTTTATGTTGATCATTTCCTAAGGGAAACAAGAACAAAGGCAGGTATATTTGTTACTTCTGTGCATCTCTTACCAAGCCAGCTATTTGCTGACATAAGTGCTATCTTACCACAGTGATCAAAGCCAAATGAAAAACCAGTGTATTATGAAGAAGAGGAGTTTTGTATTCTGCAATAGTTTCATTAGCGTTTGAGAGACTTTCATAAAAGTGCAAGGACGGTGCATTCTGTTAGGCCCCATGTTCAGCACAAGCACTGTAGCACATGAGAAAAACCAATGAAATGGATAGGATTATTCATTTGCTTACCTTTTAAGCATGTTCAATTATTTGTGCCTGATACTATAAAGGTCTTACATCTCCCCTCTCCTGCCCCCCCCCCCAAAAGCTAGGCATTTCATTTGCAAAGAGTGAAGCTGAATGCAGATTAAGATGAGCAAGTTGAACTTTATTAAACTGTGTGTTCTGTTTTGTTGATGGCTGAATTTCTTTTAGCCTAAGGTCCCATGTTCCCTGTTTTCCTGGTGTTTTTTTAAAATAATAGTCTGTCCAGGGACCATAGGTCCTCTGATTGTAGTTCCATTGATCATATGACACTTGGGAAAGGAAGTTAGGGTGAGGATTGCAATAAGCCAGTGGTCCCCAACCTTGTGAGGCTGCGGGGACCACTCACATGCCGGGCACCTGGGGGCAGGGCCACATACGTGCCTGGGGGTGGGGCTGTGCACATGCCCGGGGGCAGAACCACCCATGCGCCGCACTCCCGGGGCCGGCACCACTCTTGTGCTGTACGCCTGGGGTGGAGCTGCCCATTTGCCATGCGCCTGGGGCTGGCGCTGCTCCTGTGCTGTGCACCCAGGGGCGGAGTCGCCCATATGCCGCGCATCTGGGGCCGGAACACCCCATGTGCTGCATGCCCGTGGCCGGCGCCGCTCCTGTGTTGCGCACCCAGGAACCAGCAGCGCACGTGTGCCACGCGCCTGAGGCCAGCGCTGCTTCTGTGCCGCATGCCCAGGAGTGGGGATGCCCATGCACCGCGCCTCTGGGGCTGGGGCTGCCCAAGTGCTGCACGCCCAGCGCTGCCACCGCCCCTGTGCCACGCTCCCGGGGGCGGGGCCAGCCCTGATCACTCAGCGGGTGTACAGAAATGGCCCGGTGGGCACCATGGAGCCCGCAGGCACTGCATTGGGTACCACTGCAATAAGCACTATGGCTTTGATTACAAAGGAAAGTGTCTTTGGTGAACAGTATTTTTCAACTTATAATTTCTTTGCTATTTGAATAGATATATCCAATTTATGAACAAGTTATTTATTTGTACCTTCTACACATTTATGTGGTGGTTGAAAAATGTTATAATTGAAGATAAACAGAAGGAGACATTTATTCTCATTAGTTGCAATGGTAAGGCTAGAAATAAGATTTAAATTTGAGACCAGAAATCTTTAGCTTACATCATTTTTCCATCTCCTGAGAAAATAGAATCAAACTTACTTGAAATCTTTCTGGCTGGCACTTGAGAAACATTTATGGTACTGGAAAAAGGACTAAAAGGAGGAGCATGTGATTCTGCCACCGGAAAAATGGGAGTTCTGGCATAAGAGTGCTTGTAGGATCTCATTTTACACAGAGTTCTGTCAAAAACAAAACAAAACAAAAAAAATATTAAACCCAACTGAACAAAAAGCTTAGAAAAAAATAGTCTCTGGCCAGGAATACAAAAGGGGCAGTGGGTTGAGCATGTGTGTTTTCTGTTTTGGACTCCTATCTTGTCCTGTCTGAATTTGGGCACTCCAAAATGGAGGCACTCAGCAAGTAGACACCTTTGAAAAGATAGGTTCAATTATATTATTCCTTTAAAGGTCAGTTCTAATCAGTGCTTTTTTTTGTACTCCAGGGGAAAAGTTATTGAGCTCCGACTGAAGGTGCCGGTACTGCGTATCAGGCAGTACCGTCACAAAAAAAGCACTGGCTCTAACGTTAATTCCAGTCTTGCAAGGTGTTGAGTGCTCTGATGCTTCCTTCACTACTGGTGAGGTAGATCACTTTCTGTCTCCCCCTCTCATCTGTGGAGTTATCATTAAATGTGTAAAAATTGCTCATCTGTGTAGCATTTGAGTACAATAAAGCCAACACATACTCCTTCATTGGCTCAAAGGGGGTAATCTCCAATTTACATGATAGAATCATATTCGCTGAATGTATCTCTGGATGATGCAGAGGGTCTTTGGTGAAAGAAGTGTATACTCACAACAGAACTGCTTTTCCTGTTTATTGGTTGGTTTTTATTTTTAAATCACATGCCAGTACAGAGTACATGTGTTAAACTTGTAGTGTGTCTGAATATCCAGCTGCCAGGTCAATGGGAGCATAAAACTCTTCCTCATTGCATAATCCTTCATTTCGGTAGCATTCTGCTGAGAGTTCTTTTGAGAAGTCTCCAAAAACAGTTGCAAATCACGTGGAAAAAAGTGAGGCAAGGTAAAACATGTGTATATGGTTTTAAGAGATTATCTCTATGAAAATGTGCCCTTTCTGCCAGCATTGTACAGTATTTATATATAAACTATTCATGGACATGTGTTTTCAAAGAAGTTGCAATTTCCTGTCAGATTTTTTTTCTAATGGCTATAGACAAAAATCTAGCTACTCCTGCAATGAATGACCTTCAGTGTTTGGAATTGGGAGAGCCAACAAACCTTTATTCTACTGAAAAACCTTACTATGGACATAATATTATCATTACTATGCATTACCATCTTGTGGCAGTTTATTAGAAACTAATCCTATTTTTACATACCAGTTATGCGTTCTTGAAATTTGAAGCATTTTTGCTAATTCAATCCTCCTATGAACTTTAAGAGTTTCAAATTCTAATGATGTATGTCAACAATATAGATCACTTCTGGTAGAAATTGACAAAACATTATTTTCCCTTTTGTGTGTGAACGTTTTGTTTTGACAATGTTTGTTTTACCTTGCAGGTCACTAGTTTCCATAAATTCCTTATGTCTTAGTAACACAGAGGATATTTTTAAACGTAGCTCTTACATTGGAGTGTACATTAAATATTTGCTCAGCTGATTAAAACAGGTCTACATTTATTTAATGTTTGAACAGTAAACAGTTTATTGAGAACTGAAATGCCTTTTTTCACACACACGCATGCGCGCGTGTGCACACAATTTCATTAGACAGATCCCTCTCATGAGGTTGCTCTAACAAGGCTATCAAGTATTAAAGATCCTCATAAAAACACTCTTTTCATAAGTACTTCAATCCTAGCTCTCTTTTTAGCCAATGGCACTAGTGGTAGAACAGGTAGAAGTGGGGGTAGAACCTTTGGGAAGGAAAATATTATTATTCCTTTAGGAAGGAAAATAATATTTCAGATTTGTGGAAACATTATCTTATGCACAGGGAAAAACAGTCTCATGCTAATAACAGCTCAGATTTCATTTTAACAGTAGCTGTCAGCACCCTTTGCATTGTACCTTTCAGATATGTATTTTTGACTAGAGAGAAACTGAAAAAGCTCCAGATTATTTTGAAGAATAGCAAGCACAGAGTTACTAATGATTTGAAGCTTAAATATTTATTTTATTGTAAATAGAAGCTGACCATTCTGAGAGAAACTTTTTTCCCTCCCAGATGTTTCTTTAGGAAAAAAAGAAGAAAGGTGGGTGAGTGGGGAAGAAGCCTTTTGTCATGTTTTAGGTGAATGGGAGACACCCTTGCTTTGGCTGACTGTGCCTTCTAGCTACAGGAACAGTATATATCATATGAAAGCTTATTATGTCTACTCTAAGATGAGGTATGATGTCGTGCTGTCAGGTGGTGCCATTAGCACGGAAACTGGGATAAACAATGACACGATTGACATATTAAAATTACCGCTGAAATATCTGCATTAATTTGTTTGTTTAGTACTCTGTGTATTATTTCAAGGCATAAAATTGGATTTCTTTAGGCACTCAAAGCATCACAACAACAATCTAGGAGGCAAAACACCTAATAATCTGTACAGCTACCATTGAAAAGTAATAGCATTTCTAGTCAAGATCATTGTCGCCATCTTGTTCATCACTATGATCTCTGAATTTCTGCAGTCTTTATTGCTTTGACAAATGTACAGTTCTGTGCAGGGAAAATTGTTCTGGCTATAGAGATGGTTGTTTGTACAGTGGCCCCTTCTAAGACTTGCACAAATAAAATCCTGTAGGAGCTCAGACACCATTGAACCTTTGACAAAAAAAGGAAATATTTTATCCTAACCTCTGGCATTTTCCATTTGTCTTGCAATGGTGATCTGATATCTGATTAACCTATGTGTAACAACATCCAAATCTTTGTTTGCCAACGTGCTCTTGACATGCACTTCAAAACTATCCTTGTGTGGTAGGAGTTTGGCCAGTACCTTGTTCTTTTTGATTGCCAGATTGGGATGCAAGCAATTCGGGTTCCTATGGGTCTCCTTTTCTGTTGATTGTGGTCATACAGTTCTGCTAGCAAATTCCTTGCTACAGAAACTGCAGTTTGTTGGTCATTCTCTTCCAGTTTGGCAAGATCTCTGAAGTGGTAAGAGCTCTTTGTTTTGACAACATTAAATACAGGTTTTTTCCCCTTGTACCAACGAGGGGGGACACAGTCATGTCTTGTGAATGCATATGCAGCAGGAACTGTGCTGCAGAAGTCAGGAGTGAGTGTGTCATAAATTGCATGCACAGGCATGAAGTGAAACTTGTTAGTTGTGCTGGTGATGGTGCCTCTTTCCATCCATGTGCTATTGACATGTTCCATTTTTGGAAAACAGCAAGGACCAAAACATCTGTTCCAAGTGACTTAATTGCTGTGGTTCCTTTAACATTAAGAGAATATAAATACCATATTGGCGCACAACACATGCAAAAACACACTTGTGATGGTTTCCTCTTGAATACTGTACAGGTGTCGGGACTTTGCTACTTCAACCCTGGAAAAGCCTACCGCAAGAATGAGTATTTGTATTGGATGTGCTCCTTCCCTCTCAGGTGCATTCTGAACCATATCATTACAGTGGAATTTTAGGTGACTGCTTTTGGGTGCCATGTTTAGAAATGTTTTCTATGGAGGCACAGGGCATCTGCCAACCACCTGGTGTTTTTTTGCATCCAAACTTAGGCACTGTCTGGCACTATTTCTGCAGTTTTCATGGAGTTACTGTTGTCATACCTTTCAAAGACTTTGATTACAGAATTAGTATTGTCAGATTCTTTCAGGATCTACTTCACATGCTCAGAAGCCAAATGTGTGGGGTTTGTCTTCTGCCATCATTTGTATGATAGCCATGGTCTTTCAGACATACACAGTGGTGTCATTGTAGCTGCTTTTAACTCATGGATTCTTCCACCTTTAGCTCCCAGCTGATATTCTAATTTAGCAGTGTCTGTTCTCATTGTTCCATCAAGATAGAATAGAGACATAGACACAAGTCTTCTTTAGTTAATGAGAAAAGTTGCCATTGAAATGTCACCTCTGCATCTTGTTAAAAACAGAACCCCCCCCCAATCTAGTCTGATAGCTGCTGTCATAGTCCCTCCCTTCCCAGACCTAAAGTTAGTCTTTTTGATCATGTCAGCAAATATTTTGATGCCATATTTATTGACTGGGCTAGAGAAGTTACAAGTCCCATCAGAATCAAGGATACCTCTTATATCTCTCTGTTTGTTCATCTCTGACACCTGCTATTGTAAGCAGAGACTCTTGTACAGCTGATGTTAAAGGCAGTCCAACAGATGTGGTGTTAAGCATTTCTGGGTGTGATTCAGGATCCAGTGGGTTTATCGTACTTTTGATGACATGGTTGGTGAGCCCTGTAAGTAATTTTTCATCCCTCTTCAATACAAATGTAAGCAGGGTCAGGGTAAACTCTATTCTGACATCTAGTGGCGAACTGTGGCAAGTGGTGCAAAGAGACTTCAGGGGCTGAGCCCAATTTGCATAGACACACCCACCCTGTCTAGTATGTGCCACAGCAGCCCAAATCGTCACTTTGGCCACTGTGGGAGCCCCAGTCTCTCTGTTATTGAGGCAGAGGGGATAAAAGTGTTGTTACCCTGATTATGTGAATCAAGGACAATGGAATGGTGGAACTGTTTATGACAGAGGGATTCGCCATAAACTAAGTAGCACTCTCTAGACAAGGGGCATGGGTTCCAAACCCAGTCAAATTGAGAGAGGTTGGGGACAGGTCTTGGTACCTGGTGGTGGGGCCCTGTCTGAGGGCCTAAACAACACTGATTGCACTCCCTCCTCTCTCCACTGTGGAATATCAGAGTTAATTTAGATTCCATTAGGAGTCTAGTTTTGAGCTGTGGAGCTAACTTTGCTGTGGGCCAGCGCTAAGGCTCCTCTGTTATGAGCTGAAATCACTGTGTGCTGTGGACGAGAGCTGAAATCACTGTTGCTGAGCTGTGGACGAGAGCTGAAATCACTGTTGCTGAGGGGAGCCTGGCAAGAGCTGAAATCACTGTTGCTGAGGGGAGCCTGGCGCTGTGCTGCTAGCAAAGCAGTTTGCAAGGGGCAACCAGCAAGCACAGGTGGACAGTAGATGCAGCTGGCGGTGGCCTGTGGCTGGTAGGAGCGGCAGCTGGTGGAGCAGCGGCAGGAGCAACCAGCTGGCAGCCCGGAGCGTGGACTGAGGCGGTTGGTGGATTTGCGGAGCCGGACAGTGGAGGCGGCTTACCTGACGACAAGTGGAGTGTGGCGGAGTGACTCGCGTTGACGGTGGCGGCACGGAGAGGCGGAGCCACCGCCGGGCCACGTAAGGCGCATCGATCCCCACCCCTCCAGGTTGGAATGGTGAAACCCTGCCGGGTGGACTTTTGAACCCTGGGATGGCACTGACCCAGGGCTGAGACTCTTGGGGTGTTGGACTTTTGGGACGTTGGGGAGATTTGTGGCTGGGGGGAGGGCCGTTGCTCATTGGGTTACCTCATGTTATTAAAGGTTTGCTACTCTACTGAGGCTCTGTGCTTGCGAGAGGGGAAGAATTGCCTCTTTTGAGGCACCCAGAGGTGTATGTAAGATTTCCCAGGTCACTGGGTGGGGGCTCGAGCCAGTGTTGTATTACCTCGTTGGGAGGAGACCCCTAGACACTGAACCCGGCCCTTGCTGCTGCTATTTACTCGGCCTGGCAGAAGGGTTACACAAAGATAAGGAACCTGTTTGTGGACTTCATCTTCAATACTTCTTGTTAGGTCAGTTATCTCCCTCATAGCTTTTTTATATTCATAATATAATGTTTTGGATTGTTATTGCTAACCTCATACGGATTCGTGCATAAATGTCACTGAATTAAAAGCTAGTTTCTAGTATATTTCAAAGGCTAGTTTTGCATGCATAAGCAATTACAAATTAAAACCTTCTAACAGGTAGACTAGATGCTAAGCATATGTACAAATGGAGGCACATTACTTTTGGAATTCACATTCTAAATGTTTGATTTGATCAAACATCATCTTTCTGGGGCTTTCTTTTTATGAGAAAACCACAGAAGGGTCAATCTGACTGTGACATGGCATCCCAACCCCACACTGGTTGAGGGGAGGCTAACCAGGTCTGCTGGGCTGAGAGAGTCCCAGCCCCACAGTCCTGCTGGGCATGCTCCAACTGCAGGCCTGGTATAAAGGCCAGAGGAGCAGCTCAGTTGGGGCTTTGTTTACAAAATTCCAATCTGCTAGTGAAGTACAGAATAGACTGCAATACAGGTTGCACCTCTAAAATCTGGGATTCTCTGGTCCGGCAACACCTGTGGTTCTCTTCAACCACAGATGTTCCCAGATCAGAGAGTCCCAGCATGCTGCAGGGGGGTGCAGCTTGGGAGCCGGCATGCGGCTCAGTTGGGCTATGAGGGGGAAGCCAAGGGCCAGCATGTGGCTCAGTTGGGATGCAGGGGGGTGGGGGCAGCGGGAGACAGCGTGCGGCTCAGCTGGGCTGCACTGGCGGGGGGTGGGGGAGAAGGGAGACATGTAGCTGGCGTGCACTCAGCTGCGCTGTGGGGGACCCAGGAAACCTGGTCGGGAGGTGGCAACAGAGGAGATGAAAAGACCTTCCCTGGGCCGGAAAAATCCCTCATCTGGGAGTGCCGGACCAGGGAGGTCCAACCTGTACAATGCTCTCTCTCTCTTGGAGAATGTGTGAGTTACATTGGTATAAAAACCAATAAAAACTTACTTTGTCACTAAAGTCAGGAGACATGACCCTGAATATTTACAAGGAACAAATCTGATGAACAAGATGTCATTTTTGCAAAGTCACAGTTCAGAGTACAGGGACCATGGCATCTTTCCTCAAAAGAGTTCACAGCTCATTAATTAAAGACTCCTTATAATCCCTTGTTTACTTAGGTAATCCTTATTATATAACTTCGAGAACAGGCCACTTAACCTCTCTGTTCCATATTGTTCTTTGGTTACACGCCACGTCAATGAAAGAACTTCAAATAGAGTTACCTAGCTACTCTAGCACATGCAGGTGCACACAAACCCTTTTAGAACAAATCTGACCTCTGACATAAGGGAACTACATTTTATTCATCCTTTCAATACCTCGTGAAGGGCTTAAAAATAAATCCTGGGTTCTCCATTGGCCCCAAAATACTGTAAAGGCTTAAATCCTGCTCACTTTATAGTCATTTGAATTTCTTGCCATTGATTTTCATGAGACCATTTGGACCCTAAAAAAGTCTGGGATTGAAATTGAAAGCTCTGATGTCCACAATCCCCATGTTCTGTAAACAGTAAAAGGAGGTGATGCGTCCTGAGTTATGCAACCCTGAACATGTGAAATAATAATTAGTTGAAGTATGTTTTAATAGCTTTGATAATTTAGGTTTCCATTAATGTTGGAATTAATGGGAGCTCTTTGCAGATACAGAGTTATCATATTACTTGGAGTTTTTTCTGTATTACACGTTTCATCTGAGATTGGAGTCCCATTGTTCCTAAGTGCTGGGAAAAGAAACATTCTCAGATAAACTACACGAATTTCTGCAGGATGCTGTTGCTAACTATACTGCAGCAATCTAACAGTAAACATGAAATAATAATTCTTTAATTCAGAGATGTCAAAAGCAATTCATACTGAACCAATGCTAATGTACCAGTAATCACAAGAAAATTAAGAAGGAGCTGGCAGAATTACTTTTTCATGTTCATAAAAGTTCTTTCTGGGTGGGGGAAGGATTGCAGATGAACTTTAAAGATGCCTTGGAATAATACCTTACACTGATGAATCAATAGCAATATTTTCCAAGGTTTTTCCCAGAATGAATTGTGATGCAATGGGGAAAATCTCCACTGAGGATACAGGAAGCATTGCTCATTGAATGAAGGTTTACTGTCTTAAAAAGAAGTGTGCAAAACAGAACTAAAAGGTATTTGGATACAGCCTACTCTAAGTTATGCTAGTATAAGTCTGGAATCACTCCAGTGCAGCTGGTGATGTGACTATGTTTACAAGGTTGTAACTAAGCTAAAAGCTAGCCATGGAATAGAAATCTTCTCTTTTAGGCCTGATTCTGATCTGATTTCAGTTTAATGCCACTACCTTCAATTACAACTGACATGATATCAGAGTCAGGCTCTCACTGGTCATAGGTCATTATAGGTATCGTGGTTCTCTACCAGATAATGCTTGGTAAGAAGGGCTTTAACAGGGCTTACATTGCTCTGTGATAAGTGAATTGTGTGCTAACAGGCTGGAGACATTTTTTGAATGCTCAGTTGGCATTGTTTCCATGGCTGTGTCTATGCTGCAGTTAGACACCTGCAGGTGGCCCATGCCAGCTGACTCAGCCTTGTGGAGCTCAGGCTAAGGGTCTAGTTAATTGTGGTGCAGGTATCTGGGCTCAGGCTGTAGCCTGACTCTCCAACCTCCAATTATGAATACTTACTAAGAAGAGCACATTTATGCTCGGAGATGCATTAACAGGAGTGTTGTGAGCAAGACATGAGAAGTCATTCTTCCGCTCTACTCTGTGCTGATTAGGCTTCAGTTGGAGTATTGTGTCCAGTTCTGGGCATCACATTTCAAGAAACGTGGAGAAATTAGACATGATCCAGAGAAGAACAACAAAAATGATTAAAAGTCTAGAATACATGACCTATGAGGAAAGACTGAAAGAATTGGGCTTGTTTAGCTTACAAAGGAGAAGACTGTGAGGGGGGACTTGAGAGCGGTTTTCAATTATCTAAAAGGGTATTACAAGAAGGAGGGAGAAAAATTGTTCTCCTTGGCCTCTGATAATAGGACAAGAAGCAATGGGCTTAAATTGCAACAAGGGAGATTTAGGTTGGACATTAGGAAAAACTTCCTGTCAGGGAGGTTAAACACTAGAATAAATTGCCCAGGGAGGTTGTGGAATCTCCTTCACTGGAGATATTTAAGAGTAGGGTAGATAAATGTCTATCAGGAATGGTCTAGACAGTATTTGGTCCTGCCATGAGGGCAGGGGACTGGACTTGATGGCCTCTCGAGGTCCCTTCCAGTTCTATGATTGTATGATTCTATGCACAGGTACGAGCTATTAAAGAGCATTAACTCAGGGCTGGTCTACATTACAAAGTTAGGTTGACCAAGCTACAAAACTTAGCAATGTGTCAGATTCACCTTTTGAGAGAAACCGTTAGCTGACTGATAGGTATAGGCACCCTTAGTTTGAAAAGAGAATTCTGTTGACCTAGCTATCATCTTTTGGACAAATACATTTGTTACAGTGATGGAACTCCACCTCCCATTGTTTCAGTAAATATCTTTCCTACATTGCTACAGCTGGATCTGACTCTCAATATTGTAAGCAACCAACAAAGTAGCTTTCAAGGTTTTTCTTTTAAGGGTTGGCTGCCACTAAACCACAATCTTTAGAAAAGAAGTACAGAAAACCTTTTGCCTTTGACTTGCTGTTGCTAAGCGAAAAGCCACAAACGCAGCAGGAGTCTGCCTAAATACTTTCCTTGCCCGTGTTCCTAAGTAGTTTTGAAGACTTTTCCATAGATTTGGAATGATCAGATTGTCATCTGTAAATGTCAACTTCACTGTGTGCGCGCACACACACTTTTCACTGTAATTTCTAAACAGAAATTTACACAAGGCAAAGTGAGAAAAAGCTGTTTAAGAACTTGAGTTTTATTTAAGGATACTTACTATGTCTATTTTGACATGTGATGTTGAGAATTTCAGTTTTGATAGGTATAAAACTTTAACTCTTTGAATATTGATGTTTACTAAGTTCATCCCCTAATTTCCAGCAGCTGCAAAAATCAAATTAAATAAAAATATGCTTAAAATGCATAATTTTATGCAACTGTAGAAAATTTAAATTGATAAAAATAGAAAAATGCCTAAAATAAACATTAATAATATCCACCAAAATAAAACTACAATTCTAGCAAGCCTACTTGTATGTTAAAGTCTGTGGCAAGACACTGTCACTAGGGTTTATATCTGCAGTTGTTTTTCACTTGTCAGTAAATAAGCAGTTATGTTTTCCATATACTTCATTTATTTTAACATCTTCAAGTACTCTTTCAGATAGAGAAAGGGCCTGTGAGACACATCCAGCGCGTCCTTATTTGGCATTGGGTTTTATTTGTTTAGTTAGTTTGTATATATTTAAAGTGAGGGCAAATGGACAATGCAAAAGAATAGTTTATCATTGATAGCTTCCACTTACAAAGTGGTTCTGAATGAGATATATTCATTGTTGTGATCTAATGCAGCATAATATATTTCACAATATAAGTGATGGGCTGTACCAATGGTAATTTTCCTTGGCCTCACTTGCCGTTGGTATTAGGGTGTGCTATTTCATACTTGCTGTGAATGTGCTATTTTAATATTTATAAATTGTTAGATGGTGGGTGATTTACTAGCACCTGCAAATCTTTTAAAAATTGAATGAGCAATAGCATGATAGTCCCTACCCCATGTTTTCTTTTATCCTTAAACCCAGAGCTTGGAATCAATTGACTGTGACTGAGGGAGTCCACACAGATGGCAAACAAAATCTTTATCTGGTTCTTGATCTGCTCTTTCAAAGGGGTTGCATCATAGCATGTTTTATACATGGTCATGTAAGAAAGCACCAGGGAGTTGAACTAGTGTAACTGACTGCATGACATAAATGACTTCATGGCCATGTGTAAAAACTGTGTGTGTTGGGGCACCGAACCTACAGGAGTATACAAAAGCACACACAGATTTCTATGTCACTAGTCACACCACCTACGTTAGGAAGTGTATGGGAGAAATTAGGTCAAACCCACAAGTAAGCACGTTATGCCTGGGGCACCTCTCCTCCTCAGCACACCTGAAGCACACAGTACCAGACTGGCACTTCTGCTGGCAGAGTTCAACCAGTCTCATATACTTTGGCTGTGCCCTGATATGACCAGCTTCCATGTATGCAGTGAGGGAAGGGCAGGTGGTCCATGGACAGGGATGAGGGGGAGAAGTGGTGCTTCCCTCTGATGCAAGAGGGAAGGGAAAGGGGAACAAAGGGTCATATCCCACTTGCCCCAAAGTCCACAACCACCACTTTATAAACTACCAGTGTCTGGATTAGCAAAATGTTATTTTACCTGTCCCATTTCAAATGGAAATTAAGGTCCAGATTGTCCTCCTTCTAGAGACTGCTATAGAAGGGAGAAATTACTCCCTCAAAACTGTGAGTCTGTCCTTCTGACTGAAGAATCTCTGGTGTTCTAATGTAATAAATAAAAAGAATGCTTAGAAGTACTGAATTGATTTGTTTTACATTCATTTGCACAATTCCAATTCACTATAGGACAGGGACTATGCCTGAGTGTTTGCATTCGGACCCCAAACTGGAATATGGACTCCATTTAAACATTTAACAACAACAACAACTTGATAAAAAATAGAACTCTGCCGTTAACATGCAGGCTAGACTCTCACTTAAACTTCTAAGTCCATTAGGAAGATTGACCAAGAGCAGCAGGTGGTTGTCACTGAGGCTACGTCTAGACTACATGCTTCTTCTGAAAGAGCATGTCCACACACAAAAGTGCATCGAAAGAGAGCATCTAGATTGATTGAGCATCTAGCATCTCGCACAAAAGGCCTCCCAAAACCAATTCAGGCAGGGCTTTAGGTCACCAGTTGCTTCTGAGTGTGGACGCTATCTTTCAAAAAAGCAGATCACTTTTTCGATGTGCTTTTGTGCGTGGGTGCTCTTTTTTGGAAAAAGTTTTTTCAGAAGATCCAAAAGAAGCCTGCAGTCTAGACATAGCCTAACTGTATAATTTCTAATCAGGAGGATTTTCTAATCAGGAGGAAAAGGCAAAGACAGTAGAAGAATGGAAAGGTTGATAGCCAATGACAAATTTTGTCATAATGCACTGTTGTTTTCATAACTGGTGTTCAAGGTATTTTAAGAAGTAGTGAAAAAATTGTATGTGCAGTAATTTATTTTAAAATAACAATAACGCATCATTTCCTTCCTCATTTAGGATTTTCATTTACTTCAGTAAAAGTCTGTCTATATAAGAGCTGAATGAGAACTAAGGGGTTTGACTCAATGGGTCAATATAAAAATACCTAATTGGCATATGTGCATTATGAACTAATGAACTGTACATTTATTTTGCTTGTAGAGCTATGTTTGTGTTGAAAGAGCACCCCAAAATTACCTGTAATCAAGGAATCTATTTCAGTTTTGCTTCATTTACAAGTGAACAAATTTGACTTACATAAATTTGTGGGGGAAAAGATCGTTCCAGAGAAGAAACTTAGAAATTCTGGTGATTTTGGGGGGAGGACTGTAAAACACCTAAACAGCAAAAGCATATCATAGAAATGCTCACAGACTCTTAACTGTAGCATTGCTAGTGCCGTTGCTACAATAGAATTTTGCAATAACGGGCAAGTAGGACAAAAATGAAGCAGTTTGCTGAGATACCAAGCAAACAAACAAAAAATGAAGCCAGAACATATTTGGCCTTATGTGAGACTTCAAATGCATACTCAGTTTGTTAATGTAACTTAGCCCTTGCATGAGCCTTTGAGTAATAAATTCTGTTAACACAATTGAAATGCCAGCTGTAAGAATAACTTACTGGCTGTTGAATAAAATTGAAGAAGATGGGGTTGAATATTATCTTCCACTTGCTCTTTCAGCTCGACAAAATTAGTAGATGACAGATTTCAGACCTTGCCAGTCTTATGGCAAGCATCCTCATTCCACTTCGTTCAGTCTAGGCCTTAGGGCAAGCCAGCTTTGCTGCAATTTTGTACAATAATAGCAAGACAATTTAGCAGTAATGGATAAGTAGGGAGAAAATTAAGCAGTTTGCTGAGATATAGAAATGGAGCCAGAAAATATTTGGCCTCATGTTAGGCTTCAAATTCATAGTCAATTCATTAGTGTAATTTAGTCCTTGTATAAGCCTTTGAGTGATAAATTCTACTAATATATTTGAAATGCCAGCTGTAAAAATAACTCTCTAAGTGGTGAGTAAAATTAAAAGATGGGGTACTATAAATCCTTTATTTTCATTTGGCACAGGAAGGTTTATTAAGGACTATGCAAAAAAAAAAAAAAAAAGAGTATGCTTATTGTAATTGGATAATATTTAGGGAAAACATTGCATTATCAACATTATAACAGTCAAAATGTTTACTAGGCCTTTGTTATAAATTCAATTTGACTGACTGAATGGAGGATATTTTATGAAGTCAAATAGAGTCTGCCTGGAGAGTTCATAGAGAGTTGGGCCCTATTGGTTTGAATAAAACAGTGTGAAATCAATATAATACATTTGGAGTCTGAAACAAATTTACTATTTCCGCCTAAAGAAAATATTTTTTTTAAATAGAAACTTGGTATTGTTCAACTGATATTTACTAAAGATGGGGTCTAGAATCCTCAAAGCCATTTGAAGGAATCAGCGTTTTAGACCAGAGCTGGATATTTTTGCAAATCTTGCCCACTATAGCTATAAAGACAGCCACGTTAGAAAACAAATGGTCAATTTAAACAAGATGCATTGAGAGTTAAGGCCTTGGCTGGTGAATATAAGAGGCAGAGAGAGGTAATGCCTTCCAAACTGCCAGACATGGCTTCATAGAGCTGGAAAAGACCTCAGAAGGTCATCAAGTCCAGCCCCCTGCTCTAGGCAGGACCAATCCCAACTAAATCAACACAGCCTGGGCTTTGTCAAGCCAAGACTTAAACATCTCTAGGGATGGAGACTCCACTACTTCCCTAGGTAAGCCATTCCAGTGCTTCACCACTCTCCTAGTGAAATAGTTTTTCCTAATATCCAACCTGGACCTCTCCCACCGTAACTTAAGACCATTGCTCCTTGTTCTGCCATCTGCCACCACTGAGAACAGCCTTTCTCCATCCTCTTTGGAAACTCCTTTCAGGAAGTTGAAGGATGCTATCAAATTCCCCCATCACGCTTCGCTTCTGCAGACTAAACAGACCCAACTCCCTCAACCTCTCCTCATAAGTCATATGCTCCAGTCCCCTAATCATTTTGGTCACACTCTGCTGGACTCTTTCCAATGCGTCCACATCCTTTTTGTAGTGGGGGGGCCCAAAACTGGACACAATACTCCAGATGTGGCCTCACCAGAGCCCAATAAAGGGGAATGATGACATCTCTGAATCTGCTGGCAATGCTCCTCTTAATGCAACCTAATATGCCATTAGCCTTCTTGGCTACAAGGGAACACTGTTGACTCATATCCAGCTTCTTATCCACTGTAACCCCCAGGTCCTTATCTGCAGAACTACTACTTAGCTGGTTGGTCCCCAGCCTGTAACAATGCTTGGGATTCTTCCGTCCCAAGTGAAGGACTCTGCACTTGTCCTTGTTGGACCTCATCATATTTCTTGTGGCCCAATCCTCCAATTTGTCTAAGTCACTCTTGATCCTATATTTGCCCTCAAGCATATCTATCTCTCCCCCTACCTTAGTGTCATCTGCAAACTTGCTGAGGATGCAATCCATCCCCTCATCCAGGTCATTAATAGAGATATTGAACAAAACCGGTCCTAGAAACGAACCTTGGGGCACTCTGCTAGAAACTGACATCGAGCCGTTGATCACTACCCGCTGGGCCCGGCTTTCTAGCCAGCTTTCTATCCATCTTACTGTCCATTTATCCAATCCATATTCCCTTAACTTGCTGGCAAGAATATTGTGGGAGACCGTATCAAAAGCCTTGCTAACGTCAAGGTATATCACATCCACTGAATTTCCCATGTCCACAAAGCCAGTTACCTCATCATAGAAGCTAATCAGATTGGTCAGGCAAGACTTGGCCTTTATGAATCCATGCTGACTATTCCTAATCACTTTCCTCTCTTCCAAGTGCCTCAAAATGGTTTCCTTAAGGATCCCTTACATGATTTTTCCAGGAACCGAGGTAAGACTGACTAGCCTATAGTTCCCTGGATCGTCCTTCTTCCCTTTTTTGAAGATGGGCACTACATTTGCCTTTTTCCAATCATCCGGGATCTCTCCTGATCACCATAACTTTTCAAAGATAATGGCCAAAGGCTCCTCAATGACATTTGCCAACTCCCTCAGTACCCTTGGATGCATTAAGTCCGGACCCATGGATTTGTGTATGTTTAGCTTTTCTAAATAGTTCCTAACCTGTTCTTTACCCATCAAGGGCTGTTGATCTTCATCCCACCTTGCGTCACTTAACGCATTAGTCCGGGAGCCGACCTTGTCCGTGAATACAGAGGCAAAGAAAGCATTGAGTACTTCAGCTTTCCCCACATCATCTGTCACTAGGTTACCTCCTTCATTCAGTAGGGGCCCCACACCCTCTCTGATCACCTTCTTCTTGTTAACATGCCTGTAGAAACCCTTCTTGCTATCCTTCACATCCTTTGCCAGTTGCAATTCCACTTGCACTTTCGACTTCCTGATAACCCCCTGGCATTCTCGAGCTATACATTTAAACCTCTTCCTGGTCATTTGTCCAAGTTTCCACTTTTTGTAAGCTTCCTTTTTGTGCTTAAGTTCACCAAGGATTTCCCCTGTAAGCCAAGCCAGTCTCCTGTCATGTTTGCCTCTCTTGCTATGCATCGGGATGGTTTCTTTCTGTGCCTTCAATAAGGCTTCTTTAAAATACTGCCAGCTGTCCTGGACTCCTTTCCCCTTCATGTTAGCATCCCAGGGGATTCTGCCCATCAGATCTCTAAGGGAGTCAAAATCTGCTTTTTTGAAGTCCAAGGTATGTATTTTACTACTCTTTTTTTCCTTTGGTCAGGATCCTGAAATCTACCATCTCATGATCACTGCTTCCCAGGTTGTCACCCACCTCTACTTCCTCTGTTAGTTCCTCCCTGTTTGTGAGCAGAAGGTCAAGCTGCACACGGTCCCTGGTCGGATCCTTCAGCACTTGTGCCAAGAAGTTATCCCCAACATTCTCCAAAAACTTCCTGGATGGACTCTGTACTGCCGTATTGGTTTCCCAACAGATGTCAGGGTGATTAAAGTCCCCCATGAGAACCAGGGCCTGCGATCTGGAAGCTTCTCTCAGTTGTCAAAAGAAAGCCTCATCTAACTCATCCACCTGATTTGGTGGCCTGTAGTAGACACCAACCACAACATCACTGCTGCCCCCAGGTGGCCCCCTACTTCCCACCCTGATTCAGCATGGCTCCCTCCAGTCTCCTGGAGCTGCCTGAGCTTCAGTGGCACTGAGACTGGAACCACCCACCCACTCCTTGCTCTGGGGCCAGGAAGGCTGGGCTGCCCACCTTCTCCATGCTCCAAGGGCAGAAGGGCTGAGTTCTGCCCACCTTCACCTGTGCTCTGGTGGGGGCAGAGAAGGCTGAGGCCATCTGCTACCTCCTTGGGGGGAGGGGAAGAGTTGGGTTGGAGGTCTACCTCTAAAGTCGAGGGTTCTTGGCTCCCATGGGCACCTCGAGCAGCAGAGCTGGGGTCTCGCCTCTCCTAACCCTAGGTTCCCAACCCCCATGGTTAAGGCACTCATCCTAGGGTCACAGGAATAAGCTTCATGGCAATGCTGGGTAACAGTTCTCTTACTAAACTCAAAGAGTTTTGTGTATGTTTGTAAACTGTGGAAAGGTGATCAAAATTACTTTGGAAGGCATTTTGGTTCAAGATGGAATACTTTGTCTCAAGAAGTCTGAAAGGCCTGGATAGGGCTGGCAGCAGACTTCACTGGACCTTGGGCAATATGGTGGGAGCTTGGCTCTGTCCCTCCCCGCCCCAGAAAGGGGGGGCTTTAGGCAGAAGGGGCAGTGCTAGGGGGCAGCCAGCCCTCAGTGCCACCATGACTGCACCATGTGAGGCTCCAGCAGCAATTTAAAGGGCCCCGAGCAACAAGCCCTTTTAAATCACCAAGCCCTGAAGCAACATCCTTCTTTACCTCCTCCCTCCAGGTGTGCCTGTGGGACTGGATTCTTCGATGGGGAGGGCCATATCAGCACTTGGATGAATGGATATATGGAATGCCACAAAAGTTGACAGAGGGTCTTGAATGGTTATTCACAGCAAACAGAATTGTGATTTTTTTTTAAAGTTCTTTTCTGGAAGACCCTCACACAAACTGCACAGAACCTAATCTGCCTTAGAGGGACAAAAGGCTGTGCCAACCCTGCTGAGATTTGAACCTCTGATTGAAGGGAATCAAAATTGGAAGCTTCAGTCACTCAGCCATTCTCAGGCAGCACCAAATAAATAAATAAAGCCTGAGGGAGGGTTTGAGGGATAGGCTAGGTAAGATAATACATTGAGGCTATGTCATGGATATGCTTGTTCGTGACATTAGTGTGTGTGAGGCAGAGAGATAAAGCTGTCTCTTTATGCAATGCTGCCAAGCAGGCAGAGACAAATCAACCAACTAGGACCGAAAATTTTGCATGCCTCCCATTTATTATTCTTCACCCTTTTGTTTTGATTCACCACTACAGTGGAGCCTCAGAAACAGCTCTTCTTGGCTGACTCTTCAGTTCTTCCTCCTGTCTGTCTATCATCCTGCCCGAGAGGCCCAACTCTTCCCTCCTGTTTTCTTTGCCAGCTGGCATGCCTCTCCTTCAGCATGCAAAGCTGGCACTCCACCGCAGTTCCTACCTTCAGCTGGCTGGCACAGCTTCTAAGTGCATGACAGCTGGCAAGCCACTATTCTGGGTTTTCCTGCTCACCTGCATCTGCTTCCTGCTGATGCTTTCAAATTCACCTTCCTAAAATTAGACTTGTCAGATGTCTGGTGTTTTACTAGATCACCCAGTCGAAAAGGGTCCCTAGTGGCTCAGGTCATCATGGCCATCTGGGCCAGTAAGAGTCCAGTTAGCAGCAGAGTGTGGGGCCAGAAGTTAAGGCAGGTTCCCTACTTGCACTACCTTCTTATGGCTCCTGGAAGTGGCTTCCAGGTCCCTATAGCCCCTTGGCACATGAGAGGCTAGGAAGGCTCTGTGCATTGTACCTGCCCTGAGTGCCAGCTCTGTGGCTCCCATTGGTCAGGAACTTTAACCAATGGGAGCTGTGGGGAAAACACTTGTGGACACAAGGGCAGTGTGTGGACATCCCTGGCCTCCCATGTACCTAGAGGCCTATGGTCAGGATAGATATCTTTTCTTCCCATTGGTTTTCGTTTTTGTGTCTCTCCGCACTTCTAGTCTTCATCGGACACTAGAAACAGAAATGTCAAAAGGTAATGAAAGAAAAGGAAGATCTTGTGGAATTTCCAGCCACATTTTGTAGTCTCATGAGGTTTGGATAAGATTCAGCTATCTTAACTCCTATAAGACATTTCATTCTTTAAACATTTTGGGTACGTCTAGACTGCAGAGTTTTTCTGGGATACCAGAGATATCCCAGAAAAGCTCTGCCATGTCCAAGGAACGTGTCTGCTTCCCCCCCCCCCCCCAAAAAAAATGTGGAAAAGCAGACACTTTTTGGCATCCCTGTAAACCTTGCTCTATGAGGAAGAAGGGATGTTCCAAAAGAGGCTTTTTTCCGACATTTGGCCCAGTATAGACAGGCCAATTGTCAGAAAAGCCTCTTTTGGGAGAAAAGCGGAAAAAGATATGCAAATTGCTGTTTGCAATTTGACTGTCTTTTTCTGATAGAACTTTGTAGTCTAGACACAGTCTTTGAGACTCTTCCATTGCTATGCTTTTTTTTTTCTCCATGATGTTTGCTTGCCTGCCTATTAACCAATCAGCCAGCAAGGCCTGATTTGTGTCAATTGTGAGGAGCAGCATTGGAAAGAAAGGCAGGTATGGTTGCCAACTTTCTAATTGCACAAAACTGAACTTTCTGCTCCAGCCTGGAGTCTCCTCCTGCACTCCAAGCCTCTCATCTGTGGAGCACCCTGCTCTTTCCAAAACCCCTCATTCCTAGAGCTACCCAGAACCACTCCTCCCCCGGAAACTTCACCTCTGTCCTGTACCCCATCTCCCTGCCCTAGGCCAATGAAAGTGAGTTGCGGGAGGGGAGGGGGGGAGGAAAGAGAGTAGGGAGCAAGGGCTTGGAGAAGGGTTAGGGGCTTGGTGAATGGGAGGATAGGGGCAGGGATGTTTGATTTTGTGCAGTTGTAGTCATATATAATAACGCTCTTTCCGTTCCACTAGTGCCTCAGGAATATGCTCAATAGCAGTTGCTGAACTTAAACATTTTTAAATCGGAAGGTCCAGACAAGTTGCATCCAAGAGTTTTAAAAGTATTGACTGATCACAGACTCTTAGAATATTAGAATTGAAAGGGGTCATCCAGTCTAGTCCCCTGCCTTCACAACAGGACCAAGAACCATGTAGACCATCCTTGATAAATGCATATTTACACTGCTCTTAAATATCTCTGGTGATGGAGATTTTATAACCTCCCTAGTCAATTTATTCTAATGTTTAACCTCCCTGACAGGAGATGCTCATTGCTTCTTGTCCTATCATCAGGAGATGTCAAGGAGAACAATTTTTCTCCCTCACCCCTTTTGGGTACTTGAAAACTGTTATCATGTCCCCTCTCAGTCTTCTCTTTTCCAAACTAAACAAGTCAAATTCTTTTAGTCTTCCCTCAGGCCATATCTTTTAGACCTTTAATCATTTTTGTTCTTCTCTGGACCTTCTCAAATTTTTCCACATCTTTCTTGAGGCCTAATCAGTACAGAATAGAGTGGAAGAATGACTTTTTGTGTCTTGCTCACAACTCTCCTGTTAATGCATCCCAAAGTCATGTTTGCTTTTTTTGCAACACTGTCACATTGTTGACTCATATTTAGTTTGTGGTCTACTATGGCCCCTAGATTCCTTTCTACAGTACTGATCGTTCCTTCCTATGTGGAGCACTTGGCATTTGTCCTGATTAAACTTCATCCTGTTTACCTCAGATCATTTCTCTAGTTTGTCCAGATCATATTGAATTTTGACCCTATCTTCCAAAGCACTTGCAACCCCTCCCAGCTTGGTATGATCTGCAAACTAAATAAACGTACTCTCTAGGCCAATATCTTAATCATTGATGAAGATATTGAACAGAACCAGTCCCAAAACTGTCCCCTGCAGAATCCCACTTGTTATGCCCTTCCAGCATGACTGTGAATCGTTAATAACTACTCTCTGAGAATGGTTATTCAGCCAGTTATGCATCCTCCTTACAGTAGCCCCATCTAGATTGTATTTCTCTAGTTTATTGATAAGAAGGTCACGTGAGACCTAAAGTCTAGGTATACCTTCCCCCCTTATCCAAAAGACTTGTTATTGTATCAAAGAAAGCTATCAGATTGGTTTGAGATAATTTGTTCTTTACAAATCCATGCTGGCTGCTACCCATCACCCTGTAATCTTCCAGATGTTTGCATATGAATTCCTTAATTATTTGTTCCATTATCTTTCCTGGCACAAAAGTTAAAGTGACCAGTCTATAGTTATCTGGGTTGTTCTTATTTCCTTTTTTATAGATGGGCACTATATTTGCCCTTTTCCAGACTTCTGGACTCTCTCACAACTTCCATGATTTTTCCAGGATGATAGCCAATGGCTCATAAACCTTCTCCATTTTTGAGTATTCTAGGATGTGGTCACTGGAACTTTAATTTGATTTTTATTAAATATTGGAACACTGACTTGGGAAGTTCAAACATACTGAAAGAAAGCTAATGCTGTGCCAACATTTTAAAATAGTAAATAGGTGATATAGATAATTATGGACCTGTCAGTCAGATATTGATTCTTGTCAATGTACAGGAGCAATGGATATGGGACTCAGTTAATGACAATTTGAAGGAAGGTACTATAATTAATGCCAATCAACAAGGGTTTGTGGAAAATAGATCATGCCAAACTTCACGGTATCTTTTTTTAATGTGTGTGCAAGTTTAGTTGATAAATGTAATGCTGCTGATTGTAATGGACTCAGACTTTTGTGACTTGACTTACGTTTGACTTGGCACCACATGACAGTTTGATTAAAAAACTTGAAAGATATAAAATTAACCTTGTACACATTAAACGGATTGAAAACTGGTTTAGTGATAAATCTTAAAACATAATTTTAAATAAGGAATTCTCATTGAACAATGCATTTCTAGCTCAGTCCCTCAGGGATTGGCTAAAAACATTTTTATTAATGATGTAGAAGAAAATCTAAAAGCATCACATATAAAGCTTACATAGGACACAGCTTAAAGAAGTGATAAGCAGTGAAGAGGACAGGTCTCTGATGCAGAAATGTTATAATCAGGAGTGCTGACCAGCATCAGATGACTAGGGGGTTAACTCTATCCCTAGCTAGGTATCTGGTCAACCAGTAACAATGCAGGTAGGCATTTCAAACTGGGACAAAGGAGTCTTTATCTTTTCCTTCTTTGTCTGAAAAGCAAGGCAGTTTTCTTCCAAGGTTAAGGGAGATGGGAGACACTTCTCTCTCCAAAGATGGACTTCTGATAAGATGTAGGTAGGGAAAAGTTTAGCTAGTCTGTGAGGATTTCTTGTTTTCCTGGTTTGGGAATTTGGAAATAATGTCTGAGCTTGTCAAGTGTTTTTTTTCTCTTTGTAATTAAGTTCACCCAGGGGGGTTTTCCTGAGTATCTTTATCAATTGGTGGCTCTGCCCATCTAGCCACTTTATTATGCTTGCAATTGTAGTTTTGTTTTGATAATAAAAGTTCCTTTTCTTTTTTTAAAATTAATGGGTATTGGTTGATTTTTGTGTCCTGGAATGTCTGTCTGTGGGTCCACTCTGTTTTTCCCAACTCCAAGCAAAATGGAGGTTGGGGCAGGGGAGGGTTTTACCTTACAGAAGATATTTCCCAAGTTATTTTTTCCCTGATTTTTTGTGGAATTACTTGGGTGGTGGTAGCAGATTCCCCAAAGTCTGGGTATTAGGATTTTTTGGGGAAGATTTTGTACCAAAGCCTATAGAAGCAAGATTTTGGGGTGCTTTTGTGTGCCCCACTTCTGCATTTGTTGTGCCAGAGTGGGGAACAGCCTTGATAAGAGCAACTGGCATTGCTTTGTAAACTGCGTTTGAGCAACAATATGTGCTAAATTTAAATGTGTTCATCTAGGAACAAAGAATGGGGGCCATATTTATGGGATGGAGGATTCTATCTTGCGAGGAAATGTCTGAATAAAATGTGGGGGTCATGGTAGATAATCAGCTGAATATTAACTCCCAGGGTGACACTGTGCCAAAAAGTCTAATGCAATCCTCGGATGCATAAATAGGAAAGATTCAAATAGGAGCAGAGAGGTTATTTTATTTCTATATTTGGCACTAATGTGACTGCTGCTGGCATATTGTGTCCATTTCAGATGTCCATAATTCAAGAAAAATGTTGGTAACTTGGGGACGATTCAAAGAAGAGCTACTAGAATGATCATAAGATTAGAAAATATGCCTTGTCACGATCAAATCATCTATTAAATGTTTTGTTAAGCTTACCATATTTGGCTCCTTGATTCTATCTACATGTGGAACCAGTATTTAATAATGGGCTCTTCAGTCTAGCAGAGAAGGTGTAACATGGTCCAATGGCTGGCAGATGAGGATAGGCAATTTCAGACTGGAAATGTTACAATTTTTTAACAGGGAGAGTAAGTAATCATTGGAACAATTGACCATGCGTCATAGTGGAGTCTCCATGACTGACAGTTTTAAAAATCTAGATTGTATGTTTTTCTGAAAGATGTGATCTCGGAATTATTTTGGGGAAGTTCTATAGCCAGTGTTGTATATGAAAGGTCAGATTAGATTATCACAGTGAGACCTGGAATCTGTGAATTATAAACTATCCATTTTGCCTTTTTGATATTGTTTTTATTGTGTGGTTGGTCAAACAGGTCACATGGGATTGTTTCCGCTGTTTGAATGGGTAATGTTATCTTTAAATGGCACAAAACAAAATTTTGGTCACATTTTTTATTAAAGGTACATTTATAAAAAGCTTACCCATGGATTCATTATTAACATGATCATGTTGCAGACGTAAGTAGACTGTTATACCTGCACATAAGTAAAAAGTGTTACAGATGGTTATGTCATAGTAATAAACAGCCAATTGACATGTCAGAATGCAATAGTATGTAACAATTGATTAACCGTTTGTTAAAACTTTCACATGTATTAAACTTTTATATATTTATAAATCTATTTAAATATAAAATCTATCCCTGTTTTATTACTATTAATCATTTATGCTAAAATATATGAAAACTTTTGAGTTTACCAGAATTGTTTCAAATACCTATCAATTATCTGAATACTCACGAGCAAGAAAATGTCAAAAATATCAAATTTGCCTTTGGACTTGGACAATTAAATAAATGTACAAAATAGTTCCTTTACTATACAACCAGTTTTAGTTACTTTATTTGAATTATTTCAGCCATCCTCATATGTACTTTAGGTCAGTTGTCCCAAAGATAATTTTCCCTACTTTCCCTTCATATGGTAACAATTTAAAACTGGAAAGGAAATGCTTGTTGCAATAATCTTTACTGTGATATCTCCAAAGAGGTTGTTGTATTTGTATGTTTATAATGAATTCATATCTTGAACATTTCCCCATTCCAATTTTAAATAGGAATCTATCTGTGTAGCCTTCTACAATAAGTACTTATTTGCCAGATCATGATTCTATGGAATTATATTTATCCACAGCCTTGAGCTCCTTCATAGTACTGAAACAAAAAATGAATATTTTGTATAAACAATACAGCAAATCATACTTGATCTCTCTTTTGCCCTTTGTCTTCATGAATGCAGAGAAGAGGGATAACTCATGAACAGCAGTAACTGTTGTGCCTCTCCTGAGTTATTCCATCTCTCTTTGATTATGAAGATAAATGTTATATCAGAATCACCCAGCATATATAATATATTCCTTTACTCGTGCTGCTCTGTAGGACTTGAAATAGCTTGAGATGATAGGCATGGAAAATTAAGGAAAGTGGAGAAATAAAAGGATCTGAATAGAGTGAAACTTTTGATGATAAAGTTATCAGTGAAATAATAAGTGCATTTTAAACAAAAGAAAATATCACTTGGAAATATCTCTTCACACACATTGGGCCAAACAAATTCACTTCAAGGGAGTCACAGTAGGAAACAAATTTGGCACAAAGTATGACAAATCCTGTTTGTATGTAAGGATATTTGTGTGCAATTGTTTAAACTAAGAATAGACCAGCAGCAGTAAAGAGAGAATTGTTTAATACAATCATACACTGGATGTTGTTGCTTGAGTAAGGTAATGAAGTTGTACGTTTTGAGCAAGGCAGTGAGTTTTTCAAATGTAGCCTCCTTCCCCCAAGTCCTAATAAGCATTTGGGATTGGGACTGATCTTATCTGACCTTTGCACAAAAAGTGAGAGTCTGCTGATAAAATTTTTTCATCCCACAAAGTTGGGAGTATTGGCAATACAAAGGAGAATAGACAAGATGATCTATTACTCCACTTTATGAGCAAAGGGATAGCATTTAATAATACCAAGTGCAAGGTCATGCATTAAGGGACTACCAACAAGAACTTTTGCTATAAGTTGGGTGTATATCAGTTGGAAATGACAGAAGGAGAAAGACCTCAGTATATTTGTTGATCACAGGATGACTATGGCTTTGGTCTACACTGCAATGGTAAGTCAGAAAAGGAAATGCAATTTGTGGGACTCAAATTGCATCTCTTTTTCTGCTTTACAGTCAAAAGAGGCTTTTCTGAAATTTGGCATTTTCCTTTATTCCTCGTAAAATGAAGTTTACAGAGACGGAGAAAGAGCGTGTCTGCTTTTTCGAAAATTTTTCTGAAAAAGCAGATGTTTTCCTTGGATGCAGCATTGCTTTTCTGGGATACCTCTAGAAAAGTCTAGATGTAGCCGTTGAGCCTCCAATGTGTTGAGGCAAGGAAAAAGACTTATGCAATTCAAGGGTACGTCAGGAGAGCTGTTTCCAGTAGAAACAAAGAAGTGTTAGTACCATTATACAAAACACTGGTGAGACCTCATTTGAAATACTGGTCTCCCGTGTTTAAAGAAGACTTTTCAAATGGGATCAGGTGCAGAAAAGGGCTAGTAGGATGATCTGAGGAATCCTACCTTATGAGAGGAGATTCAAAGAGCTTGGCTTGTTTAGACCAGTGTTCCTCAAATGGTGTTCTGTGGAACCCCAAGGTTCCGTGAAGTGAAAATAAGGGTTCCACAAGAAAATTCCATTACAATAACATTTTATGATTTAAAAAAAAAAAGTAATGTTATATGATTTGTTTTTAAATATGTGCAATTAAACTAAATATTGATCTCATGACCATGTTTAGCGTTTGTTTATCATTATCCTTACTTATTTGTGGTATACTTCTTCAGCTCCATATATTAGACTGTTATTAGGGATTCTGCAAAATTCTTTCAAGTTTAAAAGGGTGTTGTGGCCAAATAAAATTGGGAAACACTGGTTTAGACTAATCAACAAAAGCCTGGAGAAAGATTTGATTGCTCTGTTTAACACATCAGAGGGATAAGTATCAGGGAGGGAGGGGAGTTAAATAAGTTAAGTGCCATTGCAGACACAAGAATAAATGGATATAAATTGGCCATCGACAGGTGCAAGCTTGAAATTAGACAAAGGTTTCTAACCATGAGAGGAGTGATGTTCTGAAACAGACTTCCAAGGTGGGCAGTGGGGGTAAAAATATAAATGATTTTGAGACTGAGCTTGATAAGTTTATGAAGGAGATGGTATAAGGAGACTGTCTACAGTGGCACATAACTAAACTGCAACTGCTGGCAACAAATATCTGCTGTGGTTGGTGATGGGACAATATATGGGGGAGGTCTCTGAGTTGCTACAGACAATTCTTTCCTAGGTGTCCAGCTGATGGGTCTTGCCCACATGCTTAGCATCTAGCTTATTGCCATATGTAGGGTCAGGAAGGAATTCTTCAGGCCAGTTTGGCAGAGACCCTCAGGATTGGAGGTGTTTTTTATTTTTTTTATTTTTTTGCCTTCCTCTGCAGTATAGGCCATAGGTAACTTTCAAAATTAAGCTAGTGTAACTGGTAGAGTCTCTGGAATTTGAAGTCTTTAAATCATGACTGGGGACTTCAGTCACTCAGCCAGAAATTAGAAGCCTATTACGGGAAGGTGTGTGAGATGTTTTGCGGCCTCTAATATCCAGGAGATAAAACAAAATCATCATGATGATCCCTTAAGTCTGAATCTGAATTTTTGATTTAATCATGCGAGTAAGTCCTTTGACATTGGTATTATTCTCAGGTTCAGATATGTGCACAAGGACTTTGCTGAACTAAGGCCTCAGTGAGTGTCCATTCTGATAACTGGCAGACACTTGGTGTTTTTAAACATGGAAGAGGATAGAAGAGAACAAAGTTAAATAGGATGAAAACTTAAAGCCAGATGCTTTGCCAATGTAAATCAGTGATTCTTCACAGCAGCTAATGGATTACCATGTGCTATGATAATACAAGTAAATACACTGATTTATACAGAGAATCTTGCATTAATAGTAATTTAGTCCATGCTGAGTTCTTGAGTCTTGTTCTTACTGAAATTGGGACTGTTGCTTAATGTGTGGGGAGCATAAAATGCCCCTTCTTCACAGGAACAGATCAGGCACCTCACAAACAAGAAATTTCTTGAACAGATAATCTGCACCACTGTGACTTCTTCATATAGAATGTATTTGGTTGATCTTAAAAATAAGAATGGAAGCATTTTGTATAAGGAAAGAGAGTGCCCTTAAATCTTTGGATCTTGAAGGCAGCAGTAAGTTCTATTCCTGCTGACAAAGTTGAATACATCTGTTTATCCTTCTGCTACTATGTCACACAGACCTTTCTAGAGGTAATCAACCTTTTAGATTGCAATGTGCCATGTGATCGCATGGATATGTTATAATGTTTAAAGAGCACAATTCCATTTTTGCCCTTCAGAGATTGGTTATATAGAGAATATGAAATAGGTGTTACTCTAAGACATCATTTGGCTGTCAGAGTGGAAAAATCCATTGTTCTAAGGGTTAAGTACTTCACCCACAAGGGAAAATATTGATATAAATCTGTGGACTCCAGGAGCACCACAACTGATACTATATACTGCTCTGTTTATGTTAGTATAACTCTGCATCTAAATTCAAGTTCTGGGGTGAATAGAGTTAGGGCATAACTCATACTGTACATATCTTGTCCACTGTATGCATAATCCTTGGCAATTGCTTCACTAGATATATGGCTGAGATTAGCTTGTATATTATGAGGCATAAACAATTTAGGACAGAAAGTATTGATTCTACACTATTTAGTCAGCTGCATCTCCCACATTTTCAATTGCAGATGCATAAACTTTGCCTACAAAAGTTCACCTGCCCAATTCAGTCACATCCACAAATCAGGAAATTGATATATAGTTGTATTAGCAAATGCTTATATATTGAGTTGCTTGATAAGCATACATGTTTTTGCAGGAGCAGTTAGGTGCCTATAATTGCAAGTATTTTTGTAATATTTGACTGGAATTATTGTCTGTTAGTTTAACTAATTGAATACAGCAAAATAAATAATTCATTTTACGGTTCTAATGGTTTCCATCTGATGTTCTTAAAGCACGTCACAAATATTAATTAATCTGACAATATCGCTATGAAATAGTGAAATAATAGTATACCCATTATACAGATTTTAAAAAATGAGGCATGGAAGCACTGAGTGAGTCATCTAATGTTGTGCACTAAATATATGACAAAGATAGGAAAATCCCCAAGGTCTCTGACTCAATTTTATGCTTCAGTCATAAAATTCCTCTCAAATCTATAGGTATCTACAGGTATGTTTAATATGTTTGTATCATCCAGGAATGGGCAAATAAGTTGTGCACAGGGTAAAAATTGTAACACTAATGCATGAAGACATGGTTCACGTGTTTCTGAAGAAGACCAGTATTCTTACTCAAACACATGGGCTAGTATAGTCTTTGCATTATAGATATGCAGATTGGGGATTAAATGAATGTCCCCTTTTTACTATACAACATTATACAAGACAAATATATATTGCCACATTTTACAGTTCAAGCAGCAGCATGCAACATAATACAAAATGATGTGTCGGGAAATGAAATATTGTGTATATATAACACTCAACAGTTGGCTTTTCAGTCAGGACAACCCATAGCCTAGATGAGTTGAAAAACTGTGTCACATGTCTGCCCCTTCACAGAGGCATTCCATGGTGAAATCCCCTCATATTTTGTATAATCTCTTTCCATTCAGTTGTGTTTTCTCTTACAGGGAATTCTGAAATAAAAGTATTCTCCATTTCTATTGGTAACTTCTATGTAATTAAACTAGGGTTGATTTCTAAATGAAAAATATTATTCAGAGTATCAATCAGAGATTAAAAAGCTGAGCATAAGCAGCTAGTTCTTTAAGACTGCAGGTTTCTTTGAATGGTACAAATGTGAGTGTTGTGCATGAGTGCTGGATTTTGCATTTGGATCTTTGATTTCGCAAAAAAGTGCATGAAATTATATATACTTTAAGCAAATAGATCTCTATTGACAACACACCTGAGGATTATGATGTCATGTTTGTTCTGGCAAATGCATGGAATGTGCTGTGGTCATGAAAAACATTTCTGATATTCTAGATTCTGAAAGGAGTATTTGCTTAACTAGTGCATAATGCTAAAAAAACCCTTCTATTTCCATGCCTCTTCTAGAATAGGGGCATTATATATTTGTTGTTTGTTCTAATTCAATTTTTGAAGGTGATCAGTATGCTGAAGCAGCAGCCATTTGTGTGATGGCCACTGCTATCCCTTTAGAAACAGAGGTGATTCCAGTTTTGGTATTGTACATGGCTCGAAGCCTGAAGAACTTATGCCTTTTTTTGCTTAGTCCACCTTTGGCTCAGGCAAAATTCCCACAAATATTAATGGAATTCTTTTGGGGGAGGGTCTTCTGAGGCACCACCCAGCATTCTTTGGCCTGTACCTTTGGCCCACGCTCTACCTAGAGTTTTGCTAAATGAAGGGAACTTCCATCCCAGAGAGGGCGGAAAGGCCACATGAGCACCACTTCTTTCTCCAGCAGCAGTAAGGCCTTTCTTCCTCTTGGGAGCAGCAGAGGTGGTAGCAGATGTTTCCTTTGCTCTCTCCTGCCCAGAGAGGCAGACGTGGGGCCCCCCAGTGCTTGCTTCATCCTTTTGGAGTAAATCTGGTCAGGGGTATGGAAGGGTTGGGCCTGTTGCATCCTTCTCCTCCTATCACACACATGATTCTCTGCTGGAGCAGTGGGTCTCCCAGATCAATTGTTCTTGGTATTGATGGGCCATTGAGACTTAGCCACATGAGAACTGCTGTTTAAAGATGTCTGCAGAGCTTAACAAGCTTCACTGCGTCAGTATCACTTGTTTAATGTTTCAAGCTTTTCTTCAGAACCAAGAATCTAAGACTAAAATGAAAGCTAAGATTTGGATGTAACCATCAAATGACTCCAGGATGTGGGATCCTGGCCATGCAGTGTTTAGTTTCTGTGTCTTAAGCCAACCTGTAAATTTGTTGCCTAATCTAGACATTATTTTTTTATTATTTATTATTATCTAGAGTTCCCAATTTTTTTTTGGCAGAGTTCAATTGTCTCTAGATTGGCCACAGTATTTAGTGTAAGATTAAGAACCCCAGCGTGCATGGGAGAGATGAGGACTTAGCAAGGATTTTCTGAACATGTTATAGTTTTATCTGTACAATCAGCAATATCACAAACACTAAACATCACAATAATTTAGGGCATCCAGCTCTTGCATGCCCACATCATCCTTTGCAAGAGCCCCACAATAGGTGAGATGAGTAGTTTGTGGACTGGAAGGTTCCAGAACATCACCCTGGGGTACGTTGACAGAGTACCAACTTTAATAATATACCTTGTACATAAACAATAGGGATTTCATCCCTGTTTCCTTTCCTTATTAAAGTTGGGGTGTTCATCTCTGTCAAGTCATTTACCTCAAGCTTATTAGCACATATGTGAATTAGTTTCATGGTATTATTTTGGTTGAACATCTGCTGATGCTTCTAACGTATAAAAATCCAAAGCTAGTACAAATCAATCTTCAGTGGTGACGTGTCAGCTGTTGAGCAACAATTACTCCATACAGCGCTCTGTCTAATCTGCCTGGATACTCGTTAATGGATCTCCAAGTCACCGTGTTGTTTCAGGCTAATTCCACAAGCCAAATACACAGGGAAGGATTGAAACTTAACTTCATTTACAAGTTTAATTCTTAGGCAAATGGTGTGAACCGGGACATTGGCTGACTCGCACACTACCTTCCACATCCTAATGACTTAACCAACCAACTAGTGGAGGTGCTAATTGTTCTTATCAGCCTGTTGTAACTATTTGAACCATCTATTCACAGTCTCTCTCTTCCCCCCTCCTTTTTTCTCTTTTTTCTCTTTTTTCCTTCTTCCCCCCACTTCCCTTATTTATTCTTGGACTTCTAATACTCCAATCATCTGAAGAAGTGGGTTGTGCCCAAAAAAGCTCATGATAGCATCTATATGTTTTGTTAGTCTTTAAGGTGCTACTAGACTATTTGTTGATTTTTTTAGGTTTTTCTTGTAATGTACAGTCACTTACTGTGGTTAATTGCCTATAACAAGTTGTTAGGCCTTAAGCCTCAGTTAGTTTGCATAAGCTGCTGTATTACAGGGTTGAGGCTTGTAGGTTTTCATGTTACTGAGTTACTCCATACTTGCACTTTATCTAGCATATGTATATATATATTTATAGCCAAACAGCAAGCTACTATCTGTGATTGTGAAAGAGAATGTAAAAGCAGTTTTTTTTCCTCTGGGGACTGTCCTTGGAGACAGGATGGGAGGAGATCCTCCTACATTCTCAGGCAGTGAGAAATACCAATATACAGATCATGTATAAATAGAAAATAGTCCATTAAGCTGTTTTCTTCTGCGCTGCCAGTTGGTGCAGTTGAGAGAAGAGAGCACTTACCAACTACTCTACTATAGCACAGTTGCTTTACTTAAAAAAAAAATCCAGGTTAATAACTGTTATTGGCCCTTTGGGAAACACTTTTGTGGGCAAAAAGGTATATTTCCAAATGCTCTTATTGATTTCCATGTATAATTCCCCTTTGATGAAACCTATTCCTAATCTCACGATCGTCTTTATTAATCACTCAGACTATCCATACAACAGGTTCCTCTTTGGGGTTTAGGAGAATGGGAGAACATAGTCAAAACAAAACCTTACCTAATAAGGTTTTATATTTGTAGGACCTTGGGGGATTACATTCCCTGAAATCCAAAGTCAAAAGGAACCTCCACAAAAACAATAGCAATTTCTATACCACATGTTTACTATACCATCATCCTGATTTTGTTGAAGAGTGAACATGTAATATTTGTATGTGGAAGCTTGACTTCAGTCAATTTCTATTGAGCTTTTCCCCCAACAAATTCCACATTCCATAGGGCTTTGGTTGTTTTGCAGGCTGGACTGCAGTTGTTATGCTGTGTACAAGAAGATGTATTTGTTCAAGAGGTCCAGTCATCGTGCTAAATAAAATCGCTCACTTTGGTTGGCAAATATTGACTCAAGCTGTTACGCTTTTATGTATTTCAGCGACTCACAATGTTTGAGAGCTCAGTGAACAAACAAGAGCAGGTACAGGAAGTTATTGTGATGTTTTGGGCTGATGTTTGTTTTTCTGGTGCTGATGTATGTTCTCCATTGTATGTGACTTGTTACTAATGACCTTGTTATATAGTGTGCTGCAGTTGATAAGGCCAAAGGCTTTAATAGAATACAAATACATTTTACATTTCCACTTGAAGAGTTTATTTTAATTGTGTTTTGAAATATACTGTACCCTAAAGGCTCTCTTCCCTGTAATATATTTTCATGAAATAAAATCCTGCAAAGAATGGAATGCATAATGGGGTACGGTGTAATGTGGGTAGTAGCTCTTAGTATCTATTCCACATATATCTAAACAATTCTGAGATATGAAATAAAATTAAATAGTGGGCAGAAATAATGGCTTTCCTGAAATGTCTGGATTATTCATATCTTGTGCTGTGTGTGTGTCAGGGAAAGGGGGATTGTAAATATTTATGAAATGGCCTGCAGAAGTTTGAGCTTTTTACTGTCACTCTTTCCATACCCTCTCTTCTATATCAGTACAACTTCAGATTCATAAAAGTAAAATATCTATATTGTATATTTTGAATCCTCCCTTCCTTGTTGATTTCTGACTTGGGGAACATTGAGTTAAGTGTTTTATAGACAAGGTCCTGAGTACTGTTGTAACTGAGCTCCAAGTTTAAATCAGGACTCAAAGCCAATGGAAAAAGATACCTATTGTTCACTACAGGCAGTCCCCGGGTTACGTACAAGATAGGGACTGTAGGTTTGTTCTTAAGTTGAATCTGTATGTAAGTCGGAACTGGCGTCCAGATTCAGCCGCTGCTGAAACTGATCAGTTTCAACGGCGGCTGAATCTGGACGCCAGTTCTGACTTACATACAGATTCAACTTAAGAACCCCAGGCATCCCCAAGTCAGCTGCTGCTGAAACTGATCAGCGGCTGATTCCAGGAAGCCACTGGTCAGTTTCAGCAGCGGCTGACTTTGGGACGCCTGGGGCAGAGCAGCTGGGGTGCTGCTGGGTTGGTCCAGTAGCGCCGCTGCTCCTCGGCGCTACTGGACCAACCCAGCAGCACCCAAGCTGCTCTGCCCCAGGCGTCCTGATTCAGCCGCTGCTGAATCTGACCAGCAGTGGCTGAATCAGGATGCCTGGGGCAGAACAGCTGGGGTGCTGCCCGGTTGGTCTAGTAGCGCCCAGAGCGGTGCTACGGGACCAACTGGCAGCGCCCCAGCTGCTGTACCACAGGTGTCCGGAGCAAAGCCACGGAGCACGGGGGCAGCGGGACAGCCCAGACGCGCCATGGCTGTCCTGCTGCCCGCGTGCTCCGCGGCTTTGCTCTGCTTTGTCCCCCGTCCCCCTGGTCTGCAGACCAGGGGGACGGGGGGTGGGGGGCAAAGCAGAGCAAAGCAGAGTCAAGCCGCGGAACGCGCGGTCAGCTGACAGCCCAGACGCGTCTGGGCTGTCAGCTGGCCGGGCGCTCCGCGGCTTGGCTCTGCTTTGTCCCCCCCCCCCGTCCCCCTGGTCTGTAGACCGGGGGGACGGAGGGGGGGGGGCAAAGCAGAGCAAAGCAGAGCCAAGCCGCGGAGCGCGTGGGCAGCGGACAGCCCTGTCCGCCGCCCACGTGTTCCGCCGCTTTGCTTCCTCTCCCTGGTCTGCTGGAGACCAGGGAGAGGAACGGCCCCGTTCGTAAGTCGGATCCGCGTAACTCAGGGACTGCCTGTACTCATGCAGAAAAAATAAAATTAAAATGGTGGGACCTGGAAAAATAATAAAGGAAAGACAAAAATTACAAATGGAGTTTAGAATTTAGAAATTTAAGATAATTAATGTCACTCTTTTAATTCTCTATTCATTCTTTCTAAATAAACAAATAGTCTGAGAGACAGATGCTTGTGTGTACTTCCTTTAAAAAAAACTTTCTGTAAGGACCTCCATAAATCTTTCTAGGATGAACACTTCCAGAGTGCCTACAGAATAATTAACAATAAGGATTCTGCCCCCATGGCCTGGTGTGTAATCATCAACACAAGTAGTTTCATGTCAGGCTCATCTCTTTCTTTGTGTAAGTTTTATTTTCCCCTTCAAATTGTATTTATTACAAAAGAAAGATTTTCTTATGCCAGTTCTCTTCTGGTTGTACATTAGGGTGGGTCTAGACAGCACCCTCCTGTTGGAATAAGTAACTAAATGTGCGCTAGGCAAACTGGTAGCTTATTCCGAGTCTAAATCGAAACAGCTTATTTTGAAATTTGGCGCTGTCTACATGGTGCCAAATTTCAAAATAAGGCACTATTCTGACAAATTCCTTAACCCCTGTGGAACGAGGGTTACAGAGATGCCAGAATAGTATGCCTGCTATTTCGGCATTTTTAAGATGTGGCGTTGTTATTTCAGGATACTTCCGGTATCCCGAAAGAGCAATGCAGTCTAGATGTATCCATAGTGTCCTCAAGACACATTATTTTATTTGATGTATTCTGGCCTGAAGTTTAGTTATAGTAAATAAACACACCGGAGTGGCCAGTTAGCAGGCTTCTTAGAGTGGTTTCATGAACCACTTTGAGAAACACTGTTAAACAAACTTTATGGGATTGTGGAGAAACTTGATCCCACCCATGATAAGTGTACATCCAACTAACTAAAATTGTGCTGGACTATGGATGTTGCCAGAGTGGAGAGGTTCAACCTGTAGCTTCCATTGTTCACAACTAACGTCATTTTATTTTTCAATTAAGTATGATTTAAGAGCACCCTTTTACTGCTATAATAGTGTCTGAGAACTAAAGAGGACGTAAACCTTTCATATAAAGTAAATGCTTTTTGTTTTCTTATGTGGCAGTGCAATGTTTTGTAATTAGCCTCCCCAATTCTGATAGAAATCAAGTAGCTATAAAGCTGAATTTTAACCTTCACATCTGTATTGATTTCATTTGTGAAACTATTGAGCATAGTTGGAGGTTATCTACTGGCTTCTGTGTAACTCTTCAGGAGCATTGCATATGTGTGTTGTGTTTGTCCTGTGACTACAGGGGCTTATCAAGCTAAATCTCTGTTTACTAGAATTGAGCATGAGAATACAAAATTGCCTGAAGTTCAGTTACAGGGCTGGGTGAGGTCACTCAGCTTCCTCCAGTGGAACACACTAGCCATTGAAAATGGCTCTTGATAGAGTCCAGAGCAGTTGTTTCTTTTGCGGGATCCTGTTCAATTCTTTCAGAAAGTGAAGTGACTTGGGGTGTAGAGAAAACTTATTTGTGTGCACACAGCAAACACATAAAAACAAAAAAAAAAAAAACCCCAAAACAAAAAAACAAAACAGAAGGTTTTTCTAGAGTTGGAAAGATGAAAATAAAACTACACTTATTAAAGAGAGAGTTGTGTAAAAAGAGCCATCCAGAGAAAATAAACTTATTTTGGGTTTTTCTAAAACAAGCATAACCATGTGATGTCATTATAGATAAGACATAGCCTATCACACATTAGCGAAGACTACATAGGATGTCTTATTTGCTGTGTTTACTTCTTTAAATTTAGCTTGGCCTCTCTCAAACTCAAGAAGTTACATTACAGTCAGTGTGTGTGTTCAGAAAAAGTCCACCCAGTCATGAGACCAGCAGGAGGCACAGCTGCGTATTCCAAAACCACACTAGATATTTGTCTATGAGAAGGTTGTTCGTGCCGAAGAACAATTTAAATAAAATATTAATTTTATTTCATGTAGATTACATAAAACTCATGCAGAAGATGCAATGATCCCAGTGTTGCCAACTCTCAGGATATGTACCTTTATTTCACGTAGTGTCAACTCCAGAAATGATGTAATTACACAAGACCCTAAGTTTCTAGTTCTCATGGTTACAAATAAAAGTTTGGAACTTGACCCCTAACATCTCAAAACCCTAAATGCAAATGAAAAGAGTTCTAGCTATTTTTCCTTTTAAATCTCATGAATGGGGAAGGTGATAGAGGGATGTTAATTCATTAGCTGAGAAAAATCACTTCTCCCCCTCTACCGCAGGTCACCTTCTTGAGCCTTAAAGGCTATTGCATGTACATGTTGCACCTTTTAAAAAAAATGTGGTAAGTTCCATTGTGGAGTGAGTTCTCCCCATGTTGTTCTGCCACAAGTCATTCCCCCTATCTCTGTCCTGTACAGTCAGAATGTCTGAGGCCATTTGAGCTCTGTAAGTCCTTAGTGCAACTTTTGAATATAAAGGTACAATTTAGCCCTTAGCCTGTATTCATTCTAATTCTTTAAAAGTGCCATTCCTATACCACTGTACAAATGATATTCTTGGGGGGGGGGGGATTCTCTCAATGAATTATTACTTTTCACAACAAAATAGGCTTTTTTTTAGCAGCACAGCCTATTAAAGATACACAGGCTTCTTCAATTTGGCACCTGACACGGGGTCTCATCTAGGAAACAAAAAAGTTAGGAAGAAATGAAACATTGATTAATGGCATGGAACCCTCATTCTGCTCAAGAAGCACCACTCTCTTTTCACTGCATGTAGTCAGGTAAGATTTAATTAAGAAAAGGGTAATTGGACTTTTCCTAGTAGGGTGCAAAGCCAAAGCGGCTAGTAATTTGTGGCTGTGAAGAAAATTACTGGATTAGAGTAACTGGACCAAACCCCCAAAATTGCAGGTATTACAACATCCTTTTTTTTCTGTATCCGTGAGAAGGATAAAGGAAAACTAGTTAATATAACCAGTGTAACATCTTACAGCTTGCTCATCAGTTTGTGCTATGATTCTGTCAGCCTTCACATGCAAAACAGGACCTGACTATCTTAGTATTTGGGGGAGGAGTGTGAAGGCCAGCAAGTAAATTGCTAGGTTACAGGAAGTGTTGTTAGTGATTGGTAGAAGTCACTTTTCTCCTGGAATCAAGAAATAATCCATCAGGCCTAGCTGTATTTCCCTGTTGGAGATGTCAGCCTTCAGAGAAGACAGATCCCCTGACTTATTATGGGGCTGTCAGCAGGATAGGTTAGTACTCTGGCCATGTTCCAGTTTGGATAATTAATTTCTGTGTACCTGTATTTCTAATTTCCTTTATTTAAATTAATACACTTTCCCCCCTAAATCTTAAAATGCTCAGTTTTGCAATGCACAGTTAAACAACTACTATGTTCTATTTCAGAGTTTGTTGCAATTTGGGGGGAAGGAAATTATCCCTATATACTCATTACCTAGCTATCAGAATTTTTGTCAGATGTGGCCAGCTGATGTTTGTGAAGCACTTTGAAATCTTCAGTTGAAAGGTACTATAATATTGTACTTATTAATTAGTAAAATTACAGTGGCATTCAGGTGTTCAACTCACATTGGTGCCTAATTGTGCTATGTTCTGAACAAACATAGGAAAAGACATTCTGGAGGAATTACAGATGTTTTAATCACATATGACTTTCTGGTGGATCGGAATTATATTTGTTATAAAACTCTAGTATATTTAATACTTGGTTTAAGGACTTGTCTTCATTAGAAAACTGGTGTAATTGTCAAAAATGTTTTGTCATTAATGAGTCACCCTCGGGCCTGGCATAGCTTGGACAATGTGTTTTGACACCTTTACAGAAAGACTGTTGCAATTACATACATTTAGTTTAAATTCAGTGCTAATTTAAACTTGATTCCTGATACTGGGACTGAGTAAATACCCTGGAAAAGAAAAAAAAATTCCCATCTTAAGGGACCAAGAGAAATCAGGTGAGATCAATAGATCCAAAAGCATACAGTGATATAAAAAGACTTATTGGTGGGTCTGTTGTCTCTATCCATAGATAAGTGATAGATAGCAGCTGAGGGCCCTCAAATTGTGACTCCTCCAAGTAGAAGGGCATCAGCAATTCATAGTGGCCTGCTGTCATGTCTGACTCTGCATCTCAGGGAAATGCCTGAGCCAGACATAGAGTAGTGTGGAACACTGTGCATGGGTATGTTTATCAAAAAATAGTATTCAGTTTTATTTTGTGAGTTAGCATGCCTTTCTGACTCCTAATGTTGTCTTAATCTTATTATAGAAAGATAGGGAATACCTATACCAAAATCTTTTGATGGTATAGTGTGGAATCCTAAATTCCTTATCTGTAAAACCAGTGGGCAGAAATACATAACACCTAATGGGATTACGAGACACAAAGAAGTGCATGTCCTCAGGTTTGGGTTCAAAAGACATCCGTAATTTCACCGGGCACTGATCCATAGAGTATGCCAGCTTTAAAGTCTATACTGTTCTTTCTTTGTTCTCTGCATTTTATCCATTCTGCCTTTACTTTGTATGTTTTTTGGGGAGCAGGGTTTGCTCTCTTTTGCATTTTATTATTCTTTGTTTTGTAAAGCACTCTGTATAGTTGTGGCACAGCCTACATAAGCCTAGAAGCAGTTTTGCAACATGTTCTAATCTCCTAACTTTTTATGTCTGGGTTATTACTTCTTCCATGAGTTTTCTGACCCGAAGAAGAGCTCCATGGAGCTCAGAAACTTGTTTCTTCCATCAGCAGAAGTGGGACCAATAGAAGATATTTCCTCACCTGCCTTGTCTCAGTAGGGGACTGTGATGAGGATAATTAGATCTTTGTGCTACCTGCTGAAGGCATCAGCAGCTTGACACTTCTAACCCAGGGAAAATCTATTCTGATTGGGTAACCATAGGTATGGAAGGAGCAGGAGAAAACAAACTTACCAGTCAGGAACTAGTGGACAGTTAAGCAAGCTTGCCCGGTTTTGACTGGGGTGGTGCTGTAGGAGAGTGCCTCAGGGCTTTCCCAGGTAAGGGCCTCACACTATGTGCCTGTGTCTGAAAGGCAAAAGCACAGGCAGCTGAGTCCTGAGTTGCTGTTTTATTGCTTGATCAGAGGCAGAGTTTATGGCACAGGCTATAACCTGCTCCAAACAGGCAGACTAAGGCAGGGCAGACAATGGCTGAAATATCCCCTGAAGGGGGAACTGCAGAGCAACTCCTGCCTCCCACAACTGCTGCAGTGCCAAGTGCTGCACTGGGAATTAAGTACTCACCAGCTTCTCCCTCTTTTCATAATGTCAATGCAAGTTTCTTTTTTTGTTCCTTTCTTCTGCCTTCAAAATAGTCGGACCTGTTAAATGTCTGGACTCACTTGTGGCTTTGAGACCATTCTTCAAAGAAATCTCATTATGGCTCCATGAAATGGGCAAGTTTCTTTTTTTTCCCACCCACATTGTCTGTTGTGAATAAGTATATCAGCTTGGCATCCAACCCTAACAGCCACCACATACTAGTCTTTAGAGGACTTGGCATGATTCCTGCTGAATCACTTGGCCAGCCATGAATAGCAGATACATGATCTTCTATGAGCTTATCATCTTTTATAGTGAATTACTACACTCAGTGTAAACCTCACCCAGAGCAAAGCTCGCTCCCAGCATTAAGGAGTATGGAACCAGTCAAATCAGGAATAGATGAAAGCTTTGAAGATAATGTAAACTGTTTTCTTGTTGACAAAATAGTCTAAAGCTTTTGTTATGCTTTTTCTATAAAATACTTTCCAGACATAACTCAATATGGCAGCACCCAAACCCTAAAGAAATGAGGAACAATAAGTATAGTTTTCAGCACTTCATAACTACTCATTACGTTTATTTCCCAGTATTCTTTGTTATTCGTTTCCTGTTGCTACTCAGAGCCAACACATTTTTGGCTTTTAAACTGAAGCGTGAAGCGCTGCCAATCAGCAGGAAATATAATACAGATAAGATTCATATAAAGTCTTTTGAACTGGTAAAGTCTCTGGATGGGAAATGGATGTTAAATTGTTTACATTTGGCACGAGAAGAAAAAGTTCCATTTTTACATTTAAAGCCTTTCCACCTTTGAAAATGAAAACAAATCACATGGGTCATATAGTGTTCCACTTCTGTAAAATCCATCATGAGACTGATAAAAGCTTTCGTAAATCAGCAACTTTATCTGTAGCTCGCTTGAAAGTCTAATTCTGCAACTTAAAATGATATGGCCCTTTGCCCTGTGGCCTTTGGAAAAGTCATGTATCAACAACATGCTCATGACACAGTAAAAAGAGCAGCGCCTTAAGTACTTAAGTGTTTTTATTCTAGTCTAGGAGCTACATATAGCATTTTCCAACCTTGTATAAATTTATTGTGGTAGTGTTATACTTTTAATTGACTAAGAGTGTTTATACAGAACGTGACTCTGATATTTGCTTCACTTTACAATGCTTAGCATGCAACCAATAAAGTTTCCCAAAATTAAACCCAGGCATCTATAACTCCACTGAGTTACATGATGATGATAAAATTCTTGTCATTAAGAGCAAAAGTACATTTTACATCACTTCCGGAATGTGGCCAGATGGTAGCTTGATTACCAAAGGCAAGGCTCAGAACACCCTTGCTCTAGCTTTAGGGAGCGTCACTTCTGGGGCAGTTAGTTAAGTGCTGCAGACAAGCAGGTCCAATAGGGAGAAGTGGTCTCTGTAGCTCAGGCTCTTATACACAATTACTTTACATTTCAAAGCTGGCGCAAAAAAAAAAAAAAAAAAAAGCATTGAAAGAAGGGAAGATCAATACTGGCTTTCCAACAGGAAAGAAATGCAGCAGCTGAAGAAATCTTCTGGGATATCCATGAAAGAACTCTGGGAGCGGAAGACTAAACTTGAGAGCAGCACTGCATTGCAGGGACAGAGGGAATGCCATGCCCAGATCAGGTAGGTTGGCCTGGGCTGACACCCAGAGAGCAAGTCTAATTTAGTGAGGCTGGGCCAGATGCTGAAAGGCAAACTCTCTTTGGATATCTCCTGTGGTAGTTTCAATGTCAGATCAATCTGGATTGAGAGAGTCAGACAGGGATTAAGGTAACTAATGCCAGAGAACACCTTGTTCTCTAATCTTGCTGAGATCATTGTGTGAAGGTTAGTCAAAGAGGAAATGGTTCTTTATTGTCACTGTACCTGAAATAAACGTCATATAAGACCTAATATGAAAGACTAAAATATGCCAAGTTCTTCTGGCTGTGAAATACCTCTTTGCATATATCTATAAACCAAGTAACAGTGTGGGCTGGGCAAAATGTATCACTTTATTTTTTGCTTCTAAGAATTTTTTGGTTCTGAAATAGAGTATCAGAACATTAGCTGTAGGCATAGAGAGGGAACATTTGTGCCTGTATCCCACGCCAATCAACATTAGATCTTGTATTTATAAGTCAGTGGGAAAGTCGATGACATAAATGCACTTGTAAAATTTCCCATTTGATTGTACTAAAGAGGAGAACATAACAGGACACCAGGAAAAAATCAGTATCTTATTCATTAATATGGAGAATACTTACTAGGTTTAGGCACTAGGGTAATAGCAGTGATAGATCTAAAATAGCAGTATTAGAATAGTGATATAGCAACTCAATGGCAGTAACGATATGTGGCACTGAATTTGATAAAAATTGCATATGCTTTTCCTGATGAGATGACTGCCTGTGCAAACACAAACAAATGCTATCAAACCAGACTTCAAATATTTAGTTAGTCATTTGAAATTAAAAATAAATTGTTCATACTGAAACAACTTCCTTTGCATACAAGTAAAACAGAGCAATAAAGTAATTGTCCTTTCTCCCCCCCTCCCATGTTGAACTTGAGCCAAACCTTCTGAATGTTCAACATTAGCACTATTAAAATAACTTGTTTCCACTGTGGCAGATGGACTCACTCCTCTACCTGATAGATGCACTAGTTTGTTCCTCACAAAGAATTGGTAAGGAAACTCTCATTTGCTGGTGTGGGTCATGCAGGATTAGCATATGCCAAGAATGTTGGATCACAAAAGTGGCCTTTGCTTTATTTTTTCCCTTGACACTTTTATTCAGCACTGAAAAAATCAGATTCTCTGAAGGATGAAATGCATGTTTGGTGGGGATGGAAAGAAAGAGGGGATGTTAAGCATCATGCTGTGCAAAAGAAGAAAAGGGCACTTGGAGGTGCCAAAATAGGGGTTTCTTCAGCATTTAAGGTCATCTAATTCGGTTTATAAATGTTTTTTTTATTTAATGATTGTAACTGAACTCAGACTAAGGTATTAACAGGGCATGTTCTTAAGGAAAAGGTGGCTAGAAAATGAAAAGTTCTAAATTGGAAAGTTGTCAGTTCAAAAATAGCCATTTAGTTACATTTTGCATAAATGATTGTTGAAATTGTGTACAGTGAAATGGTGACATTTTAATGAGAAATTCACACATCTCTGTTAACTAGTAGCTACATTCTGGCTGACATAAACCAGCACCAAGTTCAATTAGATTGTTTAGTGCTTATCAGGGCAGAATTTGACACTATGTTTTTCAATGTACATGAATATGTCCAAGTTATTCTGATATTTATTATCTATCCTGCTCTGCAGATAACAAATTCATTCCACCCTTTTAGCTGGGTATAGTGAGCGTGAGCTGCCTTTTGAATCTGTGTAATCCTAAAATGAAAAGCCAAAGGTAGAAAGACATTTCTGCTGACAGCTTGCCCGCTATCTGAAATTTCCGAGGTCGTCATTAGCATTTGCAACCACTAGGTATAGTTCAAAGATACACTCAAATATGTTCTTTAATTGTAATTTTCCCTGTTATCCTCATGAAAGACAGTGTAGTAAGGATATTTCTTTTTAAAGTTTGTGGCGATTGCAGTTTGGACTTTCAGACTTCTACCTGTCACTAGTAATGTAGCTTTCTGTACAAAGCTAGGTGAGGTCTTCTCTCTAACTTTTTGACCTCTTAAAGGTCTACAGTAGCTCTTACAGTTGCATCAAATTCCTGGTTTCCTAGATTCTTCTGGAGGCATGATTTAGCAAAGCATTTAGGATATGCTTGACTTTAAACAGGTGCTTCTGTCCAGCCCTAGTCAACCAAATATTTCAGTCCCATTGGCTTTTTATGCATAGGCACATTCTTTGCTGAATAGGGATGGACAGTGCTAGAGATGCTGGAGCTCAAGCAATTTTTTTACATTCACAATTGATGTGGCAAGTCCAGAGGTGCCAGGGCTATGGACTGCCAACCTAGAGGTGCTGAGGCTCAGCCGTGACATGGATTAAGCACTGGGGACGGACGTAAGCATATGCTTAAATACTTAGTGGAATGGAGGTTCTAGGGGAGTATCATAGAATCATAGAATAATAGGACTGGAAGGGACCTCGAGAGGTCATCGAGTCCAGCCCCCCGCCCTCAAGGCAGGATCGAGCTCCGTCTACACCATCCCTGACACATGTCTATCTAACCTGTTCTTAAATATCTCCAGAGAGGGAGATTCCACCACCTCCCTTGGCAATTTATTCCAATATTTGACCACCCTGACAGTTAGGAATTTTTTCCTAATGTCCAATCTAAACCTCCCCTGCTGCACTTTAAGCCCATTACTCCTTGTCCTGTCCTCAGTAACCAAGAGGAACAAATTTTCGCCTTCCTCCTTGTGACACCCTTTTAGATATTTGAAAACCGCTATCATGTCCCCCCTTAATCTTCTTTTTTCCAAACTAAACAAGCCCAGTTCATGAAGCCTGGCTTCATAGGTCATGTTCTCTAAACCTTTAATCATTCTTGTCGCTCTTCTCTGTACCCTTTCCAATTTCTCCACATCTTTCTTGAAATGTGGTGCCCAGAACTGGACACAGTACTCCAGCTGAGGCCTAACTAGTGCAGAGTAGAGCGGCAGAATGACTTCACGAGTTTTGCTTACAACACACCTGTTGATACAACCTAGAATCATATTTGCTTTTTTTGCAACAGCATCACACTGTTGACTCATATTCAACTTGTGGTCCACTATGACCCCTAGATCCCTTTCCGCCATGCTCCTTCCTAGACAGTCGCTTCCCATCTTGTATGTATGGAACTGATTGTTCCTTCCTAAGTGGAGCACTTTGCATTTCTCTTTATTAAACCTCATCCTGTTTACCTCTGACCATTTCTCTAACTTGCTAAGGTCATTTTGAATTATGTCCCTATCCTCCAAAGAAGTCGCAACCCCACCCAGTTTGGTATCATCTGCAAACTTAATATGCGTACTCTCTATCCCAATATCTACATCATTGATGAAGATATTGAACAGTACGGGTCCCAAAACAGACCCTTGAGGAACTCCACTTGTTATCCCTTTCCAGCAGGATTTAGAACCGTTAACAACAACACTCTGACTACGGTTATCCAGCCACTTATGCACCCACCTTATCGTGGCCCTATCTAAGTTATATTTGCCTAGTTTATCAATAAGAATATCATGCGAGACCGTATCAAATGCCTTACTAAAGTCTAGGTATATGACATCCTCCGCTTCTCCCTTATCCACAAGGCTCGTTATCTTATCAAAGAAAGCTATCAGATTAGTTTGGCATGACTTGTTCTTCACAAACCCATGCTGGCTATTCCCTATCACTTTATTACCTTCCAAGTGTTTGCATATGATTTCCTTAATTACCTGCTCCATTATCTTCCCTGGGACAGACGTTAAACTGACCGGTCTGTAGTTTCCTGGGTTGTTCTTATTCCCCTTTTTATAGATGGGCACAATATTTGCCCTTTTCCAGTCTTCTGGAATCTCCCCTGTCTTCCATGATTTTTCAAAGATCATAGCTAAAGGCTCAGATACCTCCTCTATCAGCTCCTTGAGTATCCTGGGATGCATTTCATCAGGACCTGGTGACTTGCTGACATCTAACTTTCCTAAGTGATTTTTAACTTGTTCTTTGTGTATCCTATCTTCTAAACTTACCCTTTCTCTGCTTGTATTCACTACGTTAGGCACACCTCCAGACTTCTCGGTGAAGACCGAAACAAAGAAGTCATTGAGCATCTCCGCCATTTCCAAGTTCCCTGTTACTGCTTCTCCCTCCTCACTAAGCAGTGGGCCTACCCTGTCCTTGGTCTTCCTCTTGCTTTTAATGTATTTATAAAAGGTCTTCTTGTTTCCCTTTATGCCTGTAGCTAGTTTGATCTCATTTTGTGCCTTTGCCTTTCTAATCTTGTCCCTGCATTCCCGTGTTGCTTGCCTATATTCATCCTTTGTTAGTTGTCCTAGTTTCCATTTTTTATATGACTCCTTTTTTATTTTGAGATCATGCAAGATCTCCTTGTTAAGCCAAGCTGGTCTTTTCCCATATTTTCTATCTTTCCTACACAGCGGAATTGTTTGCTTTTGGGCCCTTAACAACGTCCCTTTGAAATACTTCCAACTCTCCTCAGTTGTTTTTCCCTTCAGTCTTGCTTCCCATGGGACCTTACCTACAAGTTCTCTGAGCTTATCAAAATCTGCCTTCCTGAAATCCATTACCTCAATTGTGCTGGTCTCCCTTCTACCTTTCCTTAAGATCATGAACTCTATTATTTCGTGATCACTGTCCCCTATACTGTCTTCCACTTTCAAGTTCTCAACTAGTTCCTCCCTATTTGTTAAAACCAAATCCAGAACAGCTTCTCCTCTGGTAGCTTTTTCAACCTTCTGAAACAGAAAGTTGTCTCCAATGCAGTCCAGAAACTTATTGGATAGCCTGTGCCTCGCTGTGTTAGTTTCCCAACATATGTCTGGATAGTTGAAGTCCCCATCACCACCAAATCTTGGGCTTTGGATAGTTTTGTTAATTGTTTAAAAAAGGCCTCATCCACCTCTTCCACCTGGCTAGGTGGCCTGTAGTAGACTCCTAGCATGATATCACCCTCGTTTTTTACCCCTTTTAGCTTAACCCAGAGACTCTCTACACAGCTATCTCCTACGTTCATCTCCACTATTAAAAGAGGGGGAGCTGTGTTAGTCTGAAACTGCAAAAGTGTCGAGGAGTCCCGTGGCACCGGTTAGTCTATAAGGTGCCACAGGACTCCTCGCCACTTTTGCAGTATTAAAAGGTAAAGAGACAGTGGGACCAGTCCTCTTCCTGAGGGAATGTGGAAAAGGAGCTTTCATCTTCACAAGAGTTGCTCTTCAGATTGTGTCCTGCGCATGCCTCTGACTTCAGCCTGTTGGGTTTCAATTCAAAGGTAATTTTATTTTGACAAAAAGGTGCCATGAAGGATGCTTTAGCTTCTGTGCGGCTTTTGAAAAATTTTATTCAATGTTAGAATGGGCAGTGATCAGGGAATCTGGACTTTGCAGGGTTACCTGCTTTCTGGTTGACTTTCCTTTTGTAGAGCAAGCAGGAACAAACAAATGTCCACATTTTAGATTATGACCAGTAACCTGCGAGTCCCTTCAGAGGACCTTAATTACTGGTATGCTAGAGGTACACTGGTAGGTGTTTCTTGTCCCTCTTTTGAAGAATTTAGTGTGTTTTCTGCTGTGATGGTAGCCAAGAAAATTTTTCTCAGACCAATGACAGGACATCATAGGCCATCTACATTTTGCTTGCAGGATGGAGGCTCCTGGTTGTGCTTCATTGCATTTCTGGCAGAAGTCATGACAGGTGCTTCTAGGCCTCACTTCATTATGATGAGTAGGGAGATGAGAGAGGATCTAAAGGTTTGGAACGTATTCTTGTGAGACTATCAGGGGTTATCTTGTTGGATGCTGAGTTGCAGGTCCATTTAGTGGCAAGTGGCTTGGGATTCAGCTTATACTTCCAAGGACAGCGTTTGTGTGCTCAGAGATGTGGGAATGGAACATAAAAGGCATTACCAAACACATCACTTTTCTGGGATTTTTCTGTATTCTAGTGGCGGTAACTATTTGGGATACTAATGTGCTAGAATGAGCAGATTTGCTACTGGAGTGACTGCACAGTAGTGGTACAGATTGCCTGATTAGCAGACTCTAAAGTTTAGGTTATCCATACTGTGGTGCTTACAAGTGGATCAATGACAGGAACATGTATCAAAAAACAAAAGAGAGTCAAACAGTGAGGCTCCAAGACATGTAAAATCTTGGATCTTGACCACACTTGCACTGATGGCAAACTTTTTTGTGCCAGATGTGTTCTGAACTTCCACAGCAGATTTTCAGAGTTAATGGATTTCAAGGTATACCAGGGCCTACCCCACATATGTCCTTTCCCAGAATCTCACACACTTTAATTTGTGGTATAGTTAGTGCAGTGGTTTCCAACCTTTTTTATACCCCCGATTGGCAAACCCATTCACAAACTTTTGGCAGTCTGGCAACAGTTTATTTGCATATTTATTATTCAAATAATAAATATGCAAATATACAAATAAAATGTTACTGGTCTACCAAAAGACCCGGCCCCCAGAGCTTCTGTGAACAGCTGGCTTCAGCTGCGGCAATTGCCATGTGGCAGAGGGCTACTGCAGCTTAAGCCAGCCGTTTGCGGCAACTCTGGGGGTTGGGGTAAACCCTGGACTCCCCAGTGCCAACCCTAACCCCTAGAGCCTCCCACTCCTCCACTTACCCCCCCAGAGCCAGCAACTGACCTCAGAGTTCCCTGCACCCAATCCTCCCAGTGCCAGCCTCCTGTCCTCAGAGCTCCCAGTGCCAGCTCCCCACCACAGATGCCCCACTGCCGCCCAGTGTCAGCTCCCTGCCTCTTAGAGTCCCTCACACCTTAGAGCTCCTCAGTTCTAGCCCTGCCCCTAGAGCCCCACAGTATTAGTTTCATTCCCAGAGCCTCCCAGTGCCAGCCCCCCAACTCTTAGAGCCCCCTCCCACAGACACCCCCGGTACCTGTTGTGTCCCCCTCACCTAGCCCTGTGCTGCCTGCCAGCCACCAGCTGAGTGCTGCTGCCTGAGTCGCAGCTGCTCTAAGGTTTCTGTGCCAGGTTCTGTGCAGCCCTCCTGCCACACAGCGAACTGCCCTTCCACATCCAGGAGGAGACCCCACCCCTGCTGGTTGGCTGAGAGGTGGGGCAGGACATGCCTCTCCCAACAGTCACGGCAGAAGGGGAGGCATTGGTTGGTGTACATTAGCCCCAGCCCCCAGGGCCACCATGGCCTGGCACCTAGCGGTTCATGGACTGGCACCCATCTGTGAACTGGCGGTTACGCTGAGATAGTGCACCTATGGCTGATGTCATTGAGAATTGCAGGTTGATTAGCAGGCTTTGTTTTCAGTGCATAGGCAGTGGGATCCCCCAGTGCTTGAACCAGATTGTTGCTGGTCATATTTAAAGGGCCTCAAGGTATATTCCAGAAAACCATTTGTGACAGAATGCATCTCTTCTGTATTCACACTTTACATGCTATTGTAATAAATTTTGTCCAATATATGTCTTGTAAGGTATCATTTGAAAACTCATAATTTGCTACTCATTGGTGTCCTAATAAAATGTGTGTGGAAACATTGTATGTGAAGTTTTAAGTTTCCACGGTATGGCGTTATTAATACATGTTCCAAACTGATGTTGGCAAACAAAGGAGTGCGTGCTCTGCTTACTTTACATTTCAGTCATCAAGCAGGAGGGGAAACAAAGGACGTTCAAACAAGTTCAGGGAACATCCTTCCCCAGAGATGTTTTGTCTCCTGATACCAAGCTAGAAATGTTTTTCAAGAGAGGGATTGAAACTATAAAAATGAGGGACAAACATTCTGCCCATCAATTCACTGTACCTGAAAGGATAAAGCAAGCAACCATTGAATGGGGGTGGGTGGATAAAAGGATGGAATGATGACCTAAGAAGTTTGGCCAGTAAGATGGCTGAGAGCATGCTGACTAGCCTATTTATTCTAATAATTAGAGGAGCTATAAAGATGAGATTGACCAGGTATGGAAGACAGTGAAATGGGAGATTAGTAAGTATATTACCACAAAAAGAGCACAGTGACTTCCGATTAAAATTGTAAGTATATTTCCATGGATCGATCAACAAGAATCTCCAGCGGGATACAGATGTTCAGGTTTGCTACTGCCATCCTCTGTGGTGCCTTCCAGTGCAAGTAGTGGGTTAAGAAAGTGGGTACTTCAGCATGGAACCCTGAGCATGACTTTGTATGGGGGTAATGCCTCCATATCCTGCACAGTCTGGAACTACCCTCATCTCCTCTCTTCTATTTACAGTAAGGATGGGAAAAATGGGTTTGGAATTATTGCTTCCTGCTAGAGTCCCAGAAGGCCTAGAGCCATAAAATATATTGCCCTTGAACCCATCACTAGAATCTCCAGCAGTTGATGTCCACCTGGAATGGCTCTGCTGTGTAGTTTGGAGAATGGTTTTATTTGGTTAATAGTTGAAAGTTTGAGCTTCTCTTTTAACTGTAATCTGAAATGTGTGTCTCCTTGCTTCCATGGTTTCATCAATAGAAATCAAACTCTGATGAATAGAGATGGGCTTAAGTTATTTGCTGGATCATGGCCTTAAAAAAGTGGTCTTTGTATTATAGACCAGGGACAGTAATTTGTGCAGAAAGTTTTCCTGATGGTGTATAGAATGTAATAATTGAGGATCACGCATGATTAGGAGATAGGAAGCAAGGAAAGTCCATGAGACGATTTTTCTTTTATTAAACAGTTAAAAAATTAATCCTCTGCTCTAGTACTTTTCATTTTCCTGGCAGGATTTTTTACTGGGGGTGGAGGGTGGCGAGGGGAGGAGGCGGTTAATAGCAGTTGTCGTTAATTAACTTATACATTTTTATTATAAACTCGTGCATGGAAGTGTTTCTATTTATATCTATGTTCATTTTGTATACCATATATAACTTTTTTTCTGTGTGTGCAGGGAATATTTGGCATACTTATGACTATTATTGAACCTAAATGACCTTGCCTTGAATATGCTGTGAACGTGTTCCAATCCCAGGTTAATTTAAATAATACCATAGTTTTGGGAAAGGAATTGAGTTCCATGAGATTTTCTTTATCTAGGTTTCCCATCTGGCTTGCTGTTACAAGCATTTAATCCAGTGTTTGCTGCCAAAGTTTCCCAGAAAGCATGATAATTGCTTGGAATTTGTATGAACAGTTCCAGTCTGGTGCACAATTAGGGATGCACTATAAAATTTTTATTGCTCGATTTAGATGAAATTATAAGATGGATGGGGAACAATAATGACCATAGTTGTAGCCTATAAAAATGACTACTAGAAATTTGTGTGAGAGAGAACTTAATGTTTGCTTTTTTGGTTTTACTCCAACACTCATCCCCCTCCCCATACAGTAATACATTTTAAAAAACAAAACAGGAGTTGGCATTTTGTGACTTTCGTGCCCTTTTCCCCTCCCCTGGAGTTTGAACATCTGAATCTGGATTCTTGTTTGGGCATAAGGGGTATCTGCCTCTGTCTGTCTCCACTGGAGGAAGAGAAGGGGAGATTAGATTATGCAAACATGGAATATCTATTCCCCCTTTCAAAGAATTGTTCATTTTCTCATTCTGTTGACCCATGCACCAATAGCCTAGGGATGTGCATATTCAGTAATGATTGGCATCTGGCATTAATAATGCTGTAAAGACTGGCAGATTAATCAATGGGAAGTCCCTTGAATATGAATTGCACATCTGTCTTTCTAATGAACCACATGTGTTTCTTGCCATAGAGAGGACTGATGCTTCTCATTCTTGTCTTGTTTGCTTCTAACCTTTATGGTTTCAAAACATTGAACGGGATTAACATATTCGCCACTAAAGTCAAAAGGAAATGCAATAGTAAATAATATACAACTTGGAGAATGTACAACTTTCCAATGAATTTACTTGTTTTTAGGGGCAAAATTGCCATCTTGATGATGGAGGATTTGGGTATGTAAAGCTTTAATAACTGATCAAAATGATTTGAAAACGTCACCTGCCTTTGGAAGGAGTAGTGTGTGCTTCGTCTGACAACTGCTGACCTGTGAATATGGATACTGGAGTATGTAAGGAGTTCTGGACACGACATTTGATGTGTGTAGTGCTGTGTGGCACTCCTGGTAACTCCACAGCCCAATAACTAAGGAACTCTATGCCAGTATTGTCTTTGACTCATGTATGGAGTGATGGTGGGCTTGGGATAGGGTAGGCTTCCTGTACCCATTCCCTCCAATCCAGTGCAGGTTGGAACTCCCTGGTCTTGGCACCCTTGGGACCTGACCAGTCCTGAAAAAGTGAATTTGCCAGACTGGAGGAGGTCTCCTGTTACTGGCCCCAGAGCCTGCCACCCCTCAGTGCTGCTGGCTCTATTGCCCCAACTGGTTCCCCTGCCTCTAGCCCCCACTACCATTGGCCTCAGCTGGGCTGCCAGCTCTACTGCCACCGGCCCCTTGTCCTGGCTGCACTTCCTGCTGGGCTGCTTTAGGCTCCAGCCATGCTGTTTTGGGCTGCCAGAGGCTTCAGCAAGTTGCTGAAGGCTCCAGCCCTGCTGCCGCCAGTTCTGGCCCTGCTGCATCAGGCTGACATGGCCTATTGCCAGCTCTGGCCCCACCCCTGCTGCCATGGGGTACCAGGAGCTGTTGCGGCATCCAGCCTCAGAGCTGCTTCTGGATGCTGGCCCTCCTACCACTAGGCTCTGACGGATCTCTGGTCCAGGGACATTTGTGGCCCTCCCTGACCACGGATGTTGACAGACCTGGTTTTCGGAGGTGCAAACTGTACTCCCGTGATGGAGCAGCCCAATTGGCCCTGTATGTTTGAAACCATTGAGGCATCTGCAAGTATGAAGAAAACTTCAAGGCCAGAAAACAGATGGACACACGCTATCAATACAGACAATTGGAAGTAAGTCAGCCTGATGTTGTAGCTGCATTGGAGACAAGACTTGAGATTCCTGCTGCAGCCTTGCACCAGTGGTAAGCCTTTTATGTTTCCTGCTCTCTCTTATAGAAGAGTGAAGTCTGTTTTAATATAGTTTTCATGCCGGATACTGATTTGGCACTCATTACGTAAATAATCTACCCATTGAACCGTACTAATAAAGATTTGCCTTTTGGGCAATAAGGAGTGTGTATACTACATTTCTTTTGAGTGCTAAATTAGCGTACAATATGCTCCTAAAGAAGTTATTAAACCTAAGTAACTGAAAAAAACTGGTGCTCTTTTACGGTCAACAAAAGTTAATGTTTGTTACAGAATGCTTATTTCTATTGACATCATTCTCTCCTAACGTGAGTTATGCCATTAAATGATTTTGAAAATAGCTATTCATTAATTGCAACTTTTCCTTTGAAAGAGTAATAATCTGCACGGTCACTTTATCTGAAGAATCAGTTTGTGTTGATGATTTTCAGCTGGGTTAAGTAGTGGGAACAGGTTGAGACTTGGGAAATGAAGTGCTAAATACTTGTATTATTGGTCATACTAGAAAGTCAGTGTATATTTCCCCCATAGATGCAAAAGCAAGGATGATAAGGGCTTTCACCGATGGCTTTGATAACTATTTTCTTTCTTTAAGTGATAACTCTGAAGACTGGGGGCCAGCATCTGGGCTCTGGGTCCATCCCCTTGTGCCATTCTGTGGGAATCTGCAGACTGGCAATATGGAAGAATACTCTGCGGCTGGCTCTACGTCCCCCTCCATTCTTTCTACCAGGCACAGGGGGGCTTTCCTGAACTGACCAGGAGATAAGGGATAAAGCCAGAGTGTGCTGGAGTTATCTTTCTGTTGTACTCTAGCAATTCAGACCCAGCAGTCCAGGCCTGAATTTCTTTACCCACAAACCAGTAGAGCAGCACAGACTTCATTCCAACACTCCCTCAGTGAGCCTGAAACATGACCTAAATGGGTGAAATAGAACGCTGAATTGTTTTACTATTCAGCCAATAGGTGGTGGTATGTGTATCCTTATTTAAGCTAACCTTACTTCCATCTGGAAACCCATCTCTGTTGTGTCATTCTGGGTATGTCTAGACTACATCCCTCTGTTGGCAGAGGGATGCAGATTAGGCAGGTCGACATTGCAAATGAGGCAAGGATTTAAACCTCTTGCAAGGAGGTTTACAGGATCTGTTGAAAAAGGCTTGCTTTCTTGACAGATCCTCCTCTAAACGGCTGCTTTTTGCTGACAAAGTGCTGAGTCAGCAAAACGTGGCGGCCATTGTTATGCAGATTAGGCACAGGATATTTAAATCCCTGCCTCATTTGCAGTGTGGACCTGCCTAATTTGCATCCCTCTGCCGACAGAGGGGTGCAATCTAGACATACCTTCTGAGAAGGTCTGCAGACCGGCCATGTCTAATACAGAAGTCTAATATGCTAGTTGCATCTCTCCATTCTATTCATCCATTGCCACACAAGGAATATATGGCAATGGATGGTGCCTAGGGGTCAGAGAGTAGGTCTTACTATATGCCTAGAGTTTATTGCCTTTTTGTTAGGATTGCTAGTGACAATATGAAACAGTACCAATTTTAGAGAAAGTTTTTGGGACTTTGGAGAAAGTTTTGCCTGAGTGAGGATTGCAGGACACACTCTGAGAGTAGTTGATGGTGTTTAATGACTAAAAAGACTTAAAAATATAAATCCATATTAACATATACCCTTACAATAAAAGATAGCCTACGGGTTGTCAAAGGAGTGTTCATGCTTGGCAAGAAACTAAGTGTTCATACTTGAAATTAGAGAACATTATGTGATGGTTAAGACAACAGGGAGTGGAAGAGCTTGCTTGCTGTTGAAATACTTCTGGCATTCCACTCACATGGATTTGGCCTTGATAATGATCTTACGTTTACATGAACTTTTCATCATAAAAGATCCCAAAGCACTTTACAAACCTTATAAACTGAAACATTGAGTGCACACAGAGATAATTTCATCCACCAATGAAAGGCAATGGTTTGGAAAATGGAGGAAAATGTGGTAAATCTTTAACAGCACAGCAACACCACACAGTGTTTTAGAACAGAATATAAATAATCTCTCTTCCAAGTTAAGTTGTAGTTAAAGAGAATGTAATTCATTTACAAGAAATGTAAGCACTCTTCCTTTTTGGAAAAGCGCCATGAGAAATTTAATGCCCTGCAGAGCAAGTGAGACCTCAGTGTTTAAACTCTCTTCCAAGGACAGCACAGAGGAAACTTCCTAAAATCCAATTTATAATCTGTCAGAAGATCAAGGGTTGATTGGATGCTACTGGATTTGAACCTTTGGTTCCAGAGAGACAGGGGCAAGAGGAAAGAGGAAGAGCTGCTGAGCTGGCCAAGGTGAGAGTTGTTTTTTTTAAGAAGTGCAGTGTGGTGGGATGTGTTCCATCTGGCCCACTTACAATGTACTAGAGAAACTGAATCGATGCACTGGGAGCTGACTATATCATTTTAGGACTGAATTCTCTGGTTTCCTAAAGACACATTGTGCCACATAAGCAATGCAAAGTGGCTTTCTAATAGCTGGAGATGGCCTGTGGAGAGAAGGGCATTCTGTGGGCAGGGTATCAGGGAATGTGGTGAAACAGCTGACTCTCCATAATAGTTCAGGATGGATATTACAGCAAAGGTACAGGCTAGAGACAGCTTCTGCTGCTTTAACTTCCACTGGGGACAGCTGAGATGGGGGAGTAGCAGTTGGCCCTCTTCAGCTGCCACTCTACTCAGTCGGAGAATTACTTAAAGATAGTGCTAATTGGTGTCTTAATTTGAACAGGGGAGGGGAGAAAGGGGGAGCCGAGAAAACTTCTGGTAGTTAAAACTGAATAGCAGGATAGTAAATCATGTTACAAAGCTGCAGTAAGATATACCTGGCCCAGTATGATCTTGTTATTAAAGTTGTTTGCTATGGAAACTTGTCTCTTTTCCTAGTCATACATGGAGTATGTTCATGCATCTCACTTTAGTATTGCTGGGGAATTATCTATTCCAGTTCCAGACACTTGAATGAGGAAGGCCAATTTTTGCACTTTTCACTAAAAATGTTCCCATTTCAGTTAACATTGGTCTCTTGAAATCAGACAGTCTAGAGAATAAATTGCCTTTCTTGTTTAAGTGTTATTCTATTCCAATTTTTAAATGACAATAATTTATTCACTCCCAATTTTTAGAGATGACACTAGGGCTCTTTTTATTTGGTAATTATCCACCATGTCCACAGTATTGTATGAATATGTGGCATATTGAATATACTGGTTATTGAAAGTAATAGAAAAGTTGGTACTGATGAACTCGTTCAGATGTGTGCATGTGTACCCAAGTAAGTGCATATGCAGTGTGTTCAGTTAGATGCACAATACTGGTATCTGCATGTACAAACAGCTATTTGTGCATGATACTAGCTGGAAGATTAATGCAACTGGACATATTGCTCACCATTGCATTTTTTGCAGCTAGTGTATCATTGAAATCAACAACATTACATTGGGGTAAAATTATAGTAATACTAATATAATGATCATTTAGGCCTTTTGCACTTTTACATATGAGAGCAAATTTTGTGGGTGATGTTTAATGTGTATTTTCACATAAACATTTCTGGCTGCAGATATCCATTCCTCCCTTCATTTCCTGTAGAAACAAGTATAGAATTTTAAAATCTTTTTTATCTTTAGCTAGTGGCTTACAGTATAATATTTCATTTTCCCCTAGCTATTAAAAATGAAGAATAGAAATGGGCTTAAAACATGCATATTTTTATGTTATTTTATATGTAAACTCCTTAATGTGTATGAGGAAAATCAAAGAGATTAAGAAGTATTAGAGGTCAGTGTTATTTTACCCACTTTAAATTAGTTTGATCCTTTGGAGAAATGTTGATGACAAGCATCAGATCAACTCAGGCAGTTCTTTTGATGTTGAAGCCTCCTTATGGGCTTTTAGGATAAAGGTAAATTCACTAGTTTCCCTCTTTATTGTAATCCTGAGCTAGTTATACTTGAACTTTTGTGTTACAAGAAAATGTAACCATGAATTTAAAGCAAGAGTCATATTCTGAAATTCATGGATACTTTACCTAAACGTATATTGTGTTACAACTCATAGTCATCTTGGACTAGAACTTCAGTCCTTGAAACCTGGATGTATAGGATGGGCATAAGGAAGATGGGATTTATTGAAACTTAATGGGGCAAACAGTGTGGCGTTCGTATTAATGAAGGCTATAAATCTTTGCAAGCCAATTTATAAAGTTAGTCTAGTTCTACTCTAGGAACCTGTGCTGTACAGCAATGATAATTAGGGTTCAGACAAACACTGTAGAGAGGGCACATTTATACTGGCATTAAAGTACACTTGGTAGAAGAGCTTATTTTGGTCACCCAAATGGTACAAGCTATATCAACAAAAACAGACTATTACCGGTATTACCTACCTTTATGCTAGGAGGATTTGCCACTATGTCTCCTGTAGAGAAAGGATGGCCCATGGGCAAGGGCTAGTCTAAGATTTGGGAGACTCTGTTTTAATTCTCTTTCTTCCACAGATTTCTTGTGTTACTGTGAGCAAGTCATTTAGCTTCTTTGCCTCAGTTGGCCATTTGTAAAATGTGTATAATAGTATTGTCCACCTCACAGGGACATTGAGGATAAATACAGCAGAAATTATAAGTACTCTGAGAAACACTGAATACAAATACTATTCAAGAGCTATAGTTGTAACAGCAAACCTTTTCTAGTATACAGTGGGCCTTACTCAACTTCCTTCAACTGTCTCTGCTACATAGTAGCATCTGTAGTTTTGTCTCAGCAGTGCTCCATACACAATACCACTTGCAATCCTACTGCATTTTCTGTTAGGGTACGTCTACACTGCACGCTTATTTCGAAATAAACTGTTCCTGAATAGTTATTACGGAATAGCTTACTTTGAAATAGCATGGCTACACTGCAGAGAAGTCTCAAAATTAGTCCGAGGCAGGTTTCCTTAATGTAGACATGCTATCTTGATTTAGAGCCCCTGGAGGCTCTGAGGAGGAATAACCTAGAATGGCCCTGGTGAGGGGCTATTTTGAAATAGCGGCAGTGGAGTGTTTACATGTGCCTTATTTCGAAATCACTATTTCAGAATAGGTGTTATTCCTCATAGAATGAAGTTTACAGATTTTGGAATAAGCTGTCTGTTATTTCAAAATTATTTCAAAATAATGGAATGGCTGTGTAGTTGCTTGCATCATTATTTTGAAATAACGCTAGTTATCTTGAAATATGGGTGAGGTGTAGACCACCCTTAGTGTTTTCCATCATCTAGCAATATCAGTCTCTCAAAAATAAAGACTAGACAATAATTAGAAGTAGAGAAAGGGCAGGATAAATGAGCCATATTAACTGATGAACATTGCTTAGCATAACACAGTTTGGGGAAGGTGACAAAATTAGTTTTAGCATAAAAATAATAGAAAGATAAGCTGTTTCTTCAATGATTTATTTGAAAAAAAAATACAGGAATAGAAGGAGAGGGTTGTTGGGAAGTTTTTTGAACGAAGAAGGGTGTCAAGGCATGCATTTAGTAGCTGCATTAGCCAGTTTAAGGAAAGAGTTACAGTTAACCATGCATAATGGAAGATTAGCTTGCTAAGGGCACAGGGCAGGATTCTGGAAGAAGGCAACATAGTACCAGAGGAGGGAACTGCAGAGCCATGTGAGTAAAGACAGCTTTGAGTCCAGTGGGAGTGCTGCTAAAGCCCTTTCATTTTTGAGCTGTTCATGATGTGTGTTATTTTAATATTTTGTCTGGACTTCGGTTTAAATATATATGGGAGGTGTAGACACAGCGTTATGAAGGACTATGGGAGCTTGCTGGCATGATGTGACCTTGTTAATGATTGAGTTTCTAGGTAATACATAGAATGTTAAAACAGATAATACAAATAAAAAGTCTTTACCATCACTTTGATATTTCTCAGGGCTCCTCACTTGGATAAATAAGTATAGTATTAATCCTACTAAATTCTGTTGGGTTCTGGATTTCCAATCAAATTTAAATTTAGAGACTGTCTCTAGGATACTGAAATAAAATCAGTTTCTTGCAGCACTTTCTGTAATTTTATTATTTTGTTCCCTAGCATGCGTGAGAGCCATGAGCCCAGTTCCGCCTTCTTTTTTTTTTGCAGGCAGTGCTTGTTAAATTCACAGGGCATTCCGTGTGTGTGTGTGTGTGTGTGTGTGTGTGTGTGTGTGTGTGTGTGTGTGTGTGTGTGCGCGCTCCTACCTACCCACCCCATCTCTTTTAATAACCTCTAATTTTAGACATGTTGTTTTCAAAACGTCAGTCTTTTGGGGAGGGTGAAAGAGGCATCTAGACAATAATAATAGCATAATTTTGTGTATCTATATCTGCAAAGAAAAGGTCACTACCAGCTTCATATGGTAATTGCAATTGTATTCAATTGCCTCCTTAACCCCATGTTTTGTTCAAAATGTCTCCTGAATCATCATCACCTAGATTTTTAGTTGATTATTTTATGGGAAATCATGGTGGTGATTTTTTGGGGAATGTTTTCATTTTTTAAAAGAAACGTTTTATAATTAGCCTTTTGTATCTTAAACAGAAAGGCCCAAGCCATAAAGCTAGGCTGAAGCATCTTCTACACTAGGATTATAATTAAATGGTCTCTGGTGTGTGTGTCTTCCATGAATTTTCAATTCATAATTTACTGTAAGTATGAGGAGAGGAAATGCTGGTTTGGCCAAATGAATAATTTTCCTTCAAATTTAAGGATACTGTAATTCATTCTTACCGAACACTTAGCAAAAAGCAGTGCCCGTTTAATCTTTGTAATCCTAGCTTTGAAGCTGCTGCAGCTTTATAATTTTCTGAACAAGTAGCAATCACAGCAGTGGTTTTGATTAAATGATTACCCATAGGCCTGCTCTTGAGTGAAATGACGAATGTATTGAGAGAGAGAACGTGGATGAGGTAATATCTTTTTATTGGACCAACTTCGATAGGTAAAAGACAAGCTTACACAGAGCTCTTTTCTGCTGAGGTTCAAGAAGACACTGTCAATTTGTTACCTTTTTGGGGTGTGAATTCCAAGTAGCAATATGTGTTATTACTGGAATTATCCACTCCATAAAGCATAATGTGTGTGAAATTGTGTACCCAGGTCAGCAAGTTCTGCCTCAGAAAAATCTTGAAGAATCTGAGGACTTTTCTGCCTTTTCTCAGTTGTGATTTAAAGTACGTGTCCGCCTCTTTGACAATTTGCAAGAGTTGTGTGAATCACGTCAAACCTTCTTTATAAAGAGGCTGACATCCTAGTGTTTAAAGGGCAATTCTAAGAGATACCAGCATGGGGATCTCTTTAAATGGTGTTCTTTGTTCTTATGTTTTTTCCATTGATCTTCAAGTACCATTGTGGACTTTGGTATTGTGTGCAACAGCACCCACAATGATACCAATGTAGAGTGAAACATTTCCACTGCTTAGCAAAAACTGGTGTGAAAAGTTAAGAGATCTGCAGGGTTTTTGGAGAGGGGTAAACATTTTTCATTACCTTGAATTATTCTGTTTTCCATAAATACAAAAGGCTGTTTTTTGCAGGTCAAAAAATCAATAATAAAAAAATGACACATCTATTTTAACACATTTCTTGTGTATATGTTCCTTTTTCTATGGAAAGCACTAATCTAATAAATTCCCACAGCTGTACATAATACCCAGAAGTACTGTCATAATCATACTGTTGCATCCTGGAATTGTGTTTCATGGGAACTTTACAGTTTCAGTAGAAATTTGAGATTATTACACAACAAAAAATCATTACAACTGAAGTTAAGCAGAATATTCTTGGTGTCGATATAGGAAAAGTTATTTTGACTCATATTCTATTAGTTGGAATTCACTTAGAAGACTGCCAATTGTAGTCAATTTTCTGTGTGCTGTATTGTATTTCCTCTTCTGGTAATTAGCACAAATGCAATTGTGGTACTATATCTTTAGTATCAAACTCCTTTATAGCCATGGCCTCTGCTACTGTGCATTAGCTTGTTCCCCTCCTAAATCCATGCCATGGAGTGGGAAGTTATTGGCCTGTGTCACAGCTGAAATGTTTGAAAATGGAAAACAGAAGGGAGACACAGAAAAGGCAAAGAACAAGAGAATGGAAGAGATCAGGGTAAAGCTCAGGGAGGAAAGAGATAACGTGGAGAAGGTAAAAATGGAAGGAAGAAAAAGTTGAATAGTGAGGAAGACAGAAAGGACAAGCTACCAAGAGGGATCTACTGTCATTTGTTAATAATGGTAAATATTTATATTAAGATATCTAAAGGCTGCAGTCAGAACTGGGTCCTAAATTGCTTTGGACACTGTAGCTAGAAGAGATACCGAAATGGTTCCTTGCCTATCCAGGCTGGTCTTTTTCTGTTTGTCTCTCGTCTTCTGTTTTTGGAAGATGTCACCTTCATGGAACCTTTACAGAAAAGTGAATTCTCTCTCTCACCACCAACCCCCATGTGTTGTCCTTGAAATGAGATGGTGTGCTATTGGGGAAGGAAGGAAGGAAGGAAGGAAGGAAGGAAGGAAGGAAGGAAGGAAGGAAGGAAGGAAGGAAACATGAAGAAACTGATAGCAAAGGGATTGCTTCCCTTTGCATTTTTTTCACTCTTGCTTTCTTGTTCCTCTTCCACTTTATTTGTTTTATTATCTCTGATATAGTGTCGCCTTCTCAACACAGATCTTGTGATTTGAAGTGGTAATCCCATGCTCTGTTCAGCGGTGGAAACAAATTTCTTAAATCCTTCAAGGGGACAAGCAAAGTTGTTTAGTTTGGCTCCATAGCTCAGCATCACTTTTGATCTTCCCCACCTTAAAGTCTGTCATCATTCCCTTTCTCCCTTTTATATGGACTGTATTTTAGAAATAACTGCTGTAATATCTTCCATTTTGAAAGATCTCTGTTTCACATACTGCCAATGGTCTTTGCTGTTTTTTGGCACAATTATTAAACTCCCAAGAATGGGATAGGTGTGTTACATGATATCCAACACAGATGGTCCCTGCCCTATAGAATTTACAATTGCCAAAAGAGAAGCAAAGAGTACTCTCAGTGTACTTGTAGGCATACAGCAGGAAAACGGCTATGATTCATATAGGTGTGTGGTGTCAGCATTACTCTTATTGTTGATCAGCTACTGTGAGATTTGTGAATAGTGTGACTTCTCAGTGGGAATTTTGCTGGACAGAGAGAGAAAGGGACTTGTGGACCAAATATACTATCAGGGTGGGTGGTCTGCTAACTGCAGTCATTGGTAATACTCTCTGCAGGCTCATTTTGAATTCGGCTTGTTCCAAAGCCCGCTGAAATGGATGATAAGACTCCTGTAGAATTCACTGGGCTTGCATCAGGCACACATGTACCTCCCATTTTCTCTCATGATTTATGTTGTTTCACAAGTTCATCCCTTCCCCCAAACCCCGCCACTCTGCCTCTTCCTCATCTCTTCCCCTGAATATGCCTTTTCCCCACTCGTCCCTCTGTCTCCCCCTCCCAGAGCTTGCTGTGCATCAGCTGTTTGTAATGCTCTGGAAGTGCTGGGAAGGAAGAAGAGGAGTTGGTAAATGTAGGGCTGCCGGCATGAGAGAGGCGTGGGGGGAGGAATAGAGGGGAACTTGGTGCTAGTGGGTGCTCTGCATCCACTAATTTTTCTCTGTGGATGCTTTAGCCCCGGAGCACCCACAAAGTCGGCGCCTATGTGCAGGAGGTCAGACTAAATGATCATTATGGTCTGTTCTGACCATAAATCTGAGAGTCTAATGTAGATATAATATTATACTATTTCCAAAGCTTCCTGGAATCATTATGCAAAACCATAAATTTGCTCTGTAAAATTAAGGGTAAGCACATTGAGCTGTGGTGAATTGGTGTGGTCAGAGAGGGTTGGTGGTGTGATGGTGTTTGTTTTCATTTTAAACAGAAAACTAAAGCCAAATCTAAGCCACTAGGATCGCCTATACAGCTATATTTCTGGACTGATCTCCCTATCCCACAATTACCACTCCTTGTTCCATAAGCCAAGTCACAAGACTGGCATATGTGGTCTATAATACACGTTTTTGAGACTTCATGTATAACCACAAGCTCAGATAAATCCTATTCTGACCAAACATCCTTGTATGGAAATAACTCCAATAATTCAGTGGGGACACCAAAATGCCAAAAATATCCCTGGAGATCCTGCTTGGTTATTATCTCTCATGATGTTTTCAGCATTCTTCCCCTATTCGCTTCAGCTGCAGCAGCCAGAGCTTCAGCTCCAGCCTGTTAGAAACCCTGCTACCTTGGCACCACTGCCCACCCTAGCGGTGCAGGATGGAAATGAGGAATATTATTCATATTGGTTTTGTGGTTGTGATTGAGAATAGCTAAAATAGCAATGGCAAGACACTGCTCTAACTTACTTTTTTCCCCAGTATGTTGTAGATATTTATCCTTAGTGCTCGAGGAAAAGTTTAATAGTTTAAAGCATTGATTTTATTTATATCTTTATAATCTCTTTTAGGAATTAAAAATCCTCTTGTTATATTTATACTGGCAGACATTCTCCTTCATTGAAGTCCACTTATGTACGTCCCTCCTTAAATGTGCATCTTCTTTTAAGAGACAGGATTCTAAAAACAATCAGCAAGATTAGGAATTTATATGGAAATGTAAATTATGCAGTGCATAATGGGAAAACTCTAGCATTAGCAATCTCAGCTTCAATAGATTTTAGTTCAATCTTTTCATTTGAATATCTTGACCCACATGAAAAAATAGGCCCCAAAGTCCCACAGAGTGGCCAGATCCCAAATTAATAAAATACCCCAAATTAGATGATTTAAAAAAAAAAATGCAAACTAAGAGGGGAAAATCTGTTCCCACTGGAATAAAATAAGCAATCAAGGAAAACTTCATGAAAACCAATCACTTCCTGTTTGCACATAGGCCTGGGATTTGTGGCAATGAACGATCTGTTTCAGTGATACGAAGGAATTCGACTCACACCACACCTTTTCACACCACAAGACATTAAAGCTATGTCTACAGTGCACCTGTTTTGCACCAGAAACATGCAAATGAGGTGAAGCGTGGAATATCACCACACCTCATTTGCATAATTAATTAGGCTCATTTTTGCACAAGAGGCTTTTTGTGCAAAACCCTCCTCTTGTGCAAGAGCCGTTCTTCCAGAAAAAAATGTGGAAAAATGGAGCCTGATTAATTATGCAAATGAGGCACAGCAATAATCCATGCATTGCCTCCTTTGCATATTTTTTGCCCAAAACGAGGGCTCTGTAGATATAGCTAGCATGTATGCAACTCTGATACCTTATGGCTACATCTACACTGCAGGCTTCTTCTGCAAGAACTTTTTGCACAGGAGTTCTTGCGCAGTAAGTTCTTGTGCAAGAGTGTGTCCACACTGCCATGTGCTTTTTGCGTAAGAGATGTGCTTTTGCCCAAGAGCATCCATGGTAGTGTGGATGCTCTCTTGCGCAAGAAAGCTCTGATGGCTATTTTACCCATAGGGGTTTCTTGTGCAAGAGCTCTTGCTCAAAAGGCTTATTCCTCATAGAAAGAGGAATAACTCTTGTGCAAAAAGCCCTGTGTTCTTACGATTTACTGTACTTTTTCTTGTGCAAGAATGCACTTGGTGTGGACACTCAACAAGTTTTTGCGCAAAAAACTCTTCAGTGTAGATGTAGCCTATGTTTCAACTTGTTCCGGTAAATAAGCAGATAAATAAAGTAAGTTTCTTCACTATACATTAAATTGACCAACCCAAAATCAAATTATAGGCTGCAAATGAGGGACGTTAACTTACAATTATGAGCTGCATCTCTTCAATGGAAAGGAGTCACTCCTTTCAGTCATGTCTTCAGTTCAGAGGATAATTCAAACATGAAGCATCAAATAGCTTACCCTCAGGGTGTTCTGTTTTGTTTGATTTAAGCACAGTTGTAGAACTACATTGTTATAACTTTCTCTCTAGACAAACAGGTTCTTTATGCCACTGCTTTAGTCCAAGAAGCCTAATAATACCTTTTTTATTGCAGTATTTTTAGACATTGAATGCATCTGGAAAAATATTCAAGCAGATAATTAGATTGTATTAGCAATGTGTCTGTTGTGGTTTCCCTGATCCCAAAGAAGGCAGCTCTTTATGAAGCACTTGGCCACAGTCTCCACAAAATCTGCTGTGTAAATTGGCCCACACTAAAGCATGTGGAAAACATTTTTTGGCTGAAACTTGAAACCATTCATGTGGCTTTGAGACAGGGAAGCTCAGCCTGCCAACATCAATAGAACTTTGTACTACAAACCAAAATGGTCATTTAGACATGTGTACTTTCATGCTTGCAAATGCACTGAGGTCAAATATTTTTTAATCTTGGGAATTTTTCCTCTTTATACAGCCTCGTATTTCATGCAGGAAATGAGGCTGAGTACAACAAACACAAATCATTGAGACTGACAGAGCATATTGGGTTCAAAACCCAAGCTTTGACTCTAATTGCTCTCCAAAGGCCTCTGGCTCAAGGTAACTGTTGATTTAATTCAGCTGTTTCAAATCAGCACTGTAAGGTCTTGCTAAGACAAACTGGTTAGGCCACATTACATTTGTACCATTCAGTCCCTGGGGTATAAGTATAACACAGTTAGCATTTTAAAAGATTGTGTTTGTCTGTACACTGCAGGCAGTAATTACAAGCAGGCAAATCTTTTGTGAAAGATGGTGTGACCTTCCTTTTGGTGAAAGAGTGATGATGGCTTCTACTGGAGGAAAAATAATGTTTCCATTCAGGGTTCAGAGAGGAGCCCCACCAAGTTTCAAATGCAAGCCAATGCTGACAGCATTTGTTGATTGTTTGTGTCTGTGGGTCATATCTCTGGGCAATTTATCACCCTAAAATGTCAATTTTCCATTACTTTACTGTGGCGGGGAGGGACATACCACCTTATTAGAGAAGATAGATTGTAAAACAAAATCATAGAATACTAGGACTGGAAGGGACCTCGAGAGGTCATCGAGTCCAGTCCCCTGCCCTCACGGCAGGACCAAGTACTGTCTAGACCATCCCTGATAGACATTTATCTAACCTACTCTTAAATATCTCCAGAGGTAGAGAGATTCCACAACCTCCCTGGGCAATTTTATTTCAGTGTTTGACTACCCTGACAGTTAGGAACTTTTTCCCAATGTCCAACCTAAACCTCCCTTGCTGCAGTTTAAGCCCATTGCTTCTTGTTCTATCCTCAGAGGCCAAGATGAACAAGTTTTCTCCCTCCTCCTTATGACACCCTTTTAGATACCTGAAAACTCCTATCATGTCCCCCCTCAGTCTTCTCTTTTCCAAATTAAACCCAATTCTTTCAGCCTTCCTTCATAGGTCATGTTCTCTAGACCTTTAACCATTCTTGTTGCTCTTCTCTGGACCCTCTCCAATTTCTCCACATCTTTCTTGAAATGGGGTGCCCAGAACTGGACAAAATACTCCTACTGAGGCCTAACCATATACCCATCCCCTGCATGAATTAAAATGGTTGATGTCTACTCAGTCCCAAGAATTTGTTTGCTATATTTGTGGCTGTTTCTGATATAGTTTGGGTATGGCTTTTCAGCTTGGACAAGCCTGGAGGATTACCCAGGAGTGTCTAAATCTGTTTGATATTATGTTCTGTTATTCTTACCAGTTTAGGTGCTGAAGTCTGATTTATGTCAATGTATATGTCTGTCTACAGTTAAAATTTGCATACCAAAGATCAAATTCTACTAAAGTGGAGCATAGGAAATTAACTTCAAGATTGTTGTTGAACATGGTGCACCTTTATTGTTTAACCCTCAAGGAGCCTAATAATGACTGCTTAGGTCCAGAGATGGTTCTACACATCACAATTGCATTTACAAATTACAGACCAGACCAGCTGGTCTGATGAAACTGTTCTTATTATCACGGGATTTTCCCCAACACTGGGACCAACTGATCCCCCCCACTCTTGGGTCCTAAATTACATTAGACAGCTGTAAAGAGCCATGACTTCTGATTTTTGGCCTGATCTCAAGATGTCTCTATGCCACAGAAGGGGCGTTAGCAGTGGATGGTACAAAACTAGTTACCCTGACTTTCTGCAACTTAAATTTTCCTATGCTAATGAAATAATTAGCTAGACTCTTAGGGCAACTTTCTCACTGCTTTGGGCTAACCAGCCAGATAAGGAGTCTAGGATCTGGCTCTAATGTAGAGGTTATCAAGTATAAGCTAGAAATATAAATAGATATAGGTGACATCATCCTTCTTTAGCATTACTGCAGGTTCTGTGGTCCTACAATAGTGCATAAAGCAGTAGGGATTATGTATCTAAGGAAAGATGTTTCATGTTTTCCTTTTATACTACTTTGCATGTGATGAGCCAGAAAGCTGTAGCTGTGCTGACAAGGACTTAGACTGCCCATATTCACTTTCTCTGGTATCCCTTCTGAAGCCAGACTGATGTCAGGGGAAAATGGAGGCTCTATTGCTATTGCTAGTACTACATTCAGGAATTGATAATTTGGGAAATGACTTGTGGGAAAATGGTGCCAAACTGGTGTGTGGCATGTAGCTTGCTTCCTTGATTACTCCAACTTTTTCCACTTCTAAAGCACCAACTTGCATCCAGCCCAGGTCAGCTGTGATACAATGTTACTGTATTGCTATCTAGTTTGTAGACTACATTAAATGAGATGGTCCTCTGTCCACTAGAATTGGGCTATTTTGTCAAAAACCACCATGACTGCTCATGACACCCATGGGCCCTTTTCATGAGTGGGTCACGAGATGGTCTTTCCAAATCTCAGTGCAATATATGGAGAGGGCACTGGGAATAAACATGTGCTTATTGTCTGCTGTTGGTGTCATATAAATAAATAGAAAGTGTATTTTCACTAGGTTCAATATAATAAGGTTTTCTTAAATTAATTATAAATGTTACTTACACATACCGGCTACGTCTAGACTGGCATGATTTTCCGGAAATGCTTTTAATGGAAAAGTTTTCTGTTAAAAGCATTTTCGGAACAGAGTGTTTAGATTGGCACGGATGCTTTTCCACAAAAGCACTTTTTGCGGAAAAGCATCCGTGCCAATCTAGACGCGCTTTTCCACAAAAAAAAGCCCTGATCGCCATTTTTGCGATCGAGGCTTTTTTGCGGAAAACAAATCTGGGCTGTTTACACTGGCCCTTTTGCGCAAAACGTTTGCGCAAAAGGACCTTTGCCCAAACAGGAGCAGCATAGTATTTCCGCAAGAACACTGACAATCTTACATGAGATAGTCAGTGCTTTTGCGGAAATTCAAGCGGCCGGTGTAGACACCTGGCAAGTTTTTCCGGAAAAACTGGCCAGTCTAGACACAGCCACCCTGTTTATTCACAGGTATTTTTAGAAAACCCTGAAGCTTCCTGAATTGACTATGTCCATTTTTAGTTTAATCACTCTCTTATTAGAGAGGAGGCATCTACAACTGAAGTGTAGCAATTATATAAACACATCACAGAACTGGTTACTGAATATATAGTACCTTCAATCCAAGATACTTAAAGTGCTTAATAAACAATCATTAAAACTCAAGCTTTCTATCAGATAATTCAGAATGGTTGCCAGTAGGAAATCAGTATTTGCCAACTATTGTTAGTGGTATCTGAAATCTCACATTTTTTCTCGGTTGTTAGAAAGAATTTTAGTATCTGTTGGCAAAAGCTGACTTTTTAAAGGTGACAAATGGGAGCATTTTTAGTAGAGTCTTACTTAAACCAACAACATAACTGAGGTCACAGCAGGTCTTCTGAAAGATTACAGAGAATGAAGATAACATCAATGGCATGTACAGTAAGAGGATTATGATAATATATACAGAGATTCTGGAGCTGGGGAAAGACCTTGTGATTTAGCACACTACATAGAATCACATCCATCACACTGAATATTATTCATCTATCTCTGCCGTATCCTATTCCTATGTATTTATATAATGGAAATATATTGAATGTAATCTCTGAAAATATCACATCAGCATTTATTAAGAGAATGTATTACAGTGGTTGCCATTAAAAAGTAAGCATTTGCGAACAGCATACAATGGCATCTGAGGTTATGTCTACACTGCAGAGCTTTTCTGGGATACAGGAGGTATCTCGGAAAAGCTATGCCACATCCAAGGAATACATCTGCTTTTTCAGAACAATTTCCAAAAAAGGAGATGTGTTCTTTTGCCATCTCTGTAATCCTCATTTGTATGAGGAAGAAGGGATGTTCTGAAAGATGAGCTTTTTCTGAAATATGGCCCCGTGTGGACAGGTCAAATTTCAGAAAAGCCTCTTCCCCCCCCCCCCCAAAAAGCAGAAAAAGATATGCAAATTGTGATTCACAATTTGCGTATCTTTTTCTGACTTTTCTTTGCAGTCTAGACCTAGCCTGAGATTACCAAAGAATGTTTCTGTAGGAGATAGGAGATCTATACTGAGTGGTAACACTGGACAAACGTTAACTTTTAATTACTTATTCTATAATACTTGCCCTTAAAAAACTAACAAAGTTTTGTCCTTTGTTAAATTAATAAGATTCTCAGTATTTTCAACATTCCTTATACAATCCTCCTGACTGGTTTTTTTTAGAGAAACAATGAGTTACCCACAAATACAGAGGTAATTGTATTCATTTACATAAGGCAATCAGCATGTTTTTGAGCTGACCACTGCATGTGGCAGTTTATCCTAAATAAGTCTTTAAATGGTTTGACAGAAGGTTGCCAAGTCAATGTTTTTTTTTCCTCTTCTGCCCATATTTAAATATTAACGGTGAGAATGTGCTCTTAGATACCCATTGAAATCAATATAAGTTTCAGGGCAGATTTTGTGCTTTACCTGCCAGTTTTACATGTTATCATAATGTGTTTCACACTCTCATGTTTAGCCCAGAAGTCTTGATGTCATGGGCATTTAGGGTGACCATATGACCCAATATTAGGGGTTTTGTCTTATATAGGCTACCTATTCTCCCATCTCAGTTTTTTACACTTGCTATTTAGTCACCCTATGGGCATTTCTCTTTTTTCCTCTTGTTCCTTTACCTTCTGTAGTTAGGGAGAAATGATTGAAGTAATAGACCTTATTCAGCAAATATGGGATGGAACCAAAAACTTCGGACCTGAGCACCTCTCAACCATGTGATAGTTCTGGTCTGAATGGTGTGGTGTAGACTCATCTCTTGTGATAAGTGCTCTATTTGGTATCTGGTTACCTCAATGCCAGGCAAATTGTCACACATGTTCTCTGCCACCCTCTGTCTAGTATTAGTGCCCTCTGTAGGTAAAATTACTACACCGTGGTTCAGACAGAATTGCTTTTCTATGCAAAGGCCCAGGGAAAGACAATAAATGAGAAACAGTATAGAATGTGTGTGGGAGGTGGAGGGGGAATAATATAAAATGGTAAAGAGCAGGCAGGAAAGAAATCAATATATCCAAGGTGGGATAAAATCACCTCTCAAAGCAAAGAACTATAAGGGTTTTATCATTTCACCTATTTTGCACTGCAGTTGGGTACAAGCAGGCTGCTAACACCAACTGGGGCAGGAAAAGGCATAATTTAAATACCAAACATCACAGAACAAAATAGAAAAGAAATCGCCTTCTTCTGAAGTTACATGGGTGAGAAGAGAGACCTTCCGGCTTTATAAATTACTGTCTGCAGAGGCACCATAGTGATTCACTTTATTTCTAGTGGCAGTTGAATAAGCCCAGCCCTCACTAGCCTGTAAATCCTGAGAGGTCACATATTTTTCCCAGCATGGGTCTTTTGCATGATAGTCCACCTTGCCATAAGTTTAAATTTTTTTTTTTAGAAAACTGCTTTAATTCTGGGATTCTTGCCTAAACTAGGCAAATCTAATTTTCATATGTTGCCATGGGAAATAATGCTTTTACCCTTTCTCAGAAAGGGAAAGAAAATGAATGAAAGCATGAATGACTGCACTATTGGACTGCTTTCTAATTATTTAAAGGACCTCACACATCCAAGACTTGGCCACAACGTGGGACTCTGATCTGTGAAAAGACACATCTACTGTATTAATAGAAAAGACCCACCCTATAGCTCACAATAAATTGTGTATTTTAAACTGATAACCTCTTCAGTGTATAAGTTTTGTTATGTAAAAGGCATATAAAATAAAGGCTTTATAAATTCATATCCTACAATTAGCTAAATACACTCTCATTAAAGTGGATCACAGTTAATGCCCCTTGAAAGAGCAGTTCTAAATTAAACAAGGTGCTTTTCATTATGAAAGGAGCTATCTTAGTTGACCCAAGTTTCTGATGTCTGCAAAATTTGATCTTAAAGGAACTTTATTGAAGGAGAAAATAATCTGATACTTAAAAGATTGTAAAACACTACTGACAATAAAAGAATTTTTCTCTTTCCCCTCTCCACCCGCCTTATTTTTCCATTGTGTAGTTTAGGGTTATCTGAGAAGTGCAGTTGTGATTGTTATGATCTTTTTTAGTCATCACTTTATGTGAGTTTTATGTTGCAGTTTATAAAATGCTGAATGTTTGCTGAGAGATCAAAGTACTTATCATAATGAGAAAAACGTACATAACAACAGTTGTATAGCAAGGGTAAGAATTGCCTGAAGCAGAATAAATTTCTGCAGATTGTCTGACAATATAAGAATAATACAGCATTATAATCATGAGAATAATATTACTTAATAAATCTCAACTCTTATGTGTCTTATACAGTACGCTATCTTTTTATAAACTGCTAAATACATTTCCCACTTGATTAGATAGTTTTATATCTGGAGAACTTACGATAATATCCATCTTTCTAAAAGAACATCGCAGTTTGATGTTAATACAGAGAACAATGGATGCAGTGCTAGACTGATAGCATGCCTATTACTTTGTCTAGAATTAACTATGTAGCCCTAAGGTCCTGCCACTCCTATGTGGCCACAATGGGAGCTTAATAGGTAGGAGTCTGCTGTACACTGGGACAAGGCAAAGACTCATTGCAGAGAGGATGTGTAACTGCATGCACTGTTGAGCAGCAGATCTTTGGGGCTCCATTCTCACTATCATGAGGATAGGAATGGGCCAATAAATCCAAAAATCTTCTAAAACCATCTCAGGAGCTTGCAGTATCTGACTGCGTTTTGCTTAGTGGGATGTCTATGATAGTATTTGGTCCTAGGATAATTCTGCTCTCACACAAGCACTTCCACTGGAGTGAAGAAAATATCATCAAGCTTATTTGCTCTGACTGTTCTTTGAAGAGAGGGGCAAATCCTGTAATCTTTACTCAGGTACAGTTTAATTTCAATAGTGTTTTGCCTAAATAAAAACTACAGGATTTTGCCCATGATTTAATCATCTTGTATTTGTTGGTGTAATGTGTGTTAGTATTTACGTGCATTATACAGCATTTCACGACAGAAGGCAGCTTAAGGCTATGTCACAACCAGAATTTGTTCTTCTTAGAACTACTACAATGGAGAATTCATAACCTAGAAAAAACTTAGCTTTATTCCAGTAACTTAAACAGAATTAACAACAGGACAGATTGTTCCCTATATCTGAAATGCGTTTACACATTCTAACATGTATTTCCTATGAATCATCTTATTCTCTCGTGCCTCTAGCCTTCCCATTTTTACCCATTATTTAATGATATCTTCAATTTTTAAGCATATTTTCCTATCATAGCTCATTAGACTATGAATTAGTCTCCCCGGGACATATTCCTTTAGTCCAGTCATTTATTATTGGGCTTGAATAAATTATCTGAAAATCTACAGTGCAAACATTGGCATGATGATCAATAAGATAAGTTAACAAGCCCTTTCAATATCTTATGGCTCTGATTGTATGCTATGAGTTTAGGAAATCTGTGGGAATTCAAAGCCCAAGAATGTTTGGGTGTTGTCCAGCCACTCTTCTTTTGTTGTACTCTCTCTCTGCCCTGGCTTAGATACTCATTGAATACTGGTGCTAACTAGAATTGCTGAGAGGTGTTTTAGTGGTTGGAGAACAGGACTCTGAGCCAACAACCCTGGGAGTGAGATTGTTCAAAAGTACTTGGCATTGCCCTGACACTGCTTCTACTGATTTCAGCAGGAGTTTCACCCAGACTTCAGTGGAAGCATATTAGGTCAATGACGAGTGCTTTTGAGAATCCCATACTTAAATTCTAATACCAGCTCAGGCAGCAACTCCTTCTAGAGAAGAGCAAATTGCTAAATCTCTCTGCCTCTATATCTGCATTCCTAAAATGATAGTTAGAAATTATTTCCTCAGATGACTGTGGTGGGGTGAGGATTACCAAAGTACTTTGAAAATAGCCAAGTGGTGATATGCTTTTCACTACTATTACAAAATAAAATGTGTAAGGGAGGCACAGAATAAGTGAGAAATTCCTAGAAATGCAGCAGGGCTGTCAGTTTCCATTATTAAATCAGCAGCACGTTTTTTTTCCCTTCCATAATAAACTAGCTTGATTACTGATTGCTGTAGTGTTTCACCTGCACTTGTACAAAATCACACTGAGCCATACATACTCATAACGTAACTGCACTGTGTCTTTTCTTTGCCTCACACAGATGAATTTTGTGTCCTGGGTTATAGTAGGCCAATAGTGATAACCATACAGCACCAGTGAAATTTACAGGATTGCATTAATATAATTAAGGGTGTGACTAAGGGAGACAGGATGGTGTAGGGAATATCCTGGGAACTGGGAGACCTGATTCTATTTCTAAGGGGGCTGTCTGATGATCATGGGCAAAAAAATAGCAGCTTTCAGTGCCTCCTCCTCTGTAAAGCAAAGATAAGGATAATGACCTCTCTTGTAAAAGCACTTTGAGATCTACTGATAGAAAGTGCTATATAAGAGCTAACTATAAGCATGGTGACTGAATAGTTAACAATGGGCTCTTCAATCCAGCAGAGAGATATGACATGATTCAATAGCTGGGAGCTGAAGTTAGACAATTTCAGAGTGGAAATAAGGTATGCATTTTTAATGGTCAGAGTAATTAATCATTGGAACAATTTACCAAGGTGGATTTGCCATCACTGGTCATTTTGAAATTAAGATTGGATGTTTTTTCTGAAATACATGTTCTTGTAATTATTGTGGGGAAATTTTATAAGCTATGTTATAAAGGAAGGTGGACTAGATGATCTCACTGATCTCTTCTGTCTTTGGAATCTATGAAGCTATTATTAGTTGATTCAGAGAATTTTGGGGTAATTTTTTCATTTTCTAGAAGTATGCTGCTGCCAGGTGAAGCAGGGTACATGTCCTTGATTAATAATACATTTTAAGTGATATGATAGCACTCAGCTTCTATTCTCATGCCCACCATACATACTGTTAACATGCTTACTCTATCATCTTATTGCTTACTGGTCAGAGTCCATCTTTGAGATGGGCTAGTGATGGCTTTTGCCTGAGATCTATGGACTTGTAATTTCTTTGTCTCTTTGTCCTTGCTTCTGTGAAGAGAGGCTTGCTACACAGAGCTGTTCTAAATAGTGCCCTGTTAAGCAGATTTTCAATAAGAGATTGTTTTCTTTGGAATTCTATCAGCTTTGTGGCTCATTTATGTGGTAACAAGCGAGGCATGTTCTGACCTATCAATCAGGCTTTAAAAGGGCCATTAATAACAATGCATATTGCACACAAAGAAACCAATGCAGAGACATGTCTATTACTGTAACAGGTTTGGGTCCTATCCTGTTTCCATTGGGCCCAATGACAAAACTCCTTGTGATTTCCATGAATCAGGCCCTTAATTTAAAATGTCTTATGACAATCCCATAACTGGAGGGGGACTTATTTCAAAGGATCTATAAACGAATTGTTAACACCAATATGGAAAGTTGACATAAGTACAGGCAGTCCCCGAGTTACGCGGATCCGACTTATGTCAGATCCGCAGTTACGAACAGGGATTTTCTCGCCCCGGAGGATTGGAGCGGCGGGACGCCTGGTCCCGCCGCCTGCCTCCTCCGGGGCGAGAAAAGCTGCTCCCCGTCTCCCTGGTCTGCTGGGGGAGCCAGCAGACCAGGGAGACGCGGAGCAAAGCGGCGGAGGACCCGGGGCCAGACCCACGGCGCTTCCAGCTGATCTGGAAGCGCCGCGGGTCCGGCCCCGGGTCCTCCGCCGCTTTGCTCAGCATCTCCCTGGTCTGCTGGGGGGGGACGCAGCTAGTGCCCCCCAGCAGACCAGGGAGATGCGGAGCAAAGCCCGGGGCCTGTGGTAGAGCAGGTGGGGCGCTGCCAGTTGGTCCCGCAGCACCGCTCCTTGACGCTACTGGACCAACCCGGCAGCGGCTGAATCAGGATGCCTGGGGCAGAGCAGCTGGGGTGCTGCTGGGTTGGTCCAGTAGCGCTGAGGAGCGGCTGCGCTACTGGACCAACCCAGCAGCACCCGAGCTGCTCTGCCCCAGGCGTCCCCAAGTCAGCCGCTGCTGAAACTGACCAGCAGCTGACTACAGGAAGCCCGAGGCAGAGTTGGTCTGCCCTGGGCTTCCTGGAATCAGCTGCTGATCAGTTTCAGCAGCAGCTGACTTGGGGATGCCTGGGGTTCTTAAGTTGAATCTGTATGTAAGTCGGAACTGGTGTCCAGATTCAGCCGCTGTTGAAACTGATCAGTTTCAGCAGCGGCTGAATCTGGATGCCAGTTCCGACTTACATACAGATTCAACTTAAGAACAAACCTACAGTCCCTATCTTGTACGTAACCCGGGGACTGCCTGTATTTATAGCTAATGATCAAGGGTTTCTATGCACAATGTTGGGTTAAACTGGACTGACTACATTTGATTTGAATATTCTTTCTGTGGGGTTCAGGGTGCTCTGCCCCAGCATAGCAGGGTTTCTTTTTAACCAAAACCAAGTATTTTTCAGGTACCTTGGGCCAAATTCTTGTTTGGAGGGGAAATTACTGTCCCCATTGGCCTGTGGTTTTTACTTTTGGGTGATTAGAGTGCACATGTGTGTGTAAATGGTTTAAAAAAAAAGAGAGAGAGAGAGAGAGAGAGAGGTCAAAAGTAAATGTAAGATAAGACTGGTGGGAGAGGGTTGGAGTGAGTTCAGTTATTTGTGTGTGTCTACTGCAGTAACTGTACACATATTTTGTATTCAGAGCTCAGCCTTCCTGTAAGCATTTGACCTTTTGCCATATTTTGGAATAGATCAAAATGTAGTGGTTGATGTATAAACTGTGAACATAGGAATTTGGAAGATTCGGTGGGCTGATGATAAGATGCAAACTCTTTAATTTTTAAGTCGCCCACTGTACGTGTGCCAGATTGGTAGTAGACCAAATGCTGTCATCATCTAATGCAGCATTTCTTAAAGTGTGTTCCGTGGCACACTGATGTGCTGCAAGGCAGTCGGAGGTGTGCCGCGGAGAGAACAGATTTCAAAATGGCCACCTTTAAAGGGGCAAGCCTCCTTTTATTTTTATCAACAACTTTTCCCTGGGGGCTTTTTTTTTCTCTCAACAATAAAAATCTTTGGTGTTCTCCATAAAAAAAAAAATTGTTTGGTGTTTCTCGGTCTTTAAAAGTTTAAGAAACACTGATCCAATGGCTTGTGGGTGGCTTATAATGGTTTTAGTTCAGTTTATAATGGATCATTATCAGCCTCATCTCAACTGGCATGGCTGCTGACAATCTCAATAAAGAAAATAAGAGCTGAATTGGCCTAGAAACTAATTATTTTGTTGGGGGATGATGTGAGGAGGACTGGAATAAACTATGCTGACCAAAAAAAGTGTTTTGTTGGTATTGGTTGTATCTACACTAGGGACGTTTTCCAATATATAGGTATAGCTATACTGTCAAAGTAGTCTGAGTGTAGACCAGGCCTAAACTAATCCTCTAACTCTTAAAAATGGTGTCTCTAGTTTAAGATTAAGGAGTATTATTAAGCCAAGTGTGTAGGGAAATTCATTTTGCCATTACCTTTGCTATGTACTGGTAGATAAAGACTTGGATTTTCAAAGAAACCATTCAATGAAAATTCAATGGGAATTGGGAACCCTTCGATTCCTTTTAATTTCCCAATCAAATAGAGGATGTATGTCAAAGGGAACACCTCTTTTGCACCAATAGTGGAACTGATCATATGCTTTAACTCTGAGGAAAAGGAGGCCAATGTAATTTAAAAGCATTGTTTAGTAGGAGATCTTTCAAAGCGCACTTTTCATAACATTGCTAAATATCTAAAAGGGCAGATATTCATATTGGTTTGACTGTGTTAGTATGTCTGATCTAGACCTAGTGAAAATATACACCAGACTAATATATTCTCTTATCCTCCTTTAAAATACTCTTGATATAAGGGGTGAAAATATTTGGTGTATGTCTATATACTTCCAGGAGCGGGAAGGCCTTGTTTGGACACAGACTGGCTAACCTTGTGAGGAGGGCTTTAAACTAGGTTTGTCGGGGCAGGTGAGCAAAGCCCACAGGTAAGTGCTGAATGTGCGGGACTGGGAGATGGGTTGGAAATAGGGGGGACTACGGCCTATAATGGCAAGGAGAAAGGAGGGTCAGGGCACAACAGGGAGGCAAGATCAAATCAGTATCTTAGATGCCTATATACAAATGCGAGAAGTATGGGTAATAAGCAGGAAGAACTGGAATTGCTAACCAATAAATACAACTATGATATCATTGGTATTACAGAAACCTGGTGGGATGGGACGCATGATTGGAATGTTGGTATGGAAGGGTACGGCTTGCTCAGGAAGGACAGACAGGGAAAAAAGGGAGGAGGGGTTGCCTTGTATATTAAAAATGTACACACTTGGACTGAAGTGGAGATGAATGTAGGAGATAGCTGTGTAGAGAGTCTCTGGGTTAAGCTAAAAGGGGTAAAAAACGAGGGTGATATCATGCTAGGAGTCTACTACAGGCCACCTAGCCAGGTGGAAGAGGTGGATGAGGCCTTTTTTAAACAATTAACAAAACTATCCAAAGCCCAAGATTTGGTGGTGATGGGGGACTTCAACTATCCAGACATATGTTGGGAAACTAACACAGCGAGGCACAGGCTATCCAATAAGTTTCTGGACTGCATTGGAGACAACTTTCTGTTTCAGAAGGTTGAAAAAGCTACCAGAGGAGAAGCTGTTCTGGATTTGGTTTTAACAAATAGGGAGGAACTAGTTGAGAACTTGAAAGTGGAAGACAGTATAGGGGACAGTGATCACGAAATAATAGAGTTCATGATCTTAAGGAAAGGTAGAAGGGAGACCAGCACAATTGAGGTAATGGATTTCAGGAAGGCAGATTTTGATAAGCTCAGAGAACTTGTAGGTAAGGTCCCATGGGAAGCAAGACTGAAGGGAAAAACAACTGAGGAGAGTTGGAAGTATTTCAAAGGGACGTTGTTAAGGGCCCAAAAGCAAACAATTCCGCTGTGTAGGAAAGATAGAAAATATGGCAAAAGACCAGCTTGGCTTAACAAGGAGATCTTGCATGATCTCAAAATAAAAAAGGAGTCTCATAAAAAATGGAAATTAGGACAAATAACAAAGGATGAATATAGGCAAGCAACACGGGAATGCAGGGGCAAGATTAGAAAGGCAAAGGCACAAAATGAGATCAAATTAGCTACAGGCATAAAGGGAAACAAGAAGACCTTTTATAAATACATTAAAAGCAAGAGGAAGACCAAGGACAGGGTAGGCCCACTGCTTAGTGAGGAGGGAGAAGCAGTAACAGGAAACTTGGAAATGGCGGAGATGCTCAATGACTTCTTTGTTTCGGTCTTCACCGAGAAGTCTGGAGGTGTGCCTAACATAGTGAATACAAGCAGAGAGAGGGTAAGTTTAGAAGATAGGATACACAAAGAACAAGTTAAAAATCACTTAGGAAAGTTAGATGTCAGCAAGTCACCAGGTCCTGATGAAATGCATCCCAGGATACTCAAGGAGCTGATAGAGGAGGTATCTGAGCCTTTAGCTATGATCTTTGAAAAATCATGGCAGACAGGGGAGATTCCAGAAGACTGGAAAAGGGCAAATATTGTGCCCATCTATAAAAAGGGGAATAAGAACAACCCAGGAAACTATAGACCGGTCAGTTTAACGTCTGTCCCAGGGAAGATAATGGAGCAGGTAATTAAGGAAATCATATGCAAACACTTGGAAGGTAATAAAGTGATAGGGAATAGCCAGCATGGGTTTGTGAAGAACAAGTCATGCCAAACTAATCTGATAGCTTTCTTTGATAAGATAACGAGCCTTGTGGATAAGGGAGAAGCGGTGGATGTCATATACCTAGACTTTAGTAAGGCATTTGATACGGTCTCGCATGATATTCTTATTGATAAACTAGGCAAATATAACTTAGATAGGGCCACGATAAGGTGGGTGCATAATTGGCTGGATAACCGTAGTCAGAGAGTGGTTGTTAACGGTTCTAAATCCTGCTGGAAAGGGATAACAAGTGGAGTTCCTCAAGGGTCTGTTTTGGGACCCATACTGTTCAATATCTTCATCAATGATGTAGATATTGGGATAGAGAGTACGCTTATTAAGTTTGCAGATGATACCAAACTGGGTGGGGTTGCGACTTCTTTGGAGGATAGGGACATAATTCAGAATGACCTTAGCAAGTTAGAGAAATGGTCGGAGGTAAACAGGATGAGGTTTAATAGAGAGAAATGCAAAGTGCTCCACTTAGGAAGGAACAATCAGTTCCATACATACAAGATGGGAAGCGACTGTCTAGGAAGGAGCATGGCAGAAAGGGATCTAGGGGTCATAGTGGACCACAAGTTGAATATGAGTCAACAGTGTGATGCTGTTGCAAAAAAAGCAAATATGATTCTAGGTTGTATTAACAGGTGTGTTGTAAGCAAAACTCGTGAAGTCATTCTGCCGCTCTACTCTGCACTAGTTAGGCCTCAGCTGGAGTACTGTGTCCAGTTCTGGGCGCCACATTTCAAGAAAGATGTGGAGAAATTGGAAAGGGTACAGAGAAGAGCGACAAGAATGATTAAAGGTTTAGAGAACATGACCTATGAAGCCAGGCTTCATGAACTGGGCTTGTTTAGTTTGGAAAAAAGAAGATTAAGGGGGGACATGATAGCGGCTTTCAAATATCTAAAAGGGTGTCACAAGGAGGAAGGAGAAAATTTGTTCCTCTTGGTTTCTGAGGACAGGACAAGGAGTAATGGGCTTAAAGTGCAGCAGGGGAGGTTTAGATTGGACATTAGGAAAAAATTCCTAACTGTCAGGGTGGTCAAATATTGGAATAAATTGCCAAGGGAGGTGGTGGAATCTCCCTCTCTGGAGATATTTAAGAACAGGTTAGATAGACATCTGTCAGGGATGGTGTAGACGTAGCTTGATCCTGCCTTGAGGGCAGGGGGCTGGACTCGATGACCTCTCGAGGTCCCTTCCAGTCCTATGATTCTATGATTCTATGATTCTATATATGATAGAATTATCAGACCCATTCCAGTACACAGGGATAATCCTACAAAAAGATTCAAGGTAACCACTAAGAAATAACTGAGTAGAATTTTCAGAATGAGTTGGGAATGTTGGTATTATAACTGTAAATCAAAGAGGAGAGTGCAATGCAACTAGAGTATATGGAATGCAGCACAAAATACATGTAAAACAATGTCTAGCTCACCAACAGAAGTTGGTCCAGTCAAAGATATTACCTCACCCATCTTCTCTCTCTCTCATATCCTGGGACTGACACTGCTACATCTATACTGCATGTAAAACAATGTTCTTATTTATTTTCCATGTCCCTTGCCAGGTAATATTTTACCTTCTAGATAGTTAAAATGAATTTCTGGCATGGGATTAGTGGGTGAAAAAAAAAAATACCGTTGAGAAACAGGCAATTTAACAGAGTGCTTGAGTAGTTCTGAACAGCAGGTGCTGCCACGCTCTCGTAGTCTCCAGTGTCAAACAGTGTGTTCCATTGTGTGCCTCAGATTGGAAGGGCTGGTTGAAGCTTTTATTTTTCAGAGCTGCAACATCTTGTGAGAACAGGGGTGGCAGTTTAATCTGTCATTTTCTGTTAAATGTTATGCTTCAGTTTTACCACCTGGGATTTCTAATAGCACGGATTGTGTGTGTCCTGTGTTGCAATGAAACCACTACTCTAAAGACAATCCCTTTTGTGGCATTTGACATACTAGGAAGTTGGAGGGTCCTCAAAGTGGCAGATGAGTGGGTCATTGTGTTCACTACAAATATGGTGCACTGCCTTCAGGAATGTACAAACCTTGGTATGAAATCAGCCACCCACTCCACTCCCAATTCACTGAAACCATCACTATGGTCATTAGTGATGTTTAAAGAACCTATATTGAATAGAAGAGAAAGGATACTCTTGTATTGTGCCTGTTGCTGTACAGTTGCAAAATGTAGGCCATACCAATACATTTTGTACTGCCAAGAAACTTGAAACATGTCAGTTTTTGTTTTCCACACAGAATTCCAGCTAATGGAATCTGCTACAGTCTACACCCAATGTATTATGGTGAGGATCCTGACCATGACATTTTGGTGTGCCAGCTTCATTTAAATTACAGAATTGAATATTTTATTAATGAGGATTACACTATTACCTTACTCTCCTCACAGAAGTTATGAACTAACTATGCTGGGCACTATATAAACATGCAACACAAGATTGTCCCTGTCCTCAAAGTGTGTATAACTTAAATAAACAAAAACAGACCAATGGGGAAGGGGAGAAAGGGAAGGAGAGAAAACAGAAACAGAGAGGTGAAGTGACTTGCTCAAGATCACACTACAGTGATAGAATTGGGAATAGAAAATAGGTCACCCGCTTCCTAGTCTGGTGCCCTGTCCTTTAGCTCATGCGGTAGTAAGATGAAGGCCTAAAACATAAGCCCATGTAGCACAGGCCTGATTAGAGGCCTGAGGCCTAGCTAACAATGGGCAAAACATGGTTAACAAAAAAGCAAAGCTAAGATGTGAGCAGGAGGCAGGCTAGAACTTGACACAAACAGGGCTGAGAGAGCAAAGCACTAATTGGTAATAAGCCCAGGTGTAGCACAGTAATTGGTACTGGTCATAAGTGGAAAACACATGGTACCACTAGCTCATTATGAAAGACCTTGGTATCCACTCCCCACAGATATTGACTGAGATAGCTGAGGTTTTTGGAACCTGGAGAGTTGTGGGAAGCACTTTGGGATTGTAGGATAAGCACACTAGTTGAATTAGTTGACAATTAAACTGATAAAATTCACAGTTGCTACCCACTGGTATGAAGGGAGCTGTTCAAACCTCTCAGATCTATAGTTTTAGACTGCCTCTAGACTCAGGCCTGACTTCCACTTAATATATAGGTTGACATAACTACAATGTTCAGGAAACCCAACCCACTGAGAACTATAGCTATGATGACCTAACCCCGAGTGTAGGGAAAATGCTTCCATCAATCTAACTACCGTTACTGAGGTGTCGAATAAGGATATGGTGCATCTCCAGTGACAAAAAGACTCTTTTGTCCATAGCCTACATATACGCTATGGCTACGTCTAGACTGGCATGATTTTCCGTTCAAAGAATTTGCGGAAAAGAGCGTCTAGATTGGCACGGACGCTCTTCCGCAAAAGCACTTTTTGTGGAAAAGCGTCCGTGCCAATCTAGACTCGCTTTTCCGTAAAAAAAGCCCCGATTGCCATTTTCACGATCGGGGCTTTATTGCGGAAAACAAATCTGAGCTGTCTACACTGGCCCTTTTTCAGGACTTTTGCCTGAATGGGAACAGCATTGTATTTCCGCAAGAAGCACTGATTTCTTACAGTAGGAAGTCAGTGCTTTTGCGGAAATTCAAGTGGCCAATGTAGACAGCTAGCAAGTTTTTCCGGAAAAGCGGCTGATTTTCCGGAAAAACTGGCCAGTCTAGACACAGCCCAAGTGTTTACAATGATGTAGCTGTGGCACTGTAGGTATGCTACTATACTCTCTGTAGTGCAGACATAGCCTCAGGAAAACATCTGCCTCAGTTTACCCTTGGTTCACATTTTCAAGGTTTTTTCTTCACAACTATAGGGTTCAGAAACTGAAGGTGAAATGGTGGCCCCAATGAAGTCAATGGGAGTTTTGCCATTCATATCAAAGGGGTCAGAATTTCACCTTTAGTTTTTTATTAGAATGCAGGATTGTCCTTACCATGAGGCGAACTGAGGCGGCCATCTCAGGTACCAGACTGTGGGTGGGCGCCACTAGAACCCAGAGAATTGAGACCTTTCCAAGTTTTGGACCAAGCGAGGGGACATGGGAACGTCATTTGAGCTCCCCACCTCAGGTGCCAAAATGTTGTGGGCCAGCCCTGTTAGAATGACTAACTTCACATTAATTAATGGTTTAGTTGAGCATTCATTAAACAGAATGTCCCGAACTGACTTATGCTGTGTTGTTGTAGTTGGGTTGGACCCAGGATATTACAGAGAAAAGATGGGTGAGGTAATATATTTTATTGGATCAACTTCTGCTGATGAGAGAGATGAGCTCTTGAGCCAAACAGAGCTCCTCCATAGGTCTGGGAAAGGTATCGTGTGTCATCTTACTTTAGGAGGAGCTGCATTCCTATCTTGGCAGGAGATTTAAAGCTAGAAGAAAAGAGGCATTAATTGTACATAGGTGAGCCACTTAGGAGACTTTCACCTGATCAACCAAGTTGCAAAAAAGTAATAAGCATGAGGGAATTTAATAAGTTGATTAATTATGGGCTGGCTGCAAACTTCTCATCAGCTACACACATCTATAACTTTATCGTGAAATAAAGCACACATAAAAAGGTAAATCCAAATAATGTTTCCAGAGACAACCAAGTCTGAGCAAAAAAGAAATACAAACACAGCTTCCTTATGGCAATATCTCAAATCTGAACAGGCAGAGAAATTCATGTTACCTGAAACTGCCAAATTCAGAGGGGCAAATTCTCATCTGATATAAACTGATATAATACCATTGAAATCACCTGAGTTAGATAAGTTTACATTAGTTGCGAATCTGTCTCAAAAGTCTTTGTATTTTCTCCTTAAGACGTTTGGTCCCAGGGAAGCTACTGTTGAAAACAAGACTTTTTGGAGCCTTGCCAGTAACACTGACATCTATTTCTGAGCATGTAATTAACCCTCTGCTACCTCACAGTACCTCTTCATTCTGCTCTAATGCTGCTTGGAGTGGCACAGGGGAAAAAGCAAATGTATCTGGGAAATAGTGGGGTTTCCTGAGTTCATCTTATCTTCAGTTATAAACAAGTAATTCCTTACTGGTGTTTCCCCTAAAGTGTCAAGAACTTATTTACAGTTGATAAAGATTATAGTGTTTACTCACTCCTCGTGGAATGAGGTTTAACAGTTAATACGAACTAAGGGATTTATCTCGGAATCCCGCTTTTCTGCCACGTATAGATGTGGGGAGTTACTTCGGGCTAGTCAGTTTCCAAAATGGCTACCGGCTGGGATTATGCTAATCAAGCATGGGATATTTAAATCCCGCACTTCATTAGCAACTTCGGTTGCCGTCATTAGCCTCCCTAGCAAACTAGGGGGCTAGTGTACACGTACCCTAACAGATTTATTTGAGCATAAGTTTTCCTGGGTAAAAAGTCCCTTCATCAGCTACCACAGGACTCCTGATTGTTTTTACGTGCAGAAAGGTGTAACATGATCCAATAGGTGGAAGTTAAAGCTAGACAAAATCAGACAGGAAAGAAGGCATACATTTGTAATAGTGAGAGCCATTAACCAATGGAACAATTTTGCCAAGGATCTGACACTGTTCAAAAAGATATGCCCTAAGAATTATTTTGAGGGATGTTCTGTGACCTGTATTATAGAGGAGGTCAGACCGGATTATCACAATGCTAGCCTTGGAATCTATAAATCATTTCAGAATGAATTTTCCTTTTAATAATAATTAAATCTGGTGTTAATAATTATGTACAAGAGAGCAAATCTACAGTTATTTAACAGTTCTAGTAAGATTGCCCTCACTTAGATCTGCTCTCATTTTACGATGAACCATGTATTTTATTTAAAAGAGGAAAGAAAAACATGATATGAATGAAATTTTGCTCACAGTTACATTAGCATAGATGTAGAATAAGACAACTAACCATATTTTCTGTGTATTTGCAACAGGCCAATAACCTGTGTCTCGTTTTAGTATTTCTCTTAATTATATTTTGTATAACTATAATATTTGTGGTTTTTTTAAGTGACTAGCTAGAATTGGAGCTGTTTCCTGTTGTCAGAGGTTTTTGTGCATCATAATGGGATAGTCAGAAAGACAGCTTACGAAATCATTATAAGGAAGGGCCAAAAGGAAAAAACCTCAAAGCCAGTCATGTTGTTGTCATGTTGTACTTAGATTTATGAACTGCCTTGGCACTAGGCAGCAATAAGCTCATAACAAATCCCTGGATGTTGCAATTTCCTCCAGAGAGCCTTAATACCACTACCAAAGCCCTTTAGGGTTGGGTGGACAGGAATATCATGCAAACGCTTTAATTCTAATACACAGTAAATCACTGTTGGATCCGACATGGAGTCTAGCAAGTTGTCACCACCCAGCAGCTGAACCAGCAAAGATAAGAATGATATAGATCAGAGGTTTCATTCCCTGAAAGGTCATAAAGTACAGTGATCCATGGTGTAAAGTTCTCACCTACATGTGGCTACATAGTAGAAAACTAGGTCCATGGCCTTGTTACTGACATCAAGTAAAACCATGTTTATACTGAAAGGTATCCCATCACACCAAGTACAATTAAACTTGCTGGAAATGTCAGGGTTTATTACCCCCACCTGTTGGTTTCAGCTACTGCATTCATGGTGATGACATTTGCTGTTTAAGCTTGGCAGACTGCAAAGGGATTTTAAAAAAAATAAGCAGGCCACCCTCTATAACTACATGTAATACTTTTTCCAGCTTTCACAGGAAGCCAGCACAACCAGTAATGAACTAACTTACATATTCAGTGGCACTCAAATGACTAAGTCTTGCTATTGCTAGCAGAGTCCAAATAATCAGAACAGATTACAGTTTTTTAAACAAGGTAAAAAAAGCTCTTGGTGGAATGGTATTCTGATGGATTAGGTAAGGTCAAGGAGACTGAAAGGGGGGAAATAAATCTGTGAGATCCCGATTTTTTTAAGAAATGTCCAATTTCTTAAATATATTGCAACAAACTATTACATTATTAGTATAGATCTTTCCTCATAACAGTGGCTTGGTGACTTCATTTATACTCTGTGGGCAGTTTGTAACAAGTCCATAATATGAACCAATATGTCACATGCTGAAATAAAGAGCTGTGCCCTGTTGAAAAAGAGGTAGAAGCAACAGACAGTGAGAAACCAAAGAAGACAGGGAGGCTCAGAACTTCAAAAGCACTGTGAAATTTAGGTGGAGCAGAGCCGGTCTTAGGCCAATTAGACCAATTCAGCCGAACTGGGCCCCTCGCCTAAGGGGGCCCCGCACCCCTGAACCCGGAAGTGTGCTGGGCCATGGGCTGCGAGTTACTATTCAGAGCCAGGAGCCCTGCTCCAGCAATATGTGGAGCTGGGTCTCTCCCCCGGCTCTGCCTGGAGCAAGCCCCGCCCCCCGCGCATCCTCCTACCCTGCCCCCAGAGCATCCCCCTCGGCCCTGGAGCATCCCTGCCGTTCGTGGCTCTCAGCGCGGCTCCCCCTCGCCGGCTGCTGCTACCGTGTGTGGCATTGCAGGTGGGCGGGGAGTACACCAGGGTGTGACGTGATGTCTTGGCCCGGCATTTTAAAACTTCTCGGAGCCACATTGCGGGGCATGGCTGGCTCCGGGTTCGGACTCCGGGGCCTGAGTGCAGACTCCGGCCCCGCAAAGTGGAAGGCAGAAGTTAGGGAAAGGACTTGTGCTGAGGGGGAAGGACTTGTGTGGAAGGGGAGGGAGGTGGAGGAGGGGCTTGTGCAGAGAGGGAGGAGGAAGAAAGGGGAAGGCACCAAGAGACAGGGTGGAGGAGAGACAAATGGCAGGGGGCCAATGAGGGAAAGGGCAGGAGGGAAGGTGTCAGTGGGAGGGGAGACAGGGTGATGCTGGGAGAGAGAAGAGGAGAGGGGAAGGGCATTGGGGACTAAAGGGGAAAGGGGAGGTGCTGGAAGAAGGCTTGAAAGAAGGGGTGGGCATAAGAAAGGTGGGGATGGAGCAAGGCATGTGTGAGGGCACAGAGGGGCAGGAGGGGAACGGGGCAGACAGTGGTGAGGGGGTGGGCATCAGGGAAAAAGGGGGCAGGGGCAGTAAGGGAAGAGGGAGGCACCAGGAGGGTGCAGGCCTAAGGGAAGGTTCAGGTGCCAGGGTATTCTGGGGGTGAAGCAGAAGGGCAGACACCTGCAGGGGAAGGACCAGCACCAGAGGAGAGAGGCAGGGCAGGTGTGTAGAGGGAGGTGTTGGAAGAGGGGATGACGAGGGGTAGCTCACTTGATCAGAATTGGGCTACTGGAGGAGTGAGCACAGGGGGGAGTGAAGGGCTGATGGAGGGGGGGCAAGTTGCAGGAGGGCTAAGGGGAGTGAGAAGGGCCGGAGTCTGGACAGCAGAGGAGGGTGAGGAGTTGGGGGGCAGCAGGCACCAGGGGAGATGATGGAGCAAGGAGAGGAGACATGGCAGCAGAGAGAAAAGGTAAAGGTTTAAAAATATTTATTAATAACTTGGTATGCTGCCCACTGCCAGTTTGTTTGCACCCTGCGGTGCAGTTTGGGTTTATGCGGGGATCAACATGTGGCCGGTGAGTGGGAACCAAAACAAAAAAGTAGTCAGTGTAATGATCTTCTGTTGATATGTGTTTTAGTAGTTAAATTCTTAGACTGTCATTGCTCATGAAAAGTGCTGTCACATGGGTAGAAATCAGGTAAATATTGAATTTTATTAATATCAGCAGAACTGACTTAAATGGGGCCTGTGTGTTGTGTAGTCTTGCCTTAATCTTTGTATTCATGCCTGTCAGTGTGAGAGAAGCTATTTGTAAATATTTGCTTGCATATGCAACCACACTTAAGTTGAGGCCCTCAGCATGTTCTGTAAGTATCAGTGTGGCCCCTGAGGCTTCTAAAGTTGAGTTGCCGTAGTTCATCCCTGATAGGTGTCTGTCTAACCTGGTCTTAAATATATCCAATGATGGAGAATCCGCAATCTCCCTAGGCAATTTATTCCAGTGTTTAACCACCCTGATAGGCAGGAAATTTTTCCTAATGTCCAACCTAAGCCTCCCTTGCTGCAATTTAAGCCCATTGCTTCTCATCCTAACCTCAGAGGCTAAGTAGAACAATTTTTCTTCCTCTTCTTTATAATACTCTTTTAGATACTTGAAAGCTGCTCTCGTTTCCCTTTTCGGTCTTCTCTTTTCCAAGGTAAACAAGGCCAATTCCTTCAGCCTTGCCTCATACTTCATGTTCTCTAGACCTTTCATCATTTGTGTTGATCTTCTCTGGACTTTCTCCAGTTTCTCCACGTTTCCTGAAATGTGGCACCTAGAACTGGACATGATACTCCAGCCTGGGCCTAATGTAGATGGCTCATTCCCTGCCTCATTAATCCTCCTGTTTATTCTTTTCCTAAACCAGGAGGGCACAGTAGTTCTGATGGGGGCTCTGCAGGAAGGCAGCCGGCACTGGCCCCTACATGAAAGGTGTTAAACAGCTGTCCAGCCCACCCTAGAGGTGACTGCATTTCAGTGTGCCCGAAGCAACACAGCACCAGCAATGGCCAGGAGAATGGGTCCAGGGCATGGCTTGCTCATGACTGCTTCAGTCCCATTGGATGGGCCTCAGCCTCTTTTCTTCCCCTCCCCCACCTTGCAATGGGGCTGTAGACTCTGGGAGGAGAGGGGTGGAGGCAGGCAGAGGTGTCTCCCTGCAGCAGATAATACATGTCTTTGTATTAATCATTCTTTCATTGAAGTTTTTAGCTTTGTATTGAGTCCTTTTACATGGAAATTTTGTATTACTTCTTGGTAGAATAGTCCCTAGGACAGGCATGTCCAAAGTCCGGCCCGCGGGCCAATTGCGGCCCGTGTTCCGGTTTAATATGGCCCCACAGGTAATTTGGCAATATCTATCTTTTATGGCCCCCAACGAATCCATATGTATTGAGATGAATACATTGTAAAATCTCAGTTAATGTCAGTTGGTCTAAATCAGTTATAAATAGATTTGGACACAACATATATACTTGGTGTTATGTTCCTGTTCATATTTTTTTAACTTAAAAGTTGACAGACAACCTTTATTACCAATAATATGTAATGTACTTTACAATGTTCCTGACACATATTTCAGCTTCCTGGATTTTTTTTTCATCTGACCTTCAGATATGAAAGGCAGAGTGATTTAACACCTGTTTAGATTTGTCATCCATGTGACGAAATGAAAAGTATGCCGTTTGCAATAAACTTTGCATAAAATAGTTAATTTGCATTTAATTTTAATGGTTCAAAGAATGTCAGGCAAAATGGTCGGCCCTCACGCATGTTCACTTCATCAAATCTGGCCCTCTTTGAAAAAAGTTTGGACACCCCTGCCCTAGGACAAGTGAGGCAGAGACTGTCCCTGTGGGGTGAATGAGGTGGGAATGTATAAGGTGGAAGGTGAGCACCTCTGGGCAGTTGCAAAGGTTGGAGAGGGGATGGAAGCCAGATCCAAGATCAATGAGCCCTGGGAAATGGGCCCATTGAAAGGAAACTGGACCTGTGAATATCTTGGGGATCAGCAGCAAGGGCCTGCTTTGGGAAGCCCCCTCTTGGGAGGTGAATGTGGCAGCATTGAGACACCACCCAGAAACCGGCAGATACTAACAGCAGATTCATGGGACTCCTCTCATAGATCTTGCACATGCATAAGATGATAGATCTGCGGGGGGAGGGGGAGGAGGAGGGGGACAGTGGCATAATTAGGAGGCCGGAGGGTCAGTTGCCGCTGGGCACCATACTAGGGAGGCTCCAATTTAATCCCATTCTGCTTCCCCTGTTATCCCTTCAGCTCACATGCTCCTACTCCTTCTGCAGTTGGCAGCTGGAGCCTCCTCCCTGCCTCTCTGGTCCAAGCCCGACCCTCCTCCATCTCCATTGGAGGGTTAGTGCATGTGGGAGCCTGGCCTCAAACTGTAGGGGGTGGGGAAGGAGATGCGGTACAAGTTCCCCTCAGCTGTGCACCAGGTTTGGGGCCATGCCACATGGCGGCGGGAGTGTGGGGGTGCACATTTTTCCTTTGCCCCATGGCGCATAACACCCTCGCTACGCCTCTGGTGGCACATCCAAACAAGCCACATGAACTCAGTACAGGTGCACAATACAAAATCCATTCTGCTCATGGGAGGAAACTCTTAGGCTATGTCTACACTGATGGCTTCTTGTGCAAGAACACGTCCACACTGCCACGTGTGAGCTGTGCTTTTGTGCACGAGCATCCACGGCAGTGTGGATGCTCGCTTGTGCAAGAAAACTCCAATGGCCATTTTAGCCATAGGGGTTTCTTGCACAAGAAATCCCTGCTGAGCATCCACACTGCCCTCTTGGGCAAGAGAGCTTACATCTGTTGCACAAGAGCTATGCTCTTTTCTAAGACACCCTCTCTTACCACTGTACATACTGTAAATTTCCTTGTGCAAGAGCAGGCAGGCAGTGTGGCTACTCTGTGGGTTCTTGCACAAGAATGGCTGTACTTGTGTAAGAAGCCGCGAGGGTAGACATAGCCTTAGAGGGAACACTTCCCCCAGTCTCTCTGCCCCCGAGTTAATGTCACACACATTGGGTTAATGCAACTGCAGGATAGTTGCATGAGGGGGTTTTGTGGGGGCCAAACTAATCCCTGTTGGTAGGAGGATGATGGGAAAAGTCCTTCAAGAGGAGTGACATGACACCTTTTACTTCTGGTCATGTGTCCATCTTGCCCCGAGAGTGTTTCCTCCAGAGGCCTGGCTAATGGGGGTCAGAGGGTGTTGCTAATGGGGCACCACCAAAAATTATACAAATCTGCTGGCCTCGGAGGAGGTGTGCATCGGTGTGAGTTTTGTGCAAGGTGTGTGTGCGTGTGCGCAGGGGATTTTTTTGTGCTGTGGTGTGTGTGGTGTGGTTTTTTTTTTTTTTTTGCTCTACCAAAATTGCTGTGAGGCCCGGTCGAAATTGTTTGAATTGGGCCCCGCACTTCCTAAAGCAGGCCCTGGGTGGGAGAATGGATTGGTATGAAAAGAAAAAAACTGTTTTACTGCAAGGGTGGTGAAGCACTGGAATGGGTTACTTAGGGAGATGGTAGAATCTCCATCCCTAGTGGTTTTTAAGCACGGGCTTGACAGAGCCCTGGCTCGGAGGATTATTTGGGATTGGTCCTGCTTTTAGCATGGGTTTGGACTCAATGACCTCCTGAGGTCTTTTCCAACCCTGTGTTTCTATGAAAGTGACCATCAGCCACCTTATTACTTCACTGATGCTGGTCTGTGTACTGGGCCAATGCTCTCACACATGGCAGATCAGCCTTCTAACATACACCAGCTACCAACCGTCACGGGGATCCAATGAGGCAACTTGATATCAGTGAGCCACAGAGAAGCCCTGACTATACACCTCTTTTTACCTCAGCACGTTCCCTGACAAGCAACTGTGAAGTCTCTCTGATATGGTTTCCTCTGAATTATTCCTGTGGAATTAACTCTGTGGAACAAACAGGTTTCTTGGATACCCAAATGTGAGGATCCTGGAATATGTACCAAAGATGAGGCTATTCATAGAGAGTCCCCACATTGTATCCAAAGCATCTAGGCTTCCTCACTTCTCCATGGCAGCCTCTCCAGGAAGGCTGCAACCCTTGGAATCTTCGGTTAGGTCAGGTTGCGCATCCTGGGAGGACAATGCCTATGTTCAGGGCTCGACAAATAATGCAATCTAGTCGCTCGTGGTGGGTAGATTGCAACCCGGAAGAGCCGGGTTCAGGCGATCTGCACATGCGCAGATCGCCGGACAGCGTGGCTGGCGAGCGGGGCTCGCCGTGGTTCGGTGAACCCTGTGGTTATGTTAATATGCTGACCCTGTAAAACTGAGATGTGGAATATGTGCATGTGCATGAAAACGAGCTCTGCTGAGGGACTCCAGCAAAATCTGGAGGAAGGGTAAAATGAGACAAAAATTATGCACCCTAAGAAGCCACTTCAGAAACCTACCATCCCATCTTAGTGTTTTGGTACCTATGACTCCACAGGAAACAATAACTGCACAACTTCCATTATTGCTTCTGCATGAACTCCTGTTCAGTCTGCAGTCATGTTGTACCACCATGTTGTATAATTATTAGGGGATGCTTCCCATATTAATTTATTTGAATATGGGCCAAAGAAAACCAGTTTTGGTTTTCTTTTTTATTTGAGAGGGTTTTATTTTATGGGTAGGATAATAGGGATGGAGAATACCCACAACTATGTTCCCATTTATCAGTGTTGTTTGTCTTTAACAGAGACCTCCAATTGGTCCCATTGCTGGCAGAACTCAAATATATTACACAGAAACAAACAGACGTAATAGCTGGTGGGATGCAATAGACCAGTTATGACTGATGATAGTGCCTTTATGCCTTTTTGCCTTTATGCTTATTTTTAAAATCCCTGGGACACAGATTGATTATGGCCAAAGAGCTTATGAAAAATGTATGGACTCTGAAAGAGCTTCAAAATGTACCATTTCCACATATATCATCTCTTGGTGGTCATTGTCCTCTCCCACCCCGTCAAAAAAATCTTGTTTATGTTGGTAATATATGTTTAATAATCAAAAACTGATGCTATGGATTAAATAATCAAAATGTCAAAGAATATTTTTTTTTAAAGAGAAAAATTGGATTAGTATGATTCTAACCATTCTTTAATCGGTTTCTGGGCAACAAAAATGTCAGCTGTTATTGCATTAAACTTTAATTTTCTTGCACGAGTACAGGATTATATAAAGGAGCATTGGATTACACTCAGCATGGATTAGTTGAGTGGAGTCTTTTCAGCCAAGGACCAAATAGATTTCCTTCCTTTTGTGATTTATATATTTATTGCTGTTTTTTCCTTCCTTCTAATTCCTATTACCCTTCTGTTTTGCCAGCACTGAGATACCCTCAAAAGCAGACAGGCAGGCAAAATATTGGCTCATTCCTTATATTTGTGTTCCAAGGATCCTCACTAGCCAACGTCAAAGGAGTAAAGTAGCCTTTAGCCATGGAAACTGCTTGCTAGTTTAAAGCTAGAAAATTAAAACTTTTAATTGTAAAAGAAGCATATTATTTTCTTTTTTAATTGAAAAATAAAATCCAGAGTAACTCTTTAGAATTAAACAAACATCCATAGTTTTGCCTTGACCTAGACAGGAAGGGCCCACTGGAAATATAAAATGACAAATGGTAAAAACAGAGATCTTGGCAGAATAAGGTAGCCACAGTTTAGAGAGGGAGACTATCCAGGGTTTGTAGAGTGGGATCCAGGAAGGAAATAAACAATAGTCACCTCTAACAGACTGAATATCATTAACTACATTTTGATTTTTTTTGCAGCCAGCTTAAAGAATGACTAATGAGGTTCCTGCTCTTAACATGGCAGCCAGTGAGGAGGGGCTCCAAAGCTGAAGAGACCCGAAAGGTATTTAAAGAAAAGCCTTTAAGCTATTAAATAACAGAATACGGTCTGGAGTTAGTCCTGTCAGTAACCTCCTTTGGGTAGATATGTCAACAACAAAGAATCTTCAGATTGTATAAAAGACACATTAAGAGAACATAGCACAAGACAGAAAATCAGTTAAAAGATGAAAGGTCTGGTTCTGCACCATGGGAGTCAGTGGAAGCAGGATCTGGTCTCCAGAGTTCATTAAGACAGCATGACATTCTGGTTGATGTTAAAATACAGAGCAAGAGCATACTTTCCACGCATCAGTCATAAAAATATGTTGTGGGTGACAAACAACCCAGAAACTTGAAACTGAGATGTGTGACTAGTGAATCATAAGCTACACCCATCCATGTGCTTAAATACATCCTTCAGTATATATTGCCAATTGCTTGTGGTAAATAGCTCAGTCTACAGACAAGCATACCCAGACCTTTTTATTTTCCCAGACACCAGAATTGCTGTGAAGTAACTCTGAGCTGCAGTAGCATTCCGGCTATTGATATGTAAAGAGGCGTACAGCAAGATCCCTCTTTGGTCTCTCTTCCGGCAGGACTATAGAATGTTGCACTCATGGCCATTGCAGAATGAAAGGATGCATATAGCTAGACTGTGCAGTTACCATACGCTAAGGGAATATTATTATATCCAATAACTAAAATTATTTTGTTTACTAGCTTAGGTTCGTGTCATGCAGGGGTGAAAGTAATTTCAATCTCTTACAGGTACTGTCCTATCACAAGCCACCCCTCCTTTGGGGATGGAGAGGCATCTCAGGGTGGGAGGGAGTGTTGTGATACATCAGTACCTGAAAGAAATTTAAGTGTGGGATGGAGTCCGGGGGGCTTAGAATGGAGGATTAGGGTGTTGGAGGGGGTGCAGGAGTCTGTGTAGGGGGCTGCAGATGTGGAGGGTACAGGAGTCGGGGTTGGAATGTATGAGGAGCTAAGGGCAGGGAATTGGGATGGGGGGGATGTATGAGGGGCTCAGGGCAGGGAACTGGGATGGGGAGTCAGGGCAGGGCACTGCAGGTAGGGGACAGAGGGTGTGAGGGTCCTGGAATCGGATTAATTTACCTGGCTGGGATTGAGCTGCTGCCCAAAGCCAATTCTACCTCCCCTCCTACCCTCACCGTGGCAGGAACAGCCGGCCCCTCTTGCTGCCAGCTGTCTCCCTGCCTGTCTTTTTAAAGAGCCTGCCCCAGACTGGCTCTTGCTGGAGTGGCACACTGGGGCACATTCCCTTTACTTTCATCTCTGATGTCGTTCAAGATCAAATCTATTAACCAAATTAAGGGCAACATTATACATTTCCACTGAAACCTGTAAGAGGTGCTAGAGGCCTAACCTACTCTGTGAGGTGAAGTTTGCAGTTTCCAATTTGTTCTTTCCTGAGTTGGGAGGAGTTTGCCTAGGAGGGAGGTAGTGTTGTAGGCTTGCAATATTACCAATTCTGAGGCAGTCCAGTTGTGAGTGTGCTGGAGCATCAGATCACAGGGTGGGCTTGTTCACAATACTCTTCTGGGCTCTCTGGCTGCACAGCTTTGACAAGAGCCATTCTCCTATTGATTACCACACTAGTGTAACCCCCTGCCAGATGGATAGTGCAGTGGTGGAATATAAAATAACATTGCTCATAACCACATTCTGACAATCACTTTGGGGTGGGGGTTCTGCAAAGTGTGACAAAGAAGGCTTGTTGTCAGAAGAGAAATGGATTTGAAGGACCAAAAGTTTCAAGATTCTGTGCCAATGAACATTACAGTGCCTAACTAATGGGAGATGCTGAGGATGGGGCTTTCTGAAGCTCTGGCCCCTAACATAGAGAGATTCCTAATACCAGTCCACAGGAAGGTGCCTGGCTTTCCTTGTTATCTAAAGCTGGGAACCCTCTCTTGGAGTGAGGAAAATGAGTTAGTTTCTTGCCTCATTCCATACAAAACAGCTAGAGGTGGTAGTGGTGTCTGCTGTGTATGTTTTACCCTAGTGGTTAGAAGACTCGTGCATGATGTGTGAGATCTAAGTTCAATTCTGCTTTCTGCATGATGGGAGCAGGAGGGAAGGATTTGAACAGGCATGTCCCACACCACTGAGGAGAAATTCTGACCACTGCGTTATGCGATATTTTGATTTGGGGCTCCTGCAACCTCTCCTGCTGAAACATTTCCACTAAATATAAATACTTTGGGTTATTGGGCTAGAGAGACAATATGCAGAGGAATGACTTTGGTTAGTGCACCTTGGAGATGAGTCATCCAACCTCCAGACTCCCTGCTCCAATTACTCTTTTACCACTACCTACTCTTTCTCTGGACAGATTTTGAATGGGAGTTCTAGGGTAGGTGGCCACTGAACGCACACATAGGATTGAGGCCTCACACTCAAGTTCTGTGGACAAATATTTATCTTCTATGGTTTGTGGATTGCGCTGAGGCTTAGGCAGGAGAGAGGTGTCCAGAGTAGAGCAGCATTGTGCATATCCAGTAGCTAAAAGTTGAACACCTAAAGAATTTTTACAGCAAAAATGTAGGTGCCTACAGGCTTAGGCAGCACTTGAGTGGGAGTTTTATGGGTTTCCATGAAGCCTAAAACTGGGTCTTAGGAGCCTAAGTACCTTTGTGCTCAAGGCCTTTGTGCCAGTTCTAATAAAGATTTCTTTTTTACCTTAGCTGTGAGTGTTAATGGAAGCCTAGCAAAGGAAGCACCTATATTGTTTGCTTTTGAGTTGGATGTTCACTGACTCTGTGGGGTAGCCAAAAGGAATTTAGATTACCACTCCTACATACATGCACCAAAAAAGGAGTAGTTATCAAAATTCAGCCTCAGAGTTATTACCCTCTATTTTCTGAATCAACTGAAGAATTGGACCCAGCTTATATTGGCTGTTTTTCAAATAAACCTTACATTTTTTCCAGAAATAGAACTCCAGTTACTGCCTTGGATCCATCGACAGAGACACCAGACTGTCAAACACTAAATCAGAGAGTATATTTCCTGCTGCTTCCATCACATCAAAAAGACACAGAGAGCCAGAGAGACTCCCCATGGTGACTTTCAGACATGACATTTCCGCATCATTTCTGTCTCAGTTGAGGCAACTATTTGTGGCATTTAAATACTGTGCTATACAATCGTATTCTTATTGTCTTAACCCCACACTTTTTTAAAGCTCACTCTGGCACATTCAGCACAAAAAGCCAAAATCAATGGTTCTGCTTTCAATAAGCTCTCTGGGAAATGGAACACAAGAAATCATTGGGTAGCTAACTGCCAGTCTGCATATGTCACTTTCTGACTGTTGCCAGTCAGAAAACATTTTATCTCATTAGATTCTGTAACATTTAGGATTTGAGTGTTCTAGATAGAGCACTGGTCACCTTTCCCCCTTTTAGTCACCCGTTTAAATTAAGGTCGACGGAGCCATGTAGATGAGGTTTCATTCCCACTGTGACCGCCCCGTTATGCCTCGTGGAATGAGGTTTATCGGGGCTTCCCTTGTCGACCGCAGAGCGTCCAGACTACCGCGCTGTGCCACCAAACAGCTGATCGGCACAGTGCAGCAGCCATTTTGATGTAAATGAAGGGGCGATTATTTAAATCGCTGCTTCATTTCCCTTTTTTGAGTTCACTAATCTACATGGCTCACCGACGGAGCCATGTAGCTTAGACATACCCGGAGATTGTTCTCTCAAGTTTTCCAGCTTATTTGTGCAAACCCAGGAGGTTCACACAGTTGGGATAGAAACTTAACAAACCTCCAACCATGGTGGCAGCCCATCACTAGACTGAACTATTGGTTCCAAGTTGAAAACAGCCTGGTGATAGTCCTCTTCACAATACGTCAGTCCTGGTTCTGGCTGAAAAGTAGTGATGTAAACACAAATGAAGAAAAAGGGCCAATGAAACATTCTGCATTTCAAAAAAGTTTATCTTGGCTTCAATGTCTGGAAACTTTGGGAGAAAAATTCTAGTTGTTTCATATTTTAACAAATATTGGTAAATCATTGTTTGAAATGAAGACTGGACATCTTTTTTTCTAGAAGTCATGTTGTTGTTCAGCCATAAGTTATTGGGTTTGATGGAGGAATTACTGGGTGAAGTTTTGTGGTTTCTAGACTAGATCATAGTGATCCCTTTATTTATAGTCTCTTGAGCTTCTAGCTGAGTTGTATTTAATTGATCAATTCATGGACAGTTCTTTGAAGCATATGAGATGTGGTTTGGACACTTTTTTCCACCAAATGTTAGTTTTGTTATTTGATTTGTTCTTTATGAGCCATTTCTTCTGGTTCACTGTGGATGCTTTGTAATGTCCTGCTACACTCCACCATTAACATCAGTCTGGACCATTCTACACAAGAGATACATTTCCTGGACACCACAGTACAAATCAACAATGGAAAATTAGACACCACCCTCTACAGAAAACCCACTGACTCATACAGTTACCTACATGCTTCCAGCTCCCATCCAGCACACACCATACGATCCATCATCTATAGCCAAGCCCTTCGATACAACTGCATCTGCTCTAATCCCACTGACAGAGACCAGAAACTTCAGGATCTCTACCAAGCATTTATAAATCTCAACCTACCCACCCGGAGAAATAAAAAAGCAAATTGAAAGAGCCAGACGAATACCTAGAAACCATCTACTACAAGACAGACCCAAGAAAACCAACAATAGAACACCACTTGTCATCACCTACAGCCCCCAACTTAAACCTGTCCAACACATTATCAATAAACTACAGCCTATACTGGAACAGGATACTAAACTCCAAGAAGCTCTGGGAGACAGACCCATAGTCTCCTATAGACAACCACCTAACCTCACGATGATTCTTACCAACAACCACAGGACATACCACACTAATACCAACCCTGGTACCTTCCCTTGCAACAAACCCCGTTGCCAGCTTTGGCCACATTCACTCTGCTAATACCATTATTGGGCCTAACCAAGTGAGTTATAAGATCAAGAATACATATTCCTGCGCATCCAGAAATTTATGCTATCATGTGCCAAAAGTGTCCGTCTGCTTTGTACATTGGATAAAGGTCTCAGACACTTTGCCAAAGGATCAATGCCCACTGTGACGGGGCGCGCCGCCCCCGCACCCGATCCGGCGGCCCGCCCCGCACTCAGCCCACAATCGCGCTGTCCCTCCTGGGCGCCACCCAGGGAGCGCGGCGGCACTGCGGGGCCTGCTCCCTTGCCGCAGCCCGGATAACGGGCGGTGCGGCGGAGGCGGGGCTTCGCCCGGATAGTGACGTGAGGCGGGGGCGGAGCCTCGGCGACGTGACGGCTGACGTCACCGGGCACAGGCGCACGGCGGGGGCGGAGCCTGGTGACGTGGCGCATTGCATCACCCGGGCCGGACGCCGGCGGGGAATTCAAAAGGGGGAGGGAGCGGAAGGAAAAGAGGAGAGCACGGAGGAGCGAGGAGGGGAGGAGGGAGACAGAGAGCGAATGGAGGAGGAAGGAGCGGACAAGGAGGAGAGAGCGGAGGCGGGAGAAGGAGCGGAGGAGGAGAGGAGAGGAGAACCGAGGAGGAAGGAGGCACAGGGCACTGGAGGAGAGGCACGCAGCACGAGGAGGAGGGAAGCGGAGGAGCACAAGTGGTGAGAGGGACGTTAAAAGGGGGGCAAGCAGACTCACGGCGGGGAGCAGGACGGGCTCCCGCGTTACACCCACAAAACAGATATTAGACAGGATCACAAAGAAAAAACAGTTTCTTGCCATTTCAACCAGAAAGGACACTGTCTCAACGACTTAATTACCTGCATCCTGCTCCAGAAGCCTTTTAAATCTGCACTTGAAAGGGAATCCTCTTAACTGTCATTCATGCTAAAATCCGACACTCTACGTGTTGGTGTGGCGGGTTTTAAGGGTGCGAGCTCCACACCCCATGGCTCCCGCTCGCGACCCGGGCCGGGGCCGGTGGAGTGGGGTGGGGCTCCGCGAACCCACCGCCTTTGAGAGTTCAGTTATCCCGTCCTCCGGGGTCCGTGAGTGAGTCTGGTCCCGGGTGCGATCACCCCTCGCCCTGTATGGGGACGAGGGGGCTCGGCGGACCCGGTCCGGTACCGTCCCGGGTGGCCCCCAGCCGGAGCCCGGCCGGGGCTCTGGAGCCATCCCTCTAGTCCTGGTCCCTTCCTCTCGGTCCCTCTCGGCGGGGGGAGATTGGGTAGTGTTCGGCTATTGCCGCCTTGAGGACCTGCGCTGAGGTCGGGGTGTGGGGAGTGGGGGACCCTCACCACCAGGTCCCAGCCCGAGGCCCTAAGTGGGGTGGGTGCTTTTAGAGCGATCCCCCCACGGCAGGCGGGGCAGCCGCCTGAAACTCGCCTGCCCACGGGCGCCAAAATGGTCCCGCCTCGGGCTCCTTCCACTCCCCCGCCGCCCATCGGGCGTTTCGTGGCTGCCCGGGGCTTCCCCCGCTTCCCCCGGCGCGTGCCCGCCCCCGCTTTCTGCTGCAGCGGGGCTGGTGGCTCCGCGCCGAGTGGCTTTCGGCCGTCCGCGGCTGCCGCTTCCCGCTTGGGAGGGGGGGCCACCCCTGCTCCCAGTGCGGACCCCACTGGGTCCGTCACAGTTGGTCTCAACAAAGACACTAACTATCTTACCCATTACAAAGATAGCTTCCCCAATTATCACCTGTAATATCATTTAGCTCACAGACATTTACCTTTCCCTCCCCTCCCCCCGCATCTCCCTTCTGTTCTGAAATGTGATTTGTCCTTTTCATATGTGTTCACTTTTTTTTATTGTATCCTTTGGTATATATGGTTGTGACTATTTTCTTCCACTATTTGATCTGAGGAAGTGGGTCTGGCCCACGAAAGCTCATCGTCTAATAAACCATCTTGTTAGTCTTTAAAGTGCTACATAGTCCTGTATTTTGTTTTGGCTTAACCAGATCATTCCTTTTGTGCCATCAAGCTCATGTAGGTGTAACAGGGAAAATAAGAGGAAGACAGGTCTGATCAAAATGCTCTGTGCTATGGCAATCTTTGGCTGTGCTTGTGACTCGCTGTGCCTTTTACTATCTGGTGTAAATTTCTCTGCTGCCCCTTGACTGCTGTACCTCAGTGCAAAGGGTTAGCCTGTACAGCACTTTGATCAGGAGTATAAAGGTGAGCTTTAAACCACCTTTGTTCCACACTCTAAATCCATTGAATTGTGGACTGTGTAGTTTGCCTGTTCTGAAGGATCTGTATCCTATCATTACTTTGACCAAACCTCCATTATTCTCCATGAAATATGCATCATCAATTATAGATCTGACATCTGGCAAGAGAGTAGTCTATTGAATTTGCAGCTTCCATGGCAATGTATTTGTGTGTGTGTCTGAAGCTGCATACTGTGTGTAAATCAAGGCTCAAAGCTGTCCAAGTTAGGTCTCTCAATGTACCTCAGGTCTCTCAGAGTACCGCTCGCACTTTGTATACAAATACAAGCCAGATTTTATCACTAACTGTTTATGACAAGTATGAAAGTATATGATACTGATGTGACAACGTGCAGATAATTCATCACTAGAAAATTAAAATGTACTCTCCTTTATTCTCATAGTATCTCCAGTCTCAAATATTTTTCTTAATGACATACATAAATTTAGTAAAATTATTGCTAATTGCAGAGTATACAGTGGTACATAAGTGCAGGATAGGAAACATCACGTACTTCCAGATTTTCTTTAAAATGGGTCGAGAGTCAGATTTGGTATGTTGTAGGAATTGCCAAACCAGATACAAAGGTTCTTTCACCAAAACATATTGTGTAATCAAGAAGTAAATTTTTGGTTCTAAGATTTAAAAACGTGCCATCAACACCCCAGTTCCTGAAAGGATTTTAACAAAAACTATAAAATAAGAGGCTTTAAGGTTAATGGCCCAATTGTTTTCATTGCTTAATGATTAGTTTTGGAGAAAAATCCTTTATTTCTATTAGCTTCACGAAAGCCAGAAAATGCGATCTTTTTCTTCTGTCTGAGTCCATTTAACACAAATGTAACAAATGTGGCCCTAATTGAAAATATATTGTGCTGTGTGACTATTGTATAAATAGTAGCAATTTCCCCCCTGGAGGATGAAAGGGAAATTTCAGTCCATCTTGATTTGTCATTTGTGCCTCATATTAATCAGCACTGGAACAGACTCAGAGTCACCCAGTCTCTGACCTAATTTCACACAGCATCCCCCTGCGCAACTGCCATTTGCTGACTCGGAGGACAGCAAATAAGATAGAGCTACTGGAATTCTGCCATATGCTATAGCATACGGACAGTCAGTTTACGCTACATTGAATTTATGTGAAGGTAATGACCCTCCCATTCAAATATATTACAGTATCCTATCTTAAGTCTTTAGTAATAATAGTTAGCACTTAAATGGCACCTCACAAAACCTCTGTGGGATTGGCAAGGAAATATTAATCCTATTTTTAAAATGGGGAAGCTGAGTCAGAGACCTTGAAAAACCTCGGAGCTCCACATGAAATCAGGATTAACACACAGGACTCCCAATCTTATATTCAGTTATTCAAACTACCCTGCTACTCATCCATTAGCTTTTACATGTAGAGGACTTTGAATTCTGTACCTTTTTGTGAGCTGCATCTACAGTGATCTTTGTCATGCTTTTTCCTTGACAGAGACATGTAGTTGTGAGCAGGTCCACAAATATGAGGAACATATATAGTTAATATTACAGGGGTGGTAAACTATGGCCCATGCGTCATGTGTGGTTCTTCTGCTGTTAAAGTGTGGCTCACAGAACCTCCTCCCAAATACCCAGTAAGATGGAGGGGGGAGCTCCGGACCTTTGTGCCTTGCACTGGAGTGATGGGATGGGACTTCTGCCCAGTCAGGAGGAGAAGTCATCTTGAGGCTTCAGCTCTGGAAGGAGCATCTGCCAGGGCTGGGGGCTACAAAAGGAGCAGGGCAAAAGCCCATATAATATTCCCTTTTTGTTATAAGTGCTGTGCCAAAATCAGTGTGACATAAAGAGAGACGTAAACTGTACCTTAATACATCAGTGAGAGTTGGTGTAATTTACACAACGAGAGTCAGATTTTGCTCTTTTTCCTGAGGGTGTATATGTGCCCTACCACTAGGATTTACTTCAGTGAAAGTATTCCACATTGATATTGGTATAACTGAAAATAGAATCTGTGCTCAAGGACGGCAGTGTGTGATGCTGTCAAGGAAAGCAGCCAATAGGGGAGTTTCAGAAGGTGTTTCAAAGCAGCCATCTGCTTTCTGCTAGCCCACACAATCTCCATCTGACACCTTCATATTGGTTGTTTTCGTGATTAGGAGGAATGGTCCTCCTAAGTATGAAAAATAAACTCATTTAAACCTGCCTCTCTATTGGAACATAATCTCCTCGACACCAGAGACTGGCTCACAGAATGGAATTTGATGTTAGAAATTACTACTTGGCTGGATAGATTAAAAATAAGTTTCCAGAATCCATTTTTTTGGTGTCATTCCCGATGTATTTGCTCTTCACATGGTTCTGAGTATGACTTATTTAAAGGTAAAAGGAGGTTTCTGAAACTGTTCCAATAAACAGGATTCCTATAACCTGTGTAATTTCCTTTGATTTCTAAATATGTAAGAAAAGATGCCTCATTTGTGCTTAGAAATGTGCTTAGAAATGTGAAAGGCAATTAATGATAAACACACGACTTGGGGGCTTACATACTTAATTTTAAGCATATAAGTACCCCCCAATGAAGTCATGGGCCTGCTTGTGCTTACAGTTAAGCTTGTGCAAAAGACTTTGCAGGATCAAGACCTTCTATTGTAAATTCTTTAGGGCAGGGACAGTGCCATCCTACCATTTGCACAATATTTAGCACAATATGTCTGCAGTCCTGAATTGAAATCTGGACAGTACCATAATACAATGGATCAATCATAATAAAGTGGATAATTAATATTATACATGAAAAGAAAAATTCAAGGTACTTAATCTGGTACATTTATAATACATGACATTATACTATATGTCATTTATAATAGGAAATGGTCTGACTGTATATTCAAAATACATTTTTTTGGTGCACATGTTGCAGATTATATGTGGGATGATTGTATGGCCCAAATTCTTCCCACAACTATCTCTATTTGAAGTCCAATGAAGTTAGCAGGAGTATAACCAAGGGAAGGATTTCTAGTGATATATTTAAAGTGGAGGGGCCCATGTTGACATAAATTTAGTGCGATGTAAGCTGATTGTACATATGTTACAGCATATGGCTGAATTTCAGTTCTCATCCCTTGCTCATGCCTCATCCTCAGTCACTAAAAGGTTGTCTCATGGGATGACCCTTTGTTAAATTAGGTCAGACTGGAGGATGCCATGTGTCAACTCCTTTTGTTGAATCATACGGTGGGATTAAAACAGCTTGAAAGAGACCTTTTTCATTATTTTTCTTAAGAAGGAAATAGTCAAGCTGGTGAAAATATTTTGGCTTTACTTTGTGGTGGTCACATTGACCCTACATAGCACGTTGAGGTATTTTTGAGCCATAGACTGGGTCTGGCTTGAGTTTACTGTTAAGAACTTTATTTCCTGCCCAACTTTGGTTGAGCCATATTTTTCTTACACCAGACTCAAAGCAGAGATCAGACTTCTGTAGGTTGAAAATGCCTTTTACTACTTTGGGGTGAAATTCATTCTATCTGTGTAAAGCTCAGCTATTCAGGAGGTGTGGTGGAGAAGTTGAGGAGCTGAAATCCAACCCCCAAATCAGGGCCAGGATATTTCCGCTTATGGGCCAGTTGGATATAGTACTGACCTCAGGGTGGGGGTGGATTTCACGGGTATTGCACAAGCCTGGTTCTGCGATCCCTCCTCTGACCTTCCCCTACCCTAGTCTGTCCCCAGCATAGCCTTCTGTACTCTCTTCTGTGTGGGAGAGTGTGGTGCCCCTTCCTGCTGTGTGCCGGGGGGAGATGTTCAGATTTCCCTCTATTCAGGAGGCAGAACTGCTAAGCAGTTCCACTGTGGGGCTTAAATTGCAACAAGGGTCTTGAAGTTATCCTCCACGTGGTGTGAATTCCACCCCGTGCTTTTCATATTAAGCATCTTCTAGTGCTATTTTACAGTACAGATACAAAACTACTAATACTTTTTGAATGCAGCATTAGTTACTTGTGCCATTTTGAAGATGCATCCTGAATATCTAAATTGGTAATTTTGTTACATTCGTAACTCCTTTTTTTAAATGAAATACCAGGAGCCGGAGCCTTAGAAAACATTGGGGATCTATATTCAAATCTTAAATTGTTACCAGAGAAACTGGCCATGAATTAAAATGAGTTTGGTGGTTCCATTTTAACTTACATTTGTCTAAACATCATTTGACCTCATTGAGAGGGACTTGGCCTACAGTTTAAAGTTATGGTGATATAGTTATGCCAGTCATAGATGCAAAAATTCCATACCCTCTGAATGGTGTAGCTCTGCTAGCAAAATCCTGAGTGTAGACATGTTTATCAGCTGAAGAATGCTTCTAACAGTGCAACTACTTTGTTTGCGGAGATGGTGTTCGTATGTTGAAATAAAAGTGCCTTCTATTGGGGTAGGCTGCATCCTCATTAGGGGGCTATGCAGGCAGGGCTATGCCAACATACCCGTGCCTGCATAGGCTCTGTGATATAGACATAGCCAGGTTCTACTGAAGGACTGGAATAGCAGAGGTGATGTTGAGGGCTGGTGTCATAACTAAAATGTGTTCATAGAACCACATGGGGCTAGGAAGCAGCAAAACTGCTTTCCCCCCCCCCCCCGTGACGGCGCATTGGGGGTCCCCCGTCTCCTGCACCCTGAAATGGCCCAAACAGTCTGCACCAGCCGGTGGAATAGAGGAAGTTTATTGCCTCTCCAGGATACAGCACAGCACAGATGTAGTCTGGTCACAGAGCTGGGCTAGGATGCCTCAGGCCCCCTTGAGATGGGGGAGACTGGGCCCCTAAACTCCAGCCCCTTTCCCTAGGCTGTCTCCTCCATGCTTCCAGCCAGCCACACTAACTAACTAGCCAGGGCAGCATTCCACCTTCCTTTGTTCCTCTCCATGGGGGGTGTCTGGCCATACTGGTTTGCATAGTGACTCATCCTGTTTTGCTGGGTCCTGGTACCCACGGCAGCCAGTGGGGGTTACCCCAGAGCCAGCAGCATAGAAACCAGCCAGGTACCCCCACTACGTCACCCCCCCCCCCATCATTTTGTACCATCTTCCATCTGAGGATGCCAGAATGTGCCATGCAATGACATACAGCCAAAGGTTTAACAAGGGGGCTCGCTCAAAAAGTTTTCACCTCAGAGTCTATGATTTTTCAGTGGGAGAAAACCTGCTAAATATGGCCTAAAACTGTTCCTAAAGATAAAGGAGGGACACAGAGACAAGGGAATTTCATGGGGGAAGTGTTTAGTAGGACTGAAGGTTTTTTTTTAAACTGTTGGTAAGATGGCATCTGTAACGTTCCAGCATTGCTAACCTGAAATCCAGGAATCACTTGTTAAGGTTATCTCTGATCAGGATGCATGTGCTGATTTCAGCCATTCTTACTCTTGAGCTGCAGGCAAAGGACCATTTTTCTTCAAACTTGGCTTTTTGTACATGTTGTTTACCCCTAAAAATCAAAGAAAATAGGTCCAGTAGTTTTAAAGTTTCTGGGTGCTTATGCCATTAGTGTTTTCTGAAATGGGATAATTCTGACACAAGTGCCACAAAGACAGAAGAAAAAAGATATATGCAAGCCTGGCAACTTTAAATATTCATAACTTTAAAACTTCTGGCCAATTCATTTTTCAAGCTAGGCTTGAAGTTTGGGTGAACAAAGCAAGAGAAAAGAGATGTTTCTAATTTTGTTTGAATAACGAGTGTGTATAAAAATAAGATTATTTGTAAAAAAGAGTGTTTCATTCCCATCCTTTCCCCATGAGGAATGAATAATTAAAAATGGCAAGATTAATTGTGTTCAGACTTTCCAGAAAGCTTTGGTCTGAGACCAGTCATGGAACATTTCTGGATGCAAAGAATTTGCCTTGAGAAAATTACATGGAATGAAAAATGTGGTTAACCTTAGTTAAAATGTGTGTTCTTCTTGTCTGCTATAATATTGCTTTAGTTTGCGACTAAATACCATGTACTCTCCTAATGCAATATTTGTGAACAATTACCAAATATTAAACAGGGTTACAATTCAGTTACGATCCTGGAATATTAACAACATGACATATTTGCAGTATTTTGGTTTTCACAGTTCCGAAGTCTGCATATTTCCGCTCTTCACTATTTCAAACTGACTGTGGGCCTGACCTCATCACAGGGTACCTCTATTGAGAGAGATTCTAAGAAAAAGGAGAAGAGGAAAGAAAGATTTGTGCATTTTAAACTTTGTTTGAATTGATGTACTCAGATGATTGAAGCTCAGAGTACTGCATGTCTCTTGAATCAGGGTCTGGATAAAGAATATTGCTTATCTTCATTCTTGTCATACATAGCTCCTCTTCCCCTCCTCCATTCACAGTGTTCTTTTGTGTGACAGTTGTGGCCCTTTCAACCACATTTTCTTATCCATATTATATGTTATTCTAACTCCTTTATTTAGGATTTTTCACACATCCTTCACATCTCCTTTACAGTCTCCAGTCAATAAGCACTAAGACCTAAATACTCCTTTGCGCTTCATGGCAATTCCCTTATCACATGCATTTTCTGTTGCCTCAAGGCAGATCTGTACAATTTTTGTTATTGAAATCTGCTTTTTTTCCTCCCAAGCAGATGGAGAATGTGTAAATGTGTCTAAAGACTGAGAATACCATTAACTTGTTTTTTACAGAGCCCTGGGAACCACAATGTCTCTCTGGCTCCTTTCAAACTGAGATGGAAAAAAAAAAGCAATAGCTCCACAATACAAGCAAAGCAACTTTAGCACATTATTGTGTCTTCCTTATAGCTCTGACTTCAGAGGAAGGAAAAAAAAAAGACTCACTTCAGCTACTGTGCATCAATCTTTGCTCTTTGCAAGAGAACACAATTCCAAGTCATACATGGGCTGGATTTACATTATTCCATTAAATATTGATTGTAATGCTTGAAGACTTTATTGTTGCTATTTATCAGAGCTTTTTGCACTGAGCTGGGTAGGAAATAACACTGCCCAGCGATTGCTTATTGTGCACTTCACAGCCAATCAGGCATAAAGAGGTCAAAAACGGCAGATTCTATTCATTTTTTTTTTTCAAATTCAGAAGATTCAGAAGGGACAGCTTCATTAACCCAATTTGCTCAACAGATGGTATAAAATGAAGAACACTTAATTTATAATTGTCCAGGGGAGATCAGAATTAGAATTACTTTAGAAAGGTTGGCTAGTTTTCTCTTAAAGCAAGTATAAAAAGTGAACTATATAAATTCAATAAATGAAAAAGATTAGGAAATGCTTTCTTGCGAGAAGACTGGTTAAATCTTATTATATTTATCAAATATAATATAAATTTAATTTATAATATATAATTATATTCATAATATAAATATTATTTATTTAAACTCCGAGCTTTCCTTCAGAGTAGAGTTATGGTTTCAGTAAAACATCAGATTAATTTTTGTAATAAAACAATGTAATCAGCAATATTTTAAATAAGTGATTCTAAGACTGAGTGAAAAAGTATAAAGGTATTAAGTAACAATGAAAATATGCTGTGGCCCCTATATAAGACATTTAATACAAGTTTTTAGTTCTCTTTATACATTTTTTATAAATGATGCCCTGGAGGATTACACTTTTGAAAGGCCATTGAATCAACTCATTGTCAAAAACCTGCCAAATCATATATTAAAAATGAGATTGAAAAGTGTGACAGGTGAGATCAAACTCAATAGTGTGGGATCAGCTGGTCAGGAACTATGCAGATTGCATACCTTATTTCAAGTTTATTTCAAAATAGAGTGTTATTCCAAGAAGTCCCTTAATCCTTGTGGAATGAGGTTTCCGGAACATAGGAATAGCGTGTCCGTTATTTCAATTACATTTCAAAATAACAGGCACGCTGTCAAGACATGGAAAATGCTATTTTGGGATACCAGAAGTATCCCGAAATAGCACTGTGGTGTAGACATACTCTAGGAGAAGTCAGCATAGCTCCATAAAACTAAAATCTTATTTGCTGAGATTCTGACTGTATACGGCAATTTTAAACATAGTAGATGTTATTCTCATCCCAATATTTTGATAGATCTCTCTCATAATTTGACTGCTTCCTTCATTTTAATTCTGCAGTTCATGATCTTTCTTTAATTTGCAAACATCAGCCAAGTAAAAGCTGGGATGAAATCTGCAAGATTTAATATTTAGCAGGTGAAAAATACCTTTCTATAACTTCTCTAAAAGACAAAATGGTTTGACGTAGGCATTTAGGCAATGCTGACGAGCAATGAGCTCACCCAGTTCCCACCCACTTCATGATTTTCATGGTTCACTGGAGATTGTTTTATTCAAAATCAAAGTGTGTACAGAATATAGTTCTAGTGCAGAAATTTGTTTCATTGTTGAACATTGGTCTGAAGATTACTGTGCCTAACTGACAAAGAGCTCATTTTTTTCCATATTGCTGTCTTATTTAAAATCCCATGCTTACTTCAAACCTACTTATGATATTTAAAATGAATTTGTTTATTTAAATCTGGATGCAAATCTCAACCAATCATATCTGATGACTCCCATTGCATGCAAGTGTAGTTGGATAGGGACCAGGAAAATGGGCTGGAAGTTCCTGGCTTTGTGTAGGTGCATAAACATAAGAATTGATGGACCTATACTCCATGAATTTATCTTTTTTGAACCCAGTTATAGTCTTGGCCTTTGCAATATACCCAGGCCTTTCTTTGTACATCTGTGCAGGAGTGAGGTACAGGCTACCTGGTGAGTGTGGACAGTGCTCTGGGCTAGCACAGTTGTCATTAGTGTTCTGAAGGACTCAGTAAGGACCTGAGGAGAATTTAATGAAATAAGGTCCAAATTCTGCCTCCTAATTCTACACTGGCCAAAGCAGCTCTCTGGGTGCAAAAAGGAGCACATTCCACATAATTTCCAATAGTGACAGAGGTGATGGGGCCACAAGATAATTTTTGGCCAATTCAGAATTCCTCCGGGGCAGTAGTTTTCAACCTGTGGCCCATGGACCACTTATAGCCTGATCTGGGCCACTTGTAGCCTGATTAGCACAAAGCTGTGGCCTATGTGACATCCTCAGGGCCATACAGGTAGTGTATCTATTGTTTGGATGCAGCCCACATAACACAGAGAGCTGCATATGAAGTCCACAGTGGTACAGTGGTAGAGAGACACTGCTCCGAAGTGGCTCATCCTTACCTTGGCTAAAAAGCCATAATCTCACCCTGTTTTTTTATTATTGTATATAGCAAAGACAAAACACAATGTTCCAGACACTTTTCAGGACATTGCTAAAAGGATAGAGAGAGTAAAGTGTCTATTTGAAACCTCTCAGGAAGCATTATGACATAGACTCTTCCATTTATTTGGTCTGTTATCATTGGCAATTCAGTAGGCTTTCAGACTCCTAAGGCCAATTGTCTGAACACTTTGGGATCTTCTCAGTTTGTATATTACTAAAATAATTTCTGTTTCAATGTGTATATACATACAATTAAATTATAATTTAAACATGGCTGGCGGAAAAGAGTATATTTAATTTGAATTTTATTTCAATTTTGGTGTGTTGAAATGAGTATTGGGTATTATTCATTTGGAAAATCTGATGATAAAATCCCTATAAAAAAGAGAAATTGCAGATTGGTGATTCTTTGGTGAATAATGGTAATTAATAAACCTTTCTAGAGGAGTGAACTGGTTAATAGTCCTTTCCCTCTCTGACCCGAGGTCAGAGTCTCTTAGCTAAATACATTTCACCTTTGACAGTACAACTAAATCCTAGTCAAGATTTTTTTTGTCTGTTACAATAAATTGTCCCTAGGTCTCACCCCTTAATCCTGACTTCTTAAGGAGGCTGGTTAGGAAAGGCGAAGAAAGCCAGGATGTTTCTTATTTTTTAAATTTAGAAATATGTCTTTAGCTATCAATGGGTTCAGTTCTGTGTTGGAAACTCAGAACATACTTAACTCATTACAGCCATTTTGAGACATGAAACATTCAGTATGGAACATTGTGTATGCTTTGACTGGGTAGCCGACAATTGCTTTTGGGTGTAGAAATTTCTCCAACAAGAAGATGAAAATATAATTCTCTGTTGATGGATTTTTATGAGTATGTGGGCAAAAGAATCATTCAGTTTGCTGAGTGTAATTCCAGCTCAACTCATTCACCATGTTGCATTTGGGATGCCTTTAAGGCATCTGTTTATGGATGGGAGATAGGATATGCTGCAGGAATAGGAAATGGAACTTGAATAAAAGTGGATGGCCTTTTAAAGCAGCATAAATTGGCATTCAGCCTGGGTTTATATTGAAATTATCTGAAATAACTTATGAGATGCTGTCCAGTAAATAGAGTTTATCATCTAAGGAGCCACACAGAAAAAAATCATTTAAAAAACTATTGTAAGAATAAAGTGGATGTGAGGCTATAGATCTGGAGCTGATAGGGCTGTCTTTATAAAATTAATCTCAGGCTTAGTGAGTTATGACGATGTTGGTTATTGGATGGATCCATATTGTCAACTGAGGTTCTAAAATCGTTTCTTTACTAAACAGAGACAAAGTAAATTCTCTCTCTCTCTCTTTTTTCAGGCCATCACTTCTGTGGGAGCTACTTGTGAAATCTGTTGTTTTCATCAAGAGTAACTGCCATTATCCCTGTGAGCATTTAATGGTAGCTACTCTTACAGATCTCTCTGTCGTTTACTCTCACCGTGGAACCACTGGAGGAATATGCCATTATGTATTTTATGTTGCTTTATGTTTCAAGTAACCACCCTGCAAGAGAAGTTAAAGTTTGGTAACAATGTGCCTATGTAAATAGCATCAGATGAGTAGTAGAAAGGGAAGAAGAAATGAGCTGGGATGAAAACTCAGAAAATTCATTCATGACACTAAGCCAGGGGAGAGGTAGATATACTGGAATATAGGGATAGGGTCCAGAGTGACTTAGACAAATTGGAGGATTGGGCCAAAAGAAATCTGATGAGGTTCAATAAGGATAAGTGCAGAGTAAGAATGTCAAATATTAAGTAATTTATTAGTCAAGTAGTTGATGGAATTTCTGGGGCTCTTGTACATTTCAAAGGAGGAATGTGGAACTCCACATGCAGCCCGGGGCCAATGAGAAATTCCACTGACTCCAGGCTGAGTCCCCAGGGGGAGCTCTTGTGCATTTCAAAGTGAAAGCGCCCTCCTGGAGCCTGGGGTCCATGATGTGCTGCTGCTTTGAAATGCCATGCAAAGTCCAGGACAGCTGGAGACTCCCCGCTTGATCCTGGTCTCTGTGTGGCATTTCTGCTGAACCTGGGGACTCCTCAGCTGACGACCGGACGGGAACATGCAAATAAAGCCCGGGGATATTTAAATCCTGGGCTTCTTTTGCAACTTCAAATGCCTACATTAGCCTCCCTATATCGAAGTAGGGGGCTAGTGTAGACATAGCCTTAGATAGTGAATTGGGAGGGGAGGCATAGATTTACACAGAGCAGTTCAAATCAAACCACAAAAATAAAGAAAATACCCTGATCATGACTAGATACACTTTTCCTCTTTATTTACTCATGATCCTTTCCTGGTTCAGTCCACTTTCATTCCCCGAATTCTTTGGAGACATGGTAGTCCTGCTGGGGTTTAAATCATCCTGTGTCTCTCCAGTCCTGGCTTAACTCTCCCACACAAAGAAAACAGGCAAGGTAACTTGTACAATTCAAATTTCAACACACTATCCCTATTGGTTCTTCTGGCTCCGTGCCACAACCTTGCTAGCTACCTAAGTTTAACCACTTAGTCACTGGGTTCTTGTCGGCATTCCTCCTATCCATCACAAATATATATCAACTCCAGCTACGTAATTAACATAGCTGGAGTTGTATATCTTAATTCAACCTTCTGCTGTAGTGTAGACTCAACCTAAGTGTCGTATATAGAAATAAGGACCCACTGTGATACTTGGATCCCTATCCTAGCCCTCATTGGGTGAAATTTTAGAACTAATTAAAGTCTGTAACAAAACTATTGACTTCAGTGGGGCCAGATTTGCTTCTATTTCTGATGTCAGAAGACCTACTTTTAAATACTCTGTAGATGTTAAAATAAGTGGAAAGTACTTAGTACATCTACTATTTACCTCTACTTCTCTAATTTACACCTCTGATGTCTGAACAAGAAGACAGTGAGAGAGAATCTGACACCATTTCTATTCTATCTCCACAAAAACTGTAACAATCTTCCGAAAACAGGGCATCTGCTAACAAGCTGAATAATAAAAAGTACAATGAAATGTGTAAGTATCAAGTATTTTAAACTGCATGTGTGTTCTATTTATGGCCCATTTGAAAAACTCACTAGATACCAGTAGTTTAGTAAGGTGTGAGAGCTCGAGAACAGGCAATTACAGAGGAGAAAGTACACGGCATCATTAAGTACCTCTTCCCTTCTTCTGTCAGTTCTCCTTTTAATTCCTTTCCTTCTAATGTTTTCTTAATTCACTCCTTTATTCTCTGGCAGCCATACTAAATGTTGAAGAGACAATACTTGTTCTAATCTCAGTGAGTCATGTTCAGATAATTAATTCAAGCTCCAAACATTTTGATGTGGATTTGTACAGTTAATTGCATGGTTGGGTAACCAATCTACCAGCACTACTAGGAAGCAGCTGGAGGCATGTATTTCAGTTTTGATCAATCTCAAATGTATAACTCAACTTTGGTCCTATAAATGCTATAAAATATGCTTAAATAATTATATTAACATTTTATATATTATAACATAAGAATGGACATAGTGGGTGAGACCAGTGGTCCATCTAGCCCAGTATTCTGTCTTCCGACAGTGGCTGGTACCATATGCTTCAGATGGAGTGGCCAGAACAGGGCAATTTACTGAGTGATCCATCCCCTGGTGCCCAGTGCCACTTTCTAGCGGTCAAAGAACCATCATAAAGTGTATTACTCAGCACTTAAATATATGTACATTTAATACAGATAATAATTTAGAGCCCAATCTTGCTTTCCTTTTGCAAAGTGGGAAGGAATTGTGGGAATCAGGACTGAACCATGAAATTGTTTTTTACTGATATATAACTAAATGTTGAAGGACAGGGTGCTGCTTATCATGTTTATTTACTAAAATATTTTCCTATCAATGTGCATCAGCTTACTCTGTGCAGACCTGATACCACAAGCTCCTCCACTCTTTTAAGCAGGCCATGCCTTTGCCAATTTTCCAGATCAGAAATGGCCTGCTTATGCCATTGTTGGTCATGGTGAGTACCACCTTACTTTATGTAGTTCCAGGGTGGGTAACTGTGGTAAGAATCAAGGCATTATAGAACAGAAATGTAGCATAAACATCTCTGAGTAAAAATAAAATAAGTTATTACCGAAGTTGCAATTTATTATAAAATAACTTCAGAAGGAATAAGTATGAAGTAATCAAGCATTATGTAAGACACAGACTCTATAAAAACATATACTATCATTTTTCTTAGCTGATTTTTCTCTCCTTTTTCTTTTTTAATTCAATTTTGTTCATGTTAATCCTCATCACACAAAGATATCTCATTATAACATTGCACATAGAGACCTGCAGAAAGGAGAAATGTACTGGGAAGTGATAGAACATAAACTAAGAGAGTTAACATTTAAAAAGAGTAAATGTGCAAATAAAAGTTCTGATGGGAATGGTGTGGTTTATTGCAACCATACAATAAAGTGAATAGGATGGTTTTACAGTAAGGTTTGGAGAAGGAAGACAATTTATTGGTGGCTATGACTGGTGAGGTCAAAAAACATTGGAATCGTGATGAGTGACACCAAACAGCAGAGAGTCAGTATAATAATTTTCTATTTTCTTGGTGGAAAGCAGTAATGTGAAAATACATGTGCAGAGACACTCTTCAACTAACTTCATTAACACCAAGCAGGAAGAACAATGTTCTACAATTTGATGTGTATGTGTATACTGTTTTACCCTTAAGGGAGAACTCTCACCCATTGGGAGAACTCCTTCTCATTCCAAAAAATGTACACAGAGACATATACAAGACTAGAAGAATCACCAGTAGAATGAGTGGCCACAGCAGCAGCAAGTCAAAGAGAATTTAAATAGGAATGGTATGTAGATTTGATTCAGAAATGGAAAGGAACTCAGTGAAAGTAACAAATTATGGGAGCATATGAACAGATTTCCTGAATTCCAGTTCCCTAAAAATTTAACAAACTCCTGTGAGCCTCCGACCCCCCATCCCAAGTGTGGAGATACATGGAAGCAGAAGAACTTCAGAAGTTTCACACAGCAACAAGACAGGTCGTGGAGAAACCACTTTGGGATGCTCTGTTTTCCACGTACATTGTGGAGCAGACCTTAATAATGGCTGGTTTTAGAGCCGCATAAGCAGGGATGCATGGAACATGAAAAAAGAGTGGCTAATAGGACAATTTAAGAGGAGAATGGAAATGATATGTATTTGTAGTGGCTGCACTGCTGTACACTGGCCTTGGGGCCATTTACTCAGGTTTTGTTTAAGTCCCCTCTGGTAATAGGCATCACATCAGAAGACCACAAAAGAGGGAACTGCAAAGTTAAAATAAAATGGGATTAAGGATTCAGCCAAGATAGGATCAAGGGAAGGATGAATTCTGGTTGTGCGCCAGAGATGGAAATAGGCAGATTTACAAAGAGGTGGGACATACAGTCTAAATACAAGGAAAAAGTAGCTCAGGGTCAAACTAAATTAAATGCTTAAATGTGCTGCTTTCCTTTTGTTCTGAAATCAGAGTTGCTCCTTCGAGCCAACTGATCTCACTTTAAGATAAAACCAGACACCTTCCTTCCCCCTAAAACAGCTTAAGTTGAAAACAAAACATATGTGTTGCTGCTTTTCATCCTCGCACTGCTCTAGAAACAAAGCAGTTTTATTTATAAAATCTTGGAAGCAGGGAGACGAGACAGATACAGGAGGACATGCTCCTGTTTTTATTCTGTTGGGGTATTTAGTCAAATTTTTCCCTTGACTTGGAAGAACAGACTTATATAAAGTAATTCTAAGTAAAAGCTGGGAAAGGACATCCCAGTAGGAAATAATATGATACTTTTAGCAATTTTGCTGATTAGAAAGGTAATTTAAATTAACTATCTCCCAATCTGTACACTCTGTCTCCTCTCTCTGTGCACATGAAGGAAATCATATACAGAACAACACTGACACAATGATCTCATTCTGAACGCTATGTTATCTCATTTCAGCAATGGAGGGATTAGATCTGTTAGTTTCCATGCTGACAGAGCACTGGCTGGCTCAGCGTAATATGTTTCTCAGCAGCTTTCTGGCTTGCTTTTTATCTTAAGACTAATGGGCAAATGGCAATGAGCTTTCAAGCTTTCTGCAGTATCTTCACTGGTGTCTGGATTGTTTATACTACTTGTGCTCTGAAACTTATATTTATGCTTTGGTTTGATCAGTACATTTATAGGGTTGGTTATGGGAAAATATGCTTAATTTTATACAACTGCTCCATTAAAAAAAGAAACCACTGGGCAAAATGCAGAATGTGGTGTTTATGCAGACTTACAGTTTTCATCTGAATTTGCCTACATTCATGTGAGTAAAAGATTTACAGATTTGGAGCAATCTTTCCAAATTTCCATGAAATTGTGTACAAGATTTTCCCCTGTTCATATGATGACAAAACATTGGCTCTAAGTTTTCACATTTCTTTTTCTTATCAAGTTGGGCTGCTTGGTCAAGTCAATTGGACAAGTCAAGTATTATTTCTGAATATATGATAAGAATTGTTTGTGATATGGTCAGGAGAGTGTACAGAATCTACTGCAACTCATGAACTTATAAGCAGAGTCTTCTTTTTTTTGGAGCACTCTTCTAGCCAGCACAGGACCATCACCTTTCTGTGCCTCAGTTTCCTCATAATTATAACTAGGTTAACAATATTTACTTCACATGGGTATTGTGGAATTTCCTGATCAAGCCACAATTTCAGCTTTCACTTTTAAAAATTGTATCTAATCTTTATGATTGCAAAGAAAAGCTTGAAGAGGTGATTTAAGTTAAACCCATGATTACCTGAATCTGCAGGGAGCCTGAACAATAACTTCAAGAAGTGCCAACTGCCCCATTCATCTTAACTCTGAAGACTGACACCTAAGAGTATGTCTGCACTTGCCCCCTACTTTGAAGTAGGCAGGCAAATGAAGCATACTGAAGTTGCAAATCAAGCCGGGGATTTAAATATCCCACGCTTGATTTTCATGTTCCCGGACTGTTGCCATTTTAGAAATTCACTAGCCCGGAGTAACTGCCCGCATCTACATGAGGCAGTGAAACAGGAGTCTGATTTAATGCCCCTAATTCAAATTAATCGGTAAACCTCATTGCAGGAGGAATACCAGCTAATTCGAGTTAGGGCTTTAAATCGGACTTCCGTTTCACTGCCGTGTGTAGACGCGGGCATTTATTCCGGGCTAGTGAATTTCTAAAATGGCGACCGGCCGGGAACATGAAAATCAAGCGTGGGATATTTAAATCCCGGGCTTGATTTGCAACTTCAGTATGCTTCATTTGCCTCCCTACTTCAAAGTAGGGGGCAAGTGTAGACATACCCTAAGGGAGGTAAGGGTAATGACACGGGGTCATGGTAGCTTTGGGACAAGGGTAGGCCCCATAGATTGCCTGGTTTTGCCTAAGAAGCCTTTTCTTGAGGTTACTAGCACACAATTCCTCCTGTGTCTGGACACAAGCTTGAACGCTTTCAGAAATATGAGACTGGTATGAATTACAAATATTATTTCATATGAAAAGTAGTATAAGTTATATGGGACCAGAAGTTAGACATCTTGTCTACATTAACCTGGGATGGCTGTTAATAGTCACAATTAAAAGGACAGAGAATTAGAGAAGCTAATATTTATATAAATACTGCCCATTTTTAGAATTGACAGTTCATGCTGCTCATCTGCTCAGCTTTTATCTGCAATGACATTGTTATGAGACAATAAATATGGATATAGATTAATAACAGATGTTAAATGACAATTTATTTAGAAACAATAATTTCTGCAGTGGAAGCATATAAAGGTATTGGAACTCACGTTTGATATTTCTTATGTGATATCAGGCAGAGGGCCTAGGGTTCATACATTTACAAATTCAATAAAAGGAGAAGGAGAAAGGTAAGTATAAATTTTTAAAAGTTTAACCACATTAATGGCAAAGTTAAACAAAGTGTAGTTGTTTCATCTCATTTACTTAATCAGCCCAATCCTATATTCCTGTACAGCAAATATCTTCATTGACTACAAATGGAATTGGAGTTAACAATATCTGCTTAGCATCTCTCAGGACCATGTCCAATTGGTAATATGAAACTGTAGTATATAAAGCTCTGTTCATCTGCATAACTTTTAGAATCTCTTTAAGTAAATAAACTGTATGTAAATGCTCACTTTATGAGATGTGCCACACTGTGGCTTCCATTTTTACCTCTATAAATGGCCAGTGGATTTTCTAATGACTATTTGTGCCCACATTTTGGTTTATTTTCAGGCACAACATTAAATCATTATGGAGGACATCTTTAAAAGTTAGGCCCATATTCTCCATTTATCCTTAGCTGCCTACAAAATAGAGTTGGTGATAAATTGTGAGTGAAATAGTCGTAAAATGCTAGTGATTTCGTGCAGTGGTTCTCAATCTTTCCAGACCATGGTATCCTTTACAGAAGTCAGATTTGTCTTGTAAACCCTAAGTTTCACTTCACTTAGAATCCGCTTGCATATAAAATCAGACATAAAAATACAAAAGTGTCATAGCCACACTATTATGGAAAAATTGCTGACTTCCTCATTTTGTTTGTATGAAATTTTAGTTTGTACTAACTTTGCTAGTGTTTTTTATGTAGCCTGTTGTAAAATTGGGCAAATAGCTTGATACATTGAGAGATCTCCTGGAAGACCTCTGTGAAACCACAGGGATATGCATAACTGTGGTTGAAAACCAATGATCTAGTTTCTTGATTTTCAGACTGTAAATGTTGCCTCATATATTCTCAGAATAGAGAATGAATACATAATATATGAATGCCATAGAATATATATATAATTCCTGAAAGACATTGGTATAGCAATAAGTATTTTTCACAAAGGGCCTCATCCTGCAAATTTTTACTAACACTAGTAGTTCTGAAGTCTGTTTATTATAGGATCAATAACTAATGTCTTACACTTGCTCTCACTGGATTCAAAGAAAGTTTTGCAGTTGACTTTTTAGAAGGAGCAGCAGGATTTGGCATAAAACTGACATAGATGTTATGTGCAGATTCTCAAATGGGTATAAGCTGAGAACCCAGGCCAGCAGAGCTATTAAGCAGCTGGCATCTTCTGTTACCCCAAAAAAATATTCTCACTGGAGACCACCCAGGGTTACACTAGTATGGGTTTATTTCCACTAGGTAAAACTAAAGAGGAGAGAGCAGCCACCAAAGGTTTAAACTAAAGAAGATAGAACTCTCTCTCTCTCACACACAGACAAGAAATCAAGCACACACTCTTCCATTCATTCACACCCATTCATTCCTGCCTCAGGCACTCACACACTTACACAAATATATGGTGTCAAGTATCAGAGGGGTAGCCATGTTAGTCTGAATCTGCAAAAGCGGCGAGGAGTCCTGTGGCACCTTATAGACTAACTGAAGTGTAGGAGCATAAGCTTTCATGGTCAAAAAAGTGGGTCTTTGCCCACGAAAGCTTATGCTCCTACACTTCAGTTGGTCTATAAGGTGCCACAGGACTCCTAGCCGCTTTTACAGATATATGGGTTGCAGAAGGAGCCAAGGCATGTGGATCCTGGAGCGTCTGTCTGCTCATCATAGCTGGGGAAGCTGGTCAGGAGGAGAGACACTGGAGGGGGAGATCAGGAGTTCTCAAGATCAGGGGAAGGAAAAAGAGAGTCTCACGTGTGATCCTTCTCTTTATATAGTGTCTGAATGGCTCCTGTGCCTCTTTCACCTCGTCATCAGGGAGCATGCCCAGACTTCCCTTTATCCAGCAGAGAGCATGCCCAGACTTCCCTTTATCCAGCAGAGAGCATGCCCATACTGCGATGACTCATTGAAATGTGCTCCATTGTTCCCAGTCTTCTTCAAACACACTCTCACACTCACACTCTCTTTCCATTCACCCAGGGGAGAATGCAGCTTAGGGAAAGTTACAAACAAGGTGGCTGAGAGTTACAAAGTTTACAAATATCAGAGGGGTAGCCGTGTTAGTCTGAATCTGCAAAAGCGACGAGGAGTCCTGTGGCACCTTATAGACTAACTGAAGTGTAGGAGCATAAGCTTTCGTGGGCAAAGACCCACTTCGTCAGATGCATGTCAAAGTTTACAAAGTGGCAGTTTACAGTAAATTTCTGAGTTACACAGATTACAAAGTTTGACAAAGATCACAATGAGTTGCAGTTTAAAACCTTAGACCCTACAGTTTGGTGTAGCTTCAGAAAATCCATGTATATAAATCAAGTAAGCTCAGGCAGAGGCTTTTTTATGCAACATCTTCTACCTGCCACTCAGTAGTAACTTATAACCATCTTGTGCTCCTCTTCCCATAACCTGGACACAATCATGAGCAATTCTGTCTCAGTGATTTGAGAAACCACAGCCTTGTGGTTCCTAATTAGTTCCTTGCCCTATTTAAACCCACGATGCACTCAGGGAGGCATGTAGGTAACAGCATGGTAATTGCCATGATTGTTCCTGAATTCCTGGCTTTGATTTTGGCTTGATTTGAACTTTGCTTCCTGAGTCAAAACCTGAAACTTGACTCAGATTCTGATCCTTAGTATCAACACGGGCCTGGAACCTGAATATTAACTCTTCTCTTACTCCTTGCTCCAGGTTTAACCCTTTTCTGACTCTTGGCTCCAACTGTCCTTATTGGGATCCTGTTACATAGCAGTTTTCCCCTCTTCCCTCCCCCCCCCCCCCCGCCAAACACACACATACATTTTGGGCCTGAGTCGTCTTCCATATTCCTGTTAAGTAGCAGCTTGCCTCACAGGCATTTCTAAATCATTTTACCATGATCCAAATTTGAGTTGTAGTTCATTTTATCATGAGGCCAATTGCTCTGCTGGTGTAAATTATAATTCCCTTACCTGTGGGTAATGGAATTATACTGATTTACACGAGCTAAGGATATAGGCTAAAATATCAATTTGTTTCTTTAGCAACATCTCACCACAGCTTGAGTTTCACAGAAATGTACAGTCAACTAGAAAGATGCATTTCCCCAGAAGGCTTAAATTATTGGTAGTAAAACACTGACAACAGCCCTTTTTTGGTCCTCTGGAGAAGCCGGAGATTTGCCTTCCCAGCAATTGTCAACTGTAGATTGAAGCAGAAGCAGCTGTGTCTTTCTGAGTGATGTGGGAGTTAAGAAGGAATCTAACTAGCCAGCATGTTTCATGTTCTGAAAGCTCTCCTGCCTGGTGCAGATCTGTCACATTCCCTGCAAAGTTATTTTTATGTCTTGGTTCCACCCCTCCTCCCCCCAACCACAATAAAATATAGCTCCATTCTATCAGGTCATGCAGTAGCACTGTAGCTCAAACAGAGATTATGTATATAGGATCTTTGCTTTAATAGAAATACGTTATAGTAAAGGTTTGAAAAATCAACTGTTGTTTTACAGATTTAATTATCCATGGATTTCATTCAGGATAGCATACTTTGCACATATGCAGGATGGAGTAGGAAAGGGGATGAATTTTCCCCCTTTGTGGCACACATTTGAGACAGATTTGCAATCCCTGCATGCAGTGAAGCGTGGGAAATACTCCTCAGTTACTCTTCCAGGAGCACTCAAAGGCAGGTTCTGCCTTCCCCCCACTGTGTAGGGGGAAGTATGCTGTATCTCTTAGACAGAGTGCCATTTTCAGTACTCCCCTAGGCACAGCTCTGTTGCAAGAGATTTTCTGCTTCTTTGTGTGCTCTCTTTGAGACAATATAGCATAATAGTACCCTCAATGCAGGACCTGGCCTCAGAAGCAGTCTAGCTCAAGATTGTAGATGATTCTTTAAATATCTCCTCCTCTGTTTTCCCTCATAATATGTATTTTGAAGTTAATCCCAGATGCCTGCCATGTCTTCTCTGGGTAACCAGAGGCTACCCACACTAGTTACGATTTCATTGCTTTACAGGACTTTGGAGAGAGAGTTAACATGTGAGATTAGAATCTGGTTTTACTGGCTGCTTCTCCCTGGATGAAAAGATTAGCTCAAGTCAGTGATGAGCAAAGATTTTCTTACCTAGTATTCCTCACATTATAATTATAACACCTTTCTCAGTGGGAAAAATCCTGGATGGTGCTGAGCACCTGCTAACCCCGTGCAAGGTCATATATTGTATATGTTTTTCCATTTGTGGAACTTCAACATTAATATTTTACATTTTACAATATCATATACTTTATAGCAAACAAGTGCATGAGACACAGAAAAATGTGCCCTTTCCGCACTGAGTTTATGAGGTACAATTTTCAGAAGTGCTTAATTATGTAGTAACATAGGTCTCATTAGACACACCTACATTAGCTGTGGCTGAGATAACAGCTGACAATAGCTGTGTGTGTCCACAGAGATATGGGTGATGACCTTGGGCTAGCTGCCCCAAGTGTGAACCCAGTCGTATAAAATTGTTATAAGAGTAACACAAGTACAACTCCACCAGACTTCAGCCCCCTACCCAGGAGGCTAGCCCAAGCCACCCACCACGTACACAGCTGTGGATATGCTATTATTTTTCAATGCTAGCTCAAGAAGTACTAGCACAAGTATATATACATGAGGTATAATGACACCTCCCAACTCAAATGCAGACAAATCCTTAGTCATCTGCCTTTGGAACTCTGCCTCTGGTTTGTTCCAAGCAACTGGTATGTGTTTATTTAGCATATTGCCACTTCAGCCTTAGATGGCAGAGTGCCTCTGGACCCCCTGGATTAACTAAAGCTGTCCTCTGAAGTATAAAGAGCGATGGTAGTGGTGGAAAACTGCCCACCTTCTGCTTAGAGTACAGCTGCCTCCCTGGCACAGCCCTAAATTTGGCCTCTAGATTAAATGTTATAAATTGGAGAGAAGAGAGTTCAGAATTGACTTGTTGGGAGGTAGGGGGAAGAGGCCAGATTTTAATTTAATGAGATGGCACTTCAAAAGAAGCTATGTATGTTCACTTTTGTTTCCTTTCTGTCAAAAACCTGGGAATACTTCCAACCGTGGATTTACGGAATTATTGTATTTCTACCAAAAAAAAAATCACAAGTCCTTGGGCTTACTATAATATTAGAGCTTGCTCGAAGCCACTTGGCTGTGATTGAAACAAAATTCCCTCTGCAGCTTCCAAATGACCAGTTCTTTCTTATCAGTCTGACAAGCAGGGATTGGGGTGAGGGAGGCTGAGACAGAGGCAGAATGTGTGAGCAAAGGATAATACTTGAACATGCCTCTCAGCAGTTCCTTGTTGAGAGACCTCACTTTGCTGCTTCAATCCATTTTCCTGCCCATGTGTCCCAAAGTGGAAAAATATGTTGGCACCTTCTTGCTTCCAATTGGCATGTGGTGTCACTCTCTTGGGATGCAGTTGTCTGTGATATTGATGGTTCTCATCATTGCTGAAGACCAGTACAGAACTGAAATTCACTCTGATGATTTTAAAATGACAAGCAGAGATCACTAACAAGCAGAGATCACCTAACTGTCTTACTTGGGGAAATATAAAAAATATATATAAACAAACAAGGAAATACCTCTCACCTGATCAGTCTAGCAGGGGCAGTGGGTATCAGGTGGGGGAAGGCACTGACTTCCCACAATGCCAGGCATGGCCCTGCCCATACTGGCCCCAGAACACCTATTGTAGGCATACTGGGGGTGAGTGTTGCTGCCCCCAGTGCCTTTCCTCTCCATCCTCCAAGGCCAGGGAGGCTGTGGCAATGCACTCTCCTCCTTCCCTGGTCTCTGGGGCAGAGGAGGGAGGAGGGTGCACGGACTCAGCCTCCCTAGTGCTACAGGGGTGGGGAGGCTGGGGCCATGCTCCCTCCTCCCTCTCCACAGCTCCGGGGCCAGGGAGGCTGCGGCCACATATCTCCTCCCTCCCCATGGTGCTGGGAGCGGGGCCTAGACAGAAGGGGTTGTGTTGGGGTGATGTTGAGGGTTTGCCTCCCCCAGCCCTACCTTTACCCACCATCCATGAGTCTAGTAATATTATAAACTTGAAATATATCCCATGCATGTGAATTATTAGGCTACGGCTAATGTGATACAGGATCCTGGAAAGGTCAAACTTCCATATTGTTTTTACTACCACAACTCAGAGAATATGTTCATCTTTCAACTTCTCCAATTACTTGTATTTATGGGGAAAAAAATATGCCAGTGAACATAAAAAGGGTCAGCTCTTGAGCCAAAGGTTAGCAATGAGACTTGGAAACTGTATAGTAATAGAGCCATTTCCTAGCCTTGAAGTGATATCTACAGTGGGGAAAAGCATCATGTTAACACCTCAAGTAGGTGGGGCAAGCACTTTTGACAACTGTTCTGATCATTCCTGGGCTTAACCACAACCAGCTAAGATGTTTGTAGACATGATTGTTCTTACCTATCATGAGGACAATATCCTGTTTAGTGTAGTGTGAGTTGATGTTTTCTAACAAAGCATTTCCCCAGGACAGACAAAGCTAAAAAAATATTCTGGACAACCATTTACATAAACTAGTCATTCCTTATCATAGTCATCCTCTGCCCCAGCTGAAATTACTTCCCATGAAAATTGTTCTTCAGCTAGGAGGATGGTATAGTTAGGGGACATTTTTGGATGCTAGATGAACAAATAGTTCTTTTGTTTTAATCTTTTATTTGCTGGGAGTGTCTAATTTTTTTTTTTTTTTTTGCAGGTAGGGACCTTCCTATAGTTGACCATGTGTTTGCCACTTCAGCCCTTGTCTAGAGTAATTAACTCTACATCTTAAATCAACCTCGAAATTGGAGCTGTTTTATAGGTTGAATTGATTTTTTTGGGGTAGATATAAATTTGATTTTGACCTATAAAATCTGAGATGGTTTGGAGCCTATCTACTTGATAGACCACCCCTTTCACTAGTATAAAACAGCCATTGCTGCCTTCAAAAAGGATGTTTGAAGTGAGTTTCCTCAGTTTCAAAGACACCAGCTGGATAAATTCAGTAAGTGAATTTGCTCCCCTTATGGGTGTAATTAGCATGAATTTGTTGCATTTCAGGGCAAAAAAAAAAAAAAAAAAAAGGCCCAACTATTTAACTTGACATCTGGGAGGCAAGGACATGAAAATGGTTGGAGTCCCTGGATGAGAGATGTTACTGTTTGGGATGGGGTTTTTTTCTGGTTTGGAACTGAGTGGAAATGCCTTATTCTTTGTGATTATATTTGTAACTTATGTTAACGGTGCATGGAAGTTTTTATTATTTACTTATTGTGAATGAATAGAGAGAAGCTGAAATTAATAGTTCTCTCAGAGTATGTCTACGCAATAATATTATTTCAAAATAACTAAAGTTATTTGGAAATAACTTAGTCTGCATCTACACTGCAGGCAGTTATGTCGAAATAATGTTGAAATACTGTCCAGCTGGAGGACTTCTTACTCCGACTCCTGTAACCCTCATTGTATGAGGAGTAAGGGAAGTTGGAGGAAGAGTGCTCTATTTCAAAATAAGTGCTGTGTAGACTCTCTCGCTATTTCTAAATAAGCTTCACAATTGACATAGCTCAATTTGCCTAGCTTATTTCAAGTTAACCCCTTCTGTGTAGACACCCTAAGAAGTCAGTCAAAAAAAAAATCTAACTGTGGTTGGAAGACGCCTCAAAAGAAGCAATGGGTGGGAGCATTAAATATTTTTTTCCTTTTCTTGAGATCCTCTGTTCTACATACATGTGAGAGATTTAATGTATATCTTTGAAAACACTCCAAATACAGAAGGTGGGAGTCCGGTGGGAGTCCGCAAAAGACCTTAAATACCTTGCCTCTACTTACAAAATAAAAATAAAAAAATAACAGAAAAAAACCATAGACTCATAGAGCTGAAAGAGACCTCAGGAGGTCATCAAGTCCAGCCCCCTGCCAAAGATAGAACCAATCCCAACTAAACCATCCCAGCCAGGGCTTTCTCAAGCCGAGACTTAAAAATCTCTAGGGATGGAGATTCCACCACCTTCCTAGGTAACCCGTTCCAGTGCTTCAACACTCTCCTAGTGAAATAGTTTTTCCTAATTTCCAACCTAGATCTCCCCCACTGTAACTTGAGACCATTGCTCCTTGTTCTGCCATCCGTCACTACTGTGAACAGCCTTTTTCCAATCTCTTTGGAACCTCCCTTCAGGAAGTTGAAGGCTGCTATCAGACCCCCCTCAGTCTTCTCTTCTGCAGAATAAACAAACCCAAATCCCTCAGTCTCTCCTCTTAGGTCATGTGTTCCAGCCCTCTAATCATTTTGGTTGCCCTCTGCTGGACCCTCTCCAATGCATCCACATCCTTTCTATAGTGGGAGGCCCAGCTCTGGACACAATACTCCAGATGTGGCCTCACCAGAACCGAGTAAAGGGGAATTATCACTTCTCTAGGTTTGCTGGCAATGCTCCTCTTAATGCAACCTAATGTGCCATTAGTGTTCGTGGCTATAAGGACACACTGTTGACTCATATCCAGCTTCTCATCCACTGTAATCCCCAGGTCCTTTTCTGCAGAACTGCTACTTAGTCATTCAGTCCCCAGCCTGTAACAATGCTTGGGATTCTTCTGTCCCAAGTGCAGGACTCTATACTTGTCCTTGTTGAACCTCATCACATTTCTTTTGACCCAATCCTCTAATCTAAGTCACTCTGGACCCGATCTCTGCCCTTCAGTTTATCTACCTCTCCCCTTAACTTAGTGTCATCTGCAAACTTGCTAAGGGTGCAGTCCAATCCCTCATCCAGGTCATTAATCAAGATGTTGAACAAAACCAGTCCTAGAACAGATACTCAGGGCACACCACTAGAAATCAACCACCAAACTGACATTGAGCCATTGATCACTACCTGTTGGGCCCAACAGTCTAGCCAGCTTTCTATCCATCTTACAGTCCATTTATCCAATCCATACTCCCTTAACTTGCTGGCAAGAATATTGTGGGATATCGTATCAAAAGCTTTGCTAAAGTCAAGGTATATCACATCCACTGACTTTCCCATATTCACAGAGCCAGTTACCTCATCATAGAAGCTAATCAGATTTATCAGGCATGACTTGCCCGTGGTGAATCCATGTTGACAATTCCTGATCACTTTCCCCTCTTCCAAGTGCTTCAATATGGATTCATTGAGGATCCCCTACATGGTATTTTTGGGGACTGAGGTAAGGCTGACTGGTCTGTAGTTCCCTGGATTATCCTTCTTCCCTTTTTTTAAAGATGGACACTGCATTTGCCTTTTTCCAGTCATCCGGGATCTCTCCTGATCTCCACGAGTTTTCAAAGATAATGGCCAAAGGCTCTGCAGTGACATTTGCCAACTCCCTCAGTACCCTTGGATGCATTAAATCTGGACCCCTGGATTTGTGTATGTTTAGTTTTTCTAAATAGTTCCTAACTTGTTCTTTCCCCATCAAGGGCTGTCCACCTCATTCCCAAACTGCATTGCCCAGTGCATTAGTCTGGGAGCTGACGTTGTCTGTGAAGACAGAGGCAAAGAAATCATTGAGTACTTCAGCTTTTTCCACATCATCTGTCACTAGGTTACCTCCCTCATCCAGTAAGGGCCCCACACACTCTCTGATCACCCTCTTATAGCTAACATGCCTGTAGAAACCTTTCTTGTTACCCTTCACGTGCCTTACTAGCTGCTATTCCAATTGTGCTTTTGCCTTCCTGATAACTCCCCTGCATTCTCGAGCAATATATTTATACTCCTCCCTAGTCATTTGTCCAAGTTCCCACTTCTTGTAAGCTTCCTTTTTGTGTTTAAGCTCACCAAGGATTTCTCCGGTAAGCCAATCTGGTCACCTACCATATTTGCTTTTCTTACTGTGCATCAGGATGGTTTGTTCCTGTGCCTTCAATAAGGCTTCTTTAAAATACAGCCAGCTGTCCTGAACTCCTTGCCAATCATGTTAAAATCCCAGGGAATCCTGCCCATCAGGTCTCTGAGAGAGTCAAAGTCCACTCTTCTGAAGTCCAGGGTGTGTATTGTTATACTCTCCTTTCTTCCGGATCCTGAAATCTACCATATCATGATCACTGCTTCCCAGGTTGTCACCCACTTCTACTTCCCCTACTAGTTCCTCCCTGTTTGTGAGCAGCAGGTCAGGCTATGCATGGCCCCTGGTCAGTTCCTTCACCATTTGTACCAAGAAGTTATCCCCAGCATTCTCCAAAAACTTCCCGGATTGTCTGTGTACTGCTGTATTGGTCTCCCAACAGATGCCAGGGTGATTAAAGTCCCCCATGAAAACCAGGCCTGTGATCTGGAAGCTTCTCTCAGTTGTCTGAAGAAAGCATCGTCTAACACATCGTCTAACATCGTCTACTATTGATCCGGTGGTCTATAGTAGACACCAATCACAACATCAGCTGTGTTGCTTCAACCTCTAAGCTTAATCCATAGACTCTCAACAGGCTTTCTTTCCTCTATATACTGGAGCCCTGAGCAATCATACTGCTCTCTTACATACAATGCAACTCCTTCTCCTTTTCCCTCCCGCCTGTTCTTCCTGAACAGTTTATATCCTTGTATGACAGTGCTCCAGTCATGTGAGTTATCCCACCAAGTTTCCATTATTCCAATCAAATTATTGTTCTTTGACTGTGCCAGGGCTTGTAATTCTTTCTGTTTGTTTCCCAGGCTTCTTGCATTTGTGTAGAAACACTGTAGATATCCATTTGATTGCCCTACCTTCTTCATTTGAATCAGGGGTCTTCCTTTGTTGCTCGTTCCTCCTTATGTTTCTTCCCGGTATCTGACTTCTCCACTTTCCTCAGGGCTTTGGTCACCATCCCCCAGCGAACCTAGTTTAAAGCCCTCCTCACTAGGTTTACATGCCTGCTTGTGAAGATGCTCTTTCCTCTCTTTGTTAGGTGGATCCCATCTCTTCCCAATAATCCTTGTGCCCGGAACAGAGTCCCATGGTTGAATAAACCAAAGCCCTCCCTCTGACACCACTTGTTCAACCACACATTTACTTCCTCAATTCAACGATCCCTATCTGGACCTTTTCCTTTAACATGGAGGATGGATGAGAACACCATTTGCACTTCAAATTCCTTGAACCTTCTTCCTAGTGCTACATAATCTGCAGTGATCGCTCAAGATCATTCTTGGCCATATCACTAGTTCCTATTGGAGAAGCAGGAAGGGGTAGCGATCCGAAGGTTTGATCAGAGTCACAGATGCACAGACTCTGGAAGATAGTCTGTCACCATCAAGTGATTTAAAACCTGAAAAAACAGGAAGAAATACTTGAATTTCTTCCCCAGAGGTACCCCAAGTTCTTCTGCCACAAGAATGCTTGAAAAAAGAAACAAAAGAAAACACAGAAAACAAATAGTAATAGAAATGTAGCCGTGTTAGTCTGCTGTAGCTGAAGCAAAATGCAGGACTATGTAGCACTTTAAAGACTAACCATCTTGTTAGTCTTTAAAGTGCTACATAGTCCTGCATTTTGCTACAGAAAACAAACTGTGTCTTTGTTAGCTGATCTCCTAGGATAGGCAGACACACACACACACACACATAAACCTCCAGTTACCTTACAGGACCCAAGAATCAAATCATCACCTTAAAAAGGGGGATTTTATTAACAAAATAAAAAGATAAAGCATACTTGATTGTTAGGTTTTATAGAGCAACTAAGAAAACCCTTTAGTCAGCACTCCTCCTGGTTGGCACTCCTCCTATCCATAACAATCTTGCATCAACAATGCTTTTAAAAATGAGCTGAAAAAATAGTGCTGAAAAATGCCAAACTGATCTAGCCAAAGAACCATTTCCCTTATTTTATTTGGAACTTTTTGGATTTCTTGGCCTCCCTCGTTTTAATTATTGACAAGCTTAGTTTGGGTAATATTGTTACTTTTGCTGAGGTTCTATTCTAAGGCTGAAATACTTTTCAGATTTAGTAAAAGAGATTAGGCCAGAATTTATCCATTGTGAATGGTCCCACCTGACAAAATAAAGGGGAGTTGTGAAAATACAGGCAGTCCCCGACTTACGCGGATCCGACTTATGTTGGATCCGCACTTACGAACGGAGCTTTCTCGCCCCGGAAGTCGGGGCGAGAAAGCCCCGTTCGTAAGCTGCTCCGGTGCCCCTGGTCTGCTGGAGACCGTCTCCAGCAGACCAGGGGCACCGGGCGGGTTCCCGCGCTTCTGAGGCTTTGCCAGGGCAAAGCCTCAGAAGCGCGGGAACCGCTGCTGCTGCCACTTGGGTGCCGATGCCTGTGGTCTGCTGGGGACCGTCCCCAGCAGACCACAGGCACCGGGACCCAAGCGGCAGCAGCGGGCGGGTTCCTGCGCTTCTGAGGCTTTGCCAGAGCAAAGCCTCAGAAGCGCGGGAACCCCCGCTGCTGCCGCATGAGACCCGGTGCCTGTGGTCTGCTGGGGACGGTCCCCAGCAGACCACAGGCACCCGGACTGAAGCCGCAGCCGCGGGGGGGGTCCCGCGCCTCTGAGGCTTTGCCAGCGCAAAGCCTCAGAGGCGCGGGGAACCGCCGCTGCTGCCACTTCAGTCAAAGCGGCAGCAGCGGCGGTTCCCCGCGCCTCTGAGGCTTTGCGCTGGCAAAGCCTCAGAGGCGCGGGACCCCCCCGCGGCTGCGGCTTCAGTCCGGGTGCCTGTGGTCTGCTGGGGACGGTCCCCAGCAGACCACAGGCATCCAGACTGGAGCGGCAGCAGCGGCGGTTCCCCGCGCCTCTGAGGCTTTGCGCTGGCAAAGCCTCAGAGGCCGGGACCCCCCCGCGGCTGCGGCTTCAGTCAGGGTGCCTGTGGTCTGCTGGGGACCGTCCCCAGCAGACCACAGGCACCGGGTCTCATGCGGCAGCAGCGGGGGTTCCCGCGCTTCTGAGGCTTTGCTCTGGCAAAGCCTCAGAAGCGCAGGAACCGCCCGCTGCTGCCGCTTGGGTCCCGGTGCCTGTGGTCTGCTGGGGACGGTCCCCAGCAGACCACAGGCACCCTGACTGAAGCCGCAGCCGCGGGGGGTCCCGCGCCTCAGAGGCTTTGCCAGAGCAAAGCCTCAGAGGCGCGGCACCCCGCTGCTGCTGCGGCTCTGCTCCCCGTGTCCCTGGTCTGCTGGGGGGAGGGGGCGCAGCTAGTGTGCTCCCCCCCCCCCCCCAGCAGACCAGGCTTTTGTTTTGGACTCTGGGGCAGAGCAGCTGGGGCGCTGCCGATTGGTCCTGCAGCGCCCGTGGGCACTACTGGACCAACCCGGCAGCACCCCAGCTGCTCTGCCCCAGGTCCTGATTCAGCCGCTGCTGGTCAGTTTCAGCAGCGGCTGAATCAGGACGTCTGGGGCAGAGCAGCTGGGGTGCTGCTGGGTTGGTCCAGTAGCACCCCAGCTGCTCTGCCCCAGGCGTCCCCAAGTCAGCTTCTGCTGAAACTGACCAGCGCTGACTACAGGAAGCCCCAGGCAGAGTTGCTCTGCCCGGGGCTTCCTGGAATCAGCTGCTGATCAGTTTCAGCAGCAGCTGACTTGGGGACGCCTGGGGTTCTTAAGTTGATTCTGTATGTAAGTCAGAACTGGCCAGTTCCGACTTACATACAGATTCAACTTAAGAACAAACCTACAGTCCCTATCTTGTACGTAACCCAGGGACTGCCTGTAAATCAATTAACGTATATGAGAGTCTTAGGTAACCTGCCATTCTAACAAAAAGAAGAGTTAGGTATGTGAGTGCCATTGCATCCCGATGACATAGAACAACTCTGGGCTTCCCTAAGGGAATGCCTGTGAAATTGTCTGTCTGTGTCAGTGTTGGAAGGAGCCAGGATGGGAGAGGATAATTCCCACCCTGTTCTCTCCCTGTGGAATACAGGATTTCTTACTGTTAGAATTTGACCTACTTTTTTTCTACCTGGATAGTGACTAGTATTACAGTGCTAGCTATTTAGAAAATGCAAGGCTATTCTTATCAGCTCTGAGCTACGTGAAGAAGAATTTAATATTTGTAATGTTTATATAGAGATTTATCTCAGAGCCACTTCTCTCGTATACATTATTTCCCAGTCTAATCTAATATTTACTTGGAATCTTCTTTGTGTTCAATACTTTTTAGAACAGTAATAAATAATCCAATTCAAGTCAGAAAATAATAATGTTTTCCTCCAAATTCTAATAATCCTGTGATACGATCTGTCCCCAGTTATGGTAACATGTAGTAATTTCCTTTCCTTTTCAATTTCTTTTAAAGTTTTTTCAATTAATTTCTTTTTTATAGGAGTCTCTTTTGTTTGGAATGGAATGGTAGGGTCACCTTGAATTCATAGTTCCATATCTTTTTCCAATTTATTTAATATAGTAAATATTATTCTTGTAAAATTGTATACAATTATCAATCAATATTACTGCTGACCAGCACAGTCTTTTAATTCATACATCTAAAGTTAAATATAATAAATGTCCTAGTTGTTTATTCTGTTTTACCATCTTATGGAGCACACAGCAGAAGACTATGTGGAATGGTTGGTCCTTCCATTGTTTTAGGTAGTTTAAATCGGCACTCTGTTTGCTTTATTAATGTACTAACCTTAGACCAGCGGTAGGTAAGAGGCTTCCAGCAGGCTGGATCCGGCCCACCAAGCCACTAGATCTGGCCTGCAGCTGCCTTGCTGGGATCCTTAAGCACAGCACAGTGGCAGCCACTTTGAATGTTGCTGCTGTATTCTGGGAGTGAGGAGGGAGGCTTTGTGCTCTGTCCTGTCCCTCAATAAAATCTCTTAGCTTCCATTGGCTGAATTTCTGATCAATAGCAGCTGAGATATTTTGCTGGCAGCAGGGACAGCCAATAACGCCTCCTCCCTCCCTCTTCTTCTCCCCCACCCCAGCTCCTTCATCCGGCCTGGATTAGAGCCACGTGGAGCAGCTTGCGACTGCAGCCTTCAGGTTCCTGCAAGGCTGCTGACTTGGAGATGCCTAGATAAGTGTCTCCCAATCAGAGCCTGCCTCTGGCACCTCACCCGCCTCTACTCCCCCAACTACCTGCCCCACCACCCAAACTCTCTGTACTCCTTTCCTCCAGGTCACAACTCCCACCCAGACCTTGCACCCCCTCCTAGAGCCTCTCCCTCAGGGTAGAATCCTCTCCTGAACCCATTCTCTCTCCTGGACCCTGCAGCCTAAGCCTCTCCCCAGATCTCAACCCCCTCCTTCACCCAAACTCTCTCTGAGACTCCACACCCCCTCTTGCACCCCAGTTTCCTACCCCAAGCTCCCTTCTGTACCCAACCTCTGTTCCAGACCCCCAAGTCCTCTTGGTAGAAATGTGGCCAAAATCTTGGAGTGGCCCACTATTAAAAATAATTGCCCAACCCTGCCTTAGACGATAGGGGGATACACTTCATATTTGATAACATTATTGTCACTGAGCAGCCTAATGTAACTCCAGGATATAGTGTTACCAAAGACAAAGCTGAAGACTATATTGCACCCCTGCACTGCAGTCGAGGTGTGACTGTAGTGCAGGTAGACATACCTATGCTAGCTTTAATCTAACTAGCTTGTGTGGATATGTCTACACTGCATTCTTATTTTGAAATAAGCTATTCCAAAAGAAATACTCTGAAATAGCTTATTTTGAAATAATGCATCTACACTACAGGGAAGCCTCAAAATTAGTCTGAAGCAGCCTTCCCTAATGTGGATTGATTTAGAGTCCCAGGAGGCCCTGGGGAGTAATTACAATGAATACCCCTGGGGAGGAGCTATTTTGAAATATCAGCAGTGGAGCATCTACACTACTGGTATTCCAAAATAGCTATTTTGGAATAGGCATTATTCCTTGTGGAATGAGGTTTTCAGAAGTCGAAATAAGCCATCCATTATTTCAAATTTATTTCAAAATAACGGAATTGCAGTATAGATGCTCGCATTGTTATTTCAGAATAACAGTTATTCTGAAATAACGCTGCTGTGTAGATGCACCCTGTATAAATAGCAATGAAGTCATGACAATGTGGGCAAGGCAGGCACACCTGTATGTACCCAGGCTCTGAGGTGGGTTTATACATTGGTAACTAATTCATACCGCCGCCTGTGCTGTTGTGGCTTCTGTAATTAGGAGCTGACCTAACAAAGTTGCTATTAGAATCTGACCTAGCAAGATTAAAACTAGCTTGGGAATGCCTAAATATGCTTCAGGCACTCCTCTGACAGCAGGGTAGACATAGATTCAGTGTTGTACTGGGTTTATTTGTAATCCAGGTTGAATATCTCTAGTCCGGTGCTCTCTGGTCAGGCAACATCTGTGGTCTGGTATGATTTTAGTTAGTTGGTTGTCCACTTTTCATGAGTGTGACCAAGTTTCCCACAATTCCATAAAGTTTGTTTACAACCACCAGCCTTGGCTGCCAGTCTTCTGTGCTGTTATTTAGCCCTAATAAGCCTAAGAGCCCTGTAAGCAGAGGAAGTGTTGGCAATGCTGCTAGACAATATTGACCTCCTGTGGTCCAGCAAATTCTCTGGTTTGGCACTGGTCAGGCCCCGAGGGTGCTGAACTAGAGAGGTTTAACCTGGATAGACTTTGCAATCCAACCAGGGCTCCAATATGCTGGAATAAATGTCTTGTCTTATGTCCTCCTTATTGAAAATTTAAAATTTATTTTTATACAATATTTTATATTTTATTGTTCATTGCAAAAGTTAATATTTTCAGTATAACACAATGTGGAGCAAGCATTACTTTCTGTGCCTAGCTAATTATTTGTGCAAACCACTTTAATGGGTTTGGAGTTTTGGGGGAGGAGGTACTAAGTTGTGCAGGCAAGCCTGGTAATCAGAGGAAGCAGTACCGATCATGCTCTGGCGTGATAAGGTAAATGGCTGGCTCCACAGGCAACTAGCACATGGATTGAATGGAACTCTTTCTCACATCTCATTCCCTGAGGAGGCTTTCCTAAGGGTAATATGAAGGCAATTCATTATTAGAATTTTCTCAAGACTTGCTGTTGGTACATTCCATCTCTGGGGAAATTATTTTATTAACTAATGGTACTTGGACAGTATTCCATCCAGGAGAATTGTCAGGCTTGGTTCTAATACCTGTGATTTCTCCACATAACTCATTGTTAGGCACCCGTTGTGTCCATATTAACCATCACAGCTCAAGAATGGCTACTGTGTGACTGGCATTACAGGACATTTGTAGCTCCATAAATAAGTTCATGATTGCTTGTGTGTTACACCTGGACCTTTGCAAGAATTTCTTCTGTGACATACAGAGAGCTACTCTTATACCACATTTGCACCATCCTCTGATACTCAGTTGTAGGCACAAACTCAGGTCATCTAATTGCATCCATAATGGCCTAATCTAGGGACATTCAGGCTACGTCTACACTGGCCCCTTTTCCGGAAGGGGCATGTAAATTTCACTAGTCGTCGTAGGGAAATCCGCGGGGGATTTAAATATCCCCCGCGGCATTTAAATAAAAATGTCCGCTGCTTTTTTCCGGCTTTTAAAAAAGCCGGAAAAGAGCGTCTAGACTGGCCCCGATCCTCCGGAAAAAGTGCCCTTTGAAGTAGGAATAAGACCCTCCGGAAAAGGGCACTTTTTCCGGAGGATCGGGGCCAGTCTAGACGCTCTTTTCCGGCTTTTTTAAAAGCCGGAAAAAAGCGGCGGACATTTTTATTTAAATGCCGCGGGGGATATTTAAATCCCCCGCGGATTTCCCTACGACGACTAGTGAAATTTACATGCCCCTTCCGGAAAAGGGGCCAGTGTAGACGTAGCCTCAGTGTTTTGAAATGATTATCTTATTTGTTTCCTGCACTTAAATGTGTCACTTCTTTGACACACATTCCCTGCTCAGCAGAATTTGCATGCCAGGTAAACATTGGCACAATTTTATTTAGGGTGATTTAGGGAAATATTCTTTATTCTGGTAATCTTTTAAAGGATACTGTGGATACTTAGCATTTTAAAAAGAAAAGCACTCAGGATTTCTATGTGATTTTTTTTTAAAACCTACGCATATTGAATTCAGATAGGGATCTGATGTCTTTGTCATTTTATTTTTATGACTGACTAGCATTTCTTCTTAGTTTGGAGACCAAGTCATTTTCTACTAAACAACTAGCACTGCTACTGTGATTTCATTACCTGGTACAAAACATGCTCAGCAAAACAACTTCCCAGATCAGTCATATGATAACTCCCTGGAACAATCTTACTCTACAAAGTCAAACAATATTATTTTTGTTTTTTCGTAACACCTCTAGGAAAAAAACCTTTTTTGCTGTTGTTGTTATGGGAGACAACCAGAAGACCACTAAGCTGTTTTCTGAAAATCCTTTTGTATCAGTTTTTTTACTTGAATATTTTTCTCCATATAATTAGAATTATTACTATGTTGTAAACCTATTATTATATCAAGCATTCTGGTAGTAAATATTCAAATGATTATTTTGTAAAAGAGCACTAGAACATACTTTTTAACAACAGTTAAGCAATGGGGCAAACTTGTATGTCTTGTTGTTGTAAAAGCTCACACCTTCTCTACTTCAGTGTTAAACTTTTTGAGACCACAGAATACCAAACAATATTATTTTTATTCGGAACACCCATGAAAATTTTCTTCAAAAAAAATTGTTGTCAGACAAAAGAAGACAAAAACAAAGAAGTACCAGAAACAAAGAAGAGGTGGCAGCACACCTGCGAGTTGCTCACGGAACTCCAGTGTTCCGCAGAACATAGTTTAAGAAACACTGATCTACATTATATTACTAGGGATTAGGTGAAGGATGGATGTCATCAATAAACATCAAGGGTGCTTTTGTCATGCATTATGAAAGAATAGTTCAGAATTCAATCAAAAAATCAGATTTGCTAAAGTAATAGTGAGATATTTCACTACTTTTTACCATGGAAGCCACCATATTGAAGTAAAAAAAATAGCTTTTTCAAAACTTCTCCAGATTTCAATGTCCAACCTTCTCCCTGACCCCTAACACCTTTTTGTTCCATAATAAAAAAAAGTTATGACTATCTTATTTATTACTTATTAATTCTGTTGTGCTACAGCTGTGATTGTCACTTTACAGACAAAGAATAAAACAATGGGTTACATTTTTCAAAGCACCAAGTAATCACAATTTGAAAGGTATTCTGGCACCTAGTTGGCTTTTCAAAAGCTTCTAGGCACCCAAAACTCATTGATTTTAATGAGCATTTTTGGCCACTAACTGACACTGTAAAACACTATTTGTTGCCCAAATACCTTTTAAAATATAGTCCTAAGCAATTTAGATGCTTAAGTTCCACTATCTTTTAGTGCAATTTAGGATTCAAAGTCCTTAAGTAGCTTTTGGGAATGAGACACAGGCTCCTAAGGTGGGATTCACAAAGTTATTTAAGTGCGCAATGACTCCCATGATTTCAGTGGAAGTTTGCTACCTAAGTATCTTTACAAATCCCACTCCTATTCACTTGTCCTATCTTTTAGAAGTTTTTGAAAAATTTTAGCCAAGATTCCTAGCCTACAAGGATTGGCTACTATGTTTATAGGCACCTTATACAAATTTTAGGTTAAAAGGTTTTATCGTCTAAATCCCTTTGCATCAAGGGGATCATATATACTAGACTGAATCTCTAATACAAAGAATTAAATCCCAGGTCATCTGCAGAAAGATGGGGAATAGGTCTTGTTTTCTATATTGATAAAGTTCTCTGGGTGTACATTTGACATTTTCATGAAATAGCTCTTGAATTTATTATGATCAGTACTTTCACATGGAATACCATATTAATTCATAATGATTGATGGGATACTTAAAATAAAGAGGTAACCTTTTCATGAGGTGACTAGGTGACCTAGCATCCACTTCATTAGCAATATTCCTTGTTCTGCATTTATGTAGATGAAGAGTAAAAAATCAGCAGGCTACTTCACTCCAAATTATTATGCACAAGTCTGTACTTAAGTAGGTCCTACACCATGCAAAGCACAGCCCTTCTTTAATACAGTGTTATACAATATTTGAGTCCAACTATTGAAAGATATAGTGCACTTGAAATAGCCAGGATGAAATGAGCCACTCATGATTAAAAGTATGTCATAATTCTTCTCCCAATGCTTAAAGGAGTGCTGCTTGGGTCTCTTGTCAGAAATGCCTATTTAATTTTGCTTTAAGGAGTCAGTGGTGGATCCTGGTAACATGATTCCAATAATATTCTGGTTACATAGTCATGAAGCAAAAGTAAAGCCAGTAGGTGATTGAAAATGGTACTTTGGAATAAAGGTTATTTGCAGTGGTCTGATGTTTAATATTTAGAAATTCAGAAAGTAAAAAAGGAAACTATTTCCATATGTACATAACTTGTTTATTTTAACAATAGAAATGTCAGACTTCACAGTTACATTTAGTGTTTGTATTATGACAACTATTACTCTCAGTAGAAATAAGCCTGAACCAACACTTTAGATAAAAACAAGTAGTAAATTTTGGGAAAGTTCATATCTGTGTCTCCAGTCCATGCAGCTCAAGTACATCCCTGATTCGTTCCAGTTCTATTATTTTTAAAAACCTCTTATCATGCAGATATTTGAGACATATATAAACAGGGTCAAATTTTGCGACACCCCATCGCTATGTCTACACTGCAAGTTTCTTGCGCAATAACTTTTTGCGCAAGAGTTCTTGCACAAAAGTTCTTGTGAAAGAGGACGTCCACACTGCCATGTGCTTTTGCGCGAAAGCGTCTGTGGCAGCGTGGACGCTCTCTTGTGCAAGAAAGTTCTGATTGCCGTTTTAGCCTATTCCCATCCACACTAGCCTTTTTGTGCACAAGCTCTTGCGCAAAAAGGCTTATTCTTCGTAGGGAGAGGAATAACTCTTGCGCAAAAAGCCCTTTCTTCAAACAATCTACTGTAAACTTTCTTGCGCAAGAACAGGCTTGTAGTGTGGACACTCCACAAGTTTTTGCACAAGAACTGCCATTCTTGCTCAAGAAGCCTGCAGTGTAGACATAGCCCATGGGTTTATACGCTCCATATTGCAGTAGAGATTTAATTCAAAAGAAATGCTTTAAAATAACTGTTATGTGAATACACTGGGGAATTGCACAAGTTAATGTGATGGAAAGTAATCAACTTGGCTTCCATCAAGAGGGGTGTGAATGAACTGTGTGGCATGAGATAACATTTAAAAAAATTCTAATTTGGAGTTCATAAAGGTGGTTTCTTTAACCACAAAACAGGGATGGAAAAAGGAAAAGAAGATGTTAGCTTATGAACTAAATAAATAAATTAGATCTCTTCAGTATCTAAATTAGATATCTTGAAGGTTTAATCAAAAAGTCTGGAGATTTACATCAGAAGCTTGGATGTTACACCAAACTTCTTGGGTCTAGAAACTGGAATGAAATTCTTACAATGATAAGCATTAGTAGAAGATTGCCAGCATTTTCTGGCTTGAGTTAGGCTGGAATTCCATAAGGCTGCATCTAGATTGGCATGATTTTCCGGAAATGCTTTTAACGGAAAAGTTTTCCGTTAAAAGCATTTTCGGAACATAGCGTCTAGATTGGCCCGGATGCTTTTCCGCAAAAGCACTTTTTGTGGAAAAGCGTCCGTGCCAATCCAGACGCACTTTTCCGCACAAAAGCCCCGATCACCATTTTCGCGATCGGGGCTTTTTTGCGGAAAACAAATCTGAGCTTTCTACACTGGCCCTTTTGCGCAAAAGCTTTGTGCAAAAGGGACTTTTGCCTGAACGGGAGCAAAATAGTATTTCCACAAGAAGCACTGATTTCTTACAGTAGGAAGTCATTGCTTTTGCGGAAATTCAAGCGGCCAGTGTAGATAGCTGGCAAGTTTTTCCGGAAAAGCGGCTGATTCTTCTGATTCTTCTCATTCTTCTGGTATTCGTTGTTTTGGTCCTTCCTGAAATCAGGATAGGAAGTAGCACAGGTGATTTTTATTTCTTTTAATTTGAAACTGAATATTTTCAAACTTGCAAAAGAACAAATTCTGCTTTCTTTGATATAACTGCAACTCATTGACATTAAAGGGGCAATTGGGAGAAGAATAGGAGTCACAAAGTTGTTAGCCTGTTCTAGCTTTATCTAAACTGGTTTGTCCGATAACTGTATATTAACTAAAGCTGGGTCTCAGCTGCGAAATTCAGATCCAGATTTGAGCTTACTCCACGGCTGATTTGGAATCATATTTATGGTTCAAGATCAGCTCTTTCTTTAACCACAGCTTCATCTTGGTTGACTGTTACTCCTTTCAAATTTACCACCTGAGTGGGGATGAAACATCTTAGCTCCTAAGCCATTATTTCAAGCATTGTCTTATGTCAGTAAATCCAGTCAGACACTTATTGGTATCTCAAGGGGACATGGGATCATTACAGAATTTGGCATTCCTTGAGTAAATTATCATAAAAGATTCTCAGTGTGATGGTGGTAATGATGCCAGGGTATTAGACAGAGAACATGGGTCCACCTTCTGTTGATGAGAAGGACAAGCTTTTGAGCATACACAGAGCTCTTCTTCTTTACTGGTCCATAGTAGTTGGTCCAGTAAAAAAATATATTCCCTACTTTGTCTCCTTATTAAAAGATTAGATGTTACAGCTTCTCTCCGGGGCAGAATAAGACATAGCTTCAGAAGGCAAGAATTTCCTGTTGAAAATGGGAGCCAAATTATTTGGATTTGGCCTACTCAGTTCTTTAGTGAAGACTTAATTTAAATAATTACTGGCTGATCCACTGCAACACTGAGAAATTCATATAATTCATTGCCTAATCATGCATCCAGAGATTTCTTACTAGATGATCACAATGGTCCTGTCTGGCTTTGGAATCTATGACTCCTACTGTAATGTCTTATAGCCTGTGAGTTTTCATAATCTTTTTCTAGCCTCCATGAACTGCCTCTATGGATTCACCTTACTGCTCAAGATTCATCTTCAAGAACCCAGCTGGAAGTCCCTATTAATTAGAATAAAAGTAAACAAAAGCTTAACTAATCAGCTGTTAACAATCAGTACCAGATTACAGTAATGGAGTTTGAAAACCAAATAAGGAAGGGGGAACCCTTAACAATTCATGAAGTAGGTAGTAAATCTTGCTGACAGAAGATAAACTTCTTCAGCACTAAGGCAATGAAAGTGGTGTTGATCTGTATAGCTGCAGATGTTGCTCTAGGGTGCAATCTGTCCAGCTGCTCAATATCAGTGCTGCCACATGGGCACTGCAACGGCAAAGATAAATAATAAACCTCTTAGTCAAGGAGATAAATACAATCGGCTGCTGTTAGTTTTTACACCAAAAGCCTGCTGATTTCCATTGTTAGAGACAGAAAGTGCTGCTGAGAGATATCTGATGAACAGAGAGAAGAGAATAAAGGATTTCCATGTTAATGCTCTCATTTTAGGCAAGCAATCAAGCATGGCTTTTGAAATTCAGTGAAGAAATATTACATAGAATACACATTGCAATCACTTTCAAATGCCATAGAACATCTTAAAAACCTGGACTGGTAGATAGTTTGAGTACCAGTCCAAGGCAGCCTAAACTAATAGCATTGAGTCAGCAGTCTCCAACTGAATGTTGTGAACTCATGTTGATAGACAAATGTTACTTCTTGTGTCATGATGTAATTGGCTTCTCATGTTGCGCCATGAGCCCAGAAGAATCCTGCATACTCAGACACTAGTTTTGGAATTCAGGGAGAAAGGGCCTGATTGTACTCATTTTAAACTATTGGAATTCAAGAGCCAGTGGATCTAATAAGGTCAGTGGAGCCACACCAAGGAAGCTATACAATGAAAGTAGACTCGGGCACAAGCAGTTCAGTCTGGGGCTTTGCATTGGCCAAAGGTTATGGTTAGCAGCAGATCTCAAAGGCAAGCCTTGGCGGATACACCCATCTTTTGTTCCAATTAGCATTAAAAACACTGACAAGTTAAAATGAGTACAGGTTCTTACATGCTAGTTTTCTGACTACAACTCTTACGCCAGTATACATTTTATCTGCCTCCATGCAAATTTATATCAGCTGCCAAGTGCTTGATTCATCAACTTTAATTCCATCCAGAAGTTAATTGATAAAGTATTTGTCATTTCCCCCACAACTTTCGTTTTGATTTTAAACGTTACTTTGTTTTTTTGCAAGGATTAGAAATTTCCTGTGATCCACCTCACCCCATTAACAAATTCCTTTTGTCTGTTTACATGTGATGGTTCTCAATCGATTTGTGGATTCCACAGAAGGTATTACAGTGATTTCCCTTAATTGTATCTGGTAGGGAACTTCTGGTCCAAAGTTATCAAAAAGTCCCTGAGTATGGGCATTTTAAAATGTAATAATAGAGGAAAATAAAATAATCTTTCAGGCAGATGGAAGGACACTGCCTGCAGGACAGTGTTTTCCATTGGCATCTAGTGAGATAATGAGTCCATGTCTATGGAAATTGATTCATTAATATTTCATTGACTCTGCTTCAGTACGATTCAAGAACTGCTCCTAGGAATTCAATAAGTGAATTTAGTGCATCATGGAGCTTAACAGATTGGGAGCCAAAACAAGGAAAAATATTGGTCAATGGTAAATACCAATAGAATTAGCTGCCTACAGTAAGCCTTGGCAACAACATAGCATAGTTGAACTTAAACTAAACCCTAACATGATAGATGCAACACAGCTTAATGCAGCCATTGACCTTTAAAATGATGCTGATGTAAAGAAACATGAAATCTAGGTATGAGCATGTAATTAATAAAATCTCAATTTCAAACATGCCTGGACTTGTGGGTTGTTTGAAATTAGAACCCTCCAAGGGTTGCTATCTTCAAATGAAAAAACTCTCCATCAAACTCTCCAGAAAACTTAAGGGACATAACAAAACAGAGAAAATACACAGAAAGGCCCAAGACAGAGGATCACTGGAACTAGTTAGAGAGATTGTGTTTCCTGGAGGGACAAATATAGAAGAGCTATCAAGATGGACAACCCCATGGACAGATAAGTGCATAGAGTTTAAATAAGTTCCATTTCTTCAACTTAACCCATATTCAGCTTTTGTCTTTGTGAATGAAACAGATGGAATCTTTTACAGCCCCTAAGTGACATTTGACACCATGGGAATGAATCAGAGTCATTATAATGAGCCCCTTCTATGTACTTCCCAAATTTTGGCATGTGCAGATCCAGATTAGAGTGCAAATTTCATGGCATGACTCTCTTTCATTATATAAATGTGTAGGAAATGTAAGTTTTACCACATATACAATGGAACTTGTTATTTGTTCTCCAGAATCTCATTATGTACCCTCAGGATGTGGGACAAATTTCTGAACATACAAAACAGCTGGGAAAAAGGAATAGCCACTGAATGGTGCATAGCTAAGATTTGGTCAGAAACATAAGTATTCGGGTAGCTCAATTTACCACACAGCATATGCACCAAAAAGGGCTGATTAGGAAAACAGATTCCAATTACCTTTTTGGCTAAGTAATTACTCATCAGGTGTCCCTAAAAAAAGGAAACTATAAATTTTATTTTCATTTTGTATCAGTGTCTCCTAGCCCATGTCTCCCTAACCTATATTGATGTCTTTTAATTAAACCATGCTTGATATGGTTATACTGTCGTAGTGTATACTGAGTGTGCATGCTACGCATTCCAGATAAAGTAATTATGCTATTTGTCACTGTCATGATTAATGTGTGACAGCTGTTATGACAGCTGTGCCACTGTTTTGTCACAACACTATGTTCATCCATAACAAAATTAGCTGTCTCGCTCAAAGGTACACACGTGCTGCTATTTCCTTAAGAAGTCAACAATGAAGAAAACTGAGAAGGAATATTATATGAACTCTGTGACAAATAAGAAAAATGGCATCTTTATTTTTTTCTTTTAAATGAATATAGAGCCTGCCTGCATTGGAAATGCAGATAGCTCACATTTAGCAAACAAGCTGTCACACTGAGCCAATCCCCCACTAATCTAACTAACAAGGTCTCTGTATGTGAAGGGATTGCTTCATAATTTGAATTTACCTTGTCAGGCAAGGCTTTAGATGTTACCCAAATTAGCACTGGCTGTAACTTTCCTGTCTGTCAGGGTGGCAAACAGCAACTATGGTATAGAACAGAAGCAGAGGAGCACATCATTCTTTCCTTTAGTAGCCAATCAAGCACAAAGCAATAAATGACTTTCCAGGCATTTGGGGGGGGGGGGGAGCACCCCAAGGATACAAACATATGCATCTCCACTTGGTTAAAATTAATACAACATTGCAAGTTAAACCAACAAATTAAATGTTTTATTTATGTTAATATCATTTCTTATGGAGCCCTGAAACTGGACTATACAAATCATAAAAGACTGATGTGAAGAGACAAACGGCTATAATAATAGCGTAATTTCATTATTCTCTAGCTTAGCAAACATGGGTGAAGTGCATACTGTGGATTTCTTTAAAAACAGAAGAACATGTTTTGCTTTCTCCTTGGCATGAAATATAAATACTGAAACATTAGGCCATTCAGTTGCATAGAAGAAAAAAATGCAAATCCTGCCGGACATGCGCATTTAAGTTCATAGGCATGGGTATATTTAATAATAAGAGATGCCCACTTGTGCTAATCAACATATTAGGAAATGTTTAATATCTGCATCAATTGTGCCTTCTTTTCCCCAGGATTTAGTTCAGATAAGAGACCTATAGTGCCACTTGCTGCCCCAGTCCACTCAAAAACCCTGAGGAAGAATATACACAGTATTAATTATATTTTATCACATGCCTAAGATAAAAGGGACTAACTCAATTACTGTTATCACCAGACATTCCATGTCAGAAATCATAGGGAGCCAGTGCTGCTATTCACAGCTCAGTATTTATCTCTCCTCCAAAATAGAATATTTGGAGCAAACAGTTAAAAAAGCATCTTTATTCTTAACTGGTGGGAGATGGTGCATCAGAGACTTCCTGAATCAGTTTGAGGATGTATTTGATGCACAGCCCTGTCTCTTGCAAACAATCATTCCATGCAAACAAAATGAATTTATAAAAAAAAATTATCTGGAATTAATAAAAGGTAAACCACAACCTTTGCATTTCTATGCAGTTTGTTTCACTCTTTTTCTCAGCAATGTAGGTGAGATTGCAGCATGTTTGTAACCAGTAATGTAGTGTACAGGGAAATGCAGGGGGCACTTTCTTTAGGTAATAAGTGCCAGTGCAAAAATAAAAACACAAAAACATGGGTAATACTAAACTCTCCCACCAACATTACAGGCAAATGTTTTCTATAGGAATATCTAGATCTGTGGGGTTAGGCAGACACTATGGAGAAGCCCTAACTCTTAGGCATGCATTACAACATTAGCTGAGATTAATCACTAATTTCCCAATTAGAAAGAGTTGTTGGATCTCACCCAGGTGGTACTCCTTCTTTTATTAAGCCTAGCAGGTAGCTTTCCTTTTCCTGTTGAGACATTCAGAGGCTATGTCTACACTGGCAGCTTCTTGCGCAAGAACTGTTTTGCGGAAGAGTTCTTGCGCAAGAAGTCTTCCACAAGAGCGTGTCTACACTGGCATGTGCTTTGCGCAAGAGATGTGCTTTTGTGCAAGAGCATCCATGGCAGTGTGGACGCTCTCTTGCGCAAGAAAGCTCTGATGGCCACTTTATCCATAGGGGTTTCTTGTACAAGAAAGTCATGTTGCCTGTCTACTACACTGCCCTCTTGTGGAAGAGCTCTTGCAGAAGAGGGCTTATTCCTCGTGCAGAGAGGAATAACTCTTCTGGAAGAAGCCCTGTTTTACAACGCTATCTGTAAATTTACTTGTGCAAGAACACGGGTGCAGTGTAGATAGCAGGCAAGTTTTTGCGCAAGAATAGCTGTTCTTGTGCAAAAAGCTGCCAGTGTAGACATAGCCTCGGTGTCTCTTGTTAGTGTGGAAATTACAGAGTTAGATACTTCTTCCAGCAGAAACTGCCTTACAAGTGAATATGAACCTGAAGAATTTTTTCTGCCTTGTTAATTAATTAAAGGCTAGTGTTTCCAAATAATGGATATCTACAGTAGAAAATGCACCACTGCAGCAGAAACTGCACTGATTTGCTATTAATTCCATTGAAAGATGCAAGAACAGCTTCCTTAAAAGCAAGCACAGATCTAAGATAGATGTTCCAATTTTATAATGCCAAGCAATCCTAAAGTATTCCTGAGACACATTAGTCACTCTTAGTCATAGGGAGGTTACAAAGAGCTGCTTCTCTAAAGTTCTCTTCCTTTATAGCTTTGGACTGGAAAACTAATTTGCTCTGAAAATTGCCAGGAAATGTTTCTGCAGGGCACCGTTCTGAATTGCAGTTAATTAAAAATGACCCTGATTTGGAATTTAGACTTTTTAATGAATGTTGTGTCCCACTCTAGCACCATTCTGGTTTGTGACTCTCTGCTTTTATGAACTTTCCATAGAGTTCAGTTTGTTTTACAACTCACAAGCTGTCTATGATTGAAGAAATTAGAGTATGAAGATTAATTATTTTTGTTGTAATTGTGGATAACATTGGTTTACATCCTGCTTCTACTGATTTCAGTTAGGGTTTGTGTACTCACAGAAGTCGATAGAAATAGGGTCTCACATTTAGTGTGAGTATTATCCCTTCTCTTGGTTGGTTTTAGCTTATAAAGAGCATATTGAGCCTGCTAGATCTGACAGATAACAGAAGTATTTTAGCTTATGGGGTAGAGTTGTTTCCTTGAGCTATAAGACCAGCTCTTCCAGTGGGTGTGGCTTGTTATGCAGATGTTTCGGTCTCCCCAGAGTGAAGTGTGCAACCAGGGACTTAAAAGTAAGTTAATCTAAGCCCTTTGTAATTCAAACATACACTGAGGACTGGATAAGTCCATTTCTTGTAATGGTTAGGTATAGAAACACCTGCAATAGAATTCAAGGTTGTGTCTAGGATCAAACAACATGAGTAATATTTACATGGTGGTGGCTTGATCAAATGGAGTTGCCTGTATCCTGAAATACAATGGCCCCGAAAAGGTTTTGCTAATATTAACCACCTGTACATTTTTAGTGTGATACTGTGGAAAAGGGGGTAATGTGAGCTGGGGATAAATAAGCATGGCAATAATGAATAGGAATGTGATGTTATCTCTGTACAATGCATTGGAGAGACCACTAGGCTGAGTCTACACTGGGCCACTTATTCCGGAAAATCAACCGCTTTTCCGGAATAAGCTGCGAGCTGTTTACACTGGCCCTTGAATTTCCGGAAAAGCAACGATGCTCTACTGTACAAAATCAGCCGCTATTCCGGAAAAACTATTCTACTCCTGCTCGGGCATAAGTCCTTATTCCGGAACACTGTTCCGGAAAAGGGCCAGTGTAGACAGCCCAGTAGTCTTTTCCGGAAAAAAGCTCCGATCGCGAAAATGGCGATTGGGGCTCTTTTCCGGAAAAGCGCATCTACATTGGCCACAGACGCTTTTCCGGAAAAAGGGCTTTTCCGGAAAAGCAGCCTGCCAATGTAGACGCTCCTTTTCCAGAAAAACTGAAAACAGAATAGTATTCCATTTTAAGCATTTCCGGAAATTCATGCCAGTGTAGACACAGCGCTAGTGAAATACTGTGGCTAGTGCTGGTGTCATTTTTAAAAGAATGTTGAAAAATTCTATAGAGTACAGAGAAGAGCTACAAGAATGACAAGTGATCTGGCATGTGCATGCCTTACTATGAGAAATTGAAAGAGCTCAGGCTATTTTTATGTTTTAATTATGACATTATCATGATTGTCTCTTAAACTTGCAGCGCAGTATAATTACTTACTAAGGAAAAGATAGCACAGAACTCTTTAATCTATCAGGCAAGCAAGTAAGATAAGATCCAGCTGGAAACTGAAGTTAGCAAAGAAATCAAACTGGAAGTAAAACATTGTTAAAAGTCTGTGTAATTAACTTTTGGCACAGATTATCAAGGGATGTGGTATCAGTAAGAATCTTTAAATCAAGATGTGGTCTTTTTTTCTAAAGATGAGCTTTGGTTCCTACAAAAGTTATTGGTCTAGATTCTGAACCGCTATGGCTTGTGCATTGCAGGCAGGCAGGCAGTCAATGTAATAATAGTCCCATTTGATCAGAAAATTTATGGCCTTTGATATGTACCTTTGTGAAATGATAGTTACCTTTGTGAAACTGGCAGGAATTGGCAGGAATAATTTTTCCAACTAGTATTAGACCTTAATAACTCAACATCAAGCATGTGGGTGAACTCGTCTGTTCAAAAAACTACACTGTTACAGTGACTTGTGCATGGTAAATTCTATTTTCCATTTATGTTGGTGTTCCCCTTTCTCTTTTACACTATAAGAGGGTCCCTATTGTAAGTTCCAGAAGGTTTCCAGATCTAGTACTTGCATTAATGTTTGAAATTTTTTATTTTAATCCTCTTTTGCATCTGAAGTTCTCTACATATATTTTACTTGTCTTTAGAATGTGCCAAGCATATGCCATACTACCAACCATAGCTCTTTGGACATCTAGTATGAACAACATCAGGACCACTAACAAGAATGTAACTCAATACTATAAAATCAACTCAAGCTTTTTCCTGATTCTTGTGTGTGTCAAACATCTTGCCATGTTGCTGTTGATGATCAGGTAAGGTGTTTTACATCTTACGTACAACAGATCTTGCCCTTTTTTTTGTATTGTATACATTTAAAGGGAAATGAAAGGTATCTCTCTCCTAATGAAATAGAGGGAAACAAATATCTCTTCCATGCCTCAGGTAGGTAGACATCCTCAGATATTCAAGTAACAGAACCTGAATGTTATAGCAAACATATTTTCTGATGGGTAGCGTACAGCCAGTGTACTCTTCCTGCCAAACAAAAAACCAAGCAAAACACCAACCATCCAAAAAGTATTCAGTTGCTATCGAGGTTATATTAAATGGAAGGACTGAGTCAGCTGATTCTCTTATATTAAAACCAGTGTTGCTGTTCTTAAAACTTATATTGGTAACTGTTCATGGGAGGGACCAGATGGATTCTAAAGAATTGCAAGCATATAATAAAAAATTAATGGTGCAAGCCCAGATAATGATTAAGTAGAGTATCAACACGAAATGTAAAAGGTTTTAGAAGTACAGTATGTCTAGCAGAGAGATAGTAAAATCAGATGATTCCACTAACAGTAATGACAGGGAAATCTGAGACAAGAGAAAAGGAAAGAGAAGAGACATTAAACAATTACTTGCAACTATCTTTACAACTGTTAAAAGGCAGACATTTGTCCCATTGGGAGATCAGATTTCTAGGAGTGAACGGAAAAGAACTTGAAAGTATGTAGATAATAGAAGAACTAGTGACATTAATAGAATAGAGTTAAATAGATTGCAAGCTTCCCTCCAAAAGAGAGAGAGAAACGTTAAAGAGAATTAAAAGAAACTGGTATAGATATTGGAAAATTTTTTAGAAAACTATGTAGAGGATGAGACCAAATTGTATTCATGGTTTTCACCCAAACTCTGTCTCCATTTACTGAAATTTGGACCCAGACCTGCATTGCACAGTCATAAAATAGCCCATAACATACAATATGTATCTGTGATTAAAACAAACCTAGAAGAGCCACACCCAGAGTTCAGTAAATATAGAGCTGTTTCCAAGAGCCTGAGAAGATCTTAATTAAAGCTGAATGTTTGGCATGCAGATACCACCTGCAAGCATTGGATAGAGGATCCTGTACATAGCAAAAGCTACTCTAGAACCTCACCACTAGTTAGAGAACACATGAGTTGTCTTCAACATGACACATGAAATTGCATTAGTTCCCAGAAGGAGAATGGATGGAAATAAGATATGCAAAAAAATGACTTCAAGCTGAGACCATTACTAATCAAACCCACTGAAGTGTCTACCACTCTATACAAAAACAATATCATTTTAGCTTTACTTGGGTAAGTAGGCAAACTGGATGTGGCTCATTTTAAAAAAAGGAGAATGTGTAATTTCTGCTCCTAAATAGTGCATTGCATTCATCCTCAGCAATGATCATTTAAAGAGTATCTGCATGGTTTTGAATAGCATGAGATCCTATTTCACAAGGTCAACACCTGTGGTTTAAATAAGTCAATAGGCAAAACGGAGTTTGCACATTTTGCATCATTACCAAGGAGAACCAGGTTCTGTACATCAAGTCAGATGGCAATAGGGGGGCAAAGGTAGAAGCCACTGGTGATCATGTTACTGTCCTGGAAATCATGGGAGATGGCAGCACTGGAGTGGGAGAAGCCCTGGGCAAGCATGTTGCTGCTCATCAATCATACAGAGAAGGAAATGAAGTTGTGTGGTCAGGATTGTTACTGGCATACAGGGAAACCACTGTTCCCAGCTATCATGCCTAATTGAACCAAGGATATAAAGTAACTCTCACTGAGGTCAGAGAAGCTGTTGCTCCTTCCCATTCCTCCTTTAAACCATGACCAGCATTATATAAATAAATTGTTTTTCTCAGAATACATATGACAAAATGTCACCAGTAGATTCAAGTGTCAGTCAATAAAATAATGCAACTTCCTTTCATATTATATTGGTGATCTATCCTGATCCTGATAGCAGCTATACTCGTGGAAAGGTTCTGCTTGTGTGATAGTGTCATCAAATTATTGTTAACTACTTGTATATAGGAAATCTTAAAATTTTTCTGTGGTGTTTACATTACTACTTAATTTTCACTTTCCCAAATTGCAACTCTGCTATTATGCCCATGTTCTTGTTTCAGTTGTTTTGTTTAGTTTCTCTTTTCAAAAAGAAAAAAAGTGAGTAAGCAGGGCTTGATTAGAATTGGTGTTGCCTTTCCATAATATTTGGTCTCTCTCTCTCTGAATACATATATATGCTTATATATCCTCATTTCACCTTGAAAGCAATGCATTAGATTGCATCCCTGTGAATACTTAAGTCTGTGATTCCATTTATGCTATCACAGTCAATTGAACTACTCGTTCCACTGAGTTATGCATGTGCTTATGTGCTGTGCTGAATCATACCTTAGTTTGCTCAAAGACATTTTTAAATAAAATGTTGCCAATCATATAATGATATTGAAAGAAAATGGAAAGAAGGGAATCAGAAAGTCAGCTACAGAATTTAGTTCCTTCACATTTAATTTTTTCAATTTTAAAAATGTTTCTAAATATGAACATGTAAATAAAATTGCCCAAATGCATGATACCATTCCATCAGTGCTCCATTCTTGGAGCTTTATGGGAAAGATGATCCTAAAAGTTTCAGAGAGGCCTAAAGAAAAGGGAAGGAAATGGAGAGTAGCTTTGGGGTTTAGAAGGGAAAAGAAACAGAGAATTTCACCTAAATGTTGCCAATGTGCTGTCATTTGAAAGTGATATGTGTACAGAATTATCATGGGTCAAAACAGCAACAAAAGGCACCATGTGACCACACTCTTACTCTTCTCACACATCATAAATTAGATTGAAAAGACAGTTGGTAGGGAGTGGGAAGACCTGACAGATCATTGCAGAAAAACAAACAACAAATGATCTTTCTGCAAAGCCAGAATAGTTCAGAGGTCCATTGAGCAGGAAAGAGGCAAAATGGAGATGCTTATAAGACCTTTTATAGCTTTTGCCATGGAGAAAGAGACCTAGGCTGTGTCTACATCGGCATCCCTTTCCGGAAAAGGGATGCTAATGAGACACATCGCAATTGCATTTACATGGCTGCCGCTTTTTTCCGGCTTGGGGATAAGCCGGAGAAAAGCGCCAGTCTAGACGTGATTCTCCGGAAAATAAGCCCTTTTCCGGAGGATCTCTTATTCCTACTTTCAAGTTGAAAGTAGGAATAAGAGATCCTCCGGAAAAGGGCTTATTTTCCAGAGAATCACGTCTAGACTGGCGCTTTTCTCCGGCTTATCCCCAAGCCGGAAAAAAGCGGCAGCCATGTAAATGCAAATGCCGCGGGGGATATTTAAATCCCCCGCGGATTTGCAATTGCAATGTGTCTCATTAGCATCCCTTTTCCGGAAAGGGATGCCAATATAGACACAGCCCTGCTGTTTCCAGCAAAACCCTCCCCACAGCTTGCGGAAAATACTGGTAACAAGATGGAATTTAGTGTCACATAGTCTCATTACATGCCTTTTTATGCTGATTTGTAAAGCAGGAGCCATCAACCATACTCTAGTTAGAACGTTCACATTAAATTCCATCCTTCCATAGTCCATTGTGAGTTGTGTGTTTCTTGATAATTGATTTAACTTGAATAGTTCCTTACCTGGCTAAGTACCTTGTAGGTGTTACCACAGGAGCAAACATTTGAAATACAGATACATAGTTAATATTCATAACTTCAGATGCAAAAATGATACATGGATACAAATGGCACAATCATATTCAGCAAATTGTAACTATTCTGTAGACTTCTTACATGCCACCCTTTGTACAAGATTTGATGCAATTCTATAACAATGGTAACAACAGTGATCTGCATAGTCATATTTTAAGTAGCTAACATCACAGCACTCCCATGAACATTGCTTTCGAATCCTATGTATACTACCAGTAAAATATATTGATCATATTAGGTAATAAATCAGGGATGGGAAACCTACAGTCCTGCATCCCCCAGCTTGTCTGGATCCAGCTCTTGAGATTCAGGGTTCCCTGCGTACCCCTCCTCCTCCCGGTATGGAGGAGCCTGTACTCACTCGCACTCCAGTCCCTGTTTTCCCCTCCCCCCATGAGTCTGGAGCGCACACAATCTACTAGTGTTTGGGGTTTTACCATTTTTTTTATTTTTGCTTTTGGCTTGTTGGTCCGTGACCCCTGACACACAAAAAATGTTCCCCGCTAGTGTAATAAATATCACAGATATTAGCAGGGCTATATGTCTACCAATCCAATAGATTTCTATGTATGCGCACCAAAAGGAAGAAATGCTTTCAGCAGTCACAATCTCCACTTTTATAACTGTATGTTCCTGATTTGAATATATTTTCATTCTGCTTAGTTTAGTACATTTTTTCCTAAACAGTAAAACCTATGTAGAGAGCATCACAAGAACATCACTTTTTGCTGTGTGGTCAGCTTTCTGCCACATTAAAACAATTTTTTTTATTTATATATTTATTTATTTTGCTCCAGTCAGATTATAAGGACTCTTCTTTACTGGATTATGGATACACAGCACAATCACAGTTTGCTTTACTGCTTTGTCAATGGCTGTCAGTCAGACAGTGACATGAAAAAAAATCCAAGTCAGCATCGGCAATGTTACACAACATTTGCTTCCAAGTTTTACTTTAATACCTGAGGTTTGCGTTACTGATATTAAATAAAAATTCTTTGCAATGAATTTTAAATGAAGCAAAAGCTCTCACCAGAGATTTGTTAAAAGCAGACTAACAGTAGCTCTCTTTTTTTTTCATCCTTTTTAGTAGAAGGGCTTTAAATTATATATTAACCAAAAAGGTAAACAGAATAAAATGGGCAATTAAATATTAATGGAAGATGTAGTGGAATTGTCCTGTGCAGCTCTTAAAATGGCCTGAAAGATTGAGCTGTGAATTGCTCTCCCCTAGGTATTGAAATATTCATTGGTTCTATTTAATAAATGTTCGTATTCGTAGCCACTCATGTTTACACTACAGCACTTGCAGGAGAGTGCTTACTAAAGAAAACATTTTAATGGAAGGTGAACTTTCCTGTACAGTGAATCACCTTAAATTATACAGAGTATGGAGCAGAGGAGACAGAGAAATCTCTGAATAGACAAATGAGAAAGCTGCATAACTTAAGAGCATCTTTTGTTAAAAGAGCTGCCAGTGGATGGGAAAGGGGTCTGGTGCTTCCAAGACTATTTTGAAGCTTTTAAAAATTCATTTTGTTTGCATTTTAAAACTATTTAACCTTCCCTGTCTGTGCTGAAGTTCTTTTCTATGATGAGTCAGTCTAGGCATGTGATTATTCTAAAACCCATCTGCCTGATGGGAAGGAAGGGGACATGCAGCAGAATAGAATTTGCATCAGAAATTAACTTCAGGTGATGCAGCATTGGCTCAGTTTGCTTATACAGCATGTTCAACTACATTAAAATATTCACTTCCAAGCATATTGGCTTAATTAATGACCACACCAGTGACTAAGAAATAACACTGCTTACTGCTGAGATAGAAACTAGAAAGCATCCAAGGATCTCAAAATACTTTATAAAGGTTAAGGACTCAAACTTAGTCTTGAGTTTGGGATACTAGGGGACTGTGGTTGCCTGTGGGGACCACAAGGAGAGGATTTGCTCTCTCAGCCCTTGGATGAACAGAATCTGTCTGTTCCCTGGCATATACATACTACAGGCAGTCCCCGAGTTACGCGGATCTGACTTACGTTGGATCCGCAGTTACGAACGGGGATTTTCTCGCCCTGGAGGACTGGAGCGGCGGGATGCCTGGTCCCGCCGCCCGCCTCCTCCGGGGCGAGAAAAGCTGCTCCCCATCTCCCTGGTCTGCTGGGGGAGCCAGCAGACCAGGGAGACGGGGAGCAAAGCATCGGAGGACCCAGGGCCGGACCTGCGGCCGCTTCCAGATCAGCTGGAAGCACCGCGGGTCCGGCCGGGTCCTCCACGCATCTCCCTGGTCTGCTGGGGGGGGGGGGGACGACGCAGCTAGTGCCCCCCCCCCCAGCAGACCAGGGAGACGTGGAGCAAAGCCTGGGGCCTGTGGTAGAGCAGGTGGGGCGCTGCCGGTTGGTCCCGCAGCACCGCTCCTTGGCGCTACTGGACCAACCCTGCAGCACCCCAGCTGCTCTGCCCCCGGAGTCCTGATTCAGCCACTGCTGATCAGTTTCAGCAGTGGCTGAATCAGGACGCCTGGGGCAGAGCAGCTGGGGTGCTGCTGGGTTGGTCCAGTAGCACCGAGGAGCGGCCGCGCTACTGGACCAACCCAGCAGCACCCGAGCAGCTCTGCCCCAGGCGTCCCCAAGTTAGCCGCTGCTGAAACTGACCAGCGGCTGACTACAGGAAGCCCGAGGCAGAGTTGCCCCGGGCTTCCTGGAATCAGCTGCTGATCAGTTTCAGCAGCAGCTGACTTGGGGACGCCTGGGGTTCTTAAGTTGAATCTGTATGTAAGTCAGAACTGGTGTCCAGATTCAGCCGCTGTTGAAACTGATCAGCGGCTGAATCTGGATGCCAGTTCCGACTTACATACAGATTCAACTTAAGAACAAACCTACTGTCCCTATCTTGTACGTAACCCGGGGACTGCCTGTACCTTCAATCTACTGACTACTCTCTGGTTTGTTAGGAGAGAGGATCTGGAGCCTTATCTTTTCAATGCAACTGAGAGGATAGATATGAGAGCAGCTCCTATGATCTCCCAAATCACTGCATTTTCCCCGAGCCTTTACTTTAGGTATGTAGGGGGTAGGATTTCAAAATGTTTACAGCAGTTTCTTCTTCCCTTCTCTTTTTCCTTAATAGTTCTGCCTGGGTTCAGGGTTATGGGAAAGGTGGGACTGGTCTTAGATAGTGCTAACACATGTAACAATATGCATAGAGTAGTTTGCTTTATACCTCCTGTTGACTTAGCAAATACCTTTATTTGCATTCAGATCGCATGATGGCAATAATCATTATTCCAGTAGTTCTAATTTGTGGAAAGACTCCTGTTAACTTCAAAAAGCTTTGGGTCAGACACAAAGTGACACACTGGATATGGAACTGTGAAAGCCAAAGTGCTTATACTGAACCTGATTTTTAAAAGGGCAGAAACCCGGTGCCAGACATAAAAGTACCTCATAGCTACGGGGTGGCATGTGCACAGCTGTGAGCTCCCTTTGTGCAATTATCATGATTATGTGCACAAATCAACTGGCCATTTGCTTGTGCAATCATGATTACCAACTGTGCACATGGGCAGAGAGATTGTGTGCATCTGGGCATAGTCCAGAATTGCTTTCCGTTTGGTTGTTGGTCCAAAGGTGAAGTTCACTAGAAACAACAGTTGTGGGCATTCAGTTGGCTATATCAATAGCTACAAATTGGAAAATCAATATGGATAAATTATAAGTGCGGTCTAAAACTTCACTTAAAACTCAAATTGAACAAACCTAAAACTTTTCTTATTGAAAATGAGTGAACATAATAGTCCAAAAAGATCACTAATTGAACTTATGAGCCTCACAGATTTAAATGGAAGGTGCTAAGGGAAGTAAGGAAGAAGGAAGAGAAAGATGTGGGCATTTGGTTCACCTAGACACTTCAAAGGGAATCTGAGGTTAGATCCAAAGACTTGAATTTGAGGAGAAGTATCTAATTTGTATCCTTTCTTTTTCTCTTCAGCATCTGAAGAAGTGAGTTGTATCTTACACAAACTTATACTCTAATACCCTCACAAATTTGTTAGTCTTTGAAGTTCCACTGGATTCCTTGCTGCTGTATCTGAACTGCTGTTTCAGGTTGATACACGTACCAATAAAAGGCTGTTATCATCATACATGCTTGCCTGATTTGCACCAAACCCCTTGATTCTTGCCCTTCACTAATGTATATAATAAATGATGAGATGGCACGGTGACAAGTAGAGGAAATGATGACATGGGTGATTATATGGATTTAAACATGGAGGTTGAGTAGATTAGCTATGTATATTCCTGTAGAAGGTCATTTTTTGTTATAAAGTAGTATGTTTAAAAGTCTGATCTGTCTTGAGTGCACTGTTGAAATCTCTGTAGGTGAATTGAAATGCTTTTTTTATTGTTTTTCAAAGTTTAGATTTCAGCTGATGTGTGCCATTCCATGTAATTTAATACAAAGTCAACTTTTTCCAAATTCTGATCTGGCCCCCAAGGAACACTTCTCAGAGGTTAGGGGGGTTATTTTCAAGCTTGCAAAAGCAAACACTTTGTCACAAAACAAGGATACGCTAATTACATTCTAGTGCTAAAATCATGAACTTTTCAGTATAAAGTGCTACCCAGAGGAGCTGACTAGAAAAGTTGGTACTATGAAATCCTGCAATAGTCTTATTGATGTCACTTAGGTTGATGCATGTACCAATAAAAGGGAAGGCAGGGAGCTTTGCCACTCAACTGAAATGACAATTTTGCAAGATGAAATTGAATTAGAAGATGTCTAAAAATGCGAGAAATTATTTGCCATTTAAAACCCCCAAGATAAGATGAAGAGTGCTTTAAACAGGAATATAGAACAAAATTAAAACAAGATAATTTTTAACACTTTTAAACTCTTTTTTGCCTTCAAAATCTTATAAGAAGGGAGAATAGTTATACAAGACAGAAAAAATGTTGTCTAATTTCCTTGAAAAACTAATCTGGATTTGGTTGCCATTAATGAACCAGAAACTCACTCCAACTTTGTGTTTAGACTACAGGCCCTCTTACACTGACGTCTTTCAGGAGGAGTAGAAGGGCTGTTATGCTTGTTTGTGTGGGAATAACCTGTAGGCAGAGCTGTGCCTAAAAAATGATTCTTAGAATTTATGTGGAACAAACTTTTCTGGCGATATGGTAAGCTTCTAAAAAGAACTGCCTTAGAGCTGATGAGCTTTGTTTCAAGAGTGAATTATTACATTTTAAATTAAGCATAACAGTGACTCTATCTACAGTCATGTTGTATGTTCTAACAATCTTCCAAGGGCTATTGTACTGGAAGCCTATGAACTACAGTATGGAAATGGATCTCTCTCTTTTATTTTTCTTTCTTTATTTATTTTGATGTGTGTGGGGGGGGGGAGGGGGGGAGAGGGGCGGTGTTTTAATGGTAGAACAAGGGATCATAGAGCACAAGGACAACAGGAGATAGAACACCCTTCCCCAGGTTAAGTACATGTGGCCGCTGGTATGAGAAACAGAAGTAGCAGGACTGTACAGAGGCAAAGGTCTAGGGCTTGCCCTCCAAAACTATTTTTTATTCATGCAGGTGGGAGACATTGCAACAGTTGCTTTCCCACCATACACTGAAATTTACAGGAGAGTGGTTGTCCAGTACCCATGTAGGGACTAAGTGAGTTAAGACTGGCCCAGAGCAAGAAAAGCATGACTTGCAGGTTGGGATATGCTCTCTCCAACACGCATTCAATGGTATTGGAGTAAGGATCCTAGGATTGTGTTTGGGGACTCAAGCAGAGCCCAAGTGCTCCTTAAAAAAAAAAGAGTAATCTTAAAGTTTCTGGAGCAAAGTCTGGTTTCCAAACAACCTAGCTGGCTTATCAAGGAGATTTAAATCATTTTTGTCACATGTCTTGAGTTCACATGTAATACTGCATGGTCATTTCCTTAGAAGAAAGCCTGAAGGGAAAATACAAAGAACCTGTGTGAGAGATGTAGCATTTAAAGAATTCTTCATATGTGCATGGCAGTAATGGACCTCTAGCTCAGGAAACATCATAAATCAGATTGTTTCTATGCATAATATTTTTGTTAATTGCAAAAGCAAAGGAAATATCTCTTTTCCTGTTGTCCAGAGCTAGCATGATGGATGTTGCAGAGAGCTTTTTTTCCCTGTTTTATTTGGGGATGACTATAATCTATATTTTCTTCAGCACTCTGCTCACACAAACATAGCTCCCAGGACCCGCTGAGTGACTAGAAAAATGCAGCTGTTTTTGTAATGAGAACACTGAAAAGCTGCTGGATCAACTGGTTTAAGGCTATCGTGTCTTCAGGACAGAATGGATCAGATAAATTTGCTGGAAGCTATGACAGAGAGTCTGCAAATCCCATGCATTATGAAAAAACAGTCCACATGCTGTGTTGCAATTTCAACAGTGTCTTTTCAAAGGGAGAATCAGAATAGGTCCATACAAAGTCCTTCTCACAAATTTTAATTGTCAATAGGACCATTTCATTGACTAGGCAATGGTGCCTCACCTTGTACTTAAAAGCACAGATCTATTAGTGTTAATTCACCTTCTTGTACAATTTGAGAGAAGTACTGTCTTCAAAGTAGGAAACACCCAAGGCACACAAAGAATACTGCTTTTCTTCCTTGTCACTGGTATAATGAAGCATAACTGTCCCCCATTCCTGAAATTTACAGCTCCCCATTCATTTTGGGACCTAGTTTAAAAATGAATTTCAGGTTTTCCTCTGTAGATTTACTCAAGGCCATCTCATGAAACTCTGCTCACTAGTCCCCTCTCTATTTGCCACCAGGATCCCCTCTCCTCATCAGACAATTGCACTTCTATTAGCATACAAGTCTTTTTTTCTCTGGAGATCACCTAGTACAGAAAACATATTGTACCTCCCAATTTTATTTCAGATCTCTGCTGAAAATTTCTCTCTCTCCTTTTCCTGTATGTCTTAATTTATTTCTTCCTTTGCTGTGCATTATTAACATGGTACCTGAATTATTCACAGTAGCTCGGTAAAATGTCATTAGTAGAAGCAGTTTTACTGGTGAGGAGTGCATGAAAGTCAGGTTGCAGGAGGCTAAAAAGGATAAAGGATATACTACTGGTCGGAGGAGTAGAGGATAGAAGCCAGGTAGAGAAAAGAGAAGAATTTTAGGAAGAGAGGGGAAAGTGTAGAAAGTACTTGCAGGGAAAGAAAGATTAAGGATAAGAATAAGAAATAAAATATGGTACAGTGTAATCAATTATTGGGGAGAAACAGCAGAAAATTCTAAAGGGAGCTAGACCATCACAGTAAGGTAAATGGTATGATAGTGAGTTGCAAGAAGAGGGATTCAGATACAGTGGTGATGAGCATGGAATGAAATTCCAGATGGGGTGAGGTTGGAGAAAGGCCAGAGGGAGGCTCATTCAATAAGGAGGTGAAGACTATGAAAAAAGGTAATGGGGGAAGGAAAGTAGAGAGGTGCTGAAGAAGAGTTTGTGTTGGGTCGTATTGAGTTTTTATTTGAAATAGTCAGCAAAATCTTGAGGAAATGGAAAGACATGGAGTAGCCAATTTAAGGCAAGAGACCAAAGTAGAGAAAGAGTAGTGCTGTTGAGAGGCATAAGAGTCCAGTGAGGAAGGAGAAATATAGATGGTTAACATGGGAGGGATTTTGGGAAAGGTTGAACCTCTCTAGTCCAGCACCTTGGGACCTGACAAGTGCTGAACTAGAGATTTGGCCAAACCATGGGAGCTCAATATTGCCTAGCAGCATTACCAACACGTCCACTGCTCTTAGAAGATATTTAGGAATAAATTAGAGCTAAATAATAGCACATAAAAGTGGGAGTCTGGACTGGTGGCTGCAAACAAATTTCATGGGACCGCAGGAAACTTGGTCAAACCCATGATAAGTGACATCCAGCTAAGTAAAATCATGCCAGACCATGGATGTGGCTGACCAGAAAGTGCCAGACTAGAGAGGTTCTACCTGTACTGAAGAGAAGAATCATATATTGAAGGCAGACAGTTTCAAATAATCTACATGCAATGAGTGTAGGAGTGAGGTTATCAATAAAAACTGGAAGCCATGGGAGAAAGAACACAGAGAGGAGGAGGAGACTAAAGGGAATGGAAGGAAGAGTAGATGATTAATAGAGAGAGGGACCTTGTGAAGATCAGCTGCTGGTGAGATCACTTTACTTTATCTAAAACAGGTTTCCATTTTCCTTGAAATCTTCTATTTGATCCCCTCATTCTATAGTTGACTCATACGATGCATGCTGTAATATATTCCTTTAACATGATCCAGGGCCTCAACGGTACACCTCTGATGATATTGGTGACACCCATTAATACATATTTGTGGCAATTTTAATATAGTATAAAATAGTCCTTTTTTCTAGATAATGGAGCTATTTTAAACTTCACCAAGCAAGCTTGCATATAGCAGTTCTGAAGCAGCTATAATTTTGAACCTGCAGGATTCATATGTAATTACCATCAAGGTATGTAATACATTTGGCTTACATGTGAATATTCACACTGCAGCATGGTGTGTAGTGACACATTCACTGAATCTTCTTTATTAAACAGAAGGGGAGGCCAGTCTGCCCTACCCACATAGATCTCCCACTGAAGTCGATGGGAATTCAGCTCACAGGGTCAGGCCCAAAAACTGCTTACCATTTGTAAGGAGAAAAAAGAGGTGATTGGGTTGGCCTGACAATCTAAACATGCAATGCAGTTTCTTGTAATTAAAGTATATTTGACTTCATGGTTCCCATTGTTGTGTGTTTAAAATAAAAAGTGTGAAAAGTATGCTCCAAAAATGTACTAGACAGTATAAATTGCATCCTATTCCTCCACTGAATCCACATAAATCTGCAATATCAGTTGCTGATAGATGTGGGTGCAATGTGAATAGGGATTTTACATCAGGAAATGCAAGCAATATTTTCTTAAATGTGCAAAAGCACAATCATATTCAACCTCAGATGCCTCACCAAATAGCTGTTTATCACAGCAATCTATTCAATATGGAGGTTCACTGTTGTGCACTGCACATGTGCGTGAGGGTAGCAGCTGGGGCTATCAGCAGAAACTGGAAGATAGGCAGCAAGGATGTATTAGAGGAATGGATAATATGAATGCTGTTCTGAATCTCAGCTGAACAGCCAGTAGGAAAATATGTGTGTGGGGAAATTGTTAAAAATCATCTTCCTCGTAGTCGTCATTTTCCTTTATCATGGCCCTCCAGCAAAATATAATACATTTATAAGAAGACAAATAAATCAGGGTAAAATGCTTCTATTAAATATATATCTGAACATGTATCTACTTTCCAATGACCACTAGGAATATGGACCTAATGACACTCCCCTTTTGGAAGATCATGACTGAAATTATAGTTAAGAATAGAATTGTCAGACAGAAATGAACATAATTTGTTGGGAAAAAATCAATATGATTTCTGTAAAGGGAAATCATGCCTTACTAATCTTCTAGGCTGCATCTAGACTGGCATGATTTTGCGCAAATACTTTTAACGAAAAAACTCTTCAGCCCTGGGGCACCCCCTTTTGTTTCACCCGCTATTACCCATTTTCCTCCACCTATGTTAGGACCAATGTCCCTCCCATACCACTGTGTCCTCTCCTCTGGGTACTGCCCTGCCACAGTGCCCCCACACTCTGGGGTCCTCCCCCTCTGGGAACTGCCAACCCCCTATGCCCACCTTGAGTCAGTGACCCACTGCCAGTCTTCATCTAGCCCCTACCTCAGGGGCAAACTGCAGTCTGAAATGGCCACTCATCATTGGCAAGGGGGTGTGGACCTGCTGCTTTCTCCTCCCCTGGCTGCCTCTCTGCAGCCCTCCATGCAGCCTGGGAGCTTGTCTGGCCAGAGGTTCCCCATCTCTGCCTGCCTTTCCCCAGCCCTGCTCTAAGTCAGGAAGCCTCTAGATTCTCTAGCAACTAGGTCCCTCCTGCTCCAGAGCTAGAGCAGGAGTGAGTCTGTACTCCTTTTTCCAGGAGCCCTTATTTATATAGCCCCAGCTGGGCCCTAATTGGCAGTGGGGGCCTCAGCTGTGGGGCTTTGCTCTCTTAGTCTTCTCCTGGGGCTCGGATTTTCCCTAAAGGGCCATTGCGGGGCAGTCGCCCCATCACAGTTCCCATAAAATAAGAACTAGGGATCACCAAATGAAATTAATAGGTAGCAGGTTTAGAGCAAAAGGAAGTTTTTCTTCATGAAGTGCACAGTCAACCTATGGAACTCCTTGCTAGAGGATGGTGTGAACACCAGGACTTTAACAGGGTTCAAAAAACAACTAGATAAATTCATGGAGGTTAAATCCATCAATATTTATTAGCCAGAATGGGTAGGAATGGTGTCCCTAGCCTCTGTTTGTCAGGGGCTGGAAATGGATGACAGGAGAAGGATCACTTGATGATTACCTATTCTGCTCACTCCCACTGGGGCATCTGGAATTAGCCACAGTTGGAAGACAGGATATTGGGCTAGATGGACCTTTGGTCTTACCCAGTACGGCCATTCTTATGTTATTTTTCCACAGTTTCTTAAAATGATCAGGGCATATACAGAACCTTATTATATTCCCTATCCCTTTGCTCATATGTTAGCATAATTTTTGGTGTAACCCACATTTTGGGGGGGGGGGAGGTCAACCGTACTGTGCATTGGATGGGAAGATGGAACCTGTGTTTTCCCCATCATTAGACCCATTCAGTGATGGTGATGTAAATGTGGAATAAAGTGTTTAAATGAGTCCGTTCTTCTGCCTCCTACATGGATTACATAAAAATCTGAACTAATGAAGTAAAATAGATGTAATGATTCTTCCACCAAAGCTGGCAAACACACACACACAGATGGACTGGCAGGCCTCAGTTTATAGTTTCCACAAGAATGCAAGGGAGCTATCTTGTTAGTTCAGGTAGAACATTAAGCATAGAGTTGAATAAAGTTTCTAGTAGGTCATTAGACATTTTTAAAACATAGAACCAGTATAAATTCTGGGTAACAGCTGCATAAAACACAGAGCGAATTCAATATTCAGTTTTTAACTGACTGTTGATTATTAATGGAAACTGCAGAATATTAAACAAAGAAATAGAACAAGCACAAATTATGAAATGTAATTTATTATATTAAAATATCTATTACATAGCAAAGGTTTAAAAGTAAAATCCACGTTCATATTCTTAATGGAGTAACCAGGGCCATCCTTATAATTTTTGGTGCCCTATGCAGCCCAAGCACCTACACTCTCTATTCCCTGCAAGGGATCAGCCATAGGGCGGGACTGGTCTCAGGGGGGTGGGGAGGAGGAGGGCAGGAAGGCTGGTGGTGGAGCAGGCAGACTAAGTGGCACAGTTGGCTGAAGCTGAAGGCCAGAGGGTAGAGTAGTAGACTGGGGATTGGGTCTGATAGGGCTGGGAGGCAGAGCAGAGAGGGGGGCTGGAGAATTGGTTCTTATGGGGCCGGGCAATGGACTAGGTGATAGGGGACCAGCAGATTGGGATGGCCAGAGCCTATTCTGCCTGTGGCTGGTGGTGGGCCTAAGCAAACACAGCATAGAACACTACTTACTTTGAAGTACCACTGGTGCCTCAAATTTAGTGGTGCCCTACACAGCTGCATATGCTGTGTATGCCTAAGGAGGGCTACCACTATGCAAACTCTCCACACTCGGACAAGTCTACTTACCTCTCATTTCCTCTTCCGCCCTTTGATTGTCTTGCCTATTTGTATTTTAAGTTCATTGGGACTGGCACTATCCGTTTCTGTGCAGTGCTTAGCATAGTAGAGCCCTAATGTCAGTTGTGGCCATGAAGTGATGCTGCAAAATAAATAATATTTGATCATTAACTCTTATAAAATATATTAAGAATGAGATTAAATTATTTTTGAAAATAAAAAAAAATGTAGTTCCATAGTTACCAAAATGGCTGCTAGTGGTGTCTAGCAATGTTTTTGTGAAAGAGTGATAATTCTGGCTGCATAGATTACAATGTGAGTTTTGCCGTTAACCTCAGTGGAGCCAGGATTTCAACCCTAGTGCTTAGTAGGGTCTGATCCTATCACGTGAGCAGGAAAGCCTGTAAATTCCTGTGAGTACTTTCAACTCTCATTGACTTCGGTGTGAGTTAAAGGCACCCATTCCCTCACAAAACATGTTCAGTCCCTTCCAACCTAGTAATAGTGACCTGCACAAACGTTGCTTTAAAAGATATGATCCAACCTACTATACTGCAGTGGAATGAAGACTAAAGACAATGTTGTCACTAGAGAATAAAGTGTGATCTATACTACAGACTTACATCAGTATCATTACATCGCTCAGCGGTATGAAAAAATCCACATCCCTGAGTCACCTACTTATACTTACCTGACACCGGGTATAGACAGCGCTACAATGTCTTTGGCTGGTGATTTAACTAAATTGTTGGAATATCTGACTCCCATTCACGCAGGGTATCTTCATTAAAGCACAATAGTGGCAGGGCAACATTTTAAGTATAGACAGGCCCTATGTAAATTACAAAATGAAATATGGTTATACCTTTTACATGGTCTTCATTCCAGGTAACATGGAGCAGATAGCAAAAGACCAAAGCTGTTAACCATATAGACACACCCACACCCTGGATTAACTTGCATAACGGGCAGGGAGTTCAGGTGGGATAAAGCTCCTGATAGGTGACTCAAGAGCATCTTTGTATGTTTTCAGTTTACAGTAGGTAGAAGACTAACTCAGAGAATCATCCGATTTAAATTAATGATTCATAGAAAAAGCAATACCGCCTTCCGTATCTTCCTATACATAACACATTCACAGAGCTTCACTGCGGGGAAGCTTGTTGGCAAGTACGTGCTTGTTCGTGCATCATGGAACATTTCAAAGGCAAATATTGTGGTCTTTTAAAGTATCTTTATGAGCCAGGGATAAGTCAGTGCTGGAAGAATTACTTCAGCTGTTCTTAGCTGCAGATGAATAATACCAGAGGCGTAAGAGTTCCTGCATCTTTTTTTCCATTCAAACACCTACAAAACTTGGGTTGACATGCTTCTGTTGGTGTCACATGTATTTCAATCAAAGTTTCCATCACATAAATGTGAAGTTCTAAGCGGATTTGTATAGCCTGCCTCAGTGAATCACACTGTGCAGAATGCTTATCCTGGATATACTTGTTTGGAATATTTAAAGTTAGGAATAAAATTTGTTTTACAGTGTAAGCAGTGAGTGATTAGACTATAAAATGGTATGGAGATTCCTGACACAAGTTTTTGAATCTGAATGTCCCTTATATTTCATGGAAAGTAGGCAAACTAGAGATACACCATCAGTCATCTGCTAGAAGGGCAGTTTGGTATGTTTGCGTGACAGATGATATTTCATTTTTGTGTCCATCTTTCTTTTTAAAGGTAACAGTCTATAAAAATGTTTCTCAAAACTATCTTCTGGTTTGAATGTGCTTTTGTGGCAATGTAAATAGAAAAGTTGGGTGCTATTTAAAAAAATCTGTATATTTGATTATATATAGTATTAGAGTCCAAGGGCCGAAGGAAATTTGTGATTATGTAGTCTGACCTCCTATATAACTAGGCCATACAACTTCCCCAAAATAATTCCTAGAGCAGATCTTGTATAGAAAAAACATCCAATTTGATTTAAAAATTGCCTGTGATAGAGTACATAAGACTGATCATATTGGATCAGACCAAAGGTCCATTTAGCTCAGTACAGGCAGTCCCCGACTTACGCGGATCCGACTTATGTCGGATCCGCACTTACGAACGGGGCTTTCTCGCCCCGGAGCTCGCAGGCAGCGGTCCTGCCACCTTGACCTCCGGGGTGAGAAAAGCTGCTCCCGGTGCCCCTGGTCTGCTGGGGACCGTCTCCAGCAGACCAGGGGCACCGGGAGCAAAGCCGCAGCCACGGCAGGTTCCCGCGCTTCTGAGGCTTTGCCAGAGCAAAGCCTCAGAGTTGCTCTGCCCCAGGCTTCCTGGAATCAGCCGCTGATCAGTTTCAGCAGCAGCTGACTTGGGGACGCTTGGGGTTCTTAAGTTGAATCTGTATGTAAGTCAGAACTGGCGGTCAGTTTCAGCAGCGGCTGAATCTGGACGCCAGTTCCGACTTACATACAGATTCAACTTAAGAACAAACCTACAGTTCCTATCTTGTACGTAACCCAGGGACTGCCTGTATCCTTATTTTCCAACAGTGTCCAATGCTAGGTGTTTCAGTGGGAAAGAACAGAAATATTGTTGCTGTGTAGACATACCTAAAGAGTTCCACAATTTGACTGTTCATTGTATGAAGAAATATTTCCTTTCATTTATTTTAAGACCTGTTGCTTATTAATTTCATTTGGTGACCTCTAGCTCTTGTGTTATGAGAAGGAGTAAATAATACTTCCTTATTAACTATCCTGCATCTCCTATGATTGTACAGACCTCTATCATATCCCACCTTAGTCATCTCTTTTCCAAGCTAGAAAAGTGCCATTCTTTTTAATCTCTCCTCATGAGGAAGCTGTTTCCTACCTCTAATTATTTTTGTTGCCCTTTTTTTGAACTTTTTCCAATTCCAATGTATCTTTTTTTGAGATGGGACAAGCACCACCTCAAAACTCACTGAGACCCTTGATAAATTGATAGTTTATTACTCACTGTTAAAAATGTATGCCTTATTTCTTGTCTCAAGTTGTCTATTTTCACTTTCCACTCATTTGATTTTGTTAAACCTTTGTCTGCTAGAGTCCATTATCAAATATTTATTCCACATGCAGGTATTTATAAACTGTAATCAAAAGATCCCTTAACCTTCTCTTTGTTAAACTAAATAGACTGAGCACCTTGAGTCTGTCACTATGATGTTTTTAAGATCATGATACCATCTACATGCTTTGTTAGTCTTTAAAGTGCTACCAAACTATTTGCTGTTTTTTAAAGTTTTATCCTTTTATTATTCTCTTTGTTCTTCTCTGAACCATCTCCAACTTATTAGCACAATCCTAGAATTGTGAACACCAAAACAGGACACAGTATTCCAGCAATATGGAAGCAAAATAGGCTTTCTGTTCTACTTGAGATTCCCATTTATTAATACCAAAACTGTGTTAGTTCTTTTGGCTACAGAGTTGCATTTCATAGAATCATAGAATAATAGGACTGGAAGGGACCTCGAGAGGTCATCGAGTCCAGCCCCCCGCCCTCAAGGCAGGACCAAGCTCCGTCTACACCATCCCTGACAGATGTCTATCTAACCTGTTCTTAAATATCTCCAGAGAGGGAGATTCCACTACCTCCCTTGGCAATTTATTCCAATATTTGACCACCCTGACAGTTAGGAATTTTTTCCTAATGTCCAATCTAAACCTCCCCTGCTGCACTTTAAGCCCATTACTCCTTGTCCTGTCCTCAGTAACCAAGAGGAACAAATTTTCTCCTTCCTCCTTGTGACACCCTTTTAGATATTTGAAAACCGCTATCATGTCCCCCCTTAATCTTCTTTTTTCCAAACTAAACAAGCCCAGTTCATGAAGCCTGGTTTCATAGGTCATGTTCTCTAAACCTTTAATCATTCTTGTCGCTCTTCTCTGTACCCTTTCCAATTTCTCCACATCTTTCTTGAAATGTGGCGCCCAGAACTGGACACAGTACTCCAGCTGAGGCCTAACTAGTGCAGAGTAGAGCGGCAGAATGACTTCACGAGTTTTGCTTACAACACACCTGTTGATACAACCTAGAATCATATTTGCTTTTTTTGCAACAGCATCACACTGTTGAATCATATTCAACTTGTGTTCCACTATGACCCCTAGATCCCTTTCCGCCATGCTCCTTCCTAGACAGTCGTTTCCCATCTTGTATGTATGGAACTGATTGTTCCTTCCTAAGTGGAGCACTTTGCATTTCTCTTTATTAAACCTCATCCTGTTTACCTCTGACCATTTCTCTAACTTGCTAAGGTCATTTTGAATTATGTCCCTATCCTCCAAAGAAGTTGCAACCCCACCCAGTTTGGTATCATCTGCAAACTTAATAAGCGTACTCTCTATCCCAATATCTACATCATTGATGAAGATATTGAACAGTACGGGTCCCAAAACAGACCCTTGAGGAACTCCACTTGTTATCCCTTTCCAGCAGGATTTAGAACCGTTAACAAGAACTCTCTGACTATGGTTATCCAGCCAATTATGCACCCACCTTATCGTGGCCCTATCTAAGTTATATTTGCCTAGTTTATCAATAAGAATATCATGCGAGACCGTATCAAATGCCTTACTAAAGTCTAGGTATATGACATCCACCGCTTCTCCCTTATCCACAAGGCTCGTTATCCTATCAAAGAAAGCTATCTGATTAGTTTGGCATGACTTGTTCTTCACAAACCCATGCTGGCTATTCCCTATCACTTTATTACCTTCCAAGTGTTTGCATATGATTTCCTTAATTACCTGCTCCATTATCTTCCCTGGGACAGACGTTAAACTGACCGGTCTGTAGTTTCCTGGGCTGTTCTTATTCCCCTTTTTATAGATGGGCACAATATTTGCCCCTTTCCAGTCTTCTGGAATCTCCCCTGTCTGCCATGATTTTTCAAAAATCATAGCTAAAGGCTCAGATACCTCCTCTATCAGCTCCTTGAGTATCCTGGGATGCATTTCATCAGGACCTGGTGACTTGCTGACATCTAACTTTCCTAAGTGATTTTTAACTTGTTCTTTGTGTATCCTATCTTCTAAACTTGCCCTCTCTCTGCTTGTATTCACTACGTTAGGCACACCTCCAGACTTCTCGGTGAAGTCCGAAACAAAGAAGTCATTGAGCATCTCCGCCATTTCCAAGTTTCCTGTTACTGCTTCTTCCTCCTCACTAAGCAGTGTTATCTAGGTGTTGGCAACTCTGCTTAGTGGACACAGTTCTAGGGGTGGCAATGGGTACAGTGCAAGCACTCCACTTGATTCAAACTCAGGGCCCCAAAAGTCTGGCTTAACTGCTTATCTGTTGTCAACCTCAAGTCAGTTTCCTTGGGTTCTACCTTGGTCTGCATTCCATTCAGCTGCCACCCATGTCTGGAGAGTGTCTCCTTCTAGGTGTTCACCTCTGGTGCTCCTTTTACCCCTTCTCTAGTTCCTCTTGCTTGGTGTGGGCTCAGCTAACACTCTTGCCTGGGGCTCCCAGGGCGCACACTCTCTCCTGGCTTGCCAGCTCCTGACTGAGTTGCTTGGCAAAGTTTAAAATCCAGACACCAAGTCAAGCATGCTTAGAAGGATGGAGCCTATTTAACTCCCTCTGGTCTAATGAGGGGTTTATACACCCCATCAGAAACCACCACCATCCCCACACCTTTTTTAAGTCATGGCTTTCAGGGATGGATTCTCCCATTATGTAATAACGACCTGCATTCATTGTTCCTATAGACATACAATTGTATTCAGACATATTAAAATGCTTGTTACTTGCACCCAGCTAACCAGGTGATCTAGATCATTATCAGAGATCTGTCGTCTTCGTTATTTTCCACTCCCCCAGTTTTTCTGCCATCTGTGAAGTTTTATGTTTTCTACTAGATCACTGATAAAAATATCCTTCAGCTCCACACAAGCAAAACTCCCATTGGTTTCAAATGATGGTGGGATCGCACTCAGTGAGAGGGCCTAGAGATGGATCACATATTCCAAAGTCACTAGAAGCACACGTCTGCCACTAACTTTAGGCTCAGAAGTTGAACTGTTGGGGGAATAGCAGGAAGTGGCTTGGCTTTGTGTGGAAAGGAATCCCAAAAGTCCTTAGGGTTGGAAAGAAATTCAGCCTCTCAAATCTTTTCCCATCCCTTCACCTCCTCACCCACTACTCTCAAATCTGTCCTCCAGAGAGTTCACCTCCAAGGAAATTCTATGATGTTCTCTTCTTCTCTTACCACCTCTTGTGAGTATTTCTCCAAAGGAAATCACAGAGCTGGAAGAGACCTCAGGAGGTCATCAAGTCCAGACCCCTACCCATGGCAGGATCAATCCCAACTAAATCAACCCAGCCAGAGTTTTGTCAAGCCGAGACTTAAAAATCTCTAGGGATGGTTTGTCAAGCTGAGACTTAAAAACCACCACCTCCCTAGGTAACCCATTCTATTACTTCACCAGCCTCCTAGTGAAATAGTTTTCCTAATGTCCAACCTAGACCTCTCCCACTGTAACTTGAGACCATTGCTCCTTGTTCTGCCATCCATCACTACTTTGAACAATCTCTCTCCATCACCTTTGGAACCTCCCTTCAGGAAATTGAAGGCTGCTGTCAAATCCCCCTCACTCTTCTCTTCTGCAGACTAAATAAACCTAAATCCCTCAGTCTCTCTCATAGGTTATGTTCTCCAGCTCCCTAATCAACTAGGACATATCAATTACACTGGAGGTTTGCTAGGTCCTGTGTGGGAATACAGGACTTGAAGCAAAGAGTGGCTGGAGATGCAGAGTATCATTGAAGTTTGTCAGACAACATTTAATTCTAATTCAAAATATATATGTATGCACTAACTCAGATTATGATGGTTGGAAAGTGATGAGTCAGCCTCCCGTATGCCAAAACAGAACACATGGCAGAAAAGATGTAGCATAATGTAACAGCCAGGATAAACAAGCTATTCTCATTCACTAAAAAGACAGGTAGGCAGAACTAGTACAAATATCTTCAGAGGTTGGAGTGGCAAGAGAGCAAAAGTATTCTCACGAGCTTCTCAGCTCCAATCTAACATGTTTCCTGTTATAAATAGTGTGTCAGACACACAGAGAAAGAAGTGTATGTATCCTTTTTTGAAGATTAGATCCTCAAGTCAATGGGAAAGTCTTGGTAAGTACTGTTGAGAAACACAGATCAGAATAAGTAAGAGACTGTAGATCTCAGATTAACACATCTGAGTGAGAAGTACTGTTTTATCTAGATGGGAGGAGAATACTAAGAACAGCAAGATGGGTTGGGCTCTGAAAACCATGTCAGTTGGCTGAATGTCCTGGACTCTGATAGTGGTTGAATTGTTTGGTTAAGAAGGATAGAATTATATGCTTATCATGGTTCTCTCCATTCTACAAAGCATGTTTTTAATGCAGAATTGAAAATGAAAGCCTGTCCCACAGAATCAGAACATTTCATCTCTGTATAAACTGCTATATTTTATTGCTGTTTTTTGTTGTAATTTCAAACTTCAGTCATGGGGCTGCGGGAAGAGGCATTCTCCTAGTGAGAGGAGAGAATTCTCAGTGTTCTGTGCCTGCTTGCTGCATTAATAAAAATCAAATGAGAAAAGCAATCTGATTAAATTATGTGTGCCTTTTCTTATGCCAATGGAGCTTAACTAAGCAAACAGAGGCAGTGAAGTAAATCAGTGTTGGTTTATTAAAGATCAGAATTCAATATCTCAATGGGTGAAGAGCTTATGCACCAGTGTGCTCACTGTTTAGCTTTTCTATGCAAAGAAAGTAAATGCAATGGCATTGAGGGAAGTCTTGTTAGGAAAGTGACACTTACAGAAGCCTAGTTTTCTAACAGGAAGATGCTGCTCTCTCTCTCTCTCTGTTGCAGCATGCTCCTTGCTGAAAGATTGAAAATGAAAACAGTCTTTCTAGTAGTGCTGTTTACTAATTGTGACATCATGTGCAGTAAGAAAATCCTATTTGTTGGGACTCCTTAAGGCTTGTGAGTCAGTATGCAGCCACTTTTGACCCTGAATATTTATGAATACCTGTACATTAGGATTTTATGTTACATAGCTACTACAATGTAAAACTCACCCCCCCCCCCCCCCCCCCCCCCCGCTAAAGGCATAGTGAGAAGATGACAATTGTTTTACTGCAGTTGATTTTGCTTAGATGTGAAATACCTAGGGGTTTGACTGTTTTGGTTCACATCAGTCCATAGAAAATCTTTCTTTTTGTTTTCAATTCAGTTGTTTTACTTTTAGCATCTGTGAGCTCCTCCTGCTTCCTCTCCTTTTTGTTCATCATGCACAGGGACTGAGTTTAGGCCTTGTCTACACTTCCCAGGAGATCAGCGTTATGGGGATCGATCTCCTGTGAGGTCAATTTAGCAGGTCTAGTACAGACCCACTGGTGATTGCACTCCTGTTGACTCTGGTACTCCAAGTTGAGAAAAGTAAGGGGAATTGATGGGAGAGTTTCTCCTATCAACCTTCCCCCACCCTCAGTGGAGACATTGCAATAATTCAAACTAAGGTATTCATGCAGCTGGAGTTGCTTACCTTAGTTTGACATTGCCCTCTAGTATAGATCTGGCTCAAATCCTTAGGCTCTATAATAGCCATTTCCACTGCTTCTTTCATTCCAGTCAGTGGGGTAAAGTATCCAGGATGCTCTTCAGGAACATACCAGCAGTGATGCTCCTTCTGTGCATCAGGAACCTCCTGGTAGACATTACATTGTGGGCAAGCTACAATACCTCAGTGTGTTCCTTCTACTTCGCATACCTTTGTGTGACCTCAACGTGGACTAGTGCTTAAGAAATCCAATCCTTCCCAACATGAAAATTTAGAAAAATAGTTGACTATTGCCTGATGCTTCAAGTGTGAGAAGATATTAATGAAGAATAAATGGGTAAGAGACAGGTAGCAATAAAATCATTGTCTTGGATAGAACTGAAGACAACATTGCCTGAAGTTGGCAAGAGATTCCACTTTTAAATAGCTGGGTTTTTTTCAACTTGTGATGCTTGTTGCGTTATGTAGTGTAATATGTGCAGGGAATGTGATAGGGTGAGATCCTCATCATACCTAAAATTCCGGGAGGACACGCTCTCCTCTACCCTCTTCTGAAAATTGTATTGGCTGCTCTCTCTTGCCCCTTTCACACCAAAAATGTCCTCTGTACACATGAGGTTGAGGTTCAGGATCAGGGGAAAGCTCTGCCTGCCCCTGTGATTCCTGATTCTGGGAAAGAGCAGCAAAGCAGGGAAGTCAGGCAGTTCAAAGAGGGGTTTCTTCTGGTCAGTGATGTAAACCATATGATGTCTTCTTGCACCTTCATTGCCTGGCCAGCTCCAGCAGGGGCTAAAATCATGTTATGGGGTTAAATTGCAAGAGTTGGCAATACTGAAAAGTTCTCAGGGAGCTTGTGGCAGAGTCATGCCACTTTGCTGTGTCTGGGCTGAATTCTTCAGTGCCTTACAGCCATTTAATGTCATCTGCGGCAGTGTAAAGTGTCTGTGAAGGCCTTGTAGTTCATGTGAGGAATAGCCCCTGACAATGAAGACTTCTCCAAAAGGTTCAGAGCAGGCTCCCTCACAGGAAACCTGGTAGCGTAGTTGGCATGGGGAAATATTTGCAATTTTGTTGTCGCCAGGATGTAGTCCTGTGGCAATTTAAAGCTTAACAAATATATATTATCCTATGGGCAAAACCCCCTTCTTCAGATGAGCTTTAAAGATAAGGTAAGTGAGGTAGGTGATCTTATCAAAACAAGCTTACCACACACCAGAACAGTCCAACACAAAGTGGCACCAGCCTGTACCAGAACAGATGGAAACCCTGTAAATATATCACCCTCAGCTTTGATGATTAATACTCCTTTCAATGTCCATGGTCCTATGCCTATGTGTCACAATACATGGTGTGCCAATCCAGTGCATCAACAACTATCTGGGTGAAAACTGACAATTGCCGTGTTCCTGAATGAACTCACACAGGAAATTAAGATTAAAAAAAATCTTGGGCAAACGCTTCACAAAGCAATCCCTCCATATCTGTCCCCTCGGTTCTCATTCTCAAAGGAAACCAGCACCAAACCTCAACTTGTATTTAGCTCAGATGCTCTGGTTACGTCCCCAGACCTGAAGAAGAGCTCTGTGAAGCTTGAAAGCTTGTTTCTTTCACTAATTGAAGTTTGCTTAATAAAAGATATTACCTCACCTACCTTGTCTCTCTCAGTAGATAAATTATACTAGCTAAATGATGGAACCTTTGCTGACTATCAACATAGCTCCTTTGATAGCACCTGCTTTCATTCAGAAAACTGTATATTCAATTGCCTCAACAAGAGCTGGGTCCCAACCCAGTGCTGACTATACAATCCATTACTAGGAAAATGATGGAGTCTTGGTAGGTGGCAATGACCAGTAGCTGAGACATTAAAATTCCCCTGCCAACATTCCCACCTAATGCTCCATTGGCACTATATGAAAGATGTTGTGGAGGGAAACTGCACTGATGGTTGCCCACAATATTAAGACAGTAATAGAAGCTTGTAATATATTCCTTCGAAAAATGGGTGTGTAATAAAACCCAGTGTAATAAATCTTTCTGTAAAGATTATGATGGTTGAAAGTAGGTGTGCCTTAGCCTACTTGTAATGTGGTTGTTTCATCCAACAAACTATTTTTAGCCCATTACAAAGTACGAAATGTTTAAGTTACCCTGTTGCCTACCCTATCTGTATGTGAAGATTGTGCCTTATATATTGGGTGAGATTAGTCCTGTTATCAGTACTTAAAGTGAATGGGAAATTTATAAACATTTTAGAAGATACATTTCCTAGTCTAAACATCACAAATGGAATTTGGATTCCAATGCCAAGCATTTCCATCCAGAAAGACTTCAATAATTCATCTACAATATTTGTCTTTCTTTAAAAAACATAGGATGAAGTCATTTAAACAAATATTTGATATTAGAATGGATCCTTTCAGGGTATTCAGTTGATGGAGCTTTATACATGGATTAAACCATTTCAGCAAAATATGGTTGTTTTTAAAGAGAGTGATTTTCTGATCCACCTTATTTGGAGGCAGGGAACACTTTATCTGCATATCATCTACTTACCACGAAAGGGTTAAGTCAATATTGCTCACAAATGACTTTAGAGGAAACATTCACTGCTTCATTAATGTTCTATAGAGTTCCTTGGGAAAAATTCTGATGGAGCCATTTTCTGTTGGAAAAAGTAGTTGATAAAAATTGAAATAATTCACAGAATTGTGTCACTTTTGCCAAAATTTCATTTGGAGAAAACTCAGAAACATCAGCATATCCTGTTTTGACATTGTCAGAACCAAATGATTTTTTTGTTTGTTTCAAAACACCTGTGACTTTTAAAATAATATATTATAATATAAAACATGAAAGTAAATATCAAAATCACATTCCAATTTTCTTGACGTTAGTTCTGATTAATTTAGAAAAAATACGAAAGAATCAGGATTTCCCTTTGCAAAGAATTTTGAAAATGTCAGTGTTTGTTCTAATGCAAAAGAAAGTCAAATTTTGAAATATTGAATTCCTTCTCCAAACAAAATTTCTGTTCTTTGTACAGCGCTAATTTACTTTCTTGTCTTCAGAGATGCTCCTTTGAATGTTATGGTCTTTTGTGGCTTTTTTACATGATCCAGAGTCATTTGAGTTGCTTCTGATTTTGAGATCAGCAATGCTACTTCCATCATGTGAGGAAAATATTTAAAACTTTTTAAATTTCCTTTTAAAATATTTTAAATATTCTTTTCTTGGTAGACTGAAATAATTTTTTTATTTAGGAAGAGGAAGGGAGAGAAATTGCTTTCTTTCTAAAATTATTACATGTGTTGTGGGGCCTCTGGAATGAGGGAAGAGCTAAAAAAATATATTGTTGCATAATGGGCTATAGTTGCTTAGATACATTGGGATCAGAATCAAGACTATATAGCCATTTGTCTGTTCAACCCTGCAAAGGACATCTAATTGCAGGTAACAAAAATACAGAAAGACGACAACTAAACATTTTTCAATTTTCTTTGCATTTGAATTAGTGTACTAAAATGTGGACTGTTTCTTGAGCTTTTACAAATGAAAAGGAAACCAAGAAAAAAAGTTGAATTGACACCAATGGGAATCTCTCCAAATATTAATTTACAATTGAACTATGATCATACTTCTGGGATCCTGAAACAATGTATTGAATGAAATAAAATCCTTAATGTACTGTACAGTAGAACCCCAGTTCCAAACATCTTGGGAATGGAGGCTATAACTCTTAACAGAATGGTATGGTTGTTCTTTCAAAAGATTACAGCTGGATATTGACTTAATATAACTTTGAAACTTTACTAGACAGGAGAAAAATGCAGCTTTCCTTTTTTTAATGTAGTAGTTTGAGTAGTTTGACTAACACAGTACTGTACTGTATTTGGGTTTGTTTTTGTGGTTTTTTTGTCTCTGCTGTTTCCTGATTATGTATTTCGGTTTCAAATGAGGTGTATAGTTGACTGGTCAGTGTGTAACTCTGAGGTTCTACACTGCAAAAGCAGGCAGACATGTGATTTGTTGCTGGTGGCATTCCAGTCAAATGAAGCATTCTGGTTATCATGCAATGCTAAGAAAGGGCGTTTCCCTTTTTTATTGGAAAAACTTCTGTGATTATCCATCTGCTCCTCTCATTTTACAAAAGTGAATGCAAGCCATGTCTCTGCAAAATGAAAATGTTCAATTTCATCCTTGTGACTGTTAAAATCACGGGCATTCAATTAGTAATAAGGGGTAAAGTTCAACTGATGTAAAATGTGCTTTTAATGGGCTTTACAGATCAGCAACTACACTCCCAGTGGGGTTAGCATAAAATGGAAGGCAGTCATATGAGTATCAGAAGAATACTTAAAAAGAATTTGCCAATGAAATAACAAAAATAAACTTTAGTTCTTGTTGTTTACTGAAAAAATAGAAGAGCAGACTGTGACCCAAATATATTGGTAAACTTGTAGAACTAGAATGACCCTATGATTCGGAGACTCCATTCCTCATTAGGGAGGCATCCAATAAACATGCCTTCTCTGAAACTAAACTTCCTAGGTAAAATCCAACAAAACAGCAACTGCTGTTTTTTCTACCATCTGAGTGACAGGGAGCATAATATTATGAGATAATATCAATTTTTGTTTATTCATATCCAGGGGTTCTCACATTTTCTTATATTGGACCATATTTTAATTGAGGTTTTCTTGTGGATCACCTGAGTAGAGATAGTTATAAGGTTCCACAATTGGAGGGGACAAGTGGGTATTTTGGGCCCCAAGTAATGTCAAGATTTCAACAACAACAACAACAAAGTCCAGGGGTAAGTTAGACCTCTGGAGAATGTTGGATATTAAGTGTTTTAAAAAACTAAAATGTGGCACAGTATTTTGCTGTGATTTGTAATTTTTATAAAGAATGAAGATTCTCCAATCTGCTATTATACCAGATAACTTTGTATGTATTTTTTTAACAATTTTGAGCCCTTTGATGATCATTTGGAAGAACAAATATTTACTTTACACACACCCCTTAGCATCAGACGAATCCCACTAATGATTGAGCAGACCATATCCTCTGTCCTGTCTACAGAATATCTCTGTGACAGCTACAGGATTTGAATACCTGAAAAATCACATTAGGAAAGCACTTCAGATGTCTTTATAGCTGTCTTTCAGTGCGATTTCACAGATAAGATAACGAAGAAGACCCAGTATCATGTGACCATCCAGCTCTCTGCAGACCACTAGCAAATGTTTTTTATAGCTCTTAGAACAAAAGTCACTGTTTCTGGGGAAAAAATATAACACAAATTCTATAGCACAAATCACAGAACTCCAACTCTTCTGGGGCAACTGTGAAATTCTGTGAATTTGCATCAGGAGAACATTGCTGTATTTACCAAGCAATGTCACCCTTATTCCAGTAAAATGAATTTTTTTTTCTGCCTGCAGAAAAACAAATGAACCAAATGCTTCTCTTTTCTGAGGATGAATAAAAATAAAATGAGTTCCCCGTGATTTTTCCCGCCATGAGTTCTGGTCTCACAGGAAGTGTGATTATTTTTCACAGTTCTTGCTGACATTGATGGCCCCTGTGAGTCTGACATGACAAACATATCTTAGTTTACAATGGAAATGACTGATGAGACTAGGGTCAGAGTATTCACCTGCTATAACATATCAATCAGGCTAGCGGCTGTTTTTGGTTCACGTCTAAGCAATGGAAGGCATAATAGTCCCAGGCTTTGCTGTAATGTGTTCAGTGGATTGGTTGTCAGATACAGTTATTGCTGTAATTTAAAATGTGTATGATAAAACAATTATAATGGGGGCCTCACAAACTGGCATTTGACAGCACCTAAAATTTCTGCTGCCAGTTTATCTTTTTTGCTGTATTTTGCAATCACATTTATTATATGAGATTGTATCCCTCATCCCTAATCGCTCTAGTTCTTGTCTTAAACTGTAAGAACTTTGGGGAGGGATGGTGTCTTCTTATGTGTTGTCACAGCTGATAGCAGAACAGACACACATTACTAATTGGAATCCATGTGGAACCCATGTAGCCGACCCTCAATTTGTCCCACCAGTTCTTTCACAGTGACTATCTGACACTCGTGTAGGCACCCTAAATGCAGGGTGCACTGCCTGAGCATAGCAATAGGAGGGTAAAACTATAGATGAAGCAGAAAGGAGGGTAGCTCAGCTTATGTAGGTACAAACATTCAGTGATATTATAGGAGAGAGTAGCCCAAGGGTATGCCTACACTTGCACCCTAGTTCAGACTAGGGATGTAAATGCAGGCATTCGAAATTGCTAATGAAGTGGGGATTTAAATATTCTGCACTTCATTAGCAAGATCTTGCTGGTGCGCTAGTTCGAATCACAGCTGATTTGAACCAGGAAGTGCATGCCAGGATGCATTAGTTTGAACTAAACCCCTTGGTTCGAACTAACATTACTCCTCAAAAAATGAGGATGACCTCTCGAGGTCCCTTCCAGTCCTAGTAATCTATGATTTTATGATTCTAATGAAGCGCAGGATATTTAAATCCCCGCTTCATTAGTAATTTCAAATTCCTGCATTTGCAACCCTAGTCCGAACTAGGGTGCAAGTGTAGACATACCCCAACAGACTAAAATTCTGGCAACTATATTGCACAAACTGCACAAGCAACAGTTGTGATGATTTGAGCTTGTATAATATGTTATGCTCTGTAAGACATACTGCTTTGGGGGGCATCTGTGCTGTGCTTGAAAGAGAAAAAGAATTGGAGATTCAATGTAGCATACTGTTAATGGTGCATTATAGCTTAGCTGGGATGCTGAACATATAAAAGCTTTAAGAACCCAACTTATTGATTTAAAAAGAGGCCTGCTTTGTGAAAATAATAAGTTCATAATTGCACACCTGATTTTGCGTGCACAAACAGTAGGAGAGGCACCAAAATATTAATTTGCATGTGTCAATAATTTGATATGCATACACAGTTGTGAGATATGCATACAGAAGGAGATGCTTTAGTATGTGCATACTCAGGGCCTTCCTAGTACTCAGCACTAAACTTACAATCATTTTTGTTAGTTCTATATAACAAAATTCTATATAACATTATAATTCTATAATGTGCACAAGGGACAGTTATTGTTGCTGTAGGAACTATCATTTAGAATTCTAGACTCTTGCATGTTTCTATATTAATTTATTTGACATACTCTGAAATGGAATTTATCTGTACTACAAGGCATTTCATACTCAGAGTTTCCACAAACAAAGAATTAGGTATTGAGGAGATGACCCTGTAGAAAAACTCAGCAGCTACTGTGTACTCTGCAGCAAGTGTCATTCAGCCTCACATGACCAATGTAATTGACAGTTTTGGCCAGAATAGTAGTACTATCCCGTCTGCTTAATCACAGGCTTTTGGCCTGAGACTTAGTCTTTTAAAGAATTTCCCAGGGCCTCAAGAGTGCCTTCAAAACCTCGGGAATTTAATGAAGCCTTCGGTGCAATATAGTATCACAGCTGTGAAAGGGATGATGAATAAAACAGAAACGATATTAGAACTTATAAAAAGTACTGGAGTACAGCGAGAGTACAAAATGTAGCATTGTACAGTAGTGAAACTGCAGTGTTTTGGGTAATCAGAGTGGAATGTTGAATAGCTTAGTGGGGTGTACATTACCTAAACGGCCTGCAGAAAGACAGTTCTTGGCTTCCTTACCATCACTGCTTGACTTTGTGAACTAAAAGTTATATTTTCTCCATGTAAAAAGGTAATTTCAAGAACAAATATTTTTCCAATGGCAAAGTCACTCCTCCCCCCGCAATGGAGACAGGGTGCAGGTGTTCAACAGAAAGGAAATTGTCGATCTTTGTACTTTGCCATTGTAGGCAGAAATGCTATCGCCTGCTCTTTTCAAAGAGTGTCCTAGTATCTTTAACTTTCATCTAGATGGCTGGCAGCCCAGAAGGAGTCCTTGGGTTAACATCTGACTCAAATGATGAGACTTCGAGAAAGTATATTGCCCTTCCTTTAACAGGTACTAACAGTACTGTTAGCACTGGACTTGAGCAAAGTCCTGCAGTGAATCCTAGGTCCAAATCATCCATGTGGAATTTGAATCCAGAATCTTGGTATTATGAGAAACTGAATGTCTGCTTTGTTGAATCACTTTTGAATTAAAAATAGGCCGAGATTATTAAATGAACTCAGTGGGACAACCCATATACTTATTTAGGCACATGCTTCAGTACCTGCTGAATCAGAGGGTAAATAAACAAGCCTACTTAATGAGCACAATTTTTTTACACAATTTTGTCAGTTTTACATTACCATGTATGACATAAAAAATCCTCTTAAATGAGCCACAAGTAAAAGACTAAATCATTTGATGGACTAGATTTACTGAGCACTATCATTATGTATTTAAGAGGTCCCCTCTCTAGCAGTTATTACTGATGCAATCAGAGGAAGAGTAAAAGATTAAGGCTGCTTTATTAGATTGATAACTGCTGTGGCAAGTGTGGGAAGGAGAGCAAGTGTGAAGTGGATGGTATCATTGTGTGCCTGCCTAACATCTCTGGCTTAACATTTGTATTTTAGGCCATGTCCTGCCTAATAACACCGTGTAGTGAAATAAAAGATCCATTCTGAAGGTAATTGTTATGTGGTGGAATATAAACAAGTCCCATTCTGCAGTATATTTACCGCAGCATATATTTACGAGTTGGGTTTAATTAAAAGTCGGGAACACTAGAGCTATTTTTTAACTAGATGCCTATTATCTAGTGTCAAATGCTTGGTTTTAATCACACATTTTATATCATCGTGACCTAGATCACTGCCTGTGACATACGAGTTAGTGTGTTGTCTTTCCTGAGAAGATGTAGCCAAGCTTGATGGATGTTTTCTCATTCCTAACCTCATTACTACTGGCTTCCCATCCATCTAATAAAATGCTATGATAGAGAGTGGGAAGGTGCTATAAATCATAATATTCTAGCCGCTTCAAGCAAATTCATTAGAAAAGCTGACTATATATCTTGCAAACAGAAAGTCAACACACAAAGTAGGCTGCTCCTTTTTCCTGTGCTGGAGTCATCTACCCTCCCCCATCCAGTCCAGCAGGGATTTGTTTTTAATGGCAATGATGACATTTAATGAAGTGCTAGGTGGCAGGCTACTTTGACCTTATTAACCCAATAAATATTCCAGCTATTATAGGATTAAAACTGTAGCCTTCACTTAAGTTGTTAGCAATTATACATTCTCAATATTGGGCTAACTAACAAACTATTATTTGAACGAGGTAAGGGAATTGGTATTTAAAAAAAATTAAACCACAAAGCATTCTTCCTGATGAAGTATTTCCATTTTCTCATAAAGTTTGGGCAAAGTTCTTCGCTGCCCCTCTCCCCTCCGCCCCCCACAAGTGAATATGTGCATCTATGTCCTTACTTTCATGAAATGAAAAAAGGCTATGAAAGGGTGAATGTCCCAGACCTGTTCCCAAAGCAAAAGGAGTGAACCAGCTGTTTTATCTGAAGTACAAGCTCTCAGTCTGCACTTCAGGGTCACACCATGTTTTCTTTCTTGATTTCCACTTTGGAGCAGCCTCCACATGCCACAAGAGGTGATAACAACTGTGATCTTTGCAAAAGGTCACAAGGGGGAGAAAAATGGGGAAAGAATGTTAACACAATTGTTTTATATGTCCCTTTGGTTGTACTATAACAGGTGTTTGGATGTTCATGTGCTTTTATTAGGGCTGTCCAAAGCTATGGGATTTAGTTGTGCAGTATTTCCTTTGGTAACTCCTTTGGTGACAAGTTGCAGCCTGATGAATCCTTTTATTCTTTGGAATTTGTTGTCTGATCAACCTGCACTAAAGGTCCCCCAGAGATCACATTCTTTAAAACGCGTTCATTCATTGTACCTACATTTTCTTTTTCCTCTTAATTATACTATTAATTATTTGATTATATAAGCATAATCAACTTTGTTTTCTGAAGTAAAGCCAAGACGCATCTGTGGCTTTTAGGGACCCCCTGTTTACACAGATGGTACAAATGAGCTGTCAGTCAAGCACTGATTGATAGGAAGCAATAGTACAGACAGCTTTAAGCAGCTTTGAGGAATTATTCAGGGAACAAGTCTCATGTCTTTTCTGCATTCTTAAAGTCATCGTCTACTGTATTTTGAATGAGGAAGTAGGTGAGTCGGGAGGGTGAGCATGCTACATGAGATCTTTAAGGGGGGAAATGCACTCATATTTTTATGCAATGCATTTAAGCAGAGGTTTCATGAAACTCTAGTGAGCTCTAGTATTCAGTATCAAACTAGCTGGGGGGAAGGGGACAACTGTTATTAGTAATCCACAGCATTATGAATCTACAAATTAAAAGCAATTACAGTAGGGAGAAAGAGAGGTTTTGTGTCTCAGTGAATATAACTCATTCATTTTGAAACGTGCTAAAGAGTAGGATTCATCTTTATTGTAATGACAAGTCGCAACTTTGTTGTGATATTATTACATATATTATGGTAAAACACGTATGTACAAAGCACTTTGATGGTGATGACTTGATTTTCAGAGTTACTAGCCACCAGCACTCATCACTCACCCCAGCTTGCTTTCCATTCCCCCTCTTCAGTTTCCTTTACCTATCTGAAAAAACTTAAAAACAGCTAATAGTCTTGCAGCACCTTAGAGGCTAACAAACAATGTACATGATATCATGAGCTTTTGTGGGCACAACCCACTTCTTCAGTCACACTGGTATCAGGTGTCCTATTGAGCAGAAGAACATGTCTTATGATTTCTGATGCAGTCCCTTTGCTCACCCATCATAAATATTCCAAGTTCATTCTCCTCCTCTCTATCTCTTCTTTACTATCCCTTTGGGACCATTCTGGGAAACAGTACTGACTCTTATACATGGGGAAATCTGATGTCCCTACTGGATCAGAATTAAGGGAGTGATTGATTGCATACTGATATATGTTATGCTTGTGTTTGTGATAAAGTTTTTCTGTAACAGACGTGGACAGTACATGCTGTAAGATGCCTTTACCAAAGTAATTAAAAATTGTGTGTTAGATATATAGATATTTATATGTAACCTTATATGTAACCGTATGATATCCAAAGTAATATTTTGTATATAAATATAAAATTCATCTAATCTGAATTCCTCTCTTTCATCTCCTCTCTTCATTTCAGCTCTCCTCTTTAATGAATGTATCAGCTGGTGCATTATATCCTTAGATTATCTGTATGTAATTTAAACACAATAATTGGGTGAATTTAGTCCTGCAGTTTTCTTAAACATGTATATTCTCAGCTAAATTGCTGTGCAAGCTCTACAGGTTTTTAAAACTACCAATAGAAGCAAAATCTAACATATTCACTTGTAATCTTCCATATCTCTTCCCTATAAGCCACACACCTGCTCTGTAGCTGCATGATATATAATCAAAAAGTGCAGGTGCTCAGTATGATTGAATTGAACCCTTCCATTTAGTCTACTGCAATTCTAATTCAGGACTGATATACAGTGGGTGTGATTGAAGAGATCACTGTCTAATTATGGAGATTTCTCTGTGCTGTGTTGGAGGATATTTTTGTCGTATTTACACTGTTCTGTCTGGCAGTAATATTTCTGTCTGCCAATGACAATTACATTGCTCTTGACTGGTGCAGATCAGCAATCTATGATATCTTTGAAAAGCCTGTGTGTATCACATGTCACAGGCAGACATATTAATGTCTGAATTGAGGAGTGCAAGCAATGTAACAAGATTAGATGGCACCAATATAAAGGACCAACTCTAAATCCATGGATAACCAAGAAACAGCTAGATGACAACTGTCAATTATTTATTGCCCTTATCCAACGCAATATTAATAGCGAGGAGATGTCACTTTTTCTTTCTCTCTTTTTCATGTTTAGTACTCAACTCCTCAATTTTAACACAGTAATATTCTTTTCAAGGCATTTTGCTCTGAGTTACCATTAAATGATCAGCAGGAAAAGTGATGCAGTTTTATCTCAATGGCATGTCAGAGAACCTCATTAATGAGAAAGGATTAATTAGTTTCAGATGCCTGCCTTTACTTTAAACATTAACACATCACACCTTCTCTTTTCTCTTCTTTCCAATACTAGACAAAACATTAGATAATATATGATAAGAAACAATTCTGGAAGGGAATGAGAATTTAGCAATCGGATTTTGTCTCTTACCTCTTAGGAATCCTGCATCCACAATTTAATGAACAGCTGATTAAACAAAAGTTAAAAGATGTCAAAGAAAAGCATGCACCATCTTTAAGTTTTATTCATATGTATGAGAAGTAAATACTCAGTGGTTTATATCACTAGACCAATGAGATGCTGTAGGTTATGAGTGTGTGGGGGGAAGCACAGCATTAAAAGTCTTGTGGTTTTTAAATTGATTTTTAAATTCTGACTTTTAATACTACTTGTTTTTGCTATTTTTTAAAACCCTTTCCTTTAACTCAGATTCAGTGACTTCTTATAGATTGAACTAAATAGGGGTATGTCTACACTAGCTCATTTGTTCGAGCTAGGTAGGCAAATGAGGGCAACTGGAGTTGCAAATGAAGCCCAGGATTTAAATATCCCGGGCTTCATTTGCATGTTCCTGGGCGCCGCCATTTTTAAATCCCCCTTAGTCCAAACTAACTGCCCACAGCTAGACCCGGCAGTTAAACGTTAATTCGAACTAACTTCTTAGTTCGAATTAACTGTTACTCCTCGTGGAATGTTACTCCGAGGAAGAACGGCTCTTGCGCAAGAGGGTTTTTTTGCGCAAAAAGGAGTCGTCCACACAGCTCCTTTTTGTGCAAAAGCCTCTTGCGTAAAAGCGGCTGCTAATTAATTATGCAAATGAAGCACGGTGATATTCCATGCCAAGCTTCATTTGCATAAGCTTTTCCGGAAGAAGTGTAGACTTAGCTAAAGATTGAAAGAACTGTATTTGTTTAGTCTGGAAAAGAGAAGACTAAGCGGGGATGTGATAGCAGTTTTTACCAAGGAGGTAATGTTGTTACCAAGGAGGAGGGAGAAAAATTATTTTCCTTAATCAATGATAAAACAAGAACCGATGGTCTTAAATTGCTGCAATTTAAGTTGGACATTAGGTAAAACTTTCTGCCAGGGTGATTAAGCACTGGAATAAATTACGTAGGAAGGTTTTAGAATCTCCATCATTAGACATTTTTAAGAGCATGTTAGCCATACGCCTGTCAGGGATGGTCTGTAGTTGATTCTGACATAAGTGCAGGGGATTAGACTTGTTTATCACTTGAGGCCCCTTCTAATTCTATGATATAGTCCATTTGCTAATGTTACTCAGCCCCCATATCCACTGGCAAAAAATAATTAACCGTTTATGTAGTGCAGACTACAATTAGCTTAGATATTTAACTTGTATAACTAAATTTCCCCAAACTGCAATATCTTCCATAGCTTCCAATGGATCAGTTACACTTCTCTTAAATAGTGTTCTTGGATTTAGTATAGGAAATTACAATAATATCCAAAGAACCCCATAATGTCAATGAAATTTTTACATACACAAAATTACTAAAATTCATCATTAAGATTTGTACAACAATCTTAACTCAGCCCCTTACATGTGTATGTTACACCAGAACCTTTTGCTACTATATTAGATTAGATACTATTAAATACTGTAATATAGTATTTTACAAATAATACCATATTTATGCATTGACTTCACTAAATTGTATAGTTGTTCCAATAATTAATATAGCCTTCGTACAAACCACGTGAGATAATCACCAAATTTTTTAAAAGCCTTGTAGGTATGGATATGATAGAAAAGGAAACTTCCATAAATGTAGCATCAACCTAATAGTTTTAGTTTAGAAACAGCTTTGACTTGTAAAAATTCACTTTACAGATTTCATAAACAACCTTAACTCTGACCAACAAGTTCTACTTAATAAGTCTTTCAACATTCTCCTCCCAAGGCATTGTCTACCTCTGGTGTTCATCGGTGCTGCCCCCACTGAAAAGTCTTGCTTACAGCCAATATTTTCGCCCTATATTTTTGGTGGATTGCACACTCCAATAACAGAAGTATTTCTTTGCACTTCATATTTGTATATAGTTTAATTTATTTTTTACTTGTAATCAATTGGGACGTGTCTACACTGCATAGTAGGTCAAAATATGCTATGCAATTTGAGCTATGCAAATTGCATATCTTATTTCAATCTTATTTTGAAATTTGAAATTTGAAATTTGGTGCTGTCTACACTGCACTTATTTCAAAATAACCCACTATTCCAAAACATCTCTTACTCCTTGTGCAATGAGGTTTACAGGGACATCGGAATAGCATGTCCATTACATTTCAAAATAAGGGGCATGCTCAAAAGATGCAGAATAGCTATTTTGAGATACTGCTGCAGTGTAAACATAGCCTTAGTGATCAGGTAGAAACTTGCAAATAATTACACCTATAATAAATCTACTGAATACCTACAGAACTTTTTCTGCCCTTTTCTAGATTAAACTGCTTTCATTTTCTGTTATTTAAAGGTTTCAAGGATGTAAAAAAATGATTGAATATTGAGTTCTAAAACATATAAAGTAATACAGGAAAGACTTAGGGGCCTTCAGTCAAATACACATTATGCCATCATCTAAACTTGTTTTATGTTGGAGAAAAGTACATTTGCTTGCATTTGTGTGGCACACATGAGAGAGAACCATAGTGTACTGGCACATATCTATAAAATACATGAATAGCTGCATTAGGATAATAGATTGGTGCCCACTAGTAAGGCGGTGAGACTCATAATTCACAAGCAATGAAGCCACAAGTGAATTATAAAGGTCTTGTCCTCCTTCAATAAAGATAAATGAATCCTCTTAGTTCATCCAATCATATTGTCTGCTTAGAAAAGGTCTTTTCTGTCTACAATTTTTTTTTCATATTAAATCATGTTCCAAGTGGATACCAAAGGAAACAGAAAATAACACATACACACAAGGTTTCATGATCTGCTCTCCTACTGGAGCTCTGAAGATGATGCCATTTTCCTTACCCCAACCATATATCAGATTCACCATATTTTGTAACAGGAATGTGTCTCGGGGCTTTCATTATCTATCTTTCTTATTTACCTAAGTAGGTTGCTTTTATTGATACAAAGCAATCTCACCATCAAAGAAATACATCACTTATGTGACATTCATAGTCCTTTCTGTTTTGAAGACAACTAGAGGTGACCCACCTCCTTTGATATGGCATTGTAGAGATTACTGTTGGACCATTGTGTGAAACCTGTCACACAAAGGAGACAAATCCTGAAGTCTTTAACTCAGCCTTCTTTAAGGACTTGTGGTATTGAACACCCATGAAGAGAGTTTAACGATCATGCCACTAGTATTTGTTTCTAGAATATGAGCATTCAAATGTACTTATTTTGGATAAGTTCTACTACTGACACTACTTACACTAGTGTAAATCATACCCCAGCTATATATGAGAGTAGGGGCTATGATCAATATGTGCTTATAAGCAGTGCTCACCTAATGAAATTGATAGGTAGCAGGTTTAAAACAAAATAAAAGGAAATACTACCTCACACAATGCACAGAACCAGTGGAACTCATTATGAGGAGATGTTCATCAAGGATAGGCCATCAGCGGCTATTAGTCAAGATAATCAGGGGTGAAACCGCATGCTCTGGGTTTCCCTAAACCTCTGCCTGACTCTGAATATTGGAAGATGGATCACTTGATAACTGCCCTATTCTGTTAATTTCCTGTGAAGCATATGGCACTAACCACTATCGAGAGACAGGGGATAGATGGGCTATCGGTTTGGCCATTCTTATGAGCTCAATTAAAGTAAAGCAAAAGGAAATTTATTTAAGAAGGAATAGAGATTCAATAGAAACAAGTTTGAGTGATGGAAACGAATGGTTATGTCTGAAGCAAAATAATAAAATATGTACTAGAACCCATTATTATTAATATAGTTACTTTTCCTATCTAATAAAGTAGATTCTCACCCCAGTTTCCAGTCTTTTGCCATGTTTGCTTGCCCAAGGAGGTAGGATTCAGTCTTTCATTAAATTCTTCCACCCCTCAAAGTATCTTGCAATAAAAGGATCCAGTATGTCTTTCTCCACTCTATGATGCACTGAATAAGTCTTTTGCCTTCATTCACAGGAGGACTGGTCCTGTCATGTTTAAATCATTCTTTTTCATGTCTAAGTGGTTCCGATGTTTATAGTTTGTCTCTGCTGGCTGTCCATTGACTTTTCCAGTTGGTGTTTATATAGCCATTGTGTAATAGTCAAGCTAGGGACGGGTGACAATGATCTCCTGCTTGAATGAGCCATCACCAAAACATATTATTCCAGGTGACTAACTTTTGTTCAAAGGCAATATCAAGGCTGTTCCCCATGCTGGCACAACAAATGCTGGCACAACAAATGCCCGCAAGAGCACTACAAAACCTTGCCTCTACAGGCTCTGGTACAAAAACTTCTCCCACAAATCATAGTACCCAGATTTCGGGGAATCTGCTGTCACCATCAAGTGCTTTTGAACCCACAAACGGGGGGGAATGCTTGAAAACAACCCCAGGGGTACCCCAAGCTCTTTTTCGCCAAAAGAGCTTGAAAAAGAAAAGAGAAAAACAAGCTAAAGTCTGTGGTAGTCGACCCCTCAGTCAGGCACGCAGATACACACAGACAGACCTTCCAAGACACAAAAATCAACCAATATCAGTTAATTAGAAAAAAAGAAACAATTGTTTATTATCAAACAAAGCTACAGTTGCAAGCATAGTAAGTTGACTAGTTGGAAGGAGCCACCATTTGATATACATACTCAGAGAAAGTCCCTGGGCTGAAGACTTAGGGTATGTCTACACTATAGAGTTAGTTCGAACTAACGGACGTTAGTTCGAACTAACTTTAATAGGCGCTACACTAGCGCTCCGCTAGTTCGAATTTAATTTAACGGAGCGCTTAGTTCGAACTAGGTAAACCTCATTTTACGAGGATTAAGCCTAGTTCGAACTAGCTAGTTCGAATTAAGGGCTGTGTAGACCCTTAATTCGAACTAGTGGGAGGCTAAGGCTTCTCAGGTTTCCCTGGTGGCCACTCTGGCCAACACCAGGGAAACTCTATGCCCCCCTCCCGGCCCCGGACCCCTTAAAGGGGCACAGGCTGGCTACAGTGCCCGTGCCAGGTGCAAGCCTGCCAGCACCCAGCCAGCAGACCCAGCACCTGGCACGGATCGAGCCAGCCACCCAATCCCCCCCAGCCCTCCCCCTCTTCCCGGGACTAGGCTAGCGGCTCCCGGGAGCTTGCCCGGGACCGCAAGAGGCGGGCACCCACCTGGGCCAGTGCGGACATCGTGGACCTTGTCCACGATCTCCGCACTAGGCACAGGAAGGTGGCCGTCTAGGGCAGCAGAGCTGCCAGCCTGGCCACCCAGGAGCAGGAGTGCATGAAAATCAAGGTGGTCCACTGAGACCCCCGACCCTGAGCCCTGAGCTTACAATGGCCGTCCTGGGTCAGACCAAAGGTCCATCTAGCCCAGTAGCCTGTCTGCCGACAGCGGCCAACCCTAGGGACCCTGGAGGGGATGGACCGGAGACAGTGACCAAGCCATTTGTCTCGTGCCATCCCTCTCCAGCCTTCCACAAACTTTGGGCAGGGACACCACTCCTACCCCCTGGCTAATACCACTCCATGGACCCAACCTCCATGACTTGATCTCACTTCCCTTTAAACTCTGTTCTAGTTCTAGCCTTCACAGCCTCCTGCAGCAAGGAGTTCCACAGGTTGACTCTTTGCTTTGTGAAGAACAACTTTCTGTTACTAGTTTGAAGCCTGCTACCCATTCCTTTCCTTTGGTGTCCTCTTGTCCTTCTTTATGGGAACTAATGAAGAACTTTTCTGTATGCACCCTCTCCACCCAACTCCTGCTTTTAGAGACCTCTATCCTGTCCCCCCTCCGTCTCCTCTTTTCTAAGCTGAGCAGTCCCAGTCTCTTTAGCCTCTCTTCATATGGGACCTGTTCCCAATCCCTGATCATTTTAGTTGCCCTCCCCTCTCCCAGCCTCTCTCTTCCCCTCTCCCACCTCCTTTTCCCAGTCTCCCCCAGTTTTGTTCAATAAAGACAGATTCCATTTTTGAACACAATTGTCCTTTATTTTGTACATCAAGAAGAGGGGCTAGGGAAGGGTAAGTGGAAGGAGGTGAGGGAGGAATGGGGCACGAGCCCCCGATGGGGAGGACTGGGCTGGCTCTGCGGGCTTCTGGGGGTGGAAGCTCTCCTGCAGCCCCCCAATTGCCTCCTCTCCCCAGATGGCAGCCTGCGGCAAGTGCAGCTGGGCTGATGGCCGAGTGGTGTGATGTGCCCAGTGTGGGCACTCCGGGCACTCCAAGCCAGGACTGGTTTTCAAGCGGGGCACCCCTGAGAACTGTCTGTCCAGGGTGGGGGTCGTGACCCTTTAAGCACAGCCCTCGGCTAGCCTGAGACAGCATCTCCACGCTCTAAGTCCTCCTCTGATGCCCTGCCGGCACTGCTTCCGGCCATCCTTAAGCCTTGTTCAGGGTCCACTTAATGTGGACATGCTAGTTTGAATTAGCAAAACGCTAATTCGAACTAGTTTTTAGTTCTAGACGCGTTAGTTCGAATTAGCTTAGTTCGAATTAACTAATTTGAACTAAGTTAGTTCGAATTAGCGCTGTAGTGTAGACATACCCACAGTTACTAAAGGGGGGGGGACACATAACAAGCTCAGACATTATTTCCAAATCCCAAATAAGGAAAACAATAAATCCTGATGGACTAGCTAAACTTTTCCCTACTTACACATTGTAAGAAGTCCGTTCTTGGAGAGAGAATTATCTCCCATCTCCCTCTGTACTTGGAAGAAACTGCTCTGATCTCAAACACAGAAGAGAGAGAAAACTCCCTCTTTTCCAGTTTGAAATTCCTACCTGCATTGTTATTGGCTGACCACTCAATACCTTGCTAGGTATAGAGTTAACCCCTTAGTCACCAGGTGCTGGTCAGCACTCCTGTTTATGATAGGCTATAAGAGCATAATTTTCAACATAAGTTACATTATTCTTCAAACATACTATACACACAGCTTGCAATGATTGCAAGCATTGGTAAGTTACAAACCTTAAGGAAAGACCCAACATATGGAGAAATATTTTGAAAGCCATGTGTGACATTGCACCCCATATTTTTTATGAAAATGTGCTCATGAATATACATTACTGGAAGATGTTTTATGAAAAATACATCTTGTAACAAATCATTAGAAAATTTGTAACCCACGGGGTGTGTATATTCCATTTGTGTGCATGTATCATTCCTATATTTGAAGTTAAAAATATGAAGTATGAACCTATTTACCAATTTAGACATTAGTGCTATGTGAAGGCCATTAGTAGTACTCAAGGAACTTAATGACATAATACTTGGGACAATGAGCTGTGAATAGTCTTATTCTTCATGTAAGTCTGGCATATGATTGGTTTTGGCCAGGTCACCTGATGCTGGAACCCATTTTGAATGCTGTACTTTCCCCCTAGGAATGTGGAAAAAAATTAAACTAAAGACAAAGGATTTCCACTTTTGGCAATAGGGATATAAAGGTGGGGAAACAAAGCAATGGGGGCTGCTGCCAAATTCCAGGATACTTCTGTTTACCATCTAAGATGTCTGCTGCAACTACCTGGAATTGAACATTAAGAAGGATCAGCCCCAAGTTGGGATGCTTCCCAGCTTGTAGGAAAAGATTATTAGAACTACAGGCAGTCCCCGAGTTACGCGGATCCGACTTATGTCGGATCCGCAGTTACGAACGGGGTTTGCTCCACGTCTCCCTGGTCTGCTGGAGACCAGCAGACCAGGGAAATGGGGAGCAAAGCCTCTGAGGACGCCAGCAGACACGGGAGACACGGAGCAAAGCCGCGGAGCACGCGGGCAGCGGAAAGCCCAGACGCGCCGCGGCTGTCCCGCTGCCGGAGTCCTCAGAGGCTTTGCTCCCCTGGCCTCCAGCAGACCAGGGAGACGCGGAGCAAAGCTGCGGAGGACCCGGGCGGCGGGACCACGGTGCATCTCGGTCCGCCGCCCGCATCTCCCTGATCTGCTGGGAGGGGGGCGCAGCTAGTACGCCCCCCCCCCCGCAGCAGACCCGGCTTTTCTCCAGACGCCTGTGGTAGAGCAGCTAGGGCGCTGCCGGTTGGTCCTGAAGCGCCGCTCTGGGCGCTACTGGACCAACCAGGCAGCACCTCTGCTGCTCTGCCCCAGGCGTTCTGATTCAGCCGCTGCTGGTCAGTTTCAGCAGCGGCTGACTTGGGGACGCCTGGGGCAGAGCAGCTGGAGTGCTGCTGGGTTGCTCCAGTAGCGCCGAGGAGTGGCGCTACTGGAGCAACCCAGCAGCACCCCAGCTGCTCTGCCCCAGGCGTCCCCAAGTCAGCCGCTGCTGAAACTGACCAGCGCTGGCTACAGGAAGCCCGAGGCAGAGTTGCTCTGCCCCAGGCTTTCTGGAATCAGCGGCTGATCAGTTTCAGCAGCAGCTGACTTGGGGACGCCTGGGGTTCTTAAGTTGAATCTGTATGTAAGTCGGAACTGGCGTCCAGATTCAGCCTGTTGAAACTGATCAGAGGCTGATTCCAGGAAGCCCAGGGCAGAGCAACTCTGCCTCGGGCTTCCTGTAGTCAGCCGCTGGTCAGTTTCAGCAGCGGCTGGATCTGGATGCCAGTTCCGACTTACATACAGATTCAACTTAAGAACAAACTTACAGTCCCTATCTTGTACATAACCCGGGGACTGCCTGTACTGTTAGGGTAAGAAATTGCATGTAAAATGTTTCTTAGTAATTAACTTTGATCTGTCTGCTCTCACTTGCAACCACTTAAATCCTACTTGCAAAACTTAATAAAATCATTTTTGTTTACAAATAAACCCAGCATAAATAATTGTTGCAGGGGGAACAACAACTGTGCATCTCTCTCTTTCACGGATAAAGAAGGAAAACAATTTGAGCTAGCTCTGTATAAAACGGGTAGACAATAAAATGGTAGCAGTTTACCTGGGGTTAGCTTCTGGTGGGTTGGCACTACTATATTTACCTATACCTCTGTAGGTATGAGCAATTGCAGCTCCTGTTGGCCACAGATCACTGTTCCCAGCCAATAGGAGCTGCAAGAAGCAACATGGATTGGAACACTGCTTCTCACAGCTCCCATTGGCTGGGACAATCCGTGGCCAAAAAGTGCTGCAACGGGTGCAGAGGTGCGGGTAAATAGAGCAGCAGGGGGCCACCAGGGACTAATCCAGGGGAACTGGATCCAGCCTGCTATAAAACTTTATACAGAGTCAGATGGATTTAGCTGGGGTTCTGGTCCCATTCTGGCTGTGAACCTGACTGTTGTGTCAAGTCTGTTTGACTGAACCTTCTCAGAACTGAGCTGATCTCAGTGTCTGTGTTGTTCTGCTATGGGCTGTGAGCTCAACACTGTGCCATCACTGGAGGCTCAGCAGGACATGGCAGTGGGGCACTCCAAAACACAGGAATGCAGTTCAGGGTTTGGATATTGTATTGTAAATAAAGCATAGGGATACACACTGAATGTTGAGAATTAAAAGAATTATTGACTAGCTACCATTCAGTGAGCACCATCCATCCTGTCCACTAAATTAGTTCAGTGTTCTCTGGACAAAATAGTATGTGATCATGTAATTAAAGAATGTGTTGCAATGCATATGCAAAAGGGGGATGTATTGAGATTGCATGGGCAATGTTTTGAGTCTAACTTTAAGGCTGCAAAGTTATTTAACGTGTTAGATGTCAAATAAAATTATAATCTGCATTTTAAAATAACAGGCAATTAAAATGTGCTTAGGCTGGATATTTTTTCTTCTCAGCTTTGCAAAGCTGTGATAAAATTAAGAAAATAGAGATCGTTCCTAAGGATTTGATTCTGTAAACATTTATTACCACGTGCACTAGAATTGTGAATAACAATATTGACTTCAGTGGGGCTATTCTTGGGAATTTGCAGGAATAGGCCTTAAAATGGTCTTCAGGGGAAAAAAAGTACAAATTTCAAGTTGCTACAATCAATAGTTAGGATAAAATTGTCTTTGAGTGATTTGTTTCCATTTTTTTCCATGAAAAATAATAAAGTTTTGCATTATCTGAGGTATTTTGTGGAAGTGATTGAATGGGCAGCATTTAGGGAACTGAAATTTGGTCTTGAATTTCATGTTTACCGAAAGAAATGACCTGCCTGTGATATTCCCTATTACCCTGCTTGTTTGTTCAGCTTACGGGTTAAGAGTTTATTTACATTCTGTAATGCTAGACTAATGCTTTCATTGCTTTTTTCTTTTAAATACTAAATTAAACATGCTTTTGTAGAGTTTTTTTTATGAAGAACAGGGACAATTGCTCGTCTATATAAATATTTATCAGATCACATAAATAAAACTGAATGTACACAATTTTTGAAGATGTGCATGAAATTCACAGAGCCATTATGAAATCCTCGGCTCCTTATGCTGTACTTTCTATAGTGTTCAGAGGAGTCTCAGAGCACTGCACTAAGGAATGGATCTATGCAGTTTTTTAAAAAAGATGTAAAATAATGTAAATATTTGTGTGGCATCCAAAAATGTGCTTACAGGAAGACAGCAAGTCATGATTCCTGCTCCCAAAGAGTTTGCAATAACCTTCCTCCTGCTGATGAGAAGTTGTGTTGACTTTAATGAGTGGCAGATAGGGCCCCATGTGTAGATAATTAACTTGCAATTAATAATAATTTGTATTCTATTATGTATTATAGAAATACTTGATGGGTCCACATCTGGAAACATTTAATTTTGAGACACTCTCTATAGTGTAGAGAAACAATTGAGATGTTTACTTTACAATTCAGACTCCATAGGAAGTTTAAAACTGCCCCCCCTCCCCCAACAATGAAAGTCCAAAGGGAGAGTGGAAATGATTATACTGCCTGCATTCCACTGGATAAATCTCATGAGGGCCAAGCTGGAACAAGGAGGTCTAATTTAGATCTTCCTGTGCAACTTCTCTGACTCTGACCCATTATCATCTGTGCGGATGACTTTGTTTGCCAAATTCTAAGGTTTGTAGTAGAAATGATGATACCTTGAATGACAATGATGAGGCTATTAGGCTCTACAGTAAAAAAAAAATAACCAAAACAAAAAACCTATTTCCTAGTATCTATTGCAAGAATTCTTTCAGGGTGCAAGTTATTTTCACAATTATTGTTTATTTTCTTTTGACAAATTAAGGCATTATTAATTAGCTGTCATCTGGCAGGAGAGAAAAGGTGATGGAATTTGCTAAGCTCTGCCCATGTGAGTTGCCAGAGTGAGGCACCCTTCACATAGATTCCTTCAATGTAAAAGATGATCATGTGTGCCGCTTAGCTCCGCTTGGCCCTTGAGTTTGGCTGCCACTCAATGGGGTTTACTTCCTTGGCCTTTGTTCTTCTTTTATGTAGTGGTAGCTTCCAAATACCACTCATACGTTGCATCAAATTGAGATGACATTCATAGTGAATTGTGCAGAACTATGATCCTCCTTTTTTCATAAGGAATACAAATTAATAATATTGAAATTAAATTATAATCTCCAAGCATCTGAGTTAACCCCTCAATGAGATGAATTGGGCAGTTCTCATCTCTTGAAGCTACTGTTCTGGGCTCTTGTTGTGCCCTTTTCCTGCTCCCTCTACCCAACTTTGAAATTAATGATTCTTAAGTTGCAACCTCCGTCCCCTTGACAAGCAACAGTTCCCCTTGAGGAGATTCTAGGAATGGATGCTCCTCTCAGCAATAAAGCAGTACGTTAATCCAAGAAGAGCAAGTTCTCAGTCTGTATTAGAGGGCCAATACCAGAAGGAGACTTCTATTGGGAGTTACACATACATAGTCCCTAGCAATGCACCATTCCCCAATGCTGCCTATAATGCTCTCAAATGATTAATGGTTTCAATAACCCTTCTTCAATTTCTCTCTCCCCTGCAGGGAGCAGACCACACTTTTGCTTTAGTCATGGGCTTTAGGGTGCCCATTGAGCCTATTGAGTAGTAGGTTCTGGCTTCTGCTGCCTAGACCATTGTTGCTGAGTTGGTCTAGACCTCCTGGTTCAGTCCAGCTGCTCTCTGGATCAAATCCCTCCATTGCAGCTACTAGCTGTTTTTCTTTCTTACTTCAGCTCTTTCTTTCAGCACCAAACCAATCTACTCATGCAGTGGCAGCATCCTTGCCAGTCCTCCTGATTGGCCTAGAGTCATCTAAGTTAGATCTAGGCAACTCCCTTTCTTTGCTTTGGTGTTACATCCCTCCTTTCCAATGGAATTCAGGTCACCAGCAACAAAATGCTTCTTTGTTCAAAAGTGCTACTCTTCACTTCCAGTTGGAATCACCATTCAATAGCCAAAAACTTGCTGCCAGCCCATTCCCACAATAGGGCATATTCTGTGGTGGGAAGAGGGAGGCGCATTGCCCTTTCCTCCTCCCCTCACCATTCAGGGCATCTCCTGAGGAGTTGGGGCTCTGTACTTACTCATCTCTGCTGCTTCAGGTTATGCTTACTTCACATTTTGAGATGTTTTTCCCTAAATCATAAAGGCAAATTCTTAATAATTTTTTAAACTTTTAATATGAAACCTGGAGATCATAGTAGATGTGCTGGTGCAGTGTGTGGCACACATCAGCTATTCCCAAACCAGATAATTAATGGATTTGAGCTATTTCTACGCTAGGAGCACTTTGCCAGTATAGAAATGCTAATGTAGACGTAGCTGCACTGGGAAATGTGCTTTGTACTGATATAGTAAAACCATTTCAGAAGTGAAACAAAATGTACTGGCAAAATTGCACTTTTACCCAAGTTGCATTTTTCTATTCTGGCTTTCTGACAGAATAACTGTATGAGTCAGCTAACCAGCATATATATGTAACATATTAGTATATATTTCCTACACTCTGTGTGTGTGTGTGTGTGTGTGTGTGTGTGTGTGTGTGTGTGTGTAATAACATTAAACACAATATTACAGCAGTAAGAGGCCTACACTGGTCTGTGCCATAAGTATCCCAGAACACCGTTCATTTTCTGAAGCAAGTATACGATATATGCAGCTAGAAAACTTGTCAAATCAAGATACTATTCTTTAATCATTCTATGGCTTAGTACAAGCTAGGAAAGTGCCACAAATGCTAGTATCCAAGACAAATGTAAAGAAGGAACAAAACAACAAATTAGGGGACTGAGATGAACTCCTGGGTTGATTTTTAGTGACATGTAAAGAGATGTGTAACTTGTAAAACCAGTGGTTAAAATTTGTAATTTGGTGGGGAGATGGGAGAACCTTCTGCATGAGGTGAATATAACATAGCAAATGGCTACTCACAGAAACTTTTTTTATATATTATTCAGTATGCAGATAGACATCTGGAGCCTAATATTAAAAATTTGCATCCAGATTCTCCATTCCTCCATTCATGGTATTGGAGAAAAGGTATACATTAGAACAACCAAAAGCTAATGCTCCAAAAATTTCTGATCAATATATTTTTGTTGAAAAACCACTTTTTTCCCAAAAAACCTACACTTTTCCAAAAATGATTTTTAAGATTAACATTTTTTTCAAAGCTATTTTGAAAAATCTTTTCAATTGGAACGCTAAGTGAACAAAATTAGCCTTTCTTTTCTTTTTGGCAGTGATTTGCCTTCTTGATGATTATGTGTTCTTGTCTTCTTCTGTACAATTGTTCTGTATTTGTTCTTTTTTTTTTCATTGTGCCTGTCTTCATGTTATTTGGTTGGTTACCATATGCATCATCTTTTTATATAACAGAAGTAGAGAGGATTCAGATATAGTTGTCAACTGATTAAATTCATAGAAAAACTTTCATAAATAGAGAGACCACACTGAGCCTGTTTAACTATCAGAAGAAAGATGATTAAGAGGAGACATTATAACAGTGTACAGAATAATGAATGAAACTGAGAAGATAAATCCAGAATTTCTCTATGCCTTGTCTCATAATTCAAGACTGAGAGGAAATTCAATTAAGTTGAAAGGTTACAAATTCAAAATGATAATAAAAATATTTTTCAGTAAAAACACAACTAGCCTGTAGATCTTGTCAATAGCTCAGTAATATCTTTTTAAAAAAAGGCTTGGTCATCCATATGGATAATATGAACATTCAAAGGAACAGTATAGTAATAAATATAATTTTTTAAATTGTTTTGTACAACATTTAAAGCAGGAGTGCAGATTCTAAATACATTTTGTTTTAATCTTTTTAAATGTTACTTTTTTTTATGGGCATCACCATTTTCCAAATGTCAGGCCATGTCTAGACTGCATGCTTCTTTTGGAAGAAGCTTTTCTGGAAGAGATCTTCTGAAAAAACTTATTTCAAAAGAGAGCGTTCACACAGCAAAAGCGCATTGAAAAAGCGATCTGCTTTTTTGAAGGATAGTGTCCACACTGATTGGATGCTATCTCACATTTAAGTTGTGATTATTATGGATGGAGTGACCAGCAGGGCACCTGTACTTATTCCTAGAAGCCTCTTCTTTTGAAAAAAATGCCTCTTCCCCATTCACACATGCTTTTTTCCAAAAGAGCTCTTTCAGAAAAAGGCTTCTTCCTCGTAGAAAGCAGTTTACCACTGCCAGAAAAACCCCTATGTTCTTTCGACTTTCTGTCAAAAGAATGCAATTGCACTGTGGACGTAAGTATAGTTTCTCCAGAAAAACAACCGTTTTTCTGGAAAAACTCTGCAGTGTAGACATACTCTCAGGGAACAAGGATTTCTGAATGTACCAGTGCTAAGAAGAAACATTAAATTGGGCTTCTCGAGTGAATGTAGAGGAGAACAGACAGGAAATGTAAAGTCACAAAACTTGTTTATCTGAATGATGTAGTGTTGTGTTCCATTTGATCTTACTGTACACCAGAGAGAAATCCAAGCTGCATAGTGAATAGGAACCAGAGATTTTTGATAACTAATTGCCATTAACATGCATTTGTTTGAAAATAAATGTCTATATAAATGTATCCCATGGAGTTTGTTGCAGATTAAACATTAATTTTGCAGTTTTTCTTCATTAGTTTTTAGTATTGCTATAGTTATTTCACTTGGTGAATTATATCTATACATTTAAACAGAAAAAATACTGAACTGTGAGGTGTATAAGAGGGTATATTACTTGAAGAAAAATAGACGTCCAAACTCAGTTACAGTGTTGGAAACAAAACTTTTACAGTTCTTTGATTCAACTGAAAATAGTTGTTTCTTATGCAATTAAGACATTATGGTGAGCCATTGAATGCTGGGACTTGTAGTCTCCATGGGTAGGCCATGCTGGCAGATACAGATAGAGAATTGCATACTGTGGCTCTATATTAAAGGTTAGGATGTGATTGCAGACTTGCCTGTTTTGGTAAGTGGCAGTTCTCAGGTTCTTAACATTTGCTCAAATGAAGGCTGCACTGATAGTTTTGGCATCCTTTAACTAAATGAACCTAGTGGCCCCATTCTTCTTTGTGGCTCTGGACAATGAATAATTCCAGCCCTTAATCTAGTACAAGTATTTTTGCATTTTGATCAGAATCTCTTTGCATAATTAATTAGAAGTCGACAAAAATGAGGGCTAAGTATTTGTGGAATAGCGAGAACAAACCAATCATATCAAAGACATCCAGTCTTTGTCTCTTGTATATCCAGACACAAATGGATGATCTGATCCAACTACTCGGCCTTTAGCCCATGAGTTGGCCATTCCATGGCCTCCAGGAATTGCTGTGTCCTCTGGCACGCTGAGAAACCTGCCACCACTTACTGGTTTTCAGTCGCAGTTTGACTTAGCCAATACAAGCTATGAAATGCTTTTTGCATGTATATTCTCAGCCATGAATAGAGACAGGCAAACTCTTTGCAGTGAACAGCTTGCTCAATGCATTCTATTTGTATGACTTTATCTGTAAGTGAATAAAAAGGATCACAAACCCTGTTAAACCAGTGAGTAAGTTTTATTCAAATGTATGTTCATGAAGTGTTTTTTGGTACTATTTTCCCAGGGTAAGTAATGATTATGTTGTGCAGCTAACTAAATCTATGGCATCCCTCTCTGCTTAAAAAATAGTTTATCTGAGGAGAATTCTTGTGGCTCAAGACTGCAGTTTCTGTGGTTATTTGTGTGTGTGTGTGTGTTGCCTTTTAAACCTTGGTTCTAGAGGGGAGGCTTTAAGCTTATTGGGATTTTCTTTTTTGTTTTCAGTTAGGTTCAATAACATGAATTTCCTCAGAAATAACTAATTTCTGTTATGCTGCCAGTTCCACGTCTCTGATTCCCTAATTTCATTCAGGTGTGCAATTCTTTTTAATCTACTCATGTTGAAAAAGACTGTGCTCACTATAGGTCTGCTTAGCAACACCTGGGAAGGGAATAATTATTTTTAAGTGCCTTCATAAACCAAAAACATCTAAAATGTATAAAAGCTCACAGTGTGTTCTCATTTTTATGCAGTCTATAATCTGTGTGTCAGAAAAGTGTGAATTAAGGGAATTGTTCCACTCATGTAATTCAGCCCTTCCCTCTACAATCATCACCATTATCTGACTAAAAGGTAAAGGATAAATATCTCTTGAATGCCAATCACTTGCCTCCTCCTCCCTTTTAAAACCCATATATATTATTAGTGCAACCCTACCAATGCGTCACTAAATGCAAGGACCACATATAGGCATAAAACATTCATTGGGAGTTAGGTGCCTACTTGCTTTTTATGCCTTTGAAAGTTTCCCACAAAATCTTCACTTAGGCTGTGTCCAGACTCAGGGTTTTTTTCGAAAAAAGTAGCCTTTTTTCGAAAAAACTTCACCTGCGTCTAGACTGCAGCCGTGTTCTTTCAAAATTAAATTGAAAGAACGCGGCTTTTCTTTCGACGGCGGTAAACCTCATTTCACGAGGAAGAACGCCTTTTTTCGAAAGTGCTCTTTTGAAAAAAGACGTTCTTGAATGCCAACAGGGCTTTTTAGAAAGAGAGCATCCAGACTCACTCGCTGCTTTCTTTCGAAAAAGCGGCTTGCTTTTTCGAAAGTTCCGCTTGCAGTCTAGACGCTCTTTTTTGAAAGAGGCTTTTTTGAAAGGATCTTTCGAAAAAGCCTCTTTTGAAAGAGGCTTGCAGTCTAGACATAGCCTTAGGCAGAAGTATGGATGCAAAACTTATCCCTGATTCTCAAAATTTTGTACATTAAGACTCCTCTTTGGTACAGATTACTAAGTGAGGGATGGGTGGAGGGAAAGCCCAGTGTTTTTGACCTTCAGATAGGTTCATTTTATGTTTTCTATAAAGGTTGTTGCTTTATTCCAGCTCTACTCTTTGCTCTACACTATGGTGGTCTTGTGGGCTGCCAAAATAAAACTGCTGGAAGCCCACTACTAAACGTCAGTGACTCAGAAACTTCCTGGAATAAAATGTAAGGCCATTACTTTTGATGCTGCCCTTTACGTCTACCACATGTTGCCTCCTAAAACAAGAAGACTCAGAGAGAGCTGACACATTTGTAAACAAAAACCCAAAAGTACCACGAAACTGTCGTTCCAGAACTTAGATAACATGGTAACGGCCTGTAAAACTGAAATAGAAAGATGCCATTCAGTCATGACAAAATATGGGTGTAATATGTAATAGTGAGCATATCTAGAAGCACCGCTGAAGAGACACAGCTTGATACACTTCTAAAGAAGATTGGAACACCCCACTATTATAGATGAAGTATAGTAAGGGGCCTTATTTGCATATGGAAATGTGCAAGGAACTATTTTAAGATCCTTGCTGTCAGAGTTGAAAGTCTCACACACTCACAGTTTCTGGCTAGCTCCTTTAAGCTCTTGATTGGGGCATGCAAAATACAATGCAAGGGCCAGATCTGGCCCATAGGAGCATCAGTCAGGCTTCCTGCCTGCCTGCCCCATCCATACACACTACTCAGAAAAGCTTTCTGAACACTGAGAGACCAAGGGGAAGGGAAAGGCATTGCTCCTGCCCCCAGTACAGTCTTTTAGCTCCCATTGGCTGGAAACCAGCCACCCGATGCCACCCAGCCCTCCCCCTCTTCCCGGGACCAGGCTGGCAGCTCCCAGGAGCCTGCCCAGGTCCGCAAGAGGTGGGCACCGGTCTGGTCTAGTGCGGAGATCATGGATCTCATCCATGACCTCCACAGTAGGCACAGGAAAGTGGCCGTCTAGGGCAGGATAGCTGCCAGCCTGGCCACCCAGGAGCAGGTGTGCATGGAAATCAGGGTGGTCCAGTGAGACCCCCAACCCTGAGCTTAGAATGGCCGTATTGGGTCAGACCAAAGGTCCATCTAGCCCAATAGCCTGTCTGCCGCCAGCAGCCAACACTAGGAACCCTGGAGGGGATGGACCAAAGACAATGACCAAGCCATTTGTCTCATGCCATCCCTCTCCAGCCTTCCACAAACAGAGGCCAGGGACACCATTTCTACCCCCTGGCTAATAACACTCCATGGACCCAACCTCCATGAATTTATCTAACTTCTCTTTAAACTCTGTTCTAGTTCTAGCCTTCACAGCCTCCTGCAGCAAGGAGTTCCACAGGTTGACTCTTTGCTTTGTGAAGAAGAGCTTTCTGTTATTAGTTTGAAGCCTGCTACCCATTCATTTCATTTGGTGTCCTCTAGTCCTTCTATTATGGGAACTAATGAAGAACTTTTCTTTATGCACCCTCGCCACACCACTCATGCTTTTATAGACCTCTATCATATCCCCCCTCCGTCTCCTCTTTTCTAAGCTGAAAAGTCCCAGTCTCTTTAGCCCCTCTTCATATGGGACCTGTTCCAAACCCCTCATCATTTTAGTTGCCCTCCCCTCTCCCACCCTCTCTCTTCCCCTCTCCCACCTCCTTTTCCCAGTCTCCCAGCGCCTATGAAAGTTAGTTCGAACTAATGTCCGTTAGTTCGAACTAACTTTGTAGTGTAGACATACCCAGGTTTGTTGATATGTATACATTGCGCTATTCACATCATGTGCATGGACAAATTAGATAAAAATTCTTTGCTGGAAAGTTTCAGTACAACATTATTTCTTAGAGTTCAATATAGAAAGAGAGAAATGCATATAGCTCCTTAAAGCAGAGGAACACAGCTCATCCTATCTTGTTTTTAGCTGGCCTTTTCCATACTCACTTGCATTGAACATTTTGTGACAGAGCCCACAGCCTGCAAGCATGACCAAGAAACAGCCCCTCTTCTCCTATCCTCTTTAAGATTATGTCTATATGGCATACCATTTGCAGCGGTGTATAGATTGTGTACCTGCTTGCCACAGTGAAAAGCAGACTGCATCCATGCTGAAGCCTGTACTTACATGTGGCTGAGAAATGCTGTGGCAGGGATAGGCAGTGGGACCCTATGCTGCCAAAAATAGTAGGTAGATGGGGAAGGCAATGCTTGGACAGGTAAAGAGCCATGTAGAATACATACCCATATGGTTCATGTGTGTCTTTACTTCTCTAAACAGTGCCTCACCAACTATGCTGCTATTTATACATATGCTAAGGGGGCTATGCAGTTTATGTACTCTACATGCCTCCATAAAGAGTGTGCCATGTATGTGTACCCAAAGCAACGAGTTGCAGTTGCAAAACAGTCCTCAGTATATCACATGTGTTTTTAATGTTTCTATATACAGGCATGTAACAAAACTTCTAATGTATCTAATATATATTTTGAAGAGTGAGTTTGTGGATTTGTTTGTGCAAAATAAAATCATACTTTGCGATTACCTACAGATGCCAGTTTTTGCATAAACAAACCTGCCACTTAAATTAGCTGAATACACTACTTTTTACACTGGAAGATGCTGGGTGAAAGGCTTAAATAATTATTTAATTATTCATTAGAAAAAATCACAACTATTATGATTAGAGTTCATAAAATATATTTGTTAACAAAATTAAAATCAAGTTGCTTATTCAACTGTCATTTTTGTTCAAAGAAAATGTTTACTGAAACACAAAATAATTTTATTTAATTACAGAAAAAGTAACATAAGAATGGCTGTACTGGGTCAGACCAAGGGTCCATCTAGCCCAGTAGCCTGTTTGCCAACAGTGGCCAACACCAGGTGCCCCAGAGAGGGTGGACCGAAGACAATGATCAAGTGATTTGTCTCCTGCCATCCTTCTCCAGCCTCTGACAAACAGAGGCCAGGGACACCATTTCTATCCCCTGGCTAATAGCCTTTTATGGACCTAACCTCCATGAAATTATCTAGCTTCTCTTTAAACTTTGTTATAGTCCCAGCCTTCACAGCCTCCTCTGGCAAGGAGTTCCACAGGTTGACTTCATGCTGTGTGAAGAAGAAATTTCTTTTATTAGTTTTAAACCTGCTACCCATTAACTTCATTTGGTGTCTTCTAGTTCTTCTATTATGGGCAGGGCTCGCCAAACTGTGGCGAGCCCCACTCGCCAGCTGTGTGGTTTGGCACGCTGCGCATGCGCAGACCGTGCTGCGCAGCTGTGCCGGCTTGTAATCTACTCACCATGGGCGAGTAGATTACATTAATTGTCGAGCCCTGATTATGGGAACTAATAAATAACTTTTCTTTATCCGCCCTCTCCACACCACTCATGATTTTATATACCTCTATCATATCACCCCTCAGTCTTCTCTTTTCTAAACTGAAAAGTCCCAGTTATTTTAACCTCTCTTCATATGGGACCCATTCCAAACCCCTAATCATTAGTTGCCCTTTTCTGAACCCTAAATAGAAGCTTTATTTGATAGGAGTTATCTTCTTCGGCATTCACATTTGTTTTGTTAATTACAGTTTAAGAATGTATTTGCATATTACTTACTAATACATATTAATTACTTACTTGCTTGATATCATTGTCTAAAGCAAACTGGTCTGTGGATCCACTCTGAGAAAGTTATTTCCAGCCACTCCATTTGTTTAGTTACCCGCTTTGCAGCCATGAAGAACTCAAGGCTTCCATTGGCTAAATTCATTGTTTGCAGCCAAGGGGAGCAGTGGGAAGCAGCATGACCCAGCCACTACTTCCTGTGGCTCCACTTGGCTGCAAACAGTGAACCGCAGCCAATGGGAGCCATGAGGCTCTGTCGCTATGGAGTCAGTAAGTAAACAAACCTGAGTCACCCGGTAGCAGCTTGCTCAGGATGGGTCCATGGACACTTTGAGAAACTCTGGTCTTAAGATTTTTATGCAACAGCAATTCATTTCAATTTAATTTTTTTGCTTTTGATTTATTTTAACCAACACCATTTAATTTTCTTCACCAAGTAAGAATAATGTTTGAAGTTAAAATTTAAAAACTCTTTTGCTTCTCTTTTGCAAGCATATTAATACAAAAATGTACTACATATATTTAATTTCTTGAACTTTCCTAAAAGTGTAATCTACGCAAAATGACTCTTCCTGATCAATGATAGGCCTCACCTGCTAGTTTTATATATTTCAAGATGTGCCTTCTACATTTTTTTTCTTCTTAGATGGCAAATTTAATCTTCCAGCAGCAATAAATGTGAAACTTGTTTTGGAATAAGAGATGCAAATATAAAGGTATCATATCATAATAAGATAGATATCATAATTAAGATAAAGTATGTATTAATGTTGCTAAAGCTGGATGGATTTTGTTCCTTTATTCAGATTATTTCATTGTGCATTTTTCTGGTGCTTAGCTAGTTTGTAATTATCTACACTCCCACTTCAGTACTTGTGCCATGAGGTAACCTCCAGGAGAAGAAAGCCACCTCAGGTATCCCCAGTTCCAGTAGAGGTAAGTAACCGCTTTCAGGATCTCTGCACAGGCACTACTTTGGAAAATGCTTTGGCAGGGACCTCTCAGGAAAGAGATCAGAAAGAGACCCAAACTACCAGAAGGAATGGGAAGCATAGTCCTAGGAATGGGGGTTCTACGACTGCCACCCCCAGAAGAAGAAGATGGGTGGTGTTGGTTGGGGACTTCTTCCTAAGAGGGACAGAGTCATCCATCTGCCGACCAGACTTGGAATCTCGAGAAGTGTGCTTCCTACCAGGAGCCAGAAATCAGGATGTGACTGAGAGGCTTCCAAAACTGATCAAATCTTCGGATCACTACCCCTTCCTGCTTCTACACATGGAAATTAACAATATGACCAAGAATGACCCCATCTCCCTACCTTTAGCAGGTCCCTTACCTTGCCTTTCTAGTGCAGGAGTCAACTCCATCCCTGGGGCAGCCTGTGTTTGCTCTCTGGGGCTCAGGCCCTCCGCCCTGCCCTCGACAGGGCTGCAGATTATTTAACACTGCAAAGAAGGATTAAGGAATTTGAAGCTCAAGTGGTGTTCTCGTTCATCCTCCCTGTTGAAGAAAAAGGTCCAGGTAAGGATCATCAAATTGTGGAAGTAAACACGTGGTTGCACAGGTGGTGTCGGAGAGAGGACTTTGGTTTCTTTGACCATGGGAGTCTGTTCCGGGCACAAGGATTACTAGGAAGAGATGGGATCCACCTAACCAAGAGAGGAAAGAGCATCTTCACGGGCAGGCTTGCAAACCTAGTGAGGAGGGCTTTAAACTAGGTTTGTTTGGGAAAGGTGACCTAAGCCACGAGGTAAGTGGGGAAGTGGGATACCGAGAAGAAACACAAGGAGGAAGGAGCAACAAAGGTGGACCCCTGATTCGAATGGAGAAGGTAGGGCAATCAACTAGTTATCTAAGGTGTTCGTACACAAATGCAAGAAGCCTGGGAAACAAACAGGAAGAATTAGAAGTCCTGGTTCAGTCAAAGAACTAAGATTTGACTGGAATAATGGAGACTTGGTGGGATGACTCACGTGACTGGAGCACTGTGATGAAAGGATATAAATTATTCAGGAAGAACAGGCGGGGGGAAAAAGGAGGAGGAGGAGTTGCACTGTATGTAAGAGAGCAGTATGATTGCTCAGAGCTGCAGTATATGGAGGGAGAAAAGCCTGTTGAGAGTCTATGGATTAAGTTTAGAGGCAGGAGCCAGAGGGGTGATGTTATGGTTGGTGTCTGTTATAGACCACCAGATCAGGTGGATGAGGTAAACAAGGCTTTCTGCAAACAACTAACAGAAGCTTCCAGATTACAGGCCCTGGTTCTCATGGGGGACTTGAATCACCCTGACATCTGTTGGGAGACCAATACAGCAGTACACGGACAATCCAGGAAGATTTGGAGAATGTTGGGGTTAACTTCCTGGTATAAATACTAATGGAACCAACTAGGGGCCATGTGCACCTTGACTGGCTGCTCACAAACAGGGAGAAACTAGAAGGGAAAGTAGAGGTGAGTGGCAACCTGGGAAGGAGTGATCATGAGATGGTAGATTTCAGGATCCTGACCAAGGGAAGAAAGGAGAGCAGCAAAATACACACCCCGCACTTCAGAAAAGCAGCTTCTGACTCTCTCAGAGAACTGATGGGCAGGATCCCCTGGGGTACTAACATGAAGGGGAAAGGAGTCCATGAGCGCTGGCTGTATTTTAAACAAGCCTTATTGAAGGCATGGGAAGAAAACATCCCGATGTGCAGTAAGAAAAGCAAATGTGGTAGGTGACCAGATTGGCTTTCCAGGGAAATCCTTGGTGAGCTAAAACACAGAAAAGAAGCTTATAAGAAGTGGAAACTTGGACAGATGACTAGGGAGGAGTATAAATATATTGCTCAAGAATGCAGGGGAGTAATCAGGAAGGCGAAAGCACAATTGGAATTGCAGCTAGCAAGTGATGTGAAGGGTAACAAGAAAGGTTTCTACAGGTATGTTAGCTATAAGAGGGTGATCAGAAAGGTTGTGGGGCCCTTATTGGATTAGGGAGGTAACCTAGTGACAGATGATGTGGAAAAAGCTGAAGTACTCAATGATTTCTTTGCCTCTGTCTTCACAGACGAGGTCAGCTCCCAGACTACTGCACTAGGTAACGCAGTATTGGAAGGAGGTGGGCAGCCTTTGATAGAGAAAGAACGGGTTAAGAAATATTTAGAAAAGCTAGATACACACAAATCCGTGGGTCTGGATTTAATGCATCCGAAGGTACTGAGGGAGTTGGCAAATGTCATTGTGGAGCCTTTGGGCATTATCTTTGAAAACTCATGGAGATCGGGAGAGATCCTGGATGATTGGAAAAAGGCAAATGTAGTACTCATCTTTAAAAAGGGGAAGAAGGACAATCCAGGGAACTACAGACCAGTCAGTTTTACCTCAGTCCCCAGAAAAATCATGGAGGGGATGCTAAAAGAATCCATTCTGAAGCACTTGGGAAGAGGGGATTGGGATCAGGAATAGTCAACATGGTTTTGCCAAGGGCAAGTCATGCCTGACCAATCTGATTAACTTCTATGATAAGGTAACTGGCTTTGTGGACATGGAGAAGTCAGTGGATGTGATCTACCCTGACTTTAGCAAAGCTTTTGATACAGTCTCCACAATATTCTTGCCAGCAAGTTAAGGAAATATGGATTGGATAAATGAATTGTAAGGTGGTTAGAAAGATGGCTAGATTGTTAGGCCCAACGGGTAGCGATCAATCGCTCGATGTCTAGTTGGCTTTCGGTTTCAAGCGGAGTGCCCCAAGGGTCAGTTCTAGGGCTGGTTTTATTCAACATCTTCATTAATAACCTGGATGAGGGGATGGATTGCACTCTCAGCAAGTTTGCAGATGACACTAAGCTGGGGGAGAGGTAGATACGTTGGAGGGCAGGGATAGAGTCCAGAGTGATCTAGACATATTAGAGCAGGGCTACTCAACTTCAGAGCCCCAGGGGCCACAATAATACTCACAGCAAACGTCAATGGCCGTAACTTAATTGTGGTTGCATGTATATGCAAATACATATTCAAATATACGCAAATAGCTTCTTTCACACAGGAGGCGCTTTTACTACCTCCTCCCTGGTGGCTAGGAATGCTGACACACCTGTACCCGTCTGTTCCAGCCAGCCCGTCCACTTGCGTCTTTCAATGCTCTCCCTGTCTGGGAGATGCCTTGCCATTGTGGAGCGTGTTCCCAGTGGAAGCCATGTTCAAAGGATCCCACCCATGAGCTGTGTGTTGAACCCCACGTAACCCAAGTTGCACTGAGGGCTGCAAACAAACAGACTGCATGCGGCACATGGACCTCTTGTTGAGTAGCCCTGGATGAGAGGATTGGACCAAAAGAAATCTGATGAGGTTCAACAAGGACAAGTGCAGAGTCCTGAACTTGGGATGGAAGAATCCCAAGCATTGTTACAGGCTGGGGACCAACTGGCTAGGTAGCAGTTAAGCCAAAAAGGACCTGGGGATTACAATGGATGAGAAGCTGGATGAATGAATCAACAGTGTACCCTTGTAGCCAAGCAGGCTAATGGCATATTAGGGTGCATTAGGAGGATCATTGCCAGCAGGTCTAGAGAAGTGATTCTTATTTGGCACTAGTGAGGCCACATCTGGAGTATTGCATCCAATTCTGGGCCGCCCACTACAGAAAGGATTGGAGAGGGTCCAGCGGAGGGCAACCAAAATGATTAGGGGGCTGGAGCACTTGACCTACAAGGAGAGGCTGAGGGATTTGGGCTTAATTAGTTTTCAGAAGAGAAGAGTGAGGGAGGATTTGATAGCAGCATTCAACTTCCTGAAGGGAATTTCCAAAGAGGATGGAGAGAGGCTGTTCTCAGTAGTGACGGATGGCAGAACAAGAAGCAATGATCTCAAGTTACAGTAAGAGAGTTCTAGGTTGGATATTAGGAAAAACTATTTCATTAGTAGGGTGGTGAAGTACTGGAATGGGTTACCTAGGAAGGTGGTAGAATTTCCATCCCTAGAGGTTTTTAAGTCTCTGCTTGATAAAGCCCTGGCTGGGATGGTTAAGTTGGGACTGGTCCTGCTTTGAGCAGGGGGCTCGACAAGATGACCTCTTGAGGTGTCTTCCAGCCCTGGGATTCTATGATTCTATATAGAAAATCAGTTTGTATTACCAAATGTGAATAGAATTGAAATACTTAACTGTGTTTAACATCTATAAACCACCGTATGGTGTGTGTGTGTGTGTGTGTGTGTGTGTGTGTGTATGTGTGTAATACAGATACACACATATATGTTAGCACTCTTTTTTTTTGGTGATGATTAGAAGGATCTGGGGAGTATTGGCAATTTCAAACAGTCTTGTTACTGCTTCATTAGAAAGGGATTTAATTATTCTAGCATAAAAAGCTAGGAAAGCAAAATAAATACACTTAATGCAGACAGAATCTCTGCCACTCTAATTGCCAGAGCACTGTAAGAGCTTTCAAATAATAAGTCCTTAAATAATAAATTGATATGGGAGAGAATAATGACACCCAGGTGTGAAACCTTAACCTGAGAGCTGTGCTGCATACTCAATGACATAATTGTCTCTATTACCATATTCTAGTCTAGCAGGAGGGACGGAGTCATTGAAACTGGATTGAAATGAAAGACAAACTATATTCAAATAGGAGGTGAATTTTGAAGCAGGAATATATAATAAAGTCCAGGTAACTAAATTGCTACTTGAGTTTAAAAAGCAGGCTTTGATACTGTGTGAGGAAATTACATTTAAACACTATTCAAGGTCTGATTTACTCCCACAAAAAGAAGGGTTAAGAAAACTCAATAACAAAACGAGCCTTTGTTAAAGAGCTCTCAGGAACAAGGGAGATTTTTTTTATTCCACTATAAACACTTGAGTTGTTCCTAGATATTTTCCATAAAACAGATAATATTTTGAAGATCCCTTTAATAGATGACTGCTCCCTAAACTTCCTTGCTATTTGGAGATTGATTCACACCATAACTCTAACAACCATGATCCAGTACTGCATTTTAAGGCAGATTTTAAATTTAGCTTCCCAGTATGTATAACACAGCATAACATTTATGAGTATCTCTTCGCATCTCGCCAGATATTGCAACATTGTTGCAATTGTAACATATGACATACCACAATATGAGGGAAGTACAAAATATTCATTGTAATTAATGGTACAGGCAACTTTTTCATTCCATTGTATCTTTAAAACAAAGAGGCCAAATTCTATACTCAGTTGCATGGGGTGTAAGTCCACAGTGAAGTTACAGTTTTGTATCTATGGGTATGTCTACACTACAGCGTTATTTTGAAATAAGCTATTTAAAAATAGTTAATACAAAATAAGATATTTCAAAATAATATGTCCACACACAAAATGCATTTTGAAATAGCGTTTTGCTATTTCGAAATAGTGCATCCACACTGAGTGGACGCTGAATTGCGTTTAAGGCCAGCCACAACCAGGTCCGGAAGGGCATCAGGTCAGGATTTACTTTGTGTGGCTGCTGCCTGAGACTATCTGAGGCCTGTGCTTAAAGGGACCCCCCCCCCCCCCGGACAGCCGGTTCTCATGTTTCCCTGCTTGCTTGCCTACTTCAATGAGGGATGGCAAAGCATTTTGTCTCTGCGTGCTCTGGTTGCCCTCACTCAGGACACCACAGTACTCTGCAACAAGGAGCTGGAGCCGCCCCTGGGCACTCTGGTGCTTCTCTTGGACGCGTTGCTGCGAGCCTGGCTGCTTTTTCTGCAGGCTGCCATCCGGGAGGTCCATCGGGGGACTGTCAGTATCCAGGAGGCCCTGAGAGAGAGCTTCCACCCTGAGGAGCACTAACAGTGTCCCTGGTCTGCTCCACTGGGGGCTTGTGCCTTATTCCTCCCTCACATCCTTGCACTAACCCCTGCCCCCTCTTTCCTCATGTAAAATAAAATACACATTTTTTTCATAAACACAACTGTCTTTATTTAACAAAGCTAGGATGGGGAAATGAAACTCTGGTGAGACTGGGGAAAGAAGGTGGGAGGGGGAAATCTGGGAGGAGGGAGCTGGAAGGAGAATGCAAGGGGAAGAAGGGGGAGGGGAAGCTCAGGGCTCGGGGTGGAGGTCTCGTCGGACCAACTTGATTGTCATGCAAACCTGCTCCTGGGTTTGCATTTGGCCTTTTGTGGCCAGGCTGGCATCTATCCTGCCATAGACTGCCACGTTCCTCCATCTAGTGTGGAACATCCCCCCCAAAACTGAATAAGGTCCATGATCTCCATGGGAGTTGCATTTAAAGTGGAAAAACGGTAATGACTCTTATAAGTTAAAACCTAAACAAAATGTTTTCCTAAAAATAGCTGCTCAGTTTGCATGCCAAATATTTCTTGGTTATTAAATATTTGTCAAGATTATTTAATAAGATCCTACAGTTATTACATAATTATTAGGACTCAGGAAATCATTCCTAATAAATAAGGAATGATTATTTGCATATACCTACATTTCAGAAATGACCTCCTACATTGGGTGCAAACATTCCATGTTTCCCATGCACATATCTGGTAACTACATGTATAGATTTTTTGTAAAGGAACAATATCAACCTGAAACATAGGCTAATTTTAAAAAAAAGTTTTAAAAGTAGTTTTTCAAATACTATAATTGCCCCAGCGTCTTCCTACCAATTTTTCTGAGTTTATGACTGCAGTTTCCTATTTTTAAAAATAGCTTTCTCTCTTCTATTGTATGTGAAAGATACTCAAAAATAACTAGGGTGGTTAAACAGTGATACTGACTACGCACAATGGGCCAGCCTCATTGTACTTGGTTTTTGGAGAGGTCTCATTAATACAGCAAAGAGGAAGTCAGGCTACTTGAGTTGTACATGCAGATCTACTAGAAGCTTACCACTTGGTTTCCTTTTCTGTAAAATGGTGATAATAATACCCACTTGTGTAAAGGATTCTGAGGCCTGCAGCTCAAAGGCACATTATAAATGCCCATTAATAAAACTATTTTCACATATAGTTAAGACCGGCTGAATTTTGCCATCTTGTATATTACCTAGCTTGACTTTCTTAATCTTTTTAGGTGAGTAAATCCTGAATATAAAAATTCTAGTCCTACTCTAACTTCTTTCTTTCTGATATCCTGCCACTTAAGTTTCTTTCTTCTTTTCTGCTCTCCACTAAACTACCAAAGGTTACTTGCTTTATTATTTGAATATCTGTCCAGTTCACTCCTTAATTGGTCCAATGCTTTTTCTCATTTTCCTCTTTACCTTCCAGTTTCTTTTTGTAAAGCCTAATTTTCCTCCCCTTTTTGTTCCAGTGAATGAATGTGAAGCACAAAACCAAGAAAGGACCCTTAGAGCACAAGAATGTTTTATTGTACAAGTGTTATAGTGCAGGATTCTCAACACTGTAGTTAAGCACCACTTGGCATTTCAGTTACAAATTTCTCCTTACAGACATTATAAGTTACTTCTCTTTTTTAAAGGACATTAGATAATTGAATCAGTTTAGCTTTTACATTTCATTTTTTCAGCCACTTTTTAAATATCTAAAACAATTTAAATGTTAGACTTAGGTGCTGTGAGAACAGATGGAATTTATTTCTATCTTTGAATACACTCCTAATAAGACAGGGGAAGTAGTGTGTATTGAAGAACAGAATATAACCATTGGGGTCTAATTTTCCAAATATTAGAAGCTCAGGGCAATGTGGAAAAGTGCATGCATAACTGCACGTTTAAACTGAATGTGCATTTTCTGTGCTTGCAAATGCAAATCATGCAATAGCCAGTGGAATTTGAATACCTGCGTTTCACGTGAAGCCATAGTAACTGCATGCAAATTAAGCATGTAATTGAGCATGTATATTTGCAAGCTGCCTTGTGCTTCTGTTACTTTGAAAATTAGATCCTATTGGTTCATAGTTAATTGGTATCATTTGCTATTTTCTTTAAAAAATTACACTGCCAAACTTATCAGTTATACAGTGGCATGTTTTTGCATTAGAAATTATAGAGTTAGTGCTTCATCAGTAATATTGTGCTTTTGAGTAACTTTGGAGGGGTTACTTAAAAAACAACAAATAGTCTAGCAGCACCTTAAAGACTAACAAAACATGTAGATGGTATCATGAGCTTTTGTGGTATCGTGAGCACTTCTTCAGATGACTGGAGTATTAGAAGTCCAGATCCAAGAATAAAAATAAGGGAAGGAGGGTGGGGGAGAAAAAAATAGTGAATTGGATTGTTCAAATTACAAAAGCAATTTGCACATCTATAAGTCTGAAATTTTTGGTGGAATTGATTTTATACATGGGGGACACTTCAAAACAGCGTCCATAGGAAAGGAAAGTGGTGGAGGAGATCTTTCTGGTTCAGTCTTCAATGCTGTTATTTTGCTAATTCAGTATAGTTTTAAAGATTGAAAATCTGCTACTTTCTTGTCCGAATTCTAATAAAGAGTGCTTTTCATATTATATACAAATAAATATTTCCCACAGTGACAGAATGATCTTTAGCAACAGACTGGGACATCTAGATATATTATTGAAATGAGGTTTATTGCTAATAACATAAGAACATAAGGGTATGTCTACACTAGCCCCTAGTTCGAACTAGGGAGGCTAATGTAGGCATTCGCACTTGCAAATGAAGTCAGTGATTTAAATATCCCGGGCTTTATTTGCATGTTCCCGTCCGGTTGCCATTTTTAAATGCCACTAGTCTGGACTAACTGCCCGCGGCGGGGGGGGAGACCGGAGGAGTAACATTCCAGGAGGAGTAACAGGAGGAGTAACATTCCAGGAGGAGTAACAGGTAATTCGAACTAAGGACTTAGTTCAAGTTACCGTTTAACTGCCGCGTGTAGCTGCGGGCAGTTAGTCCGGACTAGTGGCATTTAAAAATGGCAACCAGACGGGAACATGCAAATAAAGCCTGGGATATTTAAATCCTGGGCTTCATTTGCAAGTGCGAATGCCTACATTAGCCACCCTAGTTCGAACTAGGAGCCTAGTGTAGACATACCCTAAGAAAGGCCATACTGAGACAGACAATAGGTCCCTCTAGGCCAGTATTCTGTCCTCTGACAGTGGCCAATGCCTGGTGCCCAAAGGGAATGTATAGAACAGGTAATCATCAAGTGATACCTCCTCATCACCCATTCCAAGACAAGGAACGAATGAGAACATCCATCCTAACAGAACTATAATACAGGTTGAACCTCTCTACTTCAGCACTCCACTTTGGGATTTGATGGGTGCTGATCCACCTGAAGTCGATATTGTAATGCTTCCACTGCTTTCTGGGCTCTTAGAAGACATCTAGGAAACTAAAGCTGAATAACAGCACAGAACACTGAGAGAGCCTGGACGGGTGGCTTTAAACAAACTTGGCCACACCCATGATAAGTGGACATCTGGCTAACTAAAATCATGCTGCACCACGGATGTTGTTGAATCAGAGAGTGCCGGACTAGAGAGGTTCAACCTGTACTACAAATGCTACTCTGGTTACTGTTCTCAAGAATGATTTAACAAAACAAATAGAAAGAACAAGAAAGCACATAGCAAGAAAACATTATTCTCCACTACTCCTTTCGGTTCATAGCGCAGAGTTCTTTACTCAGCTTTAATTCTGAGTATGTGACTCAAATCAACCATGTGATCAAGAAATGTTGATTGTTACTCAAAGCTGAATTTATCAACATTAATCTTTGCAGTATGCAGCAAGAAAAAGAAAAGCAAGATGACATCAAATTGATCATATGAAACATTTTTCTGAAACTAGGTTTGAAGAAAGAGTTGACAAGGAATGAGGTTTTGTGGCAGTGGAGAAATAACTTATGTGATCAAAACAGAAAGCTAGTTTGCTAGCAAGATTAATGGAAACTTTCCGTTCTTGCACATCAGTTTGAATCTAGCACAGCAAACTAGGGACAACACCTTAGTACTGTCAGGTGGCTGTTTGGAGCCTATACTAATCTCAGCAAATCAGATTGGAAAATGGAATTTCTATCCCACGGGAAATTCTAACATTTGGAAATTTTAATTTCAAATCAAAGCAATTTTTTTTGTATTTTCTCATAAAAAAGAAATTGTGAGAAATTTCAGTTCAGATACATGAAATATTTTGTTTTGATAATGTTGAAACATTAGACTATAACATACTAAGTCAGGGTATGTCTACACTACCCCCCTAGTTCGAACTAGGGGGGTAATATATGCATACCGAACTTGCTAATGAAGCCCAGGATTTGAATTTCCCGGGCTTCATTAGCATAAAAACGGCGCCGCCATTTTTAAAAGCCGGCTAGTGCGAACCCCGTGCCGCGCGGCTACACGCGGCACGGACTAGATAGTTCGGATTAGGCTTCTAATCCAAACTATCTGTACGCCTCATGGAACGAGGTGTACAGATAGTTCGGATTAGGAAGCCTAATCCGAACTATCTAGTCCGTGTCGCGTGTAGCCGCGTGGCAAGGGGTTCGCACTAGCCGGCTTTTAAAAATGGCGGCGCCGGCTTTATGCTAATGAAGCCCGGGAAATTCAAATCCCGGGCTTCATTAGCAAGTTCGGTATGCATACATTACCCCCCTAGTTCGAACTAGGGGGGTAGTGTAGACATACCCTCATATAGTCTACAATGTGGATGAGATAATATCTTTTATTGGACCAACTTCTGTTGGTGAGAGAGACAAGCTTTCTTTTTCAGGTCTAGGAAAAGTACTTGGTGTCACAGTACACATATCAAAACTGAAGTGACCCATTAACGTTATCCAGGCATGAAGGGGAAAGGAATGAGGCAAGGGGAAAAAAAGTAGCTGGGGGGGGGAGAGGGAAGGGTGGTTTCTAGTGGGGGTAGGGGTCAACTAATTACCTACATCTACCAAAGAGGAGTACCAGAAGTAATGGACCAAAACAGGTGCTTAGGAAATTAGGCCTAATTGGTGGTCAAAACAATGAGGAGTTAGACCATTCCACCCATTACCATTTCTGGGTCTGTTTAAAAGATTTTGGGTGAGGGAAAAACCAAACATTCTTATCTCTATGGTTGTCATGGAAGGATTATTGTCATGACACCAGACATTGATATTCGAGTGGGAACACTTGACCTTCATTGCTGAATCAATGAGGACCTCAACCTGATACATATGAGATTTAGCCCTGTCTTTTGCTTTCTGGTATGCTTCTTTCCATCCTCCACTACCTTTCTTATGTTTTAAGCCTCTTTTGACTTTCCTAAAGTCAGCCATACTACATGAAAAGATGAGATGGCCCATTCAAACCAGCTTTTCTTGAATAGAATCATGAAGGAGAGGGATCTGACCAGACCAACTGGACGATTTCCTTTATCAGTGTAGTGAGTTATGAGCCAAACCAATATCTCTTATGGCCAACCTGCTGGCTCAATGCATCTGTCCATGACTGACCAGATGCTGTGTGGCCAGAGAATATCAATGAAAGCCATATTTCCTCCATTTTTACTATCTTATCTCTTCTCTGCTTTCTGTATCTGACTGTTTTGTCTAAAGCAGGAAAGTGACTGTCATTCCTGATGCAGAATTGGACAGCCAAATGTATCCTTTCTTCCCATCAGAAAGGACTTGTGATTGAATAAAAGACTTTAACCAATATTCACTATCTACTATAAGGAACTTGTATAGGTTTTGATCATTTGCATAATCACTCAATTTTTGTTTCATGGTCTTTGCCTTGTTTTGAGTCTTTTCCTTTTCTCTGTTTTGATCAGTAAATGAATAAGTGCTCGCATGACTCCTTAGGCTCTTTTACTTCATCTAAATTAATACAACAGGTTTGAGCAGAGAGGCAACAGATTAAATAGCTATGCAGCCTTAATTATATTCTCAAGACCAGAGATGAACACAAGATTGGGTCAGAACAATGGTCCATTTTGCCTATTATCCTATTTTCCAGTAGTGGCTGGTTCTACATGCTGCAGTGGGAATGAACAGAAAAAGGGCAATTTATTGAATCATCCCTCCCCATATGCCATTAGCCATGCTGTCATCCAGGGTGTGTCTAGACTACAGAGTTTTGTCGACAAAAGTGGACTTTTGTCGACAAAACTATACCTGCGTCTACACTACTGCTGAGTTCTGTCGACATATCGTCGACAGAACTCAGCAGTTTTGTCGACGCTGGTAAACCTCATTTTATGAGGCATAACGCCTTCTGTCGACAGAGTTCTGTCGACAGAAGGTGTTATTGCATGTAGGGTTGTGTCTAGACTAGAGGGTTTTGTCGACAAAGCAGCTTGCTTTGTCGACAGAACTGAATGTAGTCTAGACGCTCTTTGTTGACAGTATCTGTCGACAAAACTTCTGTCGACAAAACCCTGTAGTCTAGATGTACCCCCAGTCCCAGCTTCTAGCAAACACAGCATGGCTAATAGATATTGATGGACCTATCCTCGAAGAACTTACCTATTTTTAAAAAAACTCAGTTATACTTTTAGCCTTCACAACGTCCCCTGGTGATGAGTTCCACAGGTTGACTGAGTGCTGTATGAAGAAGCACTTCCTTATGTTTGTTTTAAACCTGCTACCTATTAGTTTCATTGGCTCTTGTGTTGTGTGAAGGGGTAGATAACATTTTCTTATTCACTTTCTCCATGCCATTCTTGGTTTTATAGCTCTTTACCATTTCACCCATCAGTCTTCTCTTTTTTAAACTCAACAGTCCCAGACATTTTAGTCTCTCATAATATGAAAACTAACATATTCCAACATAATAATTTTGTTGTCTTTCCCTGTACTTCTCTAGCTCTGTATTTTTTGAGATAGGTAAACCAGAACTGCATGCAGTATTCAAGGTATGAGCTTACCATGTCTTCATATACAGGCTGTACCTCCCTTAACTGGGATTCTGGGGTCTCGCAACATCCATGGTCTGGCAGGATCATGGATGTTCCTGGACCACAGAGTCCAAAGATAAGGAGGTTGGGTCACAAGGCAGGAGTGGGGGAGAATGGGTGTGATTCAGCCAGCATCCCCGTGTTGAGAGAGGGAGGTGCAGCAGGGAGTTCTGGCCCCTGTTGCTGGGCAGTAGCGGAAGGACAGCAGTGGTGGTAGAGTCCCAGCAGCTGTGAAGCCTCGGTCCTGGCAGCCCCAGAAGCCACAGAGCCCTGGCAGCCCTGGAGCTGCAGCCTGGGGAGCCGTGGCTGAGCAGGCAGTAGTGGAGCTTGGCTAGAGTCCTACCTGGGGTAAGCATGGGCCATGTTGGGAAAGACCTCCCCTCATTCAGAAAATCTTGTTAGGGACCAGTCAGGTCCCGAGGGTGCCGGACGAGGGAGGTACAACCTGTAGTGGCATTATGACATTTTCTGTCATATTTTCTATCCCTTTTCCAATGGTTTTTAACATTGTTAGCTTTGACTGTTGCTGCACAATGAGCAAATATTCATACTGAGTCTTTCTTTTAAGTGGTAACAGCTAATTTAGACCCTGACAATTTGTAGGTATAGTTGAGATTGTTTTCCAGTGTGCATTACTTTGCACATATCAACACTGAATGTCATCTCTCACTTTATTACTCCGTCACTCAGCTTTAGACATATTGGCTACGTCTACACTGGCCCCTTTTCCGGAAGGGGCATGTAAATTTCACTAGTCGTCGTAGGGAAATCCACGGGGGATTTAAATATCCCCCGCGGCATTTAAATAAAAATGTCCGCCGCTTTTTTCCGGCTTTTAAAAAAGCCGGAAAAGAGCGTCTACACTGGCCCCGATCCTCCGGAAAAAGTGCCCTTTTCCGGAGGCTCTTATTCTTACTTCAAAGTAGGAATAAGAGCCTCCGGAAAAGGGCACTTTTTCCGGAGGATCGGGGCCAGTCTAGACGCTCTTTTCCGGCTTTTTTAAAAGCCGGAAAAAAGCGGCGGACATTTTTATTTAAATGCCGCGGGGGATATTTAAATCCCCCGCGGATTTCCCTACGACGACTAGTGAAATTTACATGCCCCTTCCGGAAAAGGGGCCAGTGTAGACGTAGCCATTGAGTTATTCTATATTGTCAGCAAACTTTACCACCTCACTATTCACCCCAATTTTCCACAGCATTTACAAATATTGAAGAATGCTGGTTCTAGTACAGATTCTTGTGGTACTCTGCTGTTCACCAGTCTCCACTGAGAAAACTGATCATGTATTCCTAATCTTTATTTCTTATCTTTTAACTGATTACTGATCTATGAGAGGACTTTCCTTCATATCCTATGGCTACTTACTTTATTTAAAAGCGTCTGATGATAGACCTTGTCAAGCGTCTTCTGAAAGTCCAAGTACAGACAGTCCCTGACTTACGCGGATCCGACTTATGTCGGATCCGCAGTTACGAACAGGGCTGCCCCAGAGTACACGGACTGCGGGACCTCGCGGTCCTGCCGCCCATGTACTCTGGGGCTTTCTCTGTGTCTCCCTGGTCTGCAGACCAGGAAGACGCAGAGCAAAGCCGCGGAGGGGCTCGGGCAGTGGGGCAGCCCCCCCTCCCCCCGCGTGGCTTTGCAAAGCTGCGGGGAAGCCAGCAGCGGAGCAGTCCAGGCGCACCTGGGCTGCCTCGCTGTCCGAGCCCCCCCCCCCCCCGCGGCTTTGGAAAGCCACGGGGGGGGGGGGGGGTTCGGGCAGCGAAGCAGCCCAGGCGCGCCTGGACTGCTCCGCTGTCGGCTTCTCCGCGGCTTTGCAAAGCCGCGGGGGGGGGGGGGGGGCTCAGGCAGCGGGGCACCCCAGGCGCGCCTGGGCTGCTCCGCTGCCGGCTTCCCCAAGGCTTTGCAAAGCCGCGGGGGAAGCCTGTAGTGGGACAGCCCAGACGCCCCGCGGCTGTCCCGCTGCCGGCGTCCTCAGAGGCTTTGCTCCCCGTCTCCCTGGTCTGCTGGTCTCCAGCAGACCAGAGAGACTGGGAGCAAAGCCGCGGAGGACCCAGGCGGCGGGACCGCTGTGCGTCTCGGTCCGCCGCCCGTGTCTTCCTGGTCTGCTGGGGTGGGGGGGGGGGCGCAGCTAGTACGCCCCCCCCCAGCAGACTAGGCTTTTCTCCGGATGCCTGTGGCAGAGCAGCTGGGGTGCTGCCGGTTGGTCCCGCAGCGCCGCTCTGGGTGCTACTGGTCCAACCCAGCAGCACCCCAGCTGCTCTGGTCCTGATTCAGCCACTGGTGGTCAGTTTCAGCAGCGACTGAATCAGGACTCCTGGTGCAGAGCAGATGGGGTGCTGCTGGGTTGGTCCAGTAGTGCCGAGGAGCGGCGCTACTGGAGCAACCCAGCAGCACCCCAGCTGCTCTGCCCCAGGCGTCCTGATTTAGCCGCTGCTGAAACTGACCAGCGCTGACTACAGGAAGCCCGAGGCAGAGTTGCTTTGCCCTGGGCTTCCTGGAATCAGCTGCTGATCAGTTTCAGCAGCAGCTGACTTGGGGACGCTTGGGGTTCTTAAGTTGATTCTGTATGTAAGTCAGAACTGGTGGTCAGTTTCAGCAGCGGCTGAATCTGGATGCCAGTTCCGACTTACATACAGATTCAACTTAAGAACAAACCTACAGTCCCTATCTTGTATGTAACCCGGGGACTGCCTGTACACTGTAACAACTGGATCACGTTTGTCATGTTTGTTGCCTCCTCTTCCTAAGAATTTTAATAAATGTAATGAGGCATGATTTCCCTCTACAAAAGTCACATTGACTTTTCCACAGTATATAGTGTTCATCCCTGTTGGTTCTGAAGCATACTGGAATTATCATTATTTTGCACCTATGGAATAGAAATCATAATTTGGCCCATTGTATTTATGAAGAAGAATTCACTCTTTTTGATGCTGTTAGTGCTCAAGAGAGGTGACAAACTTGGCAGTCAAAGAGGAAAAATGAAAAACATAAATAGCTGTGGATAGTGAAACATAGATGTCATGTAGGAATAGGAATGGGAGAGACAGAAACTGTACTGTAAATTATTAAATTAAATATTAGGTTTTCTTTCAGTCATTGGCAAACTCTGGGGAAAAGGACCATGATGATGTTACCATAGAGTGATGTCATCAAAGAATTAACATATTAGGGTAGTTGATTATATGTGTGAGTTTGCTCAGTCTTCATTTTGCTGACAGTCTGAGCTTGAAGTGTTAAAGATGTACAGCTCTGGTGAAAGATAGATAATTGATCAGAAAATATCACAGTCTTCATTATACCAGTCAAGACATGACTTAATAGGATGTTATTTTGTATTATTATTTTTAAAAAGGTTTAATCCTTTAATAAGCTGCCTTTGTGCTCTCTTTTATGGTTTGGTTGGGTGCTGAAAAAATATATTCTGGTAAAGGGATTTAGTCTTTCAACAAGCATTTTATCCCAAGTACATGAGGCAGTGAAGTGGGTCCCACTGCACTTTCAACACTACTAGAGGAGGTCTCTTACCTATTGTAAAGAAATCAGCTCTGAATTTCATTGGAGTCTCATTACTAGTATCTGCCTTCAGAGGAATCTGAAGATGAAAAGGCCAGGAGCGTGTTAATGCAGCAATTGAGCACATAGCTGTATGCCATGACCTGTTTTGGGAACACCTGGTCTTCCACTGTGTGTTTTGAGTTATTAGGTGTGAGCAGTGCAGTACCAGGAAATACCCTTAAATGACTGCAGATTTTCTGTCTGGGGTGATCATGTGTGGTGGTTGGAAACCTGTTTAATGAGTCACAGGTAATGTAGGGACCAGACATTTATAGTAGAAGAAAAAAAATCCCTATTCAAGTCTCCTCTTAGGTTGGGGAGGGACTATGGAGGGAAACCATGTTTACAGGCAGATACCAGTCCATCAACCATTTCTTGGAATGGTTCAACTTATATCAGCAGCTTGTCATATCTATTTACTGAATAACATGGTCTTGCTTGGACAACATCTATATTTGTACTAGTAATAATTTGAATGGACTTCAGTCCCCAAAGCAATACTGTACTTGTAAAGATAATGAGCTTCTGTTTGCACAGAAGATGAGACTAATTAAACAACACTGCTGCTGTGAGTTCCCAAGCAACATAACTGACTGACAAGAGCTGTGTCTCTAGGTGAAAATGCATACTCTTCTCTAAATATTTGGGTAATTCTTATTTGTTAAATGGGAGACCTAGGGAGAAATTGCATTTTTCTTCTTTCAATATCCTTACCCCAAATAGCTATACCTAAGGCAGATCTCAAGCTTGCTACCTGTCCTATCCATTTTCACTGCAATTTCTTTCTCAGTAATAATTCTGTCCTGTTTGAGCCACTTTGCTCCTCTAGGTGCTTCCTTAATCCTCGGGTACCAACCTTTAGATTTACCACTTGCCCACTCAGGACAAGTAATTTTTTAAATAAAATAGAAATGTTCATTATAATAATCATTGTGGTACATGCGGGTGAGTGGGCACAAGCACCCATAAACATTCAAGATAACTTTGCAAGGCCTTACCAGCTTCATCTCAAAGCTGATCCTTCTATCTCCTACTCTCCCTGGATGTAACCACACTTCAGTGTCCTAACTTGGACATAAACATTTCAAAACTTTTGGGCTAGATTTTGCCTCCCATTTTCAATCCAAAATGCTGCTGCTGTAAAGAGACTGTAAGAAGCCAGAAAATTTCTGCTGTGATGAGAGTAGTCATACACTTCCTTCTTCATAAACCCAGACTTCACTGTACCTCCTGACATCCATAGCAGTTGATACAAGTACTGATATGAATTTTTTATTTTCTATAGAAAATGTTGATGAAAATATCTTTTCATTGAAGAATCAAAAATTGAAAATTTTAGGACGAAAACTTTTGGCTGAGAACTAAAAATTTTACTTTGCAAACAGTGCTGAAATGTCTCATAGGAACTGCCATTCTAGCCATCTGAACTCCCTGGTTGAATTGCATTTCCAATGATACAATGTGTCATCACCTCCTTCTGCATTGCATCATGGGAGATGTAGTCCAGCTGAGGGACACAGTCTGTCTATCAAGGAGAATTAAGAGGATGCAGAACCTGAACTACAGCTCTGAGAAGGCACCATAATGACATTTCTGAATCAAAATTATTCAGTTGTAAATTGACATTTTTTATTTTTTTATTTCTTTGATGAAAAGTTTCACTTTTGTGAAAACCTTGGTCGAATGAAAAATTTAATTATTCACAAAAAACCCACTTTCAACTAAAACATCAGCTATATTGGGTTAATTAATGTGCATATCATCTAGGTTTAGTAGCAATCCTTTTCTCTTTAAGTTTCTCAATGCTGTGCAGTTTTAGGAAGAAAGTATTCTGGAAAAAATGATTGTTTACCTTCTGAAAGTGCTGATTTGCTGATATTAAAAAATAGGACTGTATTCTTACTAAAACTGTTTGGGAATTTTCTGTCACCTTATTTTTTATGCAAAATCTAGTTTCTGCATAATTGAAATCTTTCAAAGGGAAACAAAATTCCATCTGGAAAATCTCAATGTAATATTTTGTTTTGGAATAGGCTGACCTGAACTGAACATTTGCTAGAGATGTAGTCTGGCAGGAGAAGGCTGGATTGTAGAGGTAAGTGGGGGCATGCAAAAACCAAATTAAAATTCCCAGCCGGCACTGCATCAGCTCAGGGGGACACAGATCAATGTCATTCCAATTGAAGATGAAAACAAACTTTGAAATATCAGAATTTTTCAGTGTGATAGAATTTCTGATGTTTGACTAGTCTCTAGTTCTTAGAACATATGGGAAAGTTTTCAAACTGGGAAGGGTTGATGGAAGAAAAGCACAGCTGAGAAAGGAATCAGTAGAGAAACATGGTTACTGTTAAAAGATCCACAATATCAAGCTTATAAAAGCAACAAAAATGCTCAAAGAACTCCTCAGCAGGTAAATCAGATCATTTGGTGGTGCTCTTGTGCTAGAAGGGGAAATAACTATAATGGGGGGAAGGAAATATGAGCAGAAACCAAATCAATTAAACAGAGTTTATAAACACTTTTACGAGGGTAGGACTTTGAATAATGGCAGATGAGCATTGTTTGTAAGCACTGAGAAATATTGTTGTAGCCTGTATAATTTTTGTCTCTGGTCTCAAATATAACTTGAATAATTTTCAGCAAATCAGACTTCTTCCCCTCACCATTACACCTTCAGATAGGAAACTATTTTAAACATGCAGTTAATTACCCCTTCCCATAGGATGTGTAAGAGGTACTGTACAGGCAAGCCTAACAGAATCCAGGAACTATCAATCACCATATGAATAGAATTACTCCCCCAGGATAAATGACATGGCAGGATGTAGCTGGTATTTTATTAAAAGTACTATTCCCCCCCAAGAAAGAAAGGATCTATTAACATCAAACATATAGAACCACGTGAAATAAATTAGGCCACTCTTCATGTTACAGTTTCAAATTTCATAAAGTGCAGCTTGTGGTTATGTCATGTGTTTCAGATCTAAAAGGATGGCTGATGATTTCCCAAACACTTCAATATTATACTACCAGCGATATTTACCATAGTTCAACCACAGCACTTTCAAAGCTGGTGTTAATAATACACAGGCCAGTTTTGTAAGTCTCTCCATATTTTCTTTCCCAATAAACAAATATTTGTGGTGTGCTTGTGGGTGGTTTAATTGCCTCAGTGCTTTGCTACGAGCAGCATTCCATGAAGAAAAAAGCAACAATGTACCCTAAATGTGGGCAGTAATAGTGGTTCATTGCAAAGAATAATAATTTTAAAAGGCAAGTTCCTAAAGAGACCAACTTAGGAATAAGAGTGACCAATTGCTAGAGTGTAAAATACAAAGAAAATGATCAGTTTCAAATCCGTATCCCCCCTGACTTTCTCTTGTTCTGCCTCTAATCAGTTCCGTCTTGCTTTCTGCCCCAAGGCAAAGGGTTAAGGGTGTATGGGAGAGGGAGAAAGTCTCTTTTAATCATAGTACAGATGTTTGGGTTGTATTTATTATGCAATTCTTCCGATCACAAATCTGAGCTCTACCAAATGAATTGTTAACCATAATAAGGAACTTTTGTTATTTATCTTGGTATGTTACTGTTCCCAGGATTAGACTCTACTGAAAACAAAGACATCAGCAAATAAATTCTCTCTGTCTTGTTTCACTTATTTCATTTGTTTGCAGACATAACAAGCATGTTATTTATTTAGTTGTAAGTATGTACCAAAGTAAGGATGCATTCACTTTAATCCTTTAATTTAACGAGATCACTTACTTCAGGAAGCCAAAGGCACTACACCAAGATTAGAGTAAAGAGCTCTGTTTCCTCTTAGATTAAAATAGATATCCTGAGTATTTGATCTCAAAGGGGTTAGTCTGTAACTTTAAAAACAATGAATAGTCCTGTGGCACCTTAGAGACTAACCAAAATATCTAGAATCATGAGCTTTCGTGGGCAAAACATGCTTCATCACTTACTAGTCCAATTCATCTGATGAACTTAAACAACAAATAGACTAGTAGCACCTTAAAGACTAACAAAACATGTAGATGGCATCATGAGTATTTGTGGGCACAGCCCACTTCTTCAGATGATCTGAAGAAGTGGGCTGTGTCCACGAAAGCTCATGATGCCATCTACATGTTTTGTTAGTCTTTAAGGTGCTACTAGTCTATTTGCTGTTTTTAAAGTCTTTCCTGTTACAGACTAACTCAGCTACCCCTCTGAATCATCTGATGAAGTAGATTTTGCCTACAAATGCTCATGATTCTATATAGTTTGGTTAATTTCTAAGGTGCCATAGGCACTACTTTTTGTATTTTAATAGCTGATGTATGATATAGTATTGTATTTGGTATTTGGACATTCACTGTGGCCTAAATTAGTATGTTTATTAAATTCTTTGTAAGTGCCATTTTAGCTACTGACATTATGTATGTTTAAAAAGTGTTTTTTAAGATAAAACTAGATATGATACAAATAAGAGATTTGATATACCACCTACTTTATTACAGCTGGCTGAGATCTTATCCCATCAGGGCTTCATATTGCAAAGAAGCTTCATTCTCCTTCATTCTCTAGTTGTGTATAGACTCTTTAATTGTACAAGTCTGGTTTTTGTCAAGGTACAAATTGAATGACTTAGTTAACATAATTTCAATGTGCCCTTTCAAAATTTGAGATTTTCTTTGCTTTCTCACTGTACCATTAAAGAGTCAATTAGCATTTGGATTAATGGACTAGACTGAGTAAGAAAAGTCTTCAGTGAGGTTGCAACCTTATGAATAAAGGATCATTTACTTAGCTGAATGCCGACATGTACATACGGAACCTGAGTTGTAAATTAAAGTATTACAATAATCATTTTACTCTACTAAACCCCCCAAAATTAAGCTGTGAGCAGAAAGCTCAAATGTTGCAACAGTAAAAGGCAAGAGCTTTCAAAACAGCTGATTCTGGCCTTGTCTACACTGGCAAGTTTTGTCAACAAAAAACCCTTTTAGGTGACTCTCCATGAAAGCAATTGTGACTCATGCCACTGCTCGTCACTATGAACCCCAAAAGATATTTCAGGCTTCCAAAGGGGCCAGAGTGATTAGTGTGGATTGTATCACACAAAATAGACTCATGGAAACCTGAATTACATTTGTCTTTATTGATTCTGTCCATTAGGAGGATCGGCAGTAAGAGATACTGAAAAGCCTCACTACTGTGTTAACGCCCAGCTCTCTATGGGTATGTCTACACTACCCCGCTAGTTCGAACTAGCGGGGTAATGTATGCATACCGCACTTGCTAATGAAGCCCGGGATTTGAATTTCCCGGGCTTCATTAGCATAAGCGGGGAGCCGCCATTTTTAAATCCCCGCTGCTTCGAACCCCGTGTAGCGCGGCTACACGGGGCTCGAACTAGGTAGTTCGGACTAGGGTGCCTATTCCGAACTACCGGTACACCTCGTTTCACGAGGAGTACCGGTAGTTCGGAATAGGACCCTAGTCCGAACTACCTAGTTCGAGCCCCGTGTAGCCGCGCTACACGGGGTTCGAAGCAGCGGGGATTTAAAAATGGCGGCTCCCCGCTTATGCTAATGAAGCCCGGGAAATTCAAATCCCGGGCTTCATTAGCAAGTGCGGTATGCATACATTACCCCGCTAGTTCGAACTAGCGGGGTAGTGTAGACATACCCAAAGAGACTTTCACAGAGAGTCACCTAAATGAGAAGTGGCATGAGGCAGGGAAGCAACCCCACCATACAGAAATGTCAGTGCCCCTCACTGTCAAAGTGGTTTCTCAGAGCCACCCTCATATTCATGACTATCCTATGGGATTCTCTGACAGCATGAGTGTCTGGCTGACCAAACTGTGCAACCAAATCAGGGGCGGGAAAAACCTCTCAGTGGGCTGGATCCAGCCCACCTAGGGCTTTGATTTGGCCTGCATGGCAGTGTCAGGCCCCACCTCCCAGGGCTGGCCCACAACATTTTGGCACCTGAGGCAGGGAGCTCAATGATACCCCCATGCCTCCTCGCTGCACCAGCAACAGACACAATTTTCTACACTCTGGGCCCCAGTGGCGCCCCCCCCCCCACACACACACTAGCCTGGCACCTGAGGCGGCTGCCTCAGTTTGCCTCATGGTTAGGCCAGCCCTGCCACCCTGTAGTGTGTTGCCTAGGAGCCGGAGACACACAAGCCCTTTCAACTGCTTCTGTTGAAAGGGCTCGTGCCTGCCATGCGGCTGCGTTGCCTGATAGCTACCTGGCAGGTGCAAGCCCTTTAAATAGAAGCGATTGAAAGGGCTTGCAGTTCCCAGCCTTATGCTAGCCCATTGCCCGGAGCCTGGGAGGTGTGGCAGCCCAGAGGCAGGCAACAGCCCTGGGGAAGGTGTGAGCCCTTTAAACAGAAGCAGTTGAAAGGCATCCCCAGCTCCCAAACACCATGTAAACAGTGTGGTCGGGAGCAGTGAGCCTTTTAAATAGCAGGAATTGGGTGCCTCAGCTAAAGTGCCAGGGAACCACAGGGGGGGAGCAAGCCCTTTCAACTCCTGATATTCAAAGGCCCTCCCCTTCTGCCCAAGGCCCCACCCTTTCTATCTGAGGCCTCTGCCCCTTCCGGTGTGGCCCAGGACCATTTCAAAAATTTTTGAAGTGGCCCTCATTCAAATATTATTGCCCACCCCAATCCAGATGCTGTGCCTCATTGTTCCACCCACACCCCAACACTTCACCTTTACTCTCACCGAAATTATGTAAGCAACAGCATGCAGCCACCACCTTGGGGATATGATCTTCCAAAAGGTCCAGCCTGCCATAGAAACACCTCCATTTCCCTTTCAATCTGCCAAAGGCACATTCAACAATCATGCAACATTGGCTTAGCCTGTTGTTGAACCACTTCTTAATGCTGTCAAAGTGCCCCATGCAAGATTTCATGAGCTAGGGCTGTAAGGGGTGAGCCCCATCACCTAGGATCACTAAATGGTATTTCTACATACCCCACTATAATTTTCTAGTCTGGAAAAGAAAGTGACAGCATGCATCTTTCTGTACAGGCCACTGTTCCTGAAGATGCACCTTTCCAGACTACCCCACATTTATGTCTGTGAAATGCCCACAGAGATCCACAAGCACCTGAAACATCATGGAGAAGTACTTGTTATTATGGATATAGTCTGAGGAAAAGTGTGGTGTTGCTATAATGGGAATATATGTGCCATCAATTGCCCACTGCAGATTGGAAAGTCCATGTCAGCAAAAACCAGACACTATGTCCTCCACATTTCCCAGAAACACATTTCTACGCAGCAAAATGTGATTTATTTCCCTGACATTTTCATAAGTGCTGCCCCGAGAGTAGACTTCTCCCATGGCCGGCCCGAGCCATTCATGCGTCTTGGGGCCCGGAAGCGTGGCGCTGCCCCCGGGAGTGCAACGCATGTGTGGCCCTGCCCCCGGGTACACGGCGTCCCCCGCCCCCGGGCGCCCGGAGTATGCACGGCCCCACCCCAGGCGCATGGAGCATGCGTAGTGCTGCCCCCAGGCACCCGGTGCATGTGTGGCACTGCACCGGGCACGCGGAGCATGCAAGGTGCCGCCCCTGCCCAGCCCGGCAGCCCCGCGCGGCACCCCATACAAACTGACTTCCCCACTCCAAACTGATGTGCAACTGAATGGTAGCAATTGAACGTTGCCAGCTTCCAGAAAGCAATGGCAACACACTTCTCAACATGCTTCATTTGGGTGTCCTTGCACCACAGTTCAGGGCCCAGCTCAACACAGAGCTCCAGGAAGGTTGCTTTACCCATCCAAAAGTTCTGTAGCCACTGGTCTCCATTCCACACCTGCATGACAGTGCAATCCCACCACTTGATGCTGGCCTCCTTAGCCCAAAAGTGATGCTGTACTGTGCACAGCTGCTCTGTGATAGCCCAATGCATGCCACTGTTGCTGTCCCTGTCACTCACATTGTTGTCTGCATCTGAGTCTTGGACCTCTGCTATTAATTTTGTAAGTAGCTCTCCTGCAATGCATGATGTCCTAAGTGCATTGAACACAGCATAGAAGAGAAGTATGGGATCCATGATTTCTCACAGCAGATTCTGGAGTTAGACGCAAGGACTGTCATTCAAGTGGCACAAAAGTAAGCCAGAAGCTCAGGGAGGACTGGCAAGAGGTGGGACTTTTTTCACATTTCCAAAACGTCTAGCACTATGTTGACCATTCTCTCAGTGCTTAGCAACTGAAGATGATGCTAGGACCTGTGGGATGCTTACCCACATTTATCTGCTCTTTCTGTTGACAAGGGAGCTAACAAGGGGCCATGATATGTCAATAATGGGTGGCAGAAAAACAGGTTTGATGAGTTTTCAGTTTTGGTAACTTTGGCATGTTGACAGCAGTTTCATTGCCAAACCTTTCCAGTATAGAAATAGCCTCTGTCTCACTGTTTTGCTGATTTGCAGCAGCTATAACCTTGTGTCTCACATCTGGGCTCAAGGGTCTATGGGGTTCGGGAATTAACGTAACTTAAAAGCCACATGGCAACTAAAACCACATTTGTGTTTGTTATTGCTTTTCTCTTCTGTATACAGGCAGTCCCCGGGTTATGTACAAGATAGGGACTGTAGGTTTGTTCTTAAGTTGAATTTGTATGTAAGTCGGAACTGGTACATATTGTAGGGGAAACTCTAGCCAAACATTTTTTTTAGTTTTGGATAGCATAGGGAAAGGTTAACTCCCCTCTAATGTTTGTTTTGCTGTCTGTTCCCCTGTTCAGAAGATTTCACATCTATTTCTGTCCCTGTGACAAACTCAGGACTAAAGGAGTAACTCATCAAATACCAAACAGCTCTGCACCATGCTTTGAGCTAATAGCTTTATTTCCACACACCACCCAGGGTTCTAGGAGGAGGGTCCTTTTTTTGCTAACACAATGAGGCCAGCACTTTGTTTGTTTTGGTGGAGTCTTTGTTTGCCCAGGGAGCCCAGCATGTATAGGGGGAGGAAGGGCGGAGAGGCTGCTTTTGTCTGCTGTTCGGCAGCCTGTTGCTCAGGGGAGGGGGCAGCCTGTTGCTGGCAGGGGGAGAGGGGGGAGGCGTGCAGGATGCGAGGCCGCGGGGGGGGGGGCAGCGGGCGTGGGGAGGCACTTTTCCTCTGCCCGGCAGCTCTGCGGGATCCCTGTCCCTGTGGCCAGCTGCTGCAGGCAGAGGCCAGTTGGAGCCGGCCGAAGAGGAGGAGGAGGTGGATTCTAGGACCCAGGTGAGCGAGCCCCGGGGATGCTGCTGCGCTCCGGGAGCCCGGCATGTATAGAGGGGAGGAGGGGCAGAGAGGCTGCTTTTGTCTCTTCGGCATCTGTTGCTCAGGGGAGGGGGCAGCCTGTTGCTGGCAGGGGGAGGCACTTTTCCTCTGCCCGGCAGCTCTGCGGGACCCCAGTTGGAGCCGGCCCGAGGAGGAGGAGGATCCTAGGACCCAGGTGAGCGAGCCCGGGAATGCTGCTGCGCATGTGCGGGAGTTGCCTCACCCCGTTCGTATCTAGGGATCCGACATAAGTCGGATCCATGTAAGTCGGGGACTGCCTGTACTTACAATTAGCTCAATCTATTGTGGTATGGTACTTCTAGAGGAAATGCTCAATTTTTCAAGATAGTGTGCTCACCAGTCACTTAAACGCAGCAGCTTCCAGGAATGGAAAACATTCATTATTTTGCACTATCAACACAATATATTAATACAAATAATAATAATGAATAATCTGTGTAAATTTAGGCAATTGTGAAAATTAACATGGAATAAATTTATACAGGCAGTCCCCAGGTTACGTACAAGATAGGGACTGTAGGTTTGTTTTTAAGTTGAATCTGTATGTAAGTTGGAACTGGCGTCCAGATTCAGCCACTGCTGAAACTGACCGCCAGTTCTGACTTACATACAGATTCAACTTAAGAACCCCAGGCATCCCCAAGTCAGCTGCTGCTGAAACTGATCAGCAACTGATTCCAGGAAGCCCGGGGCAGGGGCTTCCTGTAGTCAGCCGCTGGTCAGTTTCAGCAGCGGCTGACTTTGGGACGCCTGGGGCAGAGCAGCTGGGGTGCTGCCAGGTTGGTCCAGTAGCGCCAAGGAGTGGTGCTGCGGGACCAACCGGCAGCGCCCCACCTGCTCTACCACAGGCCCGGGGCTTTGATCCATGTCTCCCTGGTCTGCTGGGGGGGGCGCACTAGCTGCGTCCCCCCCCAGCAGACTAAGGAGACGCTGAGCAAAGCGGCGGAGGACCCGGGCGGGACCACGGCGCTGATCTGGAAGCGCCGCGGTCCCGCCCGGGCCCTCCGCCGCTTTGCTCCGTGTCTCACTGGTCTGCTGGCTCCTCCCCCCCCCCCAGCAGACCAGGAAGACGCAGAGCAGCTTTTCTCACCCTGGAGGACGCAGGCGGCGGGACCAGGCATCCCGCCGCTCCCGTCGTCCGGGGCGAGAAAATCCCCGTTCGTAACTGCAGATCCGACATAAGTCGGATCCGCGTAACTCGGGGACTGCCTGTATAGGCTGAATATACTTTTCCTCTCCTGATCTTTGGCCTGGACTTCCTAAAAATCTCCCAAGTTATAGCGACTCACTCTTATACCTTATCTGAAAAATGAAAATATAACATTTGAACAGGCTGCTTTACAAACTGACTTTGTAGTTAAACAGTGTGTGATGTGAATTGGGAGTTAGTAGATTAGAATTAGCAATGAATGGAATATTTTAAAGCAAAATGTCAAGTAAATAAGAATACTATTTACTAATATTTTAATTAGTTTCTTTTCTCCCTTTCCTCTGCCCCACCCAAAAAAAAAAAGGAGATTTGATTAGCTGGTTAAATGTGATAATAGAGTTATGAAATAAATCATTAATACACACTATACAAATATTTGCGGCTATGAAACAATATACATACACAAGTGACACTGTATATGTATTAGTATAAATAGTTGTGTAGTGGAGGTTCAAAGATGTTATATTAGCATCTGTTATAATACATCAGTACTGAAGTGACAAGAGGAAAAAATCAATGCATAGAATCATGTTCAAAAGGATAGTACCAGCTTCCAAACTGTATAAGACAGAAAATGTATAAACATGAAAGGAATGAGGTAGTTTTTCACTATCATAAAAGAAGGCATGATGAAATGAACTGTCAAGAATGGTGAAGAACACAATGAAAAGAAACTACTACATAGATGTCAACATATGTGAGAGAGATGATTATGAATTATACAAGATCCCTAGAAAAGGTTAACAGAGTACACAACACAATTTAACATGATCGAGTTATGATATTATATGTTATATATGCTCAAAGGGGCTGCTAATGTTACATAACTCTTATGGAAAAGTCCATTAAAATTTAATGGAAAATGTTATCCTTTCTAAATCTAAATATATATAGAATCTATGAGATTCTATAGATACATCTAGAAACAAAGAATGTAGGTCATAATGATAGGAAATGCTTTTCTATATGACATGATTTAGGAATTATTTTGAGTAAGTTCTATGGTCAGATGACCAGAGTGGTCCCTTCTGGCCTTGAAATCTGTAAATCACTGGAGAAGATATCCCCTCTCAAATTTTTCAACCACTGCACAAAATTTATGTGGAAGTTATCACTCTCGAGTTCCATATATGCTGCATTTTGCTTCAGCTACCCCAGACTAACACGGCTACATTTCTATCACTATTCTACATGCAAGGCACTACATTTAGCCGTTTGGAATGGAAATCCATCAACCATACGAAGAAACTTGCACAGATACAGACAGACATCATCTTTCTATCCAAGTGCAAGAAGATGGACATCGTACCCAAAGGACTGAAAGTGAACAATCCATTAAGATCAACATACTGCACTGACTACAGTGAAAGACTCTGCCTCACACTATCCAAGAAATTAAGAAATCACCTGATAAGTATTTTATACAAGAAACAGAAAACCATCAAGAATGACATTTCTAACTTAGATCGTCTCATCTCAAGACAAACATCCACACCGACTGACACCTTGCAAGACTTTTGTTCCACCAGACAAGAAATCTACTATACACACTTCTATTCTCTACAACAAAGAAAAGACAATAAATTTTCTAACCTGCTCCATACCACTGGCTACAACAGCAACTGCCTCAACCCACCGGATAATATTGTTAACCTCTCCAGCTACAAACTCAATCCAGCAGAAGAGTCTGTCTTGTCCCGGGGTCTCTCTTTCTGCCCCACGTCCCCCACAAACTGGATACAATTTTGTGGTGACCTTGAGGCTTTTTTTCGCCGCCTCCGCCTCCGAGAATATTTCCAAACCACCAATGAACATCAATCTGACCTACCAGATCCCCCCTATCAACACCAAAGGAAAAATAATTCTATATGGACTCCCCCTGACGGTCGGAAATACAATCTGGATTTCTATATACAAAGCTTCCGCAACAACGCACAGACTAACATTATTCGCAAACGACAACAAGCGACACACAATCTTAGCCGCACTGAACACCATGCCATCCAGAGTCTCAAAAACAACCTGGACATTATAATCAAACCAGCTGACAAAGGGGGTGCTGTGGTCATTATGAATAAGGCCGACTATAACCAGGAGGCAATCAGACAACTCTCGAATACCACATTTTACAAACCTCTCCCCTCTGATTCCACCTTGGAATACCAAAAGAAACTACACTGTCTCCTTAAAAGCCTCCCCACAGCTACTCGGGAACAAATCCACACAGAATCACCTTCTGACCCCCGACCAGGATTGTTCTATCTACTTCCCAAGATCCATAAACCTGGTCACCCCGGACGTCCCATCATCTCTGGTATTGGCACGCTCACTACTGGTCTATCCAGCTATGTAGACTCTCTTCTCAAACCCTTCGCAACCAATACCCCCAGCTATCTCCGAGACACTACTGACTTCCTAAGGAAACTACAAAACATCGATAACCTCCCCAATAACACCATCCTTGCCACCATGGATGTAGAAGCTCTATATACCAACATCCCACATGAAGACGGATTACAAGCAATTAGAAACACTATCCCAGAGGACACTACTGCCAACCTGATAGCAGACCTATGTAACTTTGTTCTCACCCACAATTATTTCCAGTTCGAGAACAACTTATACCTCCAGATCAGCGGCACAGCCATGGGTACACGCATGGCCCCACAGTATGCTAACATCTTTATGGCTGACCTAGAACAACGTTTCCCCAACTCCCGTCCCCTTTCATCCCTTCTCTACCTACGGTACATCGATGACATCTTTATGATCTGGACGCATGGCCAAGAAACACTGGAGATATTCCACAGAGATTTCAACAACCTACACCCCACCATCAACCTCAGCCTGGACCATTCTACATGAGAGATCCACTTCCTGGACACCACAGTACAAATCAACAATGGAAAATTAGACACCACTCTCTACAGAAAACCCACTGACTCATACAGTTACCTACATGCTTCCAGCTCCCATCCAGAACACACCACACGATCCATCGTCTATAGCCAAGCCCTTCGATACAACCGCATCTGCTCTAATCCCACTGACAGAGACCAGAAGCTTCAGGATCTCTACCAAACATTTATAAACCTCAACTACCCACCCGGAGAAATAAAAAAGCAAATTGAAAGAGCCAGACGAATACCTAGAAACCATCTACTTCAAGACAGACCCAAGAAAACCAACAATAGAACACCACTTGTCATGACCTACAACCCCCAACTTAAACCTGTCCAACACATTAACAATAAACTACAGCCTATACTGGAACAGGATACCATACTCCAAGAGGCTCTGGGAGACAGACCCATAGTCTCCTATAGACAACCACCTAACCTCAAGATGATTCTTACCAACAACCACAGGACATACCACACTAATACCAACCCTGGTACCTTAGGCCTTTAAGAAAGAAGAATGAAAGTAAATTCTGGTACACAGGCCATCATTCCCCTTAGAATTATGATCCTGTAGTAATTGCAGAAGTGACATCTCTGAAGGGACTAATAGATCTCTGATACATTTACAGAAAGAACAGAGATCTGAATAGAATCCTGAATAAGGGACAGTGAAAACATTGAACAAAATTAGTCAGAGGAAAAAAATGCATGTGGAAAAAGTTGCCCTCTCTGATACCAAGAAAAATGACTCTGGTAAGAATTCTACCATGTGTGAAGTGGTGGAAAAGGTCCAAGCTTGAAAATTCAGCAATACCAGCATTTTAGATAGATTACCGGTAGTGGTTATGGAAGAAACACAAGGTAATTTTATAGCAACTGTGAAATAAAACAAACACAAATCTTACTGTTGTACTGGATCTACCAGGAAGTTCTATTAGAAATAATAACTGCGTGGTAATATGTATTATTGTGCCATCACTTTCTCCAGGAAATAGTTTTAACCAATGTTAATTAAGAACTGGCTATCGGGAAAACAAATAAGGCCCATTCCAACTCCCATGGAAATCACTGTAAAGCAACCCACTGATTTCAATGGGAATTTGATGTGTCCCATAGAGGACAGTTGAACTATGTTCTTATTTACAATCACGACTCATATAGTTCACAGTACATATAAGAGTTGATATAGGAGCTCAATAATAAGGGCTGTGAACTGGACTGGAAGAAGAACTCAATCAGACAAACACACGAGACTGGGTAGAAAGGCAAATCAGAGGAACAGTCAGTAGAAAAATAAATACTCCTACAAACACATAAGAACCCTTCTGCTTTAGCTATAGCACTACATTTAGAGCTCAAGTATGCCTACAAACCCTTCATTGTGGATGCACTTATATTGGTATAAAGGTGCTTTATGCCAATGCATTTATTCCAATATAAAAATAAATACATGTTGTTACATGTATAACTGCACCCACCCTAGGTACTAGTATCACTACTTTGGTTTAAAAAAACCACACCCCATAACCAACATATATTGGTACAAATCTCAGGCTTTAGAATCAAAGGCTGGCACCAAATTTAGCTTGCCCATATTCAGGGTGATTTTTTAAAGAATGAAAATTAATGTGCTGAATCTAAAAGGGAAAATTTACAATGAATTTAAAAGAGCAGAAATCTTATCTCCTGCACCACTCTGTTGATGGAAGGAACAAGGACAGGAATTGTGACATAAGAATCTAAAAGAAATAATTCTGAAAACAACTAAAGAACAGACATACTGCAGAAGATCATATAAAAAAAACCTGGAGGGCAGATGTCATCTATGGAGAATTGTTGACTGAGACACACAATAACATTTTTTTTATATATTTTAATGTGAATCTGTCTCTTATCTACCTGTATACAACAAAAATAATTCCTGAGTACAGAGCAGCTATCTTATTTAAATGGAAGGGTTATGTAAGAATCAGAAAGCATGTTTTGCCTTCATTCTAGAGAGAAAATGTTGAAAGCAACTGATTTACATTTGCAATTTCCAAGGCTCTGGCTTCAAAGACTGAGGATGTTACTTGTAGCTGAATAGGTTGGAGTCCCTCCGCCCCCGTACTTCATAAGGAAAAGGAGAAAATTCAGATTTAAAAATAAATACTATATTTTCCTTTTTCTCCAATGTAAAGTTATTAGGAATTTAGAAAATGGGGGGGGACCCCAAGGGAAACAAATAGGAAATGTGCTATTTTAGAAAATGTAGAGACTTTTGGAAAAGATAATTAAAGAGAATGTGTTATGGAATGGACAAGGCTTTGCAGCTCTCTGCTGGATGTCTCATGGCCCTGCCACATCTACCCCTAAAAAGGACAGTGGAGATGGCCCTCCAAGAGAAGTGGTATGGGATGCAGTCAATTAGGACAAAGGCTACAGGGAACAGCCCACTCAGATCCATCAAGTTTGTATAAAAGGAGCTGCGGGGCCAGAGTGAATTTGGTCTTCTGGGAGGGATTGGTGGGACATGAATGCTCCTGTCTGGCGGCAGGGATTGAAAGGACCTGAGAAATCAATTGTTGGCAGAGGCCAGGTGAGCCGAAGAATAGTTCATGCCTGACTGCTGGGACAAAGCACAGAGGGTATGTCTACACTACCACCCTAGTTCGAACTAGGCATTTAAAAATGGCGCGGCACGGGGTTCGAACAAGCCGGCATTTAAAAATGGCGCCGGCCGGCTTATGCAAATGAAGCCCGGGAAATTCAAATCCCGGGCTTCATTTGCAAGTGTGGTATGCCTACATTACCCCGCTAGTTCGAACTAGTGGGGTAGTGTAGACATACCCATAGTTACCTACAGGGACTAGGGGAGTGCGGAAGGAGCTTCTGTCTGGCTGCCAGGACTCAACTAAGATGGGATAGGGGCTAAGCGGCCCAGGGAAACACACAGCAACAATTAGTAAGATGGACATAGCACAAGGCTGTATTACTGAAAGGATCCTGGGGTTGGGACAGAGAGTAGTGGGCAGGACTAGGTCCCCACCTACTGCCACTGGGGGAAGTGGCCACACCCTAAGGAAGGGAATTAGAAATATGGTATCCCAGGGAAGGAGACTGCACTATTGGGACTGACTCAGCAGGGAGCTGTGGTCAATGAACTGAGTCCAAGAGGGGTGGCTCAGCAGAAAGGCTGGAGTTACTGAGGACTCAAGAAGAGGCAAGGAGTCCCCAGGAAAGAAGCTCTCACAGCACTGCTCAATACCAAACTAGGAACCTTGCTGCCAAGTGAGACCATGAGAGTACTGTGGTGGGTGTTCTTAGATTGGTTAAAGACTGAGTCCAGAGAGGGCAACAGGAAGACACGCCAACTGAAGGGATACTGCAATCAACCCTGTTGAACTAATTGAGGGCCTGAGTCCAGGGAAGGCTGCCAGTTGATACAAATGGAAAAGGTTATGCAACAGGTCCTATTGGACTATTAAAAGACTGAACACAGGGAGGGATGTAGGACATTTTGGACTGTGTACCCCAAAAGAGGTTTGTTTGTTTTGTGTATGGTATGTGTGTGGCCACGCTGGAGGGCTGAGTCTCCAAAAACCTGCCTGTCAAATGCAGCAGCTGACAGAGGGCACTGTGAGAGGAGCAGAAACTGCAGGCATGCAAACACTCAACCAAGCGGTGCTCACAAGAGGTGGGTGCCACTCCATAATAGGATGCCTGTCTTCAGGGGTTAATAAGTCGTCTCTCGTAGACTGCCCACAGTTCATATACCACACAGTACAGTAATGATAAAAAGTTATGATTGATGTGAAAAAAGTTGGTATCTGTCCCTTTTTCAATGGACAAGAGTCCATATTGTGGATTGTTTCTCTGTATGTGTTGGTACAATTCCTGTCATGTCCTGATCCTGTTTGGAGACTCTGGACACTGTCATATTAATGATCAGAAAAACTACCAGCTCTGTTGACACTCTCAGCAGTTTAATCACAGAAAATAAGGTTTGAATAGACATGTAGCCTGAACTACTCTTTTGGTGGGGGCAGTCTTTAAAGCAACATCAGGACGAGATACATTATCAACCATAATTTATACAGAAATGGTAAGGGAGCTGGGGTGCATGACTTATGAGGAGAGGCTGAGGGAACTGGGCTTATTTAGTCTGCAGAAGAGAAGAATGAAGGGGCATTTGACAGCAGTTTTCAACTACCTGGGTTCCTAAGAGGATGGAGCCAGGCTATTCTCAGTGGTAGCAGCTGGCAGAACAAGAAGCAATTATCTCAATTTGCAGTGGAGATCTCCAATGGAAATTAGGAAAAGCTACTTCACTAGGAGGGTGGTGAAGCACTATATTGGGATACCTAAAGAGGTATGGAATCTTCATCCTTAGAGGTTTTTAAGGAAAAGGTTGACAAAGTTCTGGCTGGAATGATTTAGTTGAGGTTGGTCCTGCTTTGAGCAGGGAATTGGACTAGATGACCTCCTATGGTCTCTTCCAAGCCTTATCTTCTATGATTCTATGAATTGCTATTGCCTGTGCTACTCCCCACTCAGAGAGTAGAAAGAGGTTTGCTTTTCTCCAAGTCTATCAATCTAGTATTTTTGAGCAGAAAATGTTCATACCAAATTGGATTTGTAGGCATGATTGGGGCCTGAGTTTAGATTTGAACTGGTGTATAACCCAGTGGTGAAAAACTCTGCATTCTTTTAACTGAAACCCTTGAACCTTCTACTCCACCCAGTATGTGCTTAAAGGTCATGATCCAGATCTCACTGAAATTAATGGCAGTCTTTCCATTAACTCTAATGAGCTTTGGATCAGGCCCTGAATGTCTTGTTGAATTGGGGCTTCAATAATCTCTACGCTTAATGCTTCAGTTCCTCATCTGTAAAATGAGGGTAATAATACTTCCTTTCTTTTACTCTTTGTTTATCTGTTTGGAGCAGGGTAGGAACAATCCCCTACTATGTATATGTTAAATAAGTAAATTAATGGAGCCCTAACCTTATAGAACTCAGGTCCTATTTTAATACAACTAGTCATAATAACACCAGTGTTGCATCTCATTTTTCCCATATATGTGTGGAATGAATTTTGTAATGTGTGCCGATACACATCCCCTCCATATAGGTGCGCATAAAATTCATGTGATAGCAGTGGGGTGGAAGGGTTTGGAGTGTGGTTGGGGGCTCAGGCCTGGGGTAGAGTGTTGTGGTACAGGATGTGAGGGCTCCAGGTAAGGGGTGCAGGCTTCTGGGATGAAGCTGAGGATCGAAGTTTGGGGTGCAGGCTGCCTAAGGAGGCTACAGGACTTGCCCTAACTCTTTTGCCTCACACTCTCTTTCACAGACACAGCAGGAATGCGTCAGGGCTGGGTTTGGTTCAGGTTAGAAGTGTCCCTCCTTTGACTTTGGAAGGACTTCAGCTGGGTTTGGGCCAGAGAAGAGGTTCCCCTCCCCAATCTGTGGCAGATCTGGGCTGGAGCTGATTTCAGTCTGAGGAGAGCGGCATCTCTGTCATGGTAAGTCTGGGCTGGGAGGATTCCCTGCACAACATTTAGTAGGTAACTGTGTGGCTGCATAGCTTACAGGGAACTTAGAATAACATTTATCTCTTCTACCAAGCTTTTCACCAGTAAATCTAACTGCACTTTATAAGTGAGGTCACTGTCCTGATTCACATTTTACAGATGGGGAACCTTAGGCATAGGCACATTGAGGTTGGTCACCCAGCATGCGAGTGGTAGAACCACGGATAGAACCCGCATCCCCTCAATTACAGCTCAGTGCACCATATGAAGTATAATTATTTATTTCAGTTATATATGGACCCTCCAAGAAGAGGTCCATATATAAAAGATCAGAACCATGCTCCTAATTAATATGTTTATAAGATATTTAGGGAAGATAACTGTTTGAGATGTGACTCCATTACTATGTTTGAATAATTACCTTGTATTTAATTTACTATACAATATTTAGCAGGGCCGTCCTTAGGCATAGGCAGAATAGGCAGTTGCGTAGGGCACCAGTATTTCTGGGGCACCACTCTGCCGGGACGGTTGGGAAGCAGTGGAGCGGTGCGAAAAGCTCCCCTGCCCCCTCTGAAAGAGAAAGAGCCAGCTGCTTAAAGGAGCAGCAGACTTGTTTCCCGTTCCTCCCAGGCAATGCAGAGGCATAGGAAGGTGGGGGCAGAGGGAACAGTTGCTCCTATCTGGCACATCAGGGGGTGTTGGACAGGAGTGACTCCACAGGAGCCACAGGAGCCAGTGCGCGCTGCCTGAACAGCTGGGGCTGTGACACCCAGCAACTTAGTTCCAAGGCCTTTTTGTGTAGTGTGGGGCAGTCAGGAGACCCGGGTCTGCGCAGCTCCGACTGTGCAGGCAACACGCTCTGCCCTGGGACTCCTCGTGCCTTCCCCCCTCCCCTCAGGACAGCATCGCAGAGGTAAGTTGCTGGGGTGCAACATCCCCTGCTGCTTAGTCAGCATGCACGCCAGCTGTTTGGGGAGGGGGAGTGCAGTCGCACACTTCCCAGAGGAGCTGCAGGTTTGCCAGGTACTGGTCCCAGCTGCCCCTGTCCCTTGCCCAGACCCCCCATAAGTACCCTGTCCCCTGCCCCCGCCAACATTGTCACCAGCACCCAGCACCACCCTGTCCCCGTCCCCAGCACCCTGCCACCTATCGTAGCACCCAGCACCACCCTGTCCCTGGACCCAGCACCCTGCCACCCACCGCAGCACCCAGCTCCACCCTGTCCCTGGCTCCAGCATCCTGCCAGCTGTGCCAGCATCCTTGGGACCGCATTAGTGAGGCTTGGGTTGGTTTTTTGGGGGGGGGGGCATCTCCCTTGTGTGGCCCTAACTGACTTTTCTGTGGGTCAGTGACCCTTGACTCAAAACAGGTTCTCTGCCCCTCACATATATAAAGACAATGCTAAAACCTTTTGAGTTTAACATAATATTTTATTTAAAAATGAAGCCTGGCCAACATGCACTCAATTGGGGCCAAATCCCCATCTCACTGCAGCATCATGACACTCCTTCACCACCTGACCCCAAATCTGAGCCTTTCATACACTGGAACCCCCTGTCCTGAGCCTCTTTCTTACATCCCCAAGCTCCTGCATCCCCACATCCTCAGTCTTCTGCTACAACATTCCTGCACCATCCACACATGGCAAATATGTGTCCTGATCCCATCATACTCACAACCTCCTTGCCCTGAGCCTCTCATAAATCCAACACAAACTCCTGCACCCTCACATCCACAAGCCTGTGACTTGCTCAGCACCCCAACCTTCCACCTGAGCCCAACATTCCCCAGCCTGGAGTCCCCTTCTTGAGCCAGCATCCCCTTCTCCTGCATCCAAATTCCCTCCCAGAGCTTGCACTTCTCACCCCTTCCCACACCCAAAGCTCTCATTCCCACCCCAGAGCCCGCACCTCTGTGAGAGCGTATAATGGCTGGGGATAGCAAGAGATGGAGAGGAGGGGGACAGAGAGGATGGGGCCTCAAAGGGGTGGGGTCTAGGGTCTAGGGGAAGGAATGTGATTTTAATGTATTGGTGGGTCCTTTTTTTTTTTTTTTCCTCAGAAAACCTTCAAATTCTGAAAAGCTGAAAAGGGATCCATGGCCAAATAAAATCGGGAAACACTGCAGTGGAGCATGTAACAGCAGGCCTGGGTTCTAGAGAGAGCCGAATGCACTGCCTGCACCACAGTCTGAGGGAAGGGATTGGCTGCTGGGGTCTCCGGAAGGGGAAGAGGTAGGGGTGGAAGAGCAAGTCAGGCACAGGGGCACCAGTTTAATAATCCCACCTAGGGCACCATAAATCCTAAGGACGGCCTTGATATTTAGCCTAATTTAATGTAATGTTAAGTATATTTGAAACAATTTAATATTCTCCTTTGGATTTTTCTTGGGACTAAAATTTGCTAAAAGTGCTTTAATTATTTTGCAACTAGTGCATCAGAACCCATTAATTGGTTAATAAGCTATGCATTTTTTTAATCTCAAATAAGGAGTATGAATGAATGCTGAATGATGGCAGTGTTACTAGCACCAAGGGGGAGAGAGGACTAAGAAGTCAGATGTCTCACAGAGTTAAACTGAGTTTGCCAGCATGAATGTAACAGCCACACCAGCCAAACCAAGCAAAATCAAGCTATTAACATTGAGGGAGACTTTAGAGCAGACGGACAAATGGCACCTCTCAAAAGATTATCCCAGCAGTTGCTGTTACTGGTGTGGTTTTGTGGTTATACTTGTGCTGCACTCTGGTGCATGACAGGGGGTTCAAACAATTTCTGGCCACCATGGTTTTATATAAGGGCTTGTACTACATTTCTGATACCTGGACAACATTACATTAAGCTTAATAAAGGCCCCCTTATGAATGGATGTACCAGGTCACAAAATGAATATTTTAGCTTTCACTAACATAAACATATGCTGCAGCAAGGAGACACTAACTCCCTGTTCCCACTGCCATCTAACAAGTCCAAGTTCTGTATGATTCTGTGTTCTCAGCTGAGATCCCATTCCAAAAGAAGTTTGCCCTGTGAGATACAGCTAGCATGTAGGTCTTTAAGGTGCACTTCTGATATCTCAAGAAGCAAAGGGTACATTCCCACTGTCATTGAAACCAATCAGAGCATTGATGTTGTTTGAGCATAGGAACAAAAACAAACTCTCATTTGAGTGAGAGATTAGCCAGAACCAAAAATTCCCATTTTTTACCACTCCCTTTCACTAGCTCATCCATTCAGTTATTTCTCTCTCCTTTTAGTGTTCTGGTGTTTATGTTGTGAATGAGCTAACTATTGTTTTGGCCACAAAAACTTCTCAGACCATGTCTGTTGGTCTAGCACTGCTAATTTCTTCCATGGTGAAGATAATCTAGTTAAATGACAGATAAACACCAACAGCTCCTCAAGAACCCCTTGCATACCAATTTCGGAAAATTTTAACCTGCTTCGACTAATTTCACGGGTAGTTGAACTGCTTTCCTTCTAGCAAAATTTCAGAGCAGCTGCAACCTTTGTCAGTGACTGAGAAACAAGTGTGAGTGCCGAGAATTTACACAGTTGCACATCCGAGTATTACTTGGATGTGCAACTGCAGATGTTGCTGTAACTTGTAACGCTGGTGATGCCAAAAGGTGCTGCAATGTCAGTTTAAGGTGAGAACCTAATAAGTCAAGTGAGGATTTTTCTTAGAAGCATTTGAAAGTCCTGACTATCCTGTATGAAAGAGGGCTCACAAAACTGCAGTACAAGGCTTAGCTTTATATGCTCTTACTAGTTTATTTTTCCTTCCCTGCGGATATTAACTTCCTTTTGAGAAAAGGAATAACAATAATTATACAAAAGAAAGGAGGGGAGAGTGGAATGTCAAAATACATTTAATTGCAACAACAATTGGTTAATTTTATACCAAGTGAGCATTTAGAAAACACACATACCTTTGTAAGGTAGTTTTATCTTTTACTTAAAAAACAACAAATGGTCTGGTAGCACTTTCTGGACTAACAAAACATGTAGATGGTATCGTGAGCTTTTGTGGGCACAGCCTACTTTTTCAGATGACTGGAGCTTACCCCCTGAAGCTTCTTATCTTTTACTGTATCTTTTGCAAGTCCTCCAGACACATTTTTACTAGTCAGCTAGTGTTAAACATTCTACACCTATGTAATGAAATCCAAATTAAAAGTGTATTTGAAACACTTCCTGCCACACTAGGTAGGAAGTTGCAGTGATTCTTTTAAAAGTGCCTTCAGAAATCCATTACAAACTATTGTTATACCTCAGCACATGGTGTGAAGAGAAGACTTCTTATTAAAAGGAAGGAAGGAAGCAAGTAAGTTCTCTTTCAAATGCTGACTTTAGTGGTTTTAGTTATTATTATTACTGTCATCTGTAAAGACTTAAAACAAATTGAAAGCATGTGATTTTTCCATACGGCAAGAACATCATCATGGATCCAGATGCTGAACATCACAAGTTTAATTTACTGTGCAACAATATGCAGTAGAATGTTCATTTCATTTTTTTCATGTTGTGCTGAAATACTTATATATGTGCTCCTTAGTTTTATTGTGTTGGGTTTTTTTAAGTGAATATCGATGATGATCAAAGGAACCTAATGAAAGCCCTGACTGAACAGTAAGACACAAGACCCAGTACTGTAGATACTGTCAAAGCTACTTGAAAGTTCAAAAGGTTTCTATAGTCTACTTAGCAGGTTTTCAATAGTAGTTTGTTTTTGTCCTGATGGGCTTTTATCTCAGAAAGAGTGTGTGTGTAGGTATGAGGGGGCAGTAGCAAACTGTATTCATTCAGCATCCTGAAAGCTGTACTAGAACTTGATGAGGAATTTCTGTGCCTTTGCTTCCACAACTTTGTTCAATGTACTTCAGTCTCATATAGGACCCCAGTGAGCCCACACTTGAGGAAATGGTTAACCACAGTCTTGTGATATATAATTTGTATGTAACAGAAAACAGCTGTTGGAAAATTCACTCTTCCTGGCTAGAACTGTTTTTATGCAGAATTTTAATTGTATCTCATGATTGATAACACCCTATTAGCCTTATCCAGATTTTTAAATGCAAAATAATTTATTAAAAAGTTATTTTTAAGCTTCGTCCCAGATCATTATGCCCAAGTGCACTTCTTTAGGGAATCTATTATTCTGTTTAGACAGGACTGCATCTTACATGCATTCATAATACAGCATTGTTCTTTGATATAAAATACTCTTCATTCATGGAGGATGTCTCCATCACAATGTCAGAGGTGGATTTTTCACAACAAATGGAAACCATATTTTTCACTGAATTCAACACCAGCATATAAGCGGAGGGTGTTACATTGAAATTTTAATAGCTGTTTTTGAGGAAGAATAAGCAAAACATTATCACCACAGCTTTCTTTTGAGAAAGAACAAAGATGTCTTAATGGTGCCCAATAGATACTGAGTTTATTGTCCTCGGGGCACTACCCTCTCAACATTCAATTGTACTCACCAATCATCTGGGTGGATGAGATCAACCTAAATGACTGAGCAGCCATTTTGGGTTATGAAAAATGTAAAACTATACATGAAATGGAGATAAATTTTAAACAGCATCACATCATAGTTTGGTTTGTTCAGATGCATTTCATAATTTGCAGAGGGAAGGCACAAACACTGTGCTTCTGATGATTTTTTGCATATATGACATATATGCAGGAGGTACATAGAATACAAACCAGCACAACATACAGAAAGGAGTGGATGGCGGGGTAATATCTAGTGTGCCATATATATGGGAAGACCCAGTGAGGACAATGTAAGACCCTGAGCACTCAAGCATAATTCTAATTGAGCATTTTTAGAGCTTCTTTATAGTCTGATTAATGACTCTTTCAAGTCTGGATGACCAAACTTCCTTTTTTTGTACTGACCTCCTTGGAAATCTACTGATGAAAAGTTCTATGTAAAAGCTAGGTATTGCTATTATTTTGTCTAGAACCAGAACCAGAACCAGAAATACCAGAATGCTGCACAATATAATAATAATAAATTAATAACAAATATAGAACCTGTGATCTTCAAATAGAAATAAATATAGAACCTGTGCTCTTCAAAGTGCTCTGCAAGCATTAACTAATGAAGCCTCACAACATGATAGTTAGCTCACCTATTATACCTTGTTATAAGAATCCCACTGGGGCTTAGTTATTTAGGACTTAGGACTTAGCATGAGACAGCAGTACACATGCCCAAAGCCAGAAACTTTGGCATCTAGAGAACTTTTACTGTGAAAGTTTAGGTGCTAAGGGAATTTGGAAATTTGTAGCAGCAGGAGGTTTGTGGATTGCAATTGTATTTAGACTCCTAAATACCTTTGTTACATTGTTTGGTAGAAAGAATAGAGACAGAATATGTTCATCTACAATAGGACTGTGGGGGTATGTCTACACTAGAAAGTTAGTTCGAACTAACGTCCGTTAGTTCGAACTAACTTTCCTAGGCGCTACACTAGCGCTCCGTTAGTTCGAACTTAATTCGAACTAACGGAGCGCTTAGTTCAAACTAGGTAAACCTCATTTTACGAGGACTAACGCCTAGTTCGAACTAGCTAGTTCGAACTAAGGGCTGTGTAGCCCTTTAGTTCGAACTAGTGGGAGGCTAAGGCTTCCCAGGTTTCCCTGGTGGCCACTCTGGCCAACACCAGGGAAACTCTATTGCCCCCCTCCCGGCCCCGGAGCCCTTAAAGGGCCACGGGCTGGCTACTCACTTTGTGCCAGTTGCAAGGCTGCAAGCACCCGTGCCTGCACAGCCTGCACCTGCCACACAATGAGCCAGCCATCCGAGGGCTCCCAGCCCTCCACTGCTCCCCACGACCAGCCTGGCGGCTCCCGGGAGCCTGCCCGGGGGCGCAAAAGGCGGGCGCCCGCCTGGTCAAGTGCGGAGATCGTGGACCTCATCGAGGTTTGGGGGGAAGCCTCCAATGTCCACGATCTCCGCACTAGCCACCGGAACGCGGCCGTCTACGGACGCATGGCTGCCAGTCTGGCCGCCAGGGGCCACCAGCGCAGCCGGGAGCAGGTGCGCTGCAAAATTAAGGACTTGCGGCAGTCCTACTCCCGGGCCTGCCTGCCAGGGGCTGACCCGGAGGCCTGCCCCCACTTCCATGCCCTGGACCGCATCCTGGGGCCTCATGCCGTCCCTGCCCCCCGGGACGTGATTGACCCCGGGGCAGAGGGACCGCTCCTGGAGACGGAGGAGGAGGAGGAGGGCTCTGAGAGCCAGGAGCCTGCCGCCAGCCTTCCCAGGACCCGGGACCCCCGAGGCACCCCACAGAGCCGCTCGCCTGCATCATCAGAGGCCGGGGAGGCGTCCACCTGTGAGTACCCTCGTGTTCCCCTTATGTGTACGGGGGGCTGGGGCGAGAGGGAGCCCCGGGACCGTGCGCCTGGGCCTTGCCCACCACGGAGCAGCAGCTGGGGATCCTGCAGGGGCCCTGGCCTTGCAGAGGGGAGCTGGGTTTCACACACCTGGGCCCCTGGGGTAATTGACCGCTGGTCTTCTTGCACCACAGCTGCAGCACCGGGGCCTGCAGGGCGCACCACACCGCCTGCAGCAGCCGCCCGCGCCCGGGCAAGCAGGACAGCCAGGACCAGGAGGACTACCAGAGGCGGCATCTCCGGTTCCTGGACCGACAGCTCCGTCTCCAGGACCACTGGGTCCAGGAGGACCTCAGGCTGCGCCAGAGGAGTCTGGAGGCCCTGGAGGAGCAGGGCCGTGCCCTGCGAGGCCACCTCCAGAGCCTGCTGGACCGCTTTCCATTTCCTCCTCCCCCTGCTCCCCCTCTTGCTCCCTCTCTTGCTCCCCCTCTTGCTCCCCCTGCTCCCCCTGCTCCTCCTGCTTCCGATCCTGCTTCCGCTCCTGCTTCCTCCACACCCCCTGTCCTCTCTGCCCCCCCCTCCACAACCATTCCCCACCGACGCCCCCGGACCCGCAGTGTGGCGAGACGGGAGAGGCAGCCGGACTCCCACCCCTGAGCTTTCCTTTCCCTTCCTCCCTTCCCTCCCCTCCCCTTCCAGCTCCCTCGTCCCAGGATTCCCCCTCCCTTCTCCCACCTTCATTCCTCCCTCCCCCACCCCAGTTCTGTGAAATAAACAGACGTTTTTGTTTGAAAAACAGGTGTCTTTATTTGACAGTAGGTAGGGAGAGGAAAGGGGAAGGGGGGGGTAGGGTGGAAGAAGGCCCCGGTGGGGCATGCAGGGAGAGGTCAGTCCTCCTCCTCCTCCACCTGGAAGCTCTCCCGCAGGGCTTCCCGGATCCGGATGGCCCCCCGCTGGGCTTCCCGGACAGCGGCGGTGCGGGGCTGACCGTAGTGTCCAGCCATGCGGTCAGCCTCAGCCATCCAGGCTGGCAGGAAAGCCTCCCCCTTCCGCTCACACAAATTGTGGAGCACACAACATGCCGCCACCACGGGAGGGATGTTGTGCTCGTCCAGGTCCAGACGGGTGAGGAGGCATCGAAAGCGGGCTTTCAGTCGCCCGAAGGCCCCCTCCACCACGATGCGGGCCCTGCTCAGCCTGTTATTGAAGGCCTGGCGGGAGGGATTGAGGTGCCCCGTGTAGGGCTTCATGAGCCACGGCTGCAGTGGGTAGGCGGCATCCCCCACCAGGCAGACGGGCATGTCCACGTCCCCGACCCTGATGTGGCGGTCGGGGAAGAAGGTCCCGTCCTGCAGCCGCTGGCACACGGAGGAGTTCCGGTACACCCGTGCGTCGTGTGCTTTGCCGGACCAGCCCACATTTATGTCCGTGAACTGTCCCCGGTGGTCACACACGGCCTGCAGGATGACGGAGAAGTACCCCTTGCGGTTCACGTACCGGGACGCCTGGTGTTCTGGGGCACGGATGGGGATGTGCGTCCCGTCGATGGCCCCCCCCGCAGTTGGGGAAGCCGAGGGCGCCGAATCCCCGGATGACGGCATCCAGGTCGGCGAGGCGGACCACCCTGCGGAGCAGCACCCGGTTGATGGCCTTGACCACCTGCGGAGAGAGACACAGCAAAGCGTCAATCAGTGGGGCGCCCGGGTGGCTGGGAGCGTGCGTGCCCTGGCAGTGCCCCGCGCCCCACTCCCGGAAGCAACCCCCCTGGCGGCGTGTAGTACGGCCGGGACAGCCTGACCCCTCCGGTGCGGGGTGCCTTCGCCTCCTCCCGCCCCCCCCTTGTCCCTGGGGCGGCCCATCCCCTCCTCGCAGCCCCCCACCCCCCCGGCTCGGTGGCCGACGAGCGCCGTACCTGCATGAGCACTGCTCCGACAGTGGATCTCCCCACGCCGAACTGGTTCCCGACGGATCGGTAGCTGTCCGGCGTGGAGAGCTTCCAGAGGGCGATGGCCACCCGCTTCTGGAGGGGGATGGCGGGCCTCATGCGAGTGTCCCTTCTTTGCAGGGCAGGGGCGAGCCACTCGCAGAGCTCCAGGAAGGTGTCCCTCCTCATCCTAAAGTTCTGGGTCCACTGTCGGTCGTCCCAGCGCTCCAGGACGATGCGGTCCCACCAGTCGCTGCTGGTGTCCAGACGCCAGATGCGGCGGGGCACGCCGGTGCTGGGGCGCCGCCGCGGCTCCTCCACGGCCCCCAGGGCGGCCAGGCGGAGAGGCAGGGGGCTGACGTTCCCCAGGTGGTGCCAGGCAGCCTCGAGCCATTGCTGGCAGGCTTGCAGCAGCAAGTCCAGAAAGTGCACCAGAAGGTGCAGGGCGAGCCGTGGCTCCATGTTGCCACCTGCGGCGGTCCCCCCCGAAGGGAAGCACCGACACAGACGGGCACAGAGACCGACGCTTTGCTGTCCCTCGGCGAGGCTGGCAAGCAAGCAGGAAAAGCTGAGAACCGGCTGTCCAGGGGGGGTCCCTTTAAGCACGAGCCTCAGATAGCCTCAGACAGCAGCCACACAAAGCAACTGCTGACCTGATGCCCTGCCAGAACCGGTTTCAGCTGCCCTTAAATGCCCCCCTGCGTCCAATCAGTGTGGACGCGCTAGTTCGAACTAGCAAAACGCTAGTTCGAACTAGTTTTTAGTTCTAGATGCGCTAGTTCGAACTAGCTTAGTTCGAATTAACTAATTCGAACTAAGTTAGTTCGAACTAGCGCTGTAGTGTAGACGTACCCTAGGAGAGGAATAACAAAATCACATGAAAATGACATGCTTCCTTGACAAAAAGTGGTCCATTAGGAAAACTACAGGACCTATCTAATACAGTTGTAGTTAGAAAACAGGATACAGTTAAAAAGAACAAGAAAAGTGCATTGTTGGCCACAATGACTGATTACCAAGTAGAAAGGAAGGCCTGTGGCTAATGGTAACTTCCCCAATGGCTTTGTACATCAAGAACATGAGATAAGGGATGAATGCAATCGCGCTAGTCTGGTGAAAGTGATTAAAAAAACATCTAGTGTAAATCAAATAGCTTATAGTAGAAGCTATTTTTAAAATGAGAAGAGATAACTAGTAAGTAAGAGAAAGTGTTTCCATTTATAGGTGAGCCTATGGTGAAATCCTGTTCTGGTACATAGACAAAGAAATGAAAAGTGAATATAAATATTGAAGGGAAGTGGGAAATGAAGAACAAAAAAAGAGAGAAAAAAAAACAGGTGAAAAGGTGAAGCCAGAATGAGGAGTAAAGAGAAAATGAGAAGAGAGAACAACCAACCAGAAAGAAGGGCAGAAGAGGAAGGAAAGAAAACAAAGATGGGTAGAGAATGGGAATGAGAGGGCCAGAGAAAACTTGAAGTAAGGGTGAAAGAGTCAGTAAAAGGAAAGTTTTCATGTGTGAGGGAGAATTAAAAGCATCTCCCTAATTAATAGTCCATCTTGCTCCTTGCATCATTGCTGCATTTGTGACTTGTGGAGCCATTCTTCCAGGAAATCTCTGTTTAAGGGAGAAGGGACTACTGGCTGGGTCTTCTCTGCGAGTATCTCTAGCCTTTGCACTACATTCTTCACTGTACACCTACAGTTATTATTAATTATTTGTAGCACCTATGGTTTCTAGTCACAGACCCCACTGTGCTTGTTGTTGTACAAACATGGAACTAAAACAACAGGCCCTGCCACAAGGACTTATAGTCTAAGAGCAAGACAAGGGACAATAGATGAATACAGACTGACTGACTGACTGGGGAGTACCAAGAAATAATAAGGCAATATTGGTCAGCATGATGGGGCAGTAGTCTCTGCATGTGAGCTATCTAACTGTGGTCACACTTTTTGTAAGCATCACAGCAAAGGAGAGTTTTAAGGAAAAATGTGAAAATGGATAATGAGGTAGCTTTGAAAATCTCACAGATATTTTGGGGCTTACCTGCCTTTGAAATCTGGCACATGGTATTGAAATACTTTATTTTAGCAAAAGTAGACTGTAAAAACAAAGAGGGAAAATATCTCTGTTTAGGATCAAGAAAGCTTTTAAGTACATCCATTGAAAAGACTGAAAGCTCTGAAGACCAAACAACAAGACCATACTTTGGGGAAGTATGAGGTGGATACCTCCCTTCCACCCCCCTCAGGTTATGAACAGCCATGCACACAAAGAAGTGTGCTATAGTGACCTTTTGGGTCTAGTTAAGCAGCAGGCAGTAGCATAAAATGAAATCTTTATGTTTTCTCCTTGCTTGATATGTGTCAAAAGTTTAAATAACTTTCAAAGTACTTTCACCCTCAAAAGATTCCAATTGAAAAAAAAAAGTTCCTTACTGCTAGCACCAATGTTCATGTTATTCTTTCTTATTAAACTTGAAAAATGTTAAACATAAAAAGTAGGGCCAGTTTCTTCTATATGTATGTTGAGTTTTACCCAGCAGTGTGTCAACTGATTCACTTTTCAGTAATAAGGGCATCTCTCAGGAGATGTCCTTGCAAGAATGTTACATGTATTTGAATTTTTAAGAAAGAGAACATAATACATCTGAGGAGTGGATTCCATTTGACTGATGGGCTTTCTAAATAGGGTAGAACTTCAGTGTGGTCAAGGCACCCATATTGGGAACATCCTCAATTGATCCAGAATTATTTTAATCTTAATAGTATTAAGAGATTTCAGACAAGAAAGAAAAGCTTGGTTTTATCTTTCTTATTTGAAAATAATGGGAGTAGTAATCTAGCATGTAGCTTCCAACAGTCATAAGCATCAGTCTTTTTTGGTGCAGCAGAAACCTCAGAGCAATGGTCAGAGTGCTACCTTCCCAAGAACTGCCCTTTTGGAGAGCAGCTACCCTGTGCTTTTACATCTGGTCATTTAATTAAATCATTAATTAAAGCCATACATTTCTGTTTCCCCTCCCTTTTTAGTTGTAAATTAACAGTGGAGTTATTTTAAAATTTATAGCATGTGTGGGGACGGGAGACCAATGTGGCATTTGCTAAAGTGCATACAGAGGAAAATCATCTTTTTTATATACTCCACAGATAGTAATGTAAACCTTAAAAAAGTATGCAGAAGGGGAGGGGAAGCATATTCATCGTCTGGGATGCTAATGGACTGAGAGGCTATCTGTTTGGAAAGCAAGGAGGAATTTCTTTTAGTCCATTAGAAACAAATCACGGTGGCTCAGTTTGCTTGTCACCATTAAGGGGCAGAATCTTCTACCCTTAAACTATGTCTACACTGCATGCCAGTATCAGTTGCTGGTAAGAGTATGCATAGCTGCATATCACAGAGGAAAGCAGGCAGTATCCTCAGTGTGGTGTATACCACACATGTTGGTGAAAGACAGTCAGCTCCCTGCTGCTGGAACCCTCTCCCTGCCAGAAGGAAAGACTCTGGAAGTGGGGCAGGGCTCCTGCAGTGGCAGGCAATGGGAAATTGCTGAAGCCCTTCCTTGCTGTCTCCTCTCCCTGCTGGAGACTTTCCTTCTGGAAGAGGGAGTTGAATGAGCTTTTTCCTGATGCCTTCCCTGTTGCAGGGAAAGGCTCTGGCAGTGGGACACTACACTGCTTAAAAGATCAGTGTCCTTGGTGAAGGCACTGAGAAACATGTAGCATACATACCTGGGTGCATACTCACAGGCTTCAGGCATGTCTTTAGTCTACTTGTCTAAAAAATGATTCACCATCTATGCTGCTATTTGCATTGTGGTACAGGCGCTAACTGTGTATGTAGCCTATACACTGCCATAAGACATGTGCAGCCTAGACTTATGTTGACTTTTACATTTAAGCTCACCTGTAAACTTCAGCTGAACAACTCTTGCATGTGAAGTTATGAATTAAGGCATTAATTGGTTAATACACTGTTATCATTCATTCTTTTTGTCCCCGAGGATGTAATCTTACCGAAGTCTTGGCTTAATAGCTTTGGAAATAACCAAAACTTGTTATGAACTGGAAAAACACTTTTCACTCTTTGTGACAATCAGTAAGTAACAGGGATTGATCGTATTTCTGTACACATTCAGGTGCTATATATGAGGATTATGTTATTAATCAATGCAGAGAAAGCCACATGGAAACAGATTTGTGAACAGATTGTGAAGCATATAAGAAAAAAATGTTTTAAATCTTGATAGTCAAAAATGGAAATATTTTTTGTGTATCTGGTGCTGCAGGACCGTTAAATTCGGCTGGGAAAAGAATATTTATCCTAATTTTGAAGAGAGAGAACATTATTTTGGCAGTAATTTAATGTTGTTTAATGATGAAGCCCTTGGAGATGGAATAACAAAAGAAAGATCATGTCATATTATCTGCTATTGAGTCATTTATACAAACAACCTTTTAAAAATCCTTGCAGTTGCATCTAGCCATCTATTTAAATTGGCAGTCAGAGTATTCAGAACTTTACCTGGAAATGTAGGTAATGCATTTATAATTTATTTCTGTTCTATTTAAGTTTCAAGATATGTATTACGGTATGTGTATCAAAAGACTTGTGTGGGAGGGAAGGAACGTTGTTAATGTCACTTTAGACTACAAAACTAATATTCTAAAAATGAAGGTCTAATCTCTTGATAGCTTTTTTGCCAAATGGGCCAAATTTAAATTTTGTGTCATTTTATTAACTTCAAGTTATGTTGGGGATAACTTTGGCAAAATACACTTTTGCTATACAAAGCTTCGGGGGTAGCCAAGTTGTCAGTACAGGATAAATTTAAAAAAACAACAAATAGTCTGGTAGCACTTTAAAGACTAACAAAACATGTAGATGGTATAATGAGCTTTCGAGGGCACAGCCTACTTCTTCAGATGACCAAAGAGTGTTGGATGCTCAGGACCAAAATAAATAGGGGAATAGGGAGGGGGGTATGGAAGAAGGAAAAAATTGGGAGGGGGGGACAAGAAGAGGTGGTGGGTAAAAAATATCAAGGAGAAAGCTGAGCTGGAATATACATTATTTCAAAGAACTGGGCATGGCACTTATTTTATATTTTGAAATTCAGCCAGCAAGAAAGGGTAAGCAAACATGAGCCTATGGAATATATACGAGCCATTCATATGATGGCAAGTAGAAGTTCTGATCTGATTAGACCTTCATTTAGCTGAACATTGAATGTGTAGTAAAAGACAGTCCCAGCCTTACCATCAAAGGCTCTTACCATCAAATAACTCTTGGATAACAATGGGGTTTGTTCACAAAACCTTTCTCCCTGCCCCAAAAGAGGACCCCATAATAATTTGCCCTGTCAACAATGGTGTCCAAAAGAGGCCTCATATTAATTAGCTACTCATGACATCAAAGAGGGTCATTATCTTGGAAACTTTGTCTACCAAACTGCAGAAAGAAATCTTGCTTCTAACTAGATTTGTTTTCCTGTCATAATTGGAGTAAGAGGAGAAGAACAGTACTTGACTAGGTGGCAACAAGGATAGGGAGAGACAGAATAGGAGTGAAGGGAAAAAAGAGGAGGGAAAAACAGGACAGAGGGAGGAATATATAGAAGAAGGAAAGCATGTAATATGATATGTTGGTAAAACATGTAAGAGTGTCACAGTTGCAGGGGTCACTGCACTTCAGATTAGAGTTTGTTAAATATTTGATTTGGGGGGTTGGTGGTCAAATGAAAAAAAAAGAAAAATTAATTTTGTTCTGGCTCAAAACAACAAGTCTTTTTGTTTTCTTATTGAAATAAAAACCAAAAATAAAAAAAAGTTGGGCTAGAACAAAACATCTTGTTCAACATGAAAATTAAATGTTTTGTTCTGAACATGTCAAAACAGAATTTTTTTTTTTTTGGATAAAACTACTCGCTGCATTTTACCTAAATTTGCTAATGGATTCAGTCAGCCTGAAGCTATGTTTTTTTAAACTATTTGTCCAAATATTTCACCACGTAGCTCTATTCTCGGTTGCTTTGTAGCCCCTCTTGAATGCATCCCTCAGATAACAGTCTTGATTTCCTTCCCTTCTAGGTTGCAGCTCCTTTATTTGAAAGCCATGGTTCCTCTGCCAACTCCAAGTGGGCTTTGTCTTTTCATGAGACTTCTCACCAGGAGATGTGATCAGGCACTGGTTGAGCTGACTCAAAAAGTTTATTTCAAAACCAATATACAGTATTTTGTTCCCACAATGGCACATAAAAAATAGAGAAGGGTTTGTACAATAAAGCTTAACCCCACTTTCTCTACTGGGGAATTAATTCATTTAAATAATCTATACCTGATTCTGAGAGATGCTAAACTCTCATAATTCCCATCAAACTGAACTGGAGTTCCAAGTGAACAGATGTTTTAAGACCATAGTGTTCATATTTAGATAAAGACCAAAGAATCAGGATTTCTGATTATGGATTATAAACTGGTTGTTTGTGATGTGCAAAATGTAGATGTTTCATTTGATTATTGTCTGATAAGGTTGTACAGGACTATATATTTCCCTCTGTTCATACATTATTCCCTTCCTTTACATCATTTTATTCTTTGCTGATAATCAGAGCTGGGAAACATTGCAAAAACACTCCATGATTATTTGCACTCAGCTCTAGAGTCCATATTGCATTGAAAAGAGTTGTACTAATTTAATTGTAAAGATACACCATGAGTCAAAATTTTGGCCTTGTTAGCCTTGTTTTGAATCCTTTCACTGATTATTTTTTCACCTCCCAATCAAGTTAGAGTCCCTTACTCTTCCTTATTCTTCCTTTGTTTCCATGCTCATCTCAAGCCACGCTTCTAACTGCAGTCTTTTTCACACACCCTTATCTTCACACCTTTTTTCAGTCTGCCTTTTATGCTTGGAACAGCTCAACAATTAATGTTCCAGAAAGGCTCTCACCCTCCTTGAGAAAGCCTCTGAAGAGCCACCTGTTCCATGATTCATTCCAGTTATATAAGATTACATCTTTCTCTCTGTGTATGTAATTTTATACTAAACTTTACTCCCTTGTGCCTTTATAATGTAACTTCTTGGGAACAGAGGGTCCTTGAAGAATAGGCCCTCTTCAAGTCCACATTATACCTCAGTATTTAGAAAATATACTATCTCAGACTACTTTCTTATATACCACAGACCATAGAATATTGGTACAAAAAGCAATTTTATTACATATACTGCTTTCTTAGTCTAAATGAAAACAGCATCAATAGCAGAATTTTTTTCATATATCGCTTCATCATGAAGTCAGGTATAATCAGGTGTTTCCTCTTCATACAGATAATATTTTTGAGATTTCAAAAAAGATTGGTTGACTTGGACAAAAATAAAACCTCTCACACCTGCACTTCCAAATCCTAACAGTATTATTCCAGTGGTTTAAATTTAGTCCTGTGCAGAGGATGGAGTCAAGGAGCCTTTTAAAGGTTTCATTGTTGTGGAGAGCCTTATATGAACCCTTTGCATTATACTGAATTTCACTTGCAGGAAAAATCATCCTACAATCTGCAAATATGATCAAAGGCAACATTCCCCTTCAGATCAAGGGTGGGGTGAGATCTGTAGGTTCTTTCATTCTGGGGGTATGTCTACACTACCCCGCTAGTTCGAACTAGCGGGGTAATGTATGCATACCGCACTTGCTAATGAAGCCCGGGATTTGAATTTCCCGGGCTTCATTAGCATAAGCGGGGAGCCGCCATTTTTAAATCCCCGCTGCTTCGAACCCCGTGTAGCGCGGCTACACGGGGCTCGAACTAGGTAGTTCGGACTAGGGTCCTATTCCGAACTACCGGTACTCCTCGTGAAACGAGGTGTACCGGTAGTTCGGAATAGGCACCCTAGTCCGAACTACCTAGTTCGAGCCCCGTGTAGCCGCGCTACACGGGGTTCGAAGCAGCGGGGATTTAAAAATGGCGGCTCCCCGCTTATGCTAATGAAGCCCGGGAAATTCAAATCCCGGGCTTCATTAGCAAGTGCGGTATGCATACATTACCCCGCTAGTTCGAACTAGCGGGGTAGTGTAGACATACCCTGGCTTCCAAAACAATAGATGTAATTGTTTTAGTGCGGTATTCTTCCTTTCTTCTTCATTCCTGTGAATCTTTTGTTACCATTTTAATTCACAGGTTTGGTGAAATCCTGGCCCCACTGAATTCAGCAAGAGTTTTGCCTTGACTTCAATGGCTACAGGAGTTCATGCCTTCTCTGATAATTCAGATCAGGTTCCTGCAAAGTTATCTTGCAAAAATTCAAGTAAAATCTCTTATTTATGCTGGGAAACCAAAAAAGAAAAGGACTTTTGGGGTTCCCTCTTGTTTCACAATGAGCTAGAAAGGAGCATTGAGTATAGCTTGCAGGGGGTCTGCCCTGGGTCAGCTTCTACTCAATATCTTCATAAATGATTCGATAAAAGCATAGAGCATACACTTTTAAAGCATGGGGGTGATTCCAAGATGTGAGGGGTTGCAAGCGGTTTGGATGACAGGATTAGAATTCAAAATAATACTGATTGACTGGAGAACTGGTCTGAATGAAACAGAATTAAATTCAATAAGAACAAATGCTACGTACTCCATTTAGGAAGGAACAATCAATCAATCACACAAATACAAAATGCAAAATGACTGCCTAAGAAAGAGTACTGGAGAATGGGATCTGGTGGGTATGGTGTATCACAACTAAATATGAGCCAGCAATGTAACACTGGGGCAAAAAAGCTAACATTATTCTGGGCAGGATTGCCATAAGCAAGCAAAACATGAGAATTGTTCTACTTTACTCAACACTGATAAGGTCCCTGCTGAAATAATTAGTCTAATTCCGGGCAATGCACCTCAGGAAAGATGTGAACAAATTGGAGAAAGCACAGAGGAGAGTAATAGAAATTACTGAAGGTCTCAAAAACATGTTCTACAAGAAAAGATAGATAAACCCATTTTTTTTCAAGTCTGAAGAAGAGAAGCCTGTGGGAAGGACATCATAACAGTATTCAAATATGTAAAAGGTGGTTATAAAGAGAAGGGTGATAAGTTGTTATCCTTAACCACAGAGGCCAGGACAAGAAGATATGGATTTAAATTGAAGAAAGGGAGATTTAGGGTATACATTATGAATAACTGTCTAACTGTAGGGATAGTTAAGCACTGGAAAAAATTGCCCAGGGAGGTTGCGGAATCTCTTGTCATTTGAGTTTTTTAAGAACAGGTTGTTAGACAAACACCTGTCACTGATTGTCTGCTAATACTTAGTCCTGCCTCAGTGCAGGGGACTAGACTAATGGACCTAACAAAGTCCCTTCAAATCCTACATTTCTATGATTCTAGGCTTAATTTTCAATAACCTGTTTGATTTACAAATGAAAAAAATTAATTCTATATGCTGAAAACCTATTTGGATTCCGAAGATTCTAATCAATGTATTTAACCTTGTGGAGCTACATTTAATTCAAAGCCATTGAAATAGAAAGCTACATTGATTAATGCTCTTGAGATTCTGCTTAGCCATTAATGAGGCACTGAATCTTTTTAACATCCATTTCCTTAATAGTAAAGGTAATACATCTTTAAATAATTTGCAAGTGTGTTATATCTGCCATATAGTTATTGAGAGCTTTCTTTTAGCAGATCGCTGGCTGCAAGCTCTAGATTTCAGCCAGCTGTCATCCATTAAATATTTTAATATTGAAGGAAATTAACTTTTAAATCAATAGCAAGGATGAAAAAAATCATCTCTTTAGCCAGAGTAAGAGATGTCAGTGTATAATTTGTCACATTTTCTTATTCAGCCTTTTCCATTTGGTTTTGATTTAGCACTAGACCTCAGAAACCAGAGCTGACATCCTCACACAAAAGCTGTTTCAAATTATGTGCGGCAAGTTTTTAAGCACATTAGCAACAAGAACAAGCTGTCCTCATGCTAACTGGTCCTGCTTTGTTCTTGATTGTGGAAAATCTCACTTTAACTGCCCTCTAATTTGTTGCAGATAGCTACCGCACTAGCATCTGCTTTGGAATAGAATTAAACACCCAAAACATTATTTTTCCACACAAATTATCAGTGCCAAAAAAGCCACACAAATCTATTTTTGAAAAATTATTTTCTTCTACCAAAATTTTTAAAAAACCACCAAAACAAAGCCCACCAAAGAAAAAACAACATCCCAAATTCTTCTTCCCCACTATATCCCTTAAAATTATACCTTCATTTTTTAAAAATATGTAAAAATGTATATATTGGGGGGTTTTCTATGGGATTGTTCAGTGGAATTAAACCAACTCAGCCCTTATTTCAGATAAAATCCATCAGAATAAAAGTAAAATAAAAATTTTAAATCTCTAAAGCAATCTCCTAATAGTTTCATGCTCCTGAGGCATTGATCAGATAGAAATAACTGGAATAGAGCATAGGTGAGACACTGGACTGTTTGGTTTATAAGTACTGCATACAGAATAGATACTATTGAGTTTAATCTTAAAATGCAGTTAGTCCTGACCCATAATATAAACAGAGGCAAAGATAAGAACATGATTCAGACTGAACTTATTAAACCAGCCAATATCTACCAATAATTGCACTGAAGATAATGTTAATGCTGCCATTGATATTCTTCTATGTACTTTAGTCGGCGGACCTTATTTAGCACGTTGAAATATTTGGCATAGCTGTGAATAGCTTGGAAATGCCTGTACTTTTACTGCGTGTGACGGGTTGAAATGTCTTTGGTAATTAAACCAAACAAAATTAAATCCATTTTATAGACCACTCATTACTTCTGGGGAGTGCAAGAAATAGCTGGAAGTTTTGGTGATGGCAGTATCCATGTGGTATCCTGCCATGTATCGTTATTCTGTTTCATTGAAAAGGTCTGCCACCTGATTAATAGCAATGAATGCTCCATGTGCCATCTGAAAAGGAAGCTTTCAGCAGAGCTTAATAGAAGAGTGGCTGCTTGACAAGGAGGGTAAATTGATGACTTGGGAGTTGGCAGAGGCCCCCTCCTGATTGTCTCTGCCCAGAGTACATTCATTGGTTTCTATCCTTCCTGGCTAACAAGTCACAAGTGTCCTGTTGGGGGAGTGGCAGATTATTGTTGAGAGAGATCCATTGAATCAAATAAACAGGAGAAAACTGTGTATCCTTCTGCGCTCAGATTCAAACCCAGCAGTCTTTGTTATCTACTGTGCATTTCTCTCCCCGTGATTACATGGACTCAGTGTGCTGTTGCGGTTATGGACCATGCCAAGCTCTGTAGCAATTTGTAATAGGGGAAAGAGATACAGTAAAAGCTGTGTTATCTGGAACTCCATTAACTAGAAAGCTCAATTAACTGGCATTTCTGATAGCTCCCAATACAAATCTTCAGTCTCGTGATGGACTAGCATACTGCCCAGCATGTTATTCAGTTGCATATTCTGTGCTGTACTTTTATGCAAAGAAGGCAGAAGACAAGTAAGCAAGCTGAAATCAGTGCTTTATTGAAAAAAACAACTTTCAGGGTGTGTAGTTGGGCTGAATCTGTAATGACCCTTTCTTCTACCCCTTCTACATCAACGATGATTGATGTAGATAATGATGACCCTGAGCCACTGCAAGATCCAGAAGTGTCCTCTGAATCATCAAAGAAAGATTAAATTATGTTCAGTATAGTTTTAGTGTTAAAGATCTGGGTATATGCCATGCACTGCCCACAGTGATATGCTGTGTCATAAGGAAACTTACCGTACTGAAAACTTTACCTATATACATCTCTGTGCTTCAAGAAAGCAACCACACTGCAGGGCAGAACTGCAGCTGGATTGGTGAGAACCTGTATACTATTTTGTACTGTATTCATGTTATTGTATTCTAATTCTTTCAAAATTGGATTTCCGTTGGTAAAGTATAACTCTTAGTTAGCCAGAATATTCCATAAATCAGCACATCCCCATTCCTCAAACATGCCAAATTACTATACAAAGAGCCTTTCTCCCCTTTAGTGCTCTGGTACAGGGCCAGATGCATTCCCATTTATCTCTGTTGGCAGGCCCTTTTAGTTGAAGTGGGCACAGGGAGTGAGGCCAGGCTTAGAAGTAATCTGGGACTATAGGCAGACCTCCCACAGCTCAGCAGGGCTCTCCCTTCCCCTTCCAACTGTTGAAGGAATGTTGCAATGAGACAGTGTCACTTCCAGAGTTTTTGCAGCAGCAGCGTGTCCTCCCCACCCAAGGAGCTGGTCTACTCTAGTGGTGGGTATGGAACAAGGAGCCTTTCAGTGTTCTGCTAGAGGTTGTCAGCATATACAGGCTGATACTTATCAATTACACTCAGGTCATGTTTTCAGTAATTTCTTTGCCACCATGGGAACTTGAAATGCAACTTTTTTAACGTGCAAGCAGAGATTCCGAACTATCACCTGGAGCCCTTGCCATGTGTTTATTGTGCCTATGACTTAATCTGGCTCTGGGCAAAACCACTGTGCACGTCTTTCCCAGATCATGTTGCATCACCTGTATCACACTGTACTGCCCATCTTGATTATATGATCGTTATTGGGGAGAGGGACTGATATTTTTGTCAAAAAATCACATTTGAACACCTCTAAAAAAAGTTAACATTATTTTCAATCTTTATAAAGACCGTGAAATTTCAGAAATAGAAAAAAATTAATAATTTTTGTGAAAATTTTTGTGGGGTGATAAGTTCTAGTCATCCTTAAAATCTAGTGCCTTTTTGCCAGTCCTGTTTTCCTGGGTGATCAGCCTCCAATCATTTTGTCCCGTCAACATAACCTAACTCTTGCTTGATATAGTTTTGTTGTATGATATATGGGGTTCAAATGTGCATTTTTGCTTAGTGTGTGACATATAAGGTATTGTTTAGTCTCTCAGCTTCCCAAAGAACCACATTCTTGACAATATTGCAATAATGTGAGATCTCAAAGCTCCCAGGGTCATTCATAGTTTCTCCTGCATCCACCATAAAAAAAATATCTTCCTCCCCACCCCCAAAAAAACCCTTCTTTGTATGTTTAATTTAGGAGCATTGTCTCTGAATTTCAGTGGAGTACTTCAGGTGTGTACACAAGAATTGGATAGAATTTTTCAGATCTGCTGCAACAACCAAAATGTCTTCACACCATGCACTAATCTCTCTCTCTGTAGAAAGAGGTATAACATGAAACCAAAGAAAATAACAAATTCTCTTTGTTCTGGTTCTTCCTATATGCTGATTGTGTGTGTGTGTGTGCGCGAGAAAGCTTCTAACTTTCTCAATATAGTCAATGTAACTTTTGCAAATAATTGGCCTTGCAATACTCAATATCTGGAAATCAAGCTTTATTGATTAATTTTGACTGGAAACAAGGCACACATAATATGATGCTCTTTCCTCACTGGACGAAGCTCAAGTTTCCATTGCAAAAAATCATTCTTCTGCATTCAATATTCACTTCTGGTGTATATTCTGTAATACATGCTTGAATACTTACTCATTTTATGGGCATTCCTGTCAGTGAATTCCTGACAACTAGTGGCTATAAACATGCTATGGCTTTCTTTTTATGATAAAGGTGTTTAACTGTGGCATAATACACAAGTCCTAATGTGGAAAATTACATTCTGCTTGCCAAAATTTCCCAACTGATTATTTTTTTCAAAGATATTTTTATTGAGAATTCTTTTGTGTGTGTGTGTGTGTGAGAAACTAATAAAAAAAATCAGAAGTATATGTATTGTCAAATGTTTTAGCAGATTTGGCCAACTTTGAAGCTGGTGGGATACTTTCCCTCATTTTTGAAATGTCCAAAAAAAAAAAGCAAAGAATTACATATCTTTTTGTATCTTTCTTTCCATGATTATCCTACCAGTTCTTCTCCATTCTCTGCCTCTGCTTCCTGTCCTGACCTGTTGTGCCATGTGTCAGTCCTGCGGGGGCTGGACTTCAGTGCTATCTCTTTCATTCTGTATTCTGGCTTGAGGAGCCATCGCTAAAGTACTTTGGAATGAACAGCTGAATAGCAATGTTCAAAACGCCAGCCAAACCCTCAGTTTGGCACTGGCTAAGCATGGAGCTTTCCCACAGCTCTGTGGTCTGGCCAGAGTCATTGTTGCTTGAGCTTTACTCACATCTGCAAATGGAGGTCCCCAGGGAAGCAGTCAGAGAGCCATGCCACTGAGGTGAGAAAATGGTGAACAGGTTTCCAGGGGCTGGGGGGGGGGGGCAAAATTCAAAGGGGCTCATGACTCATGGCCACTGTCGCTGCTAATGCAGCAGTGGCAACAACTAGAGCCTGGGGCCTTTAAAGCACCAGAGGAGTGCTGCCCATTGCACTCCAGGTGGCTCTGAGGGCTGGGTAAAGATGTGCCATACTCCAGGCATTGTGGGGGGCTGGCCACCCTTATGCCCGAAACTATGCCCCTTCCAGGAGTACAGATCCACCCCCTCTTCCCTCCACACACACTTTGCCCACCATGGAAACTGTCAGCTTCCCAATGCTGAAACAGTCACTCTTGAAATATCAATGGTTCATCTAGCCTATGGGAGCTTCCTGGCTGCCTGCCAGTCAAAAGCTAAGCTGTGAAGGGACTCAACAACCCTCCTCTCTCAACTACAGCATCAAAACCATCTGACAACTATGAAATAGAGTTGTCACCTGGAGATGAGGATCAGTCAAATTAAAGATTAGAGGAAGATTACTTTCATGTCTTCCAGGCCTCTCTGCCTTGAGGGAAATTTTCAGGCTGCTCCTTTCCATAAGAGTAAGGATGCTGGATAGCCCCCAGGAGGTGGTCAGAAAATCCTTTATTCTGATTTTCAAAACTGAAAGAATCTATTCAAAGTATCTATATCAGAAGAGGCGGCATCTAATTTTGAAAAGAGGGAAAAAATTGGTCATTTCAACAGTAGAGGGGAGACTCTCTTTACTCCTCAATGGGGTGGAATGTAGATGAGGTGATCAAAAACCCACATTCAATACAGAAATTTAAATTCTAACTTAAACTGCTTGTTAGTGATTTCTACATTTCATTTGCTATTTCCTGAACCTTCATAGAGCAATAGCGCTTAGGAATGCTGAAAGCCAGGTTTCTGAAATTATTCTATTATATTAGTATTTCCATTTATTCATAGTATATTTGAATAACTATTTCTCTGTGTTGATTTCAGGTACTCCCACAATCTCCTTTCTTTCCCAAAATTTTATCTGAATGATATAGCAAGCCCATTTTGAACCTTAACCTTGTTCGGTCTTCACAGTGCTCCACTATTTCAACTGTGCTAAAAAGAAAAAAAGGAAAGTTGTTCTCTTCTGTGAAGCCTGAGAAAAATCTTTGTGGGTGAGCCACATGTCCAATTGTTTGTTCAGATGGTTTGATGTTAGCTACTATATGCTTTTTCTCAAGCTCACTCAAAAGAGAGTTTTCTTGCTTCTGTAAAATATGGAAGTGTAGTTTCCATGGCTAAAAAGAAGCACAAAGGGTCAAATTCTGTTGGCAATTACACCATTGTAAATCCAGAGTAAAGTTCAGTCAAGTGAGAAGAATTTATCTGGATTTATAGAAGGTGTAATTGAGAACAGAATTTGTCCCCTTGCTCTTGACAAAACCCTCTGCTTCACAAGCAATTCCTAAGACAATAAAGCGATACATATAAATCTGTGGACAACACACCTATATAGACTCTCTTTTGTGCATGTTCTGGGGGTATGTCTACACTAGCCCCCTAGATCAGTCTAGGGAGGCTAATGAGGGTGACTGAAATTGCAAATGAAGCGGGGGATTTAAATATCCCGCGCCTGATTTGCATGTTCCTGTCTGGTCGCCATTTTAGAAATTGACTAGCCCGAAGTAACTACATGCAGCAGTGAAACGGGATTCCAAAATGAAGCCCTAACTCGAATTAGCTGGTAAACCTCATTGCAGGGGGAACTGCTTCATTTGCAATTTCGGTCGCCCTCATTAGCCTCCCTAGATCGATCTAGGGGGCTAGTGTAGACATACCCTGGGTGTAAATCAAGACACAATTCCATTTTTTAAGCATGCACTGGGGCTCTTTCTGCATCACAGTTCAGCAAAGAGAAAGCCACTTTTGAAAAAAAAATGAAATGGGAACATAAGAACAGCCATACTGGGTCAGACCAAAAGTCCATGTAGCCCAGTTTCCTGTCTTCCAAAAGTGGCTAGCACCAGGTGCCCCAGAGGGAACAAACCGATCATCAAGTGATCCCTCCCTTGTCGCCAATTCTCAGTCTGTAACACACAGAAGCTATGGATACCATTCCTACTCAATCTAGCTAATAAGCACTGATGGACCTAACCTCCATGAATGTATCTAGTTCTTTTTTGAATCCTTTTAGGGTGTGTCTAGACTACAGGATTTTGTCGACAAAAGTGGACTTTTGTCGACAAAACTATACCTGCGTCTACACTACCGCCGAGTTGTAAGTCGACAGAACGCAGCAGTTTTGTCGATGGTGGTAAACCTCATTCTATGAGGAATAACGCCTTTTTTCGACAGAGTTATGTCAAAAAAAGGTGCTATTGCATCCACACTGTGCTTTTCCAAAAGAGAGTGTCTAGACTCTCTGTTGGAAAAGCGGCTTGCTTTGTCAATAGAACTGGCTGTAGTCTAGATGCTCTTTTTCGACAGAGGCTTTGTCGACAGTATCTGTCAACAAAGCCTCGGTTGACAAAAGCCTGTAGTCTAGACGTACCCTTAAACTCCTGATTCTTGACAGCATCCTCTGGCAAGAAGTTGCACAGGTTGTGTGTGTGTGTGTGTGTGTGTGTGTGTGTGTGTTGCATGAAGAATTACTTCCTTTTGTTTGTTTTAAACCTGCTACCTATAAATTTCATTGGACGACACACCCCGCCTCCAGTTCTTATATTATGTGAAGTATATTCTCCTTCCCCTTATGCTGTTCCATCACTTTCCCCTTAATCTTGAGAGTAATCCAATACCTCCCACAATGTTATCCATGTATGCTTATCCATTAAAAAAGTCTAATTCAGTTTGAGTTTTTTCAATTACTTTTGGGAACTCTTCATTTTGTACAACTCATATAGCTTTATGTTGATGCATAACAGAAGGGAATTTAGCACATTATAAAGTGACCTGATTCTAAACACATTACATTCCAAATATACCGTTAAATATATTCAAAATGTAAAAATATATTTTCAAAGTTCAGCAGCTTTTACTAATATGTTACCACTGATATTTCAAAAACAATGGTGTAGAGCTTCAAGTAAATGATCCAGAGTACAAAAATGATTAATAGCATGATATTTGGTTTAATTAGAGAAACTGTCCTTGAACTTCCAAATGTTGCTTTCTGCTTCTGGTGCTTTTGACACTCTTAGCAATAACGCTATTGTACCAGGACATTTTAGGGGCATTGGGCTTCAGTGGAATTTATATAAGTTAACTATATGTTTCTTGAGGTTGAAGGCCAAAATGCAGTTTAGTAAATGCTGAACTTTAAGGAAGTTAACAGACCTACTGAAATTGGTGTCAGATCTGTGTTTTCTAGTGGTGCAAGTGGTATTTCTCCCTCAAGTCTGAAGAATATCTAACTGCACTTAAGAGGATTAAGGAACTCAGTGAACCATGGTGCAGATAACCTCATATGTATCACTTTATTCTCATGTACATCCATGCAGTCAAGGTAATGGCTTCCTTAAAACTTCCCTACCTACACATGTCCCACCAGTGATACAAAGTATGAAAAATGAAATAGATAATTGCTTCCCAAACTGATTTTATACTTGAGATTATAAAAGGAGTAACAGTTTTGACTATAAACCTTAACCAGCTACTTATTACATGCTGAGGTAGCAAAAGTGAGGGATCAAAATCCCTTTCTTTTCCCAGAGCTAATCCTTTTAAGAAATGTACTCACAATGCTGTGTTTTTATATTACATATATATCCAGTCATTCATACTTGTCATGCATGTTACTTAACTGAAAGTGGAATTCTTCTAATTTCCATGCTTACATGCTTAATTCTTCATAACTAAAACTCCTGGAAGATACACGGTATGTACAGAATTCTTAAACCAATGGGCACCCACGATAAAAGAGATCATGTGACTTACTATTTAATAAAATTATCTACAAGTAGGCTAATGCAAGAAAATGGGAAGTTCTTTTTGAAGACTTGCCAATCTGTCGTAGCCTGGTTTTGATTTTATTGAAAATTGTATTTTTATAGCAAACTGAGAAAAGTTTGATGCTAGAATCAGAACTTTTTATCATACCTAAAGGTATAGCATCACTGAACATTAGACCTCTGAATGTTTGTTAACATGTGTGTAGGTTAATCTTTTTTTTCCTACATGCACATAGGCACAAATGGATTTTGATCCATTAGTTCTATTTTGCCATTTTTTACCACATTCTCAGTCCTCTGCATACTATTAAGACTCTCAGAGGAATTATGAAGTCAAGATTCAAAATGTGAAATCTTACTTTTTATTTACTACATGAATGGTAACATTTTGTCCTGACCAGATTCTCAATTTGTTACAATATCTGCCGCAAATATCTGGTTTTGCATGAAAATTCTCAAGGTAAAAATAACAAGGTTGATACAGATTTGGTTTCAGGCTGGGATAAATTGCCATTGTAATATAGCAGCTTTAGATGTTTAACCACTCTTTTTTTTATTCTAGTAATTTATTCTTCTATTCTTATTTATAGAAACACAGCAAAACACCTGAAAGTTACTCAAAACCTGGCAAGACTGATAATTCTGTGACATGAAAATACCTCATCTATTAACATTAAATATTGTTTTGTAACATGTAGTATTGTTTCAGCATCACTTGCTTTTATAATCACTTATACCTCATTCATTATTAAACTGTGTTTCCACTTCAAATTAGAAGCATCCTGAAATATTTGAAATATTGGACTTTTATTAAAACAATTAGCCTTGGAAATGACAAGAACATACCCATTAGTGCAGATAGCTAGCTATCTCTCTTCTAGGTTTATAATCGTAATGCAAACTGAGCCATCACCATTCAAAGGAGTTTGTGGTGGCAGAATCTTGTAGTCAGCTCTTCTGGTGCATTTCACATTCCTATTCCTCTGTTTGCTTAGCTCAAAAGCTGAGGTTTTCTTTTCTTCTTCCCTTTTCCCCTCACCCATCTGCCTTTTTTGATCCTGTTATGGAAGCTTCTAAAGAAGAGCTCCAGTTCTATATTTCTGTTTGTTTATTAAACTCCTGCCTTGCATTGAGGGATTAGGACATAAATGAAACATCTTGTCTGGCACAAAGTAATAGCTCTTTGAGCTCCTTTAATAGTCAAAATTAGTCAAACATCAATATAGTATAGATATAAAACGTGAATATTCCTGATAGTCCCTATCAAGCCAGTTTTCAAAAAGATACTAGACCAAAATTTATCTCTGGTGCAAGAAAATTAAAATTTGTATGGACCTATGGTACGGATAAATTTGGCCTCTTGGGATGAACGCCAGACAGCTGGATTTTCATCAGATTCCAGTTAACTGAGGCAAGGGAAGTAGTTTCAGGGAAAACCAACAATAGATGTTTTCCTTATGTGGTTCAGAGCCTGTAGGTACACACTTGTAGCCAAAGAAGATATTTCTTGTGGCCTGCTGGCTTTCATTTTCTGCAGCATTTGAGCTTCCATTTATTTTGAAAGCAGTTCTGCTTTTGGCCTTATTCTTCTGGAAAGATCGTCCCATTTTTTGAAGAGTAACGTTAATTCGAACCAAGAGGTTTGATCTGAACTAACACGGCCAGGAGCGCACTTCCTGGTTCGAATCAGCTGGCTAGCGGAATAGTGCGTGGGCGAGATTATGCTAATGAAGCGCAGGATATTGAAATCCCCGCTTCATTCGCAATTTCGGTCGCCTACATTTGCATTCCTAGTTTGAACTAGGGAGCAAGTGTAGACGTACCCATAGTTTGTAGAGAATTCTGTAGTAATAGAGTACAATCTCTTCAACAACTATGGGTACGTCTTACCTATAGTTCGTAAGAGATCTTCTGCAAAAACTTCTTGTGCCAAAGTACGTCCACGCCACAAAAGCACATAGCAAAAGCGCATAGCACATACTTTTGCGCAAGAGAGTGTCCGCACTGCATGGACACTTTTGTACAAGAATGTTCTGATTGCCATTCACAGAATGGCCATCAGAGCACCTGTGCTTTTTCTGATAGGCTCTTTTTGTGCAAGAAACCCCTGTTGAGCATCCACACACACATTTTTTCACAAGAACTCTTGCACAAAAAGGAGTTATGCCTCATAGAAGGAGGTATACCTACAACACAAAAAGCCCACTGTTCTGTCGATTGATTGTAGATTTTCTTGAGCAAAAATGCACTTGAGTTGGAAGAACGGCTCTTGTACACAGGAGCCATCTACACAGTTCTTTTTTGCGTAAAATCTCTTGTGCAAAATCAGCTGCTCATTAATTATGCAAATGAAGCACAGTGATATTCCACACTGAGCTTCATTTGCATAAGCTTTTCCACAAGAAGACTACAGTGTAGATGTAGCCTGAAAGATTGGAATCCAAGATTTTCAGTTTTGCAATGAAGTTCATTGCAGCTTTCTGTTTTGGAAACTATTGGACTTTAAAAAGAAATAATTCTGATTACCATCATATTTCACCAGCTTCAATTCCACCATGCTTTTACTGCTGCATTTTAGTTAACATTTCTAAGAGCAGCAACAACTGGTCAGAGTAACTCAGCAGAGAAAATATTGAACTTCATTATTTTCCTGCCACCCCCTTTTAGACTAATATTTTCTCCCATTCGTTTTCTTCATTTTCGAGTTGTTTTTTGTTTGTTTGTGGTAGCAGTTTTAAAGCAGGAACAGGAAATGTTTATAATGCCAAAAGCACATGGGTTCAGAAAGACTGCATAAAAGAAGGAACCAGTGAGAGAATGGATTTTTCTTGCTATTGTATGAAGTTATTTGTAGGGGTTTGGTTTTGTTGGGTTTATTTTAGAATTACTATTCAATAATTTTAAAAAAGTAAAAACACTCTTTTAGTGGCACTTACGCTTTAAGGTCCAGTGTCTAATGAATTCCCAGGACAGAAAAATACCTTAGTAAACCAACGAATTGTTTCCATGGTCAAAACTTTTCTAAACAATAGTCCTAGACTAATGATGAGAAAGGAAACTATCTGATCCTCGACTTTCAGTGCCATTCCTCACTTGCACCCAGCAGCTACAAAACTTAGCAGTATAAACCTCTTGCATCCAAAATCACTTGACCAGCACTTGGAGGGTGTCTGCTTGCTTGAAAAAGAGGCCTATCTGCCAAGGCTTTTACTCATTGCTTCTTATTTTGCCTGTGACACAGCCATTCTCTCCTTGGCCACTGTCAACTACTTAGAATCCTAGTAGGCCACTTAGAATCCCCAGTTTCTTGAGCATAGGTAACCTGAAAGTTAGAATTGTCCTTGTCCCTTGTTTGGGGGAGCAAAGATGATGGCATGCTTTTCTAGCTTATTGCGCACTCATGCAGACTCTAATTTGCAAGATCAGATTCACTCCTGGTGTAACCAGATGCTATTACAATGATGTCAGTAGACTTGCTCCCATTTACACTCAGTGTGAATTTGGTGCTATAATTTTTATTCCTATACTAAACATAAAGTCCCTGAAAGAAAGAAGTCTATAACCTATACTTTAGTAATACTGTACAGTTAAATTATGGTCATAAATGATAACTCAGGGTATGTCTACACTACAAAGTTAATTCGAACTAACAGACATTAGTTCGAATTAACTTTGATAGGCGCTACACTAGCACTCCGCTAGTTCGAACTTAATTCGAACTAGCGGAGCGCTTAGTTCGAACTAGGTAAACCTCATTCTATGAGGACTAAGCCTAGTTCAAACTTACTAGTTCGAATTAAGGGGTATGTAGCCCCTTAATTCGAACTAGTGGGAGGCTAGCCCTCCCCAGCTTTCCCTGGTGGCCACTCTGGCCAACACCAGGGAAACTCTACTGCCCCCCTCCCGGCCTCGGACTCCTTAAAGGGACACGGGCTGGCTACGGTGCCCGTGCCAGGTGTAAGCCTGCCAGCACCCAGCCAGCAGACCCTGCACCTGGCACGGCTCGAGCCAGCCACCCGATGCCCCCCAGCCCTCCCCCTCTTCCTGGGACCAGGCTGGCAGCTCCCGGGAGCTTGCCCGGGACCGCAAGAGGTGGGCACCCTCCTGGTCTAGTGCAGACATCGTGGACCTCGTCCATGACCTCCGCACTAGGCACAGGAAAGTAGCCATCTAGGGCAGGAGAGCTGCCAGCCTGGCCACCCAGGAGCAGGTGTGCATGAAAATCAAGGTGGTCCACTGAGACCCCCGACCCTGAGCCCTGAGTTTACAATGGCCATACTGGGTCAGACCAAAGGTCCATCTATCCCAGTAGCCTGTCTGCCGACAGCAGCCAACCCTAGGGACCCTGGAGGGGATGGACCGATGACAGTAACCAAGTCATTTGTCTCATGCCATCCCTCTCCAGCCTTCCACAAACTTTGGGCAGGGACACCACTCCTACCCCCTGGCTAATACAACTCCATGGACCCAACCTCCATCACTTTATCTCACTTCTCTTTAAACTCTGTTCTAGTTCTAGCCTTCACAGCCTCCTGCAGCAAGGAGTTCCACAGGTTGACTATTTGCTTTGTGAAGAAGAACTTTCTGTTACTAGTTTGAAGCCTGCTACCCATTCCTTTCCTTTGGTGTCCTCTAGTCCTTCTATTATGGGAACTAATGAAGAACTTTTCTTGATGCACCCTCTCCACCCCACTCATGCTTTTATAGACCTCTATCCTATCCTCCCTCAGTCTCCTCTTTTCTAAACTGAAAAGTCCCAGTCTCTTTAGCGTCTCTTCATATGGGACCTCTTCCAAACCTCTGATCATTGTAGTTGCCCTCCCCTCTCCCACCCTCTCTCTTCCTCTCTCCCACCTCCTTTTCCCAGTCTCCCTGAGTTTTGTTCAATAAAGAGAGATTCTATTTTTGACCACATGTTTTCTTTATTTTGTACATCAGGAAGGGGGGCTAGGGAAGGGTAAGTGGAAGGAGGTTAGGGAGGAATGGGGTATGAGCCCCCGATGGGGAGGACTGGGCTGGCTCTGTGGGCTTCTTGGGGTGGAAGCTCTCCTGCAGCCCCCCAATTGCCCCCTCTCCCCAGATGGCAGCCTGCGGCAAGTGCAGTCGGTCTGATGGCCGAGTGCTGTGATGTGCCCAGTGTGGGCACTCAGGGCACTCCAAGCCAGGACTGCTTTGCAAGCGGGGCACCCCTGAGAACTGTCTGTCCAGGGTGGGGGTCGGGTCCCTTTAAGCACAGCGCTCGGCTAGCCTGAGGCAGCAGCTCCACGCTCTAAGTCCTCATCTGATGCCCTGCTGGCACTGCTTCTGGCCATCCTTAACCCCGGTTCAGGTCCACTTAATGTGGACATGCTAGTTCGAATTAGCAAAACGCTAATTCAAACTAGTTTTTAGTTTGGTTTTAGTTTGGTTTTAGTGGCACCAAAAGTGGAAGTGTCCTAATAAAATTTGCAGATGACACAAAGTTGGGAGCTATTGCCAATTCAGAAAAGGATCGGGATATCATACAGGAAGATCTGGATGATCTTGTAAATTGGAGTGATAGCAATAGGATGAAATTTAATAGTGAGAAGTGTAAGGTTATGCATTTAGGGATTAATAACAAGAATTTTAGTTATAAGCTGGGGACACATCAGTTGGAAGTAACGGAGGAGGAGAAGGACCTTGGAGTCCTGGTTGATTATAGAATGACCATGAGCCGCCATTGTGACATGGCTGTGAAAAAGGCTAATACGATCTTGGGATGTATTAGGCGAGGTATTTCCAGTAGGGATAAGGAGGTGTTAGTGCCATTATACAAGGCATTGGTGAGACCCCATTTGGAATACTGTGTGCAGTTCTGGTCTCCCATGTTTAAGAAGGATGAATTCAAACTGGAACAGGTACAAAGAAGGGCCACTAGGATGATCCGAGGAATGGAAAACCTGTCTTATGAAAGGAGACTCAAGGAGCTTGGCTTGTTTACTTTAACCAAAAGAAGGCTGAGGGGGGACATGATTGCACTTTTAAAATATATTAGAGGGATAAATACCAGGGAGGGAGAGGAATTATTTAAGTTTAATACCAATGTGGACAAAAGAACAAATGGATATAAGCTGGCTAGTAGGAAGTTTAGACTTGAGATTAGACGAAGGTTTCTAGCCATTAGAGGAGTGAAGTTCTGGAACGGCCTTCCAAGGGAAGTAGTGGGGGCAAAAGATCTATCTGGTTTCAAGATTAAACTAGATGGGTTTATGAAGGGGATGGTTTGAGATAACATGATCTTGGTAACTAATTGACCATTCATTATCAGTGGGAAATAGGTCAATGGAGGGATGATAGGAGTTACTATAGAGAACTTTCTGGGTGTCTGGCTGATGAGTCTTGCCCACATGCTCAGGGTTTAGCTGATCGCCATATTTGGGGTCGGGAAGGAATTTTCCTCCAGGGTAGATTGGCAGAGGCCCTGGAGGTTTTTCGCCTTCCTCTGTAGCATGGGGTATAGATCACAGCTGGAGGATTCTCTGCATCTTGGGGTCTTCAAAGTATTTGAAGGCTTCAATATCTGAGATATAGGTGAGAGGATTATTCTAGGAGGGGTGGGTGAGATTTTGTGGCCTGCACTGTGCAGGGGGTCGGACTAGATGATCATAATGGTCCCTTCTGACCTTAAAGTCTGTGAGTCTGTGAGTTCGAATTAGCTTAGTTCGAATTAACTAATTCGAACTAAGTTAGTTCGAATTAGCGCTGTAGTGTAGACATACCCTCAGTGTATCCAGGCGATAATGAGATTGACGTGTTCACTATTTTAGTGGATCCAGGCAATGTATGGAGTTATCTCATAGAGGGGATCCTGATTGGAAATTGTACATCAAAACAAAAATAGGCTTTTGTTTTAATAAAAAGTCAGAAAAAATATATGGAGAGAGATTTTCAACCTAAATGTTGGCAAATGTTAAACTCTGCTATTACATCTTGTTTGTATGTGAAAATGACATGTATTGCTGAGTGTCGATATATGCCTACAATTTTCAATACTTTTTCAAACACACAAAAATTGCCATCAAGAAAATACTCCCAGCTGCTGCTAATTTTTCTTTCCAAGTAAAAGACATGGTTATATTTTCTTAAATGCCTAAAATCTGGAGCTAGACATATTTCAACAAAGAAAGTGGAAAGAAAATTAGCAGTCAGCCTTTCATTATCGCATGTTGATGAATTTTGCATTTTTTTAAAGTTACTTTACAAGGCGATGGGAGATTGCAAACTTTAATTCTGAGCTTTTCAGTGAAAGGGGGTTAGAATAGATTGATGATAATTTTTGGGAAGTTAATGATAGATTCTAGCATTTAAATCCTTATTATAAATCCCCACCAAATTTAATAGAGAAGAAGGCCCTGATCTTACAAAAAAGTATGCACGTGCTTAACTTTATGCACTGTGAGTGGTCCTCTTGAAGTCATGGATCTACTTACAGAACATAGTTAAGTATGTGCATATGTTTTTTTTTTCCCCAAATCCAGGTCCCAAACCTAAGGTGTTACAGAAGTTATCAGGATTCTATGGAAATTACTTTACCGTTTTCCTTTAAACTGTATAGATGTTTAATGTTTATATAGAATTTTAGAGCATGCTATACTAGGCATAAAACTCTGCAACTTTTAAACCTATACAAAACATTATTTTCTTTTTAATTCTATAAGATTTTCCCCCAAAATGTTAAAATAATCCTCGATACAAAGAGAAGGAAAGGCAGCAATAAAAAAAATTATATTTAAAAAATGGAGATATTGGGAAACTGAGAATAACAAGGGTAATCATCGGTCAATTAATACAAACAACTGACAAAGAAATCTAAAGGGATCAATGAAAAATCTATAGCCAGGACCTGTAGTTAAATTGCAGCTTCTAAAGGCAAGCAGGACTGAATAACTTGAATAAACCAAATATATTAAAGAATTGGCCAATGAGTTCTCATGAATGATTAATGTTAATTTTTAATAAATTTGGGAACACTGGGAAAGTTCCAGAGGATGGAGAAAAACTTTATGTTGTGAGAGGAAAAAAGTAAAGAGGATAATAGATAAACAGGATATAATAGACTGATTTTAGGCACAAGCATAGAAAGCCTAACATGAGATGCAGTTAGTAAAGAATCAAAATGGCATAATAAATGTCAGCATGGTTTAATAGAAACTAAGCTTCCATAAACAAACTTAATTTTTAGGCAATCATCTATTTGGTAAATAAAGCTAACTGTGCTGACATAATAGACTTTGACTTTGTTCCTCATGATAATATGATAAAAACATAATAAGCACTGTAAAAATAAATGCAACCCTATTAAATAGATTAAACACTGGTGGAAAAATATGATAGTAAATGAGGAATCATCCTTCAATGGTTTCTTTTGGAGTCCTGCGGGAATCTATTTTTGGCTCATCAAGCTACTCAATATCTTTAGCAGTGATCTATAACAAAATATAAAATCATTGCTTGTAAAACTTAGTGGCGTTCAAACAAAAATGGGGAAAGAGAAAGTAAATACATTGACCTGGATCACTTGGTAAAGTGGACTCATTTGAATAACGTGTATTTTAAGATGACCAAAGTTAAGATTATACATCTAGGATAAAAGAATGAGGGTGACACTTAAAAGACAAAGGACTGTACTCTGGAATGAAAAGAATTCAGGGGTTGATGGCAGATGGTAAATGACAAGCTGAGCATGGCCTCTTTGTGCAATGCTGTAGATAAGTGAACAAATGGAAACCTTGGATGAATATGTAAGAGACTATCTAGTAGGGAGGTGGTGGTATCTCTATGTATGGCATTATGAGACCATTGCTAGAATTCTGTGTCCCATTATGGCGTCCACAATTCAAAAAGAACATTAAAAAAAATTGGAAATGGCTCAGAAAAGAATTATTTAAAGTTTAGTAAACATGGTTTGTAGTGAGAGATTAAAGGAATTCAATCTATTTAATTTATTCAAAAGGCAGTTCAGGTGATTTCATCACAGTCTACACGTGCCTAGGTGAGGAAGAGATTTCTGATAGCACATGGCCCTTTAATCTAGCATCAAAAAGCATAACAAAATTGAGTCTTTGGAAACTAAAGCCACACAGAGTCAGATTGGAAATGAGATATGTTTTATGCTTGCTTAGGGATGTGTTGGCTTGTCCATCACCTGAACCCTTAAAATCAAGATTGGCTATCTTTGAAAAGATATATTATAGCAGCAACAGAATTTATGGGCAAGATTATTGGGTGACATTCTTTGGCCTGTGTTTATGCTAAAGATCAAACTAGGCCATCATAACAGTCCTCTCTAGCCTTAAATTCTATTAATTCAACATGGTTTGGGAATAATGTTCACACTGCTGTACTGTAGTGGTGCTGGAACAATTTTTATAGTGGAGTCACTAACAGGGGAAAGCATATATTTGAATTGTTATTACTAATTCAAGCCAGTACCCTTAGTTTTATGCTGAACTATAAATACTGTTTAAAGATATGGGTAGGTGTGACAGGGCATTTGCCCTGCACTGACCCTTTAAGGGCAAAACCCCAGCCCTGAGTGAGGGTTGAGAGTGAAGACCCAGCTGAGGCAGTTGTTGCCAATGGAGGTCCAGCTGGGAGCTGTGTAGAGGACTCCTGGAGGGAGAGGGAGAGCTGATGGCTGCTCTGGAGAGAGAGCAGCAGGGACCTGACTGCCAAGGAAGCAGGAGGTTTCCTGGAGATAGAGCAGTTCTGGAGAAGGAAGGCAGAGCTGGGGAGGCTATGGCCAACCAAGCTCCCAGGCTCCAGGGCCTGAAGCAAAGCCTGAAGCTACTGGGGCTGCAAGAGGCAGCCATGGTAGGCAGGGGCAGCAGCTCCACACCCCTTTGCCAGTGATGAGTGGCCATTACAGACTGCAGTTTGCCCCCGAGGCAGGGGCTAGATGAAGACTGGCAGTGGGTCACTGAGGCAAGGTGGGTACAATGGAACTGGGTGTTCCCTGGGAAGAGAACAGGGTGCCCTGGAGAAAGGAGGACTCTGGAGTGCAAGCAGAACACCAACCCCCCAGAAGGGGGGCTCAGACACTGGCGTAGGCACTGCCGGAGGGCAGTGTCCTGAAGAGGACACCATGGTCAAAGAAAAACACGGGGAGACACCAGCTAGAGGGAGGCATCCAGAGAGTCATCAAGCTAATTCCCAGAGCAACCAGCTGGAGGCACTATGTTGGTGAGTCAGCCCTGTGACAGTAGGTTACATTTGCGATGCACTATCTACCCTCAACATTTTGTGCATATTATTTACTAAATGGGAAGTATCCTCTGTAGCTCCATAAATTGCATAAGCCTAAGGCCACAGCTGCTTTAGGTTTCTATGGAATCTGCTGTCAACTAAACAAAAAAACAGGGGGAAATGGCTTGATTATAAAGATTTTCAGAAAGGTGGATTCCTTCTCTACTTTAAAATGAAAATTCCTGTGTTTTAAACTATTTTGATGATTGAGGAGATGCATATAAGAGTATAGCATTCAGGACGTGGTCCCTCAGTAATCATCAAATAGGCCCTGATTGAACAAGTATTTATGCATGTGCCTATCTTTAAGCATGAATAGTCCCATTGCCTTCAGTGCATCTACTCATATATAAAGTTAGGTATGTGCTTAAGTGCCTTGCTAAATAAGAAATTTTTTAAAAAAATAACGAATAGTCTAGCAGCACCTTAAAGACTAACAAAACATGTAGATGGTATAATGAACTAAATAAGGGCCATGGTCATCATAAAAGCCCTGCATGAGGGCTTAATTCTGTATATTGGTATGTGAGGAGTTGCACTTTAGTTGTTTATTGTAACTACATTCATGGTTAAATATCATGGTTAAGTGATAATTGCCATATTGTTGAGAGTGCATAGAAGTCATCCTGAAACTGATTATTAAATATTCAATAGAGAAGAAATGGTATCTATGTAAATATTATATTACAGTACAAATAATGATGGGTTGCATTAAGGAAAACATTGGGTTTTTATTTTTATTTTTTAAAGAGCACACACTTTTTAAACACAGTCAGCAAATATATTTTATCACTATTGTTAGGATAATGTAACAGATGGCAGACTTAATATAGTTACTTTTAACATGTATTGCTTCAAGTGATAACTTTTATATTTGAATTCTGCTATACTTGCAGTAGATATGCATGCAAAAATAAAAGTTGGAATCTGCATACACAGTGCAGTTGGATTGATAATGTTGTAGAACATCATATACTCCTAATTAGAAGAATTTATCTTTTTGTTCAACAATGAAATTTTAGCTTCAGTTTATGTTTGTGCAGAGTTTAGAGATTATAGTAGACCATCAACTCTAGAGGTTCTATGTCCAAAAGTGTGTGTGTGTGTACACCCTATTCCCTCACCCTTCTGGATGATGATTTACTATTAACTCTGAGCTCTGAACAAACCAATGAAACATTAGCTTTGATTTTATACACTCAGTGTGACTACACTGCACCGTTAGCTCAAAATAAGCTACGTAATTTGCTTAGCACAAATTGCATAGCTTATTTCAAGGTAATTTCAAAGTGCAATTCTGACAAGTCCCTTAACCCTCATGGAATAGCGTGCCTGTTATTTTGAAATATATTTCAAAATAACAGGCATGTAAAAGTCGTGGAATTGCTATTTTGGGATATTTCTGGTATCCCATAATAGTGCCACTGTCTAGAGATAGCCTCATGCACAAGTGCTGTGGGACAAAAATAGAAGAGATTCTAGTTCACTTAATTAGTTATTTTAAGAGTCTGCTATAAAAAAGTTGGGCTCATTTTTGAAGGAAAAAAATGAAACAAGATGGATTAGATCTTTTATTGGACTGACTACTTTTTGTGAACAGACAAGCTTTTAAGCTTCCATAGAGCTCTTCTGCATCATTTTCATATGAAATTCAAATTTTTGATATTGTGTATCACATTTAAGTAGGAAAATCAAAGCACCATTAAGTAGTTTATTGAAGGCAGGTACCCTCCAGCTTCAGCTGGGCTTTCTATGATGTGTGATATTACCTATTAAAGTTTCACTTTATCAGTAATATTTGCCAACAAATACTTATCTGCAAAATTATTTAGTAATATCTTCCTAAATTGACTATTTACTTCAGTTACCTTGTGAATACATTTCTTATTTCTAGAAATAGATTTAGATAAATCTATAAAACTATGTTCTATAATTATTTTTAAAGCCACAAGAAAAGGCTCTTTCAAGCCTTTAGACTTGTAACAAAAAGCCCATTAGACTTGTAACAAAAAATGGAAGAAAATTTCAAAAAAATTCTAAGCAGAGATGTTGCAATCAGGAGGCATGTGACAGCAATCAAGTTATCTTCAGGGACCTGGGGTTGTGAGTGTATGTAAGTTGGCGTTTCAAAGACAGAAACAGTTCATGATGACATTCACCGTTTGTACCAGACCTGAAAATAGTTCCTTCTGTCTCCCAAGCCTCATCTTATGTACCAAAAACAAATTTTTTTTATGTCCGGGGCTGATGCATATTTTTAATATCAGTGAGAGCCAGGCTTTTTTGCCAAAGTTAATCTTTCTCAACTAACAAGTGGGAAAAATGAACTGATTCCCAAAAACTTCAGGGGGTAGCCGAGTTAAGTCTGTACAGAAAAAAACAACAAATGATCTGGTAGCACTTTATAGACTAACAAAACATGTAGATGGTATCATGAGCTTTCATGGGCACAGCCCACTTCTTTGGATGACCAGAGTTTTGAGTTTAGGATGTGCAGACCCAAAATAAATAGGAGAGGTGGGGGGAGGAGGGGGAGGAAAAAAAGAGGGGGGTGGGAGACAGGGAGTAGAGGGTATAGAAAATCAGGAAGGTAGAGAGAATCAGTAAGTATCTGAAAATTGGGTAGTTAAAACGCAACAGATAAGAATCAAAGACAATTGATATTATCCTTCCTGACATAGGAATCTACACAAAGAGCTGTTCGCACCTTCATTGCATGTTAGGTTGATAGTGTCCCAACCATCCTTCATCACGATTGAGTCCATTAGCATGAGAATTGAATTTGTGGATGAACTCTAATTCCAATGCTTCTCTGTATATCTGGCTAGTAGAATTGGTTTGTGACAGCCACTTAAAGATCTTTAAACAGTGATTAGAAAGATTTAAGTGTTCCTCAACAGGTTTCTATATGTTCCCTTTACATATATCTGATTTGTGTCCATTGATTCCTTCCCACAGAGACTGTCCAGTTTGTCCAATATATATATAGCAGTGGGGCATTGCTGGCATTTGATGGCATAGATCAAATTACTGGATGTGCAGTCAAATGACCTTTTGATTTGGTAGCTTATGTTGTTGGCGCTAGTGATGAATTTGCTAGTATAGATATGTGGGCAGATTTGGCATTGCGTTTGGTTGCATGGCTGGGTTCCTGGATGCTTATGATATGGTTGTGTTGCATGGTTACCAGAAAGAATTCTTTTCAGGTTGGGGGGTTGTCTGTAAGCAAGAATAGGCTTTTCTCCCAAGGCCTCTGAGAATGAGGGGGGATCATTTTCCAAGATGGGTTGTAGATTGTGTATAATGCATTCGAGGGGTCTGAGTTGTGGACTATAGGTAATAACAAGTGGCATTCTGTTATTTTCTCTTTTGGGTCTGTCTTGAAGTAGTTCATGTCTGGAAAGAAAAGCCTTCTTTTGAAATAACCCTTAAAACTTATAAAATGAGGTTTAAAGGTTATTTCAAAAGAAGGGTTTTCTTTCAAAATAACTGCATCTACACTTTTTTTTTTTTCAAAATAGGGTGTTTTGAAAAAGCACCCGGATGCAATTATGCAGATGAAGAGTGGGGAATTCAAATCGGCGCTTCATTTGCAATTCCGTTCGTCTCCATTTGCATTCCTCTCTTGAAAGAGGAATGAAATGTAGACATACAATGAGTGACAGACCCCAATCCTGTAGTGGGATCTGTTTCTATGAATCCTTAAACCCATGCACAGTCCCAGTGAAATCAGTGGGATTCTATGTGCGCATATGGATGAATGCATGTCGATCCTACTACAAGTCTTAGGCCCCAACTCTGCAGAGCACTTAAGCACATGCTTAACATTAAGTATGCACTTACATCCTATTGAAATCATTAGGGTGAGTAGTGTGTTATGCCACTGGGTAATCAATGGCAGCTGCCACTGTTCTGCATGTCAAATCATTATCAACATTTTAGTGTCCAGGCTATTCGAGAGTTTTGCATGGTTTTTGTTGGTGCTCATCTTCATTTCTTCATTGCTCAATTAATGATTGTTTTGGGCCTATTCCAGTTATTTTATTTACTGTTTGGTAGGAATATACATAAGTGGCCACTGGGAACTGGGAACGGCTGTGCCTGCTGACACTTAGGTAAATAAAGCCTCTGGCAGCCCGCCAACAGCTAACCTTGACGAACCACATGTGGCCAGCATGTTAGAGGTTCCCCACCCCTGTTCAAAAGCAAGAGAAGTGAGCAGTCACACAAAATGTGTAGGTACTCTTTCTCACCGGGAAACCCTGCATTTTACTGGCACTAAAATAAATGTTTGTAAATGCAGCAGTGAAAGGTTTAAATAGTGTCGTCTGTGTCAAGTGTGTGTTTGTGTGTGTGTGTGAGAGAGAGAAAGAGAGAGTGTGTGTGTGAGCGAGAGAACAGAATTGTTGTTAACAATGAATAATAGTGGGTCATGGGTCACTTCATTACAGAAGATGAGTAGACAGTGTGCTGTACTGCAAGGGACACTTCCTTACTTCTTTCAGCTTCCACTAATAGAAAGAAGTTAATAGAGCACAGCTTGCCCTGCTATGCCTGAATAATTATTTCAAGGCAAGATATTGGGAGTCAAGGTCTAATAGATACTACAATTGAATCCAGCCAGAGAGCAGCTATATGTGTTATTGATTATGCATGTGTTCTGGGGCTTGCAGTTTGCACATTGGCACTTGCACTAAGTAATAAACCTAGCAATGTCTTTGCATATCTATTTAAACTAAGCAGAAGTCAATTTCAGCAATTAAAAATAAATGTGGCCATGAGGTTACTGCAGTAAAGGATATTTATTTAGTACTGAACTTGGAGACTTCTAAGAAGCATTGCATTCTCAAGATGACCCCAAGATTTACTCATTAGATACTATCAGAAATTGATGTTTCTTTTATTAGGAACTGAAGTTTCTTTTGCACATTAGTGAATAGTGTATAATTTAAACAAATATATTGATTAAAGAAATAGGATATACTATTAGCAGCTTTTGATATCAGAAAGCTGGCAGTTTAGATGGCATTAATGTAGATTGTATATAATAGATATAGATACTATACTGCTATATAAATGCTATTTAACTTATTTTATTAGGATTCTGCCTTTCAATCTAAAGATGACTATGACTCAAAATGTTCTGATACTAAAACCTCCTTTCTGTTCTTCCCCCATTAGTAAGTCCTCTGTGCTCCCTGGTATCAAATTTATTATTTTAAATCATTCCAAGAAATGTCACCTTTTTAAGGAAGTACTTCTGGGAAGAAACTGACTGTGCCAATGAATGAGCGATGCTTCTGCAAATACACTTCCTGACAGTATTGTCTTCTAGAAACTGTTCTCCAGGCTTGTATTTGTTCCACTTCTCCATTAAAGACAATTATCTTTGATGCAATGCATTTAGCTCTGGACAGGATACCTATGGCATGAACTTGCATAGTGCTGAGTATCCTTTGAGAGGTTTTGGGTGCTCCCAATAGGATTTGAGAGTGCTGAGATGTTCTAAGAGGATTTCACTCTCTTGCAAGATTAGAGAGGACTATGCAGCACTTTAAAGACTAACGAGATGGTTTATTAGGTGATGAGCTTTCGTGGGCCAGACCCACTTCCTCAGATCAAATTCTGGAAGAGAATTGGCATGACCATATATACCAAAGGAATACAATGAAAAAAAGTGAACATATTATAAAACGAACAAATCAGATTTAGAACAGAAGGGGGATGAGGAGGAGGGCTAGTATCTATGAGATAATGATACTAGGGGTGATAATTGGGGAAGTATAGCTATACTTGGGGACGTATATAGCTATACTTCCCCAATTATCACCCCTAGTATCATTATCTCATAGATACGAGCCCTCCTCCTCATCCCCCTTCTGTTCTAAATCTGATTTGTCCGTTTTATAATGTGTTCACTTTTTTTCATTGTATTCCTTTGGTATATATGGTCATGCCAATTCTCTTCCAGAATTTGATCTGAGGAAGTGAGTCTGGCCCACGAAAGCTCATCACCTAATAAACCATCTTGTTAGTCTTTAAAGTGCTACATAGTCCTCTCTTTTGTTTCAACAAGATCAGACTAACATGGCTACATCTCTATTACTGTTCTACTTGCAAAATTAGGGCACTCCTCCATATCTGTTCCCTGAGAAGAATCTTTCAGGGTATATTCGGGCACATACAAGAATTTATTTAAATAGTGACAAGTTTGTAAACCTAATAGTGGCTTCTAACATGGTGGCAGGAGTCTTCTGTACTCCCAACTTAATAGAAAGTGGTGGAGACCTGCAGGTAACTGTAGGTTAATTGCACAGAGGCAGATGTGGCTTCTTAAACTGCACGTTGTACAAAAGGGAGGTGTGATTAACCTTTATAGATATTTTGGAGAAGAAACTGGAGTTGAGGAACAGGGAAGTCCTCAGGTAAGAGCCATTTGTTTACAGCTGCCAGTCCTGGCTCTCAGTGTTCTATGCTGTAGTAATCAGTGAAAGTGTTGTTAATAGACAATATTGACTGCCTGTGGCTCAGCAAATTCTCTGATTCAGCACTGGTCAGGTCCTGAGGGTACTGGACTACAGAGGTTTAACCTATATAGTTTATGAATCTGGCTCAACATTTCCTGCTGTGTCATTTGGATTTTTGTACAGCTTGGTTAAGACCATCACTTAGAATTTATTGTGTATGCAAAACCAGCAGAGCAAACAAGATGGTAATCAGAGCATAAAACAGAGACACATGCACTCTCATATGTATTAATAGGTTAGTTGGTGGGGGGCAAAGGCTGAGGGGAAAAACAGGCATCAGATAATGCCAAAATGACAGAAGTGATGTAATGCTCAAATTATAGTCCTTTGAAGTAGGCTCTGAGTGAACTAAATACACAGCACATGGCAAAAAATGTGTGGCAACTGTTGTGGTAGAATTTGTCTTGATTAAGGCCCCGTCCGAAAAAATAAATCTTACTAAATGGGAATAGGAGTTCAGTGAATTGAAGCCAAATATTCAGCATGCCATTTGAGTTCAGGAAGTGAAATGAACTTGAGTTTGCATAATGTATTAGCAACCATTAGCCAAATGCACAATGTCTATCTATATGTGTCCTGAAAATAAGATATAGCTGTTGCTAAACTCATGGTTTACATTTAAAAAGTCAAAATCATAATTATTGACTGTGGTCTGAGTATTATTAAAATGTATTAGTATCTTTTTCACTACTTTACTAGATAAAAGTTTTATTTCTGATGACACTTATATCATCCCCGTCTGCAATAAAGTAGCATTGTGGTGACTTGGAAGGATGGCAAAGAAAAGATTTTGGAGATGAATACGGTTTCTAAAAGGGCTTTAATATGGATTGGCTTGGTCTTGCTGACCAGACAGAAGGCTGGCCAAATCTTGCTTTCATTTTATACCTGTTTACATATGGTGTAATCCTGAATGAGAACAGAATTTCACTCCAAAATATATTTAGCCAATTTAATGTTAACCTTTATTTAAAAATCTGGCTGCTATTTGTAACTTGAACATATAGGGCAAAAGTCAGCTCAGACTTACATTCCCAATAATCCCATAATATTATTGGTGTGAGTCAGTGCAGAATTAATTAATCTCCTGGTGTGAGTTAGTGTAGAATTTGGTCCAGAATTTTAAATTCCACTAAAATAATTCAAACTAACCTAAATATTGTATACCTTTTTCCTATCACCTCCACGAGTTATACCTAAAGCTACAGCAAAGGTTAATTATAGGAGCCAAATTCTCCTCTCAGTTACACAGCTAGATGGAACTGTAGCAACTCTGGATCTAGCCCCAAGTGACTAACAGCCATATTTGATTCATATGGCCTTAATTTTCATTCCACCATACTTGACAGCAGTGGCTTTACCCTTTTCTTCCTCACTTCCAGTGTCTTTGGAAGTCTCTAATGTGTCCTGCTCCCAGATTTTCAGGAGCCGGACAGCAAGTTTGTTTTTCGTCAATAATGTTTTACATTTTTATTTGCTCCATTTCCTAGAGGCATTTTCAAATCCCATCTGGGCAATGTTGCGAAATTTTATAATCAATCCATCTATCTAACAAGGGCAGTCACCAGATCAGAGCATTTAACTGAATACATTATTACACAAAGGCCTGACATTTGAAATAGCTTCAGTAATTTTAGGCCCAATTCTCTGCTGGTGTATATTGGCTGAGTCCAATGTATTCCACTGGAGCTGCCTAATTTACACCAGGCCTCAATCTTTTGTTCTTTGCATCTTGGAATCACCCTGATTCTCTTGGCTTAGAACTGCACCAGAAGCACACCACAGTATTCTCAGGAACATGTCTAAAACAGGAGGAGGGAGCAATATGCAAAAGGAGTCTGTAATGGAGAAATTGCACGAAAAGCAGAATTCAGTTACCTTGCAATATGCAAAGGGAGTCCATAATGGAGAAATTGCATTGGAAGCAGCCATCAGTTTACCCTTGCCTTGGGTCTAACCCCTGATCTCAGCACAAAACTAGAATCAATAGGCTTTGCACAGGTGTATTCTGCAGCATCTCTCTTCAGGCCCAAATGCGGGTTACAATGTGTTACATTGTGACACCTAAAAAGGATTAATGTTGGAAACTTAAAATTGTACAAAATTTGTTAATATGAAAAACTCTTTCTGTGGCTTTAATCTCATGATTATTTTGGATGAAAATAATCATTTTTAACCGTTAAAGTAAGGGGACACCAGATTTATTGGGAACATAAGTAACTTTGAGACAAAAGTGAATGGGCGTCCTTCAAAATGACAGACAATTGAGAATTATGTTCTGACCATTTCTTTCCCCTTGCTATAACTCCAGGGCACAGCCACACAGTACCCACAGATTAGTAGCACAGCTGCCACTACAGCCTTGTGCTTTATATTAGCATCTGCCCTTCCCTTCATTCCCTTTTGTTGGGGGATTATGGCTGTTTGGTCATATAGCTGGGGATCTATTGGCTATGTCTGTACCCATTCCCAGTCCGCCTTGTTGATGACACAGAAAGAGCCATCACGGGGCTCACTAGCTCCAGTACAATTAAGATCCCCTGCAGGCCCTTAAGAATATGATGCCCTTCTTGGCAGACACAATCGTCTAGAGTAGAGTTAGTATGGAAGAATCCAAGTGTTGATGCCTCGAGTCTTTCACTATGAAAAGAAAATACCGGTATTGTTCCAAAGCCAGCAGCAACAAAGATTAGCGTCAATGCTAGTGCCAATGGTGACATTCTTAGTGCATATGTGTAAGGAGAACAATCTGCCAGCACTTAATGAGAAGCAGGAGTTTTTTAGCTCAATCAACATCCTGTGGTCATCAAGACTTCAGAGCCAACCTACATGTGAGAAGAATACTTAATACTACTGTTGTTGTTGTTTTTTATAGATACAGAAGTATTCACATATATATGAAAGAGAACGCTAGGTTCATATACACATGGACAAATACTGTTGTGCTATCAATTTGTAGGTTACATATTGACTCCAATTTAACAGACAATTGCTGGTCCTAACATTTTAAGCCAACAAAAATCTTCTTTGGCTCCCAAATGTTTGCTGAAATAACTTTTTTTTTCTTGTTAATTTCCAGTTCTTGGCTGCATTTTGTGCTAATTTCAAACATATGTCATATACAAAATATGTTAATTTTCAAAGCCCAGATCTGGCAGGCGTTGATTGTAGAGCTGGCATAAAGAGGTTTGGGACAAACATAAGAGCTCAAAGCTTGCATTAATACCCCACAAACTGCATTTTTATCTTTTTCAGCCATTTCCACATACACAGAGGCAGAAAGGATGAAAAGGAACCAAATGGTCTGTGATATAGTTTCACTGAAACAAAAACACCTTGAATTTGTGCAGCTGCTGCAATTTATTTTTCTTTTTAAAAAAGTAAATATAGAACTCCCGCAATCAATCCAAAAAATGTCTGAGAATTATGACAGCTAAATACTATGCCACTAATTGCACAATTTGCCTATTAACTGGGAACAGTAGTTAATGGAACCAAGCAAGGGAAGATGGAAAGTCCTTATAAGTTTTCCAATGGTGTTATAGATTGATGGTGTTTTGAAATAGCTGAGCTTCCCCAGTTGTCTAGAGTATTGCTTCACTCAAGTGATAACCTACTGAAACATTTTCCATGAAGAATTGTAAAACACTCAAATAGATAGAAATAAAGGAAATATGTCTCCCAAGTGCTGACCTCTCAATAACTCTATTGAGCACTTAGTAAATTATTTGCAGCTTATAGCCTATTTTTCCACCTTATGCTCGTAAACTCTTTTTTTCTACAGTGTGCCTACATATGTATCTCTAAGTCCTAAATGACTATTGGCTATATTAGTGTAGAAAAGTCTGCTGATGGGGGCAAGGCACGGAGAACCACTGTCCCAGGACTTTTAAATTGCCACCAGAGCACTGTGTGGCACATTCCGTGGAAGTTCTGAGAGCTGTCTGGGGGACTGCAACATGATGTGCTCTAGAGAAGTGTTGAGGGCAGGTTGCCCCATACCTGCTCTTTCTGGGAGCATGGAGCTGGCCCCCCACCTTGTCTATGTGCCCAGCAAATCTGAATCCAGATATATTTATACAGTTGAAATAAATGGGAGCAGAGGTTGCTACTAATATCAAGCTACTTATTTAGGTGTCTGACTTGAACTATGCAAGTTTTAAAGTGTTGGCATACTAGCTAGAGATAGATCTCTCTGTAAAAACGTATGTATGTATGTATTAATTTAGATCTAAACTGATGCTACAGGAAGGTTGTGCAATTAAGTACTCAGAAGTCAGGAAATTTGAAAGCCAAGGACAAATAACACTGCCCACCTACGTATCTTAATTACTATTTCAAATGATGGGATGACAAAGTTTATAATATAATACAAAAGAATACACTTTTTTCTACAAGATTTCATACAGAATAGAATCCAAAGCGGAAGTGAGTAGAAAATGGAATTTCTGCTCCATGTGAAGTTTCAAAATTTTTCATTTTGAATGGGAATGAAAAAGCTGACGTTTCCCATGAAACAAAAAAAATCTAAAAAATTGGATTTAGGGCCATTGAAATATTTTGGTTCAAATAATGTCTAAACATTTAAATATTATAGCTAGTTTTATTTATTTTATATATATATATATAAACTTCATAATATAAACAAATAATATTACTAATTTTGTATAAAAGCCAAAAGAAAAAAATACACCATATAAAAACAGACAAAATTAAACATTCTTTCTTTATTTAAACTAACATTTCAACATTATCAAAATGAATCTGTCAAAAATGTCATATAAACTGACACACATTTTGATGAATCTGCATTTTGTGACAGAACCGATTCCATAAAAAATAACTTGACCAGCCTCACATTAAAAAAGACTGCTCTGCATTTTTAAGGCTGTCAGGTAATTATGGAGAAAATATGGGGTTAACTGCAATATGTACTATTATTTTCTGGGTATTTCCAGACATCTAATAATAAAGTTGTGGCCTGATTAAACCCATATCAAATATTGCCTGTCCTCCTTTCGAGATAGCCAGACGATAAACTATGATCAGGTAAAAGATTTGTAGACAACAGTAGAGTGCCTGTTAACTACGGTTCTTCTCCAACCTTTTCACTGAAACACTGATAAACTAAATCAGATCTGGGGAACCTTTCTTGGATTGGGGTGGACTGGCCCACAGAAAAATCAGGCAGGGGCCACACACAAGTGAGAAGCAAAATAAGAAACCCCTGACTGAGAAGGAGAAAGATATTCCTCACTTTCCCCTCACACACCAGAGACTAGGAGAGCCCAGGCTAATAGATTTTATGTGTTCCAGCCCTATGGGGGCTGGAGCACCAGCACAGACTCTCCAGGGTGGGGGGATCTCTGAGCCTTGGGGGCTGGATTCAGGCAAGCTGGGGGCTGGATGCAGCCCCTGGGCCTGAGATTCCCTACCCCTAGACTAAATCATCCTAAATTTTCAGAATGAACAGTGTGGGGAAATGGCAGTTGAAAAAGAACTAAGAAAACAAAAGCTGCAAGCTGCTTTGAAGATTTTTCTAACTCCTGAGCAGCCGTTTGATGTTTGGAGTAGCAAAAGCAGCCATCTCTTTAGCTCAGAAGCAGGAAATATAGAACTTCCTGGTAAACTATTGTTCGAATAAATTAATCAAAACACAACAAATCATTATGCTAATGAGTACAGCTATCCTGAAACTAGATTCCAAAAAAGTTTTGTTTCTAGATCAGATTTTTGAAAATGTTTTTTTTTTATTTTTGTTTTTTGTTTTTTTTTGAGAATTAAGGAGACCTCTGAAAGGGGAAAAGCATCTACTGTCATGGTGATATGAGATTTAGTCGTAAAATTCAGAAAATCTAATGTGGATTCAATGGAAATTTTTAGACAGGTCTGAAAATTGCAGGTGTAAACTGTTTTCACACCAACTTGCTGACAAAACTGGTAAAAGAAATGGCAGTCCTTGCTTGCCTACAGCCTAAACAATCAGGTGAAAGAAGGGCTAGATCAGGCCTGCACAACTCAGAAAGCGGTGAGGGCCATATTACTCCAAGGAAAACAGCTGCGGGCCGCAAGTAGGGATGATCTCCCAAAAAATACCAAACACGCGGGCTAAAAATTTTTGTCGGGGGGGGGGGGGGAAACCCATACGTGTCTCCACTTGGCCCCCTGGCATTTGCCCCCCTCCCCTCAGCACAAGCCCCTTCCCCTTCCCCTTCCATATCTGGCTTCTACCTTCCAGGTTGCGGGGCTGCCAGAGCCTTTTTGAATCCAGCGGTCGCCGGCCGTGATGTCATGACGCCACATCACGCCAGTGTCCTGGTGTCTGCTGGCATCCTGTTCTCTGGCTCGTGTCCCGCCTCCTCGCGCCAGAGCTGCATGCAGGCAGCCTGGCAACAAGAATCTCCCTCCCCGGAGGCACTCCACTCCTCCACCCGGCCGGCGGATCGGATGGGGCCGCACCACCCATAGTCATCACAGGCCGCACAGTGAGCCCCTGCCGGCTGCATGCGGCCCTTGGGCCATATGTTGTGCAGGCCTGGGATAGATTGACTACTAACCATCTCCATTTCAAAGACAGATGTTAGAAGTGTATGAAAAAATCCTTAAAAAAAACAACTCATTTCAATAATTTCACATGGTCCCTGATCTTGCTCTAAGACTTCTAGAAAAGATTCCTATAGTTTAGCAGTGGACCTCCAGAGTTCAAAAGAAACAGTAAATGTTCACTTTCTGGATAGGCTAAAATACTGAATATAACCAGTAAACTATTTTATTCTACAGCCAGATGGTCCAAGATCTTTTCTTAGTATTCTAATACATCCTCTGCAAAGCATGGAGGAAAACCAATCACAACTTATAATGACCCATCAGAAGGAATGGCAGTTTGTGCATCTTTGTAAGACTGGCTTGAACATTTCTAATATCCTTATGTTGGGTTATGGTGCAGGATAGTTCACAAGTCTGTCCATTATAAGTTCTCATGTTTTCATTAGCTGGGATTCCTTTTCCTTAGCTGGGATTCCTTTTCCTTTACTCAACTTGAATTGTATTCCTATTACTTCATAAACTTCATTAGAAAGCTAAATAAATATACGTTTATGTTTTTATAAACTCATCTTTTTTAAAAAATGAAAATTTCACTTTTTCCTTCCTTAAAGTATTACAAGACACGTCAAATGTTAGAGAAGAATGAGTGGCAAATTGGCATTAGTTGATTTTACAGTTTTATAAAACCAGAATAAATCCTAGAAGGCAGGTTTATTAAAGTTCAAGTGCAGATAGACAAAAACTCCTGTAAAATTGTTAATATATATGGGTTAATATATATGAAGATGTCTTCACCCTTCTCTATTTTAGGAGGCACTTACAACGCCAAGTCAGGTTTCTTCTCAGACAGAAAGAATCATTTTTCCAACATTACTGTCATCGGTCTAATAAGAATGAGGAAAAATATCTAAAATCTTGGCAACCTAGAAATTACATACACTGTTCATGACTATTTTACGCCAAGATATCCTGCTTTTAAAGGGCCTGGTTTTGCATGACGGAGAGTGCCTCCAAATCCTGTTGATATCTTCTACTTTCTTTCCCACTTTAATAACACCTAATTCTTATATAGCGCTTTTCATCAATAGACCCCAGGGTGACTTTTCAGATGGGGAGAAACATAAGCCTAAAGCCAGGAAATGATCTGAGTTTATCCATAAGATCTATGGCAGTCAGACATAGAACTGAGGTCTGCGTCTTCATTCAGTGTACTATTACGCAATATTCCCTACGTTACTCTATCTCATGCTCAAATGGATTCCGCACTGGGGTTTTCTGCAGAGGCACTACAGAGCTGTTGGGGATGACTTGGCACTGGATAGAGATAGTTTGCTGTAAAAGGGAATTCTGAGGAACTGTATTAGTGACTACACCTTGGGTGAATTATGTAAATGTTGAAAAACAATAAATAGTCTAGCAGCACCTTAATGACTAACAAAACATGCAAATGGTATCATGAGCTTTTGTGGGTGCAACCCATTTCTTCAGATGAATGGAGTATTAAAAGTCCAGACCCAAAATTTTTTTTAAAAATTACCTAAATGTGATATTGCTACATATGAACAACTTCAAGAGATTCTTGCAGAACTCTGAGACCTTGATTCAGGAAAAAAATGGTACATGATTATATTTCATGGAACTACTCACCTGATTAAATTAAGCTTGTGCTTAAGTGCTTTGCTGGCTCTGGCACCAAATAGTTCAGAGAAATGCTGAATATGCCTTGCCTCCCAGGGCAGCACAGTATGTATTTTTGGGGGATGTCTGGGTCTGAAAGGGTATTAGCAAAAGTTTTCTGCTTGTATTTGTGAAATGGCACTAGCAGAGTTTGAAATAGACTGTTCAGTCTAATGGGGATCAATATATAGAATGCATTTGCAGTCAACAGAAATGTGACTTAATTCATATCCTTTTAGCTTGTGCAAGATAATGAATTACAAGAGGATAGAAATTTAATGGGCCATAGTTTGCACTCAAGTACACAGGTTTAAAACCTGAGAAACTAATCAGTGATGCCCATACACTTATTTTGAAGGTTGACTTGTGTATCTCAGTGTAGAGACTTTGACCCACAAACCTCCCCAAGCAGGAGACCATTAAAAAAGAATATGTTGGTTACATGAGAAAATAAATGAAAATATGCAAATATTGTCTGCATAAGAAGCTCAGGATCAGGTCCCAATTAATTAATAATCAACAAGTGCACTGAAAAAAGCACTAACGAAATGCTGCAGTTATTATCACTAACAGTTTTCACACGTCTATACAAGTGATATCATCACAAGAACTAACCACATCAGCCACAACATCAGAGGCTCATGCACATCTACTAACATGAGCTATACCATCAAATGCCAGTAATTCCCCTCTGCCATGTATATTGGCCAAACTGGACAGTCTATGGAAAAAAATTAATGGACACAAATCAGATATCTGAAAAGGTAACACACAGAAACCTGTTGGGGAACATTTTAACTTGCCCAAGAACTCCTGTCCCCTCCCCCCTTCCCTATTTATTTTGAAACTGGATCTTTAAGAACTTCATTCATCAGGAGAAATAGGGCTGTGCCCATGAAAGCTCATGATACCCTCTACATGTTTTTAGTCTTGAAGGTGCTGCAAGATGATTTGGTGTTTTTAAAGTTTTTCCAGTTATAGACTAACTCAGCTACCCCTCTGAAGTTTTCACAGTTATTTTTTAGTTGAGCTGAGGGGGAAACTATGGTTTTCTTATCCCACTGTGTGGCATTGTTAGAAAATGTTGACTTTTTAATGGCTATCCTTCTAGGAATTATTAAACATTTACATTTCTTTTTGATTAACTTTTATTCAAGCCAATTAAAAAACCCTAAGACCGTTTACAAAACACAAGCTTTTATAGGGACCACTTTCCAGCACCTTAGACACTTACCCTTTTCTCAATTAACTGCCTTTATTTTCTTAAATTGACTTAAATTCACAACAAAACACAAGAGCAGCAATATTCTCACTGGCATTCACGAAGTGTGGGTTAAGCATCTAGGCTCCTGTAAAATGAGTGGAAACTTACAGGCCCTTCTGAATGAGGTTCACAAAAGCCACTTCCCTAGGTGGCTTCCTGCCAAAACTAGTGAAGGTGAGAGGCACGTCCTAAACCAGAGGTGGGCAATAAGGTGCCTGTGGACTGGATGTTAGAAGGTATGGCCTCTTGCTCTCCTAGGCTGCAGATCCAAATTCTTGGCCAATGGGAGCTGTGGGAAGCGGTATCCCGGCACGCACTGCTTCCAACAGCTCCCATTGGCTGGGAATGCTCCCCAGCCAATGGGAGTCAAAAGTGACTATTTCTTCCCTCCTCCTTTTTTTCCTCCCCCCCCCCCTTCAACTCATCCTCTATTTATTTATAAACTGGACCTTTAATAACTCCATTCATCAGAAGAGGAGGGTTGTGCTCATGCAAGCTCATGATACCATCTACATGTTTCATTAGTCTCTGGGGTACTGCAAGACTATTTGTTGTTTTTTAAGTTTTTCCAGTTACAGACTAAGACGGCTACCCCTCTGAAACCTGAGATCCAGTCTTTCTGCTCTAGTACCATTTTTAATTGCTTATTCATGGTGGAGCAATGTCAACAAGAAAGAATGAAGGATAGTCCCCTACCTTCAAATATCCAATAGCCCTAGGATTAGAGAACTCACCTAAGAGGTGGTAGATGCAAATCACTGTGTGAAGAATGGTCTGTGCCCTACAGCTCAGCTGTATTGTATGAAAATGCATGGAGAACAGGGGAGGCAGGTTTGTATACTTTTTGGTGATGCCCCATTAGCCACACCCCCTGACCTCTGTTAACCACACCCCAACACCCATTAGCCACACTCCCTGATCCCTGTTAACCAGGCCTCTGGAGGTAACACACTCGGGTCAAGATGGACACATGACCAGAAGTAAAAGATGTCATGTCACCTTTCTCAAAAAACTTTTCCCACCATCCTCCTACCAACAGGGATTAGTTTAGCCCCCACCAAACGCCCACATGCAACTATCCTGCAATTGCATTAACCCAATGTGTGTGACATTAACTCAGGGTAGAGAGGCTGGGGGAAGTGTTCCCACTAAGGCTATGTCTACACTCACGGCTTCTTCTGCAAGTACGGCCATTCTTGCGCAAGAACCCACAGAGCATCCACACTGCCTGCCTGCCCTTGTGCAAGGAAATTTACAGTACAGTGTGGTAAGAGAGGGTGTCTTGCGCAAGAGCCCTGCTCTTTTCTAAAAGATGTAAGCTCTCTTGCGCAAGAGGGCAGTGTGGATGCTCGGCAGGGATTTCTTGCACAAGAAAGCCTTATGGCTAAAATGGCCATCGGAGCTTTCTTGCGCAAGAGAGCGTCCACACTGCTCTTGTGCAAAAGCACAGCTTGCACATGGCAGTGTGGGCGTGTTCTTGTGCAAGACTTCTTGTACAAGAACCCTTGCGCAAGATGGTCTTGCGCAAGAAGCCACCAGCGTAGACATGGCCTAAGAGTTTCCTCCCATGAGCAGAATGAATTTTGTGTTGTGCACCAGTACTGAGTTCATGTGGCTTGTTTTGATGTGTCACTGTGGCACCCAAGTTATTAATAAATAGTTTATAAACCTTTACCTTTTCTCTCTGCTGCCATGTCTCCTCCCCTTGCTCCATCAGCTTCCCTGGTGCCTACTGCCCCCCAACTCCTCACCCTCCTCTACTGTCCTGACTCCTGCCATTCTCACTGCCCTCAGCCCTCCTGCGACCTGCCCTCCTCCACCAGCCCTTCTCTCCCCCCTGTGCCCACTCCTCCAGTAGCCCCACTCTGATCATGTGAGCTACCCCTCCTCATCCCCTCTTCAAATGCCTCCTCTACACACCTGCCCTGCCTCTCTCCTCTGGTGCTGGTCCCTTTCCTGCAGGTGTCTGCCCTTCTGCTTCACCCTAGAATCCCCTGGCACCTGCACCTTCCCTTAACCGTGCACCCTCCTGGTGCCTCCCAGTTCCCTTACTGCCCCTGCCCCCTTTGCGCTTTTTTTCCTTGATGCCCACCCCCTCACCACTCTCTGCCCCCATTCCCCTCATGCCCCTCTGTGCCCTCACACATGACTTGCTCTATCCCCACCTTTCTCATGCCCACCCCTTCTTTCAAGCCTTCTCCCAGAACCTCCCCTTTCCCCCTCTAGCCACCAATGCCCTTACCCTCTCCTCTCCCAGCATCACCCTGTTCCCCCTCCCTCTGACACCTCCCCTCCTGCCCTTTTCCTCATTGTCTCCATTTGGCCCTCCTGACATTTGTCTCTCCTCCATGCTGTCCCACTCCTCCTCCCCATCCCCATCTGCAGAAGCCCATTCCTCTCCCACCCATTCCCCCTAGCTTTCCCCCTTCTCCTGCCCTGCCCTGCCCTCCCTTCCCCTACTGTCTGCCTTCCACTTTGCGGGGCTAGAGTCTGCGCTTTGGCCCCAGAAGTCCCCGGACTCTAAACCCGGAGCTAGGCCGCATGGCACAGCACAGCGCCGAGCAGTTTTAAAGTCCCGGGCCATGACGTCACATCATGCCCGGGCATCTCCCTGCTCACCTGTAAATGAGCGCATGGTGGCGGTGGCAGCCAGCAGCGCGTGCCAGCAAGGGGGAGCCGACTGAAAACTGCGCATGGCAGGGCCGGTCGGGATGCGCGGGGGTGCTGGCATGTGGGGGCTGAGGCCCACTCCAGGCAGGGCCGGGGGAGAGACCCTGTTCCAAATATTGCTGGAGCAGGACCCCCGGCTCTGAATATTGCTGGAGCATGGGCACCATGAGCCCATATAACTCACCGCCCATGATGGAGAGCCTTCACTGGTAGGTACTATGAGACTGTTTAAGCAGTGGTCACCAACCAGTAGATTGGAAACTATTGGTAGATCTTGGAGCCTCTGACAGGTGATCCTGATTGGTTTGGCTAAGAGGCTATCAAGTGCCAGCACTCCAGCTGTTCCCCCAGACAGCTGTGCATCTCCTGCCCTTTGCCTTGGAGCTGTCCCCTCAGGAGCTCCACCCCTGAGTACCCATGTATCCAAACACCCTTCCCAGAGCCTGCATCTAGAACCCCCTCCAGCACCTCAACTGCCCGCCCCAGGCTCAGCTCAGAGTCCCTCTTGCACTCCAGATCCCTTAATCCAAGACCAGAGCCTGTGCCGGAATACCTGGTGAAAGGATGGAGTGAGCAGGGGGCAGGGCCTCGGAGCAGGGGCATGAACAAGGGGGGGCAAGGGTGTTTGGATTTGAGGTAGACCTTGGATTGCACTTAAATTCAAAAAGTGTTCTCATGCTTAAAAAAGATTGGAGATCACTGGTTTACTGTATTAAGTACTAGAGATGTGTGAGGAGGGGAATGCCTATTTTTCTCTGCTTCACTCTGGGCTTAGGCATCCAGACCCATAGAACGAGGCAGCAATGTGCATGCACAGAGGCAGAAACATAGGCACCTTGGGAAATTTTACTGAACATGCTCAGCATTTAAGCTTTTGAAGTGCCTACAGCAGTGGTCCCCATTGCGGTGCCCATGGGCGCCATGGTGCCCGCTGGGGCATTTATGTGTGCCCGCCAAAACATCTGGGCTGGCCTCACCCCACGGCACATGGGCACCCCATGCGCGGTGCCGGCCCCGGGCTCATGGCTGGCCCCCGACCTGGGCGTGGGGCACATGCGCCATGCCAGCCTTGGGCGCATGGCTCGTGGGTGGCCCCGCCCCCGGATGCACGGTGCATGCGTGGCCCTGCCCCTGGAGGCCCAGCACATGAGCAGCTCCACCCCCGGGCACCCGGCAGCCACACAACGTTGGGGACCACTGGCCTACAGGCTTTGGCAGCAGCTGAGTGAGGGAGTTTTTTGAATTCCAGTGAAGCCTGATTTAAGGATGTAGGGGTATGTCTACACTACCACCCTAGTTCGAACTAGGGTGGTTAATGTAGGCAACCGGAGTTGCAGATGAAGCCCGGGATTTGAATTTCCCGGGCTTAATTTGCATATTGCCGGGCGCCGCCATTTTTAAATGTCCGCTAGTTCGAACTCCGTGCCCGCGGCTACACGCGGCACGAACTAGGTAGTTCGGATTAGGCTTCCTATTCCGAACTACCATTACTCCTCATGGAACGAGGTGTACCGGTAGTTCGGAATAGGAAGCCTAATCCGAACTACCTACTTCATGCCACGTGTAGCCGCAGGCACGGAGTTCGAACTAGCGGACATTTAAAAATGGCGGCGCCCAGCAATATGCAAATGAAGCCCGGGAAATTCAAATCCTGGGCTTCATTTGCAGCTCTGGTTGCCTACATTAACCACCCTAGTTTGAACTAGGGTGGTAGTGTAGACATACCCTAGGTGATTAAAGTGGCACGTAAGCACTGAAATAATTTGGTGAATCTAGAATTTTATGCTTTATCAGGCCAACATTATACTCGTTACTCACATGACTCTTCTAATTCCAAATGAAGACAAAACTGCAGTTTTAAATCCCCTGTGAAATGGAGCTACCTCTCTCTTCACAGTTGTAAAAATAACTTGCTGCAGATCACTAAGGGTATGTCTACACAGCAGTTTTATTTCCGAATAACTGATGTTATTCTGAAATACCATAGTCTGTGTCTACACTACAAGCAGTTATTTTGACATAATGTCAAAATAATGGTGAGCTGGAGGACTTCTTACTCCGGCTCCTGTAAATCTCATTTTACGAGGAGTAAGGGAAATTGGAGGAAGAGTGCTTTTTCTCAGACTTCCTGCTGTGTAGACAGTGCCAAAAGCCAAAATAAACTATTGTGACTTAAGCTACGCAATTGACATAGCTCAAGTTGCATATCTTATTTCAGCTTTAGCCCTGCAGTGTAGATGTGCCCTAGTTGGCTTGTGGCAAAGCTAGGAATATAGTCCCGATATCTACATTTAAAACACTAGCCCAGTGAAAAGGTTCCCTATCCCCTTGAGGCAGGGAGTGTCTTTACTTCAGGGTTGTGGTCCTGGTGAGCTTTATGAAAGAGAGAGCTTTTCTATGCCACGGGATTTTTCCAGAGCTCTCCCTGCTGTGGTTATTACTCATAATCTATCTGGCAGAATACAAATAGCAAACTGTGACCAAACAGCATAGACAGATTGAGGGCATCCCCCTGTTTTGCAATGGTTAGTAGAGCCAGTGCCAAGCAATGCAAAGGATTCTGAGACTTCAAAATCTGACTCAGTGCCAATTTGGAATGAAAGCCAAATCTTTCTAAAGTCTCTTTGAAAGAAAAAAAATCTGGAAGGGGGATGTTTGGATCAAGAATTGTATTGTATTATGGTTTTTAACTGTTTAACATTTTCTATTATTTTGTCATATGTAGTCATCTAAATCTGTGTCCTTCCTGCACCATCAGATGTCATTTAGGGCATGAAAAGGATCTCAAATCCCAGACTGTCTTGGCTGTCTTTCGCATCCCCTGTGTTATTAAGGTCCATAAGTTTCCCCTCTCTGAGTTATGTTTGATATGCTACCGACCCACATTCACAGTGAACTTACTGGGACCTGTGGTTAAAGGAGGACAGTCCAGTAGCAAGGAAGGGAGACACACACAATATGTAGCTCCTCCTCCTTGAAGTCTTTGGTACCCATTGCCTGGCTGGGGGAGAAGGATGGTGATTGGCTAACATTCTGCAGTTCCCAGGATTTAGCCCAGTGCAGGGGCCACATAGAACCTCTTACGGCTCCGTTCCAGCAGCTCACCCTAATCACCCAGGCTACGTCTACACTGGCCCCTTTTCCGGAAGGGGCATGTAAATTTCATGAGTCGTAGTAGGGAAATGCGCGGGGGATTTAAATATCCCCCGTGGCATTTAAATAAAAATGTCCGCCGCTTTTTTCCGGCTTTTAAAAAAGCCGGAAAAGAGCGTCTACACTGGCCCCGATCCTCCGGAAAAAGTGCCCTTTTCCAGAGGGTCTTATTCCTACTTCAAAGTAAAGGGCACTTTTTCCGGAGGATCGGGGCCAGTGTAGACGCTCTTTTCCGGCTTTTTTTAAAAGCCGGAAAAAAGCGGCGGACATTTTTATTTAAATGCCGCGGGGGATATTTAAATCCCCCGCGCATTTCCCTACTACGACTCATGAAATTTACATGCGCCTTCCGGAAAAGGGGCCAGTGTAGACGTAGCCCCAAAGTACAAATGGGGAAATGGCTGGAGACATGCTGTGGTCCTAATTGATTGCCTGATTAGGAGGTGAGGAAGGATTTTTGTTAATTCCCCCATGACGGGCCAACTGGCAGAGGACTGGGGAGTTTTTGACTTTCTCCCAGTACCTTCAAGCCACAGTAGGCTAAAGAGGAATGTCTGAGGTACTGGTGTGGTGATATTTATTTGTTGTAACTTGTAATTAGTTTTAAGATAATAAATTGGTTAAAAACCTGGGTTAAAAATCTGGGTGCTGAGCTCACATGATAGAATGAGACCTTGTGGTCCTCACAGACCTAGGTTCCCACCCTGCTGCATCTCATTCATAGTGGGGAGGCTGCTAAGATTCAGGGTACATCGACACAGTAGCATGTAGCTCGAAATAAGCTACATAATTTGAGGTACGCAAATTGTGTAGCTTATTTCGAGACAGCCTATTCCAAAATTTGGCTCTGTCTAAACAGCACTAATTTAGAAATACAGCGCTAGTTCAGCAGCAAGGTTTATGGGACGTCAGAATAACAAGCCCATTATTTTGAATGTATTTTGAGATAACAAGCTTGTTGTTTAGATGTGCAGAATGCTATTTTGGGATAATGAATGTTATCCCAAAATAGCACTGCTGTGTAGATGTACCCTCAGAGAGAGCTAAGTCCAGGGGTAGGGTGAAGTGAGCCTACCCTGTGTCGTCGTTATATTGTTAAGGATCCCTCTAACCCCTGCACTAGAACCAATGAAATGCCTGTCATTAGAGAGTATTGCTTGATGGGCGGTAGCACACTTCCTCTTTGCTAAATTTTAAATAAAAGTGGTAGCCTGCCGCTTAATTCCATGCATGTATCTGCCCTCTTTTTGCTACTGTGTATACATCAAAAAAGGTTTCTCTTAGTTGAGCCCCTATTGCACATTCTTCTAGCTGTCCAATGGCATTCCTACAATGGCAGACTTCTGGCTTTATTCTTAACATGTCCCAAATATTTCCCTCTTCTTTTCTGAATAACAGGAGAGCTATGAACTTCTTCAACTCTCTAATGAATCTCAACACTTCTTGTAAAGTCATTTAATTTAATACCTAGTGTTTTTCTAAATCATTTGCATTTAAATATATTTTGACATCTGTCTGTACCTTTCATAGATGTCTAAATATATTCTAGAATAATGTAATGATTAGTGCTAAAACAAAATAGTCATTCATTTCAAAACAAAAATATTGAATATGTGTTACAAAAGTGTCAAAAGGGGTTGTTTCAATATTGTCATAATTTTTTTCCTGGTTTTCTTCCAAATAAAATTCTAACAAAATTAGTGTGAGTGAGCAAAGCATTTCAGTTTCAATGAAATGGCATAATTGATGGAATATGATTCTGTCAAAATTTCTCTGAATCGCTCTACTGGTTAGCCATAGTAGGGAGAATCAAGTTACTTCAAGAGTTTGTTTTAAAATGAATATCCATATGAAAATCGTTAAAATCGCGTGTCACTGCTGAGAGCCAAATGTTTTATAACTTTTCATCTATGGATCACAGATAATATTGCTTTGTATTTCTCAAAATCTCCCTATTGTCAAACAGAGCACATTAAATTTTCCAGTTATCATATGAACACTGAGAATGTACACTTCAAATAATCTGGATTCAAGCTCTAGCTTCAAGGAGAAATAGCAGCTGTGCCAGATGTGAACTATTCTTAAATAGCAATGGATTATTTGTAGCTTTTGCTCCAAATGTGGGGCTCCCTGTGAGCCACATCTATGCCCTGCTGCTAGACTGGTGTCAGAATAAATATTCACCACCAAACAGTTAAAACAAACCATGAAAAGTTTTAGGACAGGTCAAAAGGAGAGCATATTTTTATTAAAATGGATGAGATTGGCATTTGATTGTGGTTGAGGTTTGCCATCTTTCAACCAGGAATAATCACTATTTCTTAATGTCCAAAGTACCATATATTGATATTTTCTTAAAATGTTGTGAATGAAAAGAAAATTTTTTGTCTCTCTCACATTATATTTAAGTAACTAACTGGGTTTACAGAACTGAATGTTCCCTGTACTGTGCTGTGGTGCTTTCACGTTATTGATGTTGAGCTAGTTATTGAAAATGTAAAGTCTTGCATTAGAAAAAAATCATTAAATCTAGTGACAGTAGACACTGAAAGATATTAGTTTATCATTTCTGGAATTGAGACAATATCTAATATAAATTAAACAGGAAATTCAAATTATCAACAAAGACTTCAACTGTCATCTTCTTGTTGGGCTCTCTTTTCCCTTCAGTCTTCCTACTCCCCACATATTGAGGTTTCTCTATCCCTTTTCTTCCATGTTCTTCATCGTCTATATGCAGGATTCTCTCTCCTTCCCCCCACTCTTAGTAACTGCTCTGTATTGTTTTCAGTAGAATTGCGTCCGTCTCCCCTTTTCAAAGTCCTGGGGTGAAATTCTATCTGGAAAAGTTGATGATGTGAAGGAGACAACAATGTAAGAACAGTAGAGATGGTCAAAATTTCATTGATTGGAAAAAAAATGGGCAGTACCGATTGAACCTCTCTAGTCCAGCACTTTCTGGTCTGCCAACATCCGTAGTCCAGCATGATTTTACATAGCTGAATGTCCACTTATCATGGGTGTGGCCAAGTTTCCTGCAGTCCTGTAAAGTTTGTTTACAGCCACCAGTCCTGGAGCTCAGTGTTCTGTGCTGCTATTTGGCTCTAATTTACCCCTAAATGTCTCCTAAGAGCCCAGTAAGCAGTAGAAAGTGTTGGTACATAAGAACATTAGAATGGCCATACTGGGTCAGACCAAAGGTCTATCCAGCCCAGTATCCTGTCTGCCGACAGTGGCCAATGCTAGGTGTCCCAGAGGGAGTGAACCAAACAGGTAATGATCAAGCGATCTCGCTCCTGCCATCCATCTTCAGCCTCTGACAAACAAAGGCTTGGGACACCATTCCTTCCCCATCCTGGCTAATAGCCATTAATGGACTTAACCTCCATGAATTTATCTAGCTTTTTTTTAAACCCTGTTATAAGTCGTAGCCTTCACAACCTCCTTAGGCAAGGAGTTTCACAAGTTAAATGTGCGCTGTCTGAAGAAGAACTTCCTTTTATTTATCAGAGGGGTAGCCGTGTTAGTCTGAATCTGCAAAAGCGACGAGGAGTCCTGTGGCACCTTATAGACTAACTGAAGTGTAGGAGCATAAGCTTTCGTGGGCAAAGACCCACTTCGTCAGATGCATGTAGTGGAAATTTCCAGAGGCAGGAATAAAGAGAAACTGCTGAGCTACAGTTCATCTTTAAGTTTGACACAATCAACTCTGGATTAAACAAAGACTGTGAATGGCTTGCTAACTACAAAAGCAGCTTCTGTTCCCTTGGAATTCACACCTCCAGATCAGCTGCTAGAAGTGGGCCTCATCCTCCTTGATTGGATCACCTCATCATCTCCAGCCTGATCCTGGCCTGCATATTTATTCCTGCCTCTGGAAATTTCCACTACATGCATCTGACGAAGTGGGTCTTTGCCCATGAAAGCTTATGCTCCTACACTTCAGTTAGTCTATAAGGTGCCACAGGACTCCTCGTCGCTTTTCCTTTTATTTGTGTTAAACCTGCTGCCCATTAATTTCATTTGGTGGCCCTTAGTTTTTATGTTATAGGAACAAGTAAATAACTTTTCCTTATTCACTTTCACCACACCACTCATAATTTTATATAGCTCTATCATATCCCCCCTTAGTCTCCTCTTTTTTAAGCTGAAAAGTCCTAGTCTCTTTAATCTCTCTTCATATGGGACACTTCCAAACCCTAACCATTTTAGTTGCCCGTTTTTGAACTTTTTCTAATGCCAATATAACTTTTTTGAGATGAGGAGACCACATCTGTATGTAGTATTCAATATGTGGGCGTACCGTGAATTTATATAAGGGCAATAAGATATTCTTCGTCTTGTTCTCTATCCCTTTTTTAATGATTCCTAACATTCTGTTTGCTTTTTTTAGCTGCCACTCCACACTGCGTGGATGTCTTCAGAGAACTATCCACAATGACTCCACAAGATCTCTTTCCTGATTAGTTGTAGCTAAATTAGTCCCCATCCTATTGAATGTATAGTTGGGGTTATTTTTTCCAATGTGCATTGCTTCACATTTAGCCACATTAAATTTCATTTGCCATTTTGTTGCCCAGTCACTTAGTTTGATGAGATCTTTTTAAAGTTCTTCAAAGTCTGCTTTGGTCTTAACTAATTCGAGCAGGTTAGTATTGTCTGCAAACTTTGCCACCTCATTGTTTACCCCTTTCTCCAGATCATTTATGAATAAGTTGAATAGGATTGGTCCTAGAACTGACCCTTGGGGAACACCACTAGTTACCCCTTTCCATTCTGAAAACTTACCATTTATTTCTACCCTTTGTTTCTAGTCTTTTAATCAGTTCTCAGTCCTTGAAAGGATCTTCCCTCTTATCCCATGACAACTTAATTTACATAAGAGCCTTTGATGAGGGACCTTGTCAAAGACTTTCTGAAATTCTAAGTACACCATATCTACTGGATTCTCCTTGTCCACATGTTTGTTTGACCCCTTCAAAGAACTCTAACAGATTAGTAAGACATGATTTCCCTTTACAGAAACCATGTTGACTTTTGCCCAACAAATTATGTTCTATGTGTCTGACAATTTTATTCTTTACTATTGTTTCAACTAACTTGCCCGGTAGTGACATTAGGTTTAGTGGTCTGTAATTGTCAGGATCGCCTCTACAGCCCTCTTTAAATGTTGGTGTTACATTAGCTATCTTCCAGTCATTGGGTATAGAAGCTGATTTAAAGGATAGGTTACAAACCATAGTTAATAGTTCCACAATTTCACATTTGAATTCTTTCAGAACTCTTGGGTGAATGCCATCTGGTCCCAGTGACTTGTTACTGTTAAGTTTATCAATTAATTCCAAAACCTCCTCTAATGACACTTTAATCTGTGACAAATTCTTCAGATTGTCACCTACAAAGGATGGCTCAGATTTGGGAATCCTCAGCTGTGAAGACTGAAGCAAAGAATTCATTTAGCTTTTCCTCAATTACTTTATCGTCTTTAAGTACTCCTTTTGTATCTCAATCGTCCAGGGGCTTCACTGGTTGTTTAGCAGGCTTCCTGCTTCTGAGGTACTTACAAAAATTTTTGTTATTACCTTTTGAGTTTTTGGCTAGCTGTTCTTCAAACTCCTTTTTGGCTTTTCTTAGTACATTTTTATGCTTAGTTTGGCAGTGTTTCTGCTCCTTTCTATTTTCCTCACTAGGATTTGACTTCCACTTTTTTAAAAGATGCCTTTTTATCTCTCACTGCTTCTTTTACATGGTTGTTAAGCCATGGTGGCTCTTTTTTAGTTCTTTAACTGTGTTTTTTAATGTGGGGTATACATTTAAGTTGGGCCTCTATTATGGTGTCTTTGAAAAGTTTCCATGCATCTTGCAGGGATTTTACTTTACCTTTTAATTTCTGTTTAACTAACCTCCTCATTTTTGCATAGTTCCCCTTTCTGAAATTAAATGCCATAGTGTTGGGCTTCTGAGGTGTTCTTCCCACCACAGGAATGTTAAATGTTGTTATATTATGGTCACTATTTCCACGTGGTTCTGTTATAGTTAACTCTTGGACCAGATCCTGTGTTCCACTTAGGACTAACTCGAGAATTGCCTCTCCCCTTGTGGGTTCCTGTACCAGCTGCTCCAAGAAGCAGTCATTTGCTGGACAAAGAGGGAAGATTAAGGAAGGGCTGCACTCTGCTGTGGAGGTGTTTCATCAGATGGGTATCCCCAGGATAGGACTGCTGTATGAAATCAGGATTCCTTAGCTTGGGGCTAGATTGCAAGAAACAACTATAAGCCAAGATGCATCTTGAGGAAACGTTGAGGGGTGCAAAGAGACAGAGGAGAGTATCAGTTGGATTGTAAGTAGTGGATGGCTTCCTTTATAGTATTCAAGAGGGCTCTGGGTTGGAACTTACAGGAATGGCAGGGCTAGGGTTCCCCTACCTTCTTGCTCCCACAGACTTTGACTGCTGGGCATGGCTGTTGCCACAAACTTTGACCAACAGCAGAGACTCCCCACCCTTACACACACACACACACACACACACACCCCTAATAGTTTTGTGGTAAGCTTTTCTCATCATGAGTTCAAATGTTGATTTGGGTGCTGCAGTATAGTTGTCTAGCTACCTCACCAATTAAAGCTTTTCTTTTCAGGGTTTTAAACACACAGTGTTTATTACGGTTCATTGCTACAAGCTGATCTTCTTAAAGTGAGATTTTTGAAGCTAGAGTGATGCAGTGTTATTACTAAAGTGTACCGAAAGCTGATGCTAGCATTGAGAGAGAGAGCTATTTTTAAAAAAGGCTAATGGAAAAACAAAAATATCAGGGGTCTAAGATTCTCATTAAAATTTGGAAAATTGTTTTAATTTAACTTATACAGGTGGCGATCCCTTAGTGCTACCTCAGACTTTCTTTTGTACAAAAATCACAAGGAGAATAACTTAAAAAAATTAAAATAAAACATAAACATAAGGAATAATTTGTTCAATTTCCATTTGAAATTCATTAGATTTGAAGTTGCCAGAGGCTATCCAGCATTTTACAGTTTAAGTATACAGTTGTTACTAACACACATTTATATACTTCTCAGCTTCATGTAGTACCAAGTAGAAGGCCTAGTGAAAGATGTTAAAACTATAATGCCATTTTAATTTTTGACACAAAGAAAAAAGCCCGCCCATGCGAATGCTGACAGGAAGCTCTCATCTTGTGGATGTCATGTACTATTTAAACACTTTGAGTGATGAGGAATGAACCCTTCAAAAAAACCCATGATTTTCAGTGTCGTGATTGCTGTTCAGATCAGGTAATTTCTTACACGGGAGAAGATGAGATCAGATTAAATTTTCATTGATTCATTTCATTGATCATTATTTTTAGCTGTCCGGTAGGATTCAAGAGTTGGCTGAAGCAAGCTATGGTTAGAGGTAGTTGTGTGAGGAAGGAAGAAGTAGAAGCAGAGAGAATGGTGGTAGTACTGCATTTCAGGCAAAAATTGTCCTTTTATATATTTCTGCAGAACAATGGAAATATGTGGAATTCCATTGATATTGTAACATTGCAGTGCATAGCCAAACATTTACCAAATCAAGTGAACTTTGATAATGATCTAATTTATAAGAAAGAAAGAAGGAAAGGAAAGAAAGAAAAAAGATGTAATTTAACAGGAAAGTAGGAATTTAGAAGGAAGTAGAGGAAAAAGATTATGATGCAAAGAAGAGAAATTGCATATACAAAATTGTATCAATTTGTGGTCAGACTTTTTCTTTCGATGCTTCAGATTATCGTACCCTATTTTGATTTGATATATTCTCTGTTACTACATCATTCTTCACTACACTCATTACTTTTACATTTCAGGCTATACATAACTAATTTGATTCATATCTGAGCCCAATAATGGGTATCAAGGTGTGATATGATATACTCTTCAGTCACACTGAAAGGTAAATATCTCTTCCTCTTCCTGCATTGACATTTGTAATAGATCTACAGTTACTGTACTAAGAGTCACAAACAGGTGTATTTTGTTGAAAGAGGATTATACAGTGCCAACTGTTTTTATCAGAATCTAGCCTAATGAGGTTTAACTCAGTAGAAGAGTAGAGACCATGAGAGGAACAGCATGAGTGTTTCACTTTTCTCTTTCTTTATACAATAATCAATTGTGATCTCTTGGAAATCCAGTTGTTGTTGGTTAGCTGACTTAGTCAAGAATGACTAACTGAAACATCAATTTGTCAGCTATACACAGCTATATACTACACTGCAGTTCATGCTTTTTACTATTGCTTTATGCATGTTAAATTAGGAGGAAGGATCCTTAGTAGAGACCAGAGCAGACTTTGGTCATATTTTCTTCCCCTCCCAGCTGTTTCTTTATATGTCATATTGTTTAGTGGTATCATAGACTACTCAGACAATATTTGGTAGTCAGTTGCAGGTCTGGATCCCAGAGATTTGAAGGATTTCATGTTTTCATTAAGACTATTGTTGAGAGAGCACCACTGGCCAATTTGGATCAGTAATTGCATTTAGATTTCAAATATCCCTAGTATTCAGAATGACAAGGTTTTAGCCTGACCTCACTTTTAGTATTTCTTTGGTTTAAGGTAATCAATTATTCGTAGATATTGTGTTGGTAAATGTGCATATGTTTAGAAAATTTGGTATTATGGGCTTGATACTTTTAAAAAAGCTTCTAATTTTTTTCTAGTAACACTAGTGTATACTTCTAGGAGTACTTTAAAACTCAGTTATACATGTTTGTGAAGTTTCATAAGCAGTAATTTAAATTTTTTGTTTGTTTGTTTACATTTTAAAGTAATTCTTCAAGTTGTTCTTTTGGGTACACAGGATTTTTATCTTTTTGGTTAAAGAGTATTAGGCTAAACGAATCCATACATACTGCATCAATACACAGCACATTTATTTTTTGAACAGTACGAATGACTTTTAGTGGTTTATACAAGCTGATTACCCTGTGACTTCATACTCAAGAGGGTCTAATACACATGCAACATATTTTAATAAATGATGTTTGGGCTGGATTTATAATTTTGGCTGTTGCTGAAACACATTTCCGTTGATATATTGCAATGAACTGCAAAGTAATTAAGTGAAAGTGAAAAGTATGACATTTGTTAAATCGAGTACTATACTTATAGCTGACTTGCACAGGGGCTTTGATGTTTATGCCAAGGTTATAATAACAGCACTCGTAAAGTCCATTTATTAAAAAACTGAGCAGTCCCAGTTTCTGTTAAGTTTGTTTCAAACTCAGTTTTTCTTCTAGCATTGAGGCCATTAATGATGCTGGTAATGTGGATACAGATTCCAGCTGATTGCTCATAGGAATTTTCATCAGTTTGCCTTAAAAGAGAAAAGATAGTTCAAAAGTTGATAGTCCATGACTGCATGTCTGTACTGCAGAATTTAGTATGTACAACGGATATCTGAAATTAAACTGAGTAAGTTAACTAGTATAGAGAGGTATTATAGTTAAAAGAAAATTTGATGTCCCTTTGTCCCTCGTAGAATAAACTTCCATGAAATTCCATGGGAGTTTATCTGAGTAAAAACAGAGCAAGGACATCAGAATTTGTGTTCTATAATCATTCAAAATTGCAATATATATTAAATAGAATTATTCCTCATTGCCAACCACAAATGTTTAAAAATCAGGAGTTCAGATTCCACAGATTAGGAGATTGGCATAAAAGTTACAAGATGTTATAAAATAATAAATTTGAAGGTGGTTTTCAAGCTTTTTCTTCCTAAACATGAGGGCTAGAAACTTACTTTTCTTCTAAACTGAGGATCTCAATCATATGAATCTAGGGGTTTAGAATTTAAAACATCACACATATCACAAGAGTGGCAATAAATGTTGGTAAGTCCCTGCCTTTTTTTTTTCAGTTGCCTCAGCCCTGGTCTACACCAGGACTTTATTTTGAAATAACCCACCCAAGTTCAAATTTATAAGCGGAGTGTCCACACTATCAAGCCTGTTGTTTCAAAATAATGGGTGGTAGAATTTGAAGTCCATACTCCTGCCTTTCATCAGTAGTAACACTAATTCTGAAATAGTTATTCTGAAATAACAGTAGTGTGGGTGCTCCAGTGCCTCTATTTCGAAATCATTACTCCCCAGAGTAATTCGAACTGATTACTCCACAGTGCTGCCTGGGGGGTCTAAGTCTGAAGTAGCTCTGTCCACATTAACAGAGTCTGCCTCAGACTAATTTTGAGGCTTCTCCATAGTGTGGACACACTAGTTTGAATTTGTTAAATTAGGAATTATGAAGTAGTTTCCTATTGTAGACATGGCCAAAGAAAGTAAGTTGTAGCTGTAGAACCATTCTGTGGGAAATCATCAGAATGAACTCTGTCTGACCTGACTGATAACAGCTGAGGACAGTTCTGTTCAAACCCCTCCCTTACACCAAAACCCTTCTGAAATAAAAGAAGCTAATGACTGGTGAAGGATGGAGAAGCCTGAGGGACAAGAGAGATAGAAAGGGAGGTGAAAGAAATCCAAGAACAGGTTAAACCTCTCTAGTCTGACACTGTGGGGACCTGACTGGTGATAAACCAGAGAATTTGCTGAACCATGGGAGGTCAGTATACAGGCAGTCCCCGGGTTACATGGATCCGACTTACCTCGGATCCCTACTTACAAATGGGGTGAGGCAACCCCGTACTAGCTGCTTCCCCCCAGCAGACCAGGGAGACGCGAAGCTAGCGCCCCCCCCCCCCCCCCAGCAGGGAGACGCGGAGTGGCTTTTCTCAGCAGACACCTCAGCTTGAGAATAAAGGACTGAGGGAAGTGAGGTGTGGGAGAATAAAACTGAGCTCTGGAGAAATGTTTGGCTAGAGTTTCCCCTACAATATGTACCAGTTCCGACTTACATACAAATTCAACTTAAGAACAAACCTACAGTCCCTATCTTGTACGTAACCCGGGGACTGCCTGTATAAGAGAAATTTCATCCTACTCAGACTATGTGGTTGTCTATTAAGTCTAATTATCTCTTACTATACATCTGTAAATATGTGCTGTTCTCAATTAACATTCTTTTTATCTAAAGCATTCTATGTTTTAGAATTCTTGAATTTTCTTTCTAGCAAACATAAAAATCACGCTTAGAGCCTGCGTTCTAAAAGAAAATGACTCCAAGAGAAAGTGTAGATCAGATCCTTAGCTGATGTTTGTTGCCATAGCTCCTCTGAGGTTACTTGCTAAAATTCTGGCTCTATTGAAGTCAGTGGGAGTTTTGCCACTGACTTCAATGAGGCCAAATTTCTCCCAAAGCCTTGGATGCATTCACTATTTGAGATCTGATACCCAAATGTGTATACTAAGTTTATTTGGTATGTAAGGAAATCTGACATTAATGCAGCTCTTTCAAGTGCTCCGCACTTCATGTAAAGGAATATTTACAGTCTGACTTTTAATGCATTGAGTGTAAAAGATAATATTAGTCCTACTTTTCCTAGGATTTTAATAGTTTAGTGGCCAAGTGTGTGCTGGAACAGGAACAATTGTGTGTAAGGTTTCCTCCATCTCAACTTTTTACCACACATCCCCATCTTTTACCACACATCTTCACATTGTGCAGTTTGAGCACATGGGATTACTAGTTGAAGAGGAGCAAGAAATGTTATTGCAGTTTTATTTAATACCCCAAAGTTAGTTCTCTTCAAACTGTAAGCATCATGTAAAATATTTGGGAGAGAGAAGCTTCATTATTTAAAGTGAACCTTTTTTAAAGTGAAAATAATTTACCCTGAAAAGATTTAACAAGGGATTATGGTAAATACTCTATCACTGTATTGAATGTCTTTCTAAAAGATACACTCCAGTTCACAGAATTTAAGGGATTGATGCAGGAATCACCTGTGTGAAAACCTATGATCTCTGTCATGTAGGAGGTCATATTAGTTAATCACATTGGTCCATACTGGCTTTCGAATCTAAAAACAGGTTTACTTTTCCTTCTTCTACATCTGCATTTTTAAGGTGCAGATCCACTATCATTAATGCTTCTGCTATGAAATTCCATGTAAGGCTTTAAAGAACTGGGCCCTATGCTATCTGTAGAACTTCAGAAAGCTTTTCTTCTCCAATAGCTGTATCAAAGTTAAAGCTAAAATGAGCTGTTGACCGAGAGGAAGATCAAATTACAGTGAACTTCATTCCTGGGTCAATTGCTTATAATAATGACTTTATTCAGAACTAAATGCTTGAAAACGGCCACATTAAAATATACCCCTATCTTCACGTTGACACTTCATTAGAACAGGAGCCCCTTGGAGCAGTGGCGCAGGTGGAACAACCATATTTGAGAGTCCGGTGTTTGATTTCTAAACAGAACCTGAGTATTCATTATATTGAAGGCTGGACTTAAAAGGGTGAGCTATTCAACAGCTTCCAATCTATCTGAAGAAATTCTCCAAAGTCCTGAAACCTAGTCTCAGGAAAAGTGGGAATCTCTGAAGGGAGTACTAGAGGTTAAGCCCTATCTGGATGCAGTTTCTTCTTGAGTAGGAAGCCAGGCTTATTTTAGAGTAACTGCAATTAGCTTTATGTAAACTCTTTCTGTGCTTGCATGCTTCTTTTGGGAGCTTTTTTCTATTTTTTCTAAAGAAAGCTTTGCTTGCTGGTTAGATTTTTCTGAACTCTCACATTTCTAAATCACAGCTTGTGTGTGTTGCCTCTTCCTGATAAGACTACTCAATGAGACAAACATAATGCAGGTGAGAAAGCTGTGAAGGAAGTTTTTATTTCTTGAGTGGGAGGCAAAATTGCTTGAAACACTAGTGAAATTGTATGTGAAACACCATTACAAAAAATTATATATTAGTCCTTCTGTATCCTGTTTCATTGTAGGCTCATAATTAATTGATATATTTTATAATATGGATATTTGCTTAGTGAACACAAGTAAACTTAACTATATTGTGATACTGAAGGTTTAGTAGAGTGTTAATTTATGAGGGAGAGAAAAAACAATTTGTGCTTATGGAAAGGCTTCAGTTCTTTTGTAATGAGCTTTGTTGTAACAACAGATCGGTCATTTAATATACTGTTTGAATGAGTATGAGTAATCTAACTGACTTCAGATTTATCTCAGCAGGGCAAACATGACTTCCATTGTCACTGATAAGAGTTGCAGACTCCTAATTAACTGAGAGTAGAATTTGGCCCAGCATATTTTAGCATAGCATATGTATGTGTGTAGGTGTGGGAAAGAGTCTTGCCTAACCCGTCTGTATTTATCTAACAGTTCTTTCACTTGCTTGTGGTAGAAAGCAGCCCTCCCATTTATGCCTCTCCCTTTCCTAGGTCAAGTTTTCCATAGTACCCCATAATATCAAAGCACTTCTCAAATAAATTAGATCTGCACATTGAGGTTTCTTAATTAATCTTCTGCTTCTCTGTCTTTCCTCAGGGGGTAGTATTTAGTTTGGATATTCATAGGGAAGGTGTCCACAGTTTTAGTCTTCTGTCTCCTCAGTGGAGAATGGCATTGACTTTTACATGGAGAACAGCATTTAGTTATTAGCCATCTTCTACATTGGTTTGGCTATTTCATATGCTTCTGCTGCCTTCTTCACTTGTTTTTGTCTCATTATACCTTAATTTTGTTGTAATATTTAATAAGATAGAGTTCATGTAACTATTAATACAATGACAGATTAGAGGATTGGGCCAAAAGAAATCTGATGAGGTTCAACAAGGACAAATGCAGAGTCCTGCACTTGGGATGGAAGAATCCCAAGCATTGTTACAGGCTGGGGACCAACTGGTTAAGTAGCAGTTCTGCAGTAAAGGATCTGGGGATTACAGTAGATGAGAAGCTGGATATAAATCAACAGTATGTCCTTATAGCCAAGCAGGCTAATGGCATATTAGGTTGCATTAGGAGGAGCATTGCCAGCAAATCTAGAGAAGTGATTATTCCCCTTTATTTGGCTCTCGTGAGACCACATCTGGAGTACTGTGTCCAGTTCTGGGTCCCCCACTATAGAAAGAATGTGGACGCATTGGAGAGGGTCCAGCAGAGGGCAACCAAAATGATTAGGGGGCTGGAACGCATGACCTAAGAGGCGATTCTGAGGGATTTGGGTTTGTTTAGTCTGCAGAAGAGAAGAGTGAGGGGGGATTTGATAGCAGCCTTCAACTTCCTGAAGGGAGGTTCCAAAGAGGATGGAGAAAGGCTGTTCACAGTAGTGACGGATGGCAGAACAAGGAGCATTGGTCTCAAGTTGTGGTGGAAGAGGTCCAGGTTGGATATTAGGAAAAACTATTTCACTAGGAAGGTGGTGAAGTACTGGAATGGGTTACCTAAGGAGGTGGTGGAGTCTCCATCCCTAGAGGTGTTTAAGTCTCAGCTTGACAAAGCCCTGGCTGGGTTGATTTAGTTGGGATTGGTCCTGCCTTGGGCAAGGGGCTGGACTTGATGAGGTCTCTTCCAGCTCTATGATTCTATGATTTTTTTTCAGTTATTTTTCTGTTTTGAGTTCATGAAACATTCATAACATTGGATCAGTTATAAAATTGTGGATAGTTCATTCACTATATTTTAAGCTGCGTTCCTTGAGTCCAGAGGTCACAGGATTCTCTGATTGTCTGAGCCTATCCATATGGTCACTAATATTTAGCAGAACCCATTTTGATACATTGTCTCAGAGGAAGTGTATGCATTTGTGTGTGTGCATCATCACTAGATAGTTACAAAAGACACAGTTGCAAGCAAATATAGGTTAGAACTGGGCTGATCTTTGCTGAAATATTGCCACTGCTGCAGAGTAAGTTCTGTGGGAAATTCAGAGATGTACACTTCCTGAGTATACTGTAGCAGTTGTTGGTTTCCTGGTGGGGAAGAAACAAGAGAATTTCAGGAAAAGACAGTCTGAGGACTCAGAGCAGTAGAAAGTTTGTTATTGTATATAGTTCTCTCCAGAGTTCTGTTTATCTTGAAACCACTCTGCTCATCAGAGAGCTACCACCTAGTACCAGGAGTGGCAAGCACAAATCTTCTGGAGGACCTAGTGAGAAAGTAACATTGCCATAGCTGCTTCCAAGCCTGTGGTACCGCAAGTAACTCCCCCACCATCCCTGAAAATCAGAGAAAATGCTGAATGTGCCTGGCAACAGTTCAAATAGCAATCTGAACTGTATATGAAACCTACTGGGACAAATAAACTGGAGGATGAGCTTTAAAAGATTGCTCTGCTCTTAACAGTGGCAGGCACGGTAACTCTGGGTGTCTACAATGCAGAGCATACAGATGGTGAAAGAGGATAGAGGATAGCTTTACAGAAATAATGACAACAGTATCGAACATTGTGCTCCTACAAAATTGTTACGGGGGAGGGGATAAAACAGAATAAGGGGGAAATTATAGAAATATTTGTCAGAGACTTTAAACTAAAAAGTCAGCTCTGTGATTTTTGAATATGAAAAGACCACTTTGTTCTGGGATGTTACAATAAAAATGTCCAGGAGAAGATACTAAGGGATCAGAATCTGACACTAGAGAGGCAAATATGCATATGCCCAGCACTGAACAAACAAATACAAATTAAAAATCCTAGATGAGACAGTTACAGTGCATAGTACCCTAGCTAAACCAGGAAGCGAAAAGTATGCAGAAATTAAATTGACCAGTCATAGAAAAACAGAAAGCAGAAAACAATGTGACAACCAGCATGAGTCTAGGAAATGCACAACATTCAGACAAATATGTAGAGACTGCAATAAACACCGCCATTATGCTAAAATGTGCAGAGAAAGCGGGAAAATGCATGTATTAAGTGCAAAAAATGGATTCATCAAGAGGGAGAGCTGTTCTTAAGCACAATATCTGAGTTGCTTGAAATATTCAGAAGATTGGCTAATTAAAATGTGCACAAATGGCACTTACATGACACTGAAAATACACTGGGGCACAAGTAAATGGATTAACAGAAAATGAAATAGGAAGACATAAAAGTGGAAATGTCAAAAGTGTCTGTGAAAGACTGTAATGGAGGGACAATTCCAGTTCTGGGATAATGCATGCTGACCCATACATACAAAGGGAAAATGATTTTTTTTAAAAAAGTTTGTAGTGTTACATAGAGGCAAGAAACCAGCCATGGGCCTAAGTACATGTTAAGTGCTTGGTCTTATGAAGATGTTTGCTATGGAAAGAGACAGACACCACATAGAACCACATAGATATAAAGCTATCAATAACATCATGTGAAGATGTATTTTCAGGAAATGGGTATTTCTCAGTAACATAAAGAAAATTAGAAGATGCAGAACCAGTGGTACATCCCACATGAAAATTCCACAAGCTTTAAAGAGCTTAGAAGAAGAGTTGCAAACAGGTCAGCTGTTGACACAGGGGATAAAGGAGGCAGTTGCCCTGGGGCTGATGATTTTAAAAGGCCTGGGTCTTGGCCAGATCCCAGTGCCCTTTAGAATCAGCGCTGGAATACCATGCTGCATGTGCTCCATGCAGCTCTGAGGACCAGCGAGGGGCACTGGGCAGCACTGACCCTTCTGGGAGCAGGAAACTCCCCCCCTCAACCCACCCACATTGCCTTGGGACCTTGATTGCAAAACATGATAGAATATATTGATATGCAAAAAATACACATTTCATCATGACCCCCTGTGTCAGACTTTTTGAAAATATCTCTTAAAAGTTGAGAACTTTATTCCAATAAGCTCTGATCTTAGAAAGACTTAAACAGTCCTAATTGTATATTCAGTGAATACTATTGGTGACTAAGGGGATGGCTTACTTTCAGTGCATAAAAATAAATAGGTTTGTAACTTTTCATAGAATCAGAGCCTTAATTCTCTAAGTAAATCTAATTTTCTGTGAATTTTGGTAGCCAGGTTTCTTTCCTTTCTTACATACAGAATACATTCATGTTGAATTGCCTGAGAAGATTTTCAAAATCTTTGCTCTGGGTGTAGATTTGTGTTTGGTAGCTGATTTGGCTAATTAAAATGCAATTGCAATTTTTTTCACAATGACTGCATTTTGTTTTGATCAACTGATTTAAAAAAAATAGGAAAAATAGAAAAGGTTCATAGAAGAGAAATGAAACTTATTAGAAAAGTACAATGGGAAAAGAGATTTAATAGAGTATTAATTATCTGAAAAGAAGAACCTTTTTGGAAAAAAAGATTGAGGCATATTCAAATGAGTGAGGATTGTTGTTTTCTTTTTTTTTTCATAAATACAAGATCTAAAGGGCACTCCTTGAAATCAAAAGGCGTCACATCTATGTTAAATTCACTAGAATATTGTAATGAAATTGTGTTTTTTTTCTTGTAGAACCTATTGCAACAGAATATTACTGAGGCAAATAGTTGGGTGCTCTTTTTTTAAAGGATTAGATCATTATTATATCTACTGTAGTTACATTAGCTAGGACAAAATCACAAGAGTTATCAATCTTTGTGCTTCAGCGTAGAATCTGATTACCTATAGTCAGGAAGAAACTTCTCCCTATGCAGTAGCATTTCTAAAGTATCTGTGTTATGTTGGTGTTAAGCTCTTCTCTGAAGCATCTGCTGTTAGGAGGAGGATGCCAGGCCACTGGTGAATTTGGTTATAGCAAGTTCCTGAAATATTTAGACAACAGGGAAGACAGAGAAAGGTAATGATAGAGCTAATGTCAGCCATTAATTCTTGATTAATATATTGGCTATACTTGTGCTCAGAATGGAACTCTAGATGGAGCAGTTCCCTTTGTTTGAACTTGCTTTGCTGAGCTGATAATGATTTCACTGAATTAATGACTCTTAGATGACTGGCAGAAAGATAATATAGTTCTGTTAGTATACTCCAAGTTGGGTTTGGATAGCCTTAATAAGAAACTTGCATGCTAGTACAGAAGGGGAGACCTGCAGCCATTATTTACTTTCCAGATGTATTATTTGAACATTATGTAACAACAGGATGGGACAGCAGAGCAAAAATTAATTCAGTGTTTCCATTTAACCTGTTTCAATATGATTTGATCTAATGACAAAGATAACATTCAAAAGAGAGAAATATGGAAAAGGCTTCTTTCGCTGCATATTTGGATTATGGGAACACGATTTAAATCTGTACTGTTATGCCATTCCCAATGGTATTGACATTATTGAATATAAGAGGTGGCAGGTGTCGCAAAGCTCTGTTCCTGGGAACATTTGGGAAGAAGGCTAATAGTGGTCATCTTCCAAATGCTCCCAGAGACATGAGAATAAAGATGGAGAGGCTGCCAGGGTCCAGTTCTTCCCTACAAAGTCACAGTAATGATTTAACAAATATTCAAAAATCAGGCTGCTCAGGAGATGAGGCATTACACTTTCTAAATTATCTTGATGACGACTCTGCTCACTGTGATACTGCTCGGGCTCCTGAAACCATCAAATGGGTATGCTCAGAGACCTAACACAGTAATTTAATGTAGGCCCTTTACTATCGTCTACACTGTCACATATACTTCTCCATAGTTTTCCATGAGGCTACAGCCTCCTTGGAATATTATCTTCTTCTTTAAGAGATAGGGAAAGACACACTCACCAATTCTCTCCAGTGAAAAAGAGAAATAGGATGCACCCTAATTTCTCCCTCACCACCAAAGACTGATCATCCCCAACACAAGCACTACCCTTAAATTAAAAAACAAAAAGAATAGCTTCTCCTGACCTGAGCAGTATCCCAATTGTCGAAGAAAGCCACTCTCAACCCCCACACCCAGAAAAGGAGAGACAAGAGAATCTTTCACAGCTGATTCCCACTATGGTGAAGATGATACCTGAGGCAATTAATTTACCTTAATTCTCCCCTGCTGAAGGAGACCTCAAGAAGTACAGACCTCTGAGGCCTGCCTCTTTGTTTACATCAGTTACTCATTTTGAAGTTAGCCTCAAGCTACGTGAATGAAATAATACCTGATGTGCATAAAGACTAGATTAAGTGGAGGAGGAACAACATACCTCTATTTAATTTATTCTTTAAGCCATACAACACTCTGAGGATGCAGATTGTCAGCACTATAAAAAGGAAGGGCTCTGTGTCAGTATAACACAATCTGCAGCTGAGACAGGACAATAACAGCTCCTCCATGGCTGTCTGAGAACACATTCAATAATACTGGAAGTGAGTACATCCAATTATTTATTTTTATCATGGTGTTAAAATCAATCAAAACTAAAAATATGATAAAATTTATCTCCCTGCATCATTTGCTCCAAAGTGTTGGTGTCATTGGCCAAATACTGTTAATAAAGAGGGACAAAAAAGGAAGAGTAGTTAGAGTTTTACAAATTATTATTTTTTGTTCCTTTTAATGCACATATTTCTTTCCTCATACTTCCTGGATCTACTTTATTTTATAAGTTCTGAGTCCTCCTATGTGTGAGTCCATTTGTTCAAGAACTCCTCCTGAACAGTAAGAGCTAGGACCACCAAATTTGGCATGCACCTTCTTATCCTAACTTAAAGCAAGGGTTTGGTTGTGCCAGGAAAATGGGATGTGCCTGGAATGGGACTGTTTTCCATAACATAGCAGGGGGGCTGATAGCAGGGACAATTACATTGTAGAGTGACCACTGGGGGCAGCAAGTGACCACAGGCAGGTGACCACACTAGAGTAGAGAGTAGCCAGCTGGGGCTAGGGCTCTCCATGTTGCTGGGCACTAGCCAGGTAAATGGCCCCCATTCCCCAAATCCCTGCCCCCTGGCCATCTGTTGCAGTGCTGGAGGCAGAGGGGAGCCCCACTAATCAACAGCCTCACAGCCCCCAAAGAGCCGGCAGCTGGAGCCAAGCACCCCAGCTCCGACTACCCCCTGGAGGAGCCAAGGGTGCCAGCTGCAGTCCTGTCAAGCCCCCAAGACTGACTAGAGCCCCCTGCCTTGAGCCCCACACCTCCTGCCCTGACTTCTGCACCCTAAGCTCCCAACACCCTGCCCTGCCTACCGCACCCCCCCATTGCCTGCTCAATCCCTGCCCTGACTCCTGCACTCCTCTACACCACCAGCCCCCTGCCCTGAAGTACCTGAGCAAAGCTATGTAAGTCTTCTAGTAATACCATAAAAAGCTGGAAGTGATTCCAAGATTCATGTATTCTATCCCCCCCCCCCCCACTCTAGTTTGTAGCAGAATAGATTTGATTAGTCTTTAACTAGCCCAAGTAAATAGGTGTCTAATCTAACTTTCTCCAATTATGTTGATACCATGGCCTCACATGCCAACTTATTGCATCTCCTAACTTGTCCAATAAACTATTTCCCAATAGATAATGTAGTGTTAGACCATTGCTGCTGCTTCTGTCTTCCTTGACTATTTCACTCTGCCCACTTCGTCTGTGGCCTTCCACCCACACAAGGTATGTTTTTAATCAAATGCTATATTCTAGAAGAAAACATATTTTAAATAATAAGCATAAATTTACTTCTGACTTTTTCATCCAAAAAATTCAGTAATATATTGTTAATAATCCACTCCAGGAAGTAGATTAATGTCCCATTAATACACCTCTTTGATGGTTAAAGAGAATTGGCTTTCAACTTACCCTGCTTCACAGCATATTAGAGGCATATATTTATCCATTATTAAAAAATGCCCCTCCGTTTTGTTGCTTGAACTGAAAGACACATCAAGGGAACATATGCAGGAAAAGTACAGGACTTGTTGTGCCTCTAGGCAGAAGAGTGCCACATTAAATTTGGATAGACATGCTGCTGAGCCACATTGCTAGAAGTGACAATCTGACAGAAGACGAGGCGTGGGATTCTGCTGTTTGCCAGGGATTGCAGATCTGAGTCAATGGGAATATACACTATCTCTTTTCTGATCTAGATAAGCTGCCTCCATTATAAATAAATAAGAACATAAGAACAGCCATACTGGGTCAGATGAAAGGTCCATCCAGTCCAGTATCCTGTCTAGCGTCAGTGGTCAATACCAAATGCCCCAGAGGGAGGGATCACAGCAGGTAATCCTCATGTGATCCCTCCTCTGTCACCTACCTCCAGAGAAACAGAGGCTGGGGATACCATTCCTACCCATCCTGGCTAATAGCCATTGATGGACCTAACTTCCATGAATCTATCTAGCTCTTTTTTTTAACCCTTTTAAAGTTCTAGTCTTCACTGCATCCTCTGGCAAGTAGTTCCACAAGTTGACTGTGCATTGTTGAGTGAAGAAAAACTTCCTTTTTTTTTAAATTTTAAACCTGCTTCCTATTAATTTCATTTGGTGACTCCTAATTCTTATATTGTGGGAATAAGTAAATAACTTTTCCTTATTCACTTTTTTACACAACTGTCATGATTTTATGTACCTCTATCATATTCCCCCTTTGTCTCCTCTTTCCTAAGCTAAAAAGTCCAATTCTTTTTAATCTCTCTTCATATGGGACCTGTTCCAAACCCCTAATCATTTTTGTTGCCCTTTTCTGAATCTTTGTCAATGCCAATAGATCTTTTTTTAGATGAAACGACCACATCTGTACGCAGTATTCAAGATGTGGGCATGCCATGGTTTTATATAGCGGTAATAAGGTATTTTCTGTCCTATTATATATCCCTTTTTTAATGACTCCTAACATTCTATTTGCTTTTTTGACTGCCGCTGCACACTGAGTGGATGATTTCAGACCTTAAGAAATTATGTGACCTGACTTTGAGTTCAGAGCATTAGTCATACCACATACATATCTACTATATATTTGAGAGAGTTTGTGAGACTGTCTGCCTGTATGTCTGTCGGTCTGTCTGTGAGTCTCTTTTTGTTCAAGAACACCCAAATGGTATGAGCTAGGACCACCTAATTTGGTATGCAATTTCCTCTTATCATAACTTAAAGCAAGGTCAGGGTTTGGTTGTGCCAGTACAGTGGGTTGTGCATGGAATGTGATCCTTTCTCATTAAATAGAAAGGGAGGAGGTGATAGCAGGGATAGTTATACCCAAGAATGACCACAAGAGGGCAGCAAACACCCCAGCTCTGGGGAGCAGCTGGCAGCCTAAGGCCAGCTGCAGGGAGCAGATGCTGGCTGGCTGCCTGCACTGGCTGTCCCCTCCCCACCCCAAGTCTCCCTCATACTTCCCAACTCCCTGTCCTGACTCCTGCACCTTCCATCCCTTGCCCTGAGCCCTTCCTTACCCCCAACTCTGATTCCTACATCCCACAGACCATAAGCCTCCTGCCTTGAGTCCCTTCCCCCCCCTCCCCACACACACACATCTTGAGTCCTCTGCTCGAAAGGATCCAAGCAATGCCAGGTAAATCTTCTACTGTTAGTCTAACATTTAAGTGTGATGCACATTTTCTGATTGGACTATTCCAACACAATATTAATTCTACAGAAAGAGCTGTGTTAATAAATGAACATGGAGTGTTGAATGTGGACCTTCAAAAACAAAGTATTCTTTTTTTTTTTTTAATTGCTTTCCTTGCAGTTAAAATCCCTTATTGTTACAAGCAGGGGAAAAAGGACTTCCTGCACAATATAGTTCATTAGCTTTATAATGTATACTAAACACAATCTCATTGTTAGATCACAACATCATGTTCTCTGTATTCCACTGAGTCTGAGAGCAGCTATTGTTAAATGTGTGCACAGATGATCTGTAGTAAATGTTGCCTCAGGGTTTCATGCTGCTGATAACCCCACCTTTCATTGATCAAGTTTTTGTCTGATCATTGAACTGAAAGATTCATTTTGTTATGCATGTACATTTGGCTTCAATTTATATCTGTAGATTAACTCAGGGGAAAGACACTGAGGAAAAACAATAATGACTTAGATTACAAATAAAGGAAGTGCTTTGAGCACAAAGGGAAGGCAGCTGCACCCGAGAGAATTCATTCCCATTCTCATTCTCCCCTGGTGTGTCACAATGGGAGATCAGCTTTCAGTTCTTTTTGGACCTCTGTGAATGTTTACACTGCAGTAAAACCTTCCTTCCTCGTGGAGTTCTAGAGCCCAGGCCCCAACCCAAGTCCAGACATCTGCACTGCAATTTTGTAGCCTGAACCGTGTAAGTCTGAGTCAGATGATAAGGCTGAGCCCTGGCTGTTTTACTGCATGGTAGAAATACCAGATTGACAATGGAGGATGCTGCATCTCTGTGCTTTGACCCCACTCATGCTCCAGAATACACTCTGCAAAGCTGTGTGGGCAGACAGCCTTTAACTTTCCACTGTCAGAGGTCCTTGGCTTGACTTCCTTTACTGTGCAATTAATATGGTCCTACATTTTTCTGGACAGTTCCCCCATCATTTCATGCTCCTGGTGCACATTAAGAACATAAGAACGGCCGTACTGGGTCAGACCAAAGGTTCTTCTAGCCCAGTATTCTGTCTGCCGACAGTGGCCAGCACCAGGTGCCCCAGAGAGGGTGGACTGAAGACACTATCAAGCGATTTGTCTTCTGCCATCTCTCTCCAGCCTCATTCCACGCGGAGTAACGGTAGTTCGAACTAGGAAGCCTAGTTCGAACTACCTAGTTCGTGCCCCGTGTAGCCGCGCTGCACGGGGTTCGAACGAGCGGGGTTTTAAAAATGGCGGCGCCCCGCTTATGCAAATGAAGCCCGGGAAATTCAAATCCCGGGCTTCATTTGCAAGTGCGGTATGCCTACATTACCCCGCTAGTTTGAACTAGCGGGGTAGTTTAGACATACCCTTATAGTCCTAGCCTTCACAGCCTCCTCTGGCAAGGAGTTCCACAGGTTGACTACACGCCGTGTAAAGAAGAACTTTCTTTTATTAGTTTTAAACCTGCTACCCATTAATTTCATTTGGTGTCCTCTAGTTCTTCTATTTAGGGAACTAATAAATAACTTTTCTTTATCTGCCCTCTCCACACCACTCATGATTTTATAGACCTCTATCATATCCCCCCTCAGTCTCCTTTTCTCTAAACTGAAAAGTCCCAGTCGCTTTAACCTCTCCTCATATGGGACCCATTCCAAACCCCTAATCATTTTAGTTGCCCTTTTCTGAACCCATTCTAAGGCCAAAATATCTTTTTTGAGGTGAGGAGACCACATCTGTACACAGTATTCAAGATGTGGGCGTACCCTAGTTTTATACAGGGGCAGTAAAATATTCTGGGTCTTATTTTCTATCCCTTTCCTAATAATTCCTAGCATCCTATTTGCCTTTTTGACCGCCGCTGCACACTGCGTGGAAGTTTTCAGAGAACTGTCCATGATAACTCCAAGATCTCTTTCCTGATTTGTCGTAGCCAAATTTGCCCCCATCATACTGTATGTATAGTTGGGGTTATTTTTCCCGATGTGCATTACTTTACACTTATCCACATTAAATTTCATTTGCCATTTTGTTTCCCAATCACTCAGTTTGGTGAGATCTTCTTGGAGTCTCTCACAATCTGCTTCTGTCTTGACTATCCTAAACAGTTGGGTATCATCTGCAAACTTTACCACCTCACTGTTTACCCCTTTCTCCAGATCATTTATGAATAAGTTGAAAAGGATTGGTCCCAGGACTGACCCTTGGGGGACACCACTAGCTACCTGTAGCCAGACACAAACCCCATCTTGTTTTTCCACGAACCCCATCTTGTTTTTCTCCCCCCCCTCCCCCAGAGAGCAAGAGAAAGGCAGTTAGCCTTTGATGCCCTGGGAACACGGGTGTGGTGCCTGTCCCTGACTCTACCATAAACAGAAACCAGACAGTAAATGGGCTAGCTGACGACTGGGAGGCCTCCCGTCGCCGTGATGGCTAGTATCAGTAATTGACACGCCTGCACTGTCTCGGGAGAGGAATCTTCGCCCATCACATACCAGAGGTGCCCATTGTCAGCATCTTCCCAGGTGTGAATTATGCTTTGCACCCTTCGTGGGAAACTTGGCATTCAAAGCCATTTTTCCTAATTGGCCACTTGAGACCAGGAAGAAGCCCATGTGACCCAAGGGGTATAAAGAGGGTTGAGTTGCCCGCCCAATTTGAGCTCCAATCACCTACACCTGCTGGCAGGTATTGATTGTCTCCCGAGGTCCGTGGGACGCCCAACCTCGCCCTACTTCTTCCCGAGGGATTGAGAGAAAGACGCTGGCCACGCCAAGTCTGGAACGCAGGGGTGAGAATTGTACCTGCAATGTGTTTTCTTTATGTGTACACTCTAATTGTGTCTCTGTTGTAAGTTAGTTACTTTATTATAGTTTTCTTAAAGTCAAACTGCTTCATTTCTATTGTAAATCACCTTTGGTAAGGTGATTTAGCTATAAACTTTGGGAACAAGTGGGGTGCCCTCATTCACTTATAAAATATATATATATATATATATACACTGAACCAAGTTTCTTTATTTCTTTTCTCTTTCTTTCTCCTATAAATAAGCCAGTGCGTGTCAAGCTTCTGACTTGAACCCGTGCTGCTGTACCCGAACCAAACACAAACAAAAGAACTTCAGCCGGTCATAAAGGGACAATTATAGGAAGAGCTTGAGCGTTTGGATCTGTGTCACTCCCAGGTGACAGGGTTCACTGGGGCACTTCTCAGCCTTTCCTGGGCTGCCCGCTGCGAAGGAATTATGAATTCTAGCAGCTAAAATCTGAAGTGTAATAAGCTCTTCCTTTATACACTGGGGCGTCTGTTAGCCTGTTTGGCTACCCTCTGCGACGGGACCTCGGTCCTAGCAGTAAAGTCACGGACGTTAAACTATTTTTCGGGGCGCCCTCCAGCCTCCTAGGCTGCCCGCTGCAACGAGACTTTGTGTCTCAGCAGTTGAAGACTTGGGTACAACACACTGCCCTGAGCGGCGGCTGACACTACCCCTCTCCAATCTGAAAACTTACCATTTATTCCTACCCTTTGTTTCCCGTCTTTTAACCAGTTCTCAGTCCAAGAAAGGACCTTCCTTCTTATCCCATGGCCATGTAATTTACATAAGAACCTTTGATGAGGGACCTTGTCAAAGGCTTTCTGAAAATCTAAGTATACTATATCTACTGGATCTCCCTTATCTGCATGTTTGTTAACCCCTTCAAAGAATTCTAATCGATTAGTAAGACAGGATTTCCCTTTACAGAAACCATGTTGACTTTTGTCCAACAAATTATGTTCCTCTACATGCTTCACAATTTTATTCTTCACTATTGTTTCTACTAATTTGCCCGGTACTGAAGTTAGACTTACCGGTCTGTAATTGCCAGGATCGCCTCTATAGCCCTTTTTAAATATTGGTGTCACGTTGGCTACCTTCCAGTCATTAGGTACAGAAGCCAATTTAAAGGATAGATAACAAACCACAGATAATAGCTCAGCAATTTCCCCTTTGAGTTCTTTTAGAACCCTTCGATGAATGCCATCCGGTCCTGGAGATTTGTTAACATTAAGTTTTTCTATTTGTTCCAAAACCTCCTCTAATGACACTTCAATCCGGGACAGTTCCTCAGATTCATCACCCACATTCCGATGCTATTTGTTGAGCTATGGTTCAATTCCTTCTCTTCCTGGGCTGATTTCCAGTTTTATGCAATCATGTTTCATCTTGTTTATATTACTAAGAAGCAGTCATGTTACTTTGTACAGTAAACCCTCGCCATTCGTGGTGGATGTCTTCCTGGTGGCACCACCACACATGGCGAAATTTGCGAATACTGGGGGGTGGAGGGCTCCTAGCCCCTGCAATGAACTCCCTGTGGCTCCCCAACTCATCGCTCCCAGCCACCACTGTGATTGGATAGGGTGGCTGACCACTGCTGCTGTTCATTAACAAGCTTTCCCAAAGCCACGTCCCCCCTATGCCAGGTAATGGGGTGCAATGAGAAAGAAGGGAGAAACCCGCAAATATGCAAAATCGCAAAGAGTGATTCCCTGAACCACAAGGGTCTCCTGCATAACACAAAAGAAAGAGATTTTGAATTGGTCTATCTGATGCCAGTATAGCATAGCACAGCATAATCTGTCTGATTTTGGGGGTTAAACCACTTGACTGCTGAGACCATCTATTATGATTAATTTAGGTAAACACACCTCTCTCTGCCATAACTTTGTTCTTCCCTGGTTCTCCTTCCTCAGCCCTTTTCCCTTCCCCACCCCACTCCCAATTTATCTACTTATTTGCCAATCTCACATCATCTAATCTGAGATCACAAAGCCTCTCTGGAGTGAGGGCCATCATTGTGATGTTTGTTTGTGTGATACAATCGGGGCATAATTCCTGTTCAAGGACCTTAGGAGTTCCTACAATAGAAATAATAAATCAGAACAATCTGACCATCATAAAGGGTAATGCAGTTCTCCTCAAAATAAAGGAGAGAGTAGAAGGTATTACTTAGTATCCAGATATTCATCTTTTTGTGTTATTTAGATCATTGTAGTGCTCAAAATGTGGTAGGCATCTTTCAAATATGGGTCGCTGAAAGAAAGAGAATAAAAAGAGGGTGAATAAAAAGAAAGAGAATGAAAATGACTCACCGCACACATATGTATGTATAATATCAAAACTCCTATTGCAATGAACTTGCTACTTCATGCCCTTCAATATGAGACTTAAAAAATTGCTTCACAGAGCCTGCTAGTCTGCAGTTCTGGGGCTTTAACATCCTTAACAGAACTACTGCACTTTTACAGGTGGTGATATTTCAAGGAAGGATTTGAACAAATACATGGGATGAACATGTCTTCTCTACTACTAGGTCACAGAACACCTCTGACTCCACCTCCGTTCTGCAATATTGACATGTTGCCTACAAACAGATTTGTGCCTGATGCTACTCTCATGTGCACCAGAGCCAATCAAGAGCAACTGCATCAAAATCAATAGGCTTATGCCACTCTAAAACAAGCATAAATTATGTAAGGAGGAAGAGTCCTTTTATCTGTAACTAAAAGGTCTCTGACGTGGTAACTGCTTTAGCATAATGACATACTGCACAGTATTTTTGGTTTTAGATCATCAAGTATCTACTATATATTTGAGAGAGTTTGTCAGTCTGGAAGGGAGCGAGTCTGTCCACCTGTCTGGCTGTTCAAGAACTCCTCCTAAACAGTAAGAGCTAGGAACACCAACTTTGGTAGGCAACTTCCTCTTATCATAACTTAAAGAAAGATAAGGGTTTGGTTGTGCAGGGAAAGCATAAAACCATACAGAAAGAAACAGAATCACTAGGCAGGTGAAAGGAGCTGCCCTTACCATCCCAGACTGCCCCAGCTCTAAGCCTCCTACCCTCCAGGAGCCCTTTAGAGAGGGCAGGGATGCATAAAATCATATAGGAAAAAGAGACAGAATCACCAACAAGTTAAAAGGTTGCCTTTCCCCAGCCCATTCAGGACTGCCCTACCCCACAGGCACCCTTTAGAGTAAGCGGTGGGACTGAATTTCCCCCTCCCCCAATTGGTACGGGAACATTGCTCGCTGTTTCTCTCCATCAGGGAGCAAGGGGAAAGTGCACAGTTTGCTCCATTCCTCAATCTGGCTGGGGAGCACAGAGGGAAGACCAATCTGGACCTGTCTTGTGTGGGGGACAGGCCACTGGATCTGCAACAGCCATGGAGAGACACTTCTTACCTGGCCTGAAGCTGCCCCAGTAAGAGAGGGTTGAAGCCCTCATCTCAGCTCCACCCCAAGTGATGATTTAAATGAAGACAAACAAAAATTGAGTTAAATCGAGCAATACCAGGTAAATCTTCTAGCTTCCTATAATGATGACTTGACTTCATGAATTTCCTATTTTAAAAGGGGGCAACATGTTTTATAACAGGCTTATATTTTAAATGAAATCAGATAGGCAAAAAAATGCAGCAACGTCTCAGATGTGGTTTCTGCCTGTGAGAAACATTGAGGTTTTCCTCATAAATGCATGTTTGATGTATTTTCTGCCTGGATGCAGCAATATAGTAACTACCACAATTCTCCTGGACTGCATACAATAAATAGAGATTTCATCATTTATATTGACTACTAGCTGATTTTAAATTGTGTCCAGACAGACCATTATTGACATTAATAAAAATAGGCCAATTATGCCATTTAACTAAGTAATTTAAACAGATAAGTCCTATATATCTCTACTGGTCTCTTTCCCCTTAATTGCAAATTAAGATTTTTCTAACTTGGGTGCAGAGCGTTATAGAAACTAATTAATGTATATGTCATACAATATAATTAGGACTCCAGTAAGCATAGGATCACATGTTAAAAGATGAATGACTACTTTAGAATTTGCAGGACTTGAGCCCACTTTAAGATCTGGTCCATTATTCTCCTTTCAAGATTTTCTATACATACTCATCTGGTAAGAACACTATACACAACACTTCTTAGATGCTAAAGGTGTAAATAACACATCAAAATAAATGCTGTGATAAACATTCAGATTTTTTTTTAAAAAAGAATACTAAATACAAAGCAAAATGATTGTCTTCATTAAATCACAAAAAAAACTAGAATAACATAAGTGGCTGTGGCTGAACACAACAGATGTTATCTTCTCCAATTATATTCTGCAACTATAAATGGCCCCTGGAAGACTTCCTGGGAAAGTCCCAAAATCCCTGGATTGCCATGATACTGCATTGGAATCCCAACTATTAATTTTAAAAATTAAAAGAGAAGGCTTGGTTCCAGAAAATCAAATAAATGTCTTTGCCTGAATTAGTAATTTTCTTTTCCCACTGTGCATTATATTATCTTCCTTCATAACCCCTATTTTCATTTCTGTTTACGTTATTCAGAATTTCTCACCCTGACACCCAAAAAGGAATAAAGTCTCTGGTAAACCTAGGGATGTAATACTGTTGAAAATTCCCTGCAGTAAAGTTCCATTAATATTGCTTATCAATGACTGCAAAGCTTTGCATCCAAAGATGCATAACTGCCTAATTCCCTGTCTCTGCTGTATGTGACTGACAGGTGGAGGGGGTAACCTTTGCTTCTAATATAAAAATCTTTCAATGTTCTGATTATTCTGACTCCCTTACTTTCCGGCCTGCTGGAAATTTACCTAAGCCCTCCCAAGTGCCCTGGCATCTACTAGCCAACAGAGATGTGCCCAGCTTAAATAATGGTGTTTTTAACTGCTTTCCAAATCTAACACTCACAGGACTTCCTTTTAAAAGTGAAAGGGAATAAGAAAAAACATTTTGTTAAGCTGAATGGATAACAGTGGGTTCATTCATAGAAATACAATTTAGTGCTAGCACTTTCACTAATGATGGGCTTACTCTGGTGTCATTGCTTGTTCCTTTATCTTTGTTCCCACTTCTAATCTATAAAATACAAATGCTCACCTGCTTGAATGTCTCTACTAAACTACTAGTAAACATTATTTTCAAAATCTGGGTGCCACTTATGGCCATACAATGTTGTGTGCGCAAAGAGTAAAATCCGTTCAAGCACTATACTCTGAACCTTTTAGTTCAGAGTATAGTGCTTGAAAAGTATTCAGATAAGTGTTTGCACAAAATTTCTCTAGCTCTGACAGAAGGCAGGCTGAGGTGCCTATGTACTGTTAAATCCTTTGTAACGACCGTTGCCATGTTTGAATCCTTGCATTGTGGGTGCAAAGCCTTTACCAAGTAACTATTTTCATTTACAAGAGAGATGTAAACCCACAGCTTATTGGTAAAGTTGCACAAGATACTCATTAAAAAATTGCCCAGCTCCCTACACGCTCAGTTTTACTATCTAGGCAGCATGCATATTCAGGGGTGCAGCATGTTCATCCTAGAGTCACCCTCACATCAGGTTTGCTGGCTGGGCGTATGCCAGAGAGTTTTGACTAAAGTCCTACCATAGAATAGAGTTGAGTAAATAAAAAGGCAGAATTGTACTTTGCTTACAGTATGGGGGGAGGAGTAGGGTAGAGAGGGGAGGGAAGCTGTATGTGAACTGTTGAGCTCTTTAATGACATATTAATACACAACCACTGGATCAACTTTCTATAGGCAAGAAATCAGAAATGTTGAAGGCAACTGAAAACAGACTTCCCCTTCACACCCCACCCGGTTGATTCAGCTCACAGATATTTAGCACAGGTGTTATGAAACTATGATACACTGGGAAACCCAGAGCTCAAGAGATCCTCTAATCCACACTTCCATCTATGTGTAGGCTGGTCTAGGTCTGTAATATGTGTAATAATAGTGGCTAGCTCTAGAATTTCTACAAAAAATTGTCTTAGCTCTTAACTAAGTTGCTTCAGCTGGGTATTTTTGATACATATGTTCAATGCTGGTGTTGATAACCTGCCAGAAAAAAATATCTAACTCTGATGAAACCACTAAAGGTTAGTGACTTTTTCTCCTTAATTTGGGTACGAAATGTGCAACTCATTTTTGGGGGATTACCAGTTAGATTAGGTTACCCAATTGTAGATAGATATCTCAGACGTATTCTTTGGTATGTCAAGCTATTCAGTCCCAACCTATTCCAAAACATTGCCCTAGAACCTTGCAAAGCCACTAGCCAGCATACTACTGAAATTATCCTCTGGCTGTAAAATTAACTTTTATTCACACATTGCATTTATTCTTAAAAGTAAGACAGCAACTGAAACCTATTCAAGAGTCCATTATGCTGATTTTTTGATGCAATGTAAAATATATTTTGGGAGGCTGCATTCTTGGTGAATACATTCATTTGAAACAAAGAGTCATTACAAAAACAGAAAGCAAATATCTTTGTTACATATAGTCACTGAGACTGTTTGGCTGTAAATTCTTCTCCCTCTTCTCTGTGGAAGCACATGCCTATGCCTGCTGTTCCTCAGCCTTGATTTTGATGGGGTGATTTTTAGTCAGCTGTCTCTATCATTTTGGCACAGACAAAAATCCTTTTAAAAAAATGTTACACTTCATCAAAGTGTATCATGAGACTTCACGGTCATTATCTCAATGGCCGCTCTGATGTGCTACAATTGGCAGAGACACAGACGGTAGGGGGTGTATTAGAAGAAAGCCAGCGTTTCATGTGGAAAGCTGGCAAGCCTCTCCAAGCTTCTGTCAACAACTCAGCGGTCTGATCCGATGCACTGAGTGCTGATTATGCTCTTGTTTCTGTAGGAAGTAAACAAGAAAATGAATTCCACAGCACAACACAGCCCCTTTGTATCTTCAAAATGGTGTGACTGGAATCAGGCCAGCCTTGTTGAAAGTTTGGCCATTTGTGTCATCAGTGCCCCGGTACTGACGGAAGCTTTGATTACAGCTTGGATCAAGCACTAAGACCTTTCAGGGACAGCCACTCAGCAAATAAAGGCATTGATTGGTTGTTGGGTCAATTTAGCCAGAAGGGTGCAGAGAGGGTCCTTTTGAAAAGACTAATGGATTAGCTACACAACCAGTCCCACTGTAGGCCTTATTTCTCAAGTAACTTCATGACTGCTTTCCAACTTGGCAGGGACTCTTTTCCTCTAAAGCTAGCTTCAGAGTGTTCTTGTTATCAATAGTGCAACTCAAAGGATTAGACACAAAGAGTTTTACAATTTAATGAAAACAGCTGTTGAAACAACAATTAAGGCAAACAATAGTTTGCATAAAAAACTATTAATTATGCAAAGTTATGCAGAAAGTAGAATTCTCTTTTATTCATAACAGCCTAATGTGACTGACAGAAAGTTAGACACCTTCTCCTCTGTTGATTTAAAAGTGTCAGCAAGTGGTGGCACTTATAATAATATTCACTGGTTTTTATGTTGTTAATGTTCATACCACTGATGGTTTAAAGCTTCTAAGTCTGTCAGTTGTTACTGCCGCAGCCATGCCATCGACAGTAAAATGGTATTCTAATGAACTAATATTTCATGTCTAAACAGTGTTGAGCTCTGAAGTATTCAGTGTTTCTTGGGTACAAACAATGCTTTACACAAAGAGTGTTTTGAATTCATAGCTTAATGCGCTCCTATAAAGATGCCGTCAATATGTCTCCTGCCCTTCCTTTCACACTTTCTTCCAGTATGTACCTTTGCACTGATACCTTATGTAATGATAATGGGTCTTCTAGGCAAATTCACTTACCATGTGGTGGGTGGCTCGATAATGGCCACTCTGCACCCTACCCTAGCTTTTGCTTTTTTTTTTTTTCTTTCAGAGAAAGAGGGCTGGTTTTTTTTTCCCTACCTTTTCTCTCTCCTACTCACTGTCACTTAGAAACTAATTGGTTCTCTGTTTGCCATTTCCATCCTTAACTAGCAGTGTTGAGCACTGACTTACAGCCTTTTGAATACTGTATGTGCCACATTTTGCCTTCCTGCAGCACCTTGTCTCCCCACACCATGGAGTCCCCTTTCAAATGTTATTCACTTTGCAGATATAAACACTGCCTACTGCCTCCAACTACAGTTTAAATCAGACTGCTAGGTAATTGGCATGCTCTAAAACCCTTATTAAGCCAACTTGAATATATTGCTTTGGAATGCCTTGGGAATTTAACTAATTTCATGCTAGAACTTAATAAGTAGGATCTGACACTCTTTCATATCTCCAGTAATCCATTAGGTGACTGCAACTTCTTTCAGTGACTGGATGAAAGCTTTATTAGTCATAAGGTCTCTACTCTAAACCATGTCACCAGAATTCAGTATAGGATCATCTGTGAAATGCAATTGACTTTCTGACGGAACAGAACTTTCAGTGATGGTCTATTAAAGTGGTTTTGGATAGCCACATTAAGAGTTTCCTTGCTAAAAAAGAATTATCATCTTATTCAAATGTACAATTTTATTTCCATGAGTGAATTTAATTTAGTTCCAAAAAACAGACTGTGAACCAGATCCTTAACTGACGTAAGTGGAACTATGCCAATTTATACCAGTTGAGGATGCAGCTCGTTATTTAAATGAATGACCCCCTCCCCCAAAGCTGCTTTTTTTTCCAAAATCCATGGTATGGTATTTTTTTTCCTTAGTTTGCTGACACCATCTTCTACATAAGATGCTTAAGTAAATGCTTTCATTCATGTTGACTGGAAGTTTTAAAAAATGGTTACCACTGTGTCTCTAGAAGCAACAAATGAAGTTCATTACCACACTTGCTGACAATATTCCAATTAATGCATATTTGCTTAACATTTTTAAGGTAATTCTAATGTGAACAAATGCAAAATCACCTTCATGTTTCAAATGGTATGGAAACTTAGTACCCCTATCCAGCAAGCTGCAATTCGTACTTTTCAGTAGAGATTACAAAAACTGCACTGAAATTTTGAAAGCAATTATTGCAGTTATTCAGATGTGATTTTTCAATCAGTTTGGCAATTTTTTTTAGCAGTTCTTGTTCAGTGGTACTACTCATAGTTATCGTGCTGGCACAGTGCTTACATCTCTTCATTATTAATTCAGCTCATGGAGCTTAATTGGACAAGGCTAGAGCGAATTTGACAAACATCACAGCAGCAGAAAAAGCAATCACTCTTTCAAGATGAAAATTTGTTTGATGTCTTACTGTGTAACTCATTTACTCTCCTTGGGAGTCATGTGACCTGAATGTTAATCAGCCATTGATTGGCTTCTCTCCTTGGACAGTCATGTGACCAGAATATTAATGGACTGGTACTTGGTAGCAGAACTGTTAGACAACCTTGTGATTGGCTGCCAGGTTAAGATAGGGAGATAAGTGGGTGCTTGATGAGCACTTGACAGAACTTCACAGAAAATTAAGGCCCTAAAATAGCATGAGAAAGTCTTGTCAAATCAAGCATGATTATCATTGAATGCTTAAGGAATTCATCATCTGCATGAAATTGATACACTTCAGCACCAGCAGGTCTTGTAGTCAGCAGGGACTCATCAGACTTTTATTTATATGTGTTCACCAAATCACATTAATTCTGAGAGCTAAAACATGCTAAGGATGAAGGTTATTTTCTGTTCAATCTAATTTATCTATGACAATAATCATCACTAATAATATGTCAAATTAGATTGCAGTCATTTTTATGCATGCATGCTGATTTGGAAAATAGTGTTAAACCATCCCATAGTAATTAACAATCGCTAAAGGTACGTAGGGCCTGAAGTAATCAGCATATCTAGACAGAAAATTAAGTTTTATAGATGGATTTATAGATACATATCCTTATTTCATCCTGAATATAAATTGTACCCTGTAAAAGCAGATGTAGTTTTTATAATCATATTAAGACCAAGAATCATTGAGGCATCTGTGTTCCTAATTCATTTTGGGCCAAATCTCAGTCCTCTGGAAATCAGTGAAAGTTATGCCAATGATTTCAGTGAAGTCAGGATTTGGCCCTTTATCCTTATTTCTCATTCCTCTGCAGTTAACTTTCTAATCAATTACTTACAGCTTCTTCTTTTAATGCTCATGTTAAAAGGCTTGGGGGGGGGGGGGGGGAGACTCTATTCATTGTGTTACCATTAAGAGCAATGTTGATACTGTGATTATGTAGATTATAACAATGCATATACCAAAATATCTACCAGCAGTGTTGTGTAATATATTTATATCTTGAGGTGGGAGGGGAAGAAAGATGGGGAAATTGTGCAGATTAACCGGCTCCACGCTCCTTTTCCTTAGGAATTCAGTTGAGCAAGAGCTGCTGCTGTTGAGATATCCTTAATAGTAATTCTTTTTTTCACAGTTGATGTTTTATGGTGCTGATTGCTTTAATAATATTTTTACAACCTCTTGATTTATCAAGTATTCTTATATTAAAAATACTTATTTCTAAATGGTCTGCTCAGTAATTAAGTTTTAAAAGAGCAGCTATACCTGTTTTGCTGGTGTGTTTTCAATAATTTAGAGAATAAATACAAAATGAAATAGTTGTTTAAACCACCTCCCCCCCCTCCCCCCCCCCCCCACACACACACACACTGTGGCCCAGAGAATTATATTTTGGAAAATTGAAGAAATATAATCTGTTTCTTATTTTCCCTACCTTAATCTTTTGTGATCCTGGTACCTGCTTGCTCTTTGCAGGACCTCTTTATTGATTAAATGAATCTGCTCGGAAGGCTGGTTCCCAGGCTCTTTGATCTAATCCGATCTGATCTTATCCGATCGCTTCAGCAGGACATTGGGGAATTAACGATAAGCAGCTTTAACACAAGTGTTTAATAACTCAACACAATCTCCTTATGGCTCCGAGCTGCTCATGTTCTCATCCAGTCAACAGCTCATGGTGTAACAGATTGGACATCCCTCTGAACCTGAGGAATTTTCATGCACTGTGAAACTAATCACTTCAAGTCCCTTCATAAATCACACAAAGCAGATTTTAGCATCTTAACAAATTGAAAAAAAAGTGTGTGTGTGTGTGTGTGTGTGTGTGTGTGTGTGTGTGTGTGTGTGTGTGTGTGTGGAGGGGGAGAAGAGAATTCATCCACTGAGCTAAAGACAAGGAAAGGGTATGAAGGGGGAGTCTAATCCAAATTCTGTCATCTTATTTAATGTGTTTCTCATCTGCTTAACTTTCACAAGCATAAAATAATTCAGGCAGGCTAAACCTTAACAGCCCTCCAAGCCCACACTGACCTTATTTTCCCCCTCCCCTCCTTGTGATAGAAACCATGTGGTTTCAACAACAGTCCTCCTATTGTTGTCCCTCTCACAACATTTGAAGTATGCAGGAAGCACCCAATTCAACAAATAACATGTGATGTGGAGTGGCATGGAATTGTAACTTACAGTTATGTGGATCAAAAAGTGATTGGATGAGTAGAAGCCCTCAAGATGGGTCCCTTGGCACTAACAGAAGTTAAAAGGTTACTTCTGCAATTCAACTGAATTCAATCATGGTTTGTTAAATCATCGTGGTTTAAGTCTTCATTAACAATCACCCAAAAATGCATTCATCCCTGCTTTCTAAATATCACAAAAACAATAAAAGTGATGTTATTAAGATTCCAGTTATAGATTCCAGACCATAAGAATAGATAGAAAAGGCCTTGGGGATTCTTGGGTGTTGGAATGCTGGGAGGACAGATGATTCAATGGAGGATCTCTCTTAAGAAGTGGACCACAGAATAGTAACATTTGTGAACCACTATTTAAGGAGTCCTGGGAATAGCAGTATAAAACTTTACAATTTTGCTTTCTGGTTGTTTGTGTGAACATTTAGTGTAGGTGCATGCATGCATGCGTACATACACAAAGCAAGTTTTAAGTGTTTGCAACATTTCAAAATGAAACCCCATCAAAATCACAAGGTTGCATCTGGTTATGCCGAGCCCAGAAAAACCAATAACTGGGCCACTGATATGACCTTTATATAGCCCAGGTTTGCATCAAAGATTTATGAACATGGCTTTTGATTAACTTAGCATGATATTAGAGTTTGCAGTGAAACACAGAAACAGGCCGGTGATAGGTTTTGCTGAAAAATTTTAACATACTATGAAGTTGGGATTAGTAGTGCCATGTTCAAAATACCATCATAATTAAACTTAGGCATTAATTTAATACCTTCTCTGGATCTCAGTTATCTATTATCCCAAAGATTATTTGCCAGAACCTTCTCTGATATGAACTTGTACTTAAGATATGTCCTGAAATTTCTAATGGACACCCGGGACTATTTCTCCTTGGTATTTTACAAACACAAGTCTGACCTTAAACTTAAATCAGGGGGAACTTTTAAGTACTGAAGATGCAATTCAAAGACTCCCTTCTTAGTCCTGTATAATGAACACTAATGTGGCCTCATAACAGACATACTTTGGTATCAGGACTTCAAAGAATGCATCAACAGAAAATTCCTTTGAAATATAGTGCAATCAAAAGGTATTAGGGAGATGTGTAAGGCATTTCTACTTCACAGTATAATGCCACATTAACATTTTAGTATTAGGTAATCACCTGAGTCTTAGGATGATGTCAAGGGATAGCCAAGCTGAATGTTTGAAATCCCTTTCTGTATATAAAGGATTTATTTCCCAGAGATGAAGTTTTTCACCTGACTCACACCAATGTGAAGCCACCTGAAGGAATTCTCAGTCATCATATATGCTGAGTAAAAATATCCCTCTGCCTTTTAGATTTTTAGAAGAGATGAAGTACCAGCCTTGAAAATTTGTTTACACATGTTTATATTTACTGGACTTCAGTTTTGGCCTATTGGGCAATGATAGCTTGACTATGGTAGCCTTGCAGACATTCTTGAGGATGTGATCTTCTCATAACCAGTCATATGGCCTTCCACATATAGTGCTCAGGATAATGACTGGAATCCAACTTTAGGCAGATGGGGAACATGTTGTCCTAAACAGAGAGAGATTTCCCTGGTGGTATGTGAGAATATACAGGAAGGTAATAGAAGTGGTACAACATATACATTTTTTAGAAGACTGGACAAGCTCCATATTAACAGTCCTTAAGTTGAATGGAATTTAACCTTTAGTTTGATAGTTCACATGACTGAACTTTGTCCCAAACATAGAACCATAGAGCTGGAAGAGACTTCAGAAGGTCATCAAGTCCAGCCCCCTGCTCTAGGCAGGACCAATCCCAACTAAATCAACCCGGCCAGGGCTTTGTCAAGCCGAGACTTAAACACCTCTAGGGATGAAGACTCCACTACTTCCCTAGATAACCCATTCCAATGCTTCATCACTCTCCTAGTGAAATAGTTTTTCCTAATATCCAACCTGGACCTCTCCCACCACAGCTTGAGACCATTGCTCCTTGTTCTGCCATCTGTCACTACTGAGAACAGCCTTTCTCCATCCTCTTTGGAACCTCCCTTCAGGAAGTTGAAGGCTGCTATCAAATCCCCCCTCACTCTTTCCTTCTGCAGACTAAACATACCCAACACCCTCAGCCTCTCCTTGTAGGTCATATGCTCCAGCCTAGACACCTTGAAAGACTTAAAAAAGACTGTAAATAAAAGGGATTTTCCAGTAGAAACAGACAAGTAAAAGCTTCCTCCGCTTTCCCAGTCATACAAATGAAAAGCAAATCCTAAAATTCTCATAGAAAGAATTGAAACATTGCAGGACTATGGCCTCTGGCCTCTACATTGCTCCAAAGTTATTTATCATGGTTATAAGATATACATTTCAGTTCTCAGGTCTCTGGGAGCAAAAATACTTAGCTACTTAGCTAATAATTTATTTGAAGCAGTAATTAGAGTTCTTAAGGCTCTATATCTCAGCTCCAGTAAATGTGTTAAGGGCCTTAATGGTTTCAGTAAATATTTTTCTATCACCCTCTTCTAGTCAAGATATTCTGGGATCCACTGTAGATGGTTTGGCTTAACCCTTAGAAATACCTGAATAAGAGGGAACCCATGACAATGTTTTTCAAGAGGTGATACCTGCTCTTCCTATCATATAAAATGTATACCACTGTGACGGGGCGAGGCAGCCCCGCACTGAAACTGCAGGGCCCAGCCAGGGTTACCTGGCTGCAGAGGCCCCTCCCCCACAGCCCTACCGAGCATGCCTGGGCTGTAGCTATGCTATAAAAGCCTGGGAAAGGACTCAGTCTGGGGAGACAGCCAGAGGAGAAGGACTGGGGCAGTGAGCTCCCACTCAGCTGTTGCCGGGGACTCCAGGAGATGCCGGAAGGGGCGCGGAGGTGAGTTGGTGTAACCCAGGGACTGCCTGCCGAGGGGACGCCGGCACGGAGCTCGCAGCAAGCTGGGCAAGTACAGGGGAAGGAACCCCAGGGGACCAGGTAGGAAGTGGCCCAGGGCAGGAGCGGGAGCTGCCTCTCCCGCCCAGAGAACCTCGGTGCATTTCGGATGGATTGCCCTGCTGAGAGAGTGACCTGTTACCTGGTCGCTCGCAGGGCCCTGGGCTGGGACCTGGTGGAGTAAGGTGGGCCTGGGTCCCCCTACCTGGGGTGCGTCCCCGCTACAACCCTGAACTACATTGTGGACTCAGGCCGGAGGGCCTTGGCCTTGCTTAAAGGGCCAGCTATAAAACTGCATTGTGGACTCGGGCCAAGGGGCCTTGGACTTAAGAGGGCAGGCGGGAGGGGCCCGCCACGACCACCCACATGTGCTCAATGCTACAGACAACACAGTGTTTTCTCTAACCAGACTGAAGGAAAAAACATGTAAGAATAGATGCCCAATCTGTCCAAGGATATCTAGTAACTATGCCAAAATATGAAGGACCACCTAATGTGGCCACCTAAGAAAATTCTGGGATTAGGTCTCTTTGTCACTTTTCAAAATCACCAAAATTGAAATTCTGGGTGCAAAACTTAGTGGGGAGGAATACATTCCACATCCTTTTTATTCTAGCCTGATGAATATCTAAGTATTCTAGAATCTAGGTGGCGTAGCCATGTTATTCTATAACATTAAAAACAATGAGTGGTCTTGTGGCAAAATCTATAGAATCGTAAGTTTTGGTTGGCAAAACACACTACATCAGGAATTCTAGAGTTAGCAAGAATGACTCTTATCTGATAGTTAGGACACTAACTTGTTGATTTTTATTTTGAACTTCATTAAAAAGGGATTGTTAATATTTTTAGTTTAATATTTTAGTAAGTATTGTAAATGGGAATTCCATCGTGTGCATTTTTCTTCATTCCTTTAAAAAATTATCATTTGCCATATTTTAACAAAAAATGGCTATAGTCAATGTTGTTTCCAACATTTTCTTTTAGTTTGCAAACCTAAAGCTGTGCGAAAATGGATCACTACTCCACATTTCTCATTTTATCTCTTTTCTGTAAGATTTATTGAGAAGCAAACTTATTCCCAGTTCATTCTATTTTTCTGGCTCATCTGGGTTCAGACACTTTCAATGTTTGCTCAGTTATGTCAGTTTTGAGAACTGTACTTATTTTGGTGACTCTGTCTCTCTTCTGTTTGATTTTTGTGAGAGCAGTCCCATTTTTCTGACCCAATCAAGCCCTCACATTGTTTTAAGTTATGATAAGAAGTTGTATACCAAATGTGGTGGTCCTAGTTCTTATGATTGAGGGGGAGTTCTTGATCAAACAAACTTGCTAAAATACATAATAGATTTGAAACAAAATGGAACCATTTTAATGGGCAAAATTGATAGCAACTCACCCCTGAATATCTCATAGCCTAGATGTGTTGGGATAGCACCTGGAGGACCTGGATTTAAACCCCTGCCCTGAATTAGGCAGTGGGGATTTGAACTCAAAGTCCCAGATCCTAGGATCATTCAGACTATCTGTTACACTATGGACACCTACTGGATCAAGCACCAGAGGCAAAATAGCTGAAGGAATGCCTAGTTTAAGAAGCCCACTGAGGTATATATCAGCTTGGTGTTTAAAGCTTGGGCCATTTTATGCAGGTACAGTAGCACAAATGTAGGCATCTAGGGACTTCAGAAATTTACAGTGTTAGGGTATGTCTAAATTATATCCCTCTTTTGAAAGAGGGATATAAATTAGGCAGATCAAAATTGCAAATGAAGCAGGGATTTAAATATACTGCGCTTCATTTGCATAATCACTTTCGAAAAAGTGAAACCGCCGTCTAGAAACAGTTCTTTCAGAAAAAAACACTTTTTCGAAAGATCCTGTACTCCTCAAAAGGCAGCTGCTGAATGTGGCTTTCGAGGAGTTAAATGTCGGACCTAACTGCTTAAATCCCTTTGCCCTGGTCTATACTAGGACCTTATTTTGAAATAACTCTCCCAAGGTCAAATTTATAAGCAGTGTGTCCACACTACAAAGCCCATTATTTTGAAATAACAGGCAATGGAATTTGAACTTTGTACACCTGCTTTTCATCAGGGATAATGCTAATTCCAAAAGAGAAATTTTGAAATAACAGTAGTATGGACACTCTGGTGCCACTAATTCAAACTTATTGGCCTCTGGAGGCCTCCTGCCGCTCACTAGAGTGCTTCCTGGGGCTCTAAGTCTGAGGTAGCACATCCACATTGACGGAGCCTGCCTCAGACTAATTTCAATGCTTCCCTGCAGTGAGGACACACTAGATCAAAATTGATAAATCAGAAGTTTTTAAGTTGAATTTAGTAATTTTGAAATAGTTTCCAAGTGTAGAAATGACCTTTGTGGATTTAAGATACTATGGTGACAAGAATGGCATAAGAATTAGAAAAGATTAGCACTAACCCAAATATTTAGGTCTTTTATCCATCAGGAGCCTCATCATCATTTTTAAGAATTTTACAAGGAAGTGAATAATGAATATACCTTCCCAATAAAGAGCTTAAAATCTTTTGGGAACTCAGGAAACCATGAAAACCATGTTGTTTTATTGGTTATTTGATTAAAGTGAAAACAACATTTTTGAGGTTTCCCCCAACAGTTTATTGGTCTAGACTCCAGTCATCTGTATACTTCTGAAATCTGGGCAGCTCCTAAAATTTGGATTGATCCCTTCTTATGCTGAAACTATGATATCCTATTTATTTAAGGCACAGTATAAACTCTTTGGGACAGAAACACCCATTTTTTTTCTGTTTTCTGTAAAGCACCATGTGCAAATATTGTGGTGGAAAAAACAATATTAACAATAATAATCTAACATGCCAGAAGAGAAAAAAATATATATCAATCCTCTTATTTAAAACATTTTGAAATAATTTAAACACAGACTTTCCCTTCAGAGCTGAATATCTGGGTGTTTTGTTGGGTGTTTTAGTTAAGATGCAGCATTTTATTATTAAAAAAACACTGTCTCCTAAGGTCACCAAATATCTAGTTTCCAAATGCAAACACTGTAATTTTGCAATGAGTAATTAAAATGTAAACGTCAACTGTGCCAAATGTGAGTGCCTCCATTTATATCAGAAGTAGATAGTGAAATGTACTTAGGAAGGTTAAACCGAAAGTAATTGAGAGGTTCACCTGAATCATACCATTGCTTATCAAATATTGTTCCCAGGTCAGCACTGAACATCCAGAGCCAAGTTGCAAGATTTGTTTATCTTTCCTACTAAAACATCTCTGTGTCTATCAGTGAGTACAATGACCTTCAGTGCTGGTAGTAAGGTTTAGCACTCTGAATTCAGGAGCTTAGTCTAAGTAACAATATGTGAGATCTTTAGTTTTTGTTAATCAGATATCATCTCTGTAGTTTGCTAGTTATATAATATAATGACAGTGTGGCTGAGATTCTTTTAATGCATATATAAACCTGGGAGGTAAAGAACAAATAATATATTTACGTGCTTAAATATGTAATTATTAATAAATGGGATTAGCACATTAGTGTTTTTAAAACCCCACTTTGTGCATATTTGTATTTTTAGGTTCCTGAAAATCTGGCCCTAAATATGTACTGAAGCAGCTTCTATATGTGCTGAATGCTCAAATTCTCACGTAATTAATAAGAATTATATACCCTCTCTTCTGCCCAACCTGATCTCTAAGTTCCTAAGAAACATTGTAAGTTCTTAGCTAGCTGATGCAGTAACATTCATGGATTTGGAGCTGCCAGGTTAACATGTAAAATATATCAAACATTACAAAAAAGCATTTGCTATTTGTTTTCCTCAAATGGGAAAGTACATTAGTATGTAGCAGTCTGCTGCACTTCAAATATTAAAACGGCATTTTGCACTATTTTTTTAAAAACCCCAATGTCACAAATTGTAAAAGAAGCATATGAAATAGAAGTGCAAGATGTCTTCATATAATTTCAAAAGTTGGCCAAACAAAACCATTTAACAGCCATCTTGTTTCACAAAATCTGTGAAATACATGTTGAACCTTTGTGGTCTGGGACAGTCTGGGCTGGCAACATCCGTGGCCCAGTAGGAAGGGCTGGAGAGGCTGCACGTGTCCACAGGACCACTGCTGGAGCTTGTGGCACCCGCAATGATTACCAGAGCTCACAGAGCTGCAGCCAGAGGGCCAAGGGCAGTGGTGTCAAGTGGCTAAGGAGAGGAGCCCAGCAGAGAGGGCCCGAGGAAGCCAGACAGGTAGGTCCAGCCTGTATTCAACTATTAACCTTCTATACCAAGAATGTAGTGCCAATCAAAATATATAAAGATTAGTAGTTTTCAATTAAATCTGTAAAACAAATGACCTGCATCTTGTAATTCGTGATTAGCATATTTAGTTTTCTGAGGAATACACATTTGACCTTGCTTAAATCCAGGGAGGGCTCTGAATGTCACTCGATTTGTCAAAATATTTTAAATTCTATTTAGTGCTTCTCAAATCAATACAAAAATAGGGACCAGGCTCATGCAATTCTTCACTCAAGTCCATACTAATGTAATAATCCCATAGGTGATAGTGGAACTACTTACTTGTATGAATTGATATGTTGATAAGTTTGTGATATTGGGCCCGTAGGATGTCTACTATTGCTGGTGTTACATTAAGATTTTTTGATAGAAGAAAAAATAGTGATTCTTTGGTAGAAGAAAAAATGTCTAAGTATGGTAGAAAGCTACCAAGACTCAGCCCTGAGAGGAAATCTGGGCCTGTATTCCATTCTGTAACTTACAACAGAAGCAAATAGCATGCTTTTTACAGATATCAACCATAGGAATAGAAGTGATAGGGAAGTGCTTTCTCAATTCAACATACAAATATGTGTGAGCTGACTATATATTTCAAAATGTAAAATCAAAACAAACTCGTTAAGTGACAGAATTTCTAATCCATTAAAATTATACATTTCATTCTTAGAATATATATTATCCAATTTCATCACTGATTGTTAATATGTGAAATGCCACGTGCTCCACACAAAAGTTTCCCGGTTTTTCTTTAACACATTCTAGCTTCCTACAGCTTCACTCCCACAGAAGTCTTATTCAACATATTACTTTGTAAGAAATTGGACTTTTTATCAGTCAAGGATTTCTGTCTGTTACCTAAGCTGTAATGAACAGAAAAACATATTACATGAAGTGTTACATCTGTCTTTCCTTGACCTGATTTGGAAATGTATTAAGACAGTAACAATGTCTTTACTGAGCAAGAATATACATCTTATTATTCCCCTTCTTGTAAAACTCCTAGTCTTAGAAGTCAGGTATCTGACCTTCCTACCTAGGCTAGGAGGAAAAATGGTTAACTGATTGGCTGGAAGTGCTTGTTAAAAGAGAACCTATGTTTAACATAATCCTCTTCAGAAAGCTGTTCGCTGTTCCAACCATAGTAATCAAGGTTGTAGTGTCAGATCAGGTTCTTGATTATCACTCCATGGCTTTAGGTATCATTGCATGCCCAATAATAAAAATAAGATTATTACTTCATCATACAAACTGGCATTTTATGTATAAAAATAACCAGTCAGACTTTTTCTATCCACCTTTCTAAGTACTGTATGTATAAAGAACATATGTTGTGGGTGATTACACACATAGTCCTGGTAAAGAAAACTTAAATTACAACCCGATCATCATTTATTTTAAATTGATCAGCTTGATCCTAAAAGCTTGCTTATTTGAGAAGTTTTTGCTCACACGAGTAATCATACTGTCAATTATACTACTTTCAGGGGGGGAGGGATAGCTCAGTGGTTTAGGCATTGGCCTGCTAAACCCAGGGTTGTGAGTTTAATCCTTGTAGAGGCCAGTTAGGGATTTGGGGCAAAAATTCATCCAAGTGATATTTGGTCCTTCTGTGTAGGCAGGGGACTGGACTCAATGACCTTTCAAGGTCCCTTTCAGTTCTAGGAGATAGGCAATCTCCATTATTTAAAAAAAAAATTAAAATGGTTTGCAGAATCAGGTTTTATTAATCCATATTATTTGCATGTATAGTACAGATAGATTAGTAATCATACTTACCTCTCAATATACTGCTTTACCTCTTTAAATAATACCTTCATTAGCTAAGCCTTACAATCATCAATAAGTTTAGTATTAACCCATTTTACAGGTGAAGAAACTAAGAAAGAGGCAGTCAAAGCAGCTTGCTCAAGATAACACAGTGGTAAACCATGAATAGAACTTAGGTGTTTGTGGTTCCTTGTACTGTATTCCTCAGCCTTCATATACGCCATATGCAATGTTGTGAAGAGAGAGGGTTGACAATGCAATTGGGAGATGCAATACTTGAAGAAAGATAACGATTACCTCAAGGAACGTTTATCTCAAGGAAAGTGATGTAAAGGGCTTTTGGAGGAGAGTGACTGCAGGCTAAAACAGAATGGATAAAACAAATGTTTTCCTATTTTAGAAAGAATGTTTGGGCAGATGAACATATTTTCCTCCCCAAATTAGGATGAAAAGACAAAATCCTGAATTTTTTTGTGAACCAAAAAACCCTGATTGAGTCAATCAAAATGTTTTTGTTTCTGATCATTTCAAAACATTTTGTTTCAATTCCTACTTTAATTTTTTTCTATAATTCATAATACAAATATAGAAATAACTTACTTTTTGAAGCAAAGTAACTTATACATGAAAAATTGAACTTTGTCATTTAGGAAATGACGACAACTTTAAAAATGTGACAGGAACACATGGAGATATTTTATGTCCCATATTTATTGGGAAACAATCCATTTTATTTTAATTGGTAAACTGATAGCACTAATCAAACATTATGCACTTTTTTTCTTGTACGTTCGTGTGTCTTTCTCTTGGCTGGTAATGGGCACTAATTCATTATATAATCATAACTCATGATTGTGGGTCCCAGTTCAGTAAAATACATAATCATGTGCCAAACTTTAGCCATCTGAACACAGTGTTCCCTGTAAACTGTGCACTTGTGTGCAGCTCGGGAGAGATTCCAGTGCCACCCAGCTGATTAGCAGAGTGTCCACAGCTAGGTTTGTATTCCTCTTGATGGTGAAAATTTGCACATGCCTCGGTGCACATAACATGTCCTCCTCCTGGATAGAAAAATTCACACACGGATGGAAAAGATTAGACAGAACAATAGAGAGCAGAATCTTTGGATCTCCTCACATGTTTATTGGATTGGGACAATTGGCTTTCTCAGGAATCCATTCAAACTGCAATGTTTAAAAACATTAATTGTTGTCCCATTTCTTAAACTGTGTTCTGCGGCACGCCAGTGTGCTGCAAGGCAGTCAGAGGTGTGCCGCGGAGAGAACAGAAAAAAATCTGCTCCCCCACCCCCTGCTGACAGCTCCTGCTGTGGCTCCCCCTCTCCCCATCAGCTCACAGGATGGCCCCTGTACCACGGGACCTCCACTGCTGCGCAGCCTCCTCCTCCTCCACATGTGCAGGCGACAGCTTTTACAGCAGCTGCTGCTGCTGGGAGCGGGAGGGGTGGCCGTAGCTGAGGAGCCGCTCCTGGATCTCGGTGTTTTTAAAACTGCCACCTGCGGGAAACCCAGCTCAGGCTCTGCGATGCCCGCCCCCACCTGGGGCGTGTTCGGGCTCTGCTGCCTCCCATGCGCTGCTGCGCTCTCTCTCCCCCGCACCCCTCCCCAGCCTGCTGGAGAAGTGGCAGAGTTTAATCTGGCGGGGACAGTTGGAGTTTCTACTCTTCTCTTCCCCCCCCCCCCTCCCCGATAGCGGGAAGCCTGGCCTGGTGCTGCAGCTGTGCTGTGTTCTCTGCTGCATGGGCAGGGGCGGGAGGCACGGACTAAGCTCTCCATCACCACCACCACCCCTCCAAGAAACAAGAGCACGCTCTCTGGAGGCTTTCCCTGCTGCAGCAGGGTGCCAAGCCATGTAAGTGTCCCCCCTCATGCCCAGACCTGCACCCAAACCCCCTTCACTCCCCTCCCCTCCCCCTGCCAAGACCCCACATTCCCAGTTTGCTCTGACATCCTGCCCCAAGTCTCCTCCTCTACCTTCCCTCCTGGCCTTACACCCTGCCTCGAGGCCCTCCTTCATCCTCACTCCTGGTCCAGTGGTGGTTTTTTTGTTTGTTTGTTTTTCTTTTTCCTCAACAAATTTTATTTTCCCCGGGGTCCCTTCCTCCCGCCCCCCCCCCCCCCCGACAAAAAAAATCATCGGTGTTCTCCATAAAAAAAAGTATTGTTTCAGTGTTCCTCAGTCTTAAAAAATGTAAGAAACACTGCTTTAGTGTAACAATATCCTGCTCCTACTTTAAACACTGTAAGTAATATCAGTTTTATTATACTAATTAAAAACATGCATTTTTTGCCTATTAATAGTGCATAAAATAAATACAGCCTAACTGACGATATTGCCACCTAATAAATGGCTCTGTTACCATAATCCTAACAGCAGGACATAATATATGACTGATATCAGAAATTAAATAATTTCTCAATAAAGGCGTTTTTAACCCTTTTTCTAGTTGAGCTTGAAAAGTCAGTGTAGACATTTTGAAGACCAAGTAGCCAGAAGAATGCGCACACTGAGACCAATGCAGCCAAGCACATCAGAACATGTACAATCACGCTGTTCTTCTTCACTCTCTAACAATACTTACATCACAACCTAAATTGTACCACAAACATTTATTGTTAAGAAACAGTCAGGGCAGATTTAGGGTAGGGCGAGCAGGGCTGCTGCCCCGGGCCCCGCGCATGCGCCGTGGCGCCACGGCGCATTTGCCGTGTCAAAGGCGGGGCCCCGCAAAATTTCGCTGCCCAGGGTCCCGCGGTGCTGCCCTGGGCCCCGCGGCACTCTCATCTGCCCCTGGAAACAGTCACTGTTCAGCAGAATCTATATTTATTGCTTCCAAATATTGGCAAGAATGTAACCCAAGCACAATAGAAATGTACATGCAAAGATGATTTGCCGCTTGCAATGAGGTTTACTTTTTGTAGAAAATCTAAGCTTTCCATTTTTAAAAAGTATGGCTCTAGCCTGATGGATGGCAAAGAACCTTTCTTAATATTAACCAATGCACAAATGTTCTTGCATACTGTTTTACAACATACCTGTTCAGGCAAAGGCCAAGTGTTGCCATCACAGTACATTTTCTGTGTGGCTATGAAGCATTTTTGAGATACTTCAGGACCTGGCGCCTAAACATTGCTGCCACCAGATTCTGAGATTGCAGGCAGATCCTAACTGGACTAATAGTTTACCAACAGCATTACTGGGAAAGACAGCTGCAAAATGGCCTCCTGTATTTCATGGTATTATGGATTTCATTACCAAATGTGCATGGTTTATTATAAAAAAGAGTTTTTCCCTACTCCACACTCTGAAAATCAAGCTGGCTGGGTTGTTTCTTTCTTATAGATCAATATTAGTAATGCAGATTCTGTAGACCAGATTGACTCCTCAGTGACATCTACCCAGCCCTATCAACTTCATTGGGTTTTCTCATATTTAGATTACTACAATTTAGTAAACAATTCTCTTGGTGATGATTCTTGGGGTACCTAAGATTGTGAGTTACCTGTTATCCCCAGCCTTCAGCATGAGGCAGTCCTACTTGCAGTACTTGATGTTAACTTTTTAATACCAACAGCCCTGATAATTTGTAAATTTTCAAAAAAAACCTTACAGGCCATACTTTATGGACAGATATCCTATAAGCAATCTATTTGGTGTAGTGAGTATGTAATCTCTGAGATTAGTGTTTGCAAAAGAAAGGGGACATTTTGTCAACAGGCCTATGTGTTAGTGTAATTCACAACAGAAGAGAACCCAGTTCACTTTTGTAGTTGTGTTGGGCTCTGTAGTGTAATAGGAATAAAAAAAACACAGTAAAATCTAATTTTTGAGCAGGCATGACAATCTATACAGCTGTGTTTAAACTGTCCTTTTCTAATGTCTACACTCGCAAGTTTTGTCACCAAAACTTTCTCTTTTTGGCAACAAAACCCAGAGAGTGTTCACATTGCAACATGACAAAAGTCACAAAAGCACCCAGTTATGGCAACAAAAATCTTCCCTCTCCTTGAGGGACTTTTGTCTCTTCCTCTCCCTTCACTGTCAACAATCATACGGTGTGTACTATACAAGGCCTTTTTTTATTATTATTATTTTTAAATGTATTGAACTCCAGGATGTTTCCCCAATCCCCTGTCCCTATAGCCAGCACTTTGAAAGCCACTCCGCAGCCACATAAACAGCCATGTAAACTGAAACGTGATGCCCACATCTGCAAACCCTGGGAATTTTAAAATCCATTTCCACCTGGCTAGCTCATTGCTTAGTGCTCCTCATGGCATCTTCTCAGGAAAACAGGTGTGGCTACTTGACTGAGGCACCCCAAAGTTTTTGGATATTATCAGTGTGTGGAGGGAAGAATTGGCATAATCAGATCTGTGAGTGACCCATAGGATCTGGGACATATGCAGTTGTATTTCTCGAACCCTTTGCACAAAGGGGTCTGAGCGAGACACCCTACAAAATAGAGCCAAGAAGCCAAAGGAACTTGGCAGATGTACAATAAGGTGAAGGAAGGCAACAGCCAGTGTGGTGCTGCACCCAAAATATGCTGTTTTTATAAAGAACTGGATGCAGTCCTGGGTGGGGACCCCATGTCCACAGACAAGAAGACTGTGGATACCTCCCATTGCACTGAGTCAGCAGAAATAGGTAACCCAAAGTCAGAAGTTCTTGATGAAGAGGTAGAAGTGGACAAGGAAGAAGGATTCTTTGTGGGATCAACTGGTACAGCTGGCAGCCGGGAATTGTTGTCAAGTTTCTAGGCTCATGAGAAGTCTCAGCAACTAGATGTGGAGCATGAAGTAAGGGAAAAGATGCAGGGTAAGTTGCTCTGTAGCAGTGGGGTGTGGGTGGGATGGGGGAAATGGCATGGGACAGTAAGTTGATGTATTGCAACCAGGAGTGGGGTGGAGAAATAAGATGCTCTGCTGCAACTGAGTGAGGATTGGGTGAGTGGTGGCAGCAGCATGGACAGTTGCTTTACTGCAGCAGAGTTGGGGCTGGGGGGCAGAGCAGATTGACCAGAGACTGTATTTCTGTGAGTTGTCTAAGCCCTGCTTGGATCTGTGTTATGTCCAAACAGGGCATTGATGTGCTCAGAGATATCAATAGAATCTTGCTCTCAGTTGGTGTCAAACCTTTCCTGATGTACTTATTAATTTTCTCATGGAGATTCCATGGCAGGGCTACCATTTCCCCACTGTTGTGGTACGACATTGTCCCAAACCATTATTCAAACTATGCTGCTGGAAGCAAGGCGGCACAGAGTTGGTCTGCATGAGGAGCAGGGTGCCTCCTGCTTTCATCCAGAAGTTGAACCCAGATTGGCCTGTTTCTCTTCAGCAGGGATATGTCAGCCAGAGCAACAGCACTCTGTGGACAAGTGTACGAATATTATAAATTGTTTCTATGTACACCGGCTGCATGAGCGTGGACAGTACTTTCTTGGAGGCCCAATGCCCAACCTTCCTTCCCTCCGGCTCCTTTAAAACTCACCATGATCAGAGAGTTTGGAGAGATCTTTTCTGCATCTAGGGTAACAAGAAAAGTGGCCAGTTTTGTTCAGAGAACTGTGACAATCTTTCTCAGTACAATCCCTTTGTACAGTCATTGTTAATGGTTACTTTTCTAGACTAGACCTTGTGAAGTCAGGTATGCTCCCCCACTGAGAGACTCCGTCAACTAAGGAAAAAACCTCAGAGGACTAGAGAGTACTTAGTCAAGGATGTTTTGCAACATTCAATGCTCCAAGCAGAGAAAAAAGAGGAGAGACAGTCAATGGAGATTAAAGTTAGAACAGAAGCCACTGAATGCATGCCGAAGCTCATGGAAGAGAAAACTAAAATGCTGAGGTGTCTAATCAAAATGCAGAGCAAACAGAATCAAAGATCTCTTTCTATGCCCACAGACTCAATTTCATAGGTAATATTTTCCCCAGCTCACTCTACTCCCTGTCACACCAACTGTGACGTTGTAGCTGGACATTAATACAATTGTGAGGTTTTCCAATAACCTTAATCTCTTACCACCAAGCATTCACCAGATGGGTGTGACCATGATTGAGAGAGATTAGTTAAGACAAAAGAATTCCATTAGTGAATTTTGTGTGATGCAAACCACACCAATCGTTCTGGCTCCTGTGAAAGCCTCCAGTATCCCTTGGCTTCATGGGAATGCCTCATGCAGGATGAGCAGTGGGATGAAGCTGAGTAGCAACCCCAACATACAGAAATCTCAGCCCCCCTCATTGTCGAAGTGGTTCCTCAGAGCCTCCCTGATATTTATGGCCACCCAATGAGCTCCTCTGACAGGCTGTTCAAACTGTGTGCCCAGACTCTGTGCCTCCGTGCTCCACCCCTGGGCAAACACTTTAGCCGTACTCTCACACAAATTATGTAAGCAACAGCATGTGGTTGCCACCTTGGGGACACAATCTTCCATAAGGTTCAGCCTGCCACTGAGACATCTCCATCTCGCTTTCAATCTGCCAAAGACACATTAAACAACCATGCATCATCAGTTTAGCCTCTTGTTGAACCACTCCTTACTGATGTCCAGGTCCCCCATGTACGGCTTCATGAGCCAAGACTGTAAAGTGTAAGTCGATCTCTTAGAATTATGATGTGCAATTCCACATCCCCCACTATAATTTTGTGGTATAGAGAGAAAGTCCCAGCCTGAAGCTTCCTATACAAGCCACTGTTACTGAAGATGCATGTATCTTGCACCTTTTTAGACCACTCCACATTTATGTCTGTGAAACTTCAATGGTGATTCACAAGCAGCTGAAACACCATCATAAAGTACCCCTTCTGATTGATGTACTCTGTGGCAAGGTGGGGTGGCACTATAATGGGAGTATATGTGCCATGGATTGCCCCACCACAGTTTTGAAAGCCCATTTCAGCAAAGCCAGCCACTATGTCATTTACATTTCCCAGAGTCGCAGTCCTGTGCAACAAAATGTGATTTATTGCACTTCACACTTGCGTAAGTGCTGCCCGGATAGCAGATTTCCCTACTCCAAACTGATTTGCAACTGAATGGTAGCAATCTTCAGTCACCAGTTTCCACAAAACTTTCTCAACAAGTTTCTCTACCAAGAGAGCAGATCTCATTTGAGTGGCTACTGCAGTTCAGAGGCCAATTCAACACACAGCTCCAGGAAGGTTGCTTTACTCATCCTACGGTTCTGTAGTCCCTAGTCTTCATCCCACACCTTCATGACAATTCAATCCCACCACTCAGTGCTAGTTTCCCTAGCCCAAAAGCAACACTCTACTCTGCACATCTGCTCTGTCACAGCCAAAAGCAATGCCAAGTTGCTGCTATCACTGTCACTCACGTTGTCATCCACAGCCAAGCCTTCTTCCTTCAGTACTAAGTTCATAAGTAACTCTGCTGCAATGTGTGATGTCCTAAGCACATTGAACACAGCATAGAAGTCTGGGATCCATGATTTCTCACAGCAGATGCTGGAGTGCACAGCAAGGACTGTCATTCAAGAGGTGCAAAAGTAAGCTAGAAATCCAGGGAGGGCTGGGAAACAAGGAAGTGCCTGTCAGGACACTTTTTGCATTCCCAAATGCCTAGTGATGCCAGGCAGTGTGGGATGCAGACTCATATAATATATTGCTTTGCTCTTTCTGTCAAGAGGGGGGATATCGTGGCCACAATTGTTGACTGTGTGTGGCAGTGTAAACATGATTTGGCAACTTTCTTTTCAGTGACTTATAAATGTTGACATTACTTTTGTCACCAAATCTTTCCACTATGGACATACCCTAAGAAAATCTCCCACCATTTCACTATCACTGATAGTGGTATCTGCTCTAGTGTTGGTGGTAGTGCTCATGAAGACAGGGCATCTTTTACCACCAGATTGACCAGCATTGCTTAGGGCAGGTGTAGATGCCACCATATTAAAAATGCTGATGAATGCTGATACTATTTTATGTCATTGGGGGAGAGAGCCTTTAATCGTGAGCAGGGCACTGTGAAACTCCTGTTGTTATGCCTCATTTGGTACTGTACACAGTTTACAGCATAGTCCTTGCAAACATCTTAAATGCTGAATAATCACTGAACACCACACATTAAAATGCCTACCTCTGCAGTTACCAGTGGAGCTGAACTAATTATAACAAATGGTAGGTATGATCACAGGAAGTCTTTCCATAGAATCATTGTATCATTATTGTGTAGTAACACATCTTGTAATAGAGCCAAATTTTAAAAGAAGTATAGATTATACAATGGGATTTATGCCAATGAGGTGTTAGCGCTAAAGCTTAACATTCATCCTCACCTTTTAGCATTGTTAATTGACTCACTGCTGATTTTCATATCTGAATAAAACTACCAGCTAATGCAAAATAATGTGGCTGAATGTACTAGTGTATTCTGCTATTCCACTCATTTAAATAAGAATGAAGCTGAAGCTTTGAAGCTGTAAGCAAAATACTTGCCTATCAGATACATCGCAATTGAGCTGTTTGGTAATGACCTTAAGAAGTGGTTAAAGGTGGTGATTATAGTGTTCTTAGTTAAAAAGCCTTGGTCTTCTTTCAAGTGGAATTGCAGGATTTTGTTTATTTTTTTACAATTCAGGAGCTGGAGTAAATACAGAAAATGAAAATAAAAATATTCCTTATCCTTACCAAAACTTCACAGATGTGTTGGGGGAAGGAAGGAAATCCCAACAGACTTTGCTTGTGTATGATCTGACTGCATGCATGTTAGAATGATGTGTCTGGGTTCTTTTGTATTCAATATTTGGTCTAAACTACACAGATATTTTATTGGTATTTAAAATTTGTTATGTTTACTTTGGTGGGAGGAGGGAACTCAAAGAAAACACAATAGCTAAATTTGCTAGGGCAAGAGAGAAGAATAATCATCTAATGCTGTGCTTGATGTAGTGATTATGGCATTGGCAAGTGAGTAATCTAGGATATTTGATTTAAGGAAGTCATTCCCATATCAGGGAAATAAATGCACAGTATGAACCACATGAAACAGTAATGACATAAACGCCTACTGTGGATGTTAACAAGATAAAGGTAAACTGAAAGCCAGATCATTTATTTTCCAAACCATCCTGTCCTGGACAAAATAAGGATTTGATCCAGTGCCCATTATGGAGAGCCTATCATTAAAATGGAGAGCTTCTCATTAACGTCAACCTGAACAGAGGTACCTGAACAGAGGTATTTTTTCTTGGATATTTTCCTTCTTTTCTAAATAAGTCTATGTAATTCCTCTAGCTACTCTGAAAGTGAAGGAAATTTGGCTATTATGAATTCTGGTTTTCTTTGTGTTGTGAGTCCTATTGACTACATATTCCCATGGTGACACCATAAAGTGAAGAGTCATAGAAATAGGAATTATGGAGTATAAGTCATTCTTTGCTAATGCAAATTGCAGAGTCCAGTGCTAGCTCTATTCAACTCTGGGAAAGAGTAGGCAGTGTTTGCCCTACCACCCTTTCTGTTGAAGGGAAATTACATCAAGAAGGACAGTTTGAATATGTGGGGTGACCATTCATGGAATTGCTCTGATATAACTCAACTTCCTGTTCATCTATGCAATCATTTCATTATCTTTTGGACAATGGAAGGAAACAGATTTATGTGCTGTATGAATGTGAACTCAGATGCTAAAAATGTTTTCCCCAACATCTTCAAAAATATTCTGGCTCTTCTCTTGATACATGTGTCTTAGAGATGTCAGCAATCTGCCAAATGCTGAAAACTTGGCCATAGCAACTTTGGTTAGCTAATTGGTCAGCATGTGTTTCCAATATGCATGCTATTGGATTAATTAGGTTTAATTAACAAATGTTTATGTCTGTTTTAGGGGATAGTGGATATCTACTTAAGATTTATTTATTGGCACCATATGGCAATCTGGTAAATGATTGCCAAAATAATCATAATGAAGCATATAAGAGAAGTTATTCAGTCCTAAAAGAGAGTTCTGGAATTCTAAAAATGATTTTCAGATGGTGATATAATAAAGGAGGTGTCCCGCAGCTCATTCCCTGAAAAATCTATCAGGTGTTTCTTTCTGCAAATTGTAGTCATGCATGTGCACACATGCGCGCGCACGCACACACACACCGAAGGAAAAAAGGGGAAAGATAGGCAACAGTCTCTAGAATCAGGAAATTAATGATAATAATGTTATAGTAATCATTTAGTCCCTTTCTTCTGATTATGAATTCTTTGTGAACCATTTGCTGATTTCTGTGAATATATTAATAAATTTAAGCTGAAAAGTCCTTAAACTGAAGTTTATTCATGTAAAATATTTTATGATTGCTTAGAAAATATATTCAAAGGAGGGAGCAATAGCAGGTGGCTTATATGGCCAGTTATACATCACAAGTTGTACATATTCAAACTGAACAGTTCACAAACAACCCACAATCTGTGTGACTCTGGGAACTCCTGACTCACCACTGACAGAGGATTCCCTATACTATAATTCACATCTGGCTTGACATTCTCAAGTGGCCTAACACACTGATGTCTTTATCTAGATCTCAAAGGTATCGTGTCATTTATCTAGATCTTAAAGGTATCGTGCCAGTTATCAGATAAACTGGTGATCCGCTGGTGCTGCAAATAATTGTGTGATGTATGTATGTATGAGTTGTGTGCAAAGAGTTAAAGATATGTGTGGGAAATTTGTTTTTAAAACGTTTTTCAGAGACATTGCCCAAACCAGCCCTGCATTGGAGAAAAGAATGAAAATGGACCTGTCTGGCCGACTTAGTTATAGGCAGAAATAAATGAAAGTACATATAGGCAAACAAAGCAATCAAGCTAAACAAGTGGGAAAGAAGGCAGGGACACTGGGTGACAAAATCTTGATGCTAAGGCGATGGACTCTGAATAACAAATGGGGCAAAAAGATTATACAATTATCTGTCACTGAGGGGACACAGAATTAAATCTATGAAAGCTGGATCTCCTAGTTTGGAGGACTAGAGATCCTGGTAATTTGATTTAGGAAATAGAAAACTTCTGGGTGTCCTGAGCACAACATCAGAGTCTGATATTAATTTGCATAACTTGTTTTAGTCCCTGACTAGATGATTGAAACTACTTGAGCATGAGAATAATTGAATACCATACTTCCGGTGTGGCATTTTAGGTGAATCATCATTCATGCTAAAATTCATGAAACTTCCAAGATTGATGAACTGTTTCATAAATAAGTTAGCAGTCACGTAGACATGCACAAATTATTAATAATGGGACCATCCAAATGGCAATGAAGTAAACTAACCACATTTATTCACTTCTATAGTTTTCATTCAATTCTAACAAGTTTCATGTAAAAGGAAATGGGACAATATGCCTGTAAACAGAAGCAAACACATGTAGAATTACAGAACCTCTTTATTGACACAGTTATGTGTTATACTAAGTAAACCAAAGATACCCTGATCTATGTCTATTCCTCATTAAAGAGTCTGCAACAGTGGGCCTGATCTGATTTCCATTGGCTTCAGTGGTTTTGGGTCAGGTTATAAATTAATAAATACTATTTAAAATATCTCAGCATTTGACTGGAAGGTATGATTTTTGCATCTAAGGTAGATGTACCTGTGCTAATTTTGCTCAAGCAAGCACATACATATATCAGTGTGTCTGTGGCACCTTAGCCACCCCGAGTACAACCCTGCCCAACCTCCTGGGTGCACAGTTGGGTGGATAACCAAGTTGACTCTGTGCCACCATGGGCACACTGCTTTTTTTAGATGCTGCCTTAAGTAGAGGACACATCTATTAATCACACTTCCTAGCTCCAGTGTAAAGATACTCATAGACTACGTATGCTGTATTCTGTTTAATTAACTCTCTCTCTATTTTCAAACATGGGCGGTGAGGGGGAACAGGGAAGATAGGAAGAAACAAAATGTTTTTTCTTAGATTGCTGTTGCTTAGCAATTTCAGTTTCTAAAGTTTCCAAATAGTCTTTGAAACTAACATTTCAAAGAAGGGAAGATAGTTAAATGTGTGTCTGTTGGCAAGGAGGACTATTTCATACTTGTACTGGTCAGATAGCAATCTGAACACTATTTTCCCTACAGAAAAAAGAAGATACTTTATTTGTAGATGAAAGCTTGTTCCTGTTATAAAATATCAAGAGTTATAGAAAATCCATAGAATAATGAATTTAATTCTTGTAGCTGTGATTTTTCTAGTGTGTCTATGACTTATTAGTTTGGGGTTCTACTATTTTTCTGCTGTAGAGATTTTCAGGGTTACTTTTTTTCTAAAAAAATCTTTGAGTTTATTGGTGTAATAAAGGTATTGTCTAATACAAGCATTTCAAATCACTAAAGTCTTACATGGCGATTGCCAATCACATCTCATTCTTTTTTATACAGCTTGTACATTTTTCAGGTTGGACTGACTGGTCCTGGATGAAGGATTTTGCTGGACATGGGGAAGTCATTTCTGAGCCCCCGCTGTCATTCTGTCAGCCACATCCCCTGTCCACCCGAGCTTTCTGGCTCCTCCCGCAGCCCAACTAGGCTACATGCTGGCTCCCACTCTTCCCCAAACACACATATCTCTCCCTCCCCCTTTCTCCCCCCCCCTCCCCCCCCACAGTACACTGAGACTCTCTGATCCTGAAACATTCATGGTCCAGCCGGTCCAGAGAGTCCTGGTTTTATAGAGGTGCAACCTGTAATATTAAAGAAACGGAGAGCACAATTCAATACTTGTAGTGAAAGAAGTTTATAACACTAAAGCAAAGGATAGATTTTGCACATGAAGGACTGAATTGTGTCTTTGCTTTGTAGGAAAAAAAATTAAAATGTGTGCTGTTTTGGAGTAACAGAGCCAAGTTATATTCTCAGTTACACTTAAAAATTTGTTTTATCTAAAAGAAGATGATGATACTCCAAAATTATGATGGTTGAAAAAAGAAAATTTGGTCCACAGTATGGTAGAAACTCATTTTATGAATTAGCAATTATATGAACCATTTTGATGAAGGTACGTTTCTCTAAAAACAAAGAAAAATAGCAATTTATTTGACCAGTGATTACAGGAACACTAACGTGCAATAGAAATGTACAGTACAATGCATTAAAATCCGTTTGAAAGATCTTAATGACACATTTATTACATTCATTATGTGCATTACTGATCAATTATTAATTAATTAATGTATGCACCATATGTATTATAATATTGAGATGTTCAATTTTATTACATCTTCAGTCCCTAATTAGTTAATAAAGTATGGGCACTACTTTATTTGTGTCTGGAGGTCAGTTGAAAAATCAACAGATTTTATTAAGAGCTTTAATTCAACTTCAGAATTAAATTGAGGAAAAAAGAAAAACAGATTCCAGTTTTGTCTGGGTCCACATATATTCCATCCATGCGAGCAAGATATCAAATGACGAATGTCAGAAAGAAACTGTCACTGGCCGATCATGCAGTCAGGGTATGATACCATTTCTAGTATCTTAATAGTTTAATGGATGACATGTGCCACTGTGTGCTATTTAACTCTTCCTTTCCTTTAATACTTTTGACATCAGAGTGGAGTAGAGCTTTGGGGGGGAGTAAGTTATAAGTCATCCAAGTCCTACTATAGTTGCTTCTCACCTAGAAACTATAGTGATAGGCACATGATATATAGAGAGAGATTTCAAATTATAGTAAAATGTAGCGTTAAAATGCAATTAATGAGATATCATATACAATAGATCAGTAGTAGAAATGTACTTATGTCACCTAAGACATCTGTGGCTCTTAACTCTAGTTTACAAATATGTCCCAGCAAACTTGCAGAAACAAATCTAAGTGTATCTAGTGATTCCCCAAATAATACCGGTTTTCAGTCTAGGCAAATACAGATTTCACAATGTCATGCTGTTTAATTGGATTGTCAAGGAAATGACCAAATTTAGAACAAGGAAGACTTTGCCATTAAAATTAATCTTCTGATCCTATATCAGTGTTAGCTAAAATTCAAACAGAAAATGCAGCCAAGAGTCTGTTGGCAGGTGTGCTGACCGAATAAGGAACTTTTATTTTATAAGGATTATCTTGAGTTTTGCTGAAAATACTGGGGCAGTCTCCATTCCCTCAAACTCAACCTTTTCTTTTTCTTTCCTTAATTTTTTATTTTTTTAATGTGAATTCTTGCTTCTTGGACTGTTTGGAGACAGGCCAAGGAAACATAATCCCTTCAGTTCTGGGTTATGTTTCCACTATTCAGGCCCACTGACCCTGGGTCGGGGGATGGAGAACAGAGGTGGACAAAGGGTGCAGCTGTCCTGGGACATGCCAATTTAAAAGAGCCCATGTCTCCCAGCCACTGCCACTACGGTAGCAACAGCTGCAGATGGAATCCCAGGCTCTTTAAATCCATATTGGAGCCTCAGGCAATGTGTGCCTGGTGGTGCTGAAGGGCTGGCTGGGGAAGGCTAGCCCTCGGTCCTCATGCCTTCTTCCCCCTCCAGGGTTCCAGAGTCAGTCCCGTCCATCTTGCCCAAAGCCTGGTGAAGTCTCTCAGCCACCCTGCCTCCAGTGATACAAAACAAGAGGAAAACTGACTTGTCAGGAACTCGTCCCGCACAGGAAATCCACACATGATGCAGAGCCTCACTCTGGTCACATCTTCTCATCCTGGTTAGATCCCTGACATGACCTTGTGCCACCCCCGGCAGACCCCAGATACAGGAATAGCAGGGATGTGACTGGAGGCAAAAGAGGTTTTCAGATAAACTGCTAAAGTCAAGCATACGTAATCGGGGCGGCCCGAGGCAGGCTGCAGCAGCTGGTGCCCCAGGCGGAATGCACGATTGGCGCCCCCAGCTGCACGGCTATCAATGGCGTGACGTCATCATGGGGTGCCCTGGGTGCCCTGTTGAAGACGGCATCCTAAGCGACGGCCAAGTCGGCCTATACTCACGGGCTGCCCCTGTATGTAATTAAACACATACTTTGTGGTACTTTTTCCCCTGTTAAGAGAGAGAGAGAGAGAGGTTGATGGCCTATCAACACTTATGACTAATAGCCTGAGGTCTTTTTGCTTAGACTTTAATCTCATGCTTTCAGAACCAGGGTCCAGGTTTCAATCCCCATTAATGACCTCTTCCCTCCAACATACACACACATGCTGGGGTCTGACTTTACATATAAATTAACTGATCTTGTTCACAGTGAGAACTGGACTCCTGCCAGCCAACTCCACAATTTAGGGCTGGGGAAGGTGCGTTCAAAGGGGCTATGAGCTTTAATTTCCCCTCCCTTTTTTCTGAGTTGCACTGAGCTCAACTCAGAATTGGGGTCAACCTATTTATTCCTTAAACACAAAATCTTGTGTAGAGCTTACCTTCCAAATACAATATTGGCGGTTTCATACATCTAGAAACATAGCAATTATCATATCTTCATTCTCTGGGCTTAAGAATTTAAAATGGATTCTGACAATGTTCTATGCAAGCTGCGTGTTTGTGTGGCTGCTCAGGAGAAATTAAAATGTAGCTCAGCTGATTAGCAGAGCACCCACAGCCAGGTTTTATGTTTCTGTTGGTGATGCACATCATAGAATCATAGAATACTAGGACTGGAATGGACCTCGAGAGGTCATCGAGTCCAGTCCACTGCCCTCGTGGAAGGACCAAATACTGTTTAGACCATCCCTGATAGACATTTATCTAACACACTTTTAAATATCGCCACAGATGGAGATTCCACAATCTCCCTGGGCAATTTATTCCAGTGTTTGACTACCCTGACAGTTAGGAACTTTTTCCTAATGTCCAACCTAAACTTCCCTTGCTGCAGTTTAAGCCCATTGCTTCTTGTCCTATCCTCAGAGGCCAAGATGAACACGTTTTCTCCCTCCTCCGTGAGACACCCTGTTAGATACCTGAAAACTGCTATTATGTCCCCCCTCAATCTTCTCTTTTCTAAACTAAACAAACCCAGTTATTTCAGCCTTCCTTCATAGGTCATATTCTCTAGACCTTTTATCATTCTTGTTGCTCTTCTCTGGATCCTCTCCAATTTCTCCACATCTTTCTTGAAATGTGGTGCCCAGAACTGGACACAATACTCCAACTGAGGCCTAACCAGAGCAGAGTAGAGAGGAAGAATGACTTCTCATCTCTTGCTCACAACACACCTGTTAATGCATCCCAGAATCATGTTTGCTTTTTTGCAACAGCATCACACTGCTGACTCATATTCAGTTCGTAGTCCACTATAACCCCTACTTCCCTTTCTGCCGTACTCCTTTCTAGACAGTCGCTTCCCATTCTGTATGTGTGAAATGGATTCTTCCTTCCTAAGTGGAGCACTTTGCATTTGTCTTTATTAAACTTCATCCTGTTTACCTCAGACCATTTCTCCAATTTGACCAGGTCATTTTGAATTATGACCCTATCCTTCAGAGCAGTCGCAATCCCTCCCAGCTTGTTATCATCTGCAAACTTAATAAGCGAACTTTCTATGCCAATATCTAAATCGTTGATGAAGATATTGAACAGAGCCAGTCCCAAAACAGACCCCTGTGGAACCCCAGTTGTAATACCTTTCCTGCAGGTTTGTGAACCATTAATAACTACTCTCTGAGTATGGCTATCCAGCCAGTTATGCACCCACTTTATAGTAGCCCCATTTAAGTTGTATTTGCCTAGTTTATTGATAAGAATATCATGCAAGACCGTATCAAACGCCTTACTAAAGTCTAGGTATACCACATCCACCGCTTCTCCCTTATCCACAAGACTTGTTATCCTATCAAAGAAATCTATCAGATTGGTTTGACTTGATTTGTTCTTTACAAATCCATGCTGGCTGTTCCCTATCACCTTGTCACCTTCCAAGTGTCTACAAATGATTTCCTTAATTACTTGCTCCATTATCTTCTCTGGCACAGAAGTTAAACTATCTGGTCTGTAGTTTCCTGGGTTGTTCTTGTTTCCCTTTTTATAGATGGGCACTCTATTTGCCCTTTTCCAGTCTTCTAGAATCTCTCCTGTCTCCCATGATTTTCCAAAGATGATAGCTACAGGCTCAGATACCTCCTCTATCAGCTCCTTGAGTATTCTAGGATGCATTTCATCAGGCCCTGGTGACTTGCAGGCATCTAACTCTTCTAGGTGATTTTTAACTTGTGTTTTTTTTTTAAATTTTATCTTCTAAACCTACCCCCTTCTCACTAGCATTCACTATGTTAGGCATTCCTTCAGACTTCTCGGTGAAGACCGAAACAAAGAAGTCATTAAGCATCTCTGCCATTTCCAAGTTTCCTGTTACTGTTTCTCCCTCTTCACTGACCAGTGGGCCTACCCTGTCCTTGGTCTTCCTCTTGCTTCTAATGTATTTATAAAAAGTCTTCTTGTTTCCCTTTATTCCCGTAGCTACTTTGAGCTCATTTTGTGCCTTTGCCTTTCTAATCTTGCCTCTGCATTCCTGTGGTGTTTGCCTATATTCATCCTTTGTAATTTGTCCTACTTTCCATTTTTTATATGACTCCTTTTTTACTTTTAGATCATGCAGGATCTCATGGTTAAGCCAAGGCAGTCTTTTGCCATATTTTCTATCTTTACAACACAGCAGAATAGCTTGCTTTTGGGCCCTTAATCATGTCTCTTTGAAAAACTGCCAACTCTCCTCAGTTGTTTTTCCCCTCAGTCTTGATTCCCATGGGACCTCACTTATCAGTTCTCTGAGCTTACCAAAATCTACCTTCCTGAAATCCATTGTCTCTATTTTGCTGTTCTTCCTTCTACCCTTCCTTAGAATTGTGAACTCTGTGATTTCGTGATCACTTTTACCCAAGCTGCCTTCCACTTTCAAATTCTCAACCAGTTCCTCCCTATTTGTTAGGATCAAATCTTGAAATAGCTTCCCCCCCGGTAGCTTTTTCAACCTTCTGAAATAAAAAGTTGTCTCCAATGCAGTCCAAGAACTTATTGGATAGTCTGTGCCCCACTGTTATTTTCCCAACATATATCTGGATAGTTGGAGTTCCACACCACCACCAAATCTTGGGCTTTGGATGACATTGTTAGTTGTTTAAAAAAAGCCTCATCCACTTCTTCCACCTGTAGGTGGCCTGTAGTAGACTACTAGCATGACATCACCCTTGTTTTTAACCCCTTTTTGCTTAACCCAGAGACTCTCAGCACTTCTGTCTCCTATGTCCAGGGCTTGACAAACCACGGCGAGAGCTACTTGCCAGCCCCACACTGTGCATTCGCACAGCACCGATGAATGGGGAGCACAGAGTGACCGGCTGAAATCTATTCACCACAAGCAAGTAGAATCAGCGATTTGTCGAGCCATGCCTATGTCCATCTCCATCTCACTCCAAGAGTGTTCATTTTTAAAATATAAGGCAACACCTCCTCTCTTTTTTTCCCTGTCTATCCTTCCTGAGCAAGCTTTATCCTTTCATATAAACATTGCAATCATGTGTATTATCCCACCAAGTTTCTGTGAAGCCAAAAATGTAATAATTGTATTTATTTATTATAACTTCCAGTTCTTCCTGCTTATTACCTATACTTCTCACATTTGTATATAGGCATCTAAAATAGGGTATGTCTACACTACAGTGTTATTTTGAAGTAACACTTATTCTGAAATAACGCATCTACACACAAAATGCATTTCAAAATAGTGTTTTGCTATTTCAAAAAAGCATGTCCATACTTAGTGGACTCTGAATCGCATTTAAGGCTGGCTGGAACCAGTTCCGGCAGGTCACCAGGTCAGGATTTACTGTGTGGGACTGCTTAAAGGTCTGTGGTCTGTGGGTCTGCTTAAAGGTCTGAGGTCTGTGCTTAAAGGGACCCCCCAGACAGCCAGTTCTCAGGTTTCCCTGCTTGCTTGTCTACCTCAATGAGGGACAGCAAAGCATTTTGTTTCTGATTGCCCTTACTCAGGTCACCACAGTACTCTGCAACATGGAGCCAGAGCTGCCCCTGGGCACTCTAGTACTTCTCTTGGACACTTTTCTGCGAGCTTGGCTACACTTTCTGCAGGCTGCCATCCGGGAGGTCCATCAGGGGGCTGTAATATCCAGGAGGCCCTGCGGGAAAGCTTCTACCCTGAGGAGCACTAAGAGCCTCCCTGATCTGCCCCAATGAGGGCTTGTACCTCATTCCTCCCTCAGATCCATGCACTTACTCCTCCCTAACCCCCCTTCCTGATGGCAAATAAAAGACACATTTTCATGAACACAAACTGTCTTTATTTAACAACTGGCCGGGGGGGGATATAAAACTGGTGAGACTGGGAAAAGGAGGCTGGAGAGGGGAGAAAAGAGGGTGGGCGAGGGGAGGGGGAAACCTGGGAGAAGGGAGCTGGAAGGGGGAAACAAGAGGAAGAAGGGGGAGGGGAAGTCCAGGGCTCAGGGTTGGGGGTCTCACTGGACCAACTTGATTATCATGAGAACCTGCTCCTGGGTTCTCATGTGGCCTGTGGTGGCCAGGCTGGCAGCTATCCTGCCATAGACAGCTGCATTCCTCTGTCTAGTGTGGAGATCATGGCTATTGGGAGCATCCCCCCCAAACCTGAATAAGGTCCATGATCTCCACCCCAGCCCTGAATACTCCTGGAAGCTGGCAGACTGCTCCTGGGGAGTGGTGGAGGGCTGGTTGCCAATGGCTTGCTGGCTCATGTTTAGGGGCCACTGGGTCAGGGGCAGTGACTGCCGGCTCTGGGCTGGCAGGCTTGGAATTGGCACAGGCACTGTGACCAGAGTCAACCCCTTTAAGGGCTCCAGGGAGTGGGGGAGGGAGTGGAGTATTCTTGGTTGAAGCTGGAGTGGCCACCAGGGCACCCTGTGTCTACACAGCACCTATTTTGGAATAGTTATTTTGAATTTGGATTTATTCCTTGTAGAATGAGGTTTGCCAAATTCGAAATAAGCGCTCCACTATTTCAAATTTATTTTGAAATAGAGGTTTGGCTGTGTAGACACAAGGAAAGTTATTTCGAAATAAGGGCTGTTATTTTGAAATAACTTTGCTGTGTAGACATACCCATACTGATTTGACCTTGCCTCCCAGTTTTGCCCTGACCCTCCCTTCTCTCTGCTATTATAATCCACGCTCCCTCCCATTTCCCATTTCCATCTCCCAGGTCTCCATGTTCTCCACTTACCCGTCTGCTTTTCTCTCCTGTCCTCGTTGAACCTAGTTTAAAGCCCTCCTCACTAGGTTAGCCAGTCTGTGTCCAAATAGGGTCTTCCCTCCTCCTCGAAACGTGAACGCCATCTCTGCCTAGAAGTCCTTCCTGGAATAGCATCCCATGGTCGAGGAAGCTAACGCCCTCCTGGTGACACCATCCTCGCAGCCAGGCATTCACCTCCAGGATGCACCTGTCTCTGCCTGGGCCCCTACCTTCGACATGCACATAAAAATTATTCCGCAAATGAATGGAAAAAATCCACACATAGATGAAAAGGATTAGTGGGAACATTAGTTCTGACTGTAACCTTTTCAACAGAAACATTCACATATTTCATTCACTTAAAAATATCAGAGTAAAAGCCTTTTACAACAACATGTTCTAACAGTAGTTCCTGGAATTCAATGAATGTGCATTACTAGCTTTAATTTGGATCTCTGCATATTAAACATGACAGTGCATCTTCAAATTCTATTTTGCCAGTGTTTCTGTCTGCACTATACTTTTCAGTCTTTTCTTTTAAAGTCTGTGTTTTTATTTCCCAGTTGTATAGCTTGGGGTTTTTGTTTTTGTCCCTTTTCATTATATCACATTCAAAGAGCTGATCTTTGACTCTGTCTTTTAAGGATGTAGAATTTTGCAGATTATTATTCCAAAAAGTAGTGTTACAAGAAGTTCTCATGGAACGATTGTGCCTTTTATAGAGGCACTAACTGGTTGTAGAGGGCTTGAAGCACACAAAACTATGGGGTTTTTGACACTTAGGTTTGCCAGGGGTCTGGTTTTCATCCAGACGGTCCGGTATTTGTGGCCCCTCTCCGGTAAAAAAAAAAATAACGGACATGTAAAATGTCTGTTTTTCTCTGATGGAACGCCAGAGCGTGGTTCAACCAATTTAATCAATTTTTGTGGAAGTATCTGGCAAAGCTACTGACACTTGGTGGACTTGAAAAAAATCAGTGTTCACAAGGTGGTGTTTGGTGCTTGTTTGTTTGCTAGTTTAGGTGTCAGATCCAGTTGCCATCATGCAACGGACTTGATGATAGAGGAATGCCTGGCCTGTCACTTCAAACTGGTACAGTTGGAAAGGGTCCTGTAGCCCAGTTTCCCCTCCTTTATCCTCTCTCAACTTTTTCCCCCTTCCCACAATTAAAAATTTGTTGTTTCCATTTATTTTCTGCATCAATATAAGGAACACCTCTCACCATACATTCATCAGCCTTTGTCTGTAGGACATAATGAAGCTAAGCAACACGTGCTGTACTAAAACCAGAGAGAACCTGGGTATCCACTAAAGACAATCCAGAGGCATATTCTTGGGGCATTCTCTTCTGTTATGTGTGTGTACATAGCGCAAAGGTGCAAAGCTTCTAAGTGCCACTAAAAATACCAATAATAAATAATTATTTTACCACTCTTACTCATATTAAGTCAGTTCTTACTCCACAAACAAACCAACTGAATACAGTGGAATTAATGGTAGTGTGAGAATGGTTGTAGAATCTGGCCCTGTATATTAAATGGTAATCAACTATACTGTTACTCCATGACCAATAAATGCTCTCTGATACTAAAACTTTATTCACAACTATGAACATTATATTTATTCTAAGGGAATGGATGATTTGCAGAATTGGTAATTTCAATGCCTAAGTAATTGGTTTGGTATGAACAAAGAGAGCCATAGTATCAAAAATCATTTCCAGCTGCAATCTCTTTGACTTCTGTGAAATTATTTTGTCATTTCCACAGTCCAGTTCTCTGTCAAATTATGTCTGATCTCACAAAATCTAAATAGCATGGAAAAGCCAAGACTGATTACAAAAAAGAAAGGATGTTTTTTGTTTCCTGCTTCTAAGAGAGCATTATAAAATACTGAAAAATACCAAACACTAAAAAACCCTTACAAAACTAATTTTTAAAATGCCGACAATGCACTTTTAAGAGGAAAAGGGGGGAACTATTTTCCATTAATTCATTAATGCCATTACTCATATGCAGTATGTAGGACACAGTAGTCTGAAAAACTATCACAATCCTTCAGTGGCCCTGAAGCCAACAGTTCATATGAAGTGTTTAAATATTAAGGGCCAAATACATCCTTGATACACTTATATTGAAGTCAATGGGTTTGTGCCCACATATATCAGGTCTGATTTGGATCCTTACAGTATGTCGTTCTAGATAGCTTCGATAGATGGGTAGAGCTCTCTATTCTAATAAGGTTAACTGCTTGATTAACATCACAGAAACTGAAAAAAAGTAAAGAAAATCTCTCTCTCTCTATATATATATATATATATATAGAATTAAAAAAAACCTTATTCCTGTGGGACAACAGAGTGATGTCAGCATGTCATTCTGGGTCCTGCAGCCTCCTCCCCTGTCAGCTGCCTGGCGTCTTCCTCCCTTCCTTCCTCCCTGTGTTTGGGGGCAGCAGCCATGTGGCCTCCCCAGTCTCCCTGATGCTTATGGGGGGCGTGGCAGCCATGCAGCCTCCATGGCCTGCCCAGTGCTCTGAGGTGTGGGTTGGGAGCTGCGCAGCCTCCCTGATGCTTGGAGGCGGGCACTTACCTGCATGGTTTCCTCCCTCCCCAGTGTTGGGGGCCCAGAGCCACTCAGCCTTCCTTCCCCCCAGTGCTCTGGGGCAGGGGTGGGCGGGAGCCACACAGCCTCTCTTGGTGCCCGGGGGGGGGGGGCGAAGCTGCATGGCCTCTCCCCTCCCCAGTGTTGGGAGGAGTGGGAGCAGTGTGGCCTTCGCCTCCCCTCCTCCCTGGTGCTCCAGGGGGGCAGAAGCCATTCAGCCTCCCTCTTCCCCCTCCCTGGTGCTCAGGGGAGGAGGAAAGGGGGTTGGCACATGTAGTGATCAGGGGGTGCAGCCCCTAGTAGTTTATACATTAAATAAGAGATGTAGTTCTCTATACAATTCTTCAATTTGGTCTCCACAGTCACTGTCATTACTGAAAAGATGGAAACCTTTTTCTACCACAAAAAATCTTTTTAGCTTGTCAAACTTTTATCCAGGAATTTGTATTCAATGGTATTTAAAATGACTGACTTCCTCATAAATATAGTAGACACGATTAGTTTAGCACAGCTGTTTGACTGGGATTTGTTTGATTTAGTGTGGGTTTTAAAAAAAAACCTCACAACTATGCAAAGAGGAAAAGTAGTTCTCTTAGAGAATGTACTCTTGTGGTAGGAAGCCAAGAAGCATCTACTGAGAAGTGCTACTCATGTTTGTTCAATTAAAAAGTTGGCATCATACAATCCTCTCCCTGTACACAAATAAAAGTAAGAAGTCCTCCATCTCAACATTTTGAAATAATGTCTTGTTGTGTAGACGTGTACAGTTATTCTGAAATAACGCTGGTGTGTAGATGTACCCTAAGGTGCTATAGGACTACTCATTGTTTTTATGGTCATGAAGAATCATTGTGGCAACTGTTGTCATTGCTAACACAGAAATTGTGATAAGTAAGTATTTTATGTATTTTTCTTTGTCTTTTAATGCAGTTTAACAATAGGTTTAAAAAACAAAGGCTGTGCACAGACCTCTACAAGTGGTCCATTGACCACAGTTTGCAAACCAAGAATTTCATTATTTGTGTGCTTGAAATCTGTCTTTACAGTCCATTAATATTTGTCTATATAATCTTAATTTTGTTTTATTAATATATTTAAAAATATTGACAGGAAAGTACAAACGAAATAGCAGGAAATGGTTCATGGTGATGAAATAGTAACTATTCTAGAGCAAAAAAGATGTATGTATTCCATTGACTCTCATTGGACAGCTTCATCCAAATAATTAACAGACCATTACTGCTGGAGATGAAATCCTGGCCCCACTTGAAGCCAAAGGCAAAAATTCTACTGATTTCATTGAAGATAGGATTGTGACAGGCTGTTCCCTCTTTAGGGTTTCAATTCACATACTGGGATACCACTGAGCCTGGTTGTTCTGCCAGCCTGGGCCTGCTTTATTCTGTATTGCTGAGCCATGGTCTCACATGCACACAGGCAGGGCCACACCCAGCTGCAAAAGGACACTGACATTGAGATCAGCTCTGGGAAGATTCAGTTTAGGGGACTTGCCCCAGCACTCAGATGCCTACCTCCCTTCGAGTGCAAGCCCAAAGTTATATGAAATTCACCCCCTACCTCCATGTGTAGGAATAAAGACACAGCCCTTTTGTCCTTCCTCCCTCTGATTATGAATTGCATAACCTGGGTTACAGAATAAACAAAAAAAGCAAATGTACTAAAAAAAGAAGGATTTTAAGTGGTAATAAGGCAGGGGAGGGCAATGAAAAGGAGAAGCCTGCCAGGATTAGTCCCTAGAGTCACTGCTGCTATATTTACCTGCACCTCCACAGGTATCAAGCAATCGCAGCTCACATTGGCCATGGATTGCTGTTTATGGCCAATTGGAGTGCCAAGAAGTGGTGCAGTCAAGGACACTGGCTACAACTAGTAATTTTCTCTCCCTCTATGTTGTTCCAGGAAGACTGCAGAAGTTCTGAAAAGCCAGCTGCATAGGCCTGTAACTTAAACCATTGGGTACTTTACTCACTGGCTAGACACCCTTCCAGCCTGAGCTTAGCTTTTCCCCTTCCAGTCCAGTCGTTTTTTTCAAAGTGTGTCCCAATGTCTCTTTGGACAGGGTGGCAGAGGAGAATCCCAACGATGTCACTCCCCTGCCTTATACACTTTTGGCATACTGCAGGAACCCTTTATCTTTCAATGGAAAAACATTAGTATTTCAAGATGGGATCAAGTATCAGATGACATAGTCACGCATTTCTGCAGGATCATCGTAGCTGTTACTCCAGTCCTGAGCCTTAACAGGAAAACTAAGCATTTTCATAGTCGATTGCATGGGTGGCGGGCATAAAAACATAAGGAGAGGCAATGCCTTCCCTGGGTCTTTGTGTTCAACCTGTCCCTTCTTCCTATCCCTATTCTGACCATTCCTGAGGCAGGCTGTGGACCTGTTAACTTAAAAGCTCCCAGCTTGTCAGATCTATTAGCATAATACTGAACCATTAAGTGGTGGGATACCATTTAACAGGTATGTGCATTACTAAGTCTACAAGACCTTAGTTTAAAATTTGCTTTAAATATTTCATTAGTTTGTTGCCCCTGAAGATTATAAAATCATATCTCTAAAAATCCTTGCATAGATGTTTAGATGCAAAGTCTGAGTATTCATCTTTAGCCTTAAATGCTTCTATCTTCAGACATATAGTCTTTTAAATACATTTTTCAAAAGACCATCCTTCTCTAAAATACACATTTTAATTTTAATTACTATAGTACAAAAACTTGCTTTCAACGTCACCCTGTCCTTTCTATTTATCCCTACTCCCTTTTCATTCCCCCTTCTCTCCTCTCCCAGCCTGCTTCCCCTGTTGACGAGAGCCCAGTTTAAAGGGACAACATTCCTTTTCTCCCAGATATCTGGACAAATTAGTTTCACTTTTGCTTCAGACTATTTCATGAACTAGTTTTCAGAGAAACATTCCCTCCAAAATCAGTACCTTACTAAGATACAAAATCCTGTTATGTCTAAAAAATGTTAAACATATTTTTAACGTAAACAGATAGTGAAATTTCATAAACATGTTTTGTTATGAAAATCACACAAAAGCAATTAGCGTTCCCTTTTTCTAAAATGCAATGAACTTTATGAACACACTAAACTGCTCTGACTGATTAATTTAAAATAATGTCTTTGTTTCAGTGAGTTTAAACACGTAGTAACCAGGAATGAGTACTTTATTAAGGCTTAAGAGTATATTTAAACAATAAAATCATAGAAGACCAATCCCTGCTGTTCATCTGGTGCCCAGGATTACCACCTTATTTTCTCTAAAGTTCACTGTCCTTTTAAAATTTGTTTTAAATTCAGGATTGGCTGGGCTAAAATTAGAAGTTTGTTTTTCTTTTACTCTTTGATTCAAATCAAAGCTAAACATCTCCTTAAAAATTTTAAGTCTGTGCTGTAGGTCTAATTATGTTAGTTCAAACCTGTGCAGTTGAAATGAGAAAAGTACAAATAATTTAGAGTTTTGTTCATCAAAAGCTAAACTGCATCAGCACCGAACTTCAGACAAGTGGCTGCTATATATGGTTGATGTTGTCTCCTTAAACAGAAGCAGGTGCCAGCCAATCAGCTTTGTCTGCAAATGTAGCAAAAAAGACGAACTCAAAAGATCATAAGAACTATTTCAAAACAATTCTACTCTTCTCTTAATATAATTAGGCAATACTAAAAAACCTGTCCCATCTTGTAACCCTACGTCATCAAAACATATTTCTGAATTGTTTTGCCTATCCAATTAAGGGCTTAATCCAGTATTACTTCATTATGTGCATTCTTGAAACATCTATTACTGTAATATCCAGGCACCCTTACATATAATTGTCTTGTGCAATACACGAAATGCCATCTAATAGAAGCGCAGCTTTTCATTATCCCTGACTACACTGCCTTTTACCAGAAATGTGAGACTATAAATTAAGGAGTTGGGGGCTTGACCATCTGTTAGGAAAGGAAATACCCTTTTGAAGAAGTGGGCCCTCTATATGCTTGGAAGGTGGTACAGACAAGGTTCAGTCTAATCTCCTGAGACATGGTGTTCCACTGTAGGAAGCATAGACCAAACCACTATGCATTTGCGAAATCAATTAAGCATTATCCATTTTACAAAATGTCAATAGCCCTACAAAGACACAAATCCTTAACATATCTTCACAACTTATTTGAACCTAATGTGGATTAAAACAGGAGAGCTGCAAAGTCATGAAAAATGGCATTTGTAGTGGAAATGGGAACTAACCCTTACTACAGCATGGCAAACATGATGCTCTAGTAATTATCTCCTAACAGAAACCAAAAAGGAGTTACATTATTTACAAGAATATTTGTATGGGATGAATTATGGAAAGAATATTAAAGATAAATATGAGACCTGATGATTTTTTAGTTATTAAAATTGTACTTTAAATTGAATCATCCCCCAGCATTAAAGGTTTATAATTTTTTTCTGAAATAAATTGAATTCACTTTAAGGATCAATCAAAACTGAATTATGATATGGATAATTAACTTCAGTGCTGTAATTTCAAAAGCAGTACTAGGCATTGGAAGATGCATTTAGGCATTATTTTGTTTGTTTAAATATAGAATGCTGAGTTTGAAACAGATAGCTTCATCTTCTCATTCATAAATCCATTTCATATTCTCATCTTACTGTGGAATTATCTATTCTTTTACTCATAGTTGTTCTTGCGAGCAGATTTTGAGAAATCTAAATGTAGACAAGCTCTCAATAGCACACTGTTTCTTTAGCTGTGGAATAGTCCTTCCTTCATGACATGCAGGCAAAGTAGGTGTAATGGTGTTGATTAAACATCTTTTATCTTTGCAACACTGACTTCTAAACTACCCAGAAAGAATCATCAGCACTTTATAGAATGCAAATATATATTTGCAGACATAAAAGGCTGTACACAGAGAAAAATAAATACAAATAAAGAGGTGCCATTATTGTTAGAAGACTTTGGACTTTCTGTGCAGTAAGGAAGCATGTTCTCTTTCTATGAAGATGTGTTTGTTTTAGAAGTGGATGTTTACTTATAAAAGCAGATTACAGGAAATTATAGGCAGGTAATTGTTTCTTTTAGTCATAAACATGACTTACTACTTTGTTTGCTTCTGAATGTATACTTCAACAACCTGTTAAAATTGAATGACATGCAGGGTGAAGTCTAATCTTGGAAAAATAAAAATGTCAACTGTTGATTTTAAGCTTTGAATGAAAGACTAATGAGACAATGGAGTCATGTGTCCTGGAGTCATGGAAAGAGTGGTAACTCCTAGTTTTTAACATATCCTCATACCCATTATTAAAAAGCACTATTAAAAAGAAGGGTCCCAATCTTCTTGCAATTATAATGACATTTGTGGGCCAAATTATCTGATGAAAACAAACAAATGTTTACAAACCATTAGGAAAGACAAAGCTCCATTGATTCCAGGAGCACTTCTTCCACTTGCACTAGCAGAAAATTTGACCCAGATGGTGCACACAATAAATCCCCAAAATCAATTTTATAGTTTTAAGGAAAAGTTTTAGAGTATGAAATAAATTAAACGAGTCCTGAAATCAGATGAAACTAAATTTATCATTTATAAAGCCACAGGAGATCAGTATGATCACGTAATCTGATCTCCTACATAACACGGTCATAGAACTTCTCCAAAGTCGTTCATGTTTGAACCAGAGCATTCCTTTTAGAAAAATGTCCAGCTCAATTCTACTCACTGGCTTCAAAGCCTTTATTTGCTCTCTATAGCGTTAACATATAATATGAAATGAATCGACCTTTACTCCATAATGTGGACTAATTGCCCCATTACAGTTTAATTTTTAATCTAAACAACCCATTTGTCAACATTTGAAAACTTTCATACATACCTACATACACTGTAATTTTTTTAATCCACTTCAGGCCTGATTCTCTATTACTGAAGTCAGAGAGTTTTGCTATTGATTTTAATGGATGCAGAATTGAATCCTAATGTCAGGCCAGGGGCACAACTAGCTTCCAAACTGGTTGCTATGCAACCTAACAAGGTCAGCTGGGCGCCTAAAGAGCCCCCTCCAAATGGTGATACCTGATTGGGTAGGGGAAGCAGCAGTCTGCAACTTAGGCCTTGCAGCAGGAGCAACACGGGAAATGCTTGGTATGTATCATGACTGAACTGCACATACCCCTGATCTCCCTTCTGATTCCTGCTTCAGCTGTTGCTTGTGCCTTGCTCCCAGCCCTTGCCTGTGCCTTTTTCAGCTGAAGCCCCTGCAGCAACTGTGAGAAAAGCTACCAGAATATTTAGCAATCATTAGGAAAGGGATTATAAGACAAAAATATTCTATTGGCACTATGTAAAACCATATTATACCCACACCTTGAATACCATATGGTCACTTCATCTCAAAAAAAGAATAGGGACGATACAAAGAATGAAAATAGGACCCAGAATATCTTACTGCCCCTGTATAAAACTATGGTACACCCACATCTTGAATACTGTGTACAGATGTGGTCTCCTTACCTCAAAAAAGATATTTTGGCCTTGGAAAGGGTTCAGAAAAGGGCAACTAAAATGATTAGGGGTTTGGAACGGGTCCCATATGAGGCGAGGTTAAAGCGACTGGGACTTTTCAGTTTAGAAAAGAGGAGACTGAGGGGGGATATGATAGAGGTCTATAAAATCATGAGTGGTGTGGAGAGGGCCGATAAAGAAAAGTTATTTCTTAATTCCCTAAGTAGAAGAACTAGAGGACACCAAATGAAATTAATGGGGAGCAGGTTTAAAACTAATAAAAGAAAGTTCTTCTTCACACAGCATGTAGTCAACCTGTGGAACTCCTTGCCAGAGGAGGCTGTGAAGGCTAGGACTATAATAGAGTTTAAAGAGAAGCTAGATAATTTCATGGAGGTTAGGTCCATAAAAGGCTATTAGCCAGGGAATAAAATGGTGTCCTTGGCCTCTGTTTGTCAGAGGCTGGAGAGGGATGGCAGGCGATAAATCGCTTGATCATTGTCTTCAGTCCACCCTCTCTGGGGCACCTGGTGCTGGCCACTGTCGGCAGACAGGATACTGGGCTAGATGGACCTTTGGTCTGACCCAGTATGGCCGTTCTTATGTTCTAAGAAAGGCAACAAAAGTGATTAAAACACAAACAAATTTGTTGGTTAAAGAACAACAAATGGTCTGGTAGCACTTATAGACTAATAAAACATGTACAGTGGAGTCCGGATTAACCGACACCCGGTAATCTGACACTCTGCTTTATCCGACCCTTCAGCTCGAGCTGCAGGGTTGGATACAGCGCAGGCCGGGAGAACAGCCCCGCTTGCTTCCCCATCACTCTCTAGAAGCAGCTACTGCCGCTCCTGCCGGGGATGAAGCGGCCCCGGCAGGAGCAGCAGCAGCTTCTCCTAGAAAGCAAGGGAACAGCTGATGCTGCTCCTGCCAGGGATAATCCCCCGCAGGAACGGCAGCAGCTATTCCTTTGCTCTCTTGGAGCAGCTGTTGCCGCTCCTGCCTGGAAGCGTCCTGGCAGGAGTGGCAGCAGCTGCTCCTAGAGAGCAACAGAATGGCTGATGCTGCTCTTCCGGGGATGCTTCGTCCCGGCAGGAGCGGCATCAGCTGTTCCGTTGCTCTCTACAGTAGAGTCCGTATCATCCGACATATTTGATAATCTGACCATGTGTCGGTCCCATTTAAGTCGGATGATAGGGACTCTACTATAGATGATATCATGAACTTTCGTGGGCACAGCCCACTTCCTCAGATGACCGGCTTTCTTATGAGATGAGATTAAAAAGACTGGGTCTTTACCGCTAGGAAGAGATATGACTAAGAGGGATAGAATAGAGGTCTATAAAATTATAACTTGTACAGAGAACGTGAATAAGGAAGTATTATTTACCTCTTTTGTACTGAAATAAAACGATCAAATGATCAAAATTTGTCGTGGAAATTAAATTTTAAAAAATTCCAATTTGGAGAAACTGAAATAGAAGCGTTTAGTATGACAGGATGCAAGCAGGTGGGCTGCTTGTCTCCCAGGGACCAGTGGTCCTAGGAGCTGGGCACCTTGTGGAGCCTTAGAGCTGAGGGATGGTTTATAGGAAAGTGGGCAGGTAGGTTGACATGTCTGACTTCTGTTGAAAATTTCAACAGAATTGATACTGTCATGCAGAACTTATTGATTCTGTTGAATCAGCATTTTTTAATTTAAAACTGTTCAGTTGAAACGTTTTCAACCACTCTAGTGGAAATGGTTGCTCAAAGATTCACCAAGATTCACAACAGCCCATGTACATGAAAGCCCCTGTCTTTTTTTTTTTGTACTGTTTCTTAGCTTCCGTACTTCCAAATTACTTAGGCATCATTTGAAAATCCCACCCTGAAGGCTTACTTGACTCAAAAATATATTTAACTTACAGTAATTAGGGTATCTCAGATAAACATTATGTATATTATAAACTTCAGTGACATGTTTTTACTCGCAAGGATGAAATGTCAGCCTTCACATTGTTTTCTATAGGTAATAATAGCAGTAATTAATAGGACTTAATCGCAGTGAGTTCAGTGGAAATATTCATATAAGTATTGCCAGACATGAGTAGAGATGGAAAATTTGGATTTGAAAGGAGTAAAATGTAATCCTTGATAGGAATGTAAGCGATAGGGGTGCTAAATCCTGCTGGAAAGGAATAACAAGTGGAGTTCCGCAAGGGTCTGTTTTGGGACCCGTACTGTTCAATATCTTCATCAATGATGTAGATATTGGGATAGAGAGTACGCTTATTAAGTTTGCAGATGATACCAAACTGGGTGGGGTTGCAACTTCTTTGGAGGATAGGGACATAATTCAAAATGACCTTAGCAAGTTCCATACATACAAAATGGGAAGCGACTGTCTAGGAAGGAGCATGGTGGAAAGGGATCTAGGGGTCATAGTGGACCACAAGTTGAATATAAGTCAACAGTGTGATGCTGTTGCAAAAAAAGCAAATATGATTCTAGGTTGTATCAACAGGTGTGTTGTAAACAAAACTCGTGAAGTCATTCTGCCACTCTACTCTGCACTAGTTAGGCCTCAGCTGGAGTACTGTGTCCAGTTCTGGGCGCCACATTTCAAGAAAGTTGTGGAGAAATTGGAAAGGGTACAGAGAAGAGCGACAAGAATGATTAAAGGTTTAGAGAACATGACCTATGAAGCCAGGCTTCATGAACTGGGCTTGTTTAGTTTGGGAAAAAAGAAGATTAAGGGGGGACATGATAGCGGTTTTCAAATATCTAAAAGGGTGTCACAAGGAAGAAGGAGAAAATTTGTTCCTCTTGGTTACTAAGGACAGGACAAGGAGTAATGGGCTTAAAGTGCAGCAGGGGAGGTTTAGATTGGACATTAGGAAAAAATTCCTAACTGTCAGGGTGGTCAAATATTGGAATAAATTGCCAAGGGAGGTGGTGGAATCTCCCTCTCTGGAGATATTTAAGAATAGGTTAGATAGACATCTGTCAGGGATGGTGTAGACGGAGCTTGGTCTTGCCTTGAGGGCGGGGGGCTGGACTCGATGACCTCTCGAGGTCCCTTCCAGTCCTATTATTCTATGATTCTATGATACATTTCAAAAGCTGCATTTCAAAAGTAAAAGTGCAGCAGGAGCAAGGGATAAGCAAGGGACTCAAGCAGTCCCCCGCTGGCCCCGCTCTCCCTGCTTTTGAAATGTACAAGAGGCTTGCAGAGTGGCTCTTGTACATTTCAAAAGCAAAGTGTGTGTGGGAAGCAGGGAGCCAGTGGGGGACTCAAGCAGCCTGGGGGACTCTTGTATATTTCAAAAGAAGGGAGCATAGGGCCAGTGGGGGACTGCTTGAGCCGTGCTCCCCGTGACACTTCCGCCTTTGAAATGTAGCAAGAGCCGCCAGGGCTCTTGCTACATTTCAAAGGCAGAGGTGCGCTTAGCAACTAATCAAATAGTTGATGTAAATTGAAGTGGCTATTCAATTAGCTGATTAATCTACATTTAACATCCTTAGATCTAGATAATTTCAGAATACAGTAATTCAAGAGACAGGCCAAGTCAAAGTCCCAGCTCTCTCTTTAAGCTGACTGAGTCATATCCATAATTTTATATTAAGTCACCATTTTGCTTATAAGAATTAAAATGGTTCATTTCTGGAGGAAAAGAAAGCAAATTTAGAAATTTGTATTACAAAACAGGATATTGCCAATAAAATATATGGGAAGTTGCAATCAAAGTTATTGAGCAGCTGAAAGTTATGACTTGTATTTGGTCATTTTCTGATTGCTCTTCTAATGCCAGCTGAGATACTGATGCACATACTGGAAAACTGCAGGTTTAATGACAGACTTGAAGAAGTATCAGACATAGTTGGCAAATATGTATTGTTTTCCATCAAAAAGAGCCAGGCATAGAGACTGGTTCTTTACATCTTTCCTAACAAAGCCAGATTTCACAGGTAAGAAGCTAAATGAAAAGAGACACCTAGAAGAGGCTCTAAAGAGTGTCCCACTTGACACAGAATTGTTGAATATAAAGATAATTGAGTTTGACTTCTACCATATAAGAGCAACTCACAGCCATTAGGATTCTTATTTAAGCAAGGTTCATCAATTCTCACTAGGGTTTATTCAGTTTTAAGGCGCCTGAGACAGTGATAGTAAAACATCCAATATGAAAGAGAATCTTCTTGGAGAAGATTGGAAGGACCCAGTTAAATAATCTCTGGGACCTGATTAACCAACGGTAAACATTGGTCTACCATCTGCTTTGGAAAAGTGCACTATATTCCTTTCCTTTTCCTGCCCCATAGTCTATGGTCCTTTCCCCAATAAAGTCACTCTGAGAGATATCATCAGGGGGTTAGCCATTTCTTTGTTGTGTTTTGTTTTATTTACTTTATTGTCCCTGTGTGTACTGGCTTTTATACTCTATGCCAGATAGAAGTATCATTAATTTTTCAAAAGGGACACCACTCCATAAAAGAACCCAACCTAAATGAGGAGAAAAGAGAAATCGCTCCAAATATTGGTGATAGTAGGCACCAGGGAGAGAAGGTAGGAAGCTTGAGCCATATCTTTGAGGAGAGGCTGCATGTAAAAATTGACTTGAATAATGGAAGAAATGTTCAAATATAGTCAATTAAAAATAAATCTGTTAGCTTGTCATGCTTTCTATAATTTTAAACATACTTTTTAACTACTTAGGAAGCAATAGTAACAGGAGACCAGATCATTTGCCCTGTGCAGAAATGCCTATAACACTCCAGGAAACTCTATGGTTCCCCCAGTAATCTTTTATTTAAATTCTTCCATGGTGGAGGATAGGGGGTTGTGACCAATAGGTACCTGTAGATCCAGGAATATGGGGTCCTCAACATGAAGATACCCCTTGTGGAATCCCTAATGGTTCTGCCTCCACCTGAAGGCAGAGTGGTTTCATTAGATACCTTATTTTCATTGGCATTCACTGTTAGACATCTAATCACTACTAACCTTTTTGGTGAACACTGAAACAAACTAGTCATTTAATACTTTTGCCATTTCCACATTTTCTGTCATTGATTTCCCCTCTCCCTAAGTAACAGGCCTACCCTGTCCTTGGTCTTTCTCTTGTTTCTAAGGATGCATCTACACTGCATCCTAAACTCAAAATTTGGTGCTTCTACAGTGTTGAATTTTGAAATAAAGTGCTATTTTGAGCCATCCCTTATCTCTTGTGCGATAAGGTTCACAGGGATAGCAAAATAGCGCATTGGTTATTTCGAAAAATATTTTGAAATAACAGGCACATTACTTGGATATGGGGTACCTATCTGGTATCCCGAAATAGCCGTGCAGTGTAGACGTACCCTTAGATATTTGTAAAATATTTTCTTGTTATCCTTTATGTCTCTAGCTAGTTTGAGCTTATTTTATGCCTCGGTCTTTCTAATTTTGTCTCTATAAACTTGTTTTTGTTTATATTCATCCATGTAATTTGACCTAGTTTCCTCTTTCTGTAGGGCTCTTTTGAGTTTCAGATCATTGAAGATCTTCTTGTTAAGGCAGCATGATCTCTTGTGATACTTTTTAAAATCTTTTTTAGGCAGTGGTACAGTTTGCTCTTATGTCCTTAATAAAGTCTCTTTGAAAAATTGACAACTCTCTTGTTCTTTTTAACCCTTACACTTCCTTGCATGAGGATGATACATGTTCTGGTGGGTGTTTGGGGTAAAGTTAAGGTTAACTGTGCTACCTTGCATTCCCATTCTCTGAAGCGTCTTTTTAAAGTCTAACCTTAATTTTTCATTTCCTAGTTTGCTGACATTAAAACTACAGAAGCTTCAGGGGGTAGCCGAGTTAATCTGTACAGGATAAACTTAAAAAACAACAAATAGTCTGGTAGCACTTTATAGGCTAACAAAACATGTTAGTTACATGTTTTGTTAGTCTATAAAGTGCTACCGGACTATTTGTTGGTTTTGAAGTTTATTAAAACTACAGTGTCCGCTTAAGGTTTTTCCCCTGACGTTGTTGGTACACATTTACAACCTTCAGATCAATTAAAGGTACAGCATTGTCTGGGAACTCATTTATTGGTAAGAATTACTTTGGGGTGCCCGTTTTCATAGAAACACAAATTTGAAAACAAATTACCTAAAGAAAAGTAATATTCCTTGAAGCAGGCTGTTTACATTCTTCAGCATTACTCTAATACTTGTCAGTGTTTTGTAACACTTTTGCAGGTGTCAGTTGCAGCTTGCCATTTCTATTGAGGAACAGAAGTGTAAATGGGTGAAAACAGAAGAGAACTGGGGAACTGACACATAAGACAAAAACACTTTTTAGTGTGTACATTTTGCATACTGATTTGCAAGTTTGAGAGAGATGGGACAATAGTGATAAGGTCACTTTAAGGTGATTTGTGGGTGTTATTTCAAGAACTGGAATTTTACTTATGCAAATCAGACTTTGTCTTCCCACCCGTTTTGAGCCACAGATGGTCGTGTTTGTGAACTGACTGTGTGGATTGAAAATATCTATAATTCATTTTCTCTATTTACCTGCTAAGAAGCTTGTGTTAGTCTCTAAGGCTACGTCTAGACTGGCATGATTTTCCGCAAATGCTTTTAACGGAAAAGTTTTTCCGTTAAAAGCATTTGCGGAAAAGAGCGTCTAGATTGGCAGGGATGCTTTTCCACAAAAGCATTTTTTGCGGAAAAGCGTCCGTGCCAATCTAGACGCGGTTTTGCGCAAGAAAGCCCCGATTGCCATTTTCGCGATCGGGGCTTTTTTGCACAAAACAATAACGCATTGTCTACACTGGCCCTCTTGCACAAAAGTATTTGCGCAAGAGGGCTTTTGCACGAATGGGAGCAGCATAGCATTTCCACAAGAACACTGACAATCTTACATGAGATCGTCAGTGTTCTTGTGGAAATTCAAGCTGCCAGTGTAGACAGCTGGCAAGATTTTCCACAAAAGCAGTTGCTTTTGCAGAAAAACTTGCCAGTCTAGTCGCAGCCTCAGAGTATGTGTAGACTGCATGGGGGTTTCAGAACTCCTCCACATGGGAATATGTTTGCTCGTCCACCCCCTCCTTTTTTTTAGCGCAGAAGAGCAAACATGCTCTTTTGGGGAGCCCTGTATACCTCGTTCTATGAGGAATAAGGGCTCCTCCGAAAGAGGAGGCTTTTCTGCCATTTGGCCCCATCTAGACAGGGGCCAAATGGCAGAAAAGCCTCTTCCAGAAAAGCAAGTGGAAAAAGCAATGCAAATTGTGGAGCGCAATTTGCGTAGCTTTTTCCGAAAAAAGGCCTAGCATGTAGACCTAGCATAAGGTACCACAGGACTACTGGTTTATTTACGGAGGATGCTGAAAAAACTCATCCAGCATGGAGACATGCAATGCATCTGCTTTGGTCGTTGAATTCATTTTACTCAGCTACTTTCAGTGAAAAAATCCAGCAAAGCAAATATCTGAAGTAGCAGGTAAAAATAAGCTGTATTTGCCACCATCTCATGCTTTTCATATACTTATTACCCAGATACATTACTTTGCTTTTTACTGAAGATTTAGTAGTGCGTTTCAACTACATAAAGCATAAAACAATGCACCAGGGGACTGTCAAGATAATTTTTAAATCAATCAGAATATTTCCATTAATAAAAGTTTTAATACGTTGCCATTAGAGGCTAAAATCTCTATGGAATTAAGTGAAAAGGCTACAAAAATAGAGAAAATGATTAAAGGATATTTTTAAAACTCCCTAATAATTATTACACATATTCCAAATAAAGTATCTTAAAGCATTTTGTGTGTATATGTGTACACACCCTGTGAAGTCTTATAAATTAATCAGTAATAGTCACAGCTTTATTATACAGGCAGCAAAACTATTAAAGACTGTTTCATGAGAGGCTGCCGGACAAGATGGGCACCATTTCCACTTTGAATACCGCAGCACAAAACTTACACTCTATAAACAACTCTGTTGGTTCTTAACCTATGCTGAGTAGGACAATATATTGAAAACCAGATTAAAACCTGATCATGGGTAAGGTGCATAATTCCTAAAACATTCCTTGGACATCTTCATTAGGAGGATGCTCAGCACCTCTAGAGTGCTCATCCTTTTGCAGGATGAAAAGCAGGCATGTTGGAGTAAAATTCTTGACCTACTGAAATCAACCAGAGTTTTGCCATCGACTCCAATGGGGCCAAAATTTCACCCATATTCCTACTGTTTTCAAACACCAGATCAAATTCATCCATCCTTCCTTGAGCATTTCTCCCATGGCATAATTAAGGATGGCATAATTTGGTTCATGGTTTGACTAGTGGGCATAAGTAGGGCCACACCATGTTAGAACCATATTAAAAAAAAAAAAAACTTTAAAAACATGTTGTGTCCCTATCTACAGTCACCAATCACACTGTGACAGGCAAAGATGTTCAGCAGAAGCTGTGTTTAAATCAGTTATAAAAGCTGCTTTCAAATATGTATCCTTTCCCAGTAGAAACAGGGCCTGTGACAGAGTTAAAGCTAAGCGACGATAATAACCATAATTTATCCCCAAATTTATTTTACTTCAAAAATGCATGGTATTATGTTTTGAGTTGAACTGTAATTTCAACACTATTCAAGGGACAGGAAGGTATGTACCATTAATTCAGACTAACGGCCAATACTGTTTAATCTAGAATGCAGCCATCATATCTGCTTGCCTTACTGGTATGATTTCAAAATAAAAGTATGTTTGAATAAATGATAATCATTAAAACCAGTTTGCAAGGGATATAAGCAAAGTTCAAAGTTGCTCAGAAAAGAAAGTGAAGAAAAAAACATAATGTAGGTAAGCTTTAAAAGATATTTTAAATGGAAAAAAACCCATTCAGTGCTTCTAGAAGAAGTTGCATGGAAATAATTGGCCTTCAATCTAGGTAGTGGATTTAATTAAAAATCACATGGCATATTCTACAATTGTTCTGCAAGACTGCAGAGTATGTTATGTGAAATCAATATGGAATGTATCACTAAATTCTTAACTACTTCTTTTGTTAGCCAAATGCTTCATACTCTTGGGCTTTGTCTACACTGCAGGGTTTTTGCACAAGAAGCTTTTTGCAGAAGAAATCTTCTGCAAAAACTTCTTGCGCAAAAGCACGTCCACACCTCAAAAGCTATGTGCTTTTGTGCAAGAGAACGTCCACACTACGTGGACACTCTTGTGCAAGAAAGTTCTGATGGCCATTCACAGAAAAGAACACCTGTGCTTTTTCTGATAGGCTTTTTGTGTGCAAAAAACTCCTGTTAAGTGTCCACACACACCTTTTTGCGCAAGAACTCTTGTGCTAAAAGGAGTTATGCCTCGTAGAAGGAGGTATACCTATGCCGCAAAAATCCCTCTGTTCTGCTGTTTTATTGTAAATGTTCTTGCGCAAAAACATGCTTGAGGTGTGGATGCTCCGCAGGTTTTTGCACAAAAACCCTGTAGTGTAAACATAGCCTTGTTTTCTAAAAGCAAAAATGAAAAGAGTGCATTGTCTATATTATGAGTCATTAGAATGGGTTCATAAAGATGCCCAACTTCATATAAGCTCATTATTAATGATCTATGTAACTCGCAGATTTCTATAGAGCCCAAAATATTGTCCTTATGCTTCAGAACAACTCACTTGACTGAACTATTGTAGTTCATGAAGACTGATCACATATCTACTCCATTTGGGTGAAAACCTTAAATGAATGAGAAGACATTAACATTTACCACTATTAATCCATGCACATAATATAAGATTTTATTTAATATACAGTAATGTCTATGCTTAAAAAGGAATATATGTATGTGCATAAATAACATAACTATTTATTTCCTTGCTTTTTCTGGATTACATTGGCGGGGATCTGCAAACTAGCCACTTGGTAACTTACAATTAATGAAGATTATAATATCCATAATCTCCCTTATTAGATTATATATTATATGGAAAGGTAACATTTCCCATACAAAATCCTACATTAACTTTAAGCTATAGGGTGCAAACATCACTATCTATGTAAACCACAAAAAACAAAGATCCTATAGTTCAGTATTCAACATCTTGTTTATATTCCATTCATCATTTCTACATCTCCACCCTGAAATGTCTTCCTTATCATGACTCAAGCCAATCTTATTCTGTACAACAAATATCCAACCTGTCCTTGCCTTTGTATAGCACAGGCCTGCACAACATACGGCCCGAGGGCCGCATGCAGCCCACTGGGGCTCATTGTGCGGCCTGTGCCGACTACAGGCAGCGCAGCCCCATCCGATCTGCCGGCCGGGTGGAGGAGAGGAGCGCCACCCGGAAGGGGGAAGTGTGGCGATTCTCACTGCCAGGCTGCCTGCATGCAGCTCTGACGTGAGGAGGCAGGGCGCGAGCTAGAGAGCAGGACGCCGGCAGACACCAGGACGCTGGCATGACGTGGCATTGTAATGTCATGGCTGGCAACCGCCAGATTCAAAAAGGCTCTGTCAGCCCCGCAACCTGGAAGGCAGAAGCCAGGTAGGGGAGGGGAAGGGGCTTGTGCTGAGGGGAGGGGGGCAGGTCAGGAGAAAGGGGAAGACACCAAGGGGCAGGGTACAGGAGAGACAAATAAATGCCAGGGGGCCAAGTGGAGACATGCTTTTTTTTTCCCCCCTCAACACAAATTTTTAGCCCGCGTGTCCGGTATTTTTTGGGAGATCATCCCTACTTGCGGCCCACAGCTGTTTTCTTTGGAGTAATATGGCCCTCGCCGCTTTCCGAGTTGTGCAGGCCTGGTATAACATGTAGTGATTGATTTGCATTTAACAAGCAACTAAAAATTAACAGTGTTTCTGAGGGAATGTCTCAGCTTTTTTATTGATAGGTATTCATATAGTTTGCTCATTGATATGTTACCCACTAACCCCCGTGCTCCTTTGCATAGCTCCAACGCCTTCTGTGAGCTCCAATACTGTTAACCCTCCTGGCTCCCATGAAGACCTGTACTCCTCTCATATCATTCGTCCATCTCATCTTAGCTCCCCAGAGAGCTACTGAAAGCTGCAATTAGGGTTGCTAACCCTCCAGGTTTGGCTTAGAGTCTCTTGGAGTTAGCATCTATTTCCCAGGGACTATTGAAAACAATCCAGGAGATTTTAAGAGGACATTTAAAGAAATTACATTACATCGTGTTGGGGGGGAAACCTCTGGGAATAGTGTCCATCAAAGTTGGCATCCCTAAGTGCAATGGGGAATAGACTTAGCTGTATGGGAGTCCAATACCGTTGTATCATGGCAGGCATATGAGGCTGGGTTAGGTAGAAGAGATGAGATAAAGAGGCATTGATGCTTGAAAGACTTTCCCTATGCTTCTGCCTTGGTTCCCCAGCAAATCAAAAACAATAACCTAAACTTGCCCAGTTTGAAATCTTGGGTTGTGGCTGGTGGTTTGTACAGATAGCTACAAACACCAGTAGGTTGGAGGGCTGGGGGGGATTCTCATGGAGTTTCCCTTCACAGCTCTAACCCTCTTCTAGGTTCCCAGCAGGTAATTCTTTTCCCTCTGAGCCCCTTATCCTCACTAAACCTTCCTTACATTCCTATCTTCCTTTCCCAGATTCTCTCGTCACACTCTGGCTGCACAATCTGTCTACCTGATTCAGGAGAACATGCAAGACACAATTGGTTAGTTAGGGATGCAGCAGGTCAAAACATTTTGACAAAAACAATTTTAACAACAAATTACACAAATTTTGAAAAATGTCATTTGTTAAAATATTACCTCTTGTCAAGGAAGCAGACTGACAGTACCGACAAATAGAAACAGCTGGTTCTTCTGTGGAGTTGCATTGGCTAGTCGTGGTGAAAGTCAATTAGATTATGATAAATAAGAGGAATAACTCCTTCTCTGTTTAATATTACAGTTGAAAAATGACCAGTATCTGAGGTTTTTGCAAACAGTTCTGAAGTTTGGAGTTCATGGGAAATGTTGTTGTTGTTCAGCTAAAGCAGCCAAAGAAAATGTGCGAAATAGGGCAAAAATTACATAGAAAATTCAATTGTCCTATAAGGACATATAGCGCCAAAAGTGGAGATTAAATTCAATCATTCATTTTCATGGTGAAGCAGAAGAATTTAAATCCTGCTTTAGATACAATCTCCACAGACCCTCTAATATAGAGTTTCTACTGATGCATCTATTGTGTATAAAAGCTGCAAAATATCATTTTATCTTTCCTGTAGGCTGAGGACAGAAGTGCCATAGTTTATGAAAATTAACATTTATACCAATGATATATTATCTATTTATTTTTATTACTACCACCTATCTTATGATAATCTTAATAGTTCTAGATGTTTTCCAACACAGAGGAAAGCAGAACCCCTGGAGTCATACAGCCTCATTTATAAAAGTGTGCGTATGATTATTGTATACATGCTGATCCCACAACATCTAACACACATACCACTTATCTTTACTAATATGAGTAGCATCAATAGCTTTAATGTGATTATTCACATTAATAAAGTTAAGCATATTTTTATTTTCAGGATGTGTGCGCTTACTATATAAAATACATACACACTATTCATTCTTCTATGATTTCTTTCTGTAGTGAGAGGCAAAAAGCATGATGTACTGACAGGTGGTCTTCATTATAAAGGTCACTGACATTATAAAGTATCTTATGAAAGATGACACTGCACCTAGAAGGTTATCAGGCAGGAGCCATGAAGTCTAAAACAAAGTCTCTGACTACACTATAAAAGGGTAATATCTCTGACACCTTTTTTTAGTCTTATCACAGTTTTCACAGAGTCCCTCCCAGAGGTCTTAATCACCCTTTCCTTTTCCTTCAGCAGGCATGTATTCACTTCCCCAAAGCATTGTCTCCAAGTACTCTGGGAAAGTACTGAAGTTATAAAGGAGCTACTGTAATTATAAGTACTACAGTAATGGATTCAAGTACACTCATTTATCATAAAGGGCTTCCCCATCTGTCTCTAAAGTATGCTCAAAATGCTGTGTATTTGATAATATTAAGGTGGAAAATTTAACACATTTTCCTCTCAAACACTGCATATTGGTTAACTTTTTGTCAAATAGCATGCCTGCAGATTGACTGATAAAAGAGATTTGTGTGTGTGGTCTCTTCCTAATTTATTTGCACTTCAACCCACTGGGATCAAGCTGCAATCCCTGTAGGCAAAAGAAGATTAGGGAAAGGGACTGACTGTTTTTTCCCAGAGACAGACGGGAAAGCAACTCTTCAAGTATTGCAAGTTCTTCTGGCCTCTATACAAATTGTTCCTGAGTGTGGAGAGTTTCCAAAAGACCTAATTAGCAACTCACTACAAACATTTCTTTGCATTAGCTAATGATCCGGCTACACTTGTAAGCAAACAGTACCAACATATCTAATCAATGCAGAAAAACCAACAGAATGCCTATTAAACATCTGGATGTAATTTTCTAGTTAGACTTGAAATAAAATGAAAACATATGCAGGTTCCTTTGATCTCTGCCTTAACAAAGAAATTGTTGATATAAAAGCATACTGGCTAGTCAATGTGTCATTTTCATAAACCCTGGTCATTTCTCTTCAGATGTTCCCAATTTAATTTTGTTGGTTTCCTGCAATCTCTAATTTTACCATATTGTGTGAAACCACAAGAGATTCTTTGGATCTGATTTTATTTGAGGTTTTACTGATGCATAATTTGCTACTGATTTTTTTTTCCTACTTAGTCTGGAAGAATTTTTTAAGGGCAACAAACTGAGAGAAGGTAATCGCGAGATGAAGGAAAAAAGTCATCCTGGAACTTGTCAAAAATTCCTGTTTATAAGACAAATTATTAATTTGAAAAAAGTTGAAAAAATATGTAAAGAGCTGATTAACTGTAATATAGTGAATTATGATAAAGTAAATAATTTTATCTTGTTATAATTTTGATTTTATAAATAAGGCAGAATCTTGAAAAAATACTCCTTTTGCATTTCATTATAACCATTATAATCTCTTCAAATATAGCACTATTATATTACATATACCATATGACTCAGGCACTCTTTCATCTAGTTTTGCTCCTAGCTGTACAGTAAGCACATTGCAACCAAATATTTTAAAATGTTCATCTTCTTTTTCTGAAAGATAATCCAATGAATTTTTAAATAAATAATTTTAAAAGCATAAACCCTATTAAATCTTATACTTGTCTTTTACATTTTTTTCTTACCGCATTATGGTTTGCAGAGGAGTGAAGTAAATTACAATTTTTAGAAAGAGTTTTCTTCTCCATTAGCAAATTCCAGATAATTGACATTACCAGCATTTTATTATAAAGATTTTGCCACTCTGTGGGAATTTTTAAAAAGTGAAAATGTATTCATATTGCTTGTAACCAATAATGCTAACTGTAAAGAATAAAAAAATAAATCAAATGAAAATCATTCCTCTGATTGAGCAAGATGCTATATCTGAAACCTAATATTATAATAAAACTACATTTTGGGCCTGATCCTGATTGGTTTGTGCACCCAAAACTCCCACTGATGTCATTGTGAGTTTTGGTACAAAATCAAAACAGGATTAGGCCTTGACACTGTCGGAAATCAGAACATCAAATTAGTATGCTCGTAGTAAGGGAAAAAAGTATCAGATTTCAAATAAATGAGTAGAAATTATGATTAAATAGAGATTTTTGGTATTTTATTATTGAAGGCCTCTGCAAACAGCATGTTTATTTAAAACATAAGATTAAAGCAGCTTGATTGTTTAAACATCATTATTTTTAATGCAGTAGTATAATTATTACAGTATAACAGTCTAAAAGAAAATATTACCTTGAATGGGATACAGCTGAGCTTTCTATACCTTTACTCTTCAACGTATCCAAATTTTGCTCTTGTTGCACTGGCTTAAGTATTGAGAAACATCATGGACTCCAGTGCAATTAACATTACATTTACATTGGTAAAAAAACAACAAATGGTCTGCTAAGAGCAGATTTTGGTCCCCTACCATCAGACCATGATGAATTATAAATGAACTACATGAAAGAACGAGTATTTATTTATTTATTTAATACATATAATAACTTTCATTTTACAAAAATCAACCCGTTTTATAATCAAACAGTTCTATGACTGGTTTTACTGCTTATCCATTCTGATTTTGATGGAAGAGGCTCAAAATGCCCTTAAGTCTCTGCTCCTGGCACCTCAGTAGGTCAGAAAGAACTTGTTAAAAGGAATGAGGAAAACAGAGTGCTCTCCTGCATTTGTTAAAACATGCCCTGAAAAATTTAAATATGGTAAATACCGGTAAAGATCACAAGACATTTCAACTTTCATGTAGGTGAGCAATTAAAATATCCACTTTTGTTCTTGTTCCAAAATATACTGCTGTTTTAATGCTTAATCTGTTTATATCTCATTAACAACTTGCGCCAGCAGGCTAAGCATTGTATTAACCAAAGCTGGATGAGAAAGTGTTGTGTTGTCTCAGGTTCCATAACTACCAGGTGCACTCCTACCATATATAATGATAGTTTGTATTTTATAGCACTTCTCATCTGAGGAATCTAAAGTGCTTTATAAGCATTAATTAATTAAACTTCTTACTGCCTCTGTGAGATAGCTAAATATGCTAATAATATCTATTTTATATGAATAAACTGATGCACAGAGAGGTTAAGTGCCTTGCCCATGATAACACAGCAAATCATTGGCAGAGTTGGCCATAGACTTCTCGGAAATTCTGACTCCCAGACTTGTGCATGAACCACTAGACAAATTTACAATCTGCTACCACAAACACTGCCTTCTATTTAAAAGCAAATCTTTGTTGACTACCCTTAGGAAATGGTGAAAGGAGAAAATATATTTTCTTAGCCTTATAAGTATCACATTCAAAACCCTAAGGAGTGCAAAATTCATCTGGTATTTTGCAAAATACTCACAGGTAATAAGAGCTTTGTTTTAGTTTTTGTTATCCACACCTTCCCCTACACACACACACCTCTGTCTTCTGTCATTTCTTAAATGCAGGTAAAATTGGTAATAAAGCAGTTCAAAAATAATAGAGAATTGAATAAAGCCATACATTGCTCTTGTTCAGAGATGTAACGATTTCACTCCTATTGAATTGTAACTATAATCACTTCTAATTTAAATTATATACTGAAAGTACAATTATGAATAAATCAATCGCATACACATTTAAAGGAAAGTTTAAATATAGGGTGAAAAAATGTTTACTATTAAATTGCTCTCTTTATGTTCAAGTGGCTCCCTATAATATTTAGAATCTCTCCACTAGGTAAAATATATTACAGTAACTGAATAAGTACATGAACATTTATTAAAGCATTGTTTTAAATTTAAAGCTATTCGTGCCTGATGCTTGATTATTAAATTCTGTTATAAATAAAATGGTTGTTACTAGAGGATGTGTTCTAAAGATGTTTACATCCCATTGTGGGCTGTGTCAGTGTTTGGCATGGTGGTAGTCACACATGGAACATGTGGAATTGATTTGACCCTAGTCTATTTCAAATAGACCTATAAACTGTTTATAATATTGGAAGTTTCTGAGTGCTTGGCTCTGATGAAACTCCCTTAGAAAAAGTCAGTATTACGCAATATGGACAACTTCATTTCTGTCTGAGGTTACCGTCTAAAATTATATTGCAATATATTAGACCTGAGGTGAGACTTTCTTCCTACTTTATTATGTATCTCCTCTATTGAAATACACTATAAGTGGGTGCCATAGTTTATGCACCTGTCTGTACATAACCTATAAATCAAATATGTATGCATGCCATAGTTGTCTGTTAGAATTAGAAAGTAAATGCTGAGATAAAAAATCATAGGCTAAAAGTGCTTTCAATTTACAACAATGAACAGCACTGAATGTTGTTTTTAATAAAAACAGGTATGAGAGCAAAATGGGGCCTGATTTGTGGTGATTTGGATGGGCTGTATATCTGTATTATAATAGCATAAAGTGGTCATTTGTATAATTTATATTTAAATACAACTGAGTATGTATATACATAAGACATTAAAATAGTTGACCACTAGTGGATCTTATGGGTAAATTGGCTTTCCAGCAACTGAGTTTTGTCATGTTCATAACTTTCCTTCTGGTCCTCGAGGTGAATTGTTCTAAGAAAAATTGGATACAGATAACTATATACACCCTAACCTCAAAGGCTGCCCTAGTGCATAACACTCCACACCTTAGCTTGTGTGTTTAAGCAGGGCACTGTACGTCTGGCTGTAAAGGCAGCTGGTCCTGCCCTAAAGTAGGATGCAGTATTTATCTCTCCATGTTACTTTCACAGATTGAGACTAGAGAAAGGAGGGAGGGCAAAGTGGAGGAATAAACCAGATCCCAGCAATATACTCCTCCCTCCATTCTCTTTCCCCTCCTCCTCCTCCTCCTCCTTTCTCTCTGGTTCCCCCCCCCCCGCCCACGTTACTTTGAGTGACAGTTCAGCCTCTCCCCTCTCCTTCCCACCGACCTTCCCGTTCTCCCCAGCCTCTCTGAGCGTTCCACGGACTCCTATTGGTCCGCTCGGAAGGGTCCTGCCGCTCTGCCAGGAGAGCTGGAGGGATCAGCCGCTTGCCCCATTGGGCAGGCGGGAGGAGTACATCAGCGCCCCACGTTGGTGCCTGAGCAGGCGATTGGCCAGGGTCCTCCCCACCTCCCTTCGAGTGGGCGGGGCCGGGTGGCTGGTTAGCTAGAGGAGTGTGAAACCGCGTGTTAATGTAGCCAGCGCGGGCGGATACATTGTGTCCCGTGTACCGAGAGCCTGCTACTGCCTGGGCGCTGCGCTCCTCGGCCCGCACCCCGCGGAGTTTGCATCCTGCGCGCTATTAGCCATGGGGGCGCGGCTGTAAGTGGGGGGGGGTCTGGGTTTTTTTTCCCCCCGCCCGCCGCTGTCTGGATGTGTCACCCCGGGGCGCTGGAGAGAACTTTGTCCCGGCCGTGAGCGGGGCGAGGCGCCGGCCCAGGATGCTGCTGCGCGCGGGGCGCTGCTGGTGAGAGCCGCTGCTGCGAGCGAGGCTGCCGCGGGGCTGATCCACGGAGGAGTTGATTAGCCTTTGAATAGCCCTGCCGGGTGCGCTTGGGGGGGAGGGTGGCCTGGGAGCAGGGGGTGGGTGTTGCTGGTGCCTCTCTCTTTGCAACGGCCCGAGGAGTCTCCGCGGTGCATGTGCCGCTGGAGCCGGCCCCTGCTACTCTGCGAGCGGCCCTTTCGCCAACGCCCGGGAGCAGCAGCAGCGCGGCACTCGCCGGGGACTTTCTCTCGTGCCCCTATCTGCTGAGTGTCCCGCTGGTGCCAGCCCGCCCGCGCCCCGGCCTGGATTTCCCCTGCGGGCAGGAGCCGTGGGGAGAGGATTCGCCCCCGCTCGGAGTTTCCGGTCTTACAATTGCACAAGTTACGAGCCTGCGAAAGGGGATTATTTACGCTGCAGACAGAAGCGGCGGCCGGAGGAGGAGGAGGCGGTCAGGCAGCGAGGGGAGCAGCCACCCCCCGCCTTGTGCCGCCCCCGCCCCGCGGAGCGGCGCGGCCTGGGGACCGGCTGGGGCCGGCGCGCCCAAGGAGCCGACACCTGCCGGTGACTTTTCAGAAAGCGGCGGGACCGAGCCCCCAGCCCGACAACAACAAAGGAGGCGACGGGAGGAGCATGCCGCGGCCGGGGCGCTGAGCGGTGGCGTCTGCCCCCGGGGGCTGCACGGGGCTCGGGATCTAAAGTTGGGGTCTGAGTCGAGAATTGAGCTGCACAGGAGCAAAGCGGCGGCCAGAGCCATGTTTCCCCAGAGCCGGCATCCCGTAAGTAACCCCAGGCCCGGACACCCCGCAGGTGGGGGTGACAGAGCGGGGATCCCCGCTGCTCTTTCCCCAGGGTGAGTGAGTGAGTGGCTAGTACCCCTGCTTGCCCAGTCAGCCTCTCTCGCTGTCGGGGCTACATTCTCCACCGCCTCCGCCTCCTGCTCTCGCAGTCCCGCGGGCCCTTGGGCTTCCTGCCCTAAGAATAGCAGACCCACAACAGGGCACGAGGCAACTTATTGGCTTTCCTGCTCTTCTCCCCCCCCCCTCCCCCGGCGTGTCCCTTTCCCGGAACTCAGACCTTGCCTGTCTACCGGAGAGCATGGGGGGTTGGGGGTAGGGCGTCTCCTCTCTCCCTCCTTCCCTTTTGTTTTAATGTGTAACTTATTTGCATCTAAATGACAATGGCGGGGCCGGGACGCTCCCCCGCCTCCCCGCCAGGTTGGCTCCTTCCCCCTTCTGTAGCTGTGGCCAAATAAACTCTGGCTGCTGGACCCAGGGACAGGATATGAGCTCGCCTTTCCACCCCCCCCCCCCACCGCACTTGATTTTACAGCAGGGAGCGGTTAGCAACCTACTAGTTTTCCTGGGATGGTGGTGACAAGTGTAAGGAGAGTTGAGGGGTGTTCCAGGGTGGAGTGAAAACCAACTTCTTTTTTGTGGGGGAGGAGGTGTAGTGGGCAGTCGTGATAAGTGGAAGGAGGAGCTGGATCTCCAAGTTTCTCCCCACTTCCATTAGCACACACAGTTGTTCATGTGTTGCTGGAGGTGCCCCAGTTGTAGGGTGGCAAATGGTGGTGGGAGCAGGTGCTTCCTAAGAAGCTACCTGCCAAGACAGTGGGATAAGTAGCTTATCTTTCATGCCCATCTTATGGCCTTGCTCACTGTTTTTTGTTTAAACATTTTTCTTTTCTTGTGCCTTCTTTCTTCTCTCCTGGCCTTTCTAGACACCACACCAGGCTGCAGGTCAGCCTTTTAAATTCACTATTCCAGAGTCTCTAGATCGGATCAAAGAGGAGTTTCAGTTCCTCCAAGCTCAGTATCACAGGTGGGTGCATCATGCTTTTTTCATACCCAATTCTCCCTGCACCGCAGGCCTGAGGCACATACTGCGTTTGAGGATTTCAGGCTGGTGCACAACGTGTTGTTCAGTGGGGTGTATTTCTTATCTCCACTTTTGCTGGTGGGAGAAGCTGTGTTTTATGTCTGTGTCCAGATGGTGGCGTGTGGAGTCACAGTTAAGTCCTGTCATTCACTCCTTTTCTTTACTTGCCATTGTTTTCATAGCTTGTTTTGCTGCTGTTCAGATGAACTTTTTCTGTGTGTTTTTAGAGCTTCACAATAACTGTCAATATTTGCTCTTGGGAATTTTGTAATAGGCTGTGTTCAGAACAGCAGGTCAATGGGTGACTTTGTCCTCATGTTACCGCATTCCAGTACTAAGGACTGTTGAAATAAGGTTTTAATAAGAACTAGAAGTTCAATGGGAAGCAGTGAAGTCGAGTGGTGAAATTGAGTGTCTGAGTTTAGGACCAGTTTAGGTTCTAAGCCCAGCTCTGGCACTTAATGTATGGAACCATCTGTAAAATGCTCAGGATGGGAGTGTGGAATTTAACTCTTTGATAGGATTCTTTAGTGAAAAGCCTACACGAGTACAAAGTATTGGGAGAGAATATCCCCTTCTAACTGTAGGGGAAAATGTAAAAGGCTGGTTCTCAGCTTATGTATGTCTGCACTTTTTTGATGCAAATAAGACTTTAAAGAGCAAATAAGGATTTTTAAAAATGCATGCAAGTATTTTAGTGTGCTACCACATATAAGTGAATTTCATTGCTTTGGTAATCTAAGTTATGGTTGCTATACTATTCTTGATATATTGCCAGTTCTTGTGCATGTTGCTGAGGTCTCTGCCCATGTCAAGGATGTATTTCCCCTTATTGTATGGACAGTACTTTTGGCATTAAAAGGGAATGTGTCCCTTGGTGTATTGCTGTATCCTGTGTTTGAGTAGAGATGAATAGAGAGTTCCATGTACATATTTCTATCTTTTTCAAGTTTGGACTACACATTCTTCATGTTGTTGTCCCTGGGTTTTATTTCTAAATAGTAACTCACAAAGGCCTGTGCTTATTTTTGATAACTCTTGCATTTAAAAGTGCATCAACTGTGTACTGTTACATATACAAAAGATGACCATTTGGATAGATTTACTATTTTTTTTTGTAATATGGACTGGTAATAGATTCTTTTTTTAAAGAAGTAGTATCTAATATTTTGTTTAAATTGGAAATATTGGAGTAGTAAATGGTACAGCTTATTTGAAACTAGTTTCTCCATTTACTTTTTATGTACTTAGGAGAACAAAAAATAGTCACGCCGAATTTTAAATAATACTTAAAAAAAAAAAAAAAAAAAAAAACCCTTTTCCAGTCTTTGACAAGATAGTGAAGTACAAAATCAGATTTCTTGGAGTAAAAGTCTAGAATTGAAATGCCCTTGAATTTCCTACAGTGGTGTTGCTGTTAAATTCTGGTACATTACATGTTGAAGTGTAAAGAGCTTTCTAGTTCACTAAGAGTTAAACTAGTGAATTCGGGCAATCCTATAGTCCTGGGGGTTGTGGCAATGTTTGGTAATCACTCTAAGTATATAGTGTTTTAATATTTAAAGCCTTATTTAGTATGTATTTAAAATGAATCTGATTTGAAGGATGCTATGTACTCTTAATATTCATATTCAGTTTTTTTCTGTTACACTAGTCTAATGAGCAATTGATGTAAATACCCATAAGCTTTAGGCTTTTCCCTTTAAAGTGCAAATAGGGCAGGTAGATGTCAAAACAAGTGTCAAACATTTACATTAAAGTGTCTTATTTTATTTTTGTAGCCTTAAATTGGAATGTGAGAAACTGGCAAGTGAAAAGACAGAAATGCAACGGCACTATGTGATGGTAAGTGTAAGATTTGTTTCCTTTTTGTTTATAACAGTAAATATTTTATTATTGTATGCTGGTTTTACATTGTACTTTCCTTTATTTGCAGTACTATGAAATGTCCTATGGATTAAACATTGAAATGCACAAGCAGGTAAGATGTTCATCTAAGTTCATAAGTACTAAATTTATACTTACAACTTATAATTTGTTTATGGTACTAAAACAGAACTCTTAGATTTATATTTGAATTCATGCAGTATGTCTGAAAGAGTGCATTGATTCATAGTTGCGACTAGTAAATGTTGTTCACCTGCCTAATATAAAATGATGGGACAAATAAGGCTTGCAGAACAGAAGGGCTGTGTTGGTGCTGAGTCTGAAGTATGTGGATAAATATATAGGAAATGGCTCATTTCTGTAAACATAGACTTTTCAGTTATGTGGTTTATAAGGAAATAAATTGAGGAAATTCCTAGATGGTACAACCTTGGATCTGTCTAATCAGTCTCTTATGCATCTGCAGCATATGTTGACAGTGGTTCAAAATCTAGCAATTTAAAAGTATGAAAAGATTAGTGACTTGGAAAATTCTAGTTATGACTGAGTTTGCAAGTTCCCATAAAATTCACACTTATGGCCACTATAATGGTGAATAAAAAGAGGTATTGAACTGGAACAAGGCACTAAGGACCTCATAAGAGAAGAAAAGCTAAATGATTGCTCAGCCCAGAGGACCCTCAATTGAGTAGTCATTGTCTGCCAAAGAAAGCATTAATGGCAGGGTGTAAGTATTCTGTAGATATGCTGACATTCACTTTTTCATCAAGATGCTGGTACAATAAGTCTTTCAGAAATCGATGGCCTCTTAAAAAAATTATCATTAGATGAAGTTGCACAGTTGGACACATTTCAAAGTGCAACAATACAATTCTTTCTTGATGTATATGTGCTATTTCATCTAAAACTCCTTGTTTCATTAAATTAAAGAGCATGGCTGACCGGCTAGGGCACAGCGAATAAATTGATTAGTTCAGGTTTCAGATCTTCAGTATATTCAAAGACTTTCATTAAGCAAGTATATTTCAGAGCTGAATTCTGTTTTTGTAACTTTGAACTCTAATATTTTTTTCTTAAATATTATCATGCCTTGAAAAATATGAAATTTGGTAGTGTGGAGTTAGATGTGTGGATGTAGATGTTTTATTGGAGATGCATTTGGTTCAAATTCACAGTATCGACTATATTGTAGAAATATGACAAGCTTGTTTTAAGGTAACAATGACTTTTATAGGAAGAAGCTTTGAGGTACCATTTGTGACTGTCAGATTAGCTCTGAAGCTGAACTTTTTTTCCCCCTTTTGCAAGTAAAATTTGAAACTGACAGTTTGACTTCAGGCAACTGTTTTGGGGTCAGTGTGGGGGGGAAAAAATCTGTTCAATTAACTTAATGGTGGACTGTGATGTGGTAAAATATTATGATAAAAATAGTATCCAGATGTAAAACTCTTCTGTTAAGTGTCAAATTTATAATAGGAGTAGAAGTTCTTGTAACATCTCAGACAGATTTAAAATAATGGAACAGTAGATGAGAGCATGCAGTTTGTGTAAATGCATTAAAATATGAATCTCTGTTGTTATTCTATTGTTACTTTAAAGTAACAAGTCCACAAAATCAAGCAGCCTCAGAGAGCTCATCTTTCCACATTGAAAATAGCTTCTGTATATTACCAGGCTTTTAAATTATTTGATATAAGTTTATTTGCTGTGGTGGTATAGCATATAAACTTTTAAAATAAATGAAAGAATGTATTATAACCTGTGCGTGCACCTAATGTCTGTGTTTTGTTTAGTCATAATCTAGGAGATGAAAGTAATAAATTTCTGGGGAAGTCATGGTGATCCAAAAATGAAAGTTGACAAGAAAATAAGCTTTAGTGTTTAGTTGGCTCTTGTCTTCCATATACCATCTCCCATTTGAGTGCAGAAAAGTATTTAAAGCCTCAAATTCAGACCTAAACTACAGAAGTGCAAAATAACACTGTTGCAGTTCAGCATGAATCATCTTAAACTTAAAAACATCTTTCTAAACTTCAAATACATATTCTGGGGAGGCATTTGGTAGATAATAATCATAATTCTTATTAAAACTGGTGACGTCTAGTCCCTAGGGTATAGCCAATCTCAAATTGATGCTTTTTGCTGGCTGATCACCAGCATGGCCTAAGTGCTCATTATGTTGTAGAGAGGGCCTTTGGAGCTCTCATTACGTTTGACAGGAATTCTCTCTAGGGGGAAACTGGGCATTAGCTAGACTACTGACAGGCTGAAATTATTCCTGCTTTATGGCTTATAACCAAATGCTAGCAAGGCATCATCAGGGGACACAAAAATTGTCATTTCTGACAACATCTTTGTTACAGAAAAATGCAGTGATGGGGAAACTTTCCACTGAATAAGCTTTAATGTTCTGAAGGCCTGTCTCCTGTGTAGATGTTACCCTCGCTCTGTGTGAAGCCCTTTAGAGTTGTTGGTCTGATGAATTTTTTTATACTATTTCAGTGGCACTTCACAACGTTAAAATAAACGTCACCTAAATAAAAAGTGATGTAATTATAGCTTTCCTGCTCACGTAAAAGCTGGTTTGTTGCACAGATATTATGTGTTAGTGTTGTGTCAACAGTTTCATTATCCTTTAATTCAGGAGTTTATAACAAATTGACTGGAATAAATTCATACAGGCTTGAATGTTGGTATAAACAGCCTTTTAACAAAGTAAATATTTCATTCTAAAATACACATTCTTTTAATGCAGTACAAGTAATATTCAGATCATGGAAAAAGCAACATTAAGGTTGCCTCCACGGCCTTAACCCTGACCCCTGTGCATATGCATTACAGTAGTATTTAATTACATTATTGCATATGCCTCTCCTAGGACTGCTGCCTTATTTTAAGAAAAACAAAACTATAGAATTGTTCTCAACTAGTGGTTGGCTGTGCATAGCAGAAGTGAGATGATTTTGAATAGATCTTTACACTCTTTAGGCTATTGAATTTTAGTGCCCAACAGGCATTTTATAAGGGTTGTGTGTGTTTGTTTGTTTTTTGTGATATTGGGTGGGTGTGGGGGTGGGTGGGTGTGTGTGTGTGTGTGTGTGGTGTGTTTTTTGTTTTTTAGTCTTTCATTCTCAACCCTTTCAACTCAGATTTTCCTAGTGTGACATGCATGGCTAGCAATGGATGCACTGCAGTTGTTGCTGCTGAAGCACAGTGCCTATTGGGTGTTAATAGCCATCCTACACTCGAAGGGCTGCTGTCATCGGCTATTAGAGAAATGTCTCTTTATTTTCATCGGCGATGTCTGTTGTCTTCTGGAATGAGTCAGGAGATAAAGTCCAAATTGTAGGTGTAAGATTAGCTTTTGTTCAGTGGCAGGCAGCCAAAGAGAGAGCCATCGCTCTTGAACCTGCTGACAAAATTATATAAACTACAATGTGTGGTGAGTTTCTGCCATCCTAAAATTGACAGGTGAGTTCCTGAGTCATTGTGTGAATAGTTTTGATCTTTGACCTGCCAGTAGGCAATCTTGTCATTCTGTATCTTTTTTTTTTTCCTTCTTTAGCTTGTTGCCTTTTTTCTTTCAAAATAACAGAACCCTAAACTTTATGTACACCAGTAGCACAAGCATTCCATGTCCACCTAGTTCACTCTGTCATGTGAAATCACTCAAGTACTCCAATATTCAAGATCAAGCCTTTTATTATCTCATTAGAACATCAGGATCTCAAGGAGTGGGTTAGAGAGGGGAATTAAGAGGCTTACATGGCTCTCTGAAGCTCTTCAGTAGAATGGTGGTATTGTTGAAAGGGATTTAAAGCTAAATTTGATGTTTCTATTTTTTTTCTTAATTGCATTTTAATTACTAGAGTGAAACATGTTATGAACTTTTCCTAAAAAAATTGATGCTGTGTAGTGATAACATTAAGTGGCTCTGTTAACTTATGGAAACATAATATACACAATTTATTTCTTAAAGGAAACAGAGGTAGAATTATGAATTGACACTTTTCAAAGTGTTTACTTTACAAATGAGATTAATGTATAAAAGAACCAAAAGCATTTCTAAATGAGCACAGTCATTTCAGTTGTGTACCCAATCTGAGCTCTGGGAACTGCAAAGTTGAGAGGATTGGTAATGAGTCGGACCATTTACCTCTAGGTCATTGGTCTGCCAAAGTCATTGATAGTTACTACTATCTGCAGTTAATCCACTGGACTATGCAAACTGAGCTAGCAGTCTTCATCCGTTTCTTAGTTTTGGTAGTTTGTCAGACTCTATGACTGCAGTGCTTTTAACTAGTCTCAGCAGTTGGATCAGTTTTGACCACAAGTTAATAGAGTACTCTTTTATTTATCTTTAGATTATTTTAGCACCAAGGAACTGTGGAATAGGATTCCATTACAATGGGTGGTATATAAACATGGAACAAACAGGAGGTCCCTGTCTCAGAGAACACAGACACAGCTTGGGGAATTGGAATAACAGAGTTAAGACTCTTCAGGGGGTAGCCCAGTTAGTCTGTACAGGATAAACTTAAACAACAAATGGTCTGGTAGCACTTTATACTAACAAAACATGTAGATGGTATCATGAGCTTTTGTGGGCACAGCCTACTTCAGATGACCAGAGTCAAGACTATGGCTGGTGGTGGCAAGCTTTTCATGAAAACTCTAGCTCTCCATGGGGCTCGTCTTTCTTACCAGCAGTGTATCTGGAAGCAGAAGAAACTTCAAAATAGTTTTGTTTTCAAGTTGTTGTCACTTTCAGAAGTTGGTTTTCAATCCTAAGTGTACTGTAACTTTAATTTTTATAGTTGACAATTGTGGAGAAAAATGGATTTGGACAACATTTTGGTAGTTTTCAACAATCTATCTATTAGTAAGAGAAACTTTTAATAAACACATAAGCAAACTTCAAGAAAATGCAGCAAGCCTTCACTGATCCATGTACATCTAATTACAGGTTTTTTTGTACTTGGCTTAGTCATTATTCTTGCAAACTTAAATAAGCTGGTGCTAACAACTAAATTGTAAAATTGTAAAAATTCTTATGAAGGATAGGTATATTACAGGTCGGAATGTGCCCTGTACTTTTCTGGGTGAGTGTTTTAAAAACAAAACATCTTTGGCAAAGTAGTATTTAAGCTGCTAAAGATATTGGGCCGCAAACTGAGTTTCTTCCCAATGGTGTCTTTTGTTCCTCTTGCAGCTTTCTGATATCTTGGATAAACAGTCGCTCAAAGTAACTTACAAGTAAGGTGACCAGTCAGTGTATTGACAAGAACAGACACAATAGAAAACTGCATTAGGAGGCAAGCCATTGGGATTTTCAGTAAATATATTACAGAACACAAGTGAATTGCCGATACTGCTTGTTTAGCAGTTTGCAAGGGCAATGGCAGTATGGATTTTTGAATTAGAAGGGAAGGACTGTTCTTTCTCTGTGCTGGAACATCTAGTTGATGGCTGAGGAGAAAATTGATTTAGAGAACAAAATGCTGCTGCCTCTATTTGTACCATTTGAAAGGCTTCTGTGGATTAGTGAGTGAAAACAAAAAGGTAGCTTTCAGTTTTAGAAGAAGGGGAATGGAATGGCTCTGTTTGTTTAGCTGCATCTTGATCAGGTATTAAGCACATGAGGTGTGTGTGTGAAGCTATTGTGAGGTCAAGATAAGGAAAGGGCATCCATAACTGAAGGATTTTACACAATCTGCTTAAGTCTGCCTATTCATTTTACTCTGCCCTTGTAAGTAGATGCAGTTCAGGGTTTCAGATTTGTGTTTTTAGTTAAAATATGTGATGGAAATGAGTTAGCTTGGATAGTTCTTTAAAATAGAATATGGAAGATTTTGGGTATTCTCAGTGTGGTACATTGTTTGAAGTACTTTGACTTTTGCTCATGGAGTCATGTCTGCAGTAGTAAAAAACATTCACATGCATGTCTTACTGGTGTCAGTGTAGAAGCATGCTCAAAGGAATTTAATAGCTTCAAAATTCATGTTAAATCTTTCGGTTTAACGCTCATTAAAGAAAGTTGATTAGTGTGTAAACATTAACTTCTTTCTTGTGACAATGCCCTAAAATCTTTATTTTTAAAAAAATAGGTCATCTAATTTGCATCACCATTTGGTAATATATTGTCGTTACGAAGCTTTTATACATTTACACATCTGAATCCATGTACATACCTTTAAATAAATACTTTGCATTATTTTTATACTGTGATGTATTAGGGGTCTGACTTGCCAGTTTCTGTGGTGTGAGTGTGAATTTTTCCAAGCAGCTCCTTCTCTTAATCCTCAAGTCTGGTGACTTTGTGTCCGAATTATTCCTCAAAAGTCCATGTTGAATCAACATTCTAATATTTATTTGGATTTTGGTGTCATCCAAAGCTCTTTGATCAAGACCCAAAATCTATAGTTCAAGGTACTATAAAAAGTGAATATTACACCTAGATAATTCATTAACCTGAAAAACTTTGGGGCCTCCCTGGGCTGTGCTATGCTTCTTGGTTTTTTTTTTTTTTTTTTTTTTTTTTTTTTTTTTTTAATTACTACTTCCAGATCTAGGAAAGCACTATATGACACAAGTTTCAGAGGAGGTTCTTGCCCATTGGTGCGTGTGTTTTAGATATGACAATTTGTATTGGTATAAAGGGCCAAGATTATACCAAGACTAAGAGTCCAGGTAAATGTAGGGTAGATACAAAGAGTTACTAAAGGTGACAGGATGTTTAGAACTGGCTACAATCAGTGTAAAAATGGGTGAGAATTAAAATAGTTATAAGATTAATAGGTGGGTGAAGGCAGTTAGGAATTAAAGGCCAGTTTTCTATTCTTTGTGCTCCTGTAAACTTAGGAAAGGTCTTAATGGCCTAGCATCCATATGAATCTAATGCTGCATAGAAGATAGAGGTTTTACCTGTAGCACCAATATCTAGCTGAAGGAGATACTATATCCATTTTGTTCTTGGGAAATTATTTATGTGGCTGAAGTTCTTCATGCTTTTAAGTTGGGTGGCTTTGGAGATGTTCCTGTTCCTAAAAGAGGATAGTGACAACTAGATGGACTTGGGGACCTCAGGAAGAGAATTAGGTGGGAAACTATTGACCAGAGATGAGCTTAGTTTTACGTTTATGTAGTTATGAGGCCTCAAACAACTTTAATGTATACTTGAGGCTAGATATTGAAACAAAATGGTGGAACTGAAAGGCCTCTGTGAATGTGCATAAGTGCTGAATGGTAAATCAGAATTGGTGAAATGGGACATGCTGAAAGTTTGGATTAGAAGGATGATGTGATAAAGCATCCTTCTGTTAAGAGTAATTTAAAAAGAGGCCTGACCTACTAAAGATGTGTGAGAGGTTGTTGTCAAAATGCTGAAGTGTTCCTCATTCCTGCCAGTTGGCCTTGGTTCAACAGCATTTAGAGCTGAAAGTAGGATGGACGGTTGTTTACAGTGCTTGGTCAATAGCTGCTGTACAGCAGCTCACTCTTAGAGAAAATTGGAGTTGGAACAGTGAAATGTATCTAGTGACTGTACTTTATTGTTGAATGAAGTCCAAACTCACATCTGATGATGAAAGTTGATTCGTGCCTCATACAATATATATTATGTTGGAATATTTTGACCTTTCTGTCATCTGAGAGGTTTCAAAGAATGTAGCCTAGGATTGGGAATCAAAAATGTAAATTTCTGCATTATGAAGCTTATATAGTATGCTTTGAGATTCTAGTAGGGATTTTGATATTTTTATTTCCCAGACAAGCTACATACACCCTAATTTTTCAGTGGAGAAACATTAAAAGAAATGTGAGGATGTCCCCTTCCGTGTTCTTTTTTTTGGGGGGGGGGGGGGGCCTGTCTGGCTGCCTTACCTTGTGATTTAAAGTGACTACAAACATGTGGCTGAAGGAGAACTGCTTTTACTGTCATGTTAAACTGTTGGCTTTTGCCCAAAATATAGGAATTGTACTCATTGCTGCTTATTAGATAGTTTTCCTTTGAGTAAAAGTCTTCACCTCTCCTGTTGGTGAGAATATTAGTAATGACAGTGTTTATAATTTTAAAATATAGTTTAAAAGCCAAGTTCTACAGTTTGTCATATACTGGTTAATATGGCTGTAAAGAGGAGATGAATGTGGCTACTTTCCTGAGTCTATTACTCAGGAGACCTGTAAATTTGATTGGCTGTTACAATTCTAGCAGAATCATTCGATTTGAGAGCAATAGAAAGATAAGATATCCAATTACCCAAATGATTTGCAGGGTTAGCCAACGTTGTCATGGAGACGTGAGTTGGAACAAATTAAATTTTAAGCAATAAAATAATCTTAAAGCACGTCTGGGAACAAGAAAATTTGGCAGTGGCACTTACCTGAATTGAATCTTAGCTTGACACACTGTTGTTTGACATTGATATACTATGGGGGCCTCAACTTTTAAATGGCATGTTGTCCTCATTTTTTTTTCTTTATGTAGCTATTGCCAAAAGAAGGGACTATAATATGTTAGTTTTAAATAAAGGGTTAGAATGGGTTGAACCTCTCTAGTCCAGCACGCTCGAGACCTGACTGGTGCTGAACCAGAGAATTTGCCGAACCACGGGAGGTCAATGTTGTCTAGCAGTGTTACCAAGATATTCACTGCTTACTGGCCCTTAGAAGATATTTAAGGATCAAATAGAGCTAAATAACAGTACAGAACACTGAGAGCCAGGTCAGGTGGTTGCAAACAAACTTCATGGGACTACTTGGAAAGTTGGCCTCATCCATGGTAAGTGGACATACAGCTAGCGAAAATCATGTTGGACCATGGATGTTGCCAGACTAGAGTGGGCCAGACTAGAGAGGTTCAACCTATAATAATATATGCTTATCTTGATATTCAATGTTGGATTCAATAATGCTCATTAACAGAGAGTTCATAGAATGTTAGACTGGACTTAAATTATTTGAGGCTTTTTAATATTTTTTGTTATATTTTTTTAAAAATTTGCAATTAACTTTTTAGAAATGTTCATGACTTCATGAAACAGTTTTTTAAGCAGGCACACTGGAATTTAAGAAGTTTGGAAGTGCCTCTTTATGTGTGGTGGTGGGGCAGACTTGTTAGTTACAACCACATCTTAGTTTTGGAGGATGTCAGTGTTTCGAAAAGCTAAGTTTCACTTCTGTACTGCATTGTGTTTTCAGCAATGCTGCAGGAATGAGAAAATACATAGCTCTAAACTTCAACTGATGAAGAATAAAATTTGAAACATAATTGTGTGTGAAAGTTAAATGTTGCATTAAGAATGAAAAATATCCTGATTCCTAGCTTGCAGCATGGATTTAAAATAGCCAAGTGAGTCCCATAAACAGAGCTTTTATCCACATATCTGTTAGACAGATGGAGATGACAATTGGTCTGAGGTCGAGCCATTTGAATCATTCTCATATCCTTCGATTTTCATCTCATCCTCAGCACAGATCATCTCAAATGATTCAGTAATGACCAGAAGTGCAACATTGACCTTAATTCTCTGGTGGGTTACTGTGTTACACAGTATAAATGGCTGGCAGTACTTCCTTGATCCAGAAGTTCAGTGCTGTGATGGGCCTTGCATGTGGGGAAGTGCGAACGAAGGCCAAAAACTTAGAAATTAAATTTAATTTTGTTGTAAACTTTGGCAGTCTAATTTTTTGTTCTGGTGTGTGTGGGTGTAGTGTTTTTTGTTTTTCGTTTTTTTTAAGATACTTGTTCCAACTTTTCAAACTCTAGAATGCCTTGTATAAACAGGATGAATTTGGATAAGGTCACTTCATTGTTTAAGGCCACTTCTAAATGTAACCTTTGTGTTTTGGTAACTAACTAGTTTTGGCCTAACTGACACAAGACTAGATACTAGGTATATAAAATCTTGTTTAATTGGTTAACTGATTAAAGGGGTAATGCACGTGGTGGCCAGAGTAGACTTTGCCTCTTGGTGATTGGAGCAGTCCCTGTTGAAGTGGAGAGGCCACCTGGCCACAGCAGGTAGGAGCTGCTCTAGCCCCCACCTGTTAACAGGGTGATGGTTACTGGTTAACCTTTCACATCCCTACTAGATACAATAGGACCAGCTTTTTTTTAAAGAGTTTATTATCGCTTGTATACCTGCATGTCACATGCTTCTTTGCTTTTGTCCTCTAATATATGGCATTTTAGTGTAACTACTCTGAAGTGGGTTTAATCTAGCAATCCCTGTAAAAGGGAGTGGGTAAATAAACACAGCAGAAAGGCCAGTTAGCAGGTTTGTCACAGTGGTTTTTCAGACCACTTTGAGAAACACTGCTCTAGTGTGAAAAGGTCATGTGCCTTACATAGACTTTCCCTGTTTGGAGGAAAGGTGTAACACTGTGTCAATGCCTGGTGTGCCCTCTGTGCTAGGACTTCCTTCCAACTTTACTAGTATAGATGAACTAGTGGTAGTAATAGTGAGAACTTTTTAAAGCATTTCCCTTATGTAGCCCTTGTGGTGGTGTCTTTTCAGATTGCATTGCACTTCCAAAGCAAAAACTAGCAACTTGCTAAAGAAATGTTTGGTTTCACCGTGGGTTTGTATATGATGCATGTACAATCACATTTGAAGGTTGTATTTTAGAATGCAAAATCAAATCATCTGGATCAGACATTTTGTAAAAATTTTTAATAGTATTAATCATCCTCTTGCAACATGGAATAAATAAACACTGTTGTATTGGTATGCACATTGCTTTTGTAAGTGCTTGGAAGGTCCCTGATAATCTTATTTAGCAATACATGTCACTGCTCTTGTGTGGTTTCTTTGGGTCACTTATGACAAGAAAAAACTATAGCAAAATGAAGCATTAAAATACAAACACTTATGCTTAGCAACAATTAGGTCAAAATATTTGTCCTTAATTAGAAGGAACCAAGGCGCAAAAAATTACATGAAGACAACATTGCAGGCTCTGCTTCGCTTTGCAAAATGCAGCTGAATTCCTTCATGTTAATTTTAATGATGCTTCAAAAAGGAGGGCAGCACTTGAATCAGGGGCCTGACAAGCTTGTCATTTGCAAATAAATCAAAAGACCATCTTTGCAACAGGAAGAACCAATGAATAGAGTTGCTTTGTCATTCTTGGGTAGGCCCCACACTCAAGCCTGCTATTAAAAATGAATGTATTCAAGAGGCTCTGCATTAAGAACATAAACAATTAAGGGTACTTGAAATATTCTGCTAAGAGCTGCCATACGTATACAAGAGCTTTCACATGCATCTGCAGTCTGCTCTGCCAGTGAGCCAAAGAGAGCACGAGCAATTAGTGTTCATGTCTACGCACAAGCAGCTTTCTGCATGACTTTTTTTTTTTTAACTCCTCATTGCTGATTTTCAGGCTTATGTGGGACAGTTAAATCAATCTGAATATAGCTGCATCAGATTGGAGACTGCCCAAGTGCAGATGCCAGATGACTAATCATAAATATCTTTATAAGCTTCAAAATTGGTGACTTAAGTCATGATTAACTAAACTATTTATTTATACCCCTTTAAAGAATTTCAGTTTTGGCTTTTGTGATGGAAGTTTGATCTTGCAGTCATGGATTTAAATGGCTGTAATACTCTCTCTGGATCTGTATTTGAAGTTTTCACAATTGGCAATTGTATAGGAACATAGGATACATGCATTGTGTTCCTTCTTGGATTGCTAAATGAGCAACTAATATTCTTGATGAGGCAATGTGGCAGAGGTGGAGATCTAGAACTCATTACTAGGGATGTAAAATCCCATCTAATCAGTTAACTTGTTAAATGTTATGTTTCACTGGTTAACTGCTTAAATGGGATCCCATGGGCAGGGGGCTGCTGAGCAAAGCCAGGCTGCTGGTGAACTGGTGATCCCGTTAACTGGATAACTGCTGACATACCTACTCATTACTGTATATTTCTAGGCAGCCTAAGTTTATGGGAACTTTTTTTTTTTTTTTTTTTTTTTGGAACCTCATTGGAAAGGCAGACTTCAGAGGTGCAGGGACAAAGTTAAGTATCTTGTGGTCACTAGTCTTGCTTCCAGTGTTTGAGAGAGTATGCTGAAGTTGTTTGGATATTAAATAAATAAATACTTTAATAGATGACAATGGATTTAGGTGGATACTTGAGTACTGTCTTTGGCTGCTTGAACGATGTCAGTGAGCTTGAAATTTCTAACTTTATGGATTTTTAAAAGATTCCTAAAGTTAGATGTAACAATTGTTAATTAGGTACACCAGTCTAAGTAGAAGTTTATTGTACAATAACGTTGTCAAGGAAGAAAAACATGTAAAACTGTTAAATATTTTGGTATTGTCTATGGCTACGTCTATGTTGGCAAGATTTTTGCGCAAATACTTCTAACACGAGTTTGTGTTCAAGTATTTGTGCAAGAGAGCGTCTACACTGGCATGTGCCTTTGTGCAAGAGACGTGCTTTTGCGCAAAAGTATCCGTGCCGGTGTAGACACTCTCTTGCGCAAGAAAACTCCGATGGCCGTTTTAGCCATCGGGCTTTCGTGTGCAAAAAATTAACGTTGCCTGTCTACACTGGCCTCTTGCGCAAGAGGGCTTATCCCTGAGTGGGAGTGTAAGAGTATTTGCGCAAGAAGCACTGATTTTATACATTAGAACGTCAGTGTTCTTGTGCAAGTACTCGTGGCCAGTGTAGACAGGTGGCAAGATTTTGCGCAAAAGCGGTTGTTACTGCACAAAATCTTGCCAATGTAGACACAGCCTATAGGTATTGTAGGAATTTTGCTAATGCTGTAGCTAGATGAGTAGTCATTCTGCACATCAGTACTATATGTGTTACATGGTTTAATCATAGTCAAATGTTAAGTTTAAAGTTTGCAAGCCACACCTGTTCCTGAAGGTACAAGGTTTATTTTTAATTGTTGAGTTGAGAAGATGGTGAGAGCTATGATGGGTGGTGCTTATTTTTTCCTACTTAGAAATATTTTGAAGCTTGGAATATTCTGGTGAAAATCTGTTTTGATTTATCACTGTTTGAAAATTTCAAATATGGAGTATAGTTATGGAGTCAATTTTTTTCATGATGCAACAGGCAGCAAAGGAGAGATGCATTGCGCATGAGTATATAGCTGGATTAAGTATTCATCCTTTACTTTCCTGATCTCAAACAATTTCCATGAATTTTGATGAAATATCTGATTTGCATAAGGCAGTATTTCCCTAAAGTTGGGGCATGTCCAGAGGAGTTGATGGAACGGCAGAGGAACCCAAAAGACCAGAAATGGGCTTGCAGAAGGCTTATAAATCATGGTAGCTAGGGGCTTCAGTAACACAGAGTGGGTTCAGAGGAACTAGGACTGTAAGTGACTGGTCAACTCTCCGATGAGCATAAGCTTATCAGAGACACAACTAGTGATATGACTAGTTGCTCCCCCCCCCCCCCTTGCTGCTTCTATCAGAGAGGCAGTGGAGTGGGGGTGGTGGGGAGCTGGTGCTGGCTTAAAAGCTATTTCCGCTGGGGGTAGGGAAGGTAGAGGCATAGCAGGAAAGGATGTTGAAGCAGTCTCCCCTTGTGAAGGCTTCTGCTGCAATTCTGCCTTTTGAAATGTACAAGAGCCCCAAAAGGGCTCTTGTACATTTCAAAAGCCAAGGCCCTGCAAGGAGTGTGGGGCTTCCTTTTGAAATGTAGAAGAGACCTGCCAGGGCTTTGTACATTTCAACAGCTCAGGAGCGCAGGGCCAGTGGGGAGTCCTCGGCTGCTCCTGCAGGGCTTCTGCTTTTGAACTGTAGCAAGAGCCTCTGAAGGCTCTTGCTACAGTTCAAAGGTGGAGGCACCCTTATAGATTAACTAATCAAAGAGTTGATGGGATTTCCGTCAACTATTTGATTGATCTAAATTTAATATCCCTACCAGAAACCACTCCCAACTAACTTCTTAAAATACAGCAAAAGGTGACATTTATCAAGTATAAGGCTTTGTCTATGCATGTGGCAATATTGTCATAGCATCACTATGTAGTGGGAGCTTGTTTATACTGGCACTTTACAGTGCTGTAACTTGCTGTGCTTGGAGTGTGTGGGGGTGTTTTTTCATACCTCTGAGTAAGAAAGTTACAGCGATGTACAGTGGCAGTGTAGACAAGACCTTAGACTGCCTAGACTACATTCCTCTTTCAAAAGATGTAAATTAGAGAGATCGAAATTGCAAATGAAGCAGTATTTGAATTTCCCACACTTCATTTGCATAATGGAGGCTGTGCGTTCTTTCAAAATTGGGTATTTCGAAAGTGAAACCGCTGTCTAGATGCAGTTCTTCCGGAGGAGGGAGTGACTCCAAAATGAGGAGTACAGGATCTTTTGAAAAAGGGTTTTTTTTAAAAAAAAACCGCATCTAGACAGTGATTTCACTTCTGAAATACCCATTTTCGAAAACGCACGACCACCATTATACAAGTGAAGCGTGGGAAATTCAAATCCCAGCTTCATTTCAATTTCAATCGGTCTAATTTACATCCCTCTTTCGAAAGTGAGATGTAAATTAGACAGACATGCCCTTAGAGTTGAGGGAAAGAGTGGAGGCAGTGCATTTTTTAACTTTTTAAAATTGATTTTTCATGTATTTTTTTTCCCCATGTAACCAGAGATATTTATGACTTATCTGATTAAGATATTTACCTAGCTCAATGTTTAAAAACTTCCAAAAATACAGATTAAACACAAACTAATTGTTATATACCTGAGAAATACTAGAAACACTTCAGTGATCTAAGGTCAGATCTTTCCCCCGTATCAAGAGCTACACGTTTGTCTGACTCATTTAATAGCTTCTTGGGGAAAAGAAATCTGAAGATTCCATCAGTATGTTAAATTTCATAGACCGCTACAGGCTGTCTCTCCTTGGACTGGCACCCTCTGGATCTGACCAGTCCTGAACAAGGGAATTGGTTGGTCTAGGGGAGGTCAGTGCTGGCCCCTCCGCTGCTGCTGGCTGCAAGGCTCCTCTCCAGCAGCAGCAGAGTGGCTAGTACTGACCATGAGGGAACTTGGGGAGGGAGGTACTCGGAGGGAAGAGGCATGCTGTCAGGTTGGAGTACTCATGGGGGAGGAAGGGGAGAAGCTAGGCCCTACACACAACTCCTTTCCCACCCCCTGAAAGCTTCCAGAGTGCCACAAATTTGCTCATTTGCGGCACTCAAGCTCGGGAAGGGAGGAAGAGAGCTACCTGAAGAGAGGCACACATCTAAGTATGAGACTTGCATGAAACACCAAATATTTTAGACAGCTTGCTTTAGAAAACACTTGACTGATGCCCCACAAGTGAAAAGCTCTCCTCTGTTACAGTGAAGGATTACAAACCAGAGAACATTCGCTGACGCCTGTGGTGGGCAACCTGCAGTCTGAGGGCCACATGTGACTCCTCAGGATTCTATGTGCAGCCTGCAAGATGTTTTGTTTACCGTTGCTCAGGCACAGGATTGCCAGATTCAGTTGGTTTCTGTCAGTGCACCAGTATTACTAAAGTGACATGCACAGAAAGCAAGGGCACGTGAAGGAAGGTGCATGTTCATTGCCAGGGCTTGACAAATGGCAGCGAAACCTACTCACCAGCCCTGCACTGCGCATGCGCAAGACCCGCATTACGCATGCGCGCACTGCCGGTGAATGGGGCGACTGGCTGAAATCTACTTGCCACAGGCGAATAGATTGAGTGATTTGTCGAGCTCTGCTCATTGCACATGACACTGACTCTAAAAGCTGTGTGCTCCCTCTGTATCTGATCATACCTCTGCTATGGTTCAGTTGGCACATCCCCCAAAGTCTAAGTAGGCAAGTGCAGGTGGCAAAAATACCCTATCATTTTGGTTACATCAGCCTTGCAGACCATTGAGATGAAGCACAGCCAGTCATGTGGCCCACTCACTAGCCTAGGTTGCCTATCGCTGACTTAGGCTCTTCTAACCAATACTGCTTTCCACCTGAAACTAGCGTTCATCTCCTCCCATCCTGAAAATGAAGGACTTGTGACCTCATTTTAATTAGATCATTCGGTCGATCAGGAACTATATGTTACCACCACTTTCTCATGGGGATGCAAGCCCATTACACAGCAGTCTATTGGCTCCTAATTGCTGGCAGCTCTTCAGCTTAGGAGGGGCTAGGATGTCAGGAACATTCTGCAAAGAGTGAATTTTGCTAACAATGTAAGTTTGTTAGTTGCATATATGAAACTTGGGAGAAATGCACAAACTGGCTAGCTATAGATTGTAGCAATTTGACAGTTTTAAAAACACATACAAGCATTCCCATGTTACTGTTACTATTCATTTTGTTTAATTTAGCACTAAAGGCCCCAGTTAGTTTTGTGTATATTCTTAGTTCTGGGAGCAGATTCTATTGCTACTCCCTCATGCCAGCCTTTTTTAAAAGAAGGGGGGGGGGGGAAACCTTGCTGGGCAATTGTCATCTTCTGGAATGAGAAGAAAAGGTGAGAAGCAACCATCACTTCCTCAGAGGAAACAAAATTGCCTTCCCTTCCCTCCTTCTGCCATCCTATATGCCCTGCTCCCAATTCACACTAAGGGGAATATTTTTGGTTTTGCTAGTTTTCAGTGGAACAGCTATCAAGTAATTGGCTGCTGGTCCTTGATTCTCTGCTTCAGTTCTGATGCAGGCTAAAGGGTCCTGAGACCAGTATTCCTTGTAAGTTGTGTACTTGTGTGCTCACTGAGGAGAGATTCAGATGCCACGCAGCTGATTAGCAGAGTACCAACAGCTATGTGTTTTGTTTCTACTGGTGATACACATTTGCTCATGTACAGTGCACATAAAATTATTCCGCATGTAGATGGAAAAAAAGTGAACATTGCACATGGATGTAAGAGATTAAAGGGAACATTACCTGGGACTACTTTCAGTTGCATCAACTGGCAATAGTTTGCTAGTATTTTAACCTTGGTTCATTCCCCTTCTCCAGCCTCTCTGCCAAGGGCTGAGAGAGGGAGCAGCTGTCAGTTTTGCATCTGCTGGGGCCTAACCTGCAGCTGGGGAACACCAGCGGGGAACTGGCAGGTGGTTTCTGCTTCTCTTGTGCTTCCTGGGTGGCACGAAGGAAGCAGAATGGGGTAGAAAATCTGTGCCTAGATCATTAGGGTGCTGCTGAGGAGATTCAGTGGCTGACTTCACAGCAGCATTTTCAGTTGTAAGCTGCAGCTGAGATCTGTGAGTTCCTATGTTCATCATAATATTGGAATTTCACTTCAGGTAAATTGACAAGAAATCCTTGCTGTCAACGCAGATATCATCTATTAACCCTGGCTATTACTTTAAAGATGTAGGGATTGGTGATTTCTGAGTCCTCTTCACCCCCACTCATAATACATTAGGTACAGTCCTTAGAGTCAGGGGATTAGACGACTTCTGATCCTGGTTACTGACATTACTGACTTGCTGCCTTGACATTGGACAGGTCACTTAGGCTATATCTATACTGCAGGCTTCTTTCAGAAGAAGCTTTTCTGGAAGAGAAACTTGCATTTCAGCTGTGATTACTATGGCTGGAGTGGCCACTAGGCCACCTGTGCTTTTTCTTCTTTCCTCCTCTTTCGAAAACTCCCTCTTCCCCGTCCACACACGCCTTTTTCCGAAAGAGCTCTTTCGAAAAAAGTCTTCTTCCTCGTAGGATTACCAATGTCTGAAAAACTCTTCTCCTCTTTCAATTTTCTTTCAGAAGGAGATTGCAATGTGGACATAACTGACTTTTTTTGGAAAAATGGCTGTTTTTCTTAAAAAAAAAAAAAAAAAAAACCAAAAAAACAAAAAAAAACCCCAACTCTATAGTGTAGACATACCCTTTGAGAGAGGGTTCACCCCCACTTTCCTTCCCCCCTCCCAGGGGACATCCAGCTCCCATTACCTTTAATGGCAGTTGGGCACTTAATTGGCCTTTGTGCCTTTTGAAAATCTCCTCCATAACCTTTTGAGTTTAAATTTCTCAGAGGGCACTTATTATATAACTGGCAGATGTGTGGTGAGGTGTAAATGCATGTCTGGTAAGTAAAAAGATGATTGTCAGTGACAGTTGGGGGCAGAATTTGGGTATAAAGCTAAGCATGTGTAACCACTAAGACTTTCAGCGGTTACAGAGTTATCTTTATAAACAGTTTTTACATCCCTATCTAAACTTACAGCACCTAATTAAAAAAGAATATCATGAAGGAATCTTCACTTCAGCACCATTTTGTGGAACACTGTTCTGTGCAGCTTGTTAAATAATAAATCTGTCTTTTGAAAGGCTTTGCCTTGTGTTGGATTTGAACAAACACTTTATTTGTTAATGAGTTACTTATAAAGATCAGATTTTTGCTTCTATGTATATAGAGATTAAGTACTTGAGACACAGCAGCTGTCCTATGGTAATGAACTAGGTCAATGGCCTGATTGGGCTTGTATAGTAACCGTTTATACTTTCACTAAACATCTTTATACATTTTTACCATGCTTGTACTTAATATATGATCCTCTTAGTAGCTGATACATAACATACCTCCTACATGTTTTAATCAAAATATTTACTTTTTTTTTAAATAGACAGAAATCGCCAAGAGATTAAATACGATTTGTGCACAAGTCATCCCATTTTTGTCTCAGGAAGTAAGTAAAACTGTTCAGCTGTTAAAGTGCAATTATGTTGCTTTTCTGTTTGCAAATTAGCTAGTTTTAAGATGTTAATTTTATCACAATGCACAAGTGTGAGGAACATCTGTTTAGAGCTGAAGTGTGCAACCCCCCTGCTAATTTGGTTGAACATCTGAGTTTAAACTAAAGAACTGGTGACAGTATCTCAAACCTCAAATTAATTCTCTTCAGGAAAAAATGTAAAATTACTATAAAACACTTTGTTTTCATTTTTAATGAGAATACTAAATTAACTGCTGCTTAGTAGTGTTAAATTCAGTGTAAATAAGAATGTTGGCCTTCAATACTAAAATACTTATTATTTTTGGGTAGGTAACATGCAGTTGGTAGCTCAAATACAAAATGTCATTTTAAAGGTATAAAAATGTTGCATGACTACAGCTGTATCATATTAGAGTACTTCTATTCAGTTTTGGAACCTGCTTTGGATTAGATTTTCAAATACTGCATAGTTTGCAAAGACTATTATTTGTAGTTCTTGTTAAGTTAAATGTAGGTAACTGCCTTGTCTTTTAGTTACTATGTTCATTATATTGAATGCAGATCTTATAAATGACTTATAAAACAGACACTAGTTTAAAGTTGTCAGCACTTTCTCATCTCATTTGGAAACCATTTAAGTTGTTTGTTTATGACTTTTGCCTTACTCTTAAATAATAAGTTATAAAACAAGCCCTGTAACTTAAACTGGCACAATATGACTTATAATAGTCAACCTGGGATTCTGTCTTACTGGGCAGATTTCTATACATAAACTGTGTGTATACTGTAAACGTTTCTGGTCTCAGTTTTAATTTACTTTGAGGTAGAAGAAGAGACCTGGTATCGTTGTTTAAATGCTTAACACATCAACTCATTTTCCTCTTAAAAACAGCATCAGCAGCAAGTGGCCCAAGCAGTAGAACGTGCCAAACAAGTGACCATGGCTGAACTAAATGCCATCATCGGGGTACGTGGCCTTCCAGGTCTACCTCCTACAGTGTGTATAACCACCTTTCATTTCTTATTGCTTTGGTAGATTTAAAATAGATATAATTTTTTTCAGATTTAATTGTTTTGATACCTGCTATTGTTGCTCAAACTTCAATTTGGCTCACTCAAATTTTAGAGGGGGTAGAATTAACAGCAGTTTCTTGTGTAACAATGTCTTTTTAATTTCCTGCTACTATATATTATACAAAACCTTTGCTGCAAGAAAGATCAGCTTGGGAAAGATTTATTTATTGATTGATCATGGGTATTGTATACTACTTGATTTAAGTTACCTTTGTTTTGCCTCTTGCTTTTGTGACATTTGAGTTTTTGAAACCTGTACGACTATTCAGTCTTTTTCCTTTTCCTTTCTTCAGAATCTTTCATGAATTTTGAAGTAGTAGGCTAATGAAAAGAAACGTCTCTTGCTTTTGAAGTAGTATTAATTGTCTGACATAATGTTCTAATAGCCTTTCACCAAGTTTGTGCTGCTAACTATGCTGAAATAAGTTAATACTACTTACTTGTGACTGGCTGTCAATCACAAGTCATTTGTTTAGCATTAATGAACTCTGTGAACCATGCATTCCTTCCATGGCATGAGTTCATTTCCCCCACCACTAAGCATGGAATATTTATCATGTTTTCTGCCCTTCCAGACTAAGTGAAAGAAGTAGCCGAAACAAGACGCCATCCTTTCTGATTTTATTCATATGTGAGCGCCTTGAGCAGATTCAAATTACTCATTTATCAATTTATGTTAATTGCTTGTGAGAAGATGCCCTGCTGGTCTTTATAGTTCCCTCAGACACTTTGTAATGATAATTAGACATGCTGCTGTACGGATTAACAGTGCCATAGTCCAATGACGTCTACAGACAATGGAACCAGTTAATCCATCTGTGCTTAAAATTACATCCCAACTGGAGATGGGGGTGGGGGGAAAATAAGAGCGAGGGAGGATTAAAAGAATGAGCCTCAGCTTGAAAACTCTCCTTTCATCAGTTTCTCAATTGCAGAGCTGCAGTCGGTTTGCCTGTGGTAAGCTATTGGCAGTCAATTAGGTGAAAAAAATGGGAGGGTGACCTTCATTTCCTTTTAATAGCTTTTTCCTCCCTCAAATGGGGAGGTTCAATGGATTTTCAGCTTAAATTTTATTCAAGATGCTTTGCATAAACATACCTCCTTCAAATCTGAGCCATGTTTTCCCCTTATTTTCAAATTTTGACTGTTACTGAGTTAATTCACTAATCATGTTTAATAAAAGTTAAATCTGCATTTATCTGTAGTCTTCTCTATGCTTTGCTTGTGTAATGAATTGCCTTATTTTGATGATCAAATCAAATATTCATACAGTATGTTTGCATGTATAATATTTGGTTTGCAAAGATTAATAGAGCTATGGGGGTTTTTCTGTTTTAAAAGGGGTCTGCTGAGGGCAGATCCTGAACAAAAAGTCCTTTCATATTGGACTAAACTTTTTCATTAAAACATCTGTCATTGGACCAAGGGATTGTCCTGATTATGGAGACTTCCTGTATAGCAAAACTTGTACCACAGGGTGTTCAGCTCTCTGCTGCTAGTTCTACAACCACAAGACACAATTAAACTTTTTCTAGGCAATATTTTTTTGAGGTAGGAAGAGGTATTAATCTTACCAATGGAACTCCCAGACATTTTTAAACTGCCAATAATCCTTCAGTTGAAGTATATTCATGTGTGTTAAGAGAGTGCTCACCAATGATGTCAAATTCAGATGTTGTGAATGAGGGTATAAACACGTAGTTAGCACAAACTATTTTAATTTTCAATGTAGAGCTCTGTTTTATGCATGCCAGAAATCAGATGCATGTCAAAGTGATCTTTTACAGTTTTAGGTGATCAATAATTATCCTATGCTGCACAATAAGTTTCATGCTCTGACATATGCTTGATTTTGTTTGAAAGGAATTGTGTGCATCCTGGAAAATCAGAGTAGCATAAAATTGGGTTGACAATTCAGTGGACCTTTGCTCTCCTTCATTGAACATGCAGTGTGTCAACCTGTCTCCCCAGAGGGGAGGAGGCATCAGGAGGCTGGCTGTTCCTACAAGCAGCAGCTGCGCTGAAAGTAAACGCAGCCCAGTTTGATAGCAGCTGTCAGTATTGTTCAGGGACCCAACTTAGTGTAAAGAACAATAGAGGGGCCATGCTCTTAAACTGCAGTGTCTTTCAGGCTAAGAAAAGAAATAGTAATTTAACGGTTTAGACAGCTATTATGAGTGTGAAAGATCATGAAAGACTTCTTTAAAATGCAAATAGGCTGAAGCATTCTCCAGCAGTATAAGGTACAATCAAGTAGCTTACAGCATCATAGTACTAAAGATATTTCTGTACTGTAGATGTTGAGGATGGGAGGGAAGTTATGCATTTTCTTAGCAGGTATTCACTTAGGTGTTGTCCGTGATTAGGTGTAAACTGCATTCTTGGCATTTGTCTGAGCACTGACTTTCTTTTTTTGAAACAAATTTTGATTCCCTGACATGGTATAATGACTTAAAATAATTGTTTCCAAATTTAGCCAGGCCTTCTGTGCTTCTCTGCCCCCTCCAGCACAGCTGGGCTAGAGAAGCTTACATCTGCTAGCACTGTGCCACTCTGTGCCATGCCTCCTGATAATCCCCGAGGTCCCTTCCTCGGAGATAGGCAGATTGAGGGAAGGAGTGCAATGGGGGGAGAGTGTGAAGCAGGGATGGGAAGAGATGTGGCTCAGCAGTGACTGGGCTTAGGGGAGGGTTACAGACATACTCCTCTGAACCGCAGGGACTCTCATCCTGGAAGTGGCACATGGGCCGGATTGTGGAACTGCTCAGGCCATATATGCCCTACAGCTAGGTGACCCAGCGCTTGATATTTGGTGACTCAAGTGTTTGGACCTGTACTTTGAAAACCACTGGTCTAGCAGCATTACTAACACTTCCGCTTGCTGGGCCCTTAGAAGACATTTAGGCATCTAGCCAATTAAAATCATACTGGACCTCAGAGGTTGCTGGGCCAGGGAGTGCCAGACTAAAGATGTTCAACCTGTATAAATACACTAATTTAGATTGGAGGAATAATGGGTGTGTTGTTGCATTCATAAACTTTAATGGTTAAAAATAAAATGATTTGGATGTAATATCTAATACTATATCAATAGTATTAATTTCTTTAATTAAATCATGAAGGTGAGTTGAGATACTTGTTCGTGCACACACTTATCCTTAGCCTCTTCCAAATGGTTACTGAAATGAGTATTAACTGAGATTGTCCAAGTACTCATGTCAAGCCACTACATGTATTCGTTTAGTTGAGCTAAGGTGTGGGGGGGGTGTGTGTGTGTGTGTGTGTGTGTGTGTGTGTGTGTGTTCCAACTTTAGCTATTGGGTGGAAATATCTGATATTGTACATGTCTTCTATGTTTTTAATTACACCAGTCAGTGTTCATTGTGCTGCTGTTTTCCACTAAAGTAAGAAGTAGTAGATTTGGTAGATATTTAAATGTAAGGTTTTGATAGGAAAGGATATGTGCACTTTTTTAATTCCTTGGCACCACCAATTTCAGTGTTTTGCCTGAAGTCTGTTTGGCAGTTGGGGAGAATCCAGATCCTGGTATGAAAAGATTATGTGGATTATCATGGTAGAACTTGAAGGGATTTTTTTTTTGAGATTTGATTAAGCAGCAGGCTGGAAAAAATCAAAGATGTCCTATCAGCTCACAACAGGAATAGGGACAGTTATAATTAGTCTGTCCCAATGTCAGCAATAACATAATTTTGAAAGACTTATGTCCTAGGAACATTAATAAAATCCAGACCTTTACAAAAGTGCATTCTTAATTTAGAATGACAAATCTGTAAACTGGCAAGGTATTTTAGCATAGAGAATGTAGCCTACAAACCTGAATACTTAGTTTGACATTAGTTTTTGTGAAATAGTATCTTTTTGGGTTGACAGTATTTTCAGGACAGATTGAGTTGTAGACCTCCAAAAGAGCTCTTCACTGTTGCATGAGGTGATTGGCTAAAGGATTAGCAAACTGCTGAATTATTTTTCTCTCCTTGGCTGTGGTTGCCAGCTATCTCTGGGATAGTAGTGTGTGAAGCTTAAGAGGATGAGGTTAACCTCTTGAGGGTTTATTCTTATGAGTGTGTAGTTAATCCTTGGAAAGCCTATAAATAACTAGGCTGTATGTTTCATTATAAAATAGAAATACAGACTAGAACAGGAATGAATGCAAAATTTTGTGCAAGGGAAGAGCTAAGCAGCTGTAGCGTTACTTCAGATCCTCCTCAGCAGTCAGCTGTTTTTTGTGCCAAGTATCTGTGGGAGTTTCTACAGCAATGGCTTATTAGTTTTCTGTGGAAAAAGAAAGCTGAGTAGAAAATACCTATGCATCTTCTTGTTCACTTCATAGTATTGCATGCCAGCCTATAAGAAACAAGCTAAAACTTAGCTGTTCAGATACTTTGTGCATAATTAAGAATTGTATGTATGTGCACAAATCTGCTGTTGTGCTAGAAATTACATGGGATTTCTTACCATGTATTTGCATTAGAGACGTAACAAGTAATCTATTTCCTTTTATCACTGCTGAGGCAAGATTTATCATCTTGAGAGCAAGTGACTTGTTCAGCATTGAGGATTAAATTAGATACCTTGACTTTCAATTACTTTTCTTTTACCTATTTTCCCCATTTCTCCTCTTCTCCCCACACTCCCCCAAAATGTGAGCACCCATTTCTCAAGAGTCAGGCCACAAACTAATTGCAGTTCTCAAAATACATTTTCTTGCAAGAGGCCAACAATTACATACACTGTCTTGGAGCTTTTATGCAGCCCAAGCAATGAAGAACATATATGTAACTTTCAATTAATATCCAAAGGTGACCTGTTTAGAAAATAACTATATATGTAGTTTTTACTGTATAAAGAAGACTTGAAATGGGGATTAAATATGCATGAATTTGGAAGTGACAAATGTTAAGTTTTCCATGATTTTGCTGGCAGATCTGAGGGATATATGTAGGGTACATCAATACAAAGGGTGACAGCATGGAATTAAATACAAATCATCAATATCTAAAACATCAGTCAGTGAAGTTGAAGGTTTTTAAATCTCTTTTGGTTTTAAACTGACCAAATCCTTTCTTGTCCGCACTGCACAACTTTCAATTTGGCTTTTGTCTTGTCACTACTTCACTAGTTGTCTGTTGATCAGCTTTCATCCTGGATGAGACTTGTATAAAGGAAGGTAGGTACAAGGAAAATACTTTCAACTATACATCAATCAGAAAAAATCATAAAAGGACACAGCACATTACCTAATGTGTAATTATCTGTGCGTCTCAGAACAGTATGGACATGCTTGCATTGGTTAGATTTTTAGAGACATGATGACTAGGGTTGTAAGAGGTTAACCACTTATATGGTAAGCAGGCAGCTTAACTTCCTGCTTATCATGTAACCAGTTACCTGGCCCTGCCGGCCGAAACCCCCAGGTCAGTTGTTACCAGTTTGTAGATGGGTTTTACATCCCATCTGATGTAAGATGACAGAACCTGCAAGTGTAGATGGAGGTGGGCAGCATTGCAAGGAATGTGTGGTTGACCCCTTAAAAGCTTATTCTTTACTTTTGGCTCAAGAATTTCAGAGCAGTATCCATTTGTTGACAGATTTATTCTAGTGATAATGATTAGACCTGCAATTTCCAGAACAAATAATACCTATCTGTCTAAAATAGAAAAGCATGTTTAACTGGCTCCAAAATCACTTTCAAAGTGTATTAGGTCAGATGCCCAGCTTATAGGCCTGCTCTAGGTTTCGTTTCCAGACCTTTATGGTTAGGAGCACTGTGTGTGTCAACCAGTGTACTGTTTTTAGTGTTTGGGGATACCCATGGCAATTAAGGAGATACATATTTTCAACTAGAACTCTGCAGTGTTGTTTCCCTTTATTTTACTACTTAGGTGTGTGTGTTTTGTTTTTTGCCAATTCTGATCCCAGCCCCATTATTCCTGCCACATGAAAAATTCTCTTATCTTTTCCAACTTTTCTTCATTTAATTTCCCTATCTTTCTATTGTAGTAAGGTCTTTGAGCAAAAGACTACATCTTAGTTGTGCAAATGTCAGTACCAGTTGTAGTGCTATGTAACTATTCTCTCCATGTCAATGAGTATTAAAAATATTGTAATTAACATGATTACTGAATGAAAGCTTAACTGTTGATATTAAACAGAAAAACCCACCCAGCATGCTTATTCACAGTTGCCTGAGTCGCAAATACAGATGGGTGGGGCTGTTCATACCCATAGTTTCAAAAAGTGCACTGTTATAAACTACACTATAGAGCTCTACAGTAAGATCTTTCTGATATTGTGCCAGGGCTTGTTCTTTGAGTGTCAGAAGGGAGGGAAGAGAAAAAATAGTTGCTGTTGGATTTTTGGACATCCTCCCAGGAGGTTAGGAGGATGAAGAGCTGCTATACCTTCTCAGACCGACAACTGCTCAGGAGAGAGTTTGAGGAAAATGCAGTTCTCCAAGTTTTACCTCATTTAAAAACTACTTGCTTAAAAATCAGACATAAAAATAGAAAAGTGTCATAGCACACTCAAGGAAAAATTTGCGTACTTTCTCATTTTACCATACAACTATAAAATGTCAGGATGTCCCCAGTTTGAGAAATACTCGATAGATTGTAGGGACATTTCTGGCCAAAGGGAGCTGCCTGATCCCACACCTGCATCCCAGTCCCTTATCCCAGGCTCTGTATCCTGTACCCAACCGTCTCCCTTCCGTCCCAGACCTTGCACCTCCTCCATTAATATGGAAGAATGTGACTCTTGACCACTTATCAAATTCTTGAAGTGCTCTTCTCTTACCATACTTCCCCCCCCTCCCTCCCATTAGATTATTGACCACTCCTTCTCTAGATAATACTTAGACCTGCCGTGAGTGCAAGGGCCTGGACTAGAAGACTATTCAAGGTTCCTTTGAGTCCTATGATGGTGTGAGTTGATGTACCCCTAGAAGACATCTGTATATTCCCAAGATATGCCCTTGGTAGATAACCACAGCTTCCATTTAAAATGAAGAGTACATTCAAATAAAATAAGTAATTACCATAGTGTAATGCTCGACTGTGTAAAACAAGAATAAGGTCCAGAGAGATCCTCAGAGACAGAAAGAGAAGCCTTCAGAAAGGAATAGAGCAGCCTATGTCACAAGAGACTTGGCAAGAAATAGCAAATCTTCTGCTCCCATGGGATGAGTCTTTGCTAGAATTTTTTTACGTGGAGTTAGTTGCTAGTTCACCAAAGGAGTTAGAATGTTTGTAGAGCTGGTGTGGGATACCCACACCTTTGTTCTTTACCAAAGGGTGTTTACCCATGAAAACAGAAGTGAAGAACAAATGTTTAACTCCTGAAACAAATGTGTGGGGAATGTCCCCACTAACCTTTGCTAGTTAATGAACAGATTTGTTCATCAATTGACTCAAAGAGAAATCTACTGAAGATAACCAGAGTTATCTTTTTGTGGCTCACCTCTTCATTACCAAAACCATGTGTTACATAGATAGGCAACCTGCTGTAAAATTCTAGTTAAGACCAGGCACGGGCAGACTTGACTTCAGTGTAGAAAAGGTCAACCTTGTATCCAATATGCTCACCTTCAACTAGAGGTTCTCTGAAAAATAAAAACTTTTTTTTTCTCCAGATAGTATCTTTGGGGCCTTGATGTAGGGATAAGAATGAGGAAAGTGGTGAGACTAGTTTGAGATTCTCTTGACATGTGGGGTGAGAGAGAATGCAAAGAAGATAATGGAAGAAATCATGTAGACATGAGGACAAAAAAGGAAGAGGAATGGCAGTAGTCTTGAATCTTTTGCTTCTTGCCGTCTCATGGAATAGTAAAGATTCCCATCATGTGGATGTTCTGTTTAAGGTCTTGTATCCTGAACCTTGTAGATTAAGGCACTGTGTACTCGGGATTCTAATTCTCATACAAATCTCTCTATATATGAGAGGAGAAGGGGGAGGGAGAGAACACCTTAAAGATTAACAGATGTAAAACTTTTTGTGTTTTGGATGTAAGTTTTCATGGGTGTAAACACAGATGGTTCGTTCCAAATAAATGTTAATCTTTAAGGTGCCCCAGGACGACTTGTATTTGTAGATAAAGACTAACATAGCTATCCATCTGAGACTTGCTAATATAAAGTTAGGCTTCCTACAAAGGACATCTGCTTTAAAACAAGGTAAGCTTATTAGTGATTTTTGTTTTTGTAATTTGACAGTTATGATTTTACATCCGTCATCTCCACAGCAACAAATGATGCCACGAAGGATTATCATTTTGCGGGAAGGCAAAATAAGTGGCAGGAAAATAAAAATCAATTTTCATACATTTCTGTAGAAGAAAAAAGGAAAGAAGATTCTTCCCTCCTCTGCCTGCGTCAGTTGAGCTTTGAAATAATAACAGAGTCCCATTATCACCCATGAGTTATATATATCATAGTTGCAGGCTTTACTACCCCCTATAGACTTTGGGGTCTCTTAGCAGGGTGACATTTTATATAGTTTATTACTAGAACAGGTTTTCTGAAGACACTATTCCCTTGTTTTGGAGAGACGTTCTCTTCCCCCTGTTAGGGTACTATAATGTGTTTACATAATGGAGATCTTTCAAATTACTTGTGCAGAGCTACAAAGATTTCATTCTCAGCTGTCTAGCTGTGGATACGGCAGTGTGCACTTTCCGATTTGCTTTCAGTGACCATACTGTAGCTTCAAATCCCTATACATCTGAGTCTAAAAAAGAGAGTAAGTACAGAGACTGAACTAAGCACTGACAGTTCAAAAGGTGGATTGAGTTATATCAGTTATATTAAGTCACTGATTTTTAATCATGATTTAAATCAGCAAGCACGAAACCTTGATTGAAATAAATTACAAGGCACAAATACAAAAGATTATTTTCCAAACTGATTGATTTGCCTTAGTTGGTAATCATTAAAACACATTGATCTGCTGTTAAATAACACCTATTATACTAAATTTATGCAGCTTAAAGCTTTATTTAGCTTCTTAATGTTTACTTTTTTATTATATTAAAGTGAATAATACATGTCTTATTCACTATATCAGTGTTTCTTAAACTTTTTAAGACTGAAGAACACCAAACAATTTTTTTTATGGGGAACACAGACGATTTTTTTTGTCGAGCACCAAAAAACAAAACAAAACACACCACCGGACCAGGAGGGAGGGCGGGGGGGACTTGGGGCAGGGAGGGTGCAAGAGGGGACTTGGGGGCAGGGTGTCAGAGCAAGCTGGGAATGTGGGGTCTTGACAGGGGGAGGAAAGGGGGGAGGGGTTGGGTGCAGGATCTGGACATGAAGGGGGACACTTACCTGGCTTGGCATCCTGCTGCAGCAGGGAAAGCCTCCAGGGAGCATGCTCTTGTTCCTCCAGGGGGAGATCTCAGTCTCTCTCCCCCACCAACCCATGCAGTGGGGAACCCAGCACAGCTGCAGCACCAGGCCAGGCTTCCCACTGTCAGGACAGGGTGGAGGTGGGGGGGAGGAGAAGAGTAGAAACCCCAACCATCCCCACCAGATTAAACTCTGCCACTTTCGCAGCAGGCTTGGGAGGGGCACGGGGGGAGAGAGCAGCAGCGCATGGGGGCTAGCAGAGCCCAAGTGTGCCCCAGATCGGGGGTGGTGGGGGGGTGTGTGGATCTGGGTTCCCTGAAGGCGGCAGTTTTAAAACGCTGAGGTCTGGGAGGTAGCTCCTCAGCTCCACCCACCCTTCCCCCTTCCAACAGCAGCCACTGTAAAAGCTGCCACCTACACACGTGGAGGACGAGGAGGCTGCGCAGCAGCAGAGGCTCCTGTGGGCTCTGGGGGAGGGGTGACAGCTATAGTGGGAGCTGTCTCCGGGCTCTGCAGGGGGCGGGAGAGCAGAATTTTTTCTATTTTTTCCATGGCACACCTCTGACCGCTTTGCGGCACACTGGTTTAAGAAACACTGCACTACATGATTTTTTTTTTTTTGGTCACTTGCCAGTATTTGGATGGGAATGCAATTGAGCAAACAAAACTAGTAGATCTCACACTCAAACCTAATTTTTTGTATTCATAGATTGAAAGAGGACGACAAGATTTTCCACTTTCTCAACTCCCAATTAGTTTCTTAACTTTGTCTGAGCTAGTCATTGAACAGAACCAGTTGAATAAACAATATTTTCTTAATTTCATTCTCAATTTTCAGGAAAGACTACTTCTGTAAAAAAAAAAAAAAAAAAAAAAAAAAAAAAAAAATTCACATCAGCGAGCTCTTTGGTACTGGGGGCTTAGTTAGTGTTTTCTACCAGTTCAGTGGTTTGATTTCCTTTAAAACTTAAAACCAAACTGATGGTGCTGATTATTATTTTATTTTATTTTATTTTATTTTATTTTATTTAAATTAAATGATTTTAATAATATTGGGCCATCAGGTAACTTGTCAATTTCAAAGTTAGTTGAAAAATCTTTTTTTTAAATGAGTATATAAATAAAAAAGGGCTTAAGTAAGATTGGAGGAAAAAAGTATCTCTTAATCTACCCTTGTTTAAAAGGAATTAAAACATTAAGGAATGAAGGTAGCATCTTAGTTTCTCCTTATGAGAGACCATTATTGAAAAGTAACTGGCAACAGGGTTATAAAATTATTGAAAACAGAGCTACAACTAACTTAAGAGATTCATGGGCAAATACACCCGGCCTTACGGCTGCCATTAGTACAAGATAGTCTAAAAAAAGTATACCATAATTGAGAAACCACGTTCTGTGCTGATTTTTTTTCTCGCATTGGAATAAGGAAGGATGGAAGTGTATGGTGTCCAAAAGATAAATTTGAGGGAAACTCAATCTGCTGCTATTGGAAAACCTGGGATAATGCTGCCCTTAATGAGGGACTTTTTACACACTTACACTTGTATTGAACTATGTTTTGGTATATGATGCATTTGACACAGTTCTTTAAGTTTAATCAAGACTATATTCCAGGGCATGCCAGGACACTCATTCCCCCACATTCTCTTAGACTATGTCTATACTACAAGGTTTTTGTGCAAAAACTGGCAGTGTGTCCACACCTCAAGTATGTTTTTGCGCAAGAAAATCAACAGAACAGAGGGCTTTTGCTGGTAGAGTTATTCCTCTCCCTATGAGGAATAACTCCTTTTTGCACTACAGCTCTTGCACAAAAAGGCAAGTGTGGATGCTCCAAAGTGGTTTTTGCACAAGAAACCCCTATCGGAAAAAACACACATGCTCTGATGGCCATTCTGTGAATGGCAATCTGAGTTGTTGTTTTTTTTTTTTTTGCGCAAGTGTCTATGCAGTGTGGATGCTTTCTTGTGCAAAAGCACATCACTTCTGTGATGCGTTTTGAGGTCTGACTGTGCTTTTACACAAGCAGTTTTTGCCCAAGAACTCTTCTGCAAAAGGCTCCTTGCGCGGAAACCCTGCACTGTAGACAAAGCCTCAGACACTCGAGGTCTCTAGCTGAAACATTTAGGTGGTGGTGGGGGGGGGGGGGGGTTGTAGTACAGCTAAGGGGCAACAGGGAGGGCTTAGGCCAGTGGTCACCAGCCAATTGGTTGTGATTGACTGGTTGATCCTGGAAGTCTCCCACTTGATTGTGATCTTTGGTGGTGGAGAGAAGCTGCCACTGAGGCAGGCTCCCTGCTTGCCCCAGCCTCGTGCTGCTAGCCCATCCCCAGAAGTGACCAGTATGGCTCTGCAGTCCTGTGTTTGTGTGTGGGGGGGGGGGAAGTCAGGAGGGGTGGAAGTCTCAGTACACTGTTCCTGCCTGGCGCCCCCCCTCCCCCCCAAAATACCCAACCTCATTAGCCAGAAATGGGAAACTGGCCAATGGGAGCTGAATGGGGACCAGCAGAGGGGAGGCAGGACATAGAAGCACATTTCCCTTCCCCGGTCCCTGTGGCCACAGGGGCATGTTGGCACCTTCTAGGAGTAGTGTGGGCCTAGAGCAGGTAAGCAGTCTGCCTTAGCCATGCTGTGCTGCCATTGGTTAAGTGCTAACTGGCAGGAGACCACATCCCAACCCCAAGCTCCCTACACCCCTTCCTGAGCCCCCTCCCAAAGCCCTGCCTTCCCCCCCCACTCCTGAGCCAATACCCCCACCACCTGCTGCATCCCAACACTGCCCCACTCTGGAGCCCCTCCTACATTGAACTCTTTTTTTAGAGCTTGCACCTGTCACCCCCTGCTGTACCGCAGCCCTCTGTCCCTGGCTCAGCCTGAAGTCCCAGCCCAAAGCCCACACTGCTTCCTGAATCCCAATCTCCTGCTCCCGTCTGGTGAGAGTGAGTGGAGGGGGAGGAGAGAAAGAGAATGGAGTGAGTTGGACAGGGCTTCAGGGAAGGGTGAGGCCTCGAGGCAGGGTAGATCTTGGGTTACCCTTAAAGAAGAAACATGTCTGAGGCAGTTCACATTTTGCAGTGTGTACTCTGTCCTCATGACCTGAGAGAGGTTCTGAATTACAGGAATTAGGTAAATTTAGATAAAACTTGTATTCCCACTCGCAACTAAGTTCAGTTTGTTTTCTAGGAAAGTAATGCCACTTCCTCCAAATTTAGGGTAGGTGTGTGTCTTGATTTATAACTTACACAAAATATATTTACAAACTGTATAACCTCAGAGGGCATGTTGCACATCTTTGACCTTGCATTCTCTAATAGAAACACATAGCACTATGTATGTAAAACATAAAAAAATCAAACACAGCATTACAATACTCATGCACTTCTTCCCCTAGGGAAAGGATATGCAAATGAATACCATGCAATAGATATTATTTACATCACATAATATGCTACTAGAAAGTGCTCAGACACTGTACTGATGAGGGCAGCATAAGAACTTACATAGAATAAGTATTTCATATGCTTCTATATGTGCATATTCTCTTGCCTCCTCTCCCCCTCACCGTCTCAATTTGATTAATGTGCTTTTTTTCTTGGGGAAATCTAGATAATATATATTTGTTCATTGCCTGTATTTCTAGGGTTCATGTAGAGGGGATAGAATTTCAACTAGCACAAAAGAAGGTGGCAGAAAACCTTGTGGCTGTGGGGAGGGAGTGATAGTTTTTGAGGTTAAATCTGACAATAACACAACATAACTGTTTTTTCTACTCATCTTGAGTTTCAAAGGGGTAGTATAGAATGGTGACCACAGACATAATCGCATTAAGATCCTGGTTTAGGCTTCTGCCTGTGTGGTGAAACGGTCTGGACTAGTTTTGCTCTTTGGTAAGGGCTGTGTTGGTTTGTGGCTTGGGAGAGAGTTCTGCAAATTCTGCTAGCACTATGGCTTGACTGCAGTAGGACAAATCCAATATAAAAGTCTGTATTTACCCTATTCTAGGCTGCTGAGTATACTTCATCTTTTGAGAGTCTGTAACCTGGTGTCAGCCCAGTAAGGTAACTTCTGAATATGCCTGTTCATTGCTTTTCCCCATCCATACCCTGATTCTAGACTGCTGCTCAAAGCAAGGAGACACAAGCTATAGCTGCACATAAGACTAGAAGGATCTGTAGGACTAAGACATTTTTGGTGCTGGGCTGTAGCTCACCTTATAGGAAGAGCTGGTATGCACTACACATCTGACTTTTGCACCAAGCTCTGAAAATATTTTTTGAAGAAGCCTGCTCACAATCATAGGAACTACAAGAAGTGTGTAAAGGTGTAGGAGGGGCATGTATCTGTTATATTGTATTGTCTTATATGACTATATTCATGTACTGTGCATATATAACAAGGCAGATATTTCCCAAAGTGGTAGTCTCGCCTCACTTGTTCCAACTAAATTCCTTTATGCAGCATAGATAAGGAACACACATAACACAAATCACCTTAATATCTAGGCACTAGGCCTTGTAAATAAGGGGCACGAGACCTAGATCTTCTGGGGCTCAGCCACTTGCCTAGAAACGAAGTATGCTTCAGTTTCAAGTGATTGGGCCTCAGAATGAAAAAGCAGAGATTCCTCCTCCCCCTTTTTAAAACATCTTATGCCCTTTATTTTCTTGTCCAGTGACAGGATATGAAGGTAATTGATGCTTTGTACTTACCTTATATCAAATTGAATAGAGGATCTGAGAAGAACGAGTGGAGAGACTAGCACTGAGGAAATCACCACCATGTTATGTATGTACAAGTGAGAGAAAATACCAGTTTGGGAGAGCTTCCTGTAGTGTTGTTATAACAGAGGAGAAGTGGAACTGCTTGCTTCTACTTGTGTGACAGGGAAGCAGAACAAAGAACTTACTCATAAAATGGCATGAAGTAATTCAGATGTTTTCTATTGTCAAGAACTAGGAAAAGGGGAGTGATGGAAGAAGCGAGGAAGAAAATAGATATGGGTGTGTTGGAGAGAACGCAGAAGAGCAGTGTGGGATTTGGATAGGAATAAGATGACCGATACCATAGGACTTCTTTAAGAGAACACTTAGTTCACAGCAAGATGGGGCAAGAATCTTCCCCTCACTAGTATACTGTGCACTACATGTTCACTTAGACAAATTCTTAAAAACTGAATGCAATCACTGTGTTGAGAGGACAATGGGCTGGTGGCAAGGATTGCAAATGTGAGCATCGGGAGTCCTTGTTTAAATTCCCCAATCTGCTGTAGGCTTCCTTTGTGACCTTGGTGAAGTGACTTCAGGCCCAGACCCCACAGCATTACCTAGGTGTTCCTCCACCACTCAGCACCTAACCAATCGGTGCCCTCCCATCCCATGGAATTCTCTGCCCTAAGCTAAGTGCTCACACTCCCTAAAACATCTATCAGGAGAGAGAGGTCCAAGATAGAAATCCTCAGACATCAACAAGCTGATGGGAAGCTACCTAAGTTAGCCAGCAGAGAAATGCTGGAAAGGGGGAAGAGGCTTAGTTCCTGGCTGACAGGCGGGGAAAAAAATGCTTCCTTGTAGAGTCAGTCATGGACTCTCTCCAGCAGTGAGGTCAGGTGTTCAGGTAGCTGGCAGCTAAAACCATTTGGACAAAACAGACATACTTAACAGCTTTTATAATGAATCTTCACAATAGCTACTCTGCCATCAGGGCTTAGGACACCCACTGTTTGTCTGGGAGACCCAGGCCTGATTTGGAGCAAGGACTTGAACCCAGCTCTCGCACATCCCAGGGGAAGACCTGTCTTGGGTGGATGCTGCACACATGACACTGGGGATGTCGGCCTCCTCTGACCTTACTTTTACAGGGTCTGACAGGGCCTAGCCATACTGAAAGCATGCCTACAGTACTGGGCCATGCTAAAGGAAGAGGTGCTTACCTTGCTGAGTTTCAGAATCTTGCTTCAGGATTTGACTTGAGTTATTGCTCCAAATAGCTTGTTAGCTGTGGGATCGTGTCAGGGTTTACATTGCTTTTGGAGTAGGGTTGCCAACTCTGACTGAAGCTATTCCGGGAGATTTTTTCCCCCAGCATGATGTAATGTCATTTTCTTAAAATATCCTATTAAAATCTCTAGGATTGCTTTCAATAGTCACAGGCAGATTGATGCTGATTCCAGGAGACACTCAGCCAGTCCTGGAGGGTTGGCCAGCCCTGTTACTAAATGCCAGTCAGTGGAAACTTTAGGGACTTATGTGCCTTCAGCATTAGGTGGTAGCTCTGAATTGGCTTTGAAATTGTAGTGTCTAAGGACCCTTGCCAGTATTGGCCCAGATCTTGCCTGTATCTTAGCCTCCTGAATTTGAAACTAACAGTATTTCCCTATTTCCCAGGATGTAGCAAGGATAAATACAGTAGAGTGTAAGATTCTGAGTATGGTGGGAGACACATGTACCTAAAATATAGACATAGGAGCCCCATGCTAGCTCAATCTATCTGGGCAAGTACAATCATATGCTAATGCCACACACCTCTGCAGACTTATAAAGAAGTTTGATGTGGTAGCCTTAAGTAAAATATTAGTGATTTGAATCATTAGAACCTCTGTGTTTAATAGATATGAATAATATAGGCTTAAATAGCTCCTTTCATAGAAAAGGATTCTAAATTCTGCAGTCCTGAGAAATGTGGCCCGTTGAAGTTACACTCTGGTAAATTTTGTGGAATGTGGCCGTATGCATACATACAATATATCTTGTATACAGGGATCACTTTATCCTTTACATAAATGTAATTGCCTCTGAATTTGAAATTTGCCATCCTGTTTTGGAAGCATACAATGTACTTTGTAGCACTTGAAGAGTGCAATAATACTGTAAATTTAAGACTAAAGGGACTTTAAATAGTCCATGGGTATTTAGATGCTTTACCTTGTACATCTGTACAAAAACATCTTTTGATCTAAATAGAGTAGATGAGTTAAAAGAGGAAGTATAATTTCACAGAGGGAGAACTGATGTACAGAGATTAAGTTTTTCCACAATACCACAGGAAACTGACAATTAGGAATTGAACCTAGATTCACTGGATTCCAAGTCATATGCTGTCAACAAACTATCTTCTTTAATAACTAGAGGTGGACTTTGACAACACCCTTGTTGGGATATGTAAAAAGTAATAGGGGGTGAGATAGTGGTAAGGGGTCTGCTACAGCTGGCATTGCCCTTTAAACATGTTTTTCCTGTTTGTTTTGGCAGCCTTGAAAGATGGTTGCACTGAACAGAGTCTTATTTTGTCTTAGATCTTGCTCTGTAAAAACACTTTCAGGGTCAGAGTTCTTGCCCCCCCACCCTATCAGCTGTTCATTAAGACAGTATGTAATGCTGATTTAACTAAAAACCAGTGAACAACTGGGGCAGGTATAATTGTATTCATCACCTGCTTATTAATATTTATTGTATGGGAGTTAACGTTACGAAATAAGATTTTAGGGAAAGTAGTGATAGATGTGTAAATTAATATATTACAGTAGATAAAAGGATGTAATTGCCAAATTGTTGCCACTTAGAACATTGAGTTGGGGGGTCAAGGTTAATGTACATGGGCAACAAAGCAGTTCTGTTTACCCCCCATCAGCTCCTGGGTTGCCTTTTTCTTCTCTAACAACTCATATTCCAAAACAGAGGACTAGTGAAATATCACCCTCTGATATTATGATTGAGTTTTTCAATACTTGGTCTTTTGGCTTGTTTTTGAAGGTGAGGGGAAATTGGACAGAAGATTTGAGGAAATAAATGCTGTTTGATACAGCTTTCAAATGAACTGAATTGTTCTTTTGTCAATATTAAAAGGATTTGGGGGAGGGCAGAGGTAATTGTAAGAAAGTAGTTCTAGATGAATTGGAGATTATTTTAAAATCAATACTGTGGTCAGTTATCACAATACAATTGCTTTTGCATGGATCATTGCAATCCTTCCCTCCTGCTGAAACCGGAAGCAGCTCTTGCTCTGCAAGTAATGATAGTAATTGGTGGTAAGACAGACCTGTTACTCATCCTTATCTGAGCACAATTCTTATGGCAGGTGTCTAGATTTTAATTAAGTGCTAATGAGCATACCTAGTGGACCATGATACTGCTACCAACTTCTTCAGTTTTATGGCTTACTATTGTAAGCTCTTAAAAAGAGAGAGAACAGGCTTTAGTGTATTTGAAGTGACAGGTGATTATACGCATAATACAATTGTTACTATCCTATAAAGTGGTGAATACCTACTTTGTAAATGTCTCCCGACTGTTGCTATTATCCATTTTCCTGCTCCCTCTTTTCATTTTTCCCCATTTACAGACAACCTAGCCTCTCTGTGCAAGAGGACTAAGATACTTTAGTAACTGAGATGTTTGTTTTTTTTAAATGATGTAGAGTATGAGCACTTTGGGGCTGCAAGTGTCTTCAGCTGTGATTCATATAACACTAACAGTTCTATGTCAGGCTGGGACGTAAATAAAGTTTAAAATTGTTGCTCAATTCAAATTATCCCCACACAAGTGCAACAGCTCCAGTGATGCAAGAGACCAGATTGAGTCTCTTATTTTATAGCAATTATCAATTACTATTCATTCTGCAGATACAGTTATATTACCAGGAGTCCTTACAAATAGGCCAAAGATTGTCCCTCTCCTAGTTGCTGACACAACACTGACCAAGAAGAGTAGTTCTGTAAAGGATCATGGAGTATTCTTCCCCTGTCTGTACTGTAGGAATTTCCCCCTGCTGTTGCTGCTTTGACGGTTTGGTGAAAGCACTTCAGAATACAGCATGTGAAATGAGTGATTAACGTATTCCTTCTTAGACCACACTTTCCTTGATTTCCCAAAAAATTGCATGCCTTGTGCCATTGTGAACAGAGGCAAGAATAGATGACTGATAGAAAACAAATTCAATTTGGTTAATATTGTGATGTTCTGAAGTGCCTTCACCAAACCTTTACAGATACTGAAATAGCTGACCGAAGAGGGTGCTGGGTATATTTGTAGAAGTTAGGTTTTGACCCAAGCACTTTAGGTGGTCTATGCTAAAGAATGCAGGTATCTACAACAAGAGACCCAAGAATGTTCATAACATTCCACAGGCATTCCAAACATTGCTACAGCTCCATCAGCTCCAATAACAGAGTCCAATGCTAATGTCGTCATTCTGTTTGAACTAACTCTTGGAGAACAGTTTGTGGTCTGGAAGCCTCACTGTTTCAGTATAGTTCCTGGTATAGTTCCACAACATTCTTCTCAGTGATAGCTCTGATCACTCAAGAGCTGTTGAGATAATCCTTGGCTCTGCTTTCCTTCCCTGTCACGTGATACTCCAACCCCAGGATATATTACAGAGGAAGAAACAAACAGCTTTTTTTAAACCACGCTTTTATTGCAACCTTCCTCCTCTCCTCCCCCCCCCCCCCCCCACACACACTTCATGTGTAGAAGCTCAGAGATTGAGGGGCTGATGTGCGTATCCTCTGCCATTGGTGTGGATTGTGTGGAGATGTAGTAAGGCATAACTTTTCCCTTTCCACAATATTTGCAAAGCAGTTCTTTTTGAAATAATAATTGGGCCAAATAATATGAACAGGTGTAAACTTTTCTTATACTAACCTTGCATATAATATTGCAAAGATCTGAGAAATGTAACTGCTTTACATGTGAACACAAAAAATAAAAATAAATGTATTAAGTTTGCAAAGTCCAGCACACTCAGTAACTTACGCAACATTAGTTTGGTCTCCTTGTGCATGTGCATTATGATGCAATCTTTAATTACATAATCACATGCTGTTTTTTCCGCAGGAAGTCCACAGAAATAATTGATCACTTAATGAGCAGCTATTCAGTATTTTGTTTTGTTGTAATTGATCATGCCCTATTTAGTGCATGTTATTCCAACCCTGCTCTGAACACAGACTTACTAAATTTACTCTTGGGCTTTTCTATGATGTTCCATGTTGGGTTTTCAACTGCATCACTAACATTAAGCATCTTATTTTTCACAACATCCTGACGAGGCTGTTTTAGATGGGGAACTGAGCAGTGGAGACATTAAGGTCAAAAGTGTCTACTAATTGAGTGCTCATTTTGGGATGCATATTCAGCATGATATGGCACTTTGTTCAAAGTACAGTTCCCATTAACATCAGTTGCGAGTGTTCTGCATTATTGCAAATAAAACTCTGTGGTCTCAAGTTACACATTCAAATAATGAGGAGCACAGTTAGTGAACACCTGTTTGCTTTAAATGAACTAACTAATATCACCTCAGATCTCTGTGGCAAGAGCAGGGATAGAATTCAGTTCTCCAGCAAGATGTTCATCTGCCTGAACCAGGAGGCTGCCCTTTGTTTTCCTGCATTCTTCTGTTTCATTACAACATGTGCACCAACTGAGGTGTAGGTCCTACAAGTAACAGGCTCCTTCACTACTCAGCCCTGTTTTGATGCTAGAGCAGGTCCATCCTATGTAGTGAATGAAACATGGGTCCTGTAGAGGGGGGACAGAGTATGTAATCCTATAATTAAATACTGTATCACAATGCATTCATGCAATTAAAGTTGCACAAGGATCCTTAATTTTGGCTTTTCTAACTTTTGAGTGCTTGACTTTGCAAACTTGTTGTTCTCTTGTTGTAGTTGTGTGTATAATTTCTTAGACTTTTAAAAAAGCCCAGTTCCATCATGTGGCAGCATAGTGAGACTGTGTTGAAACATTTAGATCTACAACATAGTCCTCTGCCACTTGAGCTTATGGCATAACTCATAGCACAAGTGGGCTGTCACCTAATCTGAGGCCCAGCACTGGGGGGGAATGAAGCACACTTGATCAATGAGATTTGATAGATGTTTGAAGACTACAGAGGAACATTAAGACACAGGAATCTTAGGTTCCACTCCAGGCTCTGGAGGGGTGTGTCTGTAGAGGTCTCAGATACTTCTGTCACGCTTACTGCCAACCCCGACTCCCTTCTGCTCCTCCAGCCTTTCTCAGTTTCAGTACTGTCTCCATACTCCTTGCCATTTTCTCCTCCACCTTCTCTGCCCCTATAGATTCTTGGCCTAGTCTGCTAACCAGTACGAGTCTCCACACATTGGGCCTTTGATGCCAGATCTACTTTCCTTGGCTAGTCAGTTATATTCCATCCGTTTCCTGTTTCTCTCCCTCACCTAATGGCTCCTTGTCCCAGTCTGTACCCTCTATGATGCAACCCTGCCCCACAGTCCGATACCTGTTTTCTTTGCACTCAGATGAAGCTACCATCTTTCCACACTGCATTGGTGCTAGTGCAGGAAGAACTGACAGCACAGGAAAGACAAGTCTCCTAGCTCTTAGTTTCTGAGCCCTGGGCCATAGCTAGGAGCAGCAGTTGCAGGAAAATCCCTGCTTATCTCCTGCTCCACTTCCGCATACGTGGAATAGAGCATGCCCTTTGCAAGTGAAATCTTTGTATAAACTAGCCGCCAAATTCCAACAACTGTACATGTAGAAATTTTGAGAGATTTGCATGGGGGTAGCAAAAGGCACATCTTTGACATGAAGGAAAGCCCCTGCCATATTTAAAATCACTACTTTGGAATAGGAGAGCTCGATGAACTAACTGAAGGAATTTTTTAATCTGGGCAAAACATCTTATTTCCCCTCATCTTATTCTTAAAAATGGCAGAACTGTTTTTTCAGAAATTCGCCCGGTAAATTTCAGCTTGAGGCATTCCTCCAGCCTGGGAAATTTTATTCTGAAAGGTTAAAATTTTGGTTCACTTATAAGCAGGGCTCGCCAAGCCGCGGCGAGCCCCGCTCGCCGGCTGCGCTATCTGGCGTTCTGCCCATGTGCAGATTGCCTGAACCCAGCTCTTCCGGGATGTAACTTACTTGCCACGGGCGAGTAGATTACATAGATTGTTAAGCCCTGCTTATAAGTAACCTAACAAAGTCTTATCATAGGAAGTGTTAGGCAACTTTAAATGTGGACAGTGGTGCCAGCTCTTCTGCACATGAAATTGAGAGAGGTGTCCTGATCCATAAGTGCCATAATGCTTGAGGGAGTGCTGTATTTGAATATCTTTATGCTAATACTTGAGCTGATTTATATTAGCTAGAGTTCTTAGATGGTAGACACTGAAATGGGTAAGAAACAAAGGTTCTGTAAAAGTGCAGTTGTACAGTTTAAGCAAGAGAATGCAACCTTGTAGGTTGTCTTTTTGGTAGACTTTTTTTCTTAAAAATTGGCCCACCCTTTCAGAGATGGTGAGAGTGCTGCTGTAGATAGGGCAAATGTATTTTAACTGCATTTGTTAGGTTTATTCAGATCAGGAATAGGTGATATAAAGGATGTTGGGTTGGAGAAGAGAGGAAGATAGGGTAAAAACAGGAAGTATTGATTATGAATGGCTAACAAACACTTTTCTTCTCTTTTCTTCCTCAACTATGTGCTTCATATACTTCCTCCTGGGAATAACAATACCATCCATAACAGCAGCAACAGTTGCAAGCTCAGCATCTGTCCCATGGCCATGGACCTCCAGTGCCTCTTACACCACACCCATCAGGACTTCAACCTCCTGGAATTCCTCCACTTGGAAGCAGTGCTGGCCTTCTTGCCCTCTCTAGTGCTTTGGGTGGGCAGTCTCACTTGGCAATAAAAGATGACAAGAAGCATCATGATGCAGAACACCACAGAGGTGAGAGGCATGGCAAGCCTGATTAGGACATTGTCAAATTCGCACATTGCTGCAAATTGTGTGCATCTCTAAAGAAATCGAATTATATAGAATGAAAACGAGAACAAACTGTTGTAATTTTTTTTTTAAGTGTCTGCATTTCTACCACTGAAGCAAAACTAAGCTCGGAAGTTTTCAGTATTTGAAATAGGCGATCCATTAGGTGTCTCCTGCTTTATAGATTGCAGGGCATTTTGACATCCTGGGGAATTCTTAGTGTAACACCAGTGCCTGCACAATATTGTGGATAATTGTTAAACTGCATAATTGGGTAAACTTTTCAAAGAAACTAATGTTGTTAAATGGGTGGGGAGAAGGGAAGAGGGGAATGAGAATTAAATTTTGAAGTGAATGTGTTAAATGAAAGGGTTAGATAACTGTATCTGTTACTTTAGTTTCATAGGCTTAAGTTCTAGTACACATTTAAATATTGGGCAAAATTGCACTTGACTAATTTTTGAAAAAATAATTTATTCTGTCATGAAATAAAAAAAAAACCTAGGCTTTGTGTATGTTTAAACTGTAAATCTATCATGTTTACAAAATACTGTAATTTTCAGGAAATCACTGTATTAGGAATGTGCAATGACTTATATAAATAAAAGCCATTTTAAAACTGTTCGGGGCTTGTGTTCTAATTTTTCCCCCCTTTTTTTATTTCTGTTCTTGCCTCTGTGTCTGAACGGGCATGTCTGTGCATTTCTTGGTTACTACGGGAGCAGACAGAGAGCCGGGCACAGTAAGTACCACTACTTCTGTTGACATTAAAATGTTTCTGCTTCTACAGTACTTGATAAACAAAAATTGCGCGGTTTTTTCCTCTGTAGGTTTCCTTGCTCTCCCTCCTATTTAGTCATAGTTCCTGCATGTTTTTTAAAAAAAAATTTCTTCAAAGTTGGAATTAACAGTTTTTGTTTATTACCTTAATGCAGTGGCATCATTCATGTCAGTACAGTTGTGGAAATGGTTAAAGAGAACAATTATCAAAAGCACTGATGGGACTGAGGAGCACAAGTCCCATTACATTACAGTGGGATTTATGTTCCTAAATATATTTGGCACTGTTGAGAACCTAACTCCAAAAAACGGATTCCCCCCCTGCCCCCCCACTTTTTTCTTGGCCCTGTGTAACCTACTTTGCTAAAAATATTCTGCAAATAAGAAAAATGTGACAATTTGAAAAATATGCAGTATATTTAAAAGCATATGCAAAGGACACTTAAGATATGTTGACTTTGGTGCACAGAATGACAACGTTACAGAATGCAGACTGTTGTACAAACTAAGTACATACAGTATCACTCTGATCTGTTGTGTGGGGCTGGCATAAAAGCCTTTTTAGTACATTGTGTGGGTTGCAGTGTCATTTTCTTAATTATAATTAAACTCCTGCAGTCAACTAAAACAGCTCCTCCACAGTCGCAACCTGCCATCATATGTCAAATCCATGTTTCCTTGAGTGTTACTCAGCTGTGGGTGTGATATATCTAACATTCTGGGGTCTCATTTAGGATCATGCAAACAATGTGAGATTTCAAGGCCCTGGAGAATGCACAATAAATATAAAGAAAATTGAATGCTCGTTGTCCTCCTTGCTGTTTAAGTAGATCACCTAGTATTGGATGCAAGTTGATACAATAAAGGGTTTACCATTCTTTCTGTCCTGGTTCAGCAAAATGCTCAAATGGGTTTACATGTTTTGCTGAATACAGATGAACTTAAGCATGTGACTTACACATAAAACACGTTGCTATTTTGGCATTTCTTGGCAAACAGAAGTTTGCATTCCTTTTTTTTATTAAAGTATTTAAAATCTATGGGATATTATCCAAATTCAGATTTCAAATTTATTTGACTGAACTTTGTTTGGTTTGAATTTTGTTCCTCAGTTGGTCACATCTTTAATGTAATTTTGAAATGGATTTTATATTTAAATACTTTTTTAAGGCTAATATTCAAGTAGTCATAGTAACATAAGTCATATCCACATGACTGTAGATCTTATTATATGTAGTTTTTCCTAACCTAGTACTATATTCTTATGCAGATTACTATTTAAATCAGACATTTGGTAACCTACATATTTAATTCAGTGAGGCTTTGCATATTAAATGCCTGTGGTAGTGTTGCCAATACTGCTGTCAGAAAGATGCTCTGATCCAAGACACTAGACACCATGTTGTTGTTTATCTAAAGTGCTGCAATATTGCTTCAGTGTTATTTCCGGTAAAGATAACTGTGAGCTTCCAGTGCAATCAATGTATGTTGATTACTCTAAATTGCAAGATAAAAATATTTACATGGCAAGCTTTTAATGCTCATCTGTGAGGTATTAATACATTCAAGCCTCCTTAATCCGGCAAACCTAAGAAATAGGGTATGCCGGATTAAGGAATTTTTTGGACCATGAAGGATGCTAAAGTGGGTTCTGGGAAGGAGGGAGAAGGAGGGGAATGAGGTGGGGTATTTTACTAACACGGTTAAGATACTATTTGTATCCACTACACGATTAGTCGATAAGGGACGGTGCTCTGTCCTGACTTGCACTGCTCCAGGAGCTACCCATGCTGCGGCTCTGCAGTTTAAATGTAGCAGGAGCTGGGCATGCAGGCAGCCCGACTCTTACTATATGTAAAATGCAGAGCTGCAGCAGTCCTGGACCAGCACAAGCCAGGACTGAGCCGGCATGTGCCGGGTCCAGCAGCCTCTGTCCATGGCCAGCCCCAGCTGCTGGAGCAGCCTCTGTCCATGGCCAGCACAGGTGCTGTGAACAGAGGATGCTACCAGAGCAGTCTCTGCCTGCAGACAGCTTGGGCCGCCATGGGCAGAGGCTGCTTTGCAGGAGCCCCCCCTACTCTCTCCTCTCACGCCCCACTGCATTTGATACAGAGGCAGCAATGGAGAGCGGAGGGAGAGGGAGTGAGTAACTGACTGCTTGCTTACATCCCTAGTATTTACCAGGTTCCTGTTCTTGGGGGCCCATTTGGCTCGGTACCCTACCATCCTGCCTGGACTCCATCCCCTGCCTCCATGGTAGTGACATGGCAAAGGCCTCCAGACCAGCACTTGACTACACTGCCCTTCCCCCAGCTGGGGGTGGAGGGGAATGGGGAGTGGCAGGGCTCAGTGCCACTTCTCCTCCCCCCCCCCCCCACCCCCCCTCCGCTAGGGTCCGAACCATGGATATCCCAGATCAGGGACCCCTGGAGCACTGAATTTCTATTGTAAACTTAAAATAGAAATTTGTTTCCTGAGGCTCTTTTTGGGGCGGGAAATGTGCCCTCAGACAATACATGCAGTTAGAGTTTAGAACTGTATAGTTTGAAACACACGAGACAGTGAAAGCTGGGAATAACATACTACGGATGCAAAGGTGCATTAAGCAAATGTATTGTATTTCTGGATGGTCATATGTGAACATTGATGTAGAAGTTGCCACTGTACATACTACCATTGCATCTGGGTGTCTGGACTACCAAAACTTGATTTTTCTTCCTTAAATCTCACTCTTTGTATCCTAAAAATCCTGAGATTATTTTAAGTGCAAATTGTCTGCTAGATTTTATTTTTCAAAAAATTCTTTAGTGCACAATTTCTGATGATGGTAACAACTTTTTTTTTAAACAGCATCTTTTAAGACTGGCCAGTTTTGAAGTCAGAAGTGTGCACTTGTAACCTCACCCAAGTTTCTGCTGATCTCAGCTGCCCAAAACTGAGCCATCTTAATAGTTTAGTGTGGCAATGCAAACTATTGTGACTAGTATGAGCTACAGCTAATAAAACTGACCAGTCATTAGGTTAACTTAATTTCTGCAACTGAAGTTTAATAAGGGCTTTACAAGGCAAGCAAGCTTTGTCCACAGTTTTCTTTGTCAGGTAGAATGGAAACATCTCTGACTCATTTGAGGTTTTCATTTATCACTTGTGCTCTCACTGGTCTAGCAGTCTATTCACACAACATAGAAATGCAAGTGTCTTCAAGTACTGTATTGTATCAACAGTAATTCGTAGATAGTGGAGTTATAACCTTTTTATGGTAACATGAATCCCAAAACCTTCAGACAAGAATTCTGACTGTTTTTAGAAGACTTAGGAGGTATCTTTGTTTAAAAGTAGTTAGTTCTTGCCTTGAGTACTGTTTATGAAAACAGCATTATTGTTTATCAAACAGCCATTTTGTTTTTACAATGAATAGAAAATTCTCTTGCATTTCCTGTCCTCCACTAAACCATCCCCCAAACCAACAAAAATACCTTTAAGACCATATGCTAAAAATTTCTTTGGGTTTTTTATTCTCCTTTTCGGGGGAGGTGATTATGGTGGACATGTTTTATGTAAATAATTTAAAATTAAATTTTGAATAAATAATAATTTGAAAGTGTAGTATGGATTTGTATACTAGGTAATGGAACAATGTATTTTTTCATATCTCTGCCAAGAAAATAGTACCTTTCCCAGAGCTTGTAACAGGGAAGCTTACATGCTTCCTTTAACCATATGTTAGCCTTCTCTTTATTTATTTATTTTTAATGGCCGTGTTACTTATAACAAGAGGCCCAGTCCCAATTCTAACCTTACCAATTAACCCTTTAAATCTCTAATGCAAAACATCAGTTAACTCTAACCAGAGTTATATGCGTGCAAGAGCTGGGGAATATTGTGTTGCAGTCCAGTGTGAAACTAACTAGAAACAACATGTGGTGATAGCTAGCAATAAAGGTTACAAAAGAGAAGAGGAAGAGAGGGGGGTGGAGCATAAATATTTATGGATAATTCCTGACCCTCATTTTGACAGGCATTAGCTAGAAAATACTGAATTCAACAGAAGCCTTATTTAATCTATTGTTAACGTCTTCTGATTATTAAAGCATAGAGGAAAGCAATTTAGAACTTCTCACTGTGCTCGTATGTTAATGGGAAGATATCAGTTTTTACCATGATGGTTGCTGCCATTGTAATTAGATTTTTTTTTTCAAAATGTACTTCAGTTTCTACCTAGCAAACTCTCTTCATTTCTTGCTGGTCATTACGTTAGTGAACAATAGTGGTTTCTCTGTAGCTTATGATTGGTGCTGCCAGTTGTGGTAATGTATATGTAAATTACTGAATTAGTGTGCACAATCATTTGAATTAGGTTCTCCCTCCCACCCCAATCTAACCATTGTGCTCTCCAATCTGTTCCACAATGTTTGAAACTTCTGATCCATGCCATAGAAACATTTGTTGACTACAACCCCTGTTCAGTCAACTTGTCTCACTGAGCACATAAATAACTGGCAGCTTGTATTATTATGTGAGGTGCAGCTCTATCCTGTAAAAATATAAAATATTTATAATTAATTTCAAGTAGAGGATGCAAACGGGCATAAAAAGAAACGAGATGTGGGAAGATGGCAACAGGACATTAAGGGTTTGTATTTAAAACAAAAACCTCTTTCTTTAACTTTCCATAGCTTATTTTTCTGGAAGAAAGTTCCTGTATCTGATTGTTGTGCGGTTGGATGGATAAGAGTGATAGATTGTTATTACTGTTAGTTGTTAAGACTTGAGTCAAATCTTTACTCAGGCAGATATTTTAAAAATTTAAACCCCACAGGAACTGTTAAATGATCTTCCCTTCTATTCAACTCATACTGTTTATGCTTGTTTACTTGTGGGGCATAACAGCCGTCTTTCTCTGAAAAGTTAGCCCCTGAGCTTACTTTGGCCCTATCATATTTTGCCTGTAGATTTTCCCTTGCTGTTCTTTCTGATGAAGGATAAATGTTTGTTTTCCTGGTACATAAGATGTTGGCAAATCGGGTGTGCTGGTGTACGGCGCAGCACATCAGGTCTAATGTAGTAGCAAAATGAACATATCAGCCTTTTTGACCACTGACAGTATAGACAAGCAGAAGTTCAATCTGCTATAATAGTTGAGGTCATTCGTTGCAGTTGGCTAGATGTACAGCAGAATCTCTGTAAAATGACCAAGCACAGTGGGGAAAAAATACAGCTCTAGAGAATGTCTTAATTGGTCTCAGGTGTAGTTAAAGCATGCGCACAGAAGTGATGGGAACTCTGCTACCTAATTGTTGTAATGTTCAATGTAAAGCTAATTGTCAACATGGTGTGTGCTAGTAAATTAGTTTCCCTATCCCCTAGTATAACAGAGCATAAATGAGGTATTTGGGGCTCCCAGTCTCTACTGCTGACACAAATACTTTTCTTGTGGTTTGGAAAGTGTTCCTAAGGGGAATCAGCATGTCAGCTACGGAAATCCATTTGAGTAATGTACATTATAGTCACATTAGGGAACCTGCTTTCTCTCTCTGCATCCATGAGTGAGTTTTCCTTTCACATTTGCTACTTGAAGGTTTCAGTGTTTGAATTTTGTTGGCAGCAAGGTCGCTTTGAGATCCAAAATTGTCTTTATGCTCTCTGGTAACAATGACAGGAAGTAATGCCCACATTTAAGCTTTTTTTGTCTTTTTCTTTTCAAGAATTACTCGAAGGGAATCTGTGCAAATAATAATGCTGAGCCACTGGAGAGAAATAAAATGTTATAAAATTGATGTAATCATTTATGCCAGTCTGGATACATTGTATGTAGACTCTGCATTCTTAATCTCTGATAAATTGAGTTCTTAGCATGAAAGGAAGGCTTATCCTCAATTAAGTGTCTAGTCTACTGAAATTAAGACAAAACAGAAATTGGTGTCATGCTGTTTTTATTCTTAGTGAGTCAACCAGATATTTTTCGACATGACACAAATCAGTTAACACTGTAGATTTCAATCCAAAATGAAAAGTCTGTAATATTATCTTTGAAATCTGTATTATTCCTAGAGAGAGAATAGTAATTTTAACATTTCAAAATGGGTCATTTGTAGAATGGTAGAGTTACTTTTTATTATTCCTAGTGATTTGTTGTATAAAATTTTCCCCTCCCACCAAGTGAAGAGAACTGGTTAGTGCTCTCTAGAAATATCAGCTGCATTAAAGTGTAGTGAAGCAGCTGCTCTTTCATGCTATCAGTCTTATATTATGCCATTTAGGGCACTAATCATGTGGGAAATATAAACAGTACTTGACCTGACAAGATGGGACAATCTTCTCAGTTTGCTGCTCTAATTGGTAACTGTTCCTCAAGTCGCTCCTGCAGGCAGGAGGCACGATGAGCCCCTGGATAACAAAGTCTGGTATTGTCATCTGTGTCCCATATTTTTGTTTGTTGTCATTTGTGTCACTTCAGTATTTCTTAAAGTGCTAGTAACAAAAGTGGAAAATGGAAATTCTTCATACTGCCTGATGAAATTGCACACAGCTGATTCTCAGCACTAAAGGAGCAGTCTGCAATAGCAAGCATACATACATTGAAAACATACTCCAATCAGTTGAAATGTGCTCTTACTCCTTTACAGTATTTTAATGTTCTGTTTGCATTTCTTGTTTTCAGGGCTGCAGTTTGTTGAACTATATTTTGAATAATTAGTAAAATCTAATTTTTAAAATAAATCCTTTATTGTCTTCTGTGATCTTACACAACCGAGAATAGGGATATAAATTGCAAACGAACTATACCACCACCCAAAATCTCCAATTCCTGGATGGTGGATAGGTTGCGTCGGAATGTGAGCAGGCTCAGTTAACATCATAGGTCTAGGTGCTTGTCAGGGAAATTGAGTGGAATAGCTGGTGCAGTAGCTTCTCACAGGGATTCTTTTTATTCCAGAATACAGTCTGCACTTAACTTCTGCAATGGCATGAAGTGAAGATGCTACCTTTGCCGATGGGAGGGCATCTTCTGTTGGTGTAGGTACTTCACCTACTACTTACAGAAGGGGTTAGTTTGTTATAACTGTCACTTGGGGCGTTGGATTTTTTTCACATTCCTGTGTAACGTAGTTATATTGATGTAAGTTTATAGTGTAGATCTGGCCTAAGAGATACTCATACTGTGTTAAGGGAGTCCATGGAGGGGAGGAGGAGAGATGTGGGGAGGAGAGACTGGGCTATTGAGGAACAATTATTCCAATCACTTTCCCCATTGTAGATAATCCCTTTAGGGTGTGTCTATACAGCACCCTAAATTCAAAATAAGATATGCGATTTGCGCTACGCAAATTGTGTGTCTTATTTTGATTCTATTTTGAAATTTGGCACATCTACCCAGAGGTACCCCGAAATAGCCACACAGTGTTAGACGTACCCTAAGTCTGGAAAATTGGAGAGGAGTGGAAGGAGCTGAAAAAACATGATTATCATTCCTGGTGCCATATGTCTGTGCAGCAAAACAGACTTTCTTCTTTATTTTTATTTAAGATTAACCTTAAAAAAGGTTTCCAATAAGCTTAGCCCTTTACAGCACCTTGTTGCCCATTATCATACCCCATATGATCCTGCAGGCTAGTGAAACTGTATTGCTAATGCCCCAGAGCAGTAGCTCTCAACTATTCCAGACTGCTGTACTCCTTTCAGGAGTTTAATTTGACTTGCATACTCCCAAGTTTCACCTCACTTGCATACAAAATCGCACATAAATACAAAAGTGTCATAGCACATTACTACTAAAAAAATTGCCTGCTTTCCCACTTTTTGTCATTAATTAGTTAATTGGACTTAAATTTCAGTATATAGTGTATAGCGCAGGGGTGGGCAAAAGGGCCTCCGCAGGCCGGATTTGGCCTGCCAAGTGGCTTGATCCATCCTGCAGAGGCCAATCAGGGCCTGGGGTCGGGGGCAGCGTGCGAAGTTTCCTCCACCCTGCCCCCAGCCTGAGGGAGCACATGGCACTTACAAGCACCATATGCTCCTGGCAGGGCAGGAGAAGGCTTCGCCTCCAGAGTTTGATTGACCTGGAGGTGGGGGAGCATGGGAAGTCTCCTCCCACCGCCAGGAGCATGGGTACCTTGGGGAAGTCTGGGGTGGGGGCAAAGGTGCTCCCTCACCCCCAGACTAATCATGGTCTGTGGGCAGGGAAGCTCAGAAGCAGCCTGGCCCGCCCCTTCCATTTGAGGCTCCGTCCCTTCCGGTGCAGCCTGGGGCTACTTCAGAAATTTTTGAAGAGGCCCCTAGGAAAAAAAGTATTGCCCACTCCTGGTATAGAGCAAATAACACATTGTGCATAAATTAGTTTTTGTTTGTAGTGACTTCACTAGTCCTGTTTACGTAATCTGTTGTAAACCTAGGCAAATAGTCTGCGTTAATGTACCCTCTGAAACCTCTGTGTATCCCTGGTTGAAAACCTCTGCCCCCAAGCATTACGAGATAGGGTTATATAGGCATAATGTGGTGCTATATAGGACGCTTGCAGATGTTCTTATCTATTTGTCTAGATATTTTCACCATCTATATCATTTTAGGAATTCCCGTTTGTAACAAAAAATAATGGGTAAGTACTAGTAGGGATTATTGGGAGTGGAAAGTTGCATCCCAGAAACTGTATGGACCCTTGTCCTTTATTATTTTATAAACTAATAAGGAACTCACTCTCTCTCTCTCTCTCTCTCTCTCTCTCTCTCTCTCAGAGAATGAATATGCTTTTTGGCTTTTCTGGATTTATAAGTATGGTTCTCTATTGCCTCATGGAATATTGAATTGCACAGAAGTGTGTACAATCATGAACTAGACATTAAAGGGACACTAAAAAACTACCTGTTAACACCTGAAATTACTCTACTATGTACTTTAGACATGGGTCTTGCAAGATGCTTGCATGAGTGGAATCAACATACATTTAAAATAATTTGCAGGATCCAGGTCTCAAAAATGTAAGAAGCTTCAGAGGATAGCGGAGTTAGTCTATAAAGTGATACCAGATAATTTGTTGTTTCACAAATACTCTTCCCTTTTTTGAAGTTATTTTCTGTGACAGTGATAACTGATGAAGTCAGGTGCATGTTTTATTGTTAGGGGTCCCTTGCAGCTTCCCAGTACTGCAATATTTGGGTTGCTTTAAAAAATTCCAAGAGAAATATTTTTAAACGAATATTTCTTTTGGTCTTGGGTTTTAGCAAAAACAGGCTTCCCCCTGACAGCTAGAGTAGAGTGTATCTTTAAGCTGTATCTCCTATTGCAGATCTTGGGTGTTCATTTTAAAATACAAATCTATTTTTCATCTGAGTTGGATTTTAGTTTTCTGAAACATTGGCTTCCTTATCTTTTTGTGTGTGTTTGGAAGGAGAAGATGGGTTAAATTTGGTCTCTGCTTATCAAGGTAATTAGTTCAGTCATCCAGCAAGTCCACCTTTTAGCCACAAAACATTGTGGTAAAGACATTACTATGAGCTTCTTTATACTGAATTTCATTGGACCCTCCCATATGCTTTATGTAAGCCTTCTGGCATTTGTGTAGCTTGAATAGTCATGAATAAAAGAGCTTAGAGCTAGCTTTAAAGTATAGCCTCTGAAGTAGGCAAAAGAGGGTTCAAATTGCCATGTGTAATACTGTTTTGTTTTCCTCTATGTGTTTGAGCACTTTCAAATGGAGAATCATTCAAGGAGTAGGGAACTGATTATTAGGTTAAATATTAGAGTAAACATCTATGACTTTTAATATAAACAAATATTTCCTTCATGGACTCACCACTGTATCTGATTTGTCCTTAAGTTTTCTTTTAAGTATGTAAATTGGCACCATGCTTTCTTCTTGTGATGATTTTTTTAGATGGCTTTTAGAAACCAGGCTTATCAGGTCTTTTTGATTGGGAGTTCTTTGCACAACTCATTCGGCATTGTTCATGGCATTAACACATCACTGAACAAATTGCCCTCTTGCATATGCTAATCCTATTCTTAAAAGAACTCATTGTAACATGTTTTAATGCTTTAGCTAGAGGGGAGATGGGAATCAGAAGCATGTCAAATTGTGTCATGTGACCCAAAAATATTTAAAATGCCTTTTTTTTCTTTGGGTCAACAGTTTGTACTTAGCATATCTGAATGAAATTAGTCTTTGCTCTTCTCTTTTGTGTGTGTATTGGCCTCAGTTTTTAAATCCAAGACTGATTAAACAATGTGTTAGCTTTAATTTCACACTAATGATGAATTTTACGTTGCAGTGAAAATATTTGATCTTTGTGTTTGCGGTAAATTTGTTGAGGGCATCGAGATGAGATTTTTATCACAGCTAACAAATAAATAACCCCTCGTTAATCTTACTCTGTTGGTAACACCCAGTTACATTTGTTGTTGTTTTAAGAGATGGCTTCATAATAGTACATTCAATGGGCAGATCCTCCAAACTTTATTTGCTTTTGACATTAAAAATGAGAATATTATGATGTATACATGAACTGTGTGTGTGTATGAATACATATAAAATACTGCATGTTCACAAATAGTATTTTTCCTGAAGTAAAACAAATGTCAGTTAAATTAAGTAACCTAACAAATAGTTACTGATAGGTTGATTTATGCAAAGCGTAAAATGTATGAATCCCCGAATTATAATTTGCCTTTGAAGACTTTGATTAATTGTATTGAATGATTGTGAAGGTATGACATTTCTAAAATGTCTGTTGCATCCAGTTTTGGTTATCAGGCATATATAAAAGAATTCTGGAAGGAATTTTTGATTGACCTTGTTTTTTGTCTTTACAGAGTAATTCTCTTTTGGTACCGGACAGCCTGCGAAACACAGATAAACGCAGGAATGGTCCTGAATATTCCAATGACATCAAAAAAAGAAAGGTGGATGATAAGGATTCCAGCCACTATGTAAGCAAATCTATGTCAAGTAAATGATTAATTTATTTGCAGATATTTTGTGTGAGGAGTGAAATAGTTGTAAAAAGCAGTGCAGATGGAAATTGAAGAGATTTTAAATCACCCATTTTAATAATGACTTAAATTGGCAAACTGGAAGCCTCTTTTCAATAAATTAGAATCTGGTTTTGTGTTTATACTTTTTAGTTATTTCTTAAAGAAGGTTAATTCTCCTTGGTTGAAAAACATTAAAACATGTTGATTTGCAACTAAATATAGTTTATCATTAATCTGGGGAGGTTTTTTTGATAATCAGGAGAATATACCACTTTGATTTAAGCAATTATATAGAATAATTTACATGTATCTGGATTCTTAATTTTTTTGTTAGAAAGTATGAATGATGCATTTCTCATTTCTTAAGTGATAATTTAACTTGAGAATTAAATCAAATGTTATTTTGATGGAAATTCAATTAAAAAAATGAGCAGCATATTAATTTTAGTTAAATTGCCTTACATTTATTGCATATATAATATGAATATGTATCAAAATGCGTTTTGCATATAAAATGAACTGATTTATTAAACAAAGGAAATATCTGTAGTTGATTATTCTGATTGTTTCTGGTCACCATGGCCATAAGGTTTTTGAACTAGTATGTCTCCTGGTTTTAAAGCTAGTTTTCATTCATAGATTGGAAGAGGAAAACAAGATTTCCTGCATTTTCAACTGTCATGAGTAACTTAACTTTGAATGAACAAATAACTGAAATGAAAATAATTGAATAAACTGAAATGAAGAAAATATTCTCTTTATACTTTCAACTATGTAGTGTTTAATATTATTTTTGTAAATATTTATAAATTAAATTATGTAATATAGTAAAAGTTTAGGACATACCTAAATTCATATGGTCATAATTTCAAATTTAAATAGGTTTATTAAAAACAAAAATACAGATAATTTATATTTTAAAAACCTGATTTAAAATCTTTTTTTATTTTTTAATTCACCCTCTTTAAAAGCTGCATCTCAGGTTTCATATGGTTTAGGAGTCAGAAGCCCTCTGTGATTCAGAAACAAATTGTTAACCTTGGGGGTTCTTGAACTTCATTGTGCCATGACCGACCCCCCTCCCCCTTCTGACAACAAAAATTACTACATTAGACTTCTGATAATCTGGAACCTATGGGACCTAGGTGGTGCCGGATTATCAAATATGCCGGATTATCAGGAGGTACTATAAACTGGTTATATATATATATATATATATATATATATATATATATATATATATATATATACATATATACACACACTGTATACATTATATACTGTATAAAGTGTTCTTAACCCTTTTTATTGTACATACTATATACAGTATACTGTAATGTTTTAGTTTTTTTAAGCCTTTTTTACCCTTTTTGCTCAGTTCAGCTGCTGCCGCAGTTACCTTGTGACTCATTTTTTGCCGAAGCTCACTCACTAGGCTCTTGCCATTTTGATGCCGGACTATCAGGAGTCCGGACTATTGGATGCCAGACTATTGGAGTTTTACTGTATACGACCCTAGGAGGTGTGACTGATGCCTGTATATGACCCTAGGAGGTGTGACTGATGCCTGCCACACATACCCTGCTGCTCTGGGTGGTGGGACCAAACCCCATACCCCATCACTTGGCAAGGGTGAGCAGTGAGGAACAACTTCAGTCGGGGGGCCTATAATCTAAGGCCTGCTGCCTAGAACTTCAGTCCTTCTTCAGCTTTGGGTGGTGGGGCTTTGACCCTGGGCCCCAACAAGCTTAAGCCAGATCTGGTAGCCCATTTACTGAATTTGAGGTAATGACCCACAGTTTGAGAATTGCTGGTTTACCTCAGTTTCCTCCCCTTATGTAATAGTAGCCACCACTGTAGCATGCACATACCTCAGAATCCATGAAGGTATCCCTACAAATTAAGCAGAAACCTTTAGTGAAATGCACCCCCCCTCTCCAACTTCACAGCCTGAGCTCCCAAACCCAAATGCCTATATGGTGTTTTTTTTTTTTAAGTACTTCTATGCGAGCCCCACAAGCCTGAGTCTGTAGAATCTTCTGAGACACACTCCCAAAGGTGTCTGCTTGCCATGCGACCTCACCAGCTACTGCCCATGCTGGTTGAAATTGCAAAATTTCTATGCAAAATTTCTATGAAAAGCAGCTTTGCTTGCCCATCGAGTTCCAAAGAACTAACAGCACAAAGGGTTGTGGATCATGAATTGTGCAGGCAGGCACTGGCTGCAATGGCTCAGCATTTCTCCCCTTAACTTTCTTCCAAGGTTATGAAAAATGAGCACGGGAGGAGTAGGATTAATGTAAATTAAAGAGTAATAGTAGTAATTAGAAAAGGAATGGAGATGTTAGTAATACAGGGAAACAAAGAGGAGGACTGATCTCTTTTTGTTGGAAGTGCAATTGTGATAAAATTGTACGGTAGCAAGAATACCCTGGATCTGTGACTTCGGGCACTAACTGAACTGCTGGTTACTCAGACCCCCCAAAATTAGACTCTATTGTAATTCTTAATATCACTCACCAGATGCTTTTGTTGGTCACAATATGTCCAGTTCTATTCACAGTTACACCTTTGTAATCTCTTTCTTTGGGCTTACATTGAGACAGCTGAAGGCAGGTTCGGGCACCTTCTTTATCCTGTTAATTTAGGCCTGTGGTATCTATTACCTCTCCTGTTACCCTGGTTTCTTTGAAACAAAAGTCTGTGATTTCTTCCACCATCTTGAATCTTGTTTTGATGTTGGGAACTTTTCACACACTCTTCTATGTACTAAAGTCTTTCAGCTCACTAATGTCCAGATGTTAGCAGTTTGGGGAGGGAGATATTAATGATCTCATTTATTCAAAGGAGTGCATGCTTAAACCACTCTGTTTCCTTGGGAATCATAATACAATGTGAAGCTGTTGATTTTAGGGAAAACAGGGCAATTTGGATTCGGTAGAAGTAGTCAGAAGGGAATTGGGTTATAAGTAGATAAGCTAAATACATTATTTTAAATCCCTTGTTTTCTAATGCTTATTGCACTCTGGAACACGTTTACTGTTTCAAAGATTTACTGAATTTCAGACTGCACTTATATGGCTGCTGGTTTCATTTGTGTTTTAGAAAACAGAAATAAGTTGACTATGGGAATTGTGGGATTGGAAATAGGACAATAAATTCAAAATCTTCCCGTTTAATTTCTACTCAGAACTTTGATATTATGAAGCTTTAGAGTAGGTCTCAAACTGGGCTTATTTTGGATTTAGGAGAATATTTTTCTGAAAGAAGTAATACACACAGGAAACGTCTTTGAACATCTTAGTCATTGTCCTTTACATGTTCAAAGCACAGTGCAAACTGTAACTAATTCTATAACTCTCCTTTTACAGTTCATAGGATTGAAACATACAGGTTAGCAATGAGAACAGTTAAGTATGTCTTTTTCCCCTGAGTGTAAACAGTTATTTTAGTTGCAAATTCTTTCAAATTTCAAAAGTATACTTTTAAAGCTAAAAGGCCAGGCCCCTTCCCCCAACAATGTTCTCTTATTTTCATTAAATTTGTGTATTTGTCCTTATATGCTCTCTGCATCTAATGGCGTGGCTCTCCTCTTTGTCTCTTATTTGGGTTCAGATCGTGATAACGTTAATATTTAGATTGTGTATACAGCAGATGCTTAGTTTTTCTCCTGTACTTTTCAAGTGTATTAAATGGAATAAACAATTTTTTCTAGGACAGTGATGGGGACAAGAGTGATGATAACTTGGTTGTGGATGTATCCAATGAGGTAACTTAGTTTCCATTTTTGCTTTTTTAACATTTGCCCAAGCAATTAAGGAAAATTTTACTGTCATCTAAATGTATATAAAAAAGAAGATTGGCTTTTTTTTAAAAACTAATATTTGTAATTAACCTGAAAAACCTTAAAATTTACTGCTAGCTGGATGCCATACTACAGGACAGAAGAAATCAGGCTCTTTTCTTCTGGCTCTAAACTGATTCACTCAGCTTTCCCAGAAGATGAATTCCAGCATTTCACAGCTGCTGTCCTGAAAGCTTTTGTATGGTGGGGAGAGTTAAGATGAGGATCTACAGGACTGGGGTTGTCAAGCAGTATATTTAAATCCAAGTGTCTTAGGTGGGTATGGCTTTGGAACACAACACTAAATGGCCACTGTGAAGATAGCATTTGATGAAGTCCAGGATTGAAGCAAACAGAGCAGAGAAGCAACTAGAGACGTCGACAGAATTTCCTAGAGCAAATTACTCTCGAAGAAGAAGACTAGTCAGCCACCTCTTCCCCCCTCTTGTGTCCTATAGATACAAGATTTTGGGAGCATACAATGCCATCAGTACTCTTCTCTTATTCCCATCTGCCTTTTAGCAGCACTGGGAAGTGGACACTGTAAAGGCCTATGGTGTCCAGATGATGTCAGCTCTGTCCATCACTTTGTAGGCTTATATGGTGGAAAGTGAGCATGGAGCTAGGTAACTAGCAACATCTTCCGAAGATCAGATCATAGCAGTATCTCAGTATCTGATACAGAACTATTAATAGTATTTTTGATGTCTTGTATCTGATACTACTTGCAGATATCCACACTATCCTTAGGAGAGCAACAGGGAATGTGGAAAAACTATTAGAGTCCTGGTGGCTTTGCAGTTTCTGCACAGGGCCGGGAACCTGGGTGGACAGAGTACAGGGGAGGGTTTGCTTCGGAGAGGAGTAAAGGGCAGACTGTATAGAGCAGTGGTGAGCGACCTCATGCAGCCCATTGGGGTAATCTGATTCTGGGCCAGAAGACGTTTTGCTTGTGATCCATCCATCAGTACTCCATGACATGTGGTTTATTCATGAAGCTCCCAGTAGCCATGGTTCTTTGTTCCTGGCCAGTGGGAGCTGTGGAAAATGGTAGCCAACATATTTCTGTGGCTCCTTTGCCTTCTGATGCCGCTTCCCACAGCCCCATTGGCCAGGAACAGAGAACTGCAGCTGCTGGAAGCTGTGGGGCATGATGCTGGTGCTGGTCAACATCAGTAAGATGTCTTGTAGCCAGCAATCAGATTACCTGATGGGCTGCAGATTGCCCACTACTGGTACATGGGGAAGAAAACAATAGAGGTGTACTCTGTGGCTCAGGAACTCAGGGTCACTTTCTCTTGATGGTGGGGATAAGCAAAGAGGGTTATGGTTTGAAAAGAAAATTTTAAAATGTTTTCATTATTCAGAGCTATCCTGCACCAGACATTATGAACTGCATAATTGTATTGCTGTTACTTTGGTTCTCCCTTTCCCCTCACTGTTTGTCATGCACTTGTTACAACTTTTCTGTGATTTATTTATTTATTTATTTTAGTCAGTGGGCTGACTGCCCCAATTGACCAGATGGAATGGAGACATTGTCACAAATAAAAACTAATAATTAAAAATATATGTGTATTTAAACATGTCTAGTTAAAACCTTCCAGTTTTTCAGTGGTGATAATTTCTTTGCAGTGTTATGTACAAGCCCCTGGCCATAATATTGCTTTCCGCTGTCCTGTCTCCCCCATCCCTAATCTGTATTTTTGTTTTATTAGTATTATTATTATTTTAGGATCCTTCATCGCCACGGGCAAGTCCTGCACACTCACCACGTGAGAATGGCATAGATAAAAACCGTCTGCTGAAAAAAGATGCCTCTAGCAGTCCTGCATCCACAGCCTCCTCAGGAAGTTCCACTTCCTTGAAATCCAAAGAAATGAGTTTGGTGAGTGTTAAAAGAAGCCTGTAGCCCTGAGGAAATACCTATCTATTTCTCACATGTATGGTCTTACTACTAATTATTGTGCACAGTGGCTTACTTGTTGGCAGTGGATGTCTGATTTTATACACTTGAAGTTGAATCTTGTTCTTGTTCCCCATGACCATTATACAACCCTCTTCTTTGCTGATAAAAACTTCTACTTCCCACTGGTCTTGCCTGTACACTTATAGCTAATGTTTACACTATAATGCAAACAGCACACTATAAACAGTGTTTTGTTTTTGAAGCTGAAAATAGCTTGCACTTTTATTCTTCACTTCAGACAAAACATACACACACAGATCATTAAAAAGTTCTTCAGAATCAGGGTTGCCTTCTTCTAAATCGGCTGTTTTTACTTTCTTTCGTTAAAATGTCATTATTTGATCATAAGGTCTTTGTTGTAGTGGCACAACTTCTTAAATTGCTTTATTTTAGGGGTCTATCAATTAGATATCATGCCTTTTTGGACTTTAATCTGGGACACTAGACATTATTATCCGTTATATTTGAGGTGTCGATTTTACACTGAAAGAATTTGGTAATACACGGAATACTGTCCGGAAGAAAAATTCTCTCAGACATTTTTAATGACCGTGGAGGAAGGAAAAAATTACCTTCTGCATTTTTAGCTTGTATAATTTTGGCAGGAATAGGAAAGGTCAACATTTCTCGTTCACAAGTTAACGCTGTCAACATTGTGCGGATTTATGAAAATTGGCTTAGGGAGTAGGTAGTAGGTGCCCAGCGTCCCAGCTGCTGTTGTGATAAATTGTGTAATGTGGCCTGGATTAAAAATAATGCTCATTTAATTTGTTTAATGATACCAGCATGAAAAAGCCAGCACGCCTGTTCTGAAATCCAGCACACCGACTCCTCGAAGTGATGTGCCAACTCCGGGCACTAGTGCTACTCCAGGACTTCGTCCAGGCCTTGGCAAACCGCCAACAATGGACCCTCTGGTTAACCAAGCTGGTAATGCATTGCTTTTTATGTGTCTTTCTGAGTCTTTCATTAATCTTTTACTTATGTAACTATCTGTGAATACTTAAATAAATGCATTGCTTCATTCTTTACACTGTTCAACAGGTTTGATAAGAAACAGATGTTCCGACTTAGTTTTCAGCAGCTTGTACCTCTTTCTGATTGACTGTTTACATTTGGTTTTATCTTCTGTCTACATAATCTAAACTACAGAATGACTCCTTTAAAGTTTCTGATAATTATTCTGAATGCAAGCGCCTTCCTAGCCCATTATCCTGTATTTGAGTCAGCTAATATTTAGTGAAATGTAAATCCTGACAACTTGAGAGTGATGCTTACCTTTGCTGTTCAGTCTTCAGAGGTAAGCTTTCTAAACTGCACCTCTCAGCCTTATTGCAGGAATTGGTGAAAGACCAAATAATGAGAACAGGGAATGAGCAATGCTGAGGAGGAAAATATGAAGGAAGGACTGGACACTGTGCTTAGGGATTATTAAAAGTAATCAGATTAAAAACCATATGCAGGGCTCAACAAACTGCTGAATCTACTCGCCCGTGGCGAGTAGATTTCAGCCGGTTGCGCCACAAGCCTCATTCACCAGCGCTTCGTGCATGCGCAGTGCCGGTCTTGCGCATGCGCAGTACGGGGCTGGCAAGTGGCTCTCGGTGGGGTTTGTCTAGCCCTGGCCATATGTATAGAAGAGCTTTCATTTACACAGAGTCCGGATAAGTGGTGGTGGTGATGATGAGCCTAGTTCAGAATGTAACTAGCAACACAAAGAGGGGAAGACTGGGTATTGCTCAAGAAGAATTCATCTGGAATGACATGTTTTCTTTCCTATGCAGAAAAATAGAAAGAAAATTACTTCAATTCAAAATGAGCATATTTTTTCATTAAACTGCAGCTGCTGGTTTGAGGACACCCTTGGCGGTATCAGGACCATATCCTGCTCCATTTGGAATGGTACCTCATGCTGGCATGAATGGAGATTTGACCAGTCCAGGGGCAGCTTATGCCAGTCTGCACAACATGTCCCCGCAGATGAGTGCTGCTGCAGCCGCGGCCGCTGTGGTTGCCTATGGACGATCTCCTATGGTAGGGAAACATGTTGCTTGCAGTCTCAATAGGATGAGGTTTGGTTCACTAGGAAAAGCTACATGCTTCATTTAACACTGTCAAGCTCCCAGGCCATAACGCCAGAGGCTTGACTGCTTCGCTGTTATGTTTCATTTTGCTATATGGCTAGAGAAACAAACTCATGCCTTGAAAACAAAGAATCTCAGTGTATTTATGTATGTTTCAGTTTTTGTTAACCTTCATCAATGCTTCGGTTCATTAAGAAATGCCAAACTATTTTTTTATTTATTTTCTGAATAAAAAGGTAGTGTTGGAAGCTACAAAGCACTTCATTGGTTCTCCGGACATCTGTTTCTCTCCTACTGGAGCAGATCCGTACACTTTACAGACATCCTACATTAATCTTGCAGCACATAGAAGGCTTTTTATCCACTTTTCTGTGCTTATAGTTTCATTTTTTTTTTTAAATAAAAAATTGAAGTTAGTTGGTGTGTGTCTGTTTATGGCTCTATGGCCTGGAAAGTTAAAAAATGTTAGATCTAGCAACAGTGCAAATAAGGTACTCCTGTAGTCGCCACTACCATAAAATATAACTAAGGGCCCAGTTCTGCAAACTTTTAAGTGCATGTGTTATTTTAGGAACACAAGTAGGCCCAGTGAAATCATTGGGATTATTTGTAAGCAAACTTAACGTGCATAAATCTTTGCAGGATATGGGAGGCTTGGTGCTATATTCTCTAAATTCTATAATGAGGCTAATCTTTTAAACTGGAAAACAGTTCAGTTTTCTTGAGCAGGAAGGACTGAAACTGTATATGCCATATCTTTAAAACCATGTGCATTATGATTTTATTTTATGGATACCATTTCAAAGAATGAACTTTGAATGCACTTTGGTCGATATTTGTTGTAGGGATGGCTTGATTTATTTATTTATGCTAGATGAATTAATATAATAAGATTTAAAATGCTAGAAAATCTTGAAGTAGCACATAATGTATTAAGCATATCATTACTGTCATATTTAAGCTGTTACAATAATGTACATCTGTTCAGTTTTTGATATGAACACTGGAAAATGTAAAAATAAATTTCTTAAGAATGTCCCTTTAATTCATTCCTTTAAGAAACATTGTATTTAAAAAATTCTGTAGAACATTTTGGAAATTCAAATAAGTTGGGGGTGAAGATAGGGATGTGACCGACTAGTCAACTGTCCAATAAGCAAGTGCTTATCGGATAGTCCACACACTACTCAACGAATTGGCCCCTGTCACTGCTGCTGCCTCTCTGAAATGCCGTGTGCAGCCCTGCATCTGCTGCTTTGATATGCTGCGTGCAGTCTGAGGACTCCAAGCCCAGGCCGCAAGCAGCATTTCAAAGTGGCAGCATCACATGAAGTCCAGGATCAGCTGGGGACTCCCCAGCTAACCCTGGGCTCCATGCAGCATTGGCAATTTGTAATGCCATGGCAGAGGTGCCCTTCTTGACTAATCAAGTAGTAGATGCAAATTGCATCAACTATTTGATTAGCCAGTTAATCTAAGTTTAACATCCCTAGGTGAAGAAAGGGGAGTTGTGTTTTCTTATTCGATAGGCTTGAGATTTATTCATTTTTCATTATCAGGTTGGATTTGATCCTCCTCCTCACATGAGAGTACCTGGAATCCCTCCAAATCTAGCAGGAATCCCTGGGGGGAAACCGTAAGTAACTTAGAACACCTAAATAGCAAGAGCACTTAGTTATATTATGTCCACAAACAAGACTTCCAAATGGAATGATATCTTGGGGTATTTTGATAGAGATTTCTGTTGTACTCTCCTGATAAGGAGCATTTCTTATAAATTCTCAACTGGCAGCTGTCATCTTATAATCGCATTTGTGAACATTTAATTATTTCCGGTGAGATGCTGTTGATGGGATACATCTCTGTTTCCTTTCTCTCAAGCCTTGCCATTGAACCAGAGGTAGCAAGGGAAATTGGAGAAGTAGTGCTCCACAGAAAAAAATAAGTTGTTTTGACTTTTATATTTTAAACGTGTGAATCTGTCTTTCAGCCACTACAAACAGTGGGTGCAAATCACATCCCCCCTATAAACTGGTAGATATTTTAGCAGGAGTGAAAGGCTGACGATATCACTGGGTCTCAAGCTTCAGAAATGTAGGTGACACTTGATGAGGATCATAAGTACAGGCAGTCCCCGGGTTACGTACAAGATAGGGACTGTAGGTTTGTTCTTAAGTTGAATTTGTATGTAAGTCGGAACTGGTACATATTGTAGGAGAAACTCTAGCCAAACATTTCTCCAGAGTTCAGTTTTATTCTAGGCTAGTGCAGGCTTGCCTCACCCCGTTTGTAAGTAGGGATCCGATGTAAGACGGATCCATGTAACCCGGGGACTACCTGTACTTACTATGGCACATAACCTGCACATTAAAACAGGCATTTCTAAAAACTACCTCAAAAATGGAGCTGTAGATGTACAGTGGACATATACATGTGGGAAGGTTCATGTTCACAGCACTGTTTGAAATTGGATTCTTGTATTGATACTAAACTCGATATATAAAGAAAAAGAGCACTTTTTTAAAAAATTGTGACCATGCTGTTTTGCATTCACAGGCCAGTGTATTTTGAATTTTTTGAGTAATTTTATTTTTTAGTGAGGAAGTAAAGGTAATTAAAGCAGTCCTATAGTTAGCTAATACTCTGTTCTGTCAAATGAATTTTGAGATGCGCTTAAAAATGTTTTGCTTTCTGTATTTTCAGAATGTAGTGTTTTGTTGGCATAATAAGCAGTATTTTGAAATCATGCCACTTAAGTATGCCTTTCAGAGTGGTGGGTGAGCATTTTATTGAGCATTTGTAGCTAGATGATTGTGACAGTCCCTCCTCATGTTTTATGAAAATTGACTAATGAATATAAATATGTATAACTCAAAGATGCTTTGGACAAAATGCTTCATGTAACCAGTCAATTTTAATGTTACATTTGGTTGGATTTGTATATCCTATTTTGGTGCATGTATCCTTCTTGTATGAGAAATTAGAAATATGGCTAACTGAGGCATGTGACCATACCACCTGGTACTGGGATTCTGTTTTGACTATGGTATTTTTCTATGGAAGGAGAGCGGCGGGGCAGAATGTAGAATGAAAGGTTCCATTCCTGGAGGAAAGACTATATAAGCCCGTGGTCCCCAACACAGTGCCCGCGGGCGCCATGGCGCCCGCGGGGGCACTTGCAGAGGGGCTTGCGGGGGGGCGCGGCGGGGGGGCACCGGCCCCGGGCGCGTGGTTATGGGGGGGCCCCGGCCCCGGGCAAGCGGCTATGGGGGGGGCCACCCCCGGCTGCGCAAGTGTCCCCGCCCCCTGGCGCCCGACAACCTCAAAAGGTTGGGGACCACTGATATAAGCTATCAGCCCTTTGTCTTCGGCTGACCTGGCACACTCCATCAGGATACAAGGGCTGGAGACCCTGGTCAGGGAAAAAGAGTTAGTGTCTGACCTGAAGATTATTCCTGAAATAACAGCTCTTTAGGGTAAGCATCTGCTTGCAATAAGTTTTTTAGTGATTTTTTTTTTTAAGCTACATGTTTTCATTAAGTTTAATTTAGTAACTTACTTGACTCTTCACTTATAGTCACTGAAATCCTACTGTTTGTACTTAATAAAAAATACTTTTGTTTTCGGTGAGGCCTAGTGTAAGTAAGTGGTGTTTAGGGGAACGACCAGTGTGCATATCTCTCTTTTTTCATTGATTAAAAAAGGCAAACATCCTCATGAGCTTCCCCTTTGTAAAAATTTTTATGCAGATCAAGATGGATTTATTTGGGGTTTTGATCGTTTTGGGGGATAGTTGCTTGGGTGCTGTGCTCTATGGAACTGCATTCTCCCAGAGCTGAAGTGGGTCAGTGTCTGCTTAGATTTTGAGGGGGCAGTAACCCCAGCTCTGTGCCTTGTGGGGGCGGAGACCAATGGAGCTGGCCTAATAGAACAGGGTGGTAGGGGAGCCCCAGAGGCAAAAAGGCTGGTGTCAGTGGTATGATCAGTATTCTAGGGAACAATCCCAAGGTTGTAAAGGTTTAATTAAACTTGGTAAAGTTCCACATTTAGGGCAGAATCCTGGACACACAGAGCCTCCTTTTTAAACTCTGAATTTATTATTTTTGCAGTTTTCTTAAATATTTACATATTTTTACATAATTTTACAGAGAACGTGATTTCCAAAGAATACATTATTGATAAAATTCCTTTTTTCCTGGAGGTATTTTCTTTTATATCATGTATATATGATTTCCTGTTCAGTTTGCTCAATCTCCTGGCAGTGTTTATCTAAACTGCCTGCCTAATGTGGGAAATTCTGATAATTAAAAATATTGTGCAACGTGATTCTAGTTTCCGTTAAACTACCAGATTTAGCCGTGAAATAGGTTGAACTGTTTCCCCTCATCAGTGACATCTTCCTCTCACAGGTACATCATATGCCTCCCGATTGCCTCATGACTTTATGATCATGCAGATTCACTTCTGTTGCACTGCTTTCAAAATAATGTGATCACTCTTAGCTCTTTGAGTGATTGCTCACGTGTATTCCAATATGTGTGTGCATGATCATTGGAAGATTTTCCCTAGCAGTACCCAACGGGTTGGTTGTGATGCGTCATATATGTACACTCCTGCTGACCCGACTCAAGCTTAATTCCTTCTTTCTGCCAGTGACAGTTGTTGGAGTTTCTGACTTCTTGCTTTGCAAGTTATGGCCCACAGTTTTAAATAGAATATTGTTGGATCATTTATAGGCCGATTATGGGTAATTTTAATTCTTGGACTTCATTTATTAAGCCATTTTACTATTTCCATTTCATTAATGTTAGGAATATTTAAACAAATCATATTGGGGAAGGAGGCTCATTTCTAGATATAATTGTTATAGCATTCAGGATCCATTAGTCATGTGTTTCTTATTGCTTAAAAAGTATGATTTGAATGAAGTCTGTATGGTGTTTTCCTTCTGGTCACATAAGTGTTGCCCAAGAATTTAAAGCTTACTCATTGAAATAGCTTCGGAGAACACTCACTTGTAGTAATAAGTTATACACTTAGGCTGTGTCTAGACTGGCAAGTTTTTCCGCAAAAGCAGGTGCTTTTGCGGAAAAACTTGCCAGCTATCTACACTGGCTGCTTGAATTTCCGCAAGAACATTGACGATCTCATGGAAGAAATCAGTGCTCCTTGCGGAAATACTATGCTGCTCCCATTCGGGCAAAAGTCCTTTTGTGCAAAAGCTTTTGTGCAAAAGGGCCGGTGTAGACAGCTCAGATTCGTTTTGCGCAAAAAAGCTCCGATCGCGAAAATGGCGATTGGGGCTTTTTTGTGCAAAAGCGTGTCTAGATTGGCACGGATGCTTTTCCGCAAAAGCACTTTTTGCGGAAAAGCGTCAGTGTTAATCTAGACGCTCTTTTCCGCAAATGCTTTTAATGGAAAACTTTTCTGTTAAAAGCATTTGCGGAAAATCGTGCCAGACTAGACGTAGCCTCAGACTTCTCTTAGGTAGGTTATCTCTGTGTCACGCTGTGTGGAGACTGTCTTGCCTCCTTAGCTGATAGTTGCCTCAATAGCCTTTTCATACTATAAATAAACATGGCAAACTTTTAAAATTCCAGGAGTTAGGGTAGTTTTCAGTTAACTGCATTAGGAGATTCTAGACTTATTTTAGCTGCCTTTGTCCACAACTAGGATGTCTTCTATTGCCCAGAGTAACTTTAAGATAGCATCTCTTATTTGTGTTAAGTCTATTGAAATTAATGGTACAACGTATGCATAACATGGCACCTGTCAAGGCATTGCAAACTGCAGGCGAATTCTCAGTTTATATTTGAAACTTATTATTTCCCAGACTCTCAAATTGAGAGATGTCATTATTGTTGTGTATCCTGTTGCAGGTGGGAGAGGGGGAAGAAGATTTTCAGATGGAAATACTCTATCTCCTTCCATCTGTATCGGTTGGCTGCTGTCATTATCTGTTGCTACTCTGCAACCCTTATTTTTTGTTGTTGTTCTAAGTACCATTGATTCATTTTTCTTTCCAAAGAACCAGTATTTCTGTGAGCACCTGTTCTTTAGCCACAGTACACACTGAGATCATCTTAATAGAATAGATTGCTGCTAGAAAAATAAGCTGCCTCTTAGGAACTTGCTCTTGTTTTCCTGTTGGCGGCTGTTGCAAGATTTCGCTCTGGAAAACACCTTATTTTCTATTGCTTCACCTTGTGTTGTGTCACTAAGTTAAGTCCCTTACTTCCATCCTTTTCTGGTTTTTGTTTTTTAAATCTGCCACTGACAAGTTTATACGATTCAAAGCCAAATCCTGTTACAAGTGATGCTATTGACTTTGGGCTATTGCATGCTGATGTGGAATGCTGCAGGGGGTTTCAGCTCTCCTGTTTCCCATTGCTACAAATTAGTGGGTCTTGGCAGTTGATAGCAGGTGACCTTATTTTATTTTTCTCCTCGAGACCCATTCCTTCCATTTTCTCTCCATCCTGCTCTCAAGGTGTGTTTAGCATTTGTTCTTCAGTTTTCCTGCACTCTTTCTGTGTTCTTTGTGGAGTTTTCCCTTTGTCCTGTATCCTGTATTTCGTCCATTATTGAAGCCCATTGCTAATTTTTCCTGTTACTGTGGAACTATTTTTTCTCTATGCATACAATCTTTTTTTCACTTATCTTGCCTTTAACGGCTTTTGGGACTAACTACTTCTAGTGCAATTGCACACTTCTGTCCTCATAACAAATGATTCAAGCTCATACTTTAAAATCTCATGGTCAGTAGTGTTTGGGAGAGGCCAGATGACCTAAAACTACTTCAGTTTTTGTCTTTAGATTTCCTGGCAGCACTTGTTCTGTTATTTTTCTTCTTCTGCCTTAGTCTCCAAATCAGTAATTACTTGTTTCCTGAAATCAGTACTATTTTCAGAGATGCTGTCTGGCATAATGACAGATCTTGCACCTTATGTCCCTTCTCTTGTTACTGTACAGTAAGCAGCACATAGATTTTATACTCTCTTTGGTATAGTGCTATGTTCATATTTGCTCATTTGATTAGTCATTGCAGTGGAGTTTTTAGCTTTCTTTACTGTCCCCTGTAGCTATTGTATTTAGATTCTTCTGGGTTTTCCCAGGAAGTGAGAAGCCCTGACTACTTCTCACTCTAGTTTTGCACTTAGTATTGATGCTAGAGTTAAATGGTAGCAACCTTTCGGTCACAAACTTGAGAATTAAAGAACATGCTGCCTTAAAAATAGATTTGCAACAGTAGTATTAAGGACATGTGCTTTTATCAGTACTCTATTTGCACTTTTCAAATCTAGTTTGGAGCATATGAATCTTACAGGCAAGATTGAGATGGAGGCAAAATTTAACTTCATTTTAAAATGTCAGTAATTTTAATATGGTTGCAGTATTTCACTTATTTAGATATTTACCCTGAATGTCCTAGTTAGAAGCTGACTAGTAATAATTCTGTTAAATACTTAGGTCATGCATACACTACACAGAAGATCGACACTCCAGAGGTCAATCTTATAGCATTCAATTTAGCTGGTCTAGTATGGACCCATAAATCGAACGCTGAAGGCAGCTCCAGCCGATGTTTGGTGGTACTCCTTTTGTGAGGAGTAAGGGAAGCTCCCGTCAGCCTCCCACTGAATGGGTGGTTCAGAAACACCATGTAAGATACTCTGACTCAGCTACGTAATTAACGTAGCTGGGGTTGTGTATCTTAACTTGATCTTCCACTGTAGAGTGGACCAGGCTCTAGAGTAAGATAGCTGGTCAAATCAGTTTAATCATATTTGTCATGCTAATTTTTCCATAAAATGAAGAAAGTCTTGCAGTTTAATTTCATCATAAAAACACTAATTTTAGATATTTCTCTGAAATGGCAAGAACAGTTCTGGGGTTCTCTTCGGAGGATGACAGTCATAAAACAATTATCCTACTTAGAAAATGGAGAGCTAAAAGTGCAAGATTTATACTAAATTAATCTTAGCCAAATCAATACATTACAATTGTTTGTATTGTGGTAGTACATTGGAGTGTCGTCATATTCCTGGTACCAATCCAAAGGCCTGGTACAAATGGAAAAACAACTTATTGATTGAGTGAACTAAGATCAGAGAGATCACTTCTGGATAGATTCATTTAAATTAAAATGAATTAAAATTTATTCGTGATTTTAAACCAGCAAGTAGGAAACCCTGATTGAAGTAATTTATTGTAATCTTGTTTTGTGTTTGTACTTCGTGGTCCTCCTGTGATGCAGGGGAATGGAGTTGATATCTCCTGAGGTCCCTTCCATTTCTAGTACTCTGATTCTTAGTTATTTTTATTTTATTGGTTGGTAATTTTTATTACTGTTAATTTGGTAAAATATTATTGCTGTTAATTTGCAGCTAAATATAACCATCTCACTAAATATGGTGCTTCTTTTTGCGAATGTGGAAGATACACATTAGCAATACACATTTATTTAAACATTTGTGTAATTTAACACACATTCTCTCATTCTTAATTTTTATATACTTTACAATTTTAGAAGATGACTAATGATGTTTCTGATTTACCAATTGGCATGTGTGATTTTTTAATTTTGTGATTGTCAAGTTCCATTTGGACAGAAATGAAAATTCAATTAATGCTTAAAAACAGCACTTTTTTATTAAAGTAAAACTACTTATGTGTAGGAACTACAGGCAGTCCCCAAGTTACGCGGATCCGACTTATGTCGGATCCGCAGTTACGAACGGGGATTTTTTCGCCCCGGAGGACTGGAGCGGCGGGACGCCTGGTCCCACTGCCCGCCTCCTCCGGGGCGAGAAAAGCTGCTCCCCGTCTCCCTGGTCTGCAGACCAGGGAGACGCTGAGCAAAGCGGCGGAGGACCCGGGGCCGGACCCGCGGCCGCTTCCAGATCAGCTGGAAATGCCGCAGGTCCGGCCCCAGGTCCTCCGCCGCTTTGCTCCACGTCTCCCTGGTCTGCTGGGGGGGGGGGGAGAGGGGACACAGCTAGTGCGCCCCCCCTCCCCCCCCAGCAGACCAGGGAGACGTGGAGCAAAGCCCGGGGCCTGTGGTAGAGCAGGTGGGGCGCTGCCGGTTGGTCCCGCAGCACCGCTCCTTGGCGCTACTGGACCAACCCGGCAGCACCCGAGCTGCTCTGCCCCAGGCGTTCCCAAGTTAGCCGCTGCTGAAACTGACCAGCGGCTGACTACAGGAAGCCCGAGGCAGAGTTGCTCTGCCCTGGGCTTCCTGGAATCAGCTGCTGAGCAGTTTCAGCAGCAGCTGACTTGGGGACGCCTGCGGTTCTTAAGTTGAATCTGTATGTAAGTCAGAACTGGTGTCCAGATTCAGCTGCTGTTGAAACTGATCAGATTCAGCAGCGTCTGAATCTGGATGCCAGTTCCGACTTACATACAGATTCAACTTAAGAACAAACCTACAATCCCTATCTTGTACGTAACCCGGGGACTGCCTGTATAAGACATAAAATTGATCAAAACCATGTTCTGAATTTAAAACATGCTGATTTTTTAAACAACCAGTATATCGTTTGTAGCTTCTGAATTGAACTTGCCCTGCAAAATCAGTGTGAAATCTAGGTCAAGATGTGCTTTACTAGTATAACTTTCTGCCTGTGTATTTTCACCAATTATAAAAGTTTTGCAGCTGAAATTTAAAGTTCTGCTCTGTGTGTGTGTGTGTGGGGGGGGGGGGGGGGGAGGGGGGGCTGAGAGAGAGACAGACAGACAGAATAGGTCCAATTGCAGCCTCTCACTGCTGTCATGATTCTATACCTTGATCCTGTTCCTCAGATCGGACCTGTTGTGTAATCTTGGGCAAGTCACTTCACTGCTGTATCTTGTTTGTACCTTGCACAATGAGGCCTTGATGTTGGAGCCTCTGACTACTACTGTAACACAAACAATTCTGTTTATTTAATGAGGCAGGAAGAAATAGTATGTTTATCATAGTGCATAGGCAACCTCAGTTTTGACATTTCCTAACTTTAAAGTGCTTTAATTTATAACCTAAACAATGTTCAGAGTGGGATTGGGGTTTTTTTGGGGGGGGAGGGGGCAGGGAGAAGAGGAGGACACTGTTTAATGTTTTTTCATGGGGACCCCTCCTGTACTTTATGAAATACCAGAGTTATGGTTGGCTGTGTAACCTTAATTTTGCTCCCATCCACACGCTTTATGGTGCAGTCTTTAATTACATAATCAAACAGTATTTTTTTTCACGCTGCCTCTTTTTATTCTTTATTGACAATAATTATGGTATTTAGAAAGGTGAGCTTTTTGAGGTGAGTAAAGAACTGCCCTCTAAATCAAATACTAATGAGTACCTATAAATAAAAACTACTCATTGAATGAAAGAAGATAAGTTGTGGAGTGACCTACAAGATATTTGTCGAGGAGTAGTGTTCACTTAGTTCCTTTCCTCTTTCAGGGCATAGGAATAAAGAGAGAGTGCTACAAACGTGATACAGCCTATAAAACCAGAGAGAGGGCAATAGGTAATATGAGTCTGACTATCAGCAGTGTGAAGATAAATGGTATATTCTGTTCAATGCAAGGAATGTCCTGTCACAACTTTTCCCAACATCTTCTGTTAGCCCATGTGAGAAACACCTGTGTCATTACAGCCCTCAAAACCAGGCTCTAGACACTTTAAAAGAATACTATGTTTATGTTTTCATTATCAGTCTATTTCCTATTTATTAAGTTTTGCAACAATATAACCTTTGTCTCCTGTGCTTTTCTTGTATCTTGTTTCCTCTTTCTGGTTTCATTCCACTTTTCCATCTGTATATGTTGCATTGTTTGGAGAGAGTATCTTTCCATTCTTTTTCTCTCCATGCTTATTGTATTCTTTCCTCTTTCTTTTCAATGTTATCTTCTTTTCTTTACTTTGGATCCTACATTTTCTCTTGCCTGCATCTTCCTGATCTTCCTCTCCTTCACTTCTTAGCTAGTGTAGCTCCCTCATTCTGTTTCTCACTCTCACTTACCTGTATGCATTCACTCAAGTATGGATTCTACCACATGTGACTAGGTATAAGAAATATTCATGCCTTAACTTAATTGTAGCTTGCTCTTCACTCCTGTAACTTCCCTGTGAAAACAAGAGTATATGGGGTGCTCTTTTGCTTCTTCCTTTCATACTGAAAAGATCATTAATGATATCTGGACTATTTCTGCTCTCAAACTTAATCCCTTCCTTCAAGGGGAAGGTGCCAGCATTCCATCAATTCTCTCTCCCCATTCCTAATCCGTGTACTCACCCTATTTGAATGGGTTTTTAATCGCTGGTTATAGCATGTGATTTACAGAAAACACAAATGGGAAAAATTTGACTACCAATTTTAGGATAGAATGGCAATTACATAATGTAATATGTAAAAAGTGTGAATTTCATCTGAGTTACACTAACTAAGGGGCTGTATTTGTAGTGTAGGGTAGGCACTTTCAAGACTTTCTTAAGGAAAAATACTTTTTTTGGGGGGGAGGGGGCAGATGGATAAGCAGGCGGAGCACCAAACAGTGTGACTCAAACTGGCTCAATTTGTATTAGTGAGCAGGCAGTTTATTCTCTCTTCCATGTTCATTCAGTTTTGGTCTTCTTGAGATTGTCATAAATGTGGCAATAGCAATGATGGGAATATTGGTCTTTGTAATGTGAATCAGATATGCATTTAAAATATTAGGACAAAATTAGGGATCTCACCTAGGCAATAAAATGTGTCCTATAAATGGTAATTGAGCTATAAAGGAAACACTCAAAACCCTAACTATTATTAGTGGAGTAGTCTTAGGCAGATGCCTCACATGTATTATTCTATCTGCTTTTTTTACAAGGAAAAATGTATCTTTATTCAGCTACAGTTCCCCATATTCCAGATAGCAGTTTCAGTTCACTTAAACTCTGACACTAGCAAAAATGCAAATATTAAAGCTGTACAAATAATCAAAAATGCCTGGGAAATTGGGCATGTCAGCTTCTTTGCAGAAATGAGACCCTACAAATGTTGTTCAGAGGAACAGCCACTAGGAAAAGGTATCAGTCAGCCTTTCAATTGAAGTTGTATGGCCTCCATTTGTTCATATTTGCAGTCTAGATGTTTGGTTAAATTCACGAAGGGTAAAGGTAGCTGCTATGACCTCATAGACATAGACATGTTTTAAAAAGGGACTTGTTAATCATACCACTTAATGCACTTACCGTTTTTGTGCTTCACAAGCAAGAGGAGATGGAATTGTCTGTTGTAAGTCCTCTCTTCTCATCCCAAATTTCTTGTGTGTGCATAGCACTTGGCACTGCAGCTTGGATGATTTTATTTTTCACATTATGTCAATCTAAGGAACTGGTAAAGGTTGTTCTTATTTGTCATAACTCAGCAATGTAATGGTTGACATAATTCTCCATCTTTGTCATTCCTCTCCCTCCTGCTCCCCCTTTCCCCCCAAAGAGCATACTCCTTTCACGTTACTGCGGATGGTCAGATGCAGCCTGTACCTTTCCCTCCCGATGCCCTCATTGGACCAGGAATCCCTCGCCATGCTCGTCAGATCAACACTCTGAATCACGGGGAAGTAGTATGTGCAGTTACCATCAGCAACCCCACAAGACACGTGTACACAGGTGGAAAGGGATGTGTCAAAGTCTGGGATATTAGCCAACCCGGCAACAAGAGCCCTGTCTCTCAGTTGGATTGCCTGGTAAGCAAACAGGAACTTGTGTACAAGAGTAACTTCTCCTTGAAGACCCAATAAGGAAATAGCTCTCCAGCCCTGGATTTTATTCATATTATAAGGAAATATTAGGCCGTTCTTTTTCCTGTTTTTGGCATGTAACTTTTTTTAAATAAAATGGTGGCAATGGTATAGGAAGAATTGTAGTTTAGTCCTCATAGATAAGATCAATAATCAAATACTGCACTAGAGAAATAACTTTTAAATGGGAATTTTCCCCAATTCTTCCTCTTGCAGTTAATGGAGGTTTCCTCATTAGATAAGTCACAGTAAGTGAAGGCAATCAGGCTTGCTCTGAGATGCCTAGAATGTTCCATGAGTATTTTTTTTTTGCTACAGTTCATTAAAACTAGTGTTTCTTAAACTGTGTGCTGCGAAGAACAGAATTCAAAATGGCTGCCCTTAAAGGGGCAGGTGACTATTTTTGTTCAATAACTTCCCCCAACCCTTTTTTTCTAACTTCTCCCCCTTCCTCTCCTCCCCCCCGACCCTTCCTCCCCTTTTCCCCCAACCTTTTTTTTTTTTTTTTGGATCAACAAAAAAAATCCTTGGTGTTCCTCATAAAAAAAAATGTGCTGTTCCATGGTCTTAAAAAGTTTAAGAAACACTGATTTAAACAGAAGATACTCACAAGGTGCCTGATTACAATATGGGGATTGGTCTCAAAGCTTGATACAGAACTAATAAATATTTGCTCTTGTTCTGAACGTGAACATACATTTGTTGAGAGCTGACAATGAATTCAGTGCTGCATACAACATGGAGCATTGGCTTTAGAACCAATACATTTGGAAAGAAAGGCAAGCAGTAAAATGCGCACTGTGTAAAGGCAGGTACCTTTCTAAGGGCGTAGGCTATAAATCACTTTAATACCCATTTAAAACACAGCAAGTTCTACTTTTAATATTCAGTGATATTGGTACGAGCCAAGTTATACAGTCAAGCTTTGCTGGGTCTTCATTTCTGTTTGTCTGTCTGTTGTGGAGGACACAATCCTGGAAGCAGTGTTCATAGCTATCTAAGTATAAGTTATGTAGACCTTATTGCTGCATATAACAAGGCCTGCAAGTTACATGATTGCATTGCTGTAATAAGGAAAGTGTAATGCAAAACCAATAATAACATTGCTATTTTGAATGTTTTGAGTTATAGGTTTTATCCTTTTGGTTTCTACAGAGCTCTCACCACAATAATTTTGCTATTTAAAATGACAGCCAATTTATGGAGTAAAACTTGTAATGATTGAAGCATAGACTGTTTTGCCTTAGTACTTTCTAGTCCTTAACATATCACAAACATGAAACTAGTTATATAGTAAGACCTCTGCTGACAAACGGAGATCCAGTGTTAAGTCCCAAGAAACAGGTTAAAAGCAGTCAGCACACAAAATGTGCAGCATTTATAAATAAGATCAAAACAGCGTTTAAGGGAAAAAATTTAGGTCAGTATGACTTATGTACTATTTCTCATAGATGATTTCTCCACGCTGCCAAAGAGGTCATTTGCTCTTTCGGAAATATTCCTGCACTGTTGGCAGTCCTAGCAGAAGGCATGCATTTGTACAACAAGCAAACTCTTGGCTCTGTTAGCTTGGCTCTGTTGGTTTGTAATGAGATGTAAGAATTGCTTTCCATCAGCTTCAAAACAAAGTAGGCTTCCGTACTCACAATATGAAAAAAAACTGTAGCTTAATTTCCACAGCTGTACTCTCTGCTGTGTGGTGAGAGGTAGAAGATTGAAGCCATAGAATCTGCTGGTGAAATTTGTGTATTTTGGCAGCAGGAGAATACAAACTAGTGTTTAAAACTTGGATGCTGAATGAACCATGTCATTGGTTATTATCAATAGGCGTTTATTAATGTAACTGAGGTAGCTTGTATTACACAGAACAGAGATAACTACATCCGCTCCTGTAAATTGCTGCCTGATGGATGCACCCTCATAGTTGGTGGGGAAGCCAGCACATTATCCATATGGGACCTGGCAGCACCAACTCCTCGTATAAAAGCAGAGCTGACATCATCTGCTCCAGCCTGCTATGCTCTGGCTATCAGCCCTGATTCCAAGGTCTGCTTCTCGTGCTGTAGTGATGGGAACATTGCAGTATGGGATCTGCACAACCAGACATTGGTCAGGTGAGTTACTCTAAAATATTTATTGTACCTACATAGTGTATTTCTTGCTAAAAGTGTTACGTAGATACACCTGTTGTCTAGAGAACAGAATGAATCCTACTTAAGTAGATGTTAGTTGAGTGATAGTTTCAGCCTATTACTGGGAGACATTCTCCCATTTCATAATGGGCCTGATCCAAAGCCCATTGAAGTCAATATAAAAACTCTCATGGGTGCCAATGAATTTTGGACCAGCCACAAATCACTGCAAACCTTGGCATGTTTAATTTTCATGGGTATGAAGAGTGAATGCATAATTTGGGGTAGTATTAAAGTTTGTTTCTTTGTCTTGTGAGCATTATTACATAAATATTGAAAATCGCCTCATACATTGTAACAAAATTGGACTACCCAAAAGTGATTTACAAGAGTGAGGATTCTGCTAACTGTATCACTAAGGGATACCTCTATATCAGGGGTGGGGGAAAAAATTTGATGGGAGGGGCTACTCAAGAGTTTGGAAAGAGGTCGAGGGCTGCACTCTTCCATAATGTTAATGGAGGAGGTGCAAGGTCTGAGATGAAGGCCGGGTGCAGAAGGGAGCTTAGGGTAAGGAATTGGGGTGAGGGGGAGGGAAAGTGGGATCACAGTTTTGAATGAGAAACTGCTTGGCAGTTGCTTTTCTGAGTGGTCTGCGGGGCAAGCAGGGGAACCTGCCTGGAGCTCCCCGCTGTGCCCGCAGGCCAGATCTGGTGTCTTGGCAGGCCAGATTCAACGTATTTTGCCCAGGCCTGTTCTATATGATTACTTCTAATTTTCCATTGCCTGCTAGTTTTACTAATTGATAACTCCTAGTATTTTCAGACCAGTGGTTCAAAAGAAAACGTGCCAAAAGACCTTTAGTATGGCAGTTGAAAATTATTTATAGTGGAGTCCCAAAAGATTCTCTTTCCTCTCCACATTTGACACTAAGGCATAGAATCATAGGACTGGAAGGGACCTCGAGAGGTCATCGAGTTCAGCCCCCCGCCCTCAAGGCAGAACCAAGCTCTGTCTACACCATCCCTGACAGATGTCTATCTAACCTGTTCTTAAATATCTCCAGAGAGGGAGATTCCACCACCTCCCTTGGCAATTTATTCCAATATTTGACCACCCTGACAGTTAGGAATTTTTTCCTAATGTCCAATCTAAACCTCCCCTGCTGCACTTTTAGCCCATTACTCCTTGTCCTGTCCTCAGTAACCAAGAGGAACAAATTTTCTCCTTCCTCCGTGTGACACCCCTTTAGATATTTGAAAACCGCTATCATGTCCCCCCTTAATCTTCTTTTTTCCAAACTAAACAAGCCCAGTTCATGAAGCCTGGCTTCATAGGTCATGTTCTCTAAACCTTTAATCATTCTTGTCGCTCTAGGTATATGACATCCACCGCTTCTCCCTTATCCACAAGGCTCGTTATCCTATCAAAGAAAGCTATCAGATTAGTTTGGCATGACTTGTTCTTCACAAACCCATGCTGGCTATTCCCTATCACTTTATTACCTTCCAAGTGTTTGCACATGATTTCCTTAATTACCTGCTCCATTATCTTCCCTGGGATAGACGTTAAACTGACCAGTCTGTAGTTTCCTGGGTTGTTCCTATTCCCCTTTTTATAGATGGGCACAATATTTGCCCCTTTCCAGTCTTCTGGAGTCTCCCCTGTCTGCCATGATTTTTCAAAAATCATAGCTAAAGGCTCAGATACCTGCTCTATCAGCTCCTTGAGTATCCTAACTTTCCTAAGTGATTTTTAACTTGTTCTTTGTGTATCCTATCTTCTAAACTTACCCTCTCTCTGCTTGTATTCACTACGTTAGGCACACCTCCAGACTTCTTGGTGAAGACCGAAACAAAGAAGTCATTGAGCATCTCCGCCATTTCCAAGTTTCCTGTTATTGCTTCTCCCTCCTCACTGAGCAGTGGGCCTACCCTGTCCTTGGTCTTCCTCTTGCTTTTAATGTATTTATAAAAGGTCTTCTTGTTTCCCTTTATGCCTGTAGCTAGTTTGATCTCATTTTGTGCCTTTGCCTTTCTAATCTTGCCCCTGCATTCCCGTGTTGCTTGCCTATATTCATCCTTTATTATTTGTACTAGTTTCCATTTTTTATATGACTCCTTTTTTTATTTTGAGATCGTGCAAGATCTCCTTGTTAAGCCAAGCTGGTCTTTTGCCATATTTTCTGTCTTTTCTACACAGCGGAATTGTTTGCTTTTGGGCCCTTAACAACGTCCCTTTGAAATACTTCCAACTCTCCTCAGTTGTTTTTCCCTTCAGTCTTGCTTCCCATGGGACCTTACCTACAAGTTCTCTGAGCTTATCAAAACCTGCCTTCCTGAAATCCATTAACTTAATTGTGCTGGTCTCCCTTCTACCTTTCCTTAAGATCATGAACTCTATTATTTCATGATCACTGTCCCCTATGCTGTGTTCCACTTTCAAGTTCTCAACTAGTTCCTCCCTATTTGTTAAAACCAAATCCAGAACAGCTTCTCCTCTGGTAGCTCTTTCAACCTTCTGAAACAGAAAGTTGTCTCCAATGCAGTCCAGAAACTTATTGGATAACCTGTGCCCTGCTGTGTTAGTTTCCCAACATATGTCTGGATAGTTGAAGTCCCCCATCACCATCAAATCTTGGGCTTTGGATAGTTTTGTTAATTGTTTAAAAAAGGCCTCATCCACCTCTTCCACCTGGCTAGGTGGCCTGTAGTAGACTCCTAGCATGATATCACCCTCGTTTTTTACCCCTTTTAGCTTAACCCAGAGACTCTCTACACAGCTATCTCCTACGTTCATCTCCACTTCAGTCCAAGTGTGTACATTTTTAATATACAAGTCAACCCCTCCTCCCTTTTCCCTTTTGACTTCTCCAAAGCCAATTGCCAGTGAAAAAATCAGGAATCTCATATGTCAGGATTAAGGAAAACTTGAGATGGTCCTTTGTTACTGAGAGCTGGGAGTTCCCAATACAAAGCTTTAAAATTAAAACGTTTCGTGATCATGGGCCTCTGACCCACTACCACCAAGAGCATAATTTTGCTGATTCAGTCATGATGATGGTATTGCTTTTAGTTTTCTGGATTATATCCTACTGTTTATGCAACCAAATCTATTACATATGTGTCATCTTGACTCTCAGAAAAATAAATAATGCAGAAACCAGTAGTTTGTCCTGTGGATAGTTTGTTTTTTAATCATGATGAGCCATTCATTTTTCCCAGATGTGATGGCTGTCGTACTTTGGTTTGAAATAGCTTTCCTTCCTCCCAAAATCTGATAGGAAATATTTGACTGCTTTTGTTTAGCTAGCTGTACTTCGGATCATTTCCCTAACACCTGCAAAATGATTCTTGTAATGTGTGCATTTCATGTCCAGCCAGGGGGAGGGGCTGGCTCCTGCACATCAGCAGACACAGAAGAGATGAGACACACACACAGAATCCAAAACTAACAACACAACAGTGTTTACCTTGAGCACTGGCAGGAAATCATTATTCAATCTGGTTTGTTTTATCAGGCAATTCCAGGGCCACACAGATGGAGCCAGCTGTATTGACATTTCTAATGATGGTACCAAGCTCTGGACGGGAGGTTTGGACAACACTGTCAGATCCTGGGACTTGAGAGAAGGGAGACAGCTACAACAGCATGACTTCACATCACAGGTGACTAGTTTTTCCTACTTTTTTTTTTTTTTTTAATTTGCCAGTTTATTTAGGAAGATACTCAAGAACTAAATCCAGTGCAAGTGAGAAACTTTTATGTTGCTATGAGAAGCCAAAACATGCAATATGTTTTGGTATTCCTATAGTTTATTGGCAGAAAAACTGCAATAATAACCTAAAGGACAGCTCACTTGTTCTCCCAAAAAACATAGTTTGAATTACAGGAATAAATAACTAAATATTCCAGTATTCTCTTATCAGAATTGGAACTGTAGTCTTGCTGGTGAACAGTTTGGATTTTGTTTGTCTCTTTCCTTTACTGTGCTATTTCATTTATTAACACTGCAAAAAGGTAAACATTCTCATTTAATTCCCCTAGATCTTTTCCCTGGGCTATTGCCCTACTGGTGAATGGCTAGCTGTGGGAATGGAAAGCAGCAATGTGGAAGTACTACATGTAAATAAACCAGACAAGTATCAACTACACCTTCATGAGAGCTGTGTGTTGTCACTCAAGTTTGCTTACTGTGGTAAGTTGACCTGTGTTTGAATACCTGCTCTGCCAGTTACTTTACTGGGTGACTTGGGGGAGGTCACTTTGTCTTTCTGCCTCTTACTTGTCTCTGTAAAATAATGATAATATCTCTCTCTTCCTCCCATGGCTGTTATGAGAATTTCATGTTTGTAAAGCTCTTTCTACGTATGAAGTGTTTTTTTTAAGTACTATTATTACAAGCAGCAGCAGCATTCCTATGGGGTGGGTTTCACATTCTGTCCCCCATCTCTCACACACACAGTACTAATCAACGACATGTAAGCAGAAACCATCTCAGAGCTTTGAATAGTGCTGATCATCTAGCTAATAACTCCGGAGGTTAATAGGCTTGTTGAGTTAAATTTTATAAATGTGAGTTAAATGTAAAAATCTGAGAATTGTTAGATGTTTTATTACATGCTCTCATAGACATTCTGTTAAATTTCTAGGTAAATGGTTTGTGAGTACTGGAAAAGATAACCTTCTTAATGCCTGGCGGACCCCCTATGGAGCCAGTATATTCCAGGTATAAGTAATAGCTTTTTTTTGGTATTGTTTTGTTTAGAAAAAAGATGAAATAGTGGCAATACAAAGATTGGGCCTTTATCTCCAGCTATGTGCTCTGTATTATTTGAAACCACAAATGTGTGCTGGAGGGAAGATGGAAAAAAAAAGGATTTTTTTAATGTTACATTTTTTGAGTGCTTGCACATGTCCATTCTACTTCTGGTGTCTGCATCTAATGCACAAGAGCTGGAAACTTTTCCCTTAGAGTTACCCATTGGGGTTGCAGATGCACCTTCAGCTCCCTTGTGCTGCTGCCCCAGACCTCCCTCAGATCCTTCTGATCTCCTGGGATCTGTAGTCAAAGCTCATGCACATGCTCCTGCAAGTTTCTCCCTTTATGTGGAAATGATCTTCCTTTACAGACATCGATAAAGTTAGTGATATGCACTGGTGTTAGATTAGTGTCAGTTTTATTCATTTTTCTTGGTTCTTTCTTATTTGTGGGTATGCTGGGGTCCCTGGATTTTACATTGTGTGCTGGCTGCAAGAAATCTGTCAGTGAGTGATCCTTGTTTCACCTGCCTGAAGTGCCTCATTGTGGGATACATTTGAAATCCCTGCCAGATTTGCAAGGACTTTAAACCAGACACCAAAAAAAGACAGATAGGTGAGATTGTGCCACACATCTTCAGAAAGGCTACTCTTGCATCCACATTCTGTACCTTCCTGTCAAGGAGAGTATGAAGTACTTTGGCATTGGTGAGGAGTGTCCCTTGGGACACTGCTTGTAAAGGTCACCCCTTTTTTGTTGGTGAGAGAAGCATGGAAGATCAGACCATTTGTCAGTAGCGATGCAAGCGAGTAGTCCACTACCTGACTAATCAATCCTCCCCCTTGCTGCCTCTGTATCAGGCAGAAAGGTGGGGGAGGAGCCAGTGCTGGGGGGAACTGGCTTAAAATCTGGTTTCCCCCCAGCACCTTCTCTGCGAGGCGCAGGAGTGGCAGAGGTGTAGTGGGGAACTGTGTGCCTTTGCTTTTTATATATAGTAAGAGCCTGGTGGCAGGAGCCCGGTGGCAAAAAGCAAAGCTGCAGAGAACCCCTTTGCTGACTAATTGAATAGTCGATGGAAAATTCTGTTAATTACTCAAGTACCTTACTAACCCTATTTAACATCCCTGTTTGTCAAAGGAGCTAAAACTTGGGTCCGATCAAAGACTAAGGTCCCAGGGACCATCTCAGTAAACAACTTGGAGGACAAGTTAGGACTGTGGACACCAGAGGCCTCGACTGGTTGATCACGAGTCCTCGACCAGTCGATCGCGAGGCATCCTGTCCTCCCCGCTCCCATTTCCCTCTCACCCCCGAGAAGCCCCACTACTTACCTCAAGTGAAAATGGAGGTAGCGTCGGCTTCCTGGGAATGGACAGAAGTCCCGCAGCTTAGTGCCACTTCCGGCAATTCTGGAAGTATGCTAGCTGCTCTTCCGGGTGTACTGTGGGAGGGAGCTTTGGCTCTCAGCACTGCACAGAAGGGGTTAGTCAGCCCCGGGGCAGGCGCACAGGGGGTTTCTTGGCATGCGCAAGGGGGCGAGGGGGTCGGCCGCGGGGCAGGCACGCACTGGTTTCCCTCTGGCGGGGGGGAAGGAAATCCTGGGAGGAGGCAGATGCAGGGGACTCGCTGCCTCCACTGGCACCCCACTCCCCAGCCCCCACTCTCTAGCTACAGAACGCTGTCCTCACTCCCCGTCCCCACTCCCTGAATGCTGTCCCCACTCCCCTGCCCCCAGCTACAAAACGCTGTTCCCAATCCCCTGGCCCCAGCCGCAGAACTCTGTCCCCACTCCCCTGTCCCCAGCAGCAGAACTCTGCCCCTATTCCCATCCGCACTCCCCGAATTCTGTCCTCTGCCCTCCCAGCATCCTATTCCCTCTCCTGTGCCCCCTGCTGCAGAACTCTGTCCCCACAAAATGTATAATTATAAATGCTTCATTTTAGATTTAAATAGCATGAATAAAAAACAGACCATTTATTTCATAACTATAAACACGTGATTTTAATTTTATATATCTCATAATTTAAAAATAAACAGTTTATCAGAGTGTGTAAATAAGGGCTGGGAATAGCAAGTGATGGACAGGAGGAGAATAGAGAGGGCAGGGCTTCAAGGAAGGGGCGGGGCGGTAGATCTTTGCCTGTTCTGAGATTTAAAAAGTGAACTTGGGTGTAAAAAGGTTGGAGACCACCGAGTTAGGATATCCTTTGGGAAGATATATTCCCTCTTACCAACCTTCTCCTATCACGGGTTATCAACTCTAGCAAGCATGCACGCCTGGGCCATTGAGAAGGATCTCTGCTACAGTGCCAGCTCCTTCAGTGCATCAGTAATAGCAGCGGGAACATTTCTTGATATCGATGGTGCTGGAGACCTGCAGCACAAGATACACTTAGCAACGTTTTTTTCCTAAGCACCATTCTCATAAGGATGAGGAGAGGTTCCATACCCTGGATGCTAGAAGAGTATTTGGACAGAATTGGGTCTTGTAAATCATTGTCCCAGCTGTTTGTCAGTTACACTCAAAATGAAAGGACTTCCAGTCTCAACTCAGAGGATTTCATCCTGCATGCATCAGTTCTATGATGCTGCACAGCTAGGTACCCCCTCCAAATGGGGTGGAAGGATACTTTACAAGATCTCAAGCAGCTTCAGCAGGTTTTTTTGGCTCATGTACCTGTAACAGATACTTTGTAGAGCAAGTTGGTCATCAATGTAGCCTTACTACTCATTATGCTATACTCAACATTCCAAAGTTGATGCCACATTTGGACAAATTGTCCTTCAATCCTTGTTCACATAGACTCCAAAAGCCATCTTCGGATTGTACTTTTTGTGAGCCACCTGAAGTGGAATGGACACGTGCAATTGCTTGAAGGATTGAAAACAGTTACTAATTTGTTCTGTAACTGTTGTTGTTTGAGATGTATTGCATGTGTGCATTCCATGATGTACCCATCACTCTCTCTATAGCAGAGTCCCATCTGGTTAGAAGGAACTGAGAGGGTTTGGGGTAGCATCCAACAGCACAAGGTGGCTGATGGTGAATTCGCTTCCCCAAAGAGTATCACTAAAGTAAAAATCTCTGACTCTAGTTCACTGGGTACACAGACAGACCCTCCCCTCCCCCCAGTGGATGGACATAAGCAACATGTCTCAAACAGTTATTGAACAAATTAGTAACCAATTTTTTTGTTATTTTTTTCCCCCATCTAGTCCAAAGAATCCTCATCTGTACTTAGTTGTGACATCTCTGTGGATGATAAATACATAGTTACTGGTTCTGGAGACAAGAAAGCTACGGTCTATGAAGTCATCTACTGAAAAATGTGATGGGCACATAACTTAAGAGTTGAACTGGGCCAAATGTTCTTAATTTGTAGAAGTAGAAAGGTTTTAACCTTTTTAAAAAATGGAACAAAATACCGGATTGCAGATCTTGAAATGAAACAACTCCAAGTATACAAAATAGAAGCCAACATCCAGCAACTAGGTATCAGCTACCTGGACCAAATGAAATATGGAGGCAAGATGGACAGATGTAGCCTAGGTTTGGGGGATTTAAAAAAAGGAGTCTGCTGATGAATGTTGAAGCCGCCTTTTTTCTTTCTTTCTTTTTTTGTGATCTCATACAAACCTTTCTCATTGCCTGAATATGTGGGATTACCTTTCTTTTTCTTGCAGTTCAACTTGCATTCTGTCCTGTGTAGAGCAGTGATGTCTCAGATGAACTTGCTTTCCTGGTTTTGCATCTTGTGATATGTTTTTGTATTTTTGTTGAAGGTCAAACATTTGTATAAATTGTAAATATATTTCGTTTATTACAGTAAAGGCTTTAGTACCAACAGTCTTTTTTGCTCTCACTTATTAAGTGATTTATTTCAATACTTTTTTGGGATATAATTACTTTTATGGGAAAATGCAAAAGCTATGTAAAGTTTGAGAACAACGTCCTATACTTTATTTACTAACCATCCCTAGAGTTATCATATGTGAAACCACATTTATAAAATTCAGTAGGAACTGTCTTGTGCTACAGAAAACTGAACAGAAATTTTTTAAAATGATCAATTAGAGCCAGTATAAACATTGAAGAACCATTCATAAAGATGTGCATTTAATGATAAATTTTCCAATATATATTTGATTTGGCAGGGTCATATTTATGTCTAATTATAACTCATTCAGCTCTTTCCAAAACACATGCAGTAAGATGTGACTTTTCTCACACACCTAATTAATAAAGTTCACTCAGAACTACATTTCAAATGAATACATCAAATCTTTGGTGCATTAAAGGGGGGTTAAAGTGAATACCACTTTGGATTCCAGTTTCTCTTTGAGGAAGTGATGTGGCCTGGCAGCTTGTATATCTAAAACTCTATGAAATCTTAATGAGGGCTCCTTCAGTTAGTGGATTGTATCTCTGCCATTTATTATGCCACTATGGATAGTAGTTTTGAAGAACCATGCTCTGATGGCAATTGCCAAAGCTGGAAGCCCCCAAACCATTGCATTGGGTACAGGTTGAACCTCCTAAATCCAGGACTCTGGTCCGGCAACATCCGTGGTCTTACCAGAGTCCCAGCGCCCGGGAGTGTAAACCGGCTGGGAGCCCTGGCTGAAAAGGGCAGCAAGTGGCAAAAGTGGAGCAACTAGCAAGCTCTGTCCCTCGAGATCCCCTGTGGAGTGTCGCAGAAGCCAGGCAGCCGGCAAGCCCTGTCCCTGGGAATCCCCAGCTAAGCAGGGAAGAAGCAGGGCCACAGCAGTTGGGGAGCTCTGTCCATAGGGAGTCACAGTGGGCTGAAGCCCAAGTCCAGGACCGCCAAGCTGGAGCACAGTGAGAGCGGGGCCAGAGAGGAGCTGGCCGTGGGGAGGAGCAGCGTGGGGAGGAGGCTGGTGGCGGAGAACCTCCCTGATAGTTCTAATTAACAGGGTCTTTCCTAGTGTCTGCAAATTACATTCAGATTCTAGGCTAAGGAGGGTCATATATGTACCTTGCTCCTAGATGAGCAGCTGAATAACAGGATATAAGATATGAAAAACACAGAGGAACAGGAGGAATGTCTTTGAACTGACACTTCAGATTATATAAATGGCAAACAAACTAAAGTTTATTTGCAAAGAGCTGCCCTCTCTGATGTTTCATGAAGTGGCCCACATCTGTGCTCCTAAAACAGGGGCAGGGAACCTCAGGCCCAGGGGTGGCCCCTGACTTGCCTAGATCCAGCCTCCAAGGCTTGGGTCTCCCCCTAGTACTGAGGATTCCATGATGGTGCTCCAGCCCCCCATGTGGCTGGAGCACACAAAATCTACTAGCGTGCCCCCCCCCCCCCCAAGGTTCTGCTGTGTGATAAGAATGTGGGGAGTGTCCTTCTCCTTCTCAGTCGGGGGGCCACATTTGTGAGGGTTTGGTTTGGGTTTTTTTTGCTTCTCACTTGTGTGCAGCCCCCAATAGATTTTTCTGTGGGTCAGTGGCCCCTGACCCAAAAAAGGTTCCCCAGCCCTGTTCTTCAGGCTGTGGTTCAGAGATTCATTGGCTAGCTGCAGAGTGTCCAATGTTGGAGAAAATTTCCTCTAGTTTCTAGTGTCTGAAGAGACATTAGTTTCTTTTCAATTTATGTGACCATTCTACTGAAACCATTTCATAGCACTATGAAATTGTAATAGCCATAATATATAACTTTACATTTCAAATGTAAAATGTTAACCATTCCTGATGGTCTAATTTTGTAGCCTTTTAAAATTAGTGCTATAACTATACATAGCCATACACGTGCCTAGTGCTGTGCATCTGTATGAAGATGATAGACCAACCAGGTGTTATGAATTTTCATGCTTCTTTGGTGAGGGGGGAGGCTGAAGCACTCTGGTTTTGATCATCCAGAAGCATGGTGTTTGGTATGACTGCACAATAGATTGTACAAAAAGTTAATCTGTTTTAAAAATGAAGTTTAAAAAATTGTACAAGCGTACTAAAATTTGCTCTTATTAAAATGTCCCTACTATTTTTTAAATTAAAAAATTGTACTGTTATTGGGAGCCCACAGTCTCCGTGCTAGCCAGTAATTGCAGAGTCCAAAACACATCTTGTGACTGAAGTTTGCCACATGAGAGTTCTTGATCTTAGTTGACAGGTGGCCTTTTTATTCGCGGGAGACTAATGCTAGATGGACAAATTGGGTGAATGTTTTTAATATGTTTACTTTATAAAACGTTTCCTTTTTAAAATTTCATGCTTATTTTCAGGAAATAGCACAGGAATGTTTGCTATTGAAAGTCTGGGATGCTCTTTGTCATCTATTCAAATGCCAGTTTCCATAAAAAACCCAATAGCGACAGAAAAACACAAGCACACCTAAGATATCCCCTCACCCCCACGTTTTATGTCTAATATTTAATCTGATGGATATTCACTAACAGCTCCTGATTTTTGTAGTTATTCTGTTCTCACAAAGTGCGGCAATGTTAATTGTGCAGATAAGCTTACACTGTATAAATGATTTGAGGAATTTTTAAATCCAGTTTCTGGATGAGAAAACTAGATCCCTGATCACATCTATTTCAGGTCCTGCAATTTTTTGGTACATTTGGGGAGTCTGCTGTGTCCAGTGAGGTTGGTTGCTGTAACAGTCCTCTCACACATAGTTGATGGATCAAGGCCTTAATATGGAATATGTATTCTTGCCTTTTGGCCTTTGCCGTTTCAGTTTTCTGGACATTTTTGTAAGTTTTGCAACTATATTTCAACATCACTATCAACCTTTTCCCACCAAATACTGCAAAGGGCACATCAAGTTCCTAAGTTTCTAGTTTTTTGTTTTTTGTTTTTCTCCATGAAGAGATGTTCCCTGACATAGTAAAATCTTGGGACACTTCTGTAAGTTTCTCAAGAGCCAGCAGCAGTAGAACCTGTAAGTTCTTAGTAAAGCAATGGGTGAAGTAGAGATTTGCATTGGAGAGAGAAACAGGCCAAAATTCATCCTCTGCTCCTGTGGTAGTAGAAATGGCATGCAGTTTGGGATATTCTCGCAGAAACTGCCAAGCGGGTTAAAATATTTTTTGTTTGCAGTGTTACCTATGTTTGTCCTAGGATATGATAGAGAAGGTAGATGTGATATTTCTTGGACAAACTTCTATTGATGAAAGAGACAAGCCTTTGAGCTCCACAGAGCTCTTCTTCAGGTCTCAGAAAGAAATTGGAGTGTCACCACTAGGTTTCTTGCAATATTTGTTAACTCTTTATGCTTAGCATTCTGGTTTTTCCTTGTATTTAGCTGTGATACTGATTACCTTTTTCCGACCTAAAGACAACCGACGAGGAGCTTGAAAGCTTGTCTCTTTTACAAACAGATTAATATTACCTCACTTACCTTATTTCTCTATTTTTCTTGCCCTTTACCCATAAACATAAAGGATTCTCCTTCTTTATCCCCCTTTCTGGAAATATCTACCTTGACTTGCTATGTGGCCTTAAGTATTTTGTATCGCTGAAACAGCATACAGCAGCACTTTAATGTCAGACAGAAGCAGGGAAGCCTTACAAATTATATATTGGCTGTCAATGCAAACAAAGACTGATGGAGAAAAGATTTGTGGAAATATCAAGTCATCTGAACACAATCATCTTACTAGTTCACACATCTATATTTTCTGTTTATATTATGAATTAACAATACAACATTGTGATATATTTTTCCAATAATGTATCCTCTCTTTATAACATCCTATTCATATCATTCAAAGCAGAGAGCTTTCCCCCCATCAACCCCAAATTTCCCAACCCTCAATAAAAGACCCTGAATATGCGTGAATACTTGTGATGGACTTCTTCAAGAGCTGTTAACATTTCAAGAGCTCTTATTTTAAAGCATGTGTAGCAAATGGAATATTAGTTCCATAGACATTTAAAATGGTAAAATTACATTTTGCTATAGTACAAATGCCAAAACTGATTCTCTGTCTATCATACAATATAACATACTTAATACTGTATATAAAATATGGGCCAACGCTGAAATCCCTGTTAACATCCCTTGTGTAAGTAGATAACATTTTCAAAAGCACCTAATCCACCTACATGTTTTGAAAGTTTTCCCAATGGTCTTACTGAACTCCGAGAGATTTCTCACATGAGTAAAGTTACTCAAGTGTCTAAATGTCTTCAGGATGTAGTCCAGCAATAGGACTAAAAAGATACTTAACACAACATTTTGTCCTGTGCTTTGCTTTCATTTTTGTTTGTATTTTTTGTGGTGACAAATTTGGTTCAGCAAATGTATAACCAAAGATACATGTAAAGTAAAAATACTTTTAAAAAGCTCAATCTATAAATTTGAGCATAAGAAATAATGAAAACACACAAAGAATATGAGAAAAATGAATGAGAAGCAGATTGGGTTCAAAGAACCCAGTATTGTTAGAGTTGCTTTTCTTGAGACAATGTGAGTGTGTGACTAGTTTTTCCACAAATGTGGATTTATATTTCTTTGGGTTGGAGTTAGAAATCTGTACAACTTACAACTAAGAAGATGGCTTTCTTTTATTCCTAATTGCCAGTGCCACAGGCTCCTCCTAGAATATGAAAAACAAGCTGTTCTTTCCAGTTCATGGATCAGCAGCAATACAGATTTTGCAATTGCAACTTAGTTCACAGATCCGTTGGTGATGCATAGGCCAGAAAATAATCTCGCTTAATCTCCTACTCGTGTCTTGTGTCTGCAGTAATAACAGGAGTAAACTTAAAGTATATTTCTTTGCCCATCAAAGGTAAGCAGAAAGGATTTCAAAACTGCTCAGAGAAAAGTCTTGACGAAGAAGGTGCCACTGTTTCACACACAGACATCCACTCTTTACTTTGTATTTCATAGAATCATAGAATAATAGGACTGGAAGGGACCTCGAGAGGTCATCTAATTCAGCCCCCCGCCCTCAAGGCAGGACCAAGCTCCGTCTACACCATCCCTGACAGATGTCTGTCTAACCTGTTCTTAAATATCTCCAGAGAGGGAGATTTGACCACCCTGACAGTTAGGAATTTTTTCCTAATGTCCAATCTAAACCTCCCCTGCTGCACTTTAAGCCCATTACTCCTTGTCCTGTCCTCAGTAACCAAGAGGAACAAATTTTCTCCTTCCTCCTTGTGACACCCTTTTAGATATTTGAAAACCGCTATCATGTCCCCCCTTAATCTTCTTTTTTCCCAAACTAAACAAGCCCAGTTCATGAAGCCTGGCTTCATAGGTTATGTTCTCTAAACCTTCAATCATTCTTGTCGCTCTTCTCTGTACCCTTTCCAATTTCTCCACATCTTTCTTGAAATGTGGCGCCCAGAACTGGACACAGTACTCCAGCTGAGGCCTAACTAGTGCAGAGTAGAGTGGCAGAATGACTTCACGAGTTTTGCTTACAACACACCTGTTGATACAACCTAGAATCATATTTGCTTTTTTTGCAACAGCATCACCTGTTGACTCATATTCAACTTGTGGTCCACTATGACCCCTAGATCCCTTTCCGCCATGCTCCTTCCTAGACAGTCGCTTCCCATCTTGTATGTATGGAACTGATTGTTCCTTCCTAAGTGGAGCACTTTGCATTTCTCTTTAGTAAACCTCATCCTGTTTACCTATGACCATTTCTCTAACTTGCTAAGGTCATTTTGAATTATGTCCCTATCCTCCAAAGAAGTTGCAACCCCATCCAGTTTGGTATCATCTGCAAACTTAATAAGCGTACTCTCTATCCCAATATCTACATCATTGATGAAGATATTGAACAGTACGGGTCCCAAAACAGACCCTTGCGGAACTCCACTTGTTATCCCTTTCCAGCAGGATTTGGCACTGTTAACAACAACTCTCTGACTATGGTTATCCAGCCAGTTATGCACCCACCTTATCGTGGCCCTATCTAAGTGATATTTGCCTAGTTTATCAATAAGAATATCATGCGAGACCGTATCAAATGCCTTACTAAAGTCTAGGTATATGACATCCACCGCTTCTCCCTTATCCACAAGGCTCGTTATCCTATCAAAGAAAGCTATCAGATTAGTTTGGCATGACTTGTTCTTCACAAACCCATGCTGGCTATTCCCTATCACTTTATTACCTTCCAAGTGTTTGCATATGATTTCCTTAATTACCTGCTCCATTATCTTCCCTGTATATTTGAAATATGCATTTTAAATTCGGGCAGTCAAACTGTGCCTTGTAAAGTTGTTGTGAGGTTTTTGTGGGGTAAATGTAAAATAATTATCAGAGATGAACTCTTACGGGAATAAGTTTATTGGTCTGTAATAGTAGTTACTTGGTCACTAAATAATAATTAGTCATTCTTTTCATGGTTGAAAATAAGTATTTTCAATATTATACAGAAAAGTATAAACAGTATAGGCGTGGTGCATATCTCTTCTGAAAGGAAGGAGCATAAATGCAAGAGCAGTAATCTCTTGAACTCTTCATTCTAGTGGTCTCTTTCATTTTGGGCTATCTACTTAAGTTTTTGTGGATGTTAGGGTCTGGTACCTATATTTGGTGTTAGAGAAACTAATACTTTTTTGTAATTTTCCATTCAAACATTGCTCACGGTTAGGCCACACTAATTTAATGGAAACATAAAAATGACTTTTTGCTGTGTCCACAGAACAAAGGTCTAATATTTCCTGATCATCTTTTATATCTGTGAATTTTGCCAGGAATGAGTAGGAGATTAAGATAACTAGTTTGGAGATTAAGTAAACATACATACTGCTATGCTTAGCCTTTTGAGCACAGAAAAATGGAGATGGTAGCTTGCAACTGAAAATAATAAACATTAATGTTTCTTCAAGGACAGCATTTAATGGCAGGAAAAAATTAGCAAGCAGACTGAAAAGGTCACAAAGGGAAGCTAACTGTATCATGGAAAACTAAGGAATAATTTGTTACATCCCTGGTAGTGGGCCTAATTTGTTTAAAATAAAATCCATCTGTTCGTTTCACACTCTTTGTTCCACTTCCTTGCAGCAATTCACAGTGGATTACTCCATTACTTTAAAAATTGGATGCAATTATGATAAACTAATAATTCTTATTTTGTGGTTAACTGCATCAGAATAGTTTGGAAAATGCCCAAGCTTCACTTTATTTTTCTGATCGATTACATATTTTTTACATACCAACCCAAGTAATTTTTACATTGTTTAAAGTAAGTGCACTATTTTATTGTTGGCAAATTCTAAAAGAACACTGGCATTTAACAAAATGTGTTCCATGCTGCTGATGATTCATTTGTGTATTTCTGCTTAGAATGTTAGTAACCTTAATTTCAAAATGGCATTTACCTACAACCACACCATACATTTCCAGGACTTTGGGGTCAAATGACTCAAATTCCTTATTTCAAGCTCATATGAAAATTAAATTGACACTTGTTTCTTCCTGAGCTATCACCCAGTGTAGTATCATGCCTCCCTCCATCCATTTGAGCACATATCAATTCTTTTGAGATGCTCTAGCCCACTGTATAAAGTTCTTCCAGTGAAGAAACCTAATAAAAGAAAAGTGTAATAATTTAACACAGTGGTAATACATGTGTTGCTGACATCAGTTGGGTGATCTGCAAGATGATTGTTTGAAATATGTACTTCATTAAATCATAAATTAATATATATTTATCTGGCATTATTTTTGATAAACTCAGCTCTCAAGTCATAGTAACTATAATATCTGTGCATGTTGCTATCCAGATAATTAAGTAACGATTAGCTTGCTTTTATATAGTTTTGATAAGCATTGTCATGTAACCACTGTTTTTTGCAACATGCAAGTCATTGTCTTGATACTCTATAATTGCCCTACTCTTGCATCATTTTTAAATAGCTCATTAAAAACTCAAATATGAAATGGCAAGTGGTTTAAAATTGAGTATTTTTTCTCCCAACAGACAGCTTTAACTTAAATGGGAATACTTTTTATTCTACCTAGTTTATTCATGTTGAGGAATTGTTCTTGCTATTTCTACTGACTAAATTTTCCAAGTATTGATATCGTTTTAAATGACAAAAAATAATTTAGAAATAATTTTGTTCACTTATAAGGTGCCATTAAAAAGATGTTCAAAATATTTATTCTGCTCCCACAATTTTCACTGTACTTCAAATGGGAAAAACAGTAAAAGTAACAATAATGTTTAATGGTGCCTTTAGTGTCAATTGTTTTTGCCTGGGTCTAGCAACTTACCTATTTGTATTAAAAAAGATAATACTTTTAAAAACTTTGCTATTGGTGATTTAAAATATTTATTTTTTGTTTAGTTTGGTTTGTTTACTTGTGTGTTCTCAGTTGATGCAATGAAATTCGTATAGTTCTCGAATGCTTTTGGTCTGCAGAGGTTGTGTTGGCAACATTTGATTATTTTTAGGAGTCTTTAATAATTGTATTTCATGAAAATATACATTTAAATGAGGTAAGATAAGGGGGCTTTTTTTATTAAAACCCAAAAATGAGAGTCCCTGTAGGGATTTATTGTTGTTTTGTGTCCTTTTTTATACTTTGTTTGGTGCTTAATGCAATACATTTGAATTTAGCCAACAAATTAATCCCTTTTTGTAGACATATGCCTTGTGCAAAGACCCCTGACTGGTATGAAAATAAAAAGAAAACATCACTGAACATTTAGCAATGAAATTGTACATTCCTCTCTTAAATGCGAACAATGCCTAGTAAGCTATTTAAAAGACAGTTAAACCACTAATCTTACATGATCCATTTTAAACTGTGGTTTCCAGCAAAAGTGCTGCAAAGTGATATGTGGTGATGATAAATTCAGAAGGAAAAGAATATGAAATTCAGATAGCAGCTTGAATGATTTGCTGTTAGCATGGGGCCCAATAACACTACAAAGCTATAAACTCTGTCGATTTAGATTGCCCAGTTAGGTGGCAGAGATGCAATTTGTCTTTTCTGTAGCCGCCTGCTGTTTGCTAGCTCCATCTCCTGTCACAGCCTATTAGCTCCCCAAGAAAATTGGTGGGAAATTGCCTGCAGATTGTAGGAAATTGCATCTCCAGGCCCTGGAAAAAAATGTAGGATAGCACGACACTGACCCTCCCAGAGCAGCTATTAATACAGCAAGAACTGACCTTTGGCTTGGTGTGAAACGACTTTGCTATTTTCTGAATAAAGACTGTATTATGTGTGGTTGAAGGAGGGAACAAATTATTATCCTAGCCAGGCTTCTAGCCAACCTGCCTTAGGAAGCTTAAATATCACTGATAGGGTTTTTTCCCCTTGTACTGCTGGAGGATGGAAAAAGGTGGATGGGGCACTTGTAGATAAAACTCTATGTAGGAAGGTCCAGCTGCAACCTTTCAGCAGCATTTTTTAAAAATCAAATGCAAAAATGTTGAAAAAATCTTAAAGCAGCAGAACTTGGCTTGAGTTAAAATCAGCCTAATGGTTGCTCTGACTTACAGCACTGGCATTAGGCTCTGAAAGGTTAATTTACTAGTGGAGGATCAGTACAGCAGAATAAAGCTTGCTTACTCTAGGCCCCCTGTGCTTGGGTACAGGTGGCTGGCACAAGAAGCAACTCTGCCAGCTTTAATTTGTGAATTCATCTCTTCCAGGAAATTCTACAGTGGACATTTACTACCAGAATTAGGGTGACAATTTAAAAATTTTCACATTTTCTTAACTCAACATGCAATGAACCCTCTCCCCATATGCTATTTCTGCCTAGTAGGTGGACTAGATCCCAGTAACTGTGTATTGTGCACATTTAGCATTAATTCGGAGTACTTAAAATAAATCCAGATGCTGGATTGACTTCATGGTCTTGCTTTTATACAAACCTGCTTCAAAACCTGCTACTGAAGAAGCTTTGTTTTGTTAGGATAATAATGTAAACTTAAAATGCCCTAGTGATCAGGGAAGCTGCAAGGTCCAAGGATAAGTATTAGGGGATATAAAGTCACATGTGTGTAAATTGCTGGCTCAAACACAGATGAGGTCCATTGTTATCTGATGGCATTCCAGTGACCCGTGTGAAATAAATGTGTTTGGTTCCCATTGGAGAAGTGTCCACCTCACGCTAACCACCACAGCTGGCAGTTTTATTGGCAGTTACAGAATTGACTGGGCCATGGAAACCAAATTATCCCCTTATAGGTAATCCCTTGAGGTCAGGGTTGAGGCATGTTGACAGGGCAGCATGGGGAAGTGTGCACTGAGGCTAGTGTATAATATCACTGTTGGGAAGATAAATAGGACTTCACACTGAAGGGGTGTCAGTTGGACATCTTTTACAGGCTCTAAGTGATCATACAAATGCATATGCATGCATAGTGATCAGAAGTGCTAAACTGCTGAGGCAGGGTTCTTTGTTTTTCTGCATTGAAGATAGCTGTGATTTCATCTGTCAAGTCACTTTAGCTAAGCTATTCAGAGAGACGCTCAGAGGGGCATTTTTTTTCTTTGAAATGCAGAATAGGATCAAATCTGTTATCCACAATCAGATCATTGGTCCAAATCTACAATACTGCCTTCAGTTGTGGCTAACACCTTTTCCTCAAAAGGTGAAAGTTCCTATAACTTACTTAGCCAACTGTGTGAGAGAATTATTTTAATATGCCTGCTATAAAATATAAAGATTACCTGCCACACGATCTCCAAGTCCCAAAAGCTGTTAGAGAGAGAGACAAATTTAAGTTCCATACAATGTAGTCAGTATGTGCAGAGGTGAAGAGAGGACTTTCAGATGATGTCTGTACTTCCTGAGCATTAAAGATACCATGGTCCTGTTGCAAATTGCCTAAACATCCAAGGTAGCACAATATCTTTAATGACCATATACAGCATATTTGATCTCTCTTTTTTTTTTTGTTTTTTTTTTGCCTCACCTAAAAGACATTCATTTCAGGGCATTACCCTGCCATACACCAAATTATCAAGTCTTTTGGGAAAGCCAGAGTATTTGGCTCTGACCTTTCCTCACCTCCACTCCCCCAGTAAAGTTGATGAGATTACTTCATGCAGTGAGATGTATTTTCTTTTATTTGCTAGACAATTTCATGATGCTTTATTTTTACATTAAGGTACAATAAAGTGAAGGGATGGATCAGGCTTCTTTCTCTTAATCATTAAGGAAACTGTCATCAGAAGTAAAAAGCTGCTTCCACTGGAATCTAGCAGAGCTGTATGGTTATGAGTTGTAGCTAAGACTTCTATCTTGTGGCAGGAAAATTTAGCAACAAAAGCCAGTAGTGGGAAGGGGGATAGAAGAGAGTTTATAAGCCTTATTGCTGACTAACTATTGTTAGTAGTTCCACTGAACCATAAGGGATAGCTGCTGAATCATCAAAGGGTGAATGTTTTCTTGCCTGCTCCCACTGACACACCTTTGATCAATCTGATTGCCCTTTGCTGTACAGTTGGTACTTCCAGAAATTGGATTCTCTTGGTTGATGAGATTGGGAGAACTTTTACCTGCACGATTGTATTGTCTTTAATGAGGTCAAGCTTCATTATTCCACCTAGCAGGAGGAGATAAAATATTCTTGAACTGCCTCATGAGGGAAGACAGACGATCTATTACTTTCCGTTCATGGTCTCCACCCTAGAGTCTAACTGGCTGTGAGGAAAGGGCACTGCTCTGTGACACCTGGTATGCTCTTTAAGGGTTAGGTGACTCCTTAGCAGCACTCTATCTTTCTCTCCTTCTCGCTCAGTGAAACAGAAATTGTCTTTCTATTCTCTGCTTGCACAGTATCAGAGAGCTTACAAGCTAATTTTAAGATACAAGCAGACTCTATTACCATTGATTTGAAGTGCTTCACAAGTTCTTTAATGTATTTTTCCTCATTACATCTCTTGAGTGTGCTGTTAGCCCCATCTTACATAAATAAGGCACAGACAGGCTTAGGCCCTGTTACTATTGATATCAGTAAGAATTAGGCACACACACTTTTTATATGATCTGGATCAGATATCACTCCACTTACTTGCAGGCTGGAGCCAGTACAGGGAATTGAACCCTGGTGTTTCCAACCAGAGGCTAGCACCCTTATTATTGAACCAACCTTTGGGTCGAAGCAGGCACTGGCTCATATGGGTCTGGACAACAGGCACAAACTAAGCTGTAATGGGTTTGTTTTTCTACAGTTAATTCAGAAGAATTTCAGGTCCTTGCTCTAAGGCTAAGTCTATACTACATGCTTCTTGCGCAAGAGCATGTCCACACCTCAAAGAACACTGCATGGATGCTCTTGTGCAAGAAAGCTCTGATGGCCATCAGAGCACCTGTGCTTTTTCCCAAAAAGGAGTGTCCACACTTGCCTTTTTGTGCAATAGCTGTAGCACAAAAAGGAGTTATGCCTTGTAAAAGGAGGTTTACCTGTGCTGGAAAAAGCCCTCTCTTCTGCCATTTTACTGTTGATTTACTTGTGCAAAAGTGCATTTGAGATGTGGACACTCCACGGGTTTTTGCACAAACACAGCTGTTTTTGCACAAAAACCTTGCAGTGTAGACAAAGCCTAAGTGTTCCTAACCATATTGGGAAAGCTCAGCCAATAAGGGGCCCAGAAAAGATACCATGTGACTTATGTAACTCTTCTTACATTTTAAAAAGTGCTATGGATGTTAGCTGAGGAATTTTCAGTTATCCTCAAGATTTGACCATATTTTCAATAGGCCAAGTTTCATAAAAATGCTCTCATTTACTCCAGTATGCTGTGGACATGTCACCCCGATGCATACCAGTGTAACTGTTTTAGCCCTATTAAATTGTTTTTAACTATATGGAGAAATTAATTGTAAACATAATTGTGCATATTGTAATCAAATGGTTCCCAACTTTTTTTATACTATGGACCAGCGAACTCATTTAAAAAAACTATTGGTGGGCTGGCACAGACATTTGCATAATAATTACTGTAAATAATGAATTTGCATATTCATTATAGTGGTTAAGTGTTATTTTGCTGACGGCCTCACCACCATGCTGTTCCTCTGCCCAGAGCAGCCATCTGCCTGCCAGCCTTGAGGTTTCTCTAGTCCCAGGCAGCCAGAGTAGCTACCTGCCTACTCACCAAGTGGTTCCTCTGGCCTCAGCCAGCTGATGCAGCCGCCACCCCTGATATCTGCCCACCAGCCAGGCGGTTCCTCCAGCCCCAGAAGTCCAAGCATGCCTCCCGCAGTGTTGCTGCACAGCTCTGCTTAGAAGGTGGGCGGGATAGAAATTTCCTTTGCACTCACAAGCACGAAGCTTAGAGGGAACTATGGTGCCTGGCACGTGGTCCCATGCTGACATTTACTGGCCTAGGTGGCTGAGTGCTCCAAGCCCCACTGGAAAGGGAAGCAGAAAAGCAGCTTGTTGCTGCAGCTACCTGAGCTCACCAGGATCACAGATAGGGCTGGTGCTCTTGCCCATCCCCCAATTTCCCCCTGCAGGCAGAGGCACTGCTGCCACCACCGCTCTCCCTTTCCTCACAGCTCCCCACATGAGCTACAGCCACAGACCATAGAGATGCCTCAACTTTGGGGCCCTTCTAGACCCCCTAAGAAGCAAAGACTGGCACACTTCCTGTTCCGTGCACATGCTCAATAGTTGCATAGAGCTGCTGCTCAAGATCTCCTTGAGCAGCCTGTGCTGCAGTCGGGTGGCACCTTCCCCAGGGATGCAAGGCATGAGACACCCCATCCTCAGCCCCCACAATTTCCTGCGCCCTGCTCTGTTTATGCCTCTAGCGGGTGGGGTCAAGGCTGCAGGGCATGGCCTGGCAGCGTGCTGTGGCCCAGCAAGCAGCCATTTGCGGACCAGCAGTTGGGAACTGCTGTCGTAATCCATTGAAACTATTGAGGACTTTTCACACAGTACAAATGGCACGTGCCTTTAAATTAATGAACTACTTAGTCAGAATGTTTGTGGACTTTACCCAATTGTCCTTTTGTAGTGAGATCTCATACACTGTATCTAACATTCCTGATAGGAAAACACATGCCTAGTTCCTTCTTTTCCTCCCAAAAACTATCTCGTATGGAAAAGGGGCCCTATGGCCCTACCACATTCATGAAAAACAAACCACAGACCATGAAATCTGGTTGGGTCCTAAGATCCCTGTAAGCTGTATAGCTGAACAGCTACATAGCTGCCTATTTAGTGCTGTGCAGGCAATCAATGAAGCCGCACAACTCTGGGACCTGTGGCAGCTGGTGAAGGGCTGCCCTACCCATATCCCCCAACTAGCTTGCCCTGACACAGGTTGGGGCTGCTGGGATCCATTGTGGATCCTGCCACATGCAGTGTGTCCCTGACCTGTCTCCTGCCATTGGGCAGTCCTAGCCCCCGTCTGGGTCCTGCAGCCTGACTGCGGTAGCCTAGCCATCATCTAGCTGTGGCTCACATCCAGGCCCATCTCATATTGCTGCCCAGCTTTGACCCCCATCTGGCCTGATCCCTGTTCTCTATCCAGCCATAGCCCCCATTCTGTCTCAGCTTGGCCCAGCCTGTGCGTGTTCCTCCACATGCAGGTGCTGCAGCGAGGAGAAAGAGCTGAGGGGAGTCCTCTCTCCCTGCAGTACTGGAGCACCCTCCTTCACCCCCAAAACATTTCTGAACCCATCCCCACTCCATGGCCTGTATCCCCAGCTGGAACCCTCACACTCCTGCACCCTAATCTTCTGCTCCAGCCATGATCCCCTCATCCCTGGCTCCACCCCAGAGCCTACAACCCCTGATGGAGCCATTACACCCTTGCACCCAAATCTTCTGTCCCAGTTCTGGGCTCCTCAACCCTGGCCCCACCCCAGTCTTCTGCCCCAGGCCTGAACTCCCTCCCACACTAAGAACTCCTTGGCCCCCACCACATTAATTTTGTTATGTGCACTAATATGAAAGTGATGTGTCACTTATCTCCAGATTGGTGCATATTGCAAAATTCATTCCATTCAAGGGTGAGAAAAATTAGGGGGGAAACTGGGTCCCCTCCTTGCCCTATGAAAGCTGACCTATTGTGTGCTTTTATCCTATAACAATGGTGAGCAGTCTGCAGCCCATGGGCAGTGAGTGAAGGTAGGGCTGGGGAGGCAAGACCCCAACCCCATCCTCAGCCCCACCTCTTCTGCCTACACCCTGACCCCCATTCGCAGGAAGGTGGGAAGGTTCATGTTTGGAGCCTCCCTAGCCCCGGAGCACTAGGATGGCAGGTGCTTGGGGCCAGCAACATTCCGCCCCTAGTAAGCCTACAATTGGTGTTCTGGGGCAGATTATGGAAGGGGGCAGGTGGGTGATTTGGGAAGGCAGTGCCTTCCCCAGCCTAGCCTACCCACTACCCATGCTGCAGCCCATCGGGGTTCTGTGTGTGGCCCACAAGATATTTTGTGGACTGTTGCCCATGCACAGGGTTGTCAGATTCCACTGGTTTCCTTTTGCATAGTTTTTTCCCTACTAGTATTACTAAAGTATCAGAGGGGTAGCCGTGTTAGTCTGAATCTGCAAAAGCGGCGAGGAGTCCTGTGGCACCTTATACACTAACTGAAGTGTTGGAGCATAAGCTTTCATGGGCAAAGACCCACTTCGTCAGATGCAGGTAGTGGAAATTTCCAGAGGCAGGTATAAATATGCAGGCCAGAATCAGGCTGGAGATGACGAGGTGGATCCAATCAGGGAGGATGAGGTCCACTTCTAGTAGCTGATCTGGAGGTGTGAATAGCAAGAGAAGAGAAGCTGCTTTTGTAGTTAGCAAGCCATTCACAATCTTTGTTTAATCCAGAGTTGATTGTGTCAAACTTGAAGATGAACTGTAGCTCTACGGTTTATCTTTGAAGTCTGGTCCTGAAGTTTTTTTGCTGCAGGATGGCTACTTTTAGATCTGCAATTGTGTGTCCAGGGAGAGTGAAGTGTTCCCCTACAGGTTTTTGTATGTTGCCATTCCTAATATCTGATTTGTGTCCATTGATTCTTTTACGTAGGGACTGTCCAGTTTGGCCGATGTATATAGCAGTGGGGCATTGTTGGCACATGATGGCATATATTACGTTAGTAGATGTGCAGGAGAATGAACCAGAGACGGTATGGCTGATCTGCATAGGTCCTGTGATGGTGTTGCTGGTGTATATATGTGGGCAGAGTTGGCACTGAGGTTTGTTGCAGTGGGGGCTCTAATGATAATCTTTCTCTAAAATGGTTTCAAACCATTCTGTAGCGTTTAATAGAGAATTACCTTCCTGCTTGTAACAGTATGTGCTAGGCCTTTATGGGAGGCTATAGCATAAGTATGGTCCCTGCCCAGACTCAGTCCAGACCCTAAGGAATTCTGGGGTTTGTAGTGCCCAAAAAAGCATGTGAAGGCAGGTAGCAGCAAAGCTTCCTGGAAAAGGAGTCAGGGCTACTAAAGAACTCCCTTATAAGTATCTGAGAAGTTCAAACTGTCAGCTAGAAAAATGGTTATACAGAATAATAGCTGGGTCTCTTCAGGTTAAAAGCCCATGTGAAGTTGGTTAGTAATTAAAGCTTAAAGACAAATTGGAGATTAAGGAGCCCTGGAGAGGGGTAGGAGTTTGCTTAACAGAACTGTTTGCAAACTCAGCTAAAGAAAAGTGAGCCTGGCAGTACGGAAGCTGAGCTGTGGGCAGACAAGTGAAGGAAAATGGATGGGACAAACAAAGTGGGCTGAGGCATGGTGTCAACATCAGTTTCTTGGTTAAGGGTCCTAGAAAAGAAGTCCCATTCTTCGTTTTGTTGCAGGAAATTGAATAGGGCTGGTTAGAGGGAGCTGAGGTCAAAAGTATTGCTGAGTCGCACAATAAGAAAGGCTGTTCTGTTTGTTTGGACTGCCATACTTCCCTCAGAAGAGGGCTTTATATTTGATGGGAGTGCCAAAATCACCAAGCTACCAGAGTGAGATACTGCCTCCAGAGGGGCTACTGAGATATGTTTGACAGGAGGAGCTCAGGAAGTGGCTGAGAAGTGATGCCAGAGAGGTAGGCTAAGCCCGTATGTTTCCACAGTGTGACGTTAACATTCTGTAGATCAAATTCTGGACTAAATGATATTAATTTCTAGAGTGCCTATGGGCTTCAAGATTTCTTTTCTCAAGGCTGTTTTTTGAAAACTTTCCTCATAATTCAGGTTTTCTAAACTTTCTTTTGTTGCTTTCCTCTGTACTCTCTCTGATTTGTTCACAAAAGTCTAGCACCTAGGATTGGACCTAGTATGTCAGCTGAGGTCTCATCAGTGCTGAGTGGGACAATTGCCACCCATGTCTTACATGCAACACTTGTTAGTAAATGGTCATTTCTGCAGCTGCATCACATTGTTGACTCGCATTCAATTTGTCTTCCAATATAACTCCTGGATCCTTTTCAGCTGTATTATTTTCTAGTGTTCTTCTCCATTTTTGAAGTTGTTAATTTGATTATTCATTTTTTAGTAAAGTGCTTTGTAGTTGTCTTTACTGAATTTCTTCATGTTGAATTCAGAACTGTTCTCCATTTTGTGGGAATCTGAAACTCACATGGTTAGCCTATAGGAAGGAAAACTACTCCCCAGTATTTCCATTGGGCGAAAATTAAACCATAGCAAATCTACAAGAATACCTAGCAAGACACAAGAAAGGAATATGCTAGTACACTCTCTCTCTCTCTCTCCAGTTTGAAATTCTCATAGCAATAATAAGTTAGAAGAAACTATAGAAAAGAAGAAACATAAGTGCCAACTTTTACTGGAGATTGTCTGCCTTATTGTGTAGTTTGCCACACCTGATCAAGGAAGTGTCTTCCATAGCAGGGTGCTCCAGCTAGCATCGTTCTATAGATAGGGCTCTACCAAATCCAAAGTCCACTTAGGCCAATTTCTCAGTCAGGCCACAAGGGTGGGGTTGTGGTACTGATCTCTTTACTTCTGCACTGGTGGTGCCTTCAGAGCTGGGCAGCTTGAAAGTGATGGCTGGAAGCCCAGCTCTGAAGGCAGCAAGCACCACCCCCCAGCAGCAGCACAGAAGTAATGATGGCATGGTCAAGGATTGCTACCATTACAGAACTGGGCCCTCAATCAGCAGCCACCACTCTTCAGCTCTGAAGACAGTACTGAAGTCAGGATAACAATAGTGCAGTCCCTCACAACTCTTTGGGATCAGGCCCCCCAATTTGAGAAATGCTGGTCTCTCCCTTGTGAAAGCTGTATAGTATTGGGTAAAGGCATACAAGTCCAGATGTCATGGTCATAACACGTTTTTCATGACTGTGTATTTGGTAGTGCCCTACCTGTAGCTATGAGCAGAAATGACCAAGTTGACACTTAGCACTCACCAAGCTATTTTATGTTTTATATGGACACTTATTGTGCGTCCCTTTTTGAAATACCAGTTGGTAAGGAGTCCGTTGTAGCTTGTGAAGCTTGAAATGAGCCTCAGGCTACGTCTACACTGGCTGTGCCAGTTCTTGTGCAAAAACTCTTCCAGAAGAGAGTGTCTACACTGGCATGTGCCTTTGCGCAAGAGCATCCTTGCCAGTATAGACGCTCTCTTGTGCAAGAAAGCTCTTATGGCCATTTTAATCATAGGGTTTTCTTGCGTAAGAAATTCATGTTGCCTGTCTACACTGGCCTCTTGTGCAAGAACAGTTGCGCAAGAGGGCTTATTCCTGAGTGGGAGCATCATACTTCTTGCGCAAGAAGCCCTGATTTCATACATTAAAATGTCAGTGTTCTTGCGCAAGAACTCACAGCCAGTGTAGAGAGGCAGCAAGTTTTGGCGCAAAAGAGGCTGCTTTTGCACAAGATCACACCAATGTAGACACAGCCTCATTGTTCCAGTCTTCAGTTCAGAAGGTGCCAGTTTCAAATATGCTGATGAGGACAGAGGGCTTTTTGGTTCTAATTATATAATCTGTAATGTCCTCAGAGCTTCATTCGGGAAGCTGCTTCACTCAATTTTCAAGCTGTTAACGTAGAGGTAAGGATGAAAATGGAGCACTAGTGACTGAGGAGGGTGAAGACAACAAAGAGGGCAGTGAGGATATTGCTGTCAGTCCTAGATTTGCCCTCCACCCCAAAAATCCTTAGGAGAAGGCTTGAGAGAAGCAGCACTCCAGTTCCCTTCTGCACAACCTTATGCAAACATTTGTGAGTGTGGGCTTTGAGCTCAGAGTGTACCACCAGGTCAGGTTGGCTGACCAGTACACTGAATGTGTGACACAATTTTGGCTGGCTGAGAATAATGTATTCATGAAAATCTCATTCCAGATTCTCTGTTGTCAGTTCCTGAAGCAATTTGCTTGGGCATTGTCCTTCTGAGAGAGCTCCACCTCGGTCTCCCTGTGGTTGTTGGGAAAAGGAGGATTCCAGTTTTGCTATTCTTGAAAGGTCAGGAATATTTCTGCTCAGCTTCAATTCCTCCAGGCCCCAAATGCTCTGAGGTCACCTGCATGGGCTCCAAGTGGTGAGGCAAAAAGAGGGTAGGCAGGCAAGACCTTTTATAAAATCAAATAGTGGGATCGCTAGACCATATTGACACTTTAAAGAAACTAGAGAAATCAAGCATGTTCTCAAGTATGATAGAAAGGACTACAGGAGACTCTGCCATATCCAATTCTAGAGAGGTGGGCATATGTGCTGGCTTCCTAGGTGTCTCTTCAGAAAATAATCTCCTGCTTTCTGCAGGGGGCCTGAGCTGTATAAGTCTTTGTCTTCCAGCTTCTCCCTTTGACTGAAGTAACACCAACAAGTTTGTGTTAAAGGGCCCAAGATCATGGCTCTTTCATGTGCACGCGTGTGTGTTTTAAGAGTCCTAAGTAGAAGTGGAAGCTAGAGAGAAATAGGCGCAGATGTCAGCTGAGTGGGTGAAGTGAAGTTTCCATGCTTCCCTATTAAAATAGACAAATGTTCTGGGTGGGAGTAATGTAGACTAGGGGTTTACAAGGAGGAAGTCTCATTCACACTTGTATCTGCCACTTTTATTTCTGGTAGGAGGAACCTACCAGACTATCTTCTAGATGAACGAGCAATAATAGCTCCTATATAGGTTCTTGCACAAATGTGAGTGTTGTAGGGAAGTCATCATTAAAAGCATTAGGAAGATTTTGAACGATTAAAAATGCTTTCTACTTGACCTTGTTCTCCATGTAGTGCAAAATGACAGATAACATAACTAAATATACTTCTTATTGGTGAGATATTGCTGCTTTTAAGGTTTTTGTGTATACTGCATATATAAAAAAGCTAAAACAGGCTTTGTATTGTGAGGGGTTTTTTTGTTTTTTTTTTAGTTAAAATCTCATATGTGGTGGCTTAGAATCATCTTCTACCAAGAATAGAATTGTGTTCTGCTGTGTTGTTTTTTGAAATGTACTACAATATGTGTTATAGCAAGTGTCTTCCCCACTACACTGCTACTTTAAAGCCTGAGGTTTATCCATAGCAATTTTCCATGCTTTCATCCAAAGCCTGGAAATATGCCTCAAGCAAGACATTCAATCAAAAGTAAAACATTGCCAGTTATTTGACTGTCTCTCCAGCTCCCTAGGAGGTAGCTTGCTGCTATGCTGGTCTGGAGAAACTCATGTTATGAAAAGCAAAATGAAAGAAAACAGAAATTAAACAATAAGAACAGCTTCACTTCAGAGCAATTGTCTGAGTATCCCACAGCAATCAACTTCCACCTCGTAGAAAAGGAACTTTAATTTAACTGATGTCTTTCCTGTTGCCATTTGAGCTTCTTTAAAAAGAGATTGATTCTCTTTTTTACACAGACTTCATGTCTCTAGTCTTATATGCGGGAGATAAGAAAGGTCTATTAAATGATCAGATTATGCTCTTATCTTTCCTGATTTTAAAAAGAATAATGCTGCTCTCCAAGTTCCTCAGAAGGCTGGGAAATTTGTACTATTTCATATGAACAGGTACATTGTGATTGACTTCATAAGTAAGACCTCTTAAGGATGGCAATGAATCCCATTTTTCCTGTGTTTGAGTTCCCAGGATGTAGAAGCACATACTCTGCCATTTTGCTGCTTCTGAGACTAATGAGCAGTCTAGCAAGCTTTTGTAGGATAGAAGGAGGAGCTGTTTTTTGTTCTTTTAAAGTTCTAGCTCATGCAAATGTATTTCCTTTCTGAAGGGGGATCCCCTTGTATGTAACAAAATACGGTCTTTCTGCTGTAAGCAGGGCCTGAACTGCTGCTTGCTATCAGCCAGCTAAAAAGAGAGAGTTGCCCTGGGGTGGGTGAGCCCACTACAATTGTTTAGCTCTGCAAGATAATTAACTGATAACTGTTGATATGTAAATACAGCTCATGCCAGGATGGGGAAGAGAATACCAGGTGTGACTATGTAAATCCAATTCAACCAGGGCTGATGGAGGATCAGTGTTGGAATGGAATGTGGTGTATTGTAAATAATTTGAGGCTGTTGTGGGATCACAAATCATGCTACCCCTAAATGTGGGAACTGTAAAGCATGCCACCAGTGCTTGCAGGAGAGACACCACCATTGTAAGACATAGTAAGACATCATTGTAAGATACCATCATTGTGCTACGTAGTCCTGTTTTTTTTTGTTTCAGCTAGACCAGACTAAACAACGACTTGATTACCTGCATCCTGCTTCAAAGACTTTTTAACACCAGACTTGAAAGAGAATCCTCTGAACTGTCATTCATGCTTAAATTTGACACTTTATGCCTAGGTCTTAACAAAGACATTAATTTATCTTACCCATTACAAAGATAGCTTCCCCAATTATCACCTCTAATATCATTAGCTCACAGACATTTACCTCCCCCCCATCCCCCTTCTGTTCTGAAATTTGATTTGTCCTTTTCATATGTGCTCATTTTTTTGATTGTATCCTTTGGTATATATGGTCATGCCAATTTTCTTCCACTATTTGATCTGAGGAAGTGGGTCTGGCCCAAGAAAGCTCATCACCTAATAAATCATCTTGTTAGTCTTTAAAGTGCTACATAGTCCTGTTTTTTGTTTCAGCTAGACCAGACTAACACAGCTACATTTCTATCAGTATTCATCATTGTAAGAGGTCTCTGAGGAACAAGCCTCCCCCTTCCAGAGTTGAGTGAACTGAGCTGGGGGGAAGGGTTAAAGGGCTTGAGTCAGCCTGCTTCACACCTGCCAGGTGTGAGCTGTAAGACTGGCCCAACCTCCCACTTTCCCCCTTTGTTTTAAGGACAGACCTAAAGCAGACTCCATGAGGAGTCTTTTTGCTAGTCCAGTGGAAGCTGGAATCCTTTGCCAGTACAGGTGGTAGCTAAAGAGTTGAAGTCACTAAGAGCTGAAATCACTGGTTTGGCTGGGAGCCAGACCCATTGCGGCAGACGAGGAGCGGTGACCAGTGGCGTGGTGCAGCTGGTAAGAGCAGCGGCTGGTAGGAGCAGCGGCAGGTGACCAGCGGAGTGTCTGGTGGCATGAAATGAGACAGCTGGTGGAGTGTGGTAGAGTGGCTCGTAAGGTGTGCCATATATATCCCCCCACCCTATTTCTACCTAGGTTGGGAGGTGAAACCCTGTGGGTGAACTTTTGGACTCTGGGTGGCACTGACCAGGGACAGAGTCTTTTGGGGTGTAGCACTTTGGGACTTCAGGTGATTCTTGGCTGTGGGGGGGAGGGCTTAGCTCATGTTTGGGTTATGAACTCTGTTTGCGGTATTTTCCCAAGTTAATGCCGTATGACTTCTCTGTTTCATTAAATGTTTCTTTCCTACACTCAGACTCTGTGCTTGTGAGTGGGGAAGCGTTGCCTCTCAGAGGCACCCAAGGGTGTGTGAATTTCCCAGGTTACTGGGTGGGGGCTCGAGCCGATTCTGTGTGAGATGGACCCTGAGATATTGAACCCGGCCTTGGTTGCTGCCAGGCCTACCTGGCAGAAGGGTTACACTGCATAGACTACTCCATTAGTTTTCCTCCCCAAACCCATGTCCCTCAGTTCTCACTACTAAATCTCTCATCATGATCATTCAATTAATTCATAAAAGGGGATTTCCTCATGCTGGAAAAAGTCCATTTTTTTTTCTTCTAGTCACCACAGAAGGGTGCCTAAGCTCCTGCTCTCTATTAACTTCCCACTCATTTTTACCAGAAGTCCAGATTTGATTAGGAAAGTCCCAGATTTCTTCTTGGTGATCTGTGTTCCCCTGTCATACTCATAGAATCATAGGGTTGGAAAAGAACTCAGGAGGTCATTGAGTCTAGCTCTGCTTTTAGCAGGGGGTTGATCTCAACTAAATCTCCCTGCCAGGGCTTTGTCAAGCTGGGACTTAAACCTCTAGGGATGGAGAGTCTACTACCTTTCTAGGGAACACATTCCAGTGTTTTACCACCTTCCTAGTGAAATAGTTTTTCCTAATATCCAACCTCGACTCCCCCCCCCAACTGCAACTTGAGACCAGTGCTCCTCATTCTGTCATCTGTCACCACTGAGAACAGCCTCTCTCCATCCTCTTTGGAACCTCCCTTCAGGTAGGTGAAGGCTGCTATAAAATCCCCCCTCACTCTTCCTTTCAAACATTAATAGATTGTGAGGCTACCTTCTTATTCCTATGAACTGTCGTCTCTTTGTGCAGAGCTACCTGAGTCTTGCCTTTCTCCTGCTCCACTTTCCTAATTTTCATTCTGTTTCTCTCCTAATTTTCATTCTGTTTCTCTCATTTTAACAAAGTGGAGCAGCCAGTAGGAACCAGAGAAGCCATCTATTCCAATAGCTTCAATAGTGAGCACTCTATAGTGATAGCAAGTTACATCAACTCCCATCATAGGGAGAGGGAGCCTTGGCAGAAAGAAAAGATACCATAGCAGGAGGGGAGAGAGGAGGAAAAAAAGGAGACTGGAGGCAAGCAAAGGGAGATGTTAAATTAGCAGACACAGGTATATAGGGAAGAGGAACTAGAAGAGATTAAACTCAGATAGGAAAGAAAAAAGAGAGAATGCTGAGATGAAATTATTCTGTGTTCTCATCCTCTGTGTGACACAATCTAGAATAGTTGGTAGAAAAATGTTGGGCTCTTTGATTGTTGCTTATGTTACGTGTAGAATAAATTGGTACATTAAAATACCAGTATGGTTCCCACATGCAAAGATCCTAAAGATGCCGCATACCTATCACTTCCCTTCCTGTCGTAACTGAGATGTGCTCTTCATACTTACCAATGAAACAGTGTAAATCCTCTCTAGCTACAGTTAAGTATTCACATAAAGATTTACAGTGTAGAGCATATGGGAAGGGGCCCACAATAAGTTGCATAACTCAAGTAGTTTCAAAATCATAGAGTTGGAAGGGACCATGTCATCAAGTTCAGTCTCCTGCACTCATGGCAGGACCAAGCACCATCTACACTATCCCTGACAGCATTTGTCTCATCTGCTCTTAAAAATCTCCAATGATGGAGATTTCACAACCTCCTTATGTAATTTATTCCAGTGCTTAACCACACTGAGAGGAAGCTTTTTCCTGATGTCCAACCTAAACCTTAATTGCTGCAATTTAAACCATTGCGTGTTGTCTTATCCTCAGAGGTGAAGGAAAATATTTTTCACCCTTCTCCTTGCACCAACTTTTTAGATACTTGAAAGCTGTTATCATGTCCTGGATCAGTCTTCTCTTTTCTGGAATAAGCAAACCCCATTATTTCATTTTTGTTTCCCTTCAAGGTTTTCTACAATTTGTCCACCTCTTTCCTGAAATGTGGAGCCTATATTTCAGTTAATATTCCAGCTGAGGTCTAAACAGTGTGGAGTACAGTAGAAAAATCACTTCTCATGTCTTGCGTACAACAATCCTGCTAATGCATCTCAGAATTATGTTTGGTTTTTTTGCAATACTGTTAAACTGACTCATTTATCTTAGGGTCCACTTTGACTCCTAGATCTCTTTCTGCAGTACTCCTTCCTAGGCAGTCCTTTCCCATTTTGTGTGTGTGTGTAATGGATTATTTCTTCCTAAGTGGAGTACTTCACATTTGTCCTTATTGAATTTCATTCTATGTCCCTCAGACCATTTCTCTAGTTTGTGCTGATCATTTTGAGTTTTCATGCTGTCCTCTAAAGCAGTGTTTCTCAACCAGTGGCACAAGTACCCTTACTTGAGAGAAGTCTGGGAGGTACGTCAACACAATTGAAATTTGGAGAAAACTGAATTTTTGTTTTAAGTTTTAGAGCGCTTTATTATTTCTGTACTTTTTACATCCAAAAATTTCTTTTCCTACCTGGCTACGATTAAGTTGTTAAAACAAATGTATTGCAATGGTAGAAAAAAAATTGGTGTCTGAAAACTGTAGCTACTTATAATTTTTTTTTTCAAAAGGAGTACTTTATAAAAAAAGGTTGAGAAACACTGCTCTAAAGCACTTGTAACCTCTCGCAGCTTGGAATCATCTGCAAACTTAATAAGCATCTTCTCTATGCCATTATCTAAATAATTGATAAAGATATTGAGCAGAACTGATCCCTGTGGAACCCTACTCATATGTGAAAATCTATCAAAAACTGGTAGCTTGCATACATTATCTCACACAACTGATCCTGAGCAACTGCTTCCTATACCTTGACAGAGCTTATTGCCGAAATAAAGGATGATACTGTACTACAAAGTCAACCTAAATAGAATGGTGTAGAACACTCATCTCTATCTACTGAATATATACACAGCGCATTGTGGTAATTGGAAAAGTCACACAAGGAATGGATGAACTGTCCCTATGTATCTCTTTCCAGTTACCGCAGTCCACTGATAATGTACAGTATATACAGGCCCACCAATACGGGGTCAGAAAGGGAGCAGTTGCCTCAGGACCCAGCATTTCAAATGGGCCTAGAGCCTCATGTCCTTTAAATCGCTTCAGGAGCACCATACGGCACACTCTGGGCATCTCTTAGGGCTGCCTAGGGAGGTGACGATATGGTGCAGTGCATTCCAGGCAGCACTGTTGGGGGCCATGCTGCAGTCCAAGTGGTGCTGAGAGCCAGCTCCCCTTCACCCCACCCCCATATACACCTTGCCCAAGCTGTCTGCCCAACTTATTATATATTTAAGATCTTAGCACTAAGCAGTATAAATCACGTGTATGCTATTAATTTGTACTGTAGTGGTAACCCAGATCATACATTCCCATTGTGGTAGGAATGGTACAAGTACACAAAAAGATATGTTCCCTACCCCAAAGAGCTTACTGTCTAATGAAGACCATTCAGAAAGTACATAAATTTTACCTAAACTATAGTACCAGTAAGATAAAGTGTGGTCTAATGGATTAAATACAATACAAAACTTTTTGGTTGTAGGCACAGCTCACCTAACATCACCTGGAGCTTGAAGGGTCATTGCAGTGTAAATCAGAATGACCTGTGATATGGTCTCAAGGCATAATACATACATGCTCCATGCTGCTGCTTACTTTCTGCTCATTCTGGTATTTTAGAATACAGGGGGCTCCTCCGTGCAAAGATTCTCTTCCTGCTTCCTGTGTTTGGGGTGGGTGTTTCTTTTAATTATCTTTGAAAATTTGCATGCAAGTATGTTTAGAATGTCATAAGTTTAGGTACCGCATGAAGGCAAGATTGTGAATACATGCGCCTGTAAGAATGCAAATGTAATGAACCAGTTCCAGGAAGTAAAGCTAGACGCTCTGTAGACAGTGACGGCCAGATCTGCTGCAGGTGTAGATCAGCATAGCTTCATTGAGCTCAGTGCAGTTAAACAAGCTTACACCTACTGAGACTGGCCCTAAATTTGAGCTACCTGAAAAACCACTGATTATATGACTGTTCTCCTTATACTTTACTATACTAATTTCAGTTTCTGCCTGGCCCTCATTTCAGCTGAGTAGGGCTTTCAAAAGAGCCATGCTGCCTATCACAGGTTATTGCTGTTCTAAATAAGATGCTGCTAGCCATGTATGTAGGAGGTATGGGCTGAAGGCAAATAAATACCCAACAATCTGCAGCAACTCATCCAGATGGTTGTGTTTTTTGTTTTTTGTTTTGTTTTTTTCTTTCAAGGCAAACTGTTTCTACTGAATTGCCCCTGTATAAAACTATGGTACGCCCACATCTTGAATACTGTGTACAGATGTGGTCTCCTCACCTCAAAAAAGATATTTTGGCCTTGGAAAGGGTTCAGAGAAGGGCAACTAAAATGATTAGGGGTTTGGAACGGGTCCCATATGAGGAGAGGTTAAAGCGACTGGGACTTTTCAGTTTAGAAAAGAGGAGACTGAGGGGGGATATGATAGAGGTCTATAAAATCATGAGTGGTGTGGAGACGGCTGATAAAGAAAAGTTATTTATTAGTTCCCATAATAGAAGAGCTAGAGGACACCAAATGAAATTAATAGGGAGCAGGTTTAAAACTAATAAAAGAAAGTTCTTCTTCACACAGCGTGTAGTCAACCTGTGGAACTCCTTGCCAGAGGAGGCTGTGAAGGCTAGGACTATAATAGAGTTTAAAAAGAAGCTGGATAAATTCATGGAGGTTAGGTCCATTAAAGGCGATTAGCCAGGGGATAAAATGGTGTCCTTGGCCTCTGTTTGTCAGAGGCTGGAGAGGGATGGCAGGGGACAAATCGCTTGATCATTGTCTTCGGTCCACCCTCTCTGGGGCACCTGGTGCTGGCCACTGTCGGTAGACAGGATACTGGGCTAGATGGACCTTTGGTCTGACTCAGTACGGCCGTTCTTATGTTCTTATGAGATCCATATTGTAGCCTTGTTTTGCAGTACAACTTCAGTGGTAAGTTTTTGTGTGTCGAGGACTTTCAGAGGGTACGTCTAGACTATCTAGTTTTGTCGACAAAAGTGGACTTTTGTCGACAAAACTATACCAGCGTCTACACAACCGCTGAGTTCTGTCGACATAACGTCGACAGAACTCAGCAGTTTTGTCGACGCTGGTATACCTCATTTTACGAGGCATAACACCTTCTGTCAACAGAACTCTGTCGACAGAAGGTGTTATTGCCTGTAACGTTGCATCCAGACTACGGAGTTCTGTCGACAAAGCAGCTTGCTTTGTCGACAGAACTCAATGTGTCTGGACGCTCTTTGTCGACGGAAGTTTTGTCGACAGTATCTGTCGACAAAACTTCCGTCGACAAAACGCGGTAGTCTAGACGTACCCAGAGAGAAGATTAAGCAGTTCAAAATCAACAAATCTGGTTCAAACAAAAATTGTTGGAAATACCATGTATGATATGCCTGATAGTGTACTGACTTTGGCAGAGAGTGACCATGTACTTTACAATCCATTATTGTTATCCCAGGGTATTCCTATTGTGGCTTTCCTCTGGTCACTACACATAGATGGCTCTTTGAGCAATGGTTGTACCATGCCCACATGGAAAAAGCGACTTAGCTACCTCTATGGCAATATCTTCCCCCTTGGCCTCATGGAGGTTTTCCATGGATCCAGGATCCATGTTGTGGCAGAAGATTGGCTCAAAGTGTTGGCATTGACCAGCCTTGCTGAGTTCAGAGGAGAAAGATACCAGAGCTTTTGTGGCCACTGTTGACTGTTTAGTCCATGACACAGTGTTTCCACTGGAGTGACTCTCTCACCATATCCATTATTCCCATTTTACAGATGAGAATCAAAGGTTAAGTCACCTAAACAATTGGCCTGCTGAAAATTAGCAACTTCATATATTGAGTACCTTTTGAAACTGGGTCATTTATATATGCGAAAAAATGCATTCTGAGTCACTTGTCCTAAGTTACACAGGATGTCTCATGGCTATTCATGTGCTCTGACACCCACTCCTGTCTCAGAGCTAGAAGTAGGTAACTATCCACAGTCTGCTTATGATGTACTGTACTGTTAAGAATTTTTCAAGAATGCCTGAAGTCTATGGGACAGGTTTAGATTTATAACTGCAAAAGGTAATACAAGTTAAATACACACATGGTTGGTAAGGCATGGAAGAAATGAAGGCACTAGTGAGGTTGAAATGATTCTTTTCAAGCTAAAAATTGCAGTGAAGTTTTAAAAAATGTGATGCAAAAGAGCATTAATACCTCTTTTTTGATGACGAGCTTGCTGATAAATTGAGCAGGCAAATATCTCACAGCAGAGCACTAAGGAGTCATGACAAGAAGAACTTGTATGGTCTCTAAAGGGACAGTGTCAACTAGGAATCAAGTTAATATTACAAAAAAAAAAAAAAAAAAAGTTCCAGGTACCACATGACCCATGCAAATTAGGAGGGTTGAAAAGTTTGTGTCTTCTGTTGTGTGAAAGACCCACACAAACAGTAGGGGAAAGTGGCTGCCCAAGCAGAATAGTGAAATGACCTACTAAAGTACCGTCTAATGCACCAATTCAAGTTACAGGAAAAATAGTTATTTTTCATGTCTTTCATTTATAGTCATAAATGCTATTTGTAGAGTTGGTGGTATAATAGGTTAAAAAATTCAGACGTGACTTTTAAATTGAGTGTCCCCTGAACTTCCTGGCAGTAAATTGTTTAAAAGAAATATCTAATAGATCAATAGAAAAAATATTGCAATGAAAGCCACAGGATTAGAGAGTCTCCTCTTTACTAACTTTTTTGTAACACTTTTCTCCCCTTAACGTGCACTTAACCTCAGTGATGACACAGGAAATTAGGTCCTTTGTCCTCTCTGACCACAGAGAATGTGCAGCAACTGTAGAAGCAGTGCAAGAATCTCCATGCTATTCCTTTAAGGTATCTCTGTTGATCCTATCCTGGAGGGAGTAGGTGTATGGCTGAAAGAGAAGTTGTCTCCATGGCTAGTCAATATTCTCTCTGCTGAGATTGCCTGCATAAATACCCACATCAAATTCTAGCTGACTAAAGTCCACTGGTGTGTGCCAGGTGTCACTTCATGGTGTTCCAAATGCACCGTGACAGCCACACAGTGAGGCATCATCACAAGATTGTTCACAGGCCAAGGGCTGGCTGATTTCTGTTGCTGAGCTGCATGATGTTGCAGTTGGAATATGGTTTTAGAATGCAGGATACTAGTATTCAGGGACACACAAACCATCTGCCATGTCCATGATACCACAATAAAGATACAAAGATCAAAGAAGGAACAGATTATGTGTCGGGGAGCACAATGATGTTAATCTCGAACACATTGGAAAAGGGAATTAAGTTGCCTTTTTTACCATATGTATAAGGTCAGTTTAAGCAAAAGCATCTTTACTGTAAATCTTACTGCATTTTATTAAATAAAGTTACGTTTAACAGATAAGCAGATGTTGATCATATGTTTGAGTGACCTACAACTGCCCTTAATTTGACAATTACCTGAAAGAATGTAGTAATATTACACAATATTTGCTATCAAGAGATTATTATTTGTACTGCAGTATGTCTCAGGATCAGTGCTCTATTATGCTAGAAAATGTACAAACATTTATTTAAAAACACACCCTCTGCTCGAAAGGATTTATAAGCTGTGTTAGAACAGATAGACTAAACAAACTCTGGAAGGCAGGATAAGTAAAGGTTAGCACAATGAGTGCTAGCTATTTAACTAAGGTTAAATAGGTTAAAGTTATCTATTTAACTAAGTCGGAATCTACCAAGGTAACTAGTGTGATGCAGGAGGAATAGGGACTATTGCATGCGAGCACTCCTGATATTGGCCATGCATCAGGGTCCCCCAAATGGGAACATACCCATGAAACAGAATTATTTTCCTCCATCCATCCTGCTCTGTTTGCATGTCAGGATAGTTCATATACAGGTTTTAAAACATATTCATATTAGACATGGGCTGTCTCCTTCAGCTGGCAAAACTGGATAAATATGGCCCTAGAAAACCTGCCTCATCCTCACAGTTGCAGAAAGTGTCAACAAATAACAGCTGAGTAGAGGTTGGACGTACAACTTGCCAGGGGGTGGCACTGGACAGCATGAGCACTGAGATTGCTACTTAAAGGCCTTCAATTCTCACACGGGCTTAGTCACTTCCAGCTCCTTTGTGAGACAACAGTATAAAGAGACTTTATGACAGCCCTGCTGGCTCTTTTCAATTTATAACCATACTGCATCAAACTCTTTCTTTCTACCTTCTCCTCCCGCTCTCTGCCCCCTCTCCGCCCCAGTCCTTCTGCCATCAAAACGTGTGGCTAGTCAGAGCGAGTGTTCCTTGAGTACCAGTTTACTTTCCTAGCAATTCTGTGCAGAAAAAACAAAGGCAGCTCAGTGTGTGAAGGAGAGTTGGTTGGTACCTCTGTGTGAGGTCCTTGGCAGGATTATCTCATTCCAAAGATCGAGGTGGCTGGAATTCCTCCCCCTCTCCTGGTTTAATACAAATCCTTAAGTGTTAAGTCGGGCAGAAAATGAGTCTACTCTACATTTATCTTACTGAATGGCAGTCAACTCCTGCCTAATCTTTCGACATATATTTGTTCAGTGGATCAACAGATTGTGTAAGCAGCATGACAGACAGGTTTAGAAATGTGTCTGCTCATGTTTGGATTGTACTGAACCGTTGACCATTTTGTTTGTGAATCTATCATAAATTATATCTCTGGGTTACCCACTGCAAATAAGGGATGGGGGATACTTACTTATAGAAAAAGATGTCTTAAACAGCTGTCAGCTTTCAGAAGGGAAGTTGGATCTCACTAATGGTTTTATTTTTGTTTTTTCAAAGCTTTTTAACCATCCAACTATTCTTTCACAAACCTGCTGTAATTTCTTCTCTCTTGTATGCCAAAGATCTCACTTGGCAAAATGGAAGAATGTTGCTATTGTTTGAAAATAAATAAAAAATGGGAGGTACAAGAATTTGATATAGGCATGTAAGCGAGTAGTTGACTAACCGATAAGCCTAGGCTTATCGGTTAATCTAGGCAACTACTCGCTCTACCCCTTGCTGCCTCTGTGTCAGAGGCAGCGGGGGCGAGGGAGGAGGAAAGGGGGCAGAAGGGAGTTAGTGCTGGGGAGAGCTGGCTTAAAAGCTGGTTCCCTCCAGCACCATTTCCATGATGCTGCCTGCTCATGCCCCCTACTATCAGAGGCAGCAGCGTTGGGGGCAGGTAGGGAAGGCTGCCATGAAGCAGCCTCTGTCCATGGCACACTCAGACAGCTCTGGCAGCAGCCCCTGTGTGTGTGAGAGGGTCCCAGCTCCTGATGGGGGCCCCACTGCAGACAACGGTGGCTACTGCGAAACAATCCCCGTTCATGGTGGCCCAGGCAGGCAGCCTAGCTCAGTCTTGGCTCATGCCAGGTCTGGGACCTACCCCAGATGTGGCTTTGCAGTTTAAATGTACTAATTGCTGGGCGGGCAGGCGGCCTGGCTCTTAGTGCATTTAAATTGCAGAGCTGCAGAGGGAGTACGTCCCGGACCCAGTGTAAACCGGGACTGAGCTGAGCTGCCTTCCCTTATTGACTGATTGTGTATTCAATAACAAAAAATCTATCCACAATTAGCAAGTTACCCGCTTCTTAACATTCCTACTTTGATACACCATTAACAATTTCTAAACCTACGTTAATGGACTTTGTAATATTTGATCACAAATAATACTACGAGGTGCATGTACGATGATTTCACTAAAAGAAGAGGCAGGTTAGAGAACATCACAGTCCAACCTCTGACACCTGGGATAAAAATGTCATAAGTTATGAAGTGACTTAGACTCAAGTGCTTAAAAATCACCTTTGACATGTTTTTCTATCTATCTCTAGGTGAGAGTGCTGGGAGTCCAGCTCTGCCCCAGCCCTCTGATCACTAAGGTGCCCCAAGGAGTGACCTTAATTGGGAGAAGAGTTCTCAGTGGTTTAATTAGGTGATGTGCTAATGAAACCATGAACTGGGAACAGTTAAAGGAGTGGAAGGAACTGTCAGGGCAGGAGGCTGATAGTGGCTTGGGGCTACAGGTTATCTGGATAAGGAAATCCTTCTCTCTCAGTCCCTGAAGCGTGGTCTGAGGGGGAAGCTTATGATATGTTGCTCACAAGGCTGTACTAATGAACTGTTGAGGGGACCTAATAAATAACACTCTGGTGTGTTTAAAGCTGGAAAGAACTAAGCCTGCTTCTGGTGATCCAAAGGGTAGAGAAGGTAGGATGGTCGCAGTCCAATGATGCCCAGTCAATGAATTTAAAATTCCTTCAATTTTCTAAAAGGTGAATTAGCTGAAAATCTTCCACTAAGAAGAGGCCTCAGGTCCAAAAATAAACATAGAAATCAAGTTTCTTGCTCATTAAGCATGTGGGAATGAGTAAATTTTCCAAATTAGCATTCTAAAGACGTGTCAAACTAGTGACGGTCTCCATGTAAATACCTACGTCCAGTTCTCAGCTTGTGTGGCTTTCTTAGATCCCTTCCCTCCAGGGGCTGGAGGGCCAATAATTCCAGCTGCTGGTGATAGAGGAAGGAAGAAATAAAGAAAAGTTCTGAGCTTCAGGGGCTGCCCCTTGAGAGGAAAACATGGGCAAAAGGAACAAAGCTGTCTGTGAAGAAGAAACTACAGAGGCATAAATGGGAGCATATCTACAATCAGCAGGGTTCTGCAGGGCAACTGGAGAGAGGTGTGTGCGTAATCTGGTGAGTTGGAGTGATTTAACATTTTTCCTGTAAGGAGAGAAAATCCTAAACTTCATTAATTGTCACAAATGGATCCTGGCAATAAATCTGTGGTCTCCAACCTCTTTAACCACAAGATCACTTTTTGAATTTAAGTGCAATCCAAGAACTACCTCAAACCCAAATCCTCTTGCACTGCCTCCTTCGTGCCCCTTCTTCGAGGCCCTGATCCTGCTCACTTGGTCCTCCCTTTCTCCCTCCCTTTCACGAGGCAAAGGGTTGAGGCATAGGCTTTGGTCTTGGATTAAGGGATTTGGAGTGGGGGGGGCTCTAAGCTGAGCCTGGGGCAGGCAGTTGGGGTGTCAGATGGGGTACAGGGTACAGACTCTGTAAGGGAGTTTGGGTCCAACGGGCTCAGGGCTAGGGCAGGGGGCTTGAGGTGCAGGAGGGGGTTTATGACTGGGGCAGGGGTTCGGTGCTGGCTTCAGCTGGGCACTGCTTACCTCAGGTGGTTCCTGGGTGGTGGTACAGTGGGACGAAGGCAGGCTCACCCCTGCCCTGGTCCTGTACCACTCTCAAAAGCAGCCAGCAAACCACCTCCATCCCAAGCCCTGTTGTGTGTCTCTTCCCCATCCCCCCACGCTGTTCTGTGGAGATAGAATACAGGGTGGGAGAGGGACACCCCGACATCAGCACCCTCCTCTCCTTTCCTTGCCCTGCACAGCAAGCAGGAGGTTCCCAGGGAGCAGCTCCAAGGCAAAGGGCAGGAGGTGCACAGCAGTAGTAGGAGGGGCAGCTGAAGTGCAGGCACTTGATAGCCTCTTGGTCAAACCAGTCAGGATCTCCTGTCAGAGGCTCCAAGATCTACTGGTAGATATTGATCTACTGCTTAGTGACAACTGCTATAAATGTTTATTTAGCCATCTACAATAATTATTTACTTTCAATTATTCCATCTTTTACATGGTGCAGAGTTTTATAACACTGACCTTGGATAATAAAAGTGTCTTTCCTAACCCTCAATATGTTTTGGGGAGAGGTAGAAGGCTTTAGAAATTGCGTCTGGGATACAATGTACTCCAAATATTAGTCCAGGGAATAGGAGGGTTATGAACTACCATGTACTGTTGTTTGCTAGAATAAAAAAAAATACAAAAGCCTTGGTCTTTTCCATCCTCTTGTCTTTCAGCAGAATTCAGACTAATGTTATTTGCAGATATTATCTTGCATGCAATTGAAAGCTTTTAAATACCCAGGCCTCACAATTGTAGGACATGTCTACACTAGGAAATTATTTCAAAATAACTAAATTTGAAATAACTCCCGAAATAACTATTTCAAAATAAGCTTATACCCCGAGGAAAGCAGGAGTACAGATTTTGAAATAACCAGCCTGTTGTTTCAAAATAACGGGCTTGGTAGTGTGGAGACTTCCTTTTACTATTTTGAAACAAGGGGGTGGGGGGCTATTTTGAAATAACTGCCTAAGGTAGACCAGGGCATACGTTCTTCCTTCCCTCTGCTTCCTTATTTCTCTTTATAGTCCTTCATTAAACAACAGCTGATGACACCCTTGTCAACATTCTGAGCCTCTCTCAAACCGGATTGCAGTTTGTTAAATATTTGTAGTGTACAAAGCCCCCAATGAATAATCTAACTAATGTTTATTTAAGCATATAAATACGTTAGGCACCAATTGCCAAAAATCTTTTTAAAGGGTAAATATATAAACTCTTGGAAACTGTGGGCTCAGTTACTAAATGCTTACTTTCCTTTATGCACCTTTTATGGGAAATGAAAGGACTAAAAACACTGGCAATGTGAAACTTACAGTACAAGATACATGTAACACGCTTATTTGCAATGAAATTCCCTTAGAAACACATTATGCTCGCATTAGCATCAAATAAATTAACATTAATTATTGTTATATTGAACAACCAAAGGAATTTGGTTTGTGTCAGTGAGATAAGAGTGTAGCTTTGTAAATGGGTAATCAATAAACATGAGCTTATTGGCTACCCAAACCACTACCTGTCTGTACATGATTCCTGGTCCAGCTCCCAGGGAGCCGGCTGCTGCATTGCACTGCTGCCTCTCATACAAAGACAACAGTATGGGACAGCAGTCGGTGCGTGCCGGGAGCCAGCTTAAAAGCTGGCTGCCACCCTACGAGTAACCGTTTATGAGCAGTTACATGGTTAGAAAATTACACTCATTTTTAACATTCCTAGTTTGTGTAGAAATGTTGTGAATACCTCTTCAAAAGGAGTGGTTTCTAAAATGACTATTCTTCTGGTTTAGGATGTGTGCGGAAAAATTTCTGTTAAAATTGAAAGAAAATTAGCTTTTTGACAGAACTGTTGGCAAAAAGTGTCTTTTGTGTGTAAAATGGTTTGTGTGAGGGTTTTTTTGTTTTTGTTTTTTTGAAAAACTGAATATCCAAGACCCCAAATATTTAGAAGCAAGATGGGAAACCTAGGCTAGTGAGTGGCTTCCTTCACTATCAGTGGGCCACAAGATTGTCGTAACCAAGATGCTCTCTTGAGATAGGGCAGTTAGCAAAACTGCCCTTGTGTACTTAGAATTTGTGGAGTGTACTGATTGAACTTAATCTGTACTTTGGATATAGACAGATTGCAGAGCCCTTCCAGTCAATGTTGTGTGCAATCAACATGCACCTCACTTCACATACCTTTGCTTTACCTACGAGTTACTTTAGTAATACTGGTAGGAAAACAACTGAAGAAGGATATCAATAGAATCTGGCAACACTGCTCTGGGCACAAAATGTCCAGAGTACACAAAATGTCTCACAGGGTACACTTAGAACCACGATAGGCCACATGAAGCCCATGGGTCATAGATTGCCTACCATAGATTCTGAAATGCTACTGAAGTGCCTCATGGGGGATGGTAATTTTGGTGTCTCATGCTTCTTTTCTCCAGGACTGTGTCTAGACTGGCAAGATTTTCCGCAAAAGCAGCTGCTTTTGTGGAAAAACTTGCCAGCTGTCTACACTGGCCGCTTGAATTTCCGCAAGAACACTGACTTCCTACTGTCTGAAATCAGTGCTTCTTGTGGAAATACTATGCTGCTCCCATTCGGGCAAAAGTCCTTTTGCGCAAAAGGGCCAGTGTAGACAGCTCAGATTTGTTTTGCGCAAAAAAGCCCCGATCGCGAAAATGGCGATTGGGGCTTTTTTGCGCAAAAGCGCGTCTAGATTGGCACGGACGCTTCTCTGCAAAATGTGCTTTTGCGGAAAAGCGTCCGTGCCAATCTAGACGCTCTTTTCTGCAAATGCTTTTAACGGAAAACTTTTCCGTTAAAAGCATTTGCAGAAAATCATGCCAGTCTAGATGTAGCCCAAGGGTTGGGTTCTTCCAATCACACATCATCTCCTGTGATGCACTGTGGCTATGTGACTTCCATGGTTCACTGCCGCCTTACTCCAAGAGAAGAGGTTATAGTGCAGCATGGGAGATGTATTTTGATTAGGAATCCTAGCCTACAGAGGACAGTTGGAGCAAGAGGCTCCCAGCTCCCGTGAAGTGCATTGACAGCATTACAGAATCTAAAATGACCAGTTTCTTTTTTATTTTTCTCCAAAGCTTGAAAACTTTTCTTATACAAAACAGGGATTTTATTTTTCCATCTCCACTAAGAAAGACACTTCGGCTGTGTCTAGACTGGCAAGTTTTTCCGCAAAATCATCTGCTTTTGCGGAAAAACTTGCCAGCTGTCTACACCGGCCGCTTGAATTTCCGGAAAAGCACCGCCGATCTCATGTAAAATCATCAGTGCTTTTCTGGAAAAACTATGCTGCTCCCGTTTGGGCAAAAGTCTTTTTCCGAAAGACTTTTGCACAAAAGGGCCAGTGTAGACAGCATAGTACTTTTTTCCGCAAAAAAGCCCCGTTTGCGAAAAAGGCGATCGGGGCTTTTTTCCGGAAAACCGCGTCTAGATTGGCCACAGATGCTTTTCCGCAAAAAGTGCTTTTGCGGAAAAGCATCCTGCCAATCTAGATGTGCTTTTCCGAAAATGCTTTTAACGGAAAACTTTTCAGTTAAAAGCATTTTCGGAAATTCATGCCAGTGTAGACATAGCCCACATGTCAGGGCCAGAGTTTGGAATAGATTTGCTGAGTTATCTTGCAGTCACATACAACCAAACTTTCAAAAGTAGCGTGTGTGTGCGTGCATCAATTTCTGAATACTGAACCTTGAACAGATAGGGTGAGAGCATCTCTCATCCTCTAACCTTTTATACTGGATAAAGGCTGAAGTGGCATAATATTCCCTTAAAAAAACAGATATCACCATGGAGATTTCAGGAAGTGCTGTGGCCATAGGACAGTCTAAGGATGTTACCTTAACTTAGGCAGGCCCCCATGGCTGTCTAAACTGTCTCAAGGGCTGCACCATCCCCTGGAACAGCCCAGGATTAGGAGATCACTGTAGCTTAACAACATTCTCTTTCTCTAAAATATTATGGACTCAGGGAATTAAGGTTAATGTCACAAACATACATGTGGCTACATCTACACTGGCCCCTTCTCCGGAAGAGGCATGCTAATTTCGAACTTTGGAATAGGGAAATCCGCGGGGGATTTAAATATCCCCCGCGGGATTTAAATAAACATGGCCACCGCTTTTTTTCCGGCTTGGTGAAAAGCCGGAAAAGAGCGTCCAGACTGACGCGATCCTCCGGAATAAAGCCCTTTTCCGGAGGATCTCTTATTCTCTTATTCCTTGAAAGTAGGAATAAAAGATCCTCCGGAAAAGGGCTTTATTCCGGAGGATCGTGCCAGTCTGGATGCTCTTTTCCGGCTTTTCCCCAAGCCGGAAAAAAAGCGGTGGCCATGTTTATTTAAATCCCGCGGGGGATATTTAAATCCCCCGTGGATTTCCCTATTCCAAAGTTCGAAATTAGCATGCCTCTTCCGGAGAAGGGACCAGTGTAGATGTAGCCCCTAGGTATGGAAATGCACAGCACTGTTAAGACTCCCAGATAGCCTTAATCTGTTTTGTCCCCATAAGGGGAAAACTAAACTGAATTTGGGATTATGAAGGCTAAAATGTTTTGTGATTGTTGTATGGTTATTGCATGGCATCCTTCCCAGGCAGAGTTCAAGTTATTTGGCTGTTTTAGCTATGCATTTCCATGCTTTAATGTGTTTGGATTTTTAAGAACAACCTTAACTCTAAATTCCCTGGTTTTAGTGCTTCGTTTTAGTTAGTTATAATATCTTTGTAATGTAGTGTTGGGTCTTACCCTTTTAAATGATTGATTCATACTCTTAACTCTAACTCCATCTGAATGCAGTTTTTTTTTCTCTTGGTTTATATCATCATTGAATCATACTTGTTGGAAGTGAAATGTATTGGGTTACCTAGTCGATCCTCCTACTTCCTGGGGGGATTGTTTTAGTTGTTAATGGCCATTGTCAGGGCTTGACAAACGGCAGTGAAACCTACTCGCCAGCCCCGCACTGCGCATGTGCAAGACTGGCATTGTGCATGCGCGCACTGCTGGTGAACGGGGCGACCGGCTGAAATCTACTCGCCACGGGTGAGTAGATTCAGTGATTTATCGAGCCTTGGGCATTGTTATAATTGACCCAGAGCTGGGATTCCCTGCTAGATATTAGAAAAGTGTAGCTTAGAGCTAATGTTGCCCAGTGGATTGAGGGTTGGATTGGGATTCAGGAGTTTGATGCTCTATTCCAGTCTCTGCCACTGGCTTGTTGTATGACCTTGAGCAAATTACTGCATCACAGTGTCACCGTCCGTAGGATGGAAATAATGAAACTTGCCTGATTTAGGAAAGCATTTTGAGGTTGATGAATAAAAAGTATAATATAAGAGGTAGGTATTATTATTCTATCCTCAGCCTCCCTTGGCAGCTTGTTAAACTGTCATTATTGCAGCGATACATTTGTAACTGCTGTGACACAAGATAAATGTGACAAGTGCTAATTCCAAACACCCACATTATTGAAACTGAGAACAGCTTAATTCAAGCACTTTGAATTTTCTAAGGACATCTGAGGTTTATAGTTACAGCACTTTAGTTTTTCCAGGCAATAACAAACTGAAGTGTTACATTAAAGATCTAAAAGACGAACAATTGTATTATGAGAAAAGCAAATAGCAAAAGTAGAAAAAACAAAGCTAATAATTCTCATTGTTAAAAGGAAATCCAACAACCTTTGCAAGATTTCACTGCTCTCCCCAAAGACATGAGATAAGTTAAAAGCCAAAACACTAAGAATTAGGCCTTTAGAAACTGCATTTTACATCTCCCTCAGTATATGATGTTCCCCTGAGAAGCTTTGTATTGCAAGACCAGAAAAAATTGACATCAGTTACAGAAGCAAAAAACATTATAGATAGGAATGAAAAAAATGGTGATTTGCCAAAGCTTCATGAAGGAATAGCTTTAATCATGCATGAATTCAAGGTAGGCCCATTTTTCTTGCTCAAACTATTAGTGAGTTTCAAATTTTTCTGACATTGTGCACAAAGTGCCAGGTGACTATGCCAGGTGACTATTGGGATATCAGTCTCCTGAGAGTGGCCAATAATATTTGCTGAGATTGCAAGTCTTGATCAACAGCGAACTGCACTTTCCTGAACTGTCTTATCAGTAGGGGGTCTTCTCTGTGGATGCGGGAAGAACACTGAAATGTCAAATGTCAAATTGCAAGCAAGTAAAAAATGTCAGGCTGGCGATGGAACAGACAAGGCCTGATAGATTTACTATCCAAACAAATAACTTGTCAGTATCTCTTGGAAAGGTAAAAGTCCGCAGCATCCAGGCTATTGCCAAAAAATGCAGTAGGTGTTTTGATGAGATGTTAATTTGGGATCGTAGAACAGGCAAAGGGTAACCCAGAGAAATTGCAAAACATTTTAGTAGATTACTACAGCTCCAGAGGCCAGGGCTCTCCAGCATGCTGGACAGCAGGGGCAGGCAAAATATGGGCTGTGGGCCAAATCTGTCCCACCAAGCTGCCGGATCCAGCCCATGGGAGCCTCAGCCAGGTTCCCTGCCTTCCCCGCCCCTCTTCGCTGCTCAGAGCAGCTCTCTGAATGCTGCAAACCCAGGGAAAGTGAGGGGAGAGGCTTCACGCCCTGCCCCAGCACAACATTACAGCGTCCACTGGCTGATAATGGGAGCTACCTGTTTGCAGGACAGGCAGCATGATCCTTCCCCCAATTGGGCTTGCAGTATTCAGAGCTGTACATGGCCCCTTACAGGTGTTGCAGAGGCATGGAGGGTAGGGAACCTGACTGAGGAAACTGCTGGGCTGCTGACTGGGAGCTGCCCAAGCAAGCATCTTCTGGCCAGAGCCTGCTTCTGGTACCCCAGCCCCTCCCTCTCCCTTGCATCCCAATCACCTACCCCAGTCACGACCTAGATTCCTGCGCTCCCTCCTGCACTCCAATCCAGGTCTCAACCCCCTCCCAGACCCTTCACCCCAGACCCCTGCCTCAGGTCACAACCCCACTCCCAGACCCCACACCCTTTCCTGAACACCAATCCCTTACCCCAAGATTCCTTCTGCGCCCAACTTCCATTGCAGACCCTACACCTCGTCCATTAATATCATGGAAGAGTATGGAGTGTCCCCCCCCCCCATCAAAAATGATTACCCACCCCCACTGTAGAAGCTGCACAGCTGTTAACATGGTGCCACCAAGGTGTGAGAGAGTCACAGGGCTCCATCTGTAGTCAGAGGTGAGACTCAGCCAGCAGGCAGAACAGAAAACGTATTAGTTGACAGCATAGAACAGCCTTGTTAGTAGTAACCAGATGCAGTCAGTACAATCCCCCTAGCACCTTCTTGCATCCCAATCTAGCCCCAATTGCCCCACTCCTAGCCCTCCCCCCCCACCCCCCCGGATCCCAGCCAGGCTCTTCCTCTGGTCTTTGTCCTGCTTCCCAGGGAGATGATGTCACCTGGTCACACCTCCACCTCTGGGCTCAGCTGACAAAGGGCATGAGCCATTGTGAACATGTGGGGAGACTGCCACCTATAGGGTGATGAAAAATTTGGTGTATTGGTGCAGAACCCTGGGAAACTGAGGAACGCATGGGGATTACCATAGGACAGTAGAACTCACATGCAAAATAACAAGGTGAATAAAATCCCCACTTTTACACAAGTGGGACAGTCAAAACCAGGCCTGCTGACAAGGGGGCAAAGGTGGCAATTGCCCAGGAACCTGGATAATTCAAAAGGGCCAAAGGGACCCCGGCCTCTGCTGCGGTAGCAGAGGAAACATCCAGGAACCCCAGGCCCATTTAGATTACCCAGGAGGGCCACAGGCCTCCTAGGCATGAGCAGGGTGGTACTGGCAGCAGTGAGAGTAGCTGGGCAGGCATGTGGAAGCCCTGGCCCTGTTGAAAGAGCATACCCAGCAGCACAGTCAGCAGCTCTGTGGGCACCTGCCTGTGCAAGAACAGCACTGTCCAAATGTCAGGCAGACTCCATCCATGTGGGCATGGCTTGTGCATTTGTGGGGTCCAGTGACTGAGCTGCCCTGGGGCTCAGAATTGCTGCTGGTGGACCTGGTCACAATGCCAAAAAAGAAGGTAGAAAAAGGGCTCTCTCCTGTCAGGATAGAGGAAAGCTTCTGGTGTGGTTAAAACAGAGAAAAACCAAAATAGACTCCTTGGGGCATCCAGTCCCAAGTCACTATATCACAGCCCTAACACCCTCCTTGTGTGTCAGAACTCTCTCGAAAGCTGACATTTTTGTTCTGAGGCAAATTTGGATGACATTTGTTTTTCATCCCCAAATAGGAATGTTACAAGGTGAACTGTCCCTTGTAGGAGGTTTATGTCTGTCTCCTTAGGAGTGCCAAGTATCCTATGCCTCACCAGCTGAAGGAAAGGAGTTCCCGGTGTAGGGTTGCCAGGTGTCCGGTATTGTATCAGACAGCCCGGTATTTGTGCGTTCTGTCTGGTAAAAAAAAAAAGCAGAAAATACCGGACACGTGCAATTTTTCCAGCTGCGCACCGGACGGAAGCCTGGCGGGGGTGGGGGGAGCAGCTGGGAGTCCCAGCTGGGAGGCAGGGCCATGATTGCTCCTGGGAGCCCTCAGTCAGTTGAGTGTGAGGAGGAGGGGAGACTCACTTGTGCATCGCCGGGAGCCTGCGCGGGACAGACAGCGAGTGCCCAGGTCAGTCCTGCTCCCCGCCGGCCAATTTCCTCACCCCCCCTTCCTGGCCAGCCAGTTCTCCCCCACTTCCCCTCCTGATCTTCCCCGGCCACCCCCCCTGCACCCGCACAGCTCTACTTCCCGCCAGCCCCTTCCTCTTCCTTTTTTCCCCCAGCCAGCACTGCTGCACCTCTCCCCGCCCCCACCAGCTCTGCTTCCCACCCCCCTTCCTCCCGGCCCCCCTGCTGCATCCCCCCATCAGCTGTGCTTCCCGCTCCCCCTTCCTCCCTACCCCACCCCACCTCCCCTCCGCCCCCCGCCAGTTCTGCTTCCTGCTCCCCCTTCCTCCCGGCCAGCCCCACCCCCTTTCAATTGTTCCCCCCATCCCCCGATATCCTGCGTCCAGCCCTGTTCCTCCCGCCCTCCCCCACGGCCAGCCCTGTTTCCCGTTGGCCCCCTATCTCCCCCCCCCCCCCCCCCAAAGCGTGTCTGGGTTTTTTTTTTAAATTATTACCTGGTAACCCTAGCAGTAATCCTGGTTCTTTTTTTTTTCTTCAATAACTTTGGTCCCCCCCCTTTTTTTTCCTGCAACAAAATTTTTTCACAGTGGGTTTTTTTTGGGGGGGGGGGGTTAGTATTTTTCTTTCAGCCATCTGGCAACCCTAGTTCCCAGGCAGTGTTCCCTTTAAGCTGCAGCAGCAGAGCTTCACTGGTGATGAGTCAGCCCCACCCAGTCAGAGGGTCAGGGCTCCAAGCTGACTGGCTGGGCTGGGCTGATTAATCACCTGTGAAGCTGGGCTGGTGGGCACTTTAGAGGGAACACTGAGCCCAGGAATCATGTTTAGTATTTGCTGCTCTCTTTATTGCTAAAACCCAGCTGAGAACAGTGCCTCATTATACAGCAAGTGGCACACAGAGCCCACGCTGAAGAGTGCACAGTCTAAAGAAATCTAAATGTGATTGGAGCATGTAACTCAGTTCCAGTTGACCTGAGTTCTGAGAGAGAAGGGCTTAAAGAAACATTAGGGCTGTGTGACAGGCTCTGTGCAGAGAGTTTCTCCTTAACACCCAGGTAAGGGGACCTGTGAAGTGCAACCCAGCTGAAGGAATAGGAGTCAGCGAGGAAGGCTTGAAAGACACAAGCTGGCTGTAGGAAAGTCTCAGGAAGGACAGGACTAAAAGGAGGGATGACTCCGCAAGGAAGGTGAGGTGTTTTCAGACCAGTTAAGTCCCTGCTAAAGGAATGAAAATATACAAAAAATAAATTACATAGAATGAAAAGTTTTGAAAAACTTAGCTTTGGCAGTTTCAAAATGAAAACATTGCCGTTGTCAACTCAAATCAAACATTTCTTTTCAACATTGCAACAGGTTGACAGGAAATACCTTGAATTTTCACATGAGAAAAATCAGAAATAGCAACTAGTCGTCCTTTTCACATGAACAATTAGTTTAAAAATGATTTTACAGATGAAATTCCTTGACATAAAAATTTGAGTAGCTGATGGAGAATTTTTTTTCTTCCTGAGCTAATTGTGGCACTGAGTGGTGGTGATGGCCTAAATTTTAACACTTCTGAAGTCTCAGTTACCCTGAACAAATCTTCAGAATGAAGATTTTTGGGTCTGCAAAAATCAGTTTTATCATGGATTAACCCAAATAAACCGAGAAACTTAATTAGGCTCACTATAAGATTTTTTTAAAATGGAACATATTCTACTTTTATTATAATCAGTGTGAAGATAATGGTGTTAAAACAATGGGTAATTCTTTCCCACTTGTATAAGTTTTGGGGAATGGAAGGGAAGAACTAGAAAATAGTGTATGGGATGTGGTGTGGTACTTTAGATATCCAGTCAGATGCTGCACATCTAGAGAGTGGTCTATACCTCATCCGTAGAAATAAAATTGCTTCCAGTTTCAGAGTTTGGCAGTCACAGTTGTTTTGGTTTCTCTGTCTGAAAACCAGGACAAGAAGGTATTGTTTGGAGAATTTTAATATTAGAAAATTAGCTGTCTCATTGCATACCTGAGCTTTACTTACTGTTACAGATTGTCTGTAGCATTTTCTAACAATTCAGCCAGTTAGTAAATTTTAGAGTGTCTGGGGGTTGCTAACAATGCAGCCAATTTAGCATTCACACTGCAGGAGCTTAGTGACCACCCAGGATCACTTATTTTGCATTCATTTCTACCTGCCTTTTATCTGAATTGCCTATGGATTTGATGTTAAGTGTTAAAGGATGTTCTGAGAGCTTCTGTTTGGTCATTGCAAGGAGAAAATGCATCTCTTCAGCATGTGTTTAGAACACCATGTCACACTGTGGTATGATGTGAGGAGACTTAATATCTGAAAGTATTATGTTAAAAGAATAAGCATGTTGCTCTATTCAAGATGGGTTTACATGGTGATTATCTGAATAACTTGGTCCAAAGTGCTGTATAGATGTATCGATAGGGACTCTCAGCACCTGGGTCAACTGATTGGGCTCATGCTACAGGGCCAAACATTCAGGTTTATATTGGAGACCAGACTCTGAAATTTTCTGCTTCCCCTCAGGCTCCAAAGAGGAGCTGGGCTCTAGGCCAAGGCCATGGGTCTACACTACTATTTTTAGCCCCACAAGCCCTGGAAGCCCAAGTAGGTTGACACAAGCTGCAAGATTTGCTGCTGTGACTCTTTTTTGCAGTGTAGACCCAGATGCTTCCAAGTAGACTCCAAGTATCTGATTCTGCACTTCTGCAAATGGAAATCCCACACAAGTATGTCATTCCCCATGTGACAGTGCTGGAATTACAATTAGCTGTGGCATTCAAGCTGGTGTAAAAGAAGGGGGATACCAGCAGAACATAATCTGTGAGGGATTCTTGGATGTAATTTTGCACTAGCTGACCTATTAGCAACATTTTAATGCTTAACCTATGTTAGGCTAACCTATGTTTTGAAGCTTAAGATCTGAATTCAGATTATGTGTATGGGTAATTTAATGGTGCCTAGAGAGGCACTCCTTGATAACAGATATGTTAGAAATGTCTAAGATACACAGTTGATGTATAATCACAATGTATTGATGCAGTTTAATGCATCACAATAATTAAACTTTTATATAATAAAACTCTGTCTTTAGGTTTATAATCAGGTGCATTTTTAGGAAACTGGCCATGACTTTTGGGAACAACTTTCTGAATCTTAGCAGGGTTCTTACAGTCATAGAATCATAGAATACTAGGACTGGAAGGGACCTCGAGAGGTCATAGAGTCCAGTCCCCTACCCTCAGGGCAGGACCAAATACTGTCTAGGCCATCCCTGATAGAGACAGTTATCTAACCTACTCTTAAATATCTCCAGATAAGGAGATTCCACAACCTCCCTGGGCAATTTATTCCAGTGTTTGACCACTCTGACAGTTAGGAACTTTTTCCTAATGTCCAACCTAAGCCTCCCTTGCTGCAGTTTAAGTCCATTGCTGCTGCTTCTATCTTCAGAGGCCAAGATGAACAAGTTTTCTCCCTCCTCCTTATGACACCCTTTTAGATACCTGAAAACTGCTAGCATATCCCCCCTCAATCTTCTCTTTTCTAAACTATACAAACCCAATTCTTTCAGCCTTCCTTCCTAGGTCATGTTCTCTAGACCTTTTAATCATTTTTGTTGCTCTTCTCTGGACCCTCTCCAATTTCAGTCACTAGTTAAAATATCTGTTTGAGCTGAAGAAATGTACTAAGGAACAATGTACCTTTCTGGATAAAAGATGCACATCTGGGTGACACTGCTATCTCAATTTCTTTTCCTGTGTGAGAGAGCAGCCAAAAGAATGTTGTAGATGTCTAATTGTGTGCTTTTTCTCTTAGTGAGCACATTCCTAGTTGCATATATTTGTTGTTAAATCCCATAAAGAACATCAAATGCCATCTTGCTGATGGTACCATTGCTGCCAGACCATATTCCAATTTCAAGGAGTTTGTTTGTTTTTTGATATTCATCAGTGCCTGAAATGTGAATTGTTTTATACCTGTGGTTATCTGTTTTATTGTTTTATAACCTGCGGTTATGAGCAAGTGCCACAAATATTGCACAGCTGCTTGACTTTTAAAAATGCAGAATTCCACATGTTCTCTATTTCCACAGCAAAAGAATTATTAATCACTCCCTCCCCCTCAAAAATCCAGCCCACACACAATCCAGGAAAAAAACCAAGCACACGCATCTCTATTTATTGCAAGCAAATATAGCTAACAATTTGACAGGAGGATGTTTCGGGCTTGATGGATGCTCCATACCAGTCTGGAAATACAGACATAACTTTGCCCTGCCCTGCTCCACTGCCACCTCTCAGTGCACTGCACTCTGCTTCACTGCAGTAGCAGGAAGCTGAGCACCCTGGCCTCAGGGCACACTGTTTTCCACTGCCTCATTGTGAAGCTGAGCTTCAGTGGGCTGGGAGAGGGGAGCAGAACAGGCTGCCAGGCTGCTCCGGTTCCCACGGCTGCCGTGAGTGTGTGTGGAGGTGACGCCTGCTGCAGTCCCACATCAAGCTTCCTAGTAATACTCCAGCTTGTGTTGCTCAGGGTAGAGGGCTTTCGGCAAGGGGGCAGGGAAGGGGTAGAGCAGGGTGTGGGGCTTGTGGGAAGGGGCAGAGTAGAGGTGGAGAAGGGGTAGGGGTGGGGCCTGTGGTGAGGTTGCCCAAGGTCCCATTCTTCTCTAGGACAGCTTTGCTTATGTTGGTGGCAGTGGAAGTTGAGTCAGTAAGAGCTGCAAAATTGGAGCAGACTATTGTCCATCTAGCCTAGTGTGCTGTCTCCACAGTGGTTGTGCCAGAGGTTCAGGGAAGAGGAGAGAACAGGGCAATCGTGGAATAATACTCCTCTGTCTTCTGCTCCCAGTTTCTTGTAATCAGAGGTTCAGGGTTTCCCAAGCATGCTCTTTTGTCTCTGTCCATCTTGGCAAATAGCTATTGATTAATCTACCCTCTGTGAACTTCTCTAGTTCTGTTTTGACCCCAATTATACTTTTCTCTATCATGGCATCCCGTGACACTGAGTTTCACAGGTTAGTTGTGTGTTTGAAAAAGTACTTCCTCTGATTGTATCATATTTGCTGCCTATTAATTTCATTGGGTGACCCCTGTTTTATGTATTGTGGGAAAGAGTGAATAACACTTTTTCCACTCAATTCACTATTTTATAGATCTTTATTCTATCCTCTCCCCTGCAGTTGTCTTTACTTTCTAATCTGAGCAGCCCTATTGCGTTTAATTTTTCCTTGTATGGAAGCTGTTCCATATCTTTGACCACTTCTGTTGCACTTCTCTGAACCTTTTCAACTCCCACTGTACTTTTAAAAAAATGGGGCAACCAGAACTGGACATAGTATTCAAGGTATGGGCACATCATGGATTTACAGTGATATGATAGTTTGTCTAACTCTCTGCCCTTATTATAAAGTTCCTAACATACTGTTAGCCTTTTGACTTCATTGAGCAGATGTATTCTGAAAACTATCAATGATGACTTTATTATGTAGTAACAGCTAATTTAGAACCCATCATTGTATACAGTTGGGCTTATTTTTTTTCCCAACGTGCATTACTTTGCAACTATCAGAGTTAAATTTCATATCCCATTTTACTAACCAGTTATCCAGTTTTGTACAATCCATCTGTAACTCTTCCCAGTCTGCTTTGGGTTTAATTGTTTTAAATGATTGTGTATTGCTGGCAAACTTTGCCACTTCCCTATTCACCCACTTTTTGAACAGCATAATATTTTGAATATTATTTGAATATTTTGAACAACATAAATCCCAGTTCAGATCTTTTGTGGACCCTGCTCTTTACCTCTTTCTACTGTGAAAATGGACTATTTAGTAAGACACTGTTTCTGATCTTTCAACCAGTTATTGATCCATGGGGAGACATTCCCTATTATCCATGGCTGTTTAGTCCCCTTAAGAGCTGTTAGTGAGGGACTTTATCAAAGACTTTCTGAAAATGCAAGCACATTTTGTTGACTAGATAATCCTTGCCTGTGTTATCTGATTCCCTCAAAGCATTCTAATAGATTGGCGAGGCATGATTTCTCTCATGTAAGCTATGTTGATCTTTCCCCAACAAATCATATTTACCTTGGTGCCTGATAATTTTTATTATTTACTGTAGTTTGTTCCAATGTGCCCAGTACTGAAATCACTGAACTGTAACATCCAAGATCTCCTCTGGAGCCCTTTTTAAAAATCACTGCTATATTAGCTACCTTTCAGTCACTGAACCAGAGGCTAATTCCAGTGATAGGTTATACATGCTACAGCTAGTAGTTCTGCAGTGTTAGATATAAGTTCCTTCAGGATTGTTGTACTAATACTATGTGTTCTTCGTGACTTTACTACTGTTTAATTCATCAACTTGTTCTAAATCAATCTGTGACGTTCCATTAGATCGGTCACCCACATCAGAGTTACCCAAAAAGAATATCTCTGCTATAGCCTCTGCCATGAAGGCAATGCAAGAAATTAATTTAGTTTCACTGAAAGGCCCTGCCTTCCTTGAGTGCTTCTATCTTTCTGATCTAACCCTTACCTGCTGTCTGAGTCTTTTGCATTTTTCTCTGCTTGCTGACCTGATAGATGATTTAGCACTTACAGAGTGGACAGCAATTGTCAGCCACAACACTGACTTCAGAGCTCCAGCCCCAGTGGACATGGGAAAACAAATCCAGCATACTCTAGTGGAAATACCAGATCTCTTCAGTGCAAAGATAGTTGTATAATTCTCTTTACCACTTTTTCAGGTCCATGTGGGATGAAATGTTCAACATCAAACGATCTGTTTCTGTTCCTGGCTGTGGTGTTGACATTTTTCATGTGGTACAGAGCATTTGCACAGCTATGTTCACTGAAAGGATGAAGCAAATTCTGTGCCAGAGAACAGTCTTGTGACATTTCAATTGCCATGGAACTGTAAAAAGTTTAGGCAGCAAAATTCCAGGAAAAGACTTCCAAAGGTGAAATAATTGCATTTCCTCCCTCTTCTCTCTCTCTTTGCAGTAAACTTTGGTAGGAGCAGATGCTTATGGTATGCAGCAAATGTGCAATAGGCCTCATTGACAAAGCAGCTGGAAAAGGATTATATTAACATAGGAATAATATGTTCTTGCTTAATTTCGCCAATGTATTCTGTATAAATAAGCTTTTCAACTCCAGGAATCAAGACCAGAATTAGCATTTACTTTACTTTTTTTGATCCAGGCCTACAAAACATTTTGAGCCTGTTGGTATAAATAAGTGTAGCTCAGTTATAGCACACTGATTAACACAGGCAGAGTATCTGGTCCTTTATCAGCAAACTTGCCCACTTTAGACACATCTCAAAATGCACAAACACAAGGCCTACTTTTATAACTAGGGAAAGTATGTGTCCTTAAAAGATAAATGTGACTTCAACAGAAAGGCAAGATGGCTGAGGAAATATCTTTTTATTGGACTAATTTCTGTTGGTGATCTCAGAAATGTGGTTAAATAAGGGTACATCTACACTGCATGGCTACCACGTCTACAAAAGCCACTCGCTATTTGGAAATATTTTTAGGGTGCTGTGTAGCTGCATCCTGAGATGTATTTTCCTCGCCCACTTTCTTTTATCTACTGAGACCAACATGGCTACAGCAACACTGCAAATTTGAACAGAAAAACAAAGGCTTTGTTCTTATAATTCCCCAGGACAAATCAATCTCACAGGACTAGCGCAATGAATTGACATTTCTGGATATAGGTGCCTAATTCCAGGTATTGAAGCTTGAAAATTCTGGTCTATGTGACTGAACAGTGAACTCTGACTCTGGGGGGCTTTCTTAACAGTCCAGTGACTTAGGGCAGTTCTCTTTCCATTACTGCTATCTTCCTCAAGGTGGACTATAAATTTCCTCTGGCAGTGATTCAAGTGAACATGTGTAACAGACTAACCTGGGGATTACACAGGAACTCCTCTGAGAACAGATTTTTCTCACACAAAAGGCTTCTCAAAAGCCTAGTGACACCATCATTTTAGCAGTCAAATATCTGTGGTTCAGATCTAGGTCACTCAAAACAATCTTTTACAGGCAACCCCATTCTGAAGAAGCACATCAAAAATTGTTTTGGTAGATGGAGGGCCACATTTTCTTGATGGTATAGCTCTTTGCCATATTCAGTGGAACTTTGCCAACTAGCAGAGAATTTGGCTTGAGAAAGTATATTATGATTCATGCTGCTTTCCACTATGACTCACTACAGGAGCTGTTTCTGAAAGAGAAACCTTCCCCTCTCTCATTAGGCAGAACATCCCACATTTTAGATGCCACTTCACCTCTGTCCTACGCAAATCTGGTGTTGTCTTACTTCTAGTGTTGCCAGGAGCAAAGATGAATCACAAAACTGAAGTTACAAGGAAGTGTGATTTGTTGTAGAAATAATCACTTAACTAAAAATTCTGCCCTCTCCCCTCCTTCCAGGTATCCTTTACTAGTGATCTATACTTAGTATTCAGTTGGACAGCTGGGCTGTGATGCTTTGCTGGATTGAGGAGAATAAGTTTAGTTCTGCCAAATAGACAGTATCTTGGAAAATTTAGACTGGTAAAATATATGACCATGTAGTGTGTGTTGTGCAAGTTACTGACATTATACAATTAAAATGTTCATTTTCTTGTGTTTAAAGTTAGGAGATTTTAAGGCCAATATGGATAATTAGGTCATCCCCTGTGACCTGTACAAAACAGGAAGAAGTTCCACTTCATTTTTTTTTTCATTTTTAAATATCCTTTGTTAATTATATTTCTCCAAGATTTTTGTTTTAAGTGAGAAAAAGTCAGTCTCCTGCCAGTTGTCATCCCCATGCCAACTATCCAAGAGCTACTTGGAGTGGTACTAGAAACATTTAAGCACATTCTTAACTCTAAGCGCTTGAGAAATCCTGTTAATGTTATGGAAACTCAGGAAGACATAGTTATGACCCCAAAGAGCTTACTAATCTTAAAATATACCAACCAATAGTGCTATACCAAGGGTGGTACTGAACTATACCAACATCTAAAATTAGTAGATATAACCTCATTATCTCAATTGTACTTATTGCGGGAAATAGCTTATCTTGTTATTTGCAGTGTTTTAAGATAACTGCAATTTTTAGTTTACCTAAGGCAAATAACAAGCTATTTTCCAGTACCACAACTACCAGACCTAAACTTACAAACAGGTGTGTGTGTGTGGGGGGGGGGGGGGGGTTCAAGTAGTATTGTTCTACACCAGTGGTGATCAACCCATTGATCATGATCTCGACTGGTAGATCCTGGAGCCTCTGCCAGCCGATTGCGATCCTCAGGTAGTCTGCCTCTGCCTGGCTCCTGGGTGCTCCCAGGAGCAGCTGGCTGGCTTAGTGCAGGCTCATCTCTGCAGCCCCTAAGATGTTGAGAGAGGGATGAGGCAGCTCCATGCTGTCTCCGCACCAGCACTGTTCAAGCAGCTTCCATTGGCCTGGAACCAACCTATGAGGATGGTACTTGCACAAAAGGGTGCCTGCACTAAGCCAGCTACCATATCCAGGAACAACGAGGGGCCGGGCTGAAGCCTGCTGCTCTGCTAACCAGGGGCCACCTGTGGTAAGCAGCTGAACCTGCATTCCTAGCTCCTGTGTCACCTCTGAATTAGCACCCAAACTCTGTCCCCAAGCCCACACTTCTCACTCCATCTTGCACCCAATACTCTGCCCCAGCCTGGAGCCCCCTAGAGTGATAGGGTGCAGGAGTGAGGGATGCTCGGAGAGAGTTTTGGTGCAGGATGGGGCTCCAGGCTGCAGAAAACTCCCTCCCACAGCCTGCAACCTTCAACCCCTCCTGCGCCCAACCCTGCACCCCAGCCAGATGAAAGTGTGTCAAGGTGGGGGAGAGAAAAGGGGAATGGAATTGGCCCCAGAGGAGGGGGAGTCTAGATCCTGGGTTGCTCTTAAATTCAAAAAGTGATCTTGAGCATAAAAAAGGTTGGAAGCCACCGTTCTACGCTGCATCCTGTTTGAAAATTTAGGTTTAGAGATATTTGGTGTTCCATACAAAGAGACAGAAGATATTTTTCTTGTTTCAGTACAAAGGACCCCTCACAGTTTAAATTAGAGACTAGGGGTCTGATCCTGATTTCTGGTCCACCGGTGTAAATCTCTGATAGCTTCACTCACATTACCACATACACTGGTATAACCGTGTTAACAGAAACCATTCATAGATCTAACAATAAATTGTTCTGATAAACCGAAACCCTTATCAGATGTCTGACCTTGCTGATACAGCAATGGGCACTCAAGCATAATAGTTTTAAGAGGCCTTGGCAAACTACAAATGGACACCGTATACAAGCAACAGTGGATGGTAGAAATTACAAATGTCAGTATCTGAGTGATACATTGCTTCATCCTTACCTATAGCTTTTCTTTGCTAGTACTGCTAATGGTTGTTAAAGGTACAGTACTGCAACTCCAGAGCTACACAACATACAAAATAAAATACCAAGAACCTAATAAGATTTAGCTTTCCAGCAATATAAATAATTTAATCAGATTAATGACATTGTTCTACCTGAGGGAGTCTATAATTAGTAGATTATTGAAGCAGCACGCAAGTTATCTACCATTAGCACCTGGAGGAATTCCTGTTGTCTTAGACAGTGGAATCAAATGATATGAATATTCCTGTCATGAGACTGTAAAGATAATAAGCCCCTGGCATTTTGTAAGCTATATAAATCCTCAGATTTCACTTTAAATATTTAAAGCACAGGAGGTGTTGTTTGTTAGGATACTGGTAAAGGGAGTTCAACGATTACAGCCTTTTTTATTTGGTAAATCCCTCTTTGTTTGATTTGCTTTCAAGCTTTTATTTGTTTTCTCTTTTGGTTGTATATTGTTTCATTTCCTCTGAAGGTATGTTTTGGACTTTGCAAGAGAAACATTCAAAATATTTTTCCAGAAGGTTTATTCTTCTGATATAAAGAGGAAATTCAAACCAGAGGTATAAACAGATGTGAATCAAGCAGGTCTCAACTGAACTCCAAAGAAATCCTGCCTGAAATATTTGCCAAAAGGCTGCCTTTCTTCCAGACGTATTTGCAAAGGAAAACTGCTTGACTCTGATGTGTGTTCCAGTCTCAGGGGTTTATTTGTTCAAAAACAATAACAAAGAATGGAACTTGGTGAGGTCAAAGAATACATTCACGTATCATAAATGGAATAGCATATAATACATATAAAATCAAGGCCACAGGGAAGATTACTTATGTCTTAATAGGCTGCAGAAGTAGAACAGAAGCTTTTTAAGATGCTAAAAATATGAGAACTATGTGTTTGAAAGTGAGCTCTTTAAATTACCAGATGACTGAAACTGTTAAGTGCAAAACTTTGTTGGGCAAAGTGTTTCTGTTTTTAATAGATTGCTACATCAGGCTGGAGCTGCAGCCAAGATAACAGATGACCTTTGAAGTCCTTAGAATAAATTATGGTTTGTGTGCAAGAGATGATAATGCAGTTAAAAGAGATTTATGTAATAGTTCTTCAAAGAGCCTGAGACATTAGCACAGGGTCATAAATTAGCAGAATTTTCAAGCAAGGAATTATTTTACATAGGAGGGTCCTGGAATTTCATCCCAGATGGTTTTGCCTTCAAGAATTTGCTGAAGTTTAAGTGAAAAGTTACCTGATGAGCCTTCCAAGCAGCTCTGAAACTACAGGAAAGTCTAGGCTGATAAGAACCAATCACCTTTCAGTACTCCTCCCGGTAGAGAAGTTAGCTTGTACTTGTAGGACATATGTCAGAAATTTATCACTACTTCTTTCAAAAGACCTCAGGCTGAATAATAAGTTGAAAGCCGTCTTCAATCTTTCAGGCTTCAGCGGTGGTCTATATAAATCATTTTTAAACAAACATGTTTTAAAACCTTTTACCCTATTAAAAATGATAGGCTTGGCTAAGTAAATCCTTATTAAATCATAGTGGTGCCATTTCCCTTGTCAATTAGAGAACCCTATTTTTAGAGGCTTATAAATTAGACTGCATTTTGAGCTGCAAGTTGGCATGTAAAGTCCAAACTAAGGACCAATTACTAGGTATTACTCTTATTGGTACTAGAGTTTTCCAGCATTGGACCAGGCAGGTAAAAACCTAGAGGTAAAAGAATGAAGGAGCTCCAAGTATAGGTTAAGCAATGCTGGGTGAGTACTTCTGTAATATCACCACCTCGGTGACATAAGGATAACACCATGCTCAGCTGAAATGCAGATAGAGACCCATGTTCCCTAGAGTGACAGTTAGCAAGGGCACACCCATGGAACAGGGCATGTAGAAAGCAAACCTTGAAACAGCTCAGACACATGGAACAGTCCACAGGATTCTGTAAAATTTTCCTTGTTCCACTTTTACCTGCATTCAGCTTACTCTTTGTGTGAATGAAACACCTCATAAATCATAATATAGTACTAAGCTAAATTCAAAACCAAAAGGCTTCAGAGGATAAATGGGGCTGGCCTTGCAAATGTTCAAATCCCCTCATGATCTCATTCTTCTCCAGTAGTGGGACTTACCTAGATGGATGTGTACAGCTAAGTTCTGTTAGGCCTAGGGCTCTGATTCATATTTCATTGGTCTCTCTGCTTAATCTTCTAATGCTTAAAGGAGGAGCTGGGCCAAAAATTCTGGTGCACCTTGGGAAATGCCTTGTCTCAGAAGCCTGCCTCTACTTGCTCAAAATAGCTTCAATTTTTTTAAAAAACTTGAACTTAACAGAACTTAACAAAAGCATGAGCCTATGAAAAATTTGGGAAGGGGAAATATATAAACACCACAACACCACCCATGTTATTCCATTTGGAAAAGTAGTTTCTGATAATCTGATCGTGAAACGTGTTCAAATTCAGCACAAAACAGTAATGACATCAAAGTTTATTGCTTGTTAGGTGTGTTATCAAAAGGACAAGTGAAATAACCAGCGTGTTCACGCAGTTTCTCATACTTCCAGTAAAGGCTTTTAAAATCCGTCTCATCTCAATATTTCAATAGATATAACGCTGCTGCTGATAGTTGTTACTTCATTGATTTATCTTTCCTACTATCTAATTATGCAAAATTGCAAAGGAAATTTATCCGCGTGGATAAAAATCTGGTGGATCTTTATTACTAACCCCAGCATACACAACTCCCTCGTCTCCTGCCATACAATATCACTGACTCTCACTTGGACAGTCTTGCCTTTTCTCTCTTTCAACATACACCACCCACATATATTCTGAGACTACAGCTTGCTGAACCAGAACCCAACAGAAAGCAGCTCCCCATCTGCTGGCTAACACCCTACAGAGGCTGTCTTTCTGCCATAAGAGCAAATTCCCAAGTCTCCTTCTCCCTCTTAGTTGGCAGGGGAATTGGCAGTGAACCAAGCCCATTATTTTTGAAAGCTGACTTTTAGGCTGGACAATACAGTATTTTTTTCTTGTTAAACTATACTTAATTTGGAAGCCCTAGGAATATATATTTCAAGATTATTTTGAAGTGAAAATTTGTATATCCTCTTTTTTAAAAATCCTATTTCTAGGCTAGAGAATAGGAAACCTGAGGAGAAGGAAGTTTTGAGGAAACCACAGATATTCCATCAATGCAATCAGACAACTCTATTTTTTCAGTTTTTTTAATTGAATGTGCTCTGAACATGTCAATGCAATGTACTTGATTATCTATGTTGATTCATTCCACCCACACCTTGAGTTTGTTGTTAGCCTTGTTAAGAGATAAGACTTCTGTTATATCTACAGCTTGGATACAATTAATTGTTTTTTCCTTTCTCTACAATAGCAGGAGATTGAGATAAGATATTTTAGTACAATATGTTCTACTTCCCTGCTCCCATCAGTGAAGCTTCTAATTCTTAGTTTATAGACTTTGTATGAGAGGGAGTGTTGTGATTATGCTGCTATGGCTATTTGTCTCTGGCTGCATACAAAGATTTATTCACATGATGACTCTTCTCTCTGTACTTGTTGATACAGTATCTGTGCTGATGATTATACATAAAGGACCTGACTTTCCTGCTAGCTTTACCTGAGCCTGATTTTTGCACTCAATTTTCAGATGGAAGCAACTACAGATGCACTCTTGCACCTGTGCCTATTTTTTTTAAATTTCATTATAGGTCATCCAAGTTCTGATTTACAGATGCAGCCATGTAGATTACTACATGCTTACACTGAAAATGCATATACAAAATACAAAATACATACAAAATCAGGCCCAAACACACATGCTAACCCCCAACTGTTATCAGTTTGATTCAACCTAACAAACAAACAACTTATGAGGCTGACATTTGATCCTTATCTAATGCCTCAATGATGAAACTTAACAACAATATAGATTCCCAGGGTAGAACAATCCACTGTCAACATGTACTTTGATTTCCTATATAACTCAGCTTATAGGCCAAAATAAAACTTAGATGATATCTTTTTTTTTTAAGAAGAAAAATCTAATCTCGATTTAAAAATTGCCAGTTATGGAAAATCTCCTACAAAGCTTTGTAGATGGTTCCAGTGGTTCTAACCAATGCACTACTGATGGCATCAAAGGGTTCACAAATGTTAAATAATGCTTGTCACATCCTGGGGGAGGTGAGTATTACTGCTATGGTAGCCCATCTGGTAGAGACTGTGCTCCAGCTGTGCCTCCTTTTAAATATGATATGGGTGGTGGTGCTCCATCATACTGTCCCCCCTAGCCAAAGCTTTGCCTTATTAGCCACAAGAAGGAAAAAAAAGTGCATGTTACAACTTTAATGTTTCAGGGTGTTATAACACAATGCCATCATGCTGTGATGTACATGTGATTGCAACAAAATGTTGCAGCATCTGGTTCGTGTGTTGTAGGCAATTTTCGAAGGTGAACGCAATGATCTAATGACACTCCATGTGTTCAGAAAGTTATTGCAGGTCAGTTTAATTTTGCAAAATCACATATGGAAATGATGATGACCCTGAGGTATGTGGTTTTTGTGGCAAACATCTGCACTCCATTTACTGCAGTACCTCCATATAACTTCACAGGTTAGGAAGGAAGCTGCTGCCTCATCCCTGCAGTTTGTCAGCTTTGTGGATTTATCACATCTTTGATGTATTTTAATAGACTCTCTTTTGTGTTTGTGTGTGTGTTTCAACCAATGACAGGTCAGGAGACAGAGGTGCAAGTTAGCGAGTAATACTTGCTCTTTTCATGTCCTTTACTGTTTGGACCTCTGTGAAGGTATTATCTGAGACCAAAGCTTAAAACTGCAGGATTCTCATCTTCTCCTTTCTATCCATCTACTTACCTGGAATAAATTGCCCAGGGAGATTGTGGAATCTCCATCACTGAAGAGGAAGAGCAGGTTAGACAAACACCTGTCAGAAACAGGCTAGAGAATACTTAGTCCTGCCACGAGTGGAAGAGAGTGGACCAGAGGACTTCTTGAGGGCCCCTCAATCCTATAATTCTGCTAGTTGATGTACATGTAAGACTCCTTATTACCATAATATCTTTCCCACCGTCTTTACATTTATGTATATCGTGTTGTTTTGTTTTGTTTTTTTTTAATGCTGAACAGGGAGAAAAAGCAAAGGTCTGCTCTTATGGAGTTTACTGCAAAGGGAAAGGACATCAGGGAAACACACAATAATTGGTGAAAGCGAAGAAGAGTCCTGTGGCACCTTATAGACTAACTGAAGTGTAGGAGCATAAGCTTTCGTGGGCAAAGACCCACTTCGTACATGCATCTGACGAAGTGGGTCTTTGCCCACGAAAGCTTATGCTCCTACACTTCAGTTAGTCTATAAGGTGCCACAGGACTCCTCGTCGGTTTGAAATAGCTTATATTCATTCACTTTTTTGGTGCAGGAGGGTGAGACTGTGGAAATGAGGGTTGTGGAAATGAGGGTTCTGAAGGAGGGAAAGAAGCAATTGGCAGCCAGTAGCTCCAGACATGGACTAGATCCTCCACATTGGCAGAATTATGTGGCACATCTTTCACAATGCTTGCCTATAATATGGCACTTAGTCAGAACCTGATTCTGATCTCACTAGAACCAATGTAATTTCATAGACTTCAGGAACATTGCATAAGCACAATCAGAAACAGCTTAAAATATGAAAATTAAAACTAGTCTCTTGATTTCCCCCACCCCCTCAAAAAGGACTTTCCTTACTGATAGAATACATTGTAAGAAATTTGTGTCCAACAGAAGATTACAGCTGTTGCATGCACACCATGGCCATGTGGAGGGAATACAAAGCAGATGCTCCTTCTACAAAAGCATAGGTCCCTTCAGCTTATGAAAAAGGAAAATCTTTACTTATGAGCATTTTTGGGACTATGACACCAAGTTTAGCAGGTCTAAATCCATCTAGTAGAAGTCACTGGAACACACCTAGTCTAGACACCCTTTTACAACCTTTTATTGGGAAATGGTACTTAAAGCGAGTTTAATATGTTGGACTTTACAGACCCTCCCCTGCCTTCCAGAAGAAGGAAGATATTTGTTTAATTAGTATTGGGTCTGAAAAGGGAGCTGTATAGAATAGTCTTTATTTTGCTGTCAAAAATTGCTATATCTTAGTATCTTTTATATCCATTGTTGCCTACTTCGGAGCGTAACACCAAGAAAAGTATTCCTCATAGAAATGGGATGGATACACACCTACAAATAACGAATCCTTATTTTGATGTTCTGTCTTGCTATAGATCCTCCCATATACCTAATTTACTACTAACTGCAAGGAAAATAACTTAATACAGTTTGGAGTTGATCATCAAATTATGCCATTATCTTGATAAGACCACAAAACAAGGAAAAATGTTCAAAGACTTTTTTGTAAGTCCTTGGTTTTAGACCATCTGCTTGTTGATGCATTGGTCTCATTTCTCCTGTCTGTTTGTTTACATATCAGCACCAGCTGCACCCTCAAATCCTAACTGTCTGGATTAATCAAGCAGCCACCTGATTAAAAACAGGGCTACAAACTGGCAAACAAATACAGAATTGTTTTTAATAAGTCACAGAGTGTTGGGTTTTGTGTCAGCACTATAACTGCTCTTTGGCAGTTACAATAACTAGCAACTTTTCTTTCATTCTTAAAACAAAGGAAAAAGATGCCTTTAAGTTTTGTACTCAGAAATTCCACTCATCTGCCTAATGTTCTTTTTTAATTAGAAGGCTACACATCTGACTTAATTAATCAAGCCTGTCTTAGGAAATTATGCATTTATTAATGGTTTCTGCACTCAAACACATTATTAAGGGATTTGTGCTAAGTACCTGACATGAAACAGCCTAATTTTGCTTGCTTTGCTTAATGTATTGAGAAACAGCTTGCTGATCAGATTTTAAAACATTCATGCTATGAACTAATACCCTATTTAAAATGTTAAAAAATGCAGCTCTACAGCACTCTACAGGTTTGTATTTAAAAGAAAAGTTCTAGAGAGGACATAAGAAAGGAGCTCTTCTGGCCAGAGTGCTGAAGGAAATAAAAGAGTAAATTTAGATTGCTCTCTAGTCAGACTCCTTTTAAAAAAGTAAAGTGGTGTGGTAAATGGATTCTCCGTCTGCTTTCCTCAAGAGCCACACTTTCAAAGAGGCTTTAACCCAACTTCCACATGTGCCTGCCTGAAACTGGGCTTCTACGTTTTGTCATATTTAACATTTATCACCTGTGGTTTTTGCCTGTGTGTGCAGCCATTAATGCATGATCTTGGTGACCCAGCCACCATTGGGAAGACACTCAATGTCATACAGAGCAACTATCTGTAGAAAAATGAGTGTGACTGACCTGCAACTTTTCTGGCTATTATGTTTCTCTATAAATGGAGCAAATTGATATGTTCAAACTGAATTTTGTTTGTTCAGTTTTGTTCTCAATGTACAAATCAAATTTCTGTGAAACAATATGGTGTCTGTCTCTCCTCTGTAGCTTTCCTTACTAAACAATAATGGAAATTTAAATGTATATATTACTTGGCATTTAGCCAAGCACATTCTCATATGCTGTTCTGCTACTTAGCCCTGGCATATGTACGTTTTCTCAGAGTTCTAATTTGTTTTGCTTATAATTATCTTGATCAATTGACAGTCCACTTCCTTCCCCAAATCATTAATAATTGTAATAAATACACACTGTGATACTTAACTTAATACAATACTCTTAACTTGCTACCATTTTATACTTACCAAGATACTGTATTGCTATATCCTTTAATTAGACTCTCAGCCATGTTCCTTGGAACAGAGATGAGACTCTCTTATAATATACTGTAAACTTGCTAAGATTAAGATTGAGATGAATGCTATCTCAGAGCTAATGCAGTGCACTCAAATAGAATGACAAATCTGAAACACTGAAATGGTAGCTTTGCCATTCATCTTATTACTTTTAAAGTTGAAAAGTGAGTGTTAAATTATAACTGGTTACGTGTGAGAGAGATGGGGCAAGGAAAAACTGAAAGGAAACTGAAATGAATCCTCAAGACCAAATACTTGTGAAGTGCAGATGGAAATTGAACAATAACTTTCAGGAAAGATATAAGTTTATGTTGGCTCAGAGATCTCAATTGGTGCAGCAGATAGACCTTGTATATACTGCATAACAGGAGGTATCTGAGCTATATATGAGCATTAGAGGTTCAGCAATGGCAACAGATCAGATAAGAAGGGACAGAGTATTGTGGCTAGGAATAGAGATAATTGGAGTTATGGAAAGGGACAGATTGTGTTGGGAAATATAAAAAATGTCTTGAGCTTTTTGGAGGAAGGGTAGGGGAGAGGCTCTGGAGGCCAAATTTAGGCTATTACATAAGAATTTGAAGACCAGGACCTCCGGGGTAGTGTTTTCTGAGATGACCATGTGCAAGACCAGGTAGCCAGGCAGAACTGCATGGTCTCAATGCATGGATGAGGTGAGGATGTAGGGAGGAATAGCTTAGATTTATTAGGAACTGGGGAAACTTTTGGGAAAGAGAGAGCCTAGACAGGCAAGATGGACTCCACCCAAATCAAAAACCAGATTGCTGGTACTTAAAATTTAGGTCATAGAGCAGTTTTTAAACTAAGAACTTGGGGAAAGCCAACAGGTGCAGAAGATCATGTGGTTTGGGTAGAGACCTCCTATGGGGAGGATCTATTAATGGAGACTTTTTAATCTCCTACTAAGGAGGAGAGGATGGAAAATGGTAAAATAAAGGCAGGATCTGATCAGAAATAGTGAAATGAAAAAATGACATCATTCAATGGCAGACAGTTAAAAATGGCTAATTTTAAAGTGCTTGTATACCAATGATAGAAGTCTAAATAGTACGATGGGTGAACTAGACTGTATTAAATGAACTATGGATATAATAGGCATCACAAAAACTTGGTGGAATGATGATAATCAATTGGACACAGTAATACCAGCATACAAAATCTACTGGAAGGACAGAACAGGTCATGCTTGCAGTAGAGTGGCACTACATGTGAAAGAGTATAAAAACAAATGAGGTAAAAATCTCCAATGAAACAAACTGTACCACAGAATCTTTATGGATAGAAATTCTATGGTCTAATAATAAGAGTATAGCAGTAAACCAGAATATGATCTGAGGAAGTGGTCTGGCTCACGAAAGCTTGTTAGTCTTTAAAGTGCTACATAGTTTTCCCTTTTGTTTTAGCAGTAACGATATATTACTGATGACCTGACCAGGATGGTGATAGTGACTATGAAATCCTCAAGGAGATTAGAGCAGCTATTAAAATGAAAAAATAAAACCCCTCAATAATAATGAGGGATTTCAACAATCCCCATATTGACTGGGTATTGTCACCTCAGGGCAGGATGCAGAGATACAATTTCTTGTGCTTTAAATGACTGCTTCTTAGAGCAGCTGGTCCTGGAACCCACAAGAGGAGAGGCAATTCTTGAATTAGTCCTAAGTAGTGCACAGGATCTGGTCCAGATGAATAGAGTGGACCATTTGGTAATAGTTACCATAACATAATTACATTTGTGGCAGGGAAAATACCACAGCAGCTCCACACTATAGCATTTAATTTCAGAAAAGGGAACTACAAAAAATGAGGTTAGTTAAACAGACATTAAAGGGTATAGTGCCAAACATGAGATCCATGTGCTTTTTAAATACACCATAATAGAGGCTCAATTTAAATGTATATTCCTTAAAAAAAAAAAAACAACAAAAAAAACCCCTAAAAAAGTGCTACCATGGCTAAACAAGTGGCAAAAAAGCATCATTTAGGAAAGTGGTAGTTTAAATCCTTGTGAGGAAAATAGAACGGCGTATAATCTCAGCAAAATGAAGTAAAAATATAATTAGGAAGACTAAAGAATTTGAAGAACAGCTAGTCTAAGACTCAAAAACTAATAGCAAAAATATTTTAAAATACATCAGAAGCAGGAAGCTAGCTAAACAACCATTGGGGCCATTGGACGATTGAGATGCTAAAGGAGCATTCAAGCATAAGGTGGAGAAACTAAATGCAATAGTTTTCAAGGCTGAGGATATGTGGGAGATTCCCAAACCTCAACCATTCTTTTTTGGTGACAAATTTGAGGGAACTGTTTCAGATTGAGGCTTCTTCATTAGAGGAGGTTTTGGAGCAAAATAAATTTAAACAGTAATAAGTCATCAGGACCAGAGGGTATTCATCCAAGAGTTTTGAAAAAACCTAAATATGAAATTGCAGAACTACTAACTCTAGTCTGTAACTTATCATTTAAATCAGCTTCTCTATCCAAGGACTGGAAGATCGCAAATGAGATGCCAGTCTTTAAAAAAGACTCCAGAGCCCAGTCTTCCAGAACAGTCCCTTGTCTTGTTGTCCTAATTGTCTGTCCTTCCCTCAAAATGAGGCACAAAGATGGTGGCAAACTGAGCCACTGTTTGCTTCTCTGTTCTTGATTTTATTGTCATTTTAAGGATTGTCTACATTGAGTTACTTCAGATTATATTTTTCCACTTGAACTAATGATGTACAAATATTCCAAAAGAGAAGTTATGTGATTTGACCAAGGCCATAAAGGCAGTTAATGCTGGAATTTGGATACAAATCCTGCGCTACTGGGCCACACTACTATTGGACCGCACTGCTAAAACAATATACTATATTATTTTAATCTCCCATAACTAATTCTCTTTGCAACTTCGCTTGATATAGTCAGATATTTGAATTTAGAAGCACAAAGTGGATTGTTTTTTTTTTTAAAAAAAAAATACATGAAAAATATTGCTTTTTCTGTAACTAGAAAAATGATCGTAGTCATCTGGAAGCAATTGCAAGAGCTGCCTGCCATTTACTGGCTGTCAAATGTTTAAGGACACTGAATTTTTAAACTTTCATAGCTACAAAAAATGGGACTGTAATTCCACTAGTCTGGATCATGAGAAATCATTTCAGAAGGCTAGTAAAATTGTGAGTCATTGTGAGCTAGTAAAATTGTGGAAGTGATCATTTGAAAATTGTGTGTTTTCTCTATTGTTATATTTTTAGTATACTTAGTACAGTATGCTTTGTGGCAATTATAAGAGGTCTTTGCTGAGGTGTGTATGCTGTATGTTGCCAGAACAATAGCTCTGATAAGACTGATTAAATGATATATTAAGTAAGGCTGGAAATTTTTGATCCACATTGAAACTTATGACAAATGGAAAGGGAAAATTTAATAGTCACAATAACTGTAATGACCTGGTAAAGAACTGAGGATGGGAGTCAACCTGGTGACGGCTTCCTTTGATCAGGTACAAATAGAGGGAAGAAAGGACTGACATATAGCAAACAGCCAATAGATGTGGTAAGGGTGCACACAGCTGTCGTTGGTTTCATTCACCTAATGTAGGTCAGTGGGAGTAAAAACGCTGAAATACCATTCCTGAATCAGTTGTTTCCCTGTTGTGTGAACTTGGACCGATCAGTTCATTTTTCTCTGCCTTTGTTTCCATTCACATCCTTTGTTTGTTGGAGGATTTACCATTAAAAGAGACGAACAGTAATTATAGACATGGGGGCCCACCAGGGACTAACCCTGCAAACTGGATCCAACCCATGGGCTGGAATTTGCCCTCCCCTAGTTTAAACAGGTGGGTTATCCAATTCTTGGGTTCAAAACTTGGCTTATTAAACAAATTAGTAGTTAGCTCAGAGCTGAAGGTAAAGCTTTTTTTTAAAAAAATGTAAGCGCTTGCGGATGCATCTTTAACTTGAATGATTAATAAAATAGACTGTAGAAGGAAGTCAAAATGTTTAATATTATGAAATATACGTACGAGCTAGATGGGATTCTCTATGATGAAGACTGTGTCTTGTGGCCATTACTAGAACTTGGTGGGATGTTTCCCATAACTGGAATGTTAATGATTGGTGCAACTATTCCATTATGCTTCTTATAACAGGAATTCTCAAATCTTCATAAGAGAAGAACGTGTGTGTGTGTGTGTGTGTGTGTGTGTGTGTGTGTGTGTGTGTGTGTGTGTTGAACCCTTCTTCTCACACTTGTGATTCCACAGACCATCTGTGGCATCATTTGACAACTTATGACAATTTATAACATTTTTTTTCACTTTTTTTTTTTTTTACCTGTTCCACTGGTGGCTGCAGTTCCTGAGAGCAAAAGTTGTTTCCTCCCTTTGTTTTTCTTTGTTACATGATAGGCTGACCTGTGAATCCTAACTTCTTATGTAGAAGTGGGCTCTACTAGAGCCATTTATTGGAAACTACAAAAACACAAACTAAAAGACCATGCAAATATATAAAACACATCAAATCAGGAGTTAGTGTGCCAGTTTTCAATGGCTCAGCAAGCCCGTAATCTACCTTTACCTCATTCAGTTGCAGAAATAACGTTCAATGAACTAAGTATAAACCAATGTGGTAATGCCTGCCTGTATCTGCAGATAACCTAAAACAATAGCTCCTGAGCAGAGCGTAAACTGCTCTTACTCATTTCAATGAGGTTTTCATTCAGCTGCCTAACAATACAATTTGAAATGTCAACTACTTAACTGCTGATTGCTGTATGACAGAAGGCTGAGGCTTGATCATCACAAAGTCATATCTGCATATGTATGTCAGGTATCTCTGGGAGTGCGGGGAGTTTAGGGGGGGAACCACAGCCCTGATTGGTGTAGCAATGTCAGCGTAATTCCCATGTATATGCAGTTATGTCAATGGAAGAGTGTCATCCCTGCCTCTCCCCATTCACAAATCCTGAAGGTCTCCTTCTCTGTATCTAACATCTCAGAAACCATCCACTCTACCTAAAGAACCATATCCCCAGGGGACTTAATTCCTTTTCATCCACTGTCCTCCCTGACAATATTGTTCTATATATCATTATTTATCTGTCTCTTTCCCTTGGCAAAGATGGAAATGCCAAGTTGTTGGCAAAGGGATAGTCCCTGGTTCAGAGTTCCATAACATACAAGCCTATTTCAATTTAAGGCTTTAAAGTCACTTTCCGTAAAGGAGGCCATTTGATACTCTACTCTGGTTTGTCAGTTGCCACAATTCCCCAAGTGTTAGCTGATGACAGCTAGTCTTAACAGATGTTACCTGCCTCTTGGTCAGGAATCTGCTTCTCTAGTTGTAATGGGAGGCTTGCTGCTTCTGTCTATTGCTGGATGAATCTCGTTCTTTCCCTGAAGGGAAGGAGCATAAAGGATAAGGAGCCAGCAGCTGGAGCCTGGACTTCCTAGCATGGAGTAAAATTACAGCTCTATGGTGAAGAGGCAAAGGAGGCCTGGTAAAATGGGAGTAGGAGGCATGCCTCCTTCCTTGGGTTGTGGTTTGTATGCGAGACTAGGAAGATAAAAGAATTCTCAGCAGTTGGAGGAAAGGGTGACAGTGGTGAGGCAGTCCCAGGCCAATGGAAAATAGGAAATGAGTTATCCCACATTCTGTTTCTTCATCTTTGAATTTCTGGTCAGGCTAAATTCTATTGTCTGGGTTCAGGGATGACAAAACAGAAATATGGATAAGTGAAATGTAATTATTTAGTGATCTGTACAAGCTGCTGATTTGCACCATTTTGGGAATCATGGTGAGAACAACTTTGGATAGATTAACTAGCATGTCCCACCAGAAGCTTAAAATGAAAAGTGGCCTGTTACTTGAATTTGTTCGTAAAAGCCTGGTCTATAGAATGGCACAGCTGTCACTAAAGCGGTAACTTTAAAATACTGATTTTGTTAATCAGCGCTACTTCTTTGTTTGTGGACACTTGTGTTCGTGCATTGTATACAAATTGTTCTTGATCTTGTCAAATGTTATGGGTATATGTATTCAATAACTAGTTTAAACTATTTTGAATCCTTGCGTTGTTTTCAGCTGTTCACTATTTGGTGGGTGTGGTCACCTTGAAACATTATCATTTCAGGAAGGTGGTGGTGAAGGGGGCTTCAAACATTAGTTCTGGGAAGTTGCTTGCTCTTCTTCCCATATCCCTGACGATCAGGGAGCAAGGGGAAAGTACAAAGCTTGTGTGCATTCCTCTCTCTCCCAGCTGGTGAGAGCAAATGAGTAATTCACGCAAACTGTGTGTACTTCCCCATACTCCTTGATAGTCAGGGGAATGGGAAGAAGAGCAAACAGCATCATGGTATGCATGGCTGCAGCTCCCTTGCCCTCCCAAAATAGTGCCCTTGGTCTCATGGTATTGTTTTTGCCCCCTAAATTGGTAAAACATTCAAACAAAAGGATACGAAATAACAAAAATAGATTATGCTCTTAGTGCACAAATTTTATTGACCATATTTGGAGGATGTTCATGAATAGCCAGTGAAGAGGGAAACTGAGATGTTTGAATAGCCATGAATAATTCAAATTTATGCTCACAAACAATTTAGCAGATTTAGTGGAATATTGCCATGCATCTTCATCAGGAATTAACTTCTTTCCATTTTAAACACAAAAGCTCATTGTGACCTCCTAAAAGCATCCCAATGCCAACAGGTAGGGGGTTCCCAGATGCCTAGCCATGCGTCTCAGCTGCCCTGACCGGCTCTGTGTATTCCATCTCTACTGTTGACTTAATCTGTATGTAAAAGGTGTCATATAAGGCATCCATCGGGATTAGGTAGCACTTGTTATTACTACTGTTGAGTGGAGGCATACATGGTGGTCATATGTGTATGGAAATATGTTCTTAAGGTGTTTGGCAGACAGGCCTTCAGCTACTCAATCCTAGACAATGAGGTTTTGACTGTTTGAATGTGCCTCCAATGTAAATTGGGGAAGGAGAACCAATGAAATTCACATGCAAGATAGACACAGATTTCAGGTTAATCAGAGTAGATGGCCCGTTAGTGCTCTCAGCAAGGGATGGAAGCTGGAGCTCCAAGAAACCTTTCTGTTTCTGGTAACGTTGCTTCAGAACTTTGGAAGATATAAGCCAGAAGAGAAAGCCATGTTGGTGTCCATTACTAGGCAGATACAAGAAGTCAGAGCTCTTATATAGCTCTTATGTATCTTAATGGATGCTTTCTGCAAAGTGAATTGAAAGTCATTAGAAATAGAATAAAAGTGAGAAAAAAGACTCGAGCTGAAGTTAGCCTTTAGTTTTAAATGTATTTTTACGTGTGTGTGTGTGTGTGTGTGTGTGTGTGTGTGTTACCATTTCTATTCCAATTACTTTTGTTCTTTGTAAATAAACTAAATCTTGTTTTTATTACACTGCATCTTAGTGCAGTGTTTTCAAATGAAGAGTAAAATCCTCAGTGCAGCTCACAGGCTGGAGCTGCACGCTTTTTTTTTTTTTTTAAGGAACAGGAAACTCAACAGTGTTTTGTGAATGTTCAAATGAGAGAAACTGGACACTGCAGAGAAGGGTATCGTCCCCTTGCAAGGAATAACTACCTGGTGGAAGCCAGGGAAAAGCTATTGTGCTATGAGCATGCTTTTGATAATAGGACTGTGAACAAAAGCTGCACAGAAGTAGCCAGGCTTATTGGACAGGCAGCGACAAAATCTCTTACTTGTTTGCGTTGAACTGTGCAGTCACTATCCCACTCATGATGTCTTGTATTCAGATTTAACTTGTTTCACTTTTTCACTTAGCACATGTTTGTATATTTCAGCCCACAATTGGGTTGAATTCAATAGTTGTTCATCTAAGGGCCAAATCCAAAGCTTTAGAAGCAGGCCCTCCAATTGAGAGGGGAGCAATTGCCCAAGAAGCTGGGCAATTTAACAGGGCTTGGGGGTCCTGGCCGCTACCGTGGTATCTTTGCCTGCGCTGGGGAAAAGAGTTTCTTGAGTCAAAGACTCTTTTTTATATGTCTCATGCAGGTTCCAGGGCAGGGCTACTCTGCCCCCAAGCCTGCATGGGCTTATCAAAAGTATTTTTTGATTGAGATGCTGCTGTGGCTTTCCCCAGAGTGGGCAGGTTTGGTTCAGGAATGGAAGAGGAGGCTCGGTGCAGAAGCCTTCCAGCTCATCTAAGCAGCTGCAGGACAGGGCTGGGCTCGCCTACGGCTCCTCTGACAGGAGGAGGATGCTTGGGGCTTCTCCAGGAGGGAAGGGTGAGGGTTTGTGGCCCCAGAGTAGGGAAGAGGGCCCACTGATTTCTGCCCAGGTGCCCAGAATTGCTGTCTGTGGGCCTGTTTAGAAGAGATCCCTATTTTACAATATTTTTTAACATTCTGATTTTTGCCTGTTGTTGAAGAAGCTGGCCTGGGATTTCCTTAGTGATCTGAAAGCATCTGCTAAGATTTTTTTTTTTCCTTCTGAAGTATTAAAAAATTGTTCTTCGAGTGTAACACAAAACTAAATTCATATGGTCTCATTCATTTTGAATGAAAAATACCAACTTAGTGGGCAAACATTTTCTATAAGAAATGTTTCTGACAAAAAGCTAATTTGGTTGTGCAGTGTAATGAAATGAAATTACTGTTGCTGTTGTTTAAAGAAACAATTGGTTATATTACTAGGGCTTGAGGAGGAGAAAACAGCTGCTTTCTCTGTGTCACAAAATTTTTCTATCTTGACTTCCCGGTTTACTTGGCAAGGTTTTTACATCAGTATTTAAATAAGAAAATGTCCTGACCAACTGAAAACCCTTATGTTTCGTAAACACATTTATACAGTGACTCTCTTGGTTATTTCCCAAATAAATGCATACTGCAGTTGCTGGAGACTCTTCCCAAATGCTTCCCACAGGACTGCGTTTTTAGTTTTAAATTCTGAAGTCTGAATACTGTGGCTATAAGTATCACTAAATGAGGTGAGAGAAGAACCCCAAAGCCCACAACAGTTCCTAAAATAAAGATCATTGTCTGAAAATGCAGCAACATTTACGTGGAGTGGGCGGGGGAATCCCACAGAGTGGGAAACAGACAGTGGTGGGCTCTAGTGAATGCCAGAGGATATGAATCATACCTCTTCTCTAACCAGCATGTTATCAGAAACTTTTAGCTCACATACCTGCCAGGGCATTTCCATTTTAACACGCAAATCAATTGGTCATGCTACGTTAATTTTTGCTTCTTAAGTCAAAGGACAGCCACATTTTTTTTTCCTCGTGCGCTGCATGTTGGTTACAGACTAAAGCCCTGTGTTGCAGTTGTCCACAGTTGGCTGCTTTCTTTTGCTGATGCATCAGGAATAGGCTGTTTTAAGGTGCTGACTCGTCATTTGCTTGGCTGCTGTAGCTGTTGTTCCCTTTGCCATGAAGTAGTATTGTTTCTCTTCATAGCTTGCCTTCTCTTCTGTTTTTATTAATTTGTGGTAACAACGGGAGCAAATGGAAGTAAGTGGTGATTTCACACTTGGCTGTCACATTGTGGCAGAGCGGCTGGGATAAGGGCTATAATATGTGAAAATGTCTCTTGCACCACTGTGAACTGTACCAGTCTGGGGTGGGGGAAGGGAAAGATGATCGAGGGCTGCAAATAGACGCTGGACTGTACTTTGGCCTCAGTATGTTCGCTCAGTCATTCACCTGGTATACCAGGCCTAAATCTAAACTCCATCTGTTAATTGGTGAGAGAGGAAATTTCTTTAGGTCCTGATTTGATGGGAAGTACCACACTGTCCTTTACTGAGCATCCATCCTCTGAGCTATACACATAGGTATTGACAACCTTAATGCTCAAAAATCCTAAACCAGCCTCCTCAAAGCATGAGTCTGTCTTAAAAAAAGATTTAAAAAATAATACAATTCTCTTCCTCCTTCCAGATCTTTCCTTACACAAATGCTGAGATTTTTTTCCTGTAATATTATTAATTCAGGAGGTCAGACCCAACCCTCCTCCCCCAACTCCTTCCACTGTATACCGTGAATCTTGTGGGCAACTGAGACACTACCCTTTTCCCCACTATAAACTGGTGAAACTTGTACTCCTAGGGGAATTCTGCATCAAAAAATTCAAAATTCTGCACACAATATTTGTAAAATTCTGCCTATTTTGTCAAAATAATAATACAATATAACCATTCCGGTTTCAATTACTTTAGTAATTTATTTAAATCTGCAATGGGAGTGAGGAGTACTGGAGAAAATCCTCAAATTCTCTTGCCTAATAATAATGTGGCTAAGTTTGGCCCTTTATTTCCAGGTATTAGTCAACAAATATTTGCAGCCATATGCTGTGTTACATCATAGGGAACTAACAAGCTAGTGGTGACTGTGGAATCAAATGCACAATTTATCTTGGCTATTGACCATCTTCAGAAAGGTCAGTCGCAAACTGTTCATGGAACACATTTTGATAGATTTTTTTTCTGTCCAAACGTTTAAACCAGTTCTAATCAGTGAAGCAATAAGCATTTATATGGTCATACTGTCCTTTACACTGCTCTGGCAATGTAAAGGAGCCTTAAAACTTAGATATAGTTCTGCTCTGCCTGAAAGGACAGAACCTACCTCCATGCCTATCTTCTTAGAAACACCAGGAAGCCCTGTCCCTCCATGTTAACGATGCAATAGTAAGGGAGAGGGATGCAGTGTCTCTCACACATGCATGGCTGCCCTAAACAACCTGCCTCCACTACTGAGCAGGGGTGCATGACCTAATGTTGCGCAGGTATTTGGTTTTTTGACTGGAATGCTCATGCAAAAAGAGACCTTGGTGGCTTCCAATAGGCACACTAACTAGGTCATTAAAAGTCCAGCTGGTAGTGCAGTGGGGGCCTGGTGTTAAGGCAAGTTCCCCACTTACCCTGACTTTGAGCTGCTCCTGGAAGCAGCCACTAGGTTCCTGTAGCCCCAAGGCACTGAAGTAACTAGGGACTGGCAGACTGCATACTGGTCCCACCCAGAACATTGGTTCTGCAGCTCCCATTGGCCAGGAACCATATCCAATGGGAGATGCAGGGGGCCTAGGCCTGTGGGCACAAGGTCAGGACACAAGGCCTCCCAGATTCCCGTTGGCTGCAGGGACCTGGTGGCTGCTTCCTAGTGTAACGCTAGCAGACCCTGGTCATCTGTGGGTGGAACAGAATCTTGAACCTTTGGAGCTTAGCACATGGGCCTCCACCATGTTAGCTAAAAGCCAACTAGATCTTAGCTGAGGTTGGAGAGCAGACTCATTATTCTCTTGGTGCCACTATGTGGGACAGTACACCACACCCAGCAGGTGTATGGGTTACATTAGGAGCTATGGTAAGTGCTGCCAGGACTTTGCAATCCTTCCTGTATCCCTACACTCTGCCCTAGTATGGAGTACCTTCCTGTACCTAAACTCCCCCATGCCTAACCCCCGGCCCCAGCCCTGGGTCCCTTCTTGCACCTCCAAATTGCTCACCCCTGCCCCATCCCAAGCCAGAACCCTCACCCATCCTACCCCAATAGCATACCTCAGCTCGGAAATCTTCTTCCTTTCTCTCTAAACCCCTCATTCTTGACCCCACCCCAGAGCCCATACCTACAGCTGGAGCCTTCTTCTGCACCCAGAACCCCTCATTTCTGGCCTCACCTGTAGCCTATATGTCCAGCCCAAAGCTACTTGCCTGCAACCCTGCTCTGACCCCATGAAAATGAGTGAGGGTAGGGAAGAGTGAGTGACAGAGGGAGGAAGGATGGAGCAAACGGGGGAAGTCTCAGAGAAGGGGGCATGGCAGGGATGTGCATTCTTGTACAATTAGAAAATGGGCGTCTCTGGCATGACCACTTTCATCTGCTCTCCTGTCAGAAGTCATTTTTCCTCTATTTTTCAGAAATCTGCAAGGGACATGAATTCTGTGCATGCGCAGCGATGCAGAATTCCCCCAGGAGTAACTCCACTGAAGTAATTGAAGCCACACTGACTTACATCAGCTAAAGATGTTGTTTTGTGCATGTGAGTTGTGTAGAATAGGACAGCGATTGACAAGTATATTGAGAGTTAAATTGCAATGTAGTAAACAGGCTGGTATCAACAAACTTATTAGTTAGTTCAGTTCCTTTACATTTTTGTTCGTTAGGAGTCAGGGAGGGACAGAGAGCTGCATTGAGATGATGGGGATGAATTTTTGAAGGTGGTTTTTACTACCAATGTATGTAGAGCTTTTCTTTATGCATGAGTCTAAATTGGGTACTTAGTCTTTTTCATTATATATTTCACTAAAAAAGTGAATGGCTTAGGCGAAACCATTAATATGTGCATAACATTTGTAAATCGTTGAGTAAATGTGCATGCTCATAAACAGATATCTAGTGTTTTATGCAGGATTCCCTCAAAAGGTTCCCATTCCACAAGCATATCTTAACTGCAAGATTTAAGCACTTTGATACTGGCCCAGGAGGGAAATTTTATAAAACTGCTGCCAAGCTGGAAAGCGTGCTCAATAAAACAGAAGAAGAAAAAGAATCCAACACCAACCTTTTATGAAGCTCTTGGTAATTGTTCTCTTCAGTTGCTTTTGGACAGTGAAGAACAATTACTTTCAAAGCTAATTGAGAGTCAAAACCATTTTAGAGCTTCCGTTTATTCTGCCTCTACTTAAACCTTGAATAAGGGCTTATCTGCATGGTTCTTTACTCTGCACCACTGGGATGTAAATTTTAGTGCTCATTAGCATGTTGCATACTAACTGGTGCACGTGATCCCTGCTGGCATGTATTGAAAGTATCCTAGTGCATGTTAATGTGGTATGTTGGACAACATTAATTTGCATTAGTTAGTGCTCCACACACTAGTGCACACTAGATTGCACACTCCTTTTAGTGCTCTGTGATAAGTGGTAGCTTTCCTTTTTGAAGTCTCTCAGAACGAAAGGTGGCTGGCTAGCAGGTTGTGTTCAAGAATCAACTATCTAGGGATTTTGTGAATCACAACTTTAGCACCTATAATGTTTTTCACAGCTGCATGGTCTGTATTTCAAGAGTGTGTGTGTCCGTGTGTGTGTGTGTCCGTGTGTGTGTCCGTCCCTGACCCAAAGTTTATATAAATAATTTCTTGGAAATTGTTACACAGTTGCTTTCCTATTTGACTAATCCAAAATTGGAGTATTGTTCTCCCACTAGAGACTTCTGCAATTTTACATAATACTTGCAATGTGCAGAAAAGGGAAGGGAAAAGAAACGAGATCGAGTTTGGAAGGAGGAAGATGGGCAGAGTTTATGCCAAATTAGTACATTATGCCAGTTCACATCAGAAAAGTTAGGTGTGCAATTTTAGGGTTTCCTTCAGGTCAGGACTCCACTTTCTCATTCCTGTTAGTGTTTTTCCTGGTTTCTTGCTTCTCTTACGCTATCCCAAGGTAAGAAGAATGCTAGGGAGATTGTTGCAAGAGTTCCTCCTTTAGCTGCTGAGGTACCATAGAGCAACTTGTGTCATTCCTTGAACTGCTGTAACACTTGCATTTTCCTTCCTGTATGGAAGTCAAGATTGTCTGTAGTATATGTGGCTATGTAACTGGAAAGAGTTGGTATTTTTCTCTCTCTAAACGTAGACGAGGCTTCTGCCCTTGCCACAGATAGGGTGAGGCAGCTGCAATTTTTCCCCCCAGATAGAATGCAAAATGTTAGTAAATTATTGTGTTCTCTCTTCTTAATCACTCTTCCATGAAGTTGTTTTAGGGCAGATTCGCAGCTGGTGTAAATCAGTAGAGCACTGCTGAAGTCAGAAGACTTCACTGACTGAGCATTTGTCCCAATGCTCCTGCTCCCCCAAATAAGCAATCTAATTTGACAAATACATGCAGTGCTCAGTGTATACAGGAAAATATAATTCTTTGAATTTTAAAGTGTATCCCTTGCATCATCAATCACTAGCCTGCACTTGCACCAGTATTAAGTGGTGGGGGTAGCTCCTTTCAGGATGTTAGAAACATCTATTTGTGCCTGAGCTACTGATGCTGCTAACTTCTCAAACCTTCTTATTCAGTGTTATGACACTGCTTGGTTATTATGTATTGCTGCTGGTGGAGAAGGCTGTCACTTTGCTTCATAGCTCTGTGTCAAGTTCTCATTCTGCATTAAGACTTTTGATTTTTTTTAAGGTAGCACAAATAAGCCATGATGTAAGTTTGTGCTTACATGCATAGTATGCCAAATCCCACTGCCTGTTTGGGATAATCTTGTGCTGTTCCTACTGAATTCACACATATTGTTCAAGCAACACAGCAAGAATTAGTTTTAAAAATTATTTTATTATTGGTTTTATATGGATTCTTCTAGCTGGATCCCATTAATACATTGCCTGTAATATATAGGAAACTAGAAGATTTACCCAGCATTGATTGGGTACTTAATTAATTTGTGTTTTTCTTCATGTAAATCATTACTCCGGGGTGGGGCTGGGGATGAGGGGTTCAGTGTGCAGGCTGCCCTGGGGAGAGAGGACTACTCCAGCCCTGTTTCACTGCAGCAGCTTAGAGGCCAGGTGAGAAGCACCTCTACATGGCCACTGCAGCCCCAGTGGGGGCAGCTGGGGGAGAGGTGCAAGTCTTCTGGCTGGGGCAAGTCCTGGTTTGTCTGCCCCTGGTGCTCCCTAGCCAGATTGAGGAATGCAGCAAGCTGTGCACTTTCCCCTTGCTCCCTGATTAAGGAGAATGGCCAATAATATTCCCATATGATTTGGGAGTGGGGGAGCATTAGCCCCATCTTGCATGTGGGGTAGGGAGGGGTTCTCAGGACCTGGACAGTCCTAGATATGGGGGGGTAGTGTGCTCCCAACCAGCCCCTTTTGCTTGCCTAATGTTTCTGTCTCTTTTCTGTATGGATTTATGCATCCCCATTTCAATTGGGGCGGGGGGGGGGGGGGAGGGGAAGAGGGAAACCCTTTGGTCCCACCCCGCTGCCCAACCAAACTCTTACCTTGCTTTAGTATATAAGAGGAAGCTGTATAGCAAATTTGGTGATCCTAGCTCTTACTGTTTAGAAGGAATTCTTGGACAGACGGACAGGCAGGCTTGCTCGCTCACAGACAGACTCTAAAATCTATAGGAGATGGAATATGAGACTGACATATAACCTCTTTCTCACAAGTCTGTAGTGGGTTGAAAACATTGTTAAACTCCAAAGTAGTATGAAACTTTTTTTTTTTTTAGGATTAAACGCCTAGTGGACTTGATGTCCAGCAGAAACTGATGATGGGGGTGAAATCAGTTATAGCAACCAAATAACTAAACTTCTTTCTGAAATTTTAAATTGAAATTGAGGTGAAAAGAAACCTAGATGCATTTATATGTGTCCATTTTTCTGACAGCGTGAATAGGGTCAGAGCCAGTTTCTGGCAGCCCACAACAGCGCGGGGTTAGAGCCTGTGGCAGTGTGAGGTGCAAGGGCACGGCAGGCAGTCTGGGCAGCGGTAGCGGGGCTAGCAACTCAGCAAGCAGTCTGTCGGGCTGGAGATAGTCTCCCACTTCTCTCCATCCCCTTCCTCCACACACACCCAGAGCTGACAGAGTTGGGACCTGTGGCAGGGAACCTCCTCTAGTCCAGCAAATTCCCTGGTTTGTGACTGGTCAGATACCAAAGGTGGCAGATAAGAGATGTCCAACCTGTACATACATCGTGTGGGACTGTAAATATAAATTGCCAATAAAGATTATTTTTCCAGTCATTAGCTGTAGTAGGTAAAGTAAAATTACATCTTTGCTTTTCTTCTTTCTGGGACCAACTTACCTTGATCATGAGGCTGTCATTGTTCCACCCTGACAAAGAATGTTCAGAGTAGAAACATTCTGGCAGAGTCTTGAGCACAGCGGGTACTTGTAATGGTATATTTTTGATAATGGATTCTGAATGGGTGATGGCCTTCCTTGCCCCTTTCAAGCCAACATTATCTCTTTTTAGTGCCTGTCTCAGACAAATATCTTAGGATCTCTGTTTTACTTTTATTTCTCCTTCCTTTCAATGACCTTCCACTGACCCTGCCATGTGCAAGGGCTAAATAATATTTTTTAGCTTGAGAACAAAATTCCCATAGGGGATTTTCAGGCATATCTTTGTGAAAAGTATAAAATGGCTACAGAAGAATCGTATTAAATGCATAACATTGGAGCTGAGAAAGCAAAGCTTACTTTTATAGCAGGCTTATTTCACTAACTACTGCACTTATCTAACAATTTCCACACAAGTATTCTAAAAATACTTGGTGCTTTTCACCTTTCAACCAATATCAACTCTTCTCCTACCCTTTGAATAAATGGTGATCTCCACTTTATAGATGGGGAAATCATGTAACATTCCTGCCTCGGTTTTCCCAAGACCACAGAAAGATGTGATACCAAAGTTGTGATCTGAGCTCTAGAGTTTCTGATTTCCAACCCTGTGTCTGGACCATGCCTCTTTCTTATAAGCAGACCTTGAATATCAGTAGTTAAGAGTTTGCCAATGTCCCATCGCCCTCTGAAAGCTCTCCACGCTGGATAGCTACCGATCCACGGGGAACCAGTTCGGCGTGGGGAGATCCACCTTCACAGCAGTGCTCGCGCAGGTATGGCAATCTCTGGCCATGGTGCCAGGAGGGGTAGGGGGTGCGAGGAGGGGATGGGATGGGATGGGAAAAGGGGGGGAGGTGGTGCAAGTCCCCCTACCCAGGAAGGTTTGTTCTGTCCCACCCACACTATGGACTGCCCGCTGTGGCCAGGATTGGGGGGGGGGAGGGAAGAGGGAACAGTGATGGGAAAGGAGCACTGTCAGCCACCCTGGCACCCCAGTGACTCTCGGTTTTGTGTGTCCCTCTGCAGGTGGTCAAGGCCATCAACAGAGTGCTGCTCCGCAGAGTCATCCGCCTTACTGACGTGGCCGCGGTGATCAAGGGGTTTGGCGCCCTGGGCTTTCCCAATTGTGGGGGGGCAATCGATGGGACACACATCCCCATCTATGCCCCGGAACACCAGACCTCCCTGTACATAAACCGGAAGGGATACTTCTCCATCATCCTGCAGGTTTTGTCTGACCACTGAAGTCACTTCGTGGACATTAACATGGGCTGGTCCGGCAAAGCACACGACGCGCAGGTTTACCACAACTCCTCCATGTGCCAAAGGCTGCACGCTGGGACTTTCTTTCCCAACTGCCACATCAGGGTTAGGGACATGGACATACCTGTGTGCCTGGTTGGGGATGCGGCCTATCTCCTACAACCCTGGCTCCTGAAGCCCTACAGGGGACACTTCAACCCCTCCTGACAGGCCTTTAATGCCAAGCTCGGCAGGGCCCGCTCGTGGTGGAGGGGGCATTCGGCCTGTTTTAGATACCTCCTCACCCACCTGGACCTCTCCGAGCGTGGTGGCAGCGTGCTGTGTGCTGCACAATTTGTGAGAGTGGCAGGGGGAGGCTTTCCTATCAGGCAGGATGGCAGAGGCCGAGCGCTTGGCCGGCCTGTACAGGCAGCCTCGCACGCTGACTAGCCAGGAGGTCCATCGGGGGGCTGTCCGTATCTGGGAGGCCCTGCGGGAGAGCTTCCACCCAGAAGAGAACTAAAGTCTCCCTGGTGTGCCCCACTGGGCTCTTGTGCCTCATTCCACCCTCACGTCCTTTCACTGACTCCTCCCTTTCCTCATGTAAATAAAGACATGTGTTGCAGAAAAAAACTCTCTTTATTGAACAAAACTGGGATGGGGGGAATGAGGGCAGGAGAGGGGAGGCAAGAGGGTGGGAGAGGGGAGGGGTAAACCTGGGAGGAGGGAGCTGGAAGGGGGAGGCAAGGAGAGGAAGGGGAAGGAGAAGCTCAGGGTTGGGGGTCTTGCTGGCCCACCTGTCTCCCAGCACTGTGGGTGCGGGGCCTTTGGCGTCCCCAAGCGGGAGGGGGTATGGAGGGTGGGGTGGGTGGGGAAGAAGAAGTGGGAGGAGGAGCAGTAGCTGGGGAGGCAGCAGGGGCTGGAGCGGCAGGAGGCAGCAATCTGTGCACCAGGGTCTGCAGGTGGTTGCACATGGCACAGCCCTGGGCAAGCAGCTCCTGCCCACTCTCCCACTGGAGCTGCAGGTCTTGGTGCACCCAGAAGTCCAGGGTGCGGTGCGGCCTCTCCATATCCCCAGGTGCTGCTGCTGCTGGTACTCCTGGTGATGGGTCAGCCTGCTGGCCTGGGTGCGGGAGGATGTCCTGGGCGGGGTGATGCGCCCTGCACTTGCAGCTGTGGAGAAACAAGAGAAATGGTCAGTTATACCTGGGGACACAGCGGGTGAAGTCCAGCCCCGCCCCCCCGTAAGGCGAGGATGGCAGGTCTCCATACCATTGGAGCTGATGTGCTTGCACACAGGCCATGTTCAGCATGTCCTGCTATCCCTGAGAGCGGGAGCTGGCCTGGGACTGTACCCATGCCCCTGTGCTGTATATAGTGCGGGAAGAGGGGTGCGAGATGTCCCCTGCCTCTGTGTAGAGGGGGCTTGTGGAGGGAGGGCATCATGCAGTGTCCCAACCTGGGGTCAGGAGCATGTCATGTTCCTTCATACACTAACGTGTGTGGGTAACAGGCCAAGGCCCATGTGTCAGCCAGCTGTGGCCATGTGCCCAGGGGTGGCATGGCACATGCACAGGTTGCTGCGTGATCCATGGTCTTCTCCCCGCTGTATAAGGGGACAGTGATGGCACTCACAAGTCGTTGCCTCCCCAGCCTCAGATGACACCAGCGACAGGCTCGCTGGGACGGTCCAGGGGTCCTGGATGTGTGGCGCGCTCCCTCCAGGCTCCTGCGGCTCCTGGCCCCCCTACTCCTTGGTCTCATGGTCGGGGCCCTCTGCCCCAGGGTCGATGACCACCTGGGGGGCACGGACCTTCCAGGCATCAAAATAGGGGCAAGAGTCTGAGTCTGAGCCTGGTTGGGAGCTGCCCCCTATGGCCCTGGCATTGGCCTGCTGCAGCTCCTTTATTTTCATGTGAACCTGCTCCTGGGTTCGTATGTGGCCTTTGGTGGCCAGGCTGGCAGCCATCCTTCTGTAGACAGCTGCATTCCTCCGTCTAGTGCGGAGATCATGGACTTTGGAGGATTCCCCCCAAACCTCAATTAGGTCCATAATCTCCACCCTGGACCAGGAAGGTGGCCGCCTTTTCCCACCCCTGGCAGGCTTCTGGGAGCTTGCAGACTGGTCCTGGGGAGCAGTGGAGGGCTGGCTGGCACTGGCTGCCTGGCTCATGCTGGGGCCACTGGGTCAGGAGCAGCGACTGCTGGCTCTGGCCTGGCAGGCTTGGAGCTGGCACAGGCACTTTGGTGAAACAGACTCTACCTCTTTAAGGGCTCCAGGGAGGGTGAGCAGGAGAGAAGAGGAGATTTCCTGGTTGGGGCCACCAGGGCACCCTGGGAAGGGCCAGAGGCCCTCTATTTTGAAATAAGCATCTACACAGTGCTTATTTCGAAATAGCAATTTCAAAATTGGCGCTATTCCTCGTGGAATGAGGTTTACTAATTTCGAAATAGCGGTTGGCTTGTGTAGACACTAGTGAAGTTATTTCGAAATAACTTTTCTGTGTAGACATACCCTGATTGTGAGAGTACCTATGTCTGGCATTTTGAAAAAGCTCCATTTAAAATCATATACACTTAATACATTTTTTTCAAACAACTGTCGTGTGGATTGATGCACTCTGGCAATTTTGAACATGCTCATGTAAATAGCCACTCTTCTTCATTTAGTCATTTCTCTTCATAACATCATACTTTCTTATTTTTAAAAAAGTTGTCATGAGATTTAAGTAGACATGTGTGAAATCTTGTCTGACTGAATTTCAGCCTGTCATTGACTGAGGCTCAGGATATGCATGATTGGCTTTAGGCTGTAGCCTGAATTCGTACCAGTGTCCCTAATGTTCTTTGTGAATGGTAACATGTGACAGTGGGAATTCTTACCAACTCCTGCCCAGCTAGGAGGTGTATGGATTCTGGACCTGTTAAAACTGATGTAAATCAGAAGCAAATTCAATTAACTCGGTGTAGTTATTTCAAAGGGGATACGTGACATTAGCCATTTGAGCAGGTACAAACACACACTCATTGAAATGGTGATGGTATTGAGCAAATTACTGAAGCACTGACAGTAACTATGCCTAACAGATACTGCTTTGCCACAGAAGTTTACCAGCCAATAGGGACAATTCCCCCAATTGGCCTGCTGTGGGTGGGAATGAAGAGAGATGTTGTCCCTCTCTCCCTGCGCCTCTCCCTTGGAGCTGGACTAGGATTGGCAGCCCTTGAGGATTGCTCTGGAGTCTCCAGGCATTAGTTAGTATGTCATGTGATAAAACATCCAGGAATATGTCCAACCAAACCTGGCAACCTTAAGCTGTGCAGAGAGTAGGACAGATGATTCTGCCGGAGAGAGCCTGGGCTGGTTGCAGGATGGGAGGCGTCACTTGGCAGGAGAGAGACACGGAATAGTCACATGTCCTCCCCTTTAGCTTATGTCCTTTCCTAGTGTGGAAAAGCATCAGTTGTCTATGGTTCTGAGCCTAGAAGGGGGCTGGGTGGAGGGGTGGCCCTTCTTGGTTCCTATGTTATTGCCTCTTTCCTAGTGCAGCAGTTGTGGTGCTAAACTGTGAGGGTAAAGATGGCGGAATGGTTAGGTGCTAACCTGACTTTGGATTTCTCAATTTACTACTGTGACCTTGGGCTTTGCTTCAGTGTATGGTTCACCTTTTTTTGTTTTTAAGGGTGCTATGTAGTGAAGTCCGGGGGCAGTTCATCCCTTTGCAGGCTGTGACAGGGCACAGTTCATCCCTTTGCAGGATCAGAGCATCTGGATGTATCCTGTCATTTGTAAATCTATGCTTATTTAAAAATAGTATTGAAATCTAAAGGGTCAGAAGCAATGTACAAGTTACTAAGATGGCATTTGTAGAATTTCTCTTCAAATGATGGCTATGTGTCATTGCTTGCAGCAAATTAAATTTAGATGAATTCAGGGCCGTAGCTGGACTGTGAACGTTAACCATTATCCGAAGAAGTGTAAATGTAGTAAAAATGCAATCAAGTGATGTAAAATCAAAATATCATTTTTGGGGCAGCTGTTACATCTTCAGTGGCCCAGACTGAAACAGACCATTTAGGGACTGAACCTGAAATCAAAACTTCTTGCAGGTCATCCTCCAATTGCTCTTTTTTTATGCTCTTTGGACTCAAACACTAAGAGAGGAAAAGCTACAAATAAAAAAAGACCTCTGCTATGACCTTTTGGCTTGATATAAAAAAAATAAGAGCAAATATTTCTTTTCATGATGGTCTTGAAATGCTAGAGAAGACACAATAGTTTATATTTTTTAAAAAGCATAAGACACACAGCAAAACAACACACTTTTAGCACTGGCTCTCAAAAACTTCAGCATGGGCCCTTTCTGTCCATATTTCTTCATCATTTTTAGATTAAGAAACAAAAGAGTCATTATCCCCCAACACACTATTCCTGTAAAATTCATTTTAAAAGGTTGCTTTTAGAATCTCTTAGCCAGCACTGTAAAGAGATTGAAAAATGCCAGCCTCAGGCATTCTTGATTTCCTACTCTTCACAAGTCCTGTATTCATCTCTTAAATATAATATATTTATAATCAGGACCAAGACAGCATGATCCTATTTGATTCTAAATAAGGGAAGCCGGATTTGGAGGCTTTCTGGTTTAAATGAGAGGCAGGACATGCCTCCATCAAGGCTTTAGTTACAAGTTAGTTAATCTCTTTACGTTTTCTCTCTTTTATTGCTTTAAAAAAAATCAGAATGCCCTATAAAGCAAAATTTCAAGGGAATTTAGAAATCGAATCTATGCACAATTCTGCCTTCATTTACATGGATGAAACTTCAGTGACTTCAAATCCTTAGAGCCATCTCTTCCTCACCAATTTAGCAAAGAAAATAAAACTCAGCCAAGCGGCTTATTAGACTTTCAAACCCTGATCATTAAGTATAAGATTTATCTTTTCATTGCCACCAATTTTTGCAATTTTGTCATTCCTCTCCTCAATAAACCTCCAGTAATTAAAAACTCAAACTGTTTTTGGCTGTTCAAAGGTATCTCTAACATCTGTGTGTGAAGAGTATGTTTGTTTTACGTCTCATAGGATGCAGGATTCACTGTCTCAGTAAATATATCTCTGTATGCCAACTCCAATCACATTCATGCTAGTCTATAAACATCTTCTTCTCTAGTCTCCTGCCCGTATCTCTTTTAGCGGTTTCCACTGGATAAAGATGTAATCCCTTTCAGTAAATTGAATAATCCTTAAAAGCCAGAATGGCCCAAGTAAACTGCATGCTGCTTATTTTATTGATTGTATCAAATAGAAATCAAATCTCCAGAGCACATTAAAAAAACCAAACAAACAGGCAAACACAAACAAAACCCCAGCAACACACACAAACTGTTTTGTTAAGTGGTGTCATTGCTTATTTGCATGTCACTCTCCTTCCCCCTTGTTACAAGGTGTTCTGTCTTTGAGATGAAATGAGCGAGGGCTAAACTAATTAACTAACCAGCAGTGATCTACAGTCTCAGCACCTTGCATTCTTCAAGATTGATCCCATTTCGAATTCATTGCCATTTCCCTCCAGGGAAATAAAGATTGCTGCCTATTAAAGATGGGGACAGAAAAAGGCACCTTCACTGGAGACAGCCTGTACAAGAAAATAATACTGTAATCATTCCCTCCAATCAGCTGAAAAGGATTAAATCTTCTGCTTCTAAAGTAATGTTCCAATTGAGCCTTGGGGAAGAATAATTCATGATTAGGGAGAAGGCTGGTCTAGCAAATGTGAACATTATGTCCATTACTTAAACACACTTCCTGGGCTGACTGCTAATGTACCCAGGGGACTTTGCAGCGGCAGCCACTGATAGGAGCAATGAAATAGGCCGACAAGGACAAGAAGTATTATCATCTGCATTCAACAGCACTACATAGACTTTACCACTGTTAAATCACTGCCTTTGGTAAATAGCCTAGATAACTCATTTTAATAGAAGAATTCTTCTCTTCTTTTATGTGTATTAAACAACAGACTCTTATGAGCTGTGGCAGTGTATTGATTCCTGGGAAAGGCAGTGTGAATACCAATTCTATAATGTATGCTGTTTTGTGACTCTGGCTGTATTTGTTATGCATAGTGTATTAAACATTCAATAGCTCAATTTAATCTTTGCAGCCAAATTGCACAGCACATCATGCCAGATAGTGGTTGTTTCATATACACAGCCCATCTGCTTCCTGTTCTATAATTCATTCAGCAGACAAAGTTTCTGAAGCCTCAGGTTACCCTACATATATACTCACACTTTGATTTCGGGGTTCCCCGAGATGTATGTGATGACAGGATATGTACATGGGTGCCTTCACTTTCAGGAGTCATGGGATAATCTTTCCGAATTCTTCTCTGTGGTGTTTTCAGGAATTTCTGGTGTTCAATAATATACTTGAACATTTGAAAATAAAACAAAGATTCTTTACATCTTCAGCTAATATGAACTGGCCCAGGTTTATTGATTCCAATGAAGCTATTTATACCAAACTTCCACCAGCTGAGCATCTGGCCCAGAACTATCTTGCCCAATAGGAAATTGGAGTGTAATTTCCCCCAGCAATTAGATTGTGTTTACAGCTCACAGCCAAGGGTAGGGTTTGGCAAAGAGGCTAAAGATTAACCTAAAATCATCTGACTGGGGAGAGGCTGGCTCGTTTTTTCTCTTTAGCACTTTCTCTTCAGGGCTGTCTTCTCTACTCTCAGGGCTGAGTCAGTTTCTGTCTACTGCCCTAGCATTTTCAGCTTCCTGACTAATTTTCTTTCTCCGCCTTCAAGAATTAAGCACTCTGTCTATCCTTACGGCACTAAGAAGAATTTGCTCTCCTATGCTTTTTGCTATGCTTTCAGTTATTTTACTTTGTGCCGAGAAGCCTTAATGATTGCCATGCAACTATATGTTCCATATATAAAGGAATATAATTTATTCCTGGGCATTTGTCTCATTCTTTTAAACTCTTAGGCCAGATCTACACTGTGGGAGGAAAGGTTACTTAAGGTACACAACTCCAGCTACATATATAATGTAGCTGGAGTCAACTTATGCTAAGATGAGCTTGGTGCAGTCTCTACAACAGGAGGTTGATGGCAGAAAAGGAGTACTGGAGTGGACGGGAGAGGCCTCAGCATTTGATTTAGTGGGTCTTTCCTAGACCCACTAAATTGAATCCTGAATAACTGACCACCACAGCATCGGTTTTCTGGCAAGTGGCCTAAGGTTTTCCATGGTTAGGTCTAAACAGCAAAATCTATGCACGGGCAAGCTTCTTACCCAAGTTACTTACAAGCTAGCTAGAACAGATAACAATTGCAATTAAGACTGAGCAGCATGGACTTCAGAGACTGTAAGTCTATACTGCAATATTGAGCCTAGCCCATCTTTGCCACTATGCTACAAGTGTGTAAACCGAGGGTCCCAGAATCCTGCAGGGAAGTGGGTGAGCTGAAATTAAGCCAGGACCTGTTTATAAGCGCCATTGCTTTGCTTTGTAGACACAGCACCTCTTGACTCTGATCTTGGGAGTCATCGGAAGTATCACACAATTCTATGGAACAACTTCCTTAGTTCTTTATCCCAACAATCCGAAATCCACTCTACTGAAAATGGAAGCTATTCCCCTTTGCAAATGGCAGCTGCTGAGGCCAGCATTAACCCATTCTTTTCTTATCACTGATTTGCAAGTGAAACCCATGCGTCTCCAAGGGTTGGTTCTCTGTCGCCTGCTAGTGGCACTGTGACAGCTTTGGGTATGTCTACACTTGCACCCTCTTTTGAGAGAGGGATGCAAATAAAGACATTCGAAATTGCAAATGAAGCTGGGATTTAAATATCCCACGCTTCACTTGTATAATCGTAATATGACGCTATTTCGAAGTACAAAATGTGGTGTAGATGCGGTTATTTTGGGAGAACGCGGTTCTTTTGGGAGTTATTTCAGCAGTTATTTCAGAAGAAGGGTGTTCTCTACAAGTAACTGCATCTACACTGCGTTTTGTATTTCGAAATAGCGCCATAACATGATTATACTTAATATTTAAATCACGGCTTCATTTGCAATTTTGAATGTCTTCATTTGCATCCCTCTCTCAAAAGAGGGTGCAAGTATAGACATACCATTAGAGATTAATGAGCCTGCTGTGGCCTTAGATAAGAGCCAAATTCTAGAGATTCCAGGTTTGATTTTGCCTGCTCATGTCCAGGTTATGTTGGAATTATACAAGCACACTGTCAGAAAGCCTCTTGGATGTGCAATGGATGGGCCTTTTGTAAAGCAAGTTGCTTCCTAGTAACATGCAGAGCAGGCAATAACGTTTTCCCACAGTGGATCATTGTTCCGGGGCTACAGTGGCCATATTTCTCTTGGGAGTAGGGAGATATTAGGGACTTTTCTATATGGTTACTTAGGTCTGCACAGTGCAGTGTGGGTGCCAGAGCCCTAGGCTTGAGCGGAGGTTAGAAAAGTCTTAACATGGGGTTAAAATACAAGGTAGCTTCTCAAACCCTGGGTTCTCTGATGCAGGTACACTAATCACGGGCTTTTGTTGCAGTATAGACCTACGTCAAGTAGGCTTTCAAGATACATTTGTACTCAGGCTCCCCGTTTGTCTGGTATTACCAATGCTGAAGTCTGCATTGTGCTGTTGTTATCTGCACTCACAAGATTTGAGCTAGCTCAGGTAGGCTACTTTGTGCACAGCTTTGGCTGTTTAAATGCAGCTTTAGATTCCTTTCCTGTCCAGTTGTTCTTTTGAAACCTATTTCCAATCTGAATTGCTTCTTGCACATCTCCCTAGTCTCACTCTCCTTTATCCCCTTTTTTGCCATTGCTAGCCTGTAGTACTTTCCTGTGGTTATGTTTACCCATGGCAATTTATTTCTGTCTGAAAGAAGTGTTCCCTGGCTTGCTCTGTTATGTATGGAAGCACACTGGTACTATACATTGATCTGTTTGTTAGGCCATGTGATCATTTTCAGCTGATGTGGTGAAATCCACATTCCGGGTATGTCTAGACTACATGTCTCCATCAACGGAGCCATGTAGATGAGTTTACTAGACATAGGGAAATAAAGTGGCAATTTAAATAATCACTGCTTCATTTACATAAAAATGGCCACTGCGTTGTGCCAATCAGCTTTTGGTGACACAGTGCGGTAGTCTGGACGCTCCGCGGTTGACAACAGACGTCTTTGTCGACAGCTCTGTTATGCCTCGTGGAATGAGCTGATTGGCACAGTGCGGTGGCCATTTTTATGTAAATGAAGTGACGATTATTTAAATCGCCGCTTCATTTCCCTATGTCTAGTAAACTCATATACATGGCTCCATCGACAGAGCCATGTAATCTAGACATACCCTTCTTCCGTCATACAAGGAAGGAAAGCCTGTTTGAACAAGTAAACTAGCCCAAAAGGTTTATTTATGAATTTAAATTTGAAACCCACCAAGTGCTGGCCGGATAGTGTTGCCTAGATTTGGGCATACATGAGACTGACCCACTATGTTGTCCCAACTTTCTATGGAATTTAGATGATAATTTGAGGTAACAGCCTGTGACTGTACCTTTAGGGACCTATGAGCTGTGGTTGACCAGTGCTACTGGGAGGGTATCCCCATCAGAGACAAAGTAGAGGGCAACCATCTTTTGTAATAGGCCTCATAGCTTTTACCTGAACTCACTTGAAAACCTAGCTCTTTGATTAGATAAACCTGCTTTACTTTTTTTTCTAAATCAACCCAGTACTATAGTTTGATTTGAAGTGATCATTAACTCCAATTAAAGCAATAAGCTGCTGTACTTTTGTCTCTTTTTAAAGGAGCAAGACGCTTTATTTCTCCTCTGAATGCTCCAGGAGAGGGCTGGACACTTCACAGTAGATGGCTTTGGAGCAATTTAGGACTGAGGATGGCTTTGGAGCAATTAAGGACTGAGGGTTTGTTGCAGTCACTTGGCTAGGGTTAACCTAGGCTAGTGAAGACCAGAGAGTAGTTGGGTATAACAAGCAGACTGCTGGAACCAGAGTGCTGAGCCAATGTTGTTTAACATACAGAGACACCATGCATATTGTTTGTTGGCTGGGAGCATCCAGAGAGAGAGCTACAGCAACAGAGCATTTCAGTGCACTCTGAAAAAGTGGTGACATAACTCCTTACTGATCTGGATTGCACCCCAAATCATGGCAGAGTGATTATTATTACTTACATCACAGTATCATCCAGCAGTCCCCCCTCCCTCTCTAAAACGCTTTGAATCTAAATAAATAGAGACATGGGGTGGTAAAGTGAGTTGCCCAAGGTCACCCAGCAGGTCAGTAGCAGAGCTGGGAACTGAGCTCTGGTTTCTTGAGTTCTAATGTAATGCCCTACCAACTGAACTGGGCTGTGACCAGGAGTGGTTCGAGGAGAGCTGCCGGCAACTGGCACCCTAGGCGGAATCGGCGCCCCCGCCTCCATAGCCCTCAATGGCGTGACATCATCATTGGGCACCGCATTAAACGCAGCACCCTAGGCAACTGCTGAGGTTGCCTACATCCACGGGCCGCCCCTGGCTGTGACAGAACCTCATGTGGTTCTTCCCAACCACTGCCATAAGAGGGGGGCACCTGGGCCTCTGAGCAAGATCTTACTTAATCTAGTTGCCCTATAACTAATCGGGGTGAGAGCTGGGAGGGAAGGAGACCACGGCATCTGGTTTTTACCTCTGAAATTAATTTTAAACAATACAGTACTGCTCTCTGGCATGGAATGTGTTTGGGTACTGTCACATCTCAGCTGCGTTATGAACCGTGAAGCAGAGAAGTGTCTCTAAACTTCTGCTTCTTAGTTCAGTGATTTGAAAGATTGGGCCCAGTTTCAGTGCTCGTAAGCCTGTGGCACTTGTTGCGTGTGTTTTATTGTTCTCCTTCTTGATGATATTGTGTTGGACTGAGAGAGCACTATTTATTATCTCCAGAAGTTAATATTTAAAGTGATGCTAATTTTCCTTTGTCAGAAGTTGCCACACTTGGCTTAAAGAATGTAACCTGGGTATAAAAAACGTCTGCCTTCTAAAGGACAACTATTCCTTTTGGAAAATAAAAACGATTCATGTTAATAGCATTTGAGCGAACATCTGAGAAATGATGAAATCTGTTCAAAAGAATCAATCAAAAAGGTAGCTTGACATAAGAATGAAACAGTTTACTGGACTCATTTTCCAGGTTTCAAAACAATATTTCTTGAAAACCAATGCTTTTTTACATTAAAAGCTTTTGTTGATTAATCCTTACTGGTACTATTGTAATGTTCTATTGTATCCACTTTGAGAATGGAGTGACTTATCCAAAATTACCCAGGAAATCAAGGGCAGAGGTGGGAATAGAACCTTGGAGTACTGATGACTAGTTCTTGTTCTCACCATTTTTCTGTGCATGCTCTTCGGGGTACCAATACTACGTTCTTTTCAGTTTTCCATTAACACTCATAACAATGAGATATAATAGATCTTTGCCAGATAGATAGCCAGCCTCTTTCTTCTTCTTCCATATCAGTCAATCTTTGGCCTATATATACACACCGCACATATTCACGTTATGGTGCTCCCATGACTATCCAATTTTACATAATCTGCACAATACCTCATTTTTAACCATCGACAAGCTGGATATAAACAACTCAAGTCCGTTTAGTACCTCTAAAGGTCACTAAGTGGATTTAGTGATTAATGATTGATTTATTTTTGCTGGCTTCTTTGTCACAGTTGAGTTATGCTGATATAAGCCTAGCTATGCATAATTAGCTCCTGTGATTTAGAAAATATTTTAAAGATATACTCATAATGAAATGAACTCATTTCTGCTATGCAGTCTGCTAGGCTTTCTGTTATGAGCCCAGCCATGGGAATGTGGTGGTTTTTGTTTGTTTGTTCCATTAATGGCAAAGAAATATGCTTTAAAATAGCACATATATAACAAGCTACTCATGTTTTACTCACTGTAGGCAATAGAGACATTATTACACTGTTTCTTTAAATTACAATGTCTATGCCTCATGATGCTTACACATCATTAAAACTCTGTGTTCTAAAAACATATAAAAATATTAAGTGGATTTACATCATGTAATATGACGATCAGCCTTCTAAGGCTGCATTGCACTATTCTGGCAGCACAATGCAACCTTAAAGTCATCTTAAATGTCTTCCTGGGGATTCCAGCTGTATAATCCACCCTTATAACCCTCAGTGCAGGAGTGGGCAATAATTTTTAATGGGGGGCACTCCAAGATTTTGGAAAGTGATGAGGGCTGCATTCTTTCAGGATACTAATGGAGGAATTCCAGAGTCTGGGTGGAGGCTGGGTGCAGCAGGGAGCTTGGAGTAAGGATTTGGGGAGTAGGAGGGAGAATGAAGTCTGGGAGGGAGTTTGGGTGAAGGAGGTGATTGTGACCTAGGGCAGGGGAGTGGGATGTGACCCTAGGATAGGGGGGGAATTGTGATCTGGGGTAGGAAACCAGGGTGCCAGATATGGGAGAAGATATGGGTACAGGAGGGAGTAGAGGGTTTGGGTAAGTGGAGGGGGGCAGAGGGTTAGGGAAGGGAGGGGCTGGGGTGCCAGAGGCAGGCTCTGGCTAGGAGATGCTTACCAGCAGAAACTTGAGACCCAGGCCCTTCCTACTCCACCAGGTCCTAATCCAGGTAATGGTAGCACAGGCCTCTGCTTACTCAGCAGGAATCCCACCGCAACACACTATTTCCCAAGAAACTCAAACTCCCACCCTGGGCTACTTCCTACCATTCTCCGCTGGACTCTCTCCAGGGTCCTTCCTCCAGATGCTCTGTAGCATATCTGTGTCACTGGCTGGTTTCCAGGTCTGGTCCCTCTGGCAGTTTACCTGCAGCAGCTCTGGCTGGGCCTGCTTCCTTTTGATCACCTTCAGTAGTGTAATTGTTTCTCTGGCAGCTCCTTCCTCCACCAGCCCAGACTGAGCCTCTCTCCAGGCTTTTATACCTGGGCTGCAGTCTGAGCATGCCCAGAAGGTCTGTAGGAGCAGGGCTTCTTCAGCTAGGACTGCTTCAGCCAGCTTTCCTAGTGTGGGGCTGGCACACCCTGTCACACTAGCATTCAAAACATTCTGGGAATCTCTAGCAGTCAGAGTATGGTGGTAAAGCCACTTTGGCCCTCCTTTCCTCAGCTGATGGAACTCTGTATCTTACCCAAGAAATGCTTTGCATCATAGGCACACTTGTTGGATTGATATATTTTAGAAATGATTTTTTCACTAGTGCAGTGTTCTCATACAGGAGCACTGTATTCTCAGTACAGACAGTGAGACAGTGAGATCTGTGCTACCCCTTGCAAGAGGAAATGGGGTCAGCATATGGAGTGCCCCCATTTTTTTTTCCTGATGTGGACATTTGACCACTGGGAGTGTTACTAAGACCAGCCAGTCATTTCATGTAGCTCACTAAATAGTCATCACCAGCTTTTAAAAATGACTCAGTAACTATATTAATTTGTTAGCTTTGAACCAGTAAGCGGAAGGCAAAAGGCCCCATATTCTGCTACTGATCACCTGAATCATATATTATTGCTTAAGTAAACATTGGCATGTCCTTCATTATTAAAAAAACCCAAACCAAATCCACATTCTAACAATAAAAACGTGCATTCCTCTTGTCCCTCCTCTCCCCCACTTCTCATTGTTCACTCTATTTTAAAATCAATTTGTAATAATGAAAGGTGGAGATAGTAGGTACTTGCATGTCTTCAGTAGATCATCAGTGATCTACAACCCATTCTGGACAATAATCCCTCACTCTCACAGGCCTTGGGAGACAGGCCAGTCTTCGCCTACTGGCAACCTGCCAACCTGAAGCAAATTCTTACCAGCAACTATACACCGCACCACAGTAACTCTAACTCAGGAACCAATCCATGCAACAAACCTTGGTGCCAACTCTGCCCACATATTCACACTAGCAACACCATCACAGGACCTAACGAGGTCAGCCATACCATCATGGCTTCATTCATCTGCACATGTACCAATGTAATGCCATCATGTACTAGCAATGCCCCACTGCTATATACATCGGCCAAACTGGACAGTACCTATGTAAAAGAATAAATGGACACAAATCAGATATCAGGAATGGGAATATACAAAAACCTGAAGGAGGACACTTCAGTCTCCCTGGACACACAGTAGAAGATTTAAAGGTAGCCATCCTGCAACATAAAAACTTCAAGAACAGACTCCAAAGAGAAATTGCTGAGCTACAGTTCATCTGCAAATTTGACACCATCATCTCAGAATTAAACAAAGACTGTGAATGGCTAGCCAACTACAAAAGCAGTTTCTCCTCTCTTGGTGTTCACACCTCCAGATCAGCTGCTAGAAGTGGACCTCATCCTCCCTGACTGAATTGACATCGTTATCTCCAGCCTTACTCTTGATTGGAACTCTTTTCTTATGCCTGTATATTTATACCTGCCCCTGGAATTTTCACTACGGCTGTGTCTACATTGGCATCCCTTTCCGGAAAAGGGATGCTGATGAGACACATCACAATTGCAAATCCGTGGGGGATTTAAATATCCCCCGCGGCATTTGCATTTACATGGCTGCCGCTTTTTTCCGGCTTGGGGATAAGCCGGAGAAAAGCGCCAGTCTAGAAGTGATTCTCTTGAAAGTAGGAATAAGAGATCCTCCGGAAAAGGGCTTATTTTCCGGAGAATCACGTCTATACTGGCGCTTTTCTCCGGCTTATCCCCAGGCCGGAAAAAAGCAGCAGCCATGTAAATGCAAATGCTGCGGGGGATATTTAAATCCCCCACAGATTTGCAATTGCGATGTGTCTCATTAGCATCCCTTTTCCGGAAAGGGATGCCAATGTAGACACAGTACATGTATCTTTGCCCACAAAAGCTTATGTTCCAATAAATCAGTTACTGTAACAGACTTATAGACTGTCAGTGACCCAGCATGCATAGATGATAATGGCAGGCCTGGGGACTGCTAGGATATGTCTACACTGGTGGCTTCTTGCGCAAGAAAAAGTCCATGGCAGTGTGGACGCTCTCTTGCGCAAGAAATCTGATGGCCATTTTAGCCATAGGGCTTTCTTGCGCATCCACGCTGTCCTCTTGCGCAAGAGCTCCTGCACAAGAGGGCTTACACCTGATAAAAAAAAGAGTTTACCTCTTGTGTAAGGAGCCCTCTCTTACCACACCGTACTGTAAAATTTTCTTGCACAAGAGCGGGCAGGCAGTGTGGACGCTCTGCAGATTCTTGCGCGAGAACAGCCATACTTGCGCAAGAAGCCACGAGTATAGACATAGCCCTGGAGGGGTAAATTATACATTTGTGGGTGCTCTATAGTGTTGGTTTTCATGTCAGTGGGGTACTCCTAGCACATCTAGTGATTGGCTAGAGTTAGCGGGGGGAGAGAGATCTGGAGTTATTAATATGGTGACACCAGTATGTTATACTATACTTAATATTGTCAGAATGCAATGAAATTGGAAAGCATTAATCCTAAATAAATTAGCCAGTGGTAACCCCTTACAGTGCCTCTAGCAGGATGGAGATTCATCTCAGTCTTAGATGTCCAAGGGGTATTGTTTTCTCATGTGTCTGGGTACATTTGTATTTGCTGTTTTCACCCTAAATTTATGAGCTCTGTAGACATGCAGAATATAACCCCTCCCAAAACAGGCACTCGATCTTGTAATGTGCAAATAAATGTATTGGCACACTACATTTGATAAAATCTGTACTCTGACTTATGACTGCGAATGCAACCTGACCATATAACCAAGAGTCCTTTTTATAATGAACTGAGTCTTGTTTTAGATATTGTAATTCTTCATGTTATGATAACCTGCTGAGCTAGTAAGTTGTGTAAATGCCGAGTGCAGCTCTGCAAGAATCATTACAAGAGAAATATTTTTTTCCTCCGTAGGAACAGATAGGGGAGTTTTTCTATGTGGGAGTGATTTCTTACATATTCCTTAACCTCTGAAGATAGAAAAAGAAGCAATGGGCTTAAATTGAGGCAGAGATGGTTTAGGTTGCACATTAGAAAAACCCTAACTGTCAGGTTTGGTGTTGTCTTAGCATATACAAAACATGCCTCAGGTGGGATGTGACCAGGATTCATCACTGATTTTGGTCCATTGGTTCGTCACTACGTTACCCGCACAAATTTCCTTATCCCTTCCACACTTTAGGGACACACACCTTTATCCAGTTCCTAAGGATCATGGTGCAACCCTGTTAATTTAAACACCCACCCTTACCCAATTACTATGGCTCAGGGCATTACTTCCTGTGCTTCTGCAGGATCTTTTGCCACTGAAAGAACTGCCTTATACCGTAATATTCTTATTTGCTATGTATTGACAATTACCAAGCAAGCCGAATATACATGCTAAGCATACAGTGTCATGCTCATCAATCCTGATCAAGGCAGGCAAGGTCGGTCTCTCTGGATCCTACTTGCTATGTGTCACGGTCATACAGAGGACTTCTGGCAGCTCTGGTCTTAGGCTGTGTCTCGGAGGTTCTTCTTCCAGGTCTTTCCTCCTCCTTTTTCTTGCTGTTCCTTTTTTCCTTTCCTCTTTCCCAGCTGGTCTCTTTCTTGAACCCCAGTTTATATAGTGAAACTTGAGTCCTGCTTAGCTATACCTTAACCAGTTATTTCAGTATAATTTTACTAACCAATCATAACATACTGTAACAGAATTACCTAACCAATCCTCTCCACCACCTTTGTAGATTTACACCTAGCAAAATTAATTATATAGCAGACAGAAACAGTTACAAACGAAACAGAGATCACACAGTCAGACAATAAGAAAGTGTAGTGACAATGATCATAGGATGAGGATTCCACACCATTCTCTGTTAAATGCTGTTAAACTAAGTTTTCTCTGCCTATCCTGAGATCTATTTCTTTATCTGGTGACAGTGGGTGCCATTAGGACAGGATCTCCTTCTAACAGCCGTGTGTGACGCTATTGTAATGCAATTGAAATAGAATGTGGATATGAAGAGCTAATGCTCTTCAATCTAGCTGCAGAGGAAGGCTTTAGGCCTTCCAATATGGCCACAGGAAAAAAATGGTTGCAACTAGCTTCCCTGGCCTGGTCCAGGTACTGATGGAGGAGTGCAATGTGAATACACATGTCAGCATGCTTAAGCAGTGGAACAAATTGCCCAGGGAAGTTGTAGAATCTCCATAATTGGAAATTTTTAAGAGCAGGTTAAAACACCTGTCAGAGATGGTCTAGCTAATACTCCTATTCGCAGTGCAGGGGACTAGACTAGATGACCTCTCAAGCTTCTTTAAAGTCCTACAATTCTATAATTCCATGATTCCTGGTATATTTTTCTTGGCATCCATATTTTGGGCACATACAATCAATTTGATCCACACAGCACCCCTTTCTTCATGGAAAATCTTTTAAAATTATGCAGCAGGTGCCACTACCTTTTGTGGCTTAAAATAAAACCAAAAATCTAGCACTCTTGAACTACCTCCAGGGTCAAATGCATAATGTAACAGCTTACCTCCTGTTTGATTTCCAGCCCTAGGCCTTCTGGGAATATATCTTTATTGTTACGGCATTGCCTTGTAGCACTACAGGCTAACAGATCAATTTAGCCTTCAAAGCATCCTATCACTTGTCAATATGAAATTCTAGCAATTACTGAAGTGGGATGGCTGCAAAGCAGCTGAAAAACATTCCCTATTGATCGGCTCATTGCTCCAGAGTATGATGAACTTGTTTAAGAAAAATTGATCTGACAAATTGATTTTTTTATCAAGGAATCTAATGAATGCAATTTAAGTCACAATATGTTTTGCCCTGAAGACTTTTCCACCCCCCCATGAGAACTCACTGTAACAAAGGGGGAGGGAGAGGCATAAGGAATTATTCTGAAAACTTTTCTCAAGTTTTATTGGTTACTTTAGAATGTCACTCCACCCATGTCCTTTAAATTGTTGTCTGTTCTAATATATTTAGTAATGAACAGGTACCTCCAATAGTTCAGCAGCAGTCAAATTGTTCTCTGTTTACCCATACTAATAGTTTAAGGAAAGGGGGGTTTCATGTAGCCAGTCTCCAGTAAGAGACAGTGCATATGACATGGTTAATTTCAGAATCCAAAGTGCCCCAAAATACATAAAATACAGGCTCCTTCCCTGACTGATAAGCTGCAGCCTCTGTATTCTTGTGGTTGTTACTTGTATTGGAGTAGAGCCTAGGAGGCCCATCTCTGGATTTGGACATCATTGTGCTAGAAGATACACAATTCATACTCCGACTATGGTTCAAGGAGTACACCATGTAGGTAGATATTGCAGCATGTGCAGTATGATTAAATCAGATGAAATTTGGCACTGTGAACTGTATGGGTGGCTGGATGTATGCACACACAATTGTTTGAACCACAAAACTGGATCTGAAAAAAAAAGGAACAGTATTGAAATACTGCACCTATCCAACAAAACACTTGCCACAAATCCGTTCCTAATAATTGTGTGTCACCATGGTATGCCTAGATATGGCATAAAAAAGAAAGACAATAATGCCATGTAGTGTGGAAGGAGGTGGGACTGCAAATGCCCCTATCCATGGAGTTTTCAAAGCACCTATATTTATAAGCACCTGACATTTCTGAGCCTGTTTGGCCCATTGGCCTCCTAAAACTCTATTTACTTGGGGTCTATTTGCTTCTTGACATATAAGCATAAGTTCCATTAATAAACATCAAAAGAAGAGTTATGTTCCCCTATATCGCTCGCTAGTGATTACAAATAAAATGGGTTCTTTAAGTGCTTGTGTTTCTGCTTTAACAGAGTACAGGAGATTCTCATGATTTTTGCATATTTGTGGGTCCATTCTGTTTCCCCCATTACACCCCATCTCCCTGTATGGAAGAAAAAATGCAGCCTTAGAGGAGAGGGGACTGATCCTGGATGGCACCAATGGTCAGAGCCCCCCCAACACACTCAGTGCAACGGCTGGGAGCTGTGGGGAGCTCACTGCGGCGGCTGGGAGCCACCACACCCAGTACTTGTAGATTCTGCCATGAGCAGTGGTGCCAGGAACGCATCTACTGTGAATGGCGAGGGTTTACTGTACCAAAAAAGCTGAGAACACAATGGAACTAGAACGTGTGTGCGCCCACGCGCATACCCTTCAAGTTGTCAGTTCTGTTATTAAACCAGAGCTGTCCTGTTTTAAGTATTTCCCAGATAGCATGTGGGCTCTTTTCAATGCAAGGCTCTGCTTTCAGCAAAATTGTTAATTATAGATCATAATAAGCTGTTAGGAGTGAAACACACACATAATTTGAAAGTGAAATGAGGCACAGTACGTAGATAAAGCAATTGTTTGTTTAAAGGTGATTAGCAGCAGCAAAACAAGCAAACTGATACTTGAACCTGAAAGAAATTACCCCCGTTTGGAATCGTTAAGCTATTTGCTTATTTGTGCATTGCAGCCTAATGCAAAGGTAAATGCATAAGAGCATGAGGGTTTTTTTCTCCTGTGTGCGGAGTAGTTCAGTTGATATGTGCCATGTTTGAGCTAACATGGTATTAAAAGAATAGCCTGTCAAAGGGAGGAAAAGGGGAAGTGCCTCAGTTTCACAGAGGAAACCAAGTGAGATTTTAATTGTTCTGTTCCATGATAAATTATAAGCCTTTAAAGCCACTGTAATCACAGAATGAACAAAACAGTTTGCCTGGGCTAATTATGCCTTTTGGTCTCTGTCACTTTCAAGTTTATTCCCTTAAATGCTACACAGAGTGCTTGTTTTCTGTGTCAAGGAGTGTTAATCTTAGTGCAAAACACTGATTTCCTGCAAGGGTAAGCAAGCCAAGAAATATTCTAAGTTCAGATCAAGCTCTTTACCATAGAGTTTATCTAAACCTCTTACCCAGTGAAGTGTTGATTTAAATGTGAATGTAATCTGACTTTCATAGGATGATTGCATTTGCAATGGAGTAAGGCATTCACATACAACCATGATGACAGCCCTACAAATACAAGATGGACAGATAATTAGAACGTATGTACTGAGACTATAAATTAGAGCTTTCTGAATATAAGGTGGTTTTTTTACATTAACTGTGTAAAACATATCTACACTTTTTCATGAAAAAGAGAAATTTTTTCAGGATTGTGAATGAAGTGTAATTAATATTTTTTTTCTTTAGTCACACATGATCATGAAAGGCTATATATTTGTGCAAAATTTTATTACTGTAAAATTTTGAAATAAAGCAAGAAGTAGCAAAGACCATTGAGACAAGGACTGTGATTGTACTTTCCACAAACAAAGCTTAACTCCTTGCTAGTAACTATTAGAGGGATGGGCAATAATTTTAGATGGGGGCCACTTCACTAATTTTTGAAGTGGCCACGAGCTGCCCCGGAAGGGGCAGGGCCTCTGATGGAAGGGGTGGGGCCAGGACACTTCCATGTTCCCCTTCCCACAGACCCTGATTGATCTGGGGCTGGGGAACTATGTGAAGTCTTTGCCCCTGCCCTTCCCCCACCTAGAGAGAATTGCCAGCAGTTCTGAACAGCTGGTGCTTCCCCCAAGGCACCCGCCCCATTGCAGAGCAGGAGGAGACTTTGTGAGATCCCCCCACACCCAGGCCAATCAGGGCCTGGGTGCAGGAGGGGCGCACAAAGTCTCTCGCTCCCTGCCCCCATCCTGCAAGGGGGCGTGGTGTGTGCAGGGCAGGGGCAGGGAGTGAGAGACTTTGCGCGCTCCTCCTGCACCCAGGGCCTGATTGGCCTGGGGGCGGGGGGAATGGCAGGAGATCCACAGGCTGGATCCACCTACTTGGTGGCCCCTTTGGAGGCCCACAGAGGCCCCTTTGCCCACCTCTGAACTATTATCGTATTTGTGGGTGTGGTCAATTTTCCTCTGGGATGGATTGCCCCACCCCCATCTCCTTTTTGATTGCAGTCTGATGTTCTGAGCCTCTCCTGCTCCACCAGACTGGAGTCCCTCTCCCTGCTTTTCTGAATTAGGCTCTCCAGCCTCTCTCAACACACACATAGGTAAGGCCATACTCAGCTGCAGGTACAGGACGTCCCCGCTATAAATTGCTCCACTAAAGTCATTCACACTTGTAGGAACTGATGCATTATAAGTCCTCCCATTTCCTGCTCTTAAGTCACGCAAAAAAAAAAAAAAAAAAAAAAAAAGTGTACAAATGGAAGTCAGCCGCAGGAAAAAAAATCCTCCACTTTAAGTTGATTAGTTATAAATCCAATTTTTTTGGAACATAACTTGGACTTATAACAAGGCTGGTTTGTACAAGTGAAGTCAGATTACTCACCAAGCACAGCTCTTCTGGGGGATAAACCTGAAAGAATACTGTCTTACACTTGATAGAAAGATCTGCACAGCACAAGCTCATAAAAATTCACCCGCTCCTTCTGGGTGGAGAAAAGTAAGCATAGCTTCTTGTTCCCCTCCCACAATGAGAATTTTGCAAACTGGGTTATGTTACAAACAAGAAATAATGTTAACATTTACCTTTGTGATTAATAAGTGATTGTAACAGAGAACAAACAGAACAAAGCAGATTACCTTAGTAAATAAACAAGAATGGCAAACTGAGATTAACATACTAAACAGGTCAGATATAAATTATCAGATTCTTATCCTGAGTGATAAACAGGTTGGCAGATTCTTAAAAGCACATTTTTTTTGGATTTCCCAGGTTTTCCTACACAAAGCTGCCATCCTAGCATCGTTCGAGGTGGTTTCCCCGGACCTCATGCTTCAGGGGGACATGCGGCCTGGGTGGCACAAGGGCAGCAGCCTGCTTCTCCCAACTTTGCCAGCTCCCAATGGTCTCACTCTGGACAGAATGGGTCAGGGGCTCAGGAGAGTGGGAAGAACGGGGGAAGGGACAGAGCAGAGGTGGGGCGGTCTTGGAGGAAGGGATGGAGGGGAGGGGTTATCCCAGGTCCCATCCCCCATTAAGGACAGCCCTGCCACAGGCTAAAAATCCTTCCTGCCTGGGACAATTGCTTCTCACAGTTCAGTCTTTGTTCTTTTAGTGTTTCCAAGTATAGTGTAGGGAGAGTGAGATCCTCCCATGAGGTCACTGTCCCCCTTTTGTATCTACTTCCCACTTGCTGGAAAGCTCTCTTGCTGTGACGGGGATCAAACAGTTCCCATGTGCAGTGCTATCTCTGAGGCTGTGTCTAGACTACATGCCTCTGTCGGCAGAGGCATGTAGATTAGGGTTGTAGGCAAAGGTAAATGAAGCCGCGATTTAAATGATCGCGGCTTCATTTACATTTACATGGCTGCCACGCTGAGCTGACAAACAGATGATCATCGGTTTGTCGGCTCGCCGCTAGTCTGGACGTTCCCCCTGTCGACATCAAAGCCCTTTGTCGGCAGCCCCGTTATTCCTCGTGGAATGAGATTTACCAGGGCTGCCGACAAAGGGCTTTGATGTCGACAGGGGGAACGTCCAGACTAGCGGTGAGCCGACAAACAGCTGATCAGCTGTTTGTCGGCTCAGCGCGGCAGCCATGTAAATGTAAATGAAGCCGCGATCATTTAAATCGCGGCTTCATTTACCTTTGCTGAACAAACAAATCTACATGCCTCTGCCGACAGAGGCATGTAGTGTAGACGTACCCTGAGAGGCTTCTATTGCACCCACTTACTGGGGTAATCCTAGTGTTTGTGTGCATTTCCTCAATGAGCTATTTACACTGTTGGGCTTTTTACTGATTGTATCTTACAGGCTTCTTGTGGATGTTTTTGAAGTTCATGGCATCTCAATAATACATATATGGCCTAACTTTACATACAACAACAACAACACAAAGTCCAATGGGAGATAAATGTCTAGCAGATCAAGACACATGGAATAATACTTCACAAGACATACTTTGTACAAAACATATGATAATTGCATGACACTGGTAAATACTGAGGTGTCAGGTTGTCATCTCCTCCTCCTCAGGAATTTTTTTGGGGGTCAAGCCTGTGAAAACAAGTCAAAGTGGTTTCTGCCAATCCTATTGTACATTTCCCATAAATCTTAATGAGTAAACAGTATAACCTCAGAGTTATGAATGCCTCAGGACTGACCTCATGGGAGGACCTCACTCTCTCTATAACAACACGTTTCTGAGGGTATGTTTACACTTGCCCCCTAGTTCGGACTAGGGAGGCAAATGAAGCATACCGAAGTTGCTAACGAAGCGTGGGATTTAAATATCCTGTGCTTCATTAGCATATTTGTGTCCGGTTGCCATTTTAAAATGCCGGTCTCCTGATTTAACTTGCCGCCTGTAGACGCGGTAGTTCGATTGGAAACCCTTCCCTCAAATTAACTGTTCCTCCTCGTGCAATGAGGAGGAACAGTTAATTCGAGGGAAGGGTTTCTGATCGAACTGCCGCGTCTACAGGCAGCAAGTTAAATCGGGCGACTGGCATTTTAAAATGGTGACCGGCCGTGAATATGCTAATGAAGCTCGGGATATTTAAATCCCGTGCTTTGTTAGCAACTTCGGTATGCTTCATTTGCCTCCCTAGTCCGAACTAGGGGGCAAGTGTAGATGTACCCTGAGGTGTTTGCAACTCTGAGGGTGTTTGTAAATTCTGGAATGTTCATAACTGAATAAAATATTATGGTTGGTCTTTGAAAAGTTTACAACCGAACATTAACTTAATGCAGCTTTGAAACTTTGATATGCAGAAGAAAAATGTAACTTTTAACCATCTTAATTTAAATGAAACAAGCACATAAAGAGTTTCCTTACCATGTCCAATTTTTTTTAGAACTCTCTCTTTTTTGTGGTTTACATTTAACACTAGACTGGACTGTACTTGATATTTTTGTCTCTGCTTCTGCCTGATCAGTACTTTGGATTCTAAATGAGGTGTGTGTTTAGTAATTCTGCTGTTCCTAACTCTGAGGTTCTTCTGTAATGTTGTGTCAGTGACATTACTGATGCTAGCCAACAGTATGTTACACAAAATAAAGCCAGTGCCTGTCTGAAAATCATAGTTTAAGATTGTTCATGGAAATATCAATTTGTAAATGAATATTAGAGAACATTGACACCACACCTGATTCAGAGTTACATGAATCTAGTCAGTTCTTGACTACACGAGCAAGCAGTTAAGTCCTAACTCTCCACTATTAGTAGCAATGGTGAAAGCTGTAAGACAGATCACACTCAGGCATTTTAGCACCATATGGTCTAAATTTACTATATGAAACTTATTTTAGTCAAGAGACTTGCAAAAATTTCTAAATGGAAGTGATACTCTAATAAAGTTAACTCATGTGAGTGGGTGCTTTGGGGTCTCTCTCTCTCTCTTATAATAGAAGTTTGAGTAATATAGGCAGCTTTTTGTAGATTTTCACCGTGTGTATTCTGCTGTAGATTGAGCAGCTCTCAGGGAATACGTCTTTGTATGGGCAGTCACAAATCTCAGTGAAGCTGGTAGGTTTGATGGCAACTTTCCATTCAGGCTAAATGAGGGAGCAGTGAAGTGTCCCTTTATTTGTGACAGCTGAAACAATAGAAGACATCACTCAAATCACAAAAAAAAAAAACATGGCACGGCTGGCACAGGAGCAAACCGAGAAAGCAGGAAAGCAAACTGAGAGCAGCATGCAACAAGATAAATACTAGAAAGAAAGCTGAGAGAGAGCTCTTTGGGCAGAGTGCTGACTACAAAGAGACTTAGAATTGTGATCAAGGAAACTCCTGCCTGTTTGATTCCCCCTATATTCAGGAAAACAAAAATTTGTTTATATTTTGTCCATCCATCCATCCATCCATCCATCATGTTGTATCTGAACACTTTTTTCTATCCAAAGGTAAAGTAATGCAAAATGTTCCTGACAATCATTATTACTTGTCTATAAGTGGTGTTAATATTAGCGTTTATAAAGTGCTTTGATGGGAGGAATTATAGAAGCATACAGTACTATGTGTTATGTTGTAGTGGTTACTTATTAGTCACACAGTAGCAGATTTAAAGGTAGCCATCCTGCAGCAAAAAAAACTTCAAGACCAGACTTCAAAGAGAAACTGCTGAGCTACAGTTCATCTGCAAATTTGACACCTTCATCTCAGGATTAAACAAAGACTGTGAATGGCTAGCCAACTACAAAAGCAGTTTCTCCTCTCTTGGTGTTCACACCTCCAGATCAACTGATAGAAGTGGGCCACATCCTCCCTGACTGAATTGGCCTCATTATCTCTAGCTTTATTCTTGCCTGCATATTTATTATACCTATCCCTGGACATTTTCACTACATACATCTGACGAAGTGGGTCTTTGGCCATGAAAGCTTATGCTCCAATATATCTGTTAGTCTATAAGGTGCCAAAGGACTCCTTGTCACTTTTGCAGATCCAGACTAACACAGCTACCCCTCTGATACTTTTCTTGAAGTGTACCCAAACTTAAGAAAAGATTAAGTTCCAAACATTTCACATGACCATTCTTTGTTTTAACTTCCAAGTACCTTTGCACTCCTTGGCTCTGTTTGGGAGCAGCAAAGGAAGTGCTTAAGAGTATGAAAGAGGCTCCTCTCAGGATTTCTAGACTGATTAAAAGCTGGAATTACTAGAAATCTCATGAGAAAATCTATTCTTGGAAATTTTCATCTGAATTTTTCAGACCAAAATATTTGGATAATGCAGGTAAAATCTGAATAAGTTGTTTGATCTCTTATTTCTCTGAACCAAAGCTCCAGACCATGTGAGGTTTACCCATCATTAGAAAAGACTGTGGAAATGCTTTCAATTACGTAAAATAGAACACATACCAGTTGAGATTGCAAGCAATTACATTTTTTTCAAACACTGTTCAGCCTACTGATATTTGTGTTTTATCTGCTCTTCGTGGCTCCTCTTTTCAGTCCTTTAATTAATAGACGCCTCACTATTAAAGCTTCAGGGACATCTAATGTCCATTTGAGACAGCAAAAATCAATGTAACAGTCCCACAGAAGCATCCTATGGTTTTGACCATTTATTTGCTGACCTTGTAAGCCTGATAAAACAATGCAAGGCCGCCTGAATTCCCTCCCTCCTGTGGGCTATGTGTCTCTGCCAGAACAGTTGCACTGAGACATGATAACTTGTCTTCATTAGGACTATGACTCATAACCCAATTAATGGCATCGAGAAATGAAACACGGTCCTTGAGTGCAGCTGCCTTTTGAAAGCCCAGTCTCAACATGTGCTGAGCTTTATAATAAATGATGTGCTGGAGAAGAAACACTAGATACACTCCATTTGCAAATGAAGGCTTCAGGAGAAAGAAAAACTGTTGGCTTTGTAACACTGTGCTCCTTTCTGAGGAGGACATTTTGGTATTTAAGAAAGGAAGGGGGCTAAGTATGTGACTAGAGCTTGCATCTACTATGCAAAGTCTCCCTAAGACTTCTGTCAATTTATCATAATCCTCTGCAATAATCCTGACCCGGCCTAAAATGTGAGTATGAATCCAAGATGGGCAAAACTTCGGCTCAACCAGGAATTGGGCTATGATTAAATGAGGAGGTTGGATTAATTTTTTTTTTTTGCCACTTACTACAGAATGTGAACCCAACTTCTCTCAGAAAAAGGTAACCCAGTGTACCTGTTAAACAAATTTGTTGTTGTCTGAAGTTAAATCTATTCAAGGCCTTTAAATTAGATTTAAGTGGCCATTGCTGGCCTTTTGTATATGGATGAATTTCAGTTATTTTATGGGAAATTACCTATGTGGCATGCAGATAATTATTGATAATGGAGCTATAAGAACTTCTCCAGGAAACCAGTCTGTGTAACAGTGACAAGGGAGCACAAGTTTTTGGTCCAGAGACATCACTATAATAAAAACTAACAAGGTGTCAGATATCAGAGGGGTATCCGTGTTAGTCTGAATCTGCAGAAGCCACGAGGAGTCCTGTGACTCCTTATAGACTAACTGAAGTGTAGGAGCATGAGCTTTCGTGGGCAAAGACCCACTTCGTCAGATGCAAAGGTGTCAGATGTGACAAAGCAGTTTTTACCACAGAAGTTTATGCCCAAATAAACCTGTGAGTTTTTAAGGCGTCGCAGGACTCCTTCTTGTTTTTACAAATACAGACTAACATGGCTACCCCTCTGAAACTTAAAAACAAATTGTGACCAGAGAAACTTCTAATTGTTCAAACCATTATGTTGGCTAATGGTGGAGATACACTTTTCAGTTGCAGGGAAATTCCATAAATATATAAACATTTGTTTTATAGCTGATTAAGTTAATTTCCTACTGCAAAAAGATTTCAAAGATAAAATATGTATTTCATACTAAAATATAAAATGTTGGGATATTCAGGCTACGTTTTGTCAGATCTTTTCACGTATCTAGGAGGTGTTGCAGTACTTTGTAACATTTCTCCTTTCATCTGCTATGCACCAACGTGGCCTTGAAGTTGCACAACAGTCTTTGGCAGGCAGCATAGGCTTAACTGGAATTGTCGGTAAGTAAATATATCCTCCAACGTTATCAAAATAGATAATGACTGGGATTTTCAAAAAAGAATAATAGAATTAGGGGCCTAAATTACATAGAAATTTGAAGTTCCATGCCTAATTCCCTTGAAAATCACAGTTTAAGTATAATTGTACTTTTAAGACGTGCAGTAGGGGGTGAGAGTGGGGTTAAATCAACAACAACAAAAAAAAAGCACACAGAATAGTTCAGGTTCAAGAAAACAGCACTTGATGCAAATAATGTTGCCAGTTACTACCTTGTCTGCAATTGCTCTGGGGCAGGATGCCATCTCAACCCACCCACAGGTGACCATGTGCATTTTTGCAGAAACGCTTCCCTTTGCTGCCTCTACTCATATTCAGAAAGGAAGCAGCTACCTCCAGAGTTTCTGGGAGTGGGATTACCTCCGGAGTTTCTGGCAGTAAATGGAGTTTCCTTTCTCCTGGAGTCTGATCTATTTAGATTATACAACTTTCCTCCCTTTACAAAAACCTTACCCTTTACATTCAGGGGTCTTCTTGGAGCTAAGGGGATTTCCTGTCAAGTTTCTCCCTCCTTGACACACAGGAAGCCCATTGTTTTGTCTTGTGGGGGCTGGTGCTCATTACTTCAAGCCTGCTATGGCTTTCAATCAGCTTTTTCTCCAGATGGTTATTTTTCTTTCTGTATTGGAAGAGCTCACCAACAAACAATATTTTACTGCTGGTTTGTCTATTGGGAGGAAAGAGGCAGCATATATATAGGGCTTGACAAATAATGCGAGTAGATTGCAACCCAGAAGAGCCGGGTTCGGGCGATCTAACAGTGCTGCTGGTGAGCGGGACTCGCCACGGTTCAGCGAGCCCTGTGTGTGTATGTGTATGTGTATGTGTATGTGTGATTATATATATATATATATATATATATATATATATATATATAAAATCTTCCCAGAGCTCGTTCTAACTTGTTTGGAGAGAGGCATTCCTTGTGCTGCTTTCACTACAAGGATCCTGGTCCCAGCCCTTTTAAAGGAATAGCAGGAGAAGTTTTCCTCAATTATGGACTATTTCTCCAGGATTGCTTCCTCTCTTACGATATCTGCTTCCATCATTTTCCTAGAGTAGCTAACCTTAGAGGCACTATTATCATGAGGCAGGAGTGGGTTGAGACATTGGTTCTTCTACTTGTAAAGTGCCAGACCACCATCACACTTTGTCCTGAGTATGGTTAGAAAATATGGAGGAGGCTGTGATGGTGGGAGTTGACACCTACAAATAGCTGTAGGAAATAGATCTCTAGAGGGGTTATGTTTGTATAATAAACTATTTTAATATTTATTAGTTTGAATATGCTTTGTGCAACACTGTATTTGGAGGGATCTATGGGGATAAACAACCAGCACAATAAAAAACTGCTGTCATGCCCAGACAAGAGGCCATTATCACTATGTACTAACTGACTGAGTAACAAATGAAATAATCTTAAAAATGTGTTTTGGAAAAGTCATTAAAACTGATGACTAGACATGCCATTGTGAGTGAAGAGAAGGGGTCTAGTTGCACTCATGTGGAAAGCAAACTAAATCACCCCTTATCTGATCAGACAGGTGAGTTACCTGGGGATGGTTACCTGTATTGGGTCACTAGAAAAGGGACTAATAACAGAAAGAATGGATGAAACATATGAGCTGGAGGTGGGTCAGTCTGAAGGAAAATCAGGTACCTGGCTGAATTTAAGATATATAAGAGCTTTTATTTCTAGCTAATCCTCACCCACATCACAAAGAAGTCTTTTTGGCCTTGCAGCAGTGAGGTAAATGGTAACCTTGGACAGCAGAATGAAGCTCTGGGATCACTATGATTCTAAATGATTTTTTTACCTTCTCCTTTTTGAATATATATATTTTTAAACTGAAGATCATTTGGAGATTGCTACTGGGATACTTGCTGCAAAACAAGAGGGCTTGAATTCTGAGAAGAGCTGAGGAAGATCTAAGCCTAAGTCTCGCCTGAGTTCTAACTCAACGGGATAGTCTGAGAGGCCCTGTCCCATTGCATTGTGTTAGCACTACAAACCCAGAAAGGGAATCACAGTCTGAGAGGCTAAGATGACAATGATAGGCCAGTCTGTGCTGCACCTCATCTCCTCGAACACTACTGATCTCTTCCAGTCTTGTTTCATAACTGGATGTGGAATGGAGATAGCACTGGTCATAGTGATCAAGTTTAAGAGAACTTTTTATGGAGAGAAGTCAAAGAAGTACATGTTAATATTGCAAGCCTTCCATACTATTAATCATAAACAGATGCTGCTGGAATGACTAAAGTAATTTTTAATTTTTCCTCTGGTTTTTTACCCCTTGTCAGTGAGTGGAGGTTTTGGGCAACCAGACCACAGTACCTGAATGACACGCACATGCAATAGGTATGTCTGCCTTAATAAGCATGAATAGTGCTCTGTCCTCGCTCTTTGTGTCTGAGGGAAATAGACACATAGATGAAAAACAGTTGCCTCGTGCTTAGTTCAGGAAAGTTGGAGATGGTATTTGTAGATGTAATAAAACACATTAGGACTCTTACAGGAACTGTGGACTCTCAATATAATTGTCCAGGTGATGGACAATCTTGGGAGTAGTCTTAGACACTTCACTGCTTATGGATGCCCAGATAGTATCCGTGACCAAAATTCCTTTGAAATAATACTATATATCTCTGTTGGTAAGCCGTCATCTTTTGAGCTGCAGAATGACCCTAGCTCAGTACCAAGGTAAACAACCCTTCCATATCTGACTTATCTCGAGGGAAAAACGTAAGTATTCAATCTTAACATAAATCCATTGGGGAAGATGATAAGAATGTTTGCAGTTCTTTCAGTAGTACTGGAGTGTTTCCAATTCTTGTAATTTTATCACAAATCTTGTGATTGTTGATGTTTTACTGGAAGTCCCAGCTCCTTAGGCAAGGGATTTAAAAAGAGTTTGAGCATTTGTGCTTGAAAGCAAAGGCTGAAAATGTGATACAAGTGCTCCATAAAGGCTCAAACACAGAAGTTGCCAAAAAAAAAGGCAACATTTATAGTCTTCTAAAAATCATGAGTTTTTTTTTTAAAGCCAATCTTTGACATTTTGGTGGCCTGTCTCCTTATTTTTGAACATTTGTGGTTGGCAATACTGATATAGAAATCTTTGTAAATGTCTGAGGTCCATAGATAATAACACATTGCTTCCACCTGGTCTTGATTAGCTGTCATGGATACGGAATGGTCCAACAGTGTTTGCCTATACACAGGCACTGATTCCACCAAAGAATATTAGTGAGCATTGCTGACACACAGATGTGGGCACTCTGCTAATCAGCTGGGCAGCATCTGAATTTCTCCTGAGTGGCTGCACGAGTCACAATTTACAAGGGACACTGACCACCACCGATAGTCCCCAAAATGTAAAGTATAGGTGAAAGCAATATGAAAGTCCTGACCACCTTAATTACATCAGTACGGCAGTGTTACTGCTGTTAAGTGAAGGGGCATAGTTTATTGAGGAGGAGCAAGAGTCAGTCAAGGATCATTTTTCCTTTTTGTCCCATTTATTACAATGAACCAACACAAATCCTTGGTTTTTAAGATTAAACTCTTTGATTAATGTTGTCTTGTTTGGATATCTTGGGTACCTATTCAGAATGTCACACACATTTTATATATCACAAAAATTAAGGTAAATTGAAATCCATAAAACTCCCCAACACATTACCAATAAAATTCCTCCCCATGTATCCACTCCAATGCCACATCTATGGAAACTTCAATGAGTTCCACAAATGAGATCCTATTCACTCCCTTTAGGAAACACCTGAGAACACAGATTAGAACATGCTGCAAGGTTTTAAGCTCAGCAAATGAGGCATTTGCAGAAAAAGGTGGAGAGGAAATTCTAAAGCTGAGAGCTCCAGAGTCCCCAGTGCTCTCCTGGTTAAGCCAGGGAGTTCTCAGCTCATACACCATAGCTGATTGCAACTGTTGTGGTTGTTCATCAGGACAGAGGTGATCTCTAAGGTGGCTGGAGTTCCCTTCAAATACTTCAGATGTAAAGCCAGCAATGGCAAGAGCTTTGCTGTTAAACCTCATAGAACATACTGACAATCAGTTGAGTTGCATTCCCAAGAAAAAATGTAAGCAAACATCTAGGCTGCATCTAGACTGGCATGATTTTGCGGAAATACTTTTAACGGAAAAGTTTTTCCGTTAAAAGTATTTCCGCAAAAGCGTGTCTAGATTGGCAAAAAGTGCTTTTGCACAAAAGCATCCGTGGCCAGTCTAGACGCAATTTTGCGCAAGAAAGCCCCGATCGCCATTTTAGCCATCGGGGCTTTTTTGCACAAAACAGTTCTTCCCTGTCTACACTGTCCCTCTTGCGCAAGTATTCTTGTGCAAGAGGGCTTTTTCTGAGTGGCAGCATGAAAGTATTTGTGCAAGAAGCACTGATTTTGTACATTACAAAGTCAGTGCTCTTGCACAAATTCAAGCTGCCGCTTTTACGCAAAATCTTGCCAGTCTAGTTGCACCCGTAATGTTTTCATTGTCTGACTGTATGGCTCCCACTATCAACTGATGTATTTTCTTTCTCAGTATGTCCATTTTCCTGCTTTTAGGTGGGATGCAGTTTACTAACCTCTGCATAACTGTCAGATCCTAGGAATGGTCAGAGCTTTTATCTCATATTGTTCTTTCTATGAATATCACAGAGTTTATGTTTCTCTCCATTCAAATTGAGATACCTTGAGTCACTGGAGGAGCATGCACTACCCTGCATTTTCATCTGGCCTTGCAAGAACTGAGGGGAATGCTCTTTACTTCCAGCTTCTCCTTACTGCATGCTCATATAAGGAGCAGACATAATCAATTCCATAGGCTTCTCACTACAATACAATTTTCTGTCCCAGAATAAAATATTACTCCACTGGATTTTTTTCAGGGCCACTCTTACGAGTTGTCTTGTAGAGACCAGTGAACCTAATGGCACAGATTAAAATTTAGATATCAAGTCAGGAACTCTCTGTTGTGGATTTTCATGTGACTGCTTTATTAGTCAGATGATATATTTTGGTAAGAAATAGCCATTTCTCCCCTCCCCCCTTTCCACAGACAGTACATTGTTATATTTAAGTAACTTTGTAATGTAGCTTGTACTAAGTACTATTGTAGTGTTTTAATTTACATTGTGCTTTAAAAAGAGATGCTAACATAGTATGAAATTCAGGCATATGTAATAGCTGCTTTTAGTATATGGAGCCACCTGTGATAGGACAAAGTTCTTGTGAGATCTAGGAATGATGTTGCTTCACTGGGCACTTGGGACTAAAAGTTGCAGACACAAGACTGGGAATTGCTGATGAATACAATTCAATAAGCTGTTCATTACTCGCATTTAGAACACAATGCTAATCAACTTGAATCAAGGATGCTTCTGTGTTGATTATTTATTGCTAGTTCACACTCTAACATACGGACAGAACAGATGGTCATCTAGGACAGCAAAATATTAGGGGCAGCAGAGTGTTTAACAGCTCCCGATCTTCTGAGTTACTGTGGGATTGGAGATATTTTGAGAGGAGCACGTCTAGTTCACTGCCCCTAGATCCCAGCACTGCCTGGTGTGTTCAGACTCAATGGATAAATTTAGCTATCCTTCCCTCTAAGATAGATACATTTAATATCATGGAGTTTATTGCTTGTAAGTCTTTCAGATGAGTCCCTTTAAAAATAGAAGTCCTCTCTGCTCCAGGAGTATATTGCAATTTTCATAAGGGAAGGAATCGGTCCCGATTCTGTTTTGCACTAGGATAAACAACACTGTTAGAACAATGGAGAATCAGGTTCTTTTACCTACTTCTTGACTCTGATCTGTTACATCCTTGTTTTCTCTCTTCCCACCCGTCTTTCTCTCTTGCACATGCAGCTGGTTGTTATGTATTGCGTATGTCATTTGGAAGTTGCTTTAATGATTAGAAAAAGTCAGGAGATAAGTGTGTATAAAACTAGTGGGAAAAGGGAGGATTTGCAAAAGATGAAATCAGTAGTGATGATGGTACAGAAACTAGCTCCTGCTGGCTCTGCAATATTTGGAACATCAGGGTAAACTTAGAGAGGCACTGTGCTATAGACAAGCACAGTGAGTGAGATATTGTAAATGTCATAGCTAGGTGGGCTACTTCATATGGTCCAGACATAGCAAAAGCCATATGTAATAACATTAGAGCTGTTTTTTTAACTAGGTATGATACACTTACCTGAAATGGTTATAAATTGAGACATTAGAGTTGTGTTCAAAGGACTTCACAATATACCCACGCTGTGAACTATATTAGAGCATGCATTTTGAATGTGCTGTTGGTATTTGTCTTGATGCCTTCTAAGAAGCCACTTCATGCTCCCTTGGCAGGGGACAGAATGCCAAGAGGATACATACAGTGGGCACTAACAATGTATTTGGGGATATCTTACTTCACAAATAGCTGTGAGGAAGAATGACCAGCCAAAATATTACACAGTATAGTATCCCATGTTCACAGCAAAATAATAGTACAGTTTGAACCTCTCTAGTCCAGAACTCTCTGGTTCAGCAACATCCATGGTCTGGCATATTTTTAATTAGCTGAATGTACATTTATCATGGGGGTAGCTAGGTTTCCTGTGGTCCTATACAATTTGTTACAACTTCCAGTCTTGGCTCTGTGTTCTGTACTGTTATTTAGCTCTAGTTTACCTCTAAATGTCTTCTAAGAACCCAGTAAGCAGTGGAAGTGTTGGCAATGCTGCAAGACAATATTGACCACCTGTGGTTTGGCAAATTCTCTGGTTTGGCACCGGTGAAGTCCCAAGTGTGCCGGACTAGAGAAGTTCATCTCTCATGTATTTGGGGTTATAATGATATCATAGAACTGGAAGGGACCTCAAGAGGTAATCGAGTCCAGTCCCCTGCCCTCATAGCAGGACCCAGTACAGTATAGGTCATCCCTGATGTCTATCTAACCTGCTCTTAAATAGCTCCAGAGATGGATATTCCACAACCTCTTTATTCCAGTGTTTAACCACCCTGACAGTTGAGAAGTTTTTCCTAATGTCCAACCTAAACCTCGCTTGCTGCAGTTTAAGCCCATTGCTTCTTGTCCTGTCATCAGAGGCCAAGAAGAACAATTTGCCTCCCTCCTCCTTATGACACCCTTTTAGATATCTGAAAACTGCTTTTGTGTCCCCTCTCAGTCTTCTCTTTTCCAAACTAAACAAGCCCAGTTCTTTCAGTCTTCCTTCATAGGTCATGTTCTCTAGACCTTTAATCATTTTTGTTGCTCTTCTCTGGACCTTCTCCAATTTCTCCACATCTTTCTTGAAATGTGGTGCCCAGAACTGGACACAATTCTCCAACTGAGGCCTAATCAGCACAGAGTAGAGAGGAAGAATGACTTCTCAAGTTTTGCTCACAACACTCCTGTTAATGCATCCCAGAATCATGTTTGATTTTTTTGCAACAGTGTCACACTGACTCCTAGATCCCTTTCTGCAGTACTCCTTCCTAGACAATCAGGGTATGTCTAGACTACATGGCTCTGTCGACGAAGCCATGTAGATGAGTTTACTAGACATAGGAAAATGAAGCGGCAATTTAAATAATCGCCGCTTCATTTACATCAAAATGGCTGCTGCGCTGTGCCGATCAGCTGTTTGGCGGCACAGTGGGGCAGTCTGGATGCGCCGTGGTTGACAAGAGAAGACTTTGTCGACCACTCCGGAATGTCCTCACTTCCCATTCTGTATGTGTGAAACTGACCGTTCCTTTCTAAGTGGAGTACTTTACATTTGTCCTTATTAAACTTTATCCTGTTTACCTCAGACCACTTCTCCAGTTTGTCCAGATCATTTTGAATTACGACCCTATCGTACAAAGCAGTGGCAACCCCTCCAACCTTGGTATCATCTGCAAACTTAATAAGTGTACTCTCTATGCCAATATGTAAATAGTTGATGAAGATATTGAATAGAACTGGTACCAAAACAGACTCCTGCGGAACCCCACTTGTTATGCCCTTCCAGCAGGATTGTGAATCGTTAATAACTACACTCTGAGAATGGTTCTGCAGCCAGTTATGCATCCACCTTATAGTAGCCTCATCTAAGTTGTATTTGCCTAGTTTATCGATAAGAAGATATAGGTAGTAGTCCCATCAATAACATTTCTATCAAGGTCTAAAAACAATTTTGAGCATACATACAAATTGGCCTTTCATCCAGGATATCTTTTTCTGCAAAGCTCTTAACAGGATTTTAAAAAGTTTTCTAGTTGCTAGTTTACAGGACAAGCAGTTATGGAACAGTCCAGAGAACCCATATTTGCTATCACCATGGGCACTTTACTTAAGCTTAGAAATAGAGTAGCACAATTTATACAAGCAACCATTTATCTATTTATAAAATCCACTCTCTTTCTTTAATCTATGCTGGAACAGGATCTTGCAATCCATGACTTTAATTAAGTTTCCTAAATTATATGAACTTCATAACTTTTCTGCATAAACAAGCTGGCTCACCAACACAATTTTTTTTTCCAAACTCCCACTAGCTGAAACAAAAATGTCAGTTTATTTTACCATGATAATGATCTTACATTTATATAACACTTTCTCACAAACAGTACAAAGAACAAATTCCTTGAGTAGAGCTGACAGATCTTGCTGATTTGCTATACAATTCTGCTTGTCTTTAAAAGAGCAGAAGAAAACTAATTCTTTTATTCCAACCTACTACATCAAGTCAATGCAAGTTAAATATCTCCATTATGCACATCACCGTACAATGTCTATATGAGTACCTGGGCAAGTAGAAGATAAAGTTGTATGTGTTATACAGTGCTTTCTGATGTTTTTATTGGTTCATTTCTTTCCTCCCATCCCCAAGCAGTTAATGTAGGCACCTTATTTCCCAGATAGCACCCCCAAAAAACACATGATCATGTGATGAACTGTCTCATAAGACAACCTTTCAGTTTGGACACACACCAGTCATTTTGGACAAAGAATGTCCTATCCAAATGAAGCTGGAAAAATTCAGGCAAACCAGATGGGTAATTGTCTGGAGTATTCAAGGAAATGGTAGATAGTATGGTTCACTGACTATCCAAGGTAGCTTGGCACATTTATCATTTTAAGCCATCTAGAATCATAGTAACCAAAGCCCAGGGGCCTGATCCCATCAGTTTCATTTTGTTCAGTACGCTCACATTTTTGGCCTAAGCATGACTTGTATCTGTGTCATGAATAAGGTTTCTGTGCTGAAAAAGTTATGGAAGTGTAGTAGAACTTGACAATAATAGCCAAGGCTTAAAAAATTTCCTTCAGAGTTCTGCTAAATCTCATCCAGGAGTACATATTGCTTACACAGAGCAGCTTGAGAAGGACGACTAGATGATCCAATTTTATAGGAATAGTCCCAATAGTTGGGACTTTTGCTTATATATAAGCTATTATCCCCCCACTCTTTACCCTGATTTTACATACTTGCTGTCTGGTCACCCTAAGCTCAACAGCTGAAAATGAAAAGTCCTGCTTTATTCTTATTTATGTAAATAGCTGTACAGCTAATAACTATGCCATAAATTCATTTTTGAAACCATAAGCAAAATTAAAACTTGAAGAGAATGAAGCAACTCGCATCAACACATTTGAAACTTGTGCTATTACAACTATATACCTGGAAATCTTTGGTTTTAGCATGAAAGAGTTTTTGCGTTTTTATAATAATCTTAAATCCTAATATTTAGTTTCTCTAACGTCATATGAGAAATTTTTGCTAAAATTCCAAGAATCCATTGATTCATCTTATGCAAGAAAGTAGATAAAATCAAGTGAAAATATTCTGTCCATGAATAGATATAATTTCATGCCAGCTATCTATTGTTATAAAACAGTATGGATCTTTTTTTAATCAACAACTTAAGAAAAAAGCAAATACATTGATAGAAATAACATCAATTAATAAAAATGGTGTCCCATGATTTATTTACAAGATTTTTTTTTTAAAATAGGTGGTCTGTTTAACAAATGCTATCCCACAGTATATATATATGGGAAGAGTGAATCCTTTTTGAATGCAGTCTTCCCTTATGTCTCTGGAAAGATTTTTAGCATACCAGACTCATAAAAATCCAATCTCTTTGCTATAAGGAACAGCTCTTCAATATTGTAACAGCTACAGGGGGAAAATAAAAGATGCTACAATTATATTTTCTTACCGGGGGTGACCTCTAGTGTGAAACAAAGGCATTTTAGCATTCTTTTGGGTTTGAAATGACAGCTTTTTGCCAATTACACCAGATTTCTCATATTGTGAGTGTTCAAAGGAACACAGGCAATTTATCTTAAAAAAAATTACATGTAGTAATTCTGTCCATTCAATCCAGAACCTTCTAGCCATGTTTTTGTGTATTTTTCCTGTTTTCACTTTTTATGTTTTTAAACAACTTCACTTTTAAAAGACAAATTGCTTGATTCAGATTTTGTCCTGTGATTTCTGACTTCCTTAACGGAATTAGAACTGCAAGGTGTCATTAGCTCTAGAGTATTTGTCTCTATTTATCCCTGCCTCCCTGTGTATTTGGAGTGTATATGTATGCATAGGTAAATCCTTAAGTAATTTTTGTTACATAAGCCCCAATTAAAGAAATGTTAATTAATATTTAAGTTACAGAGTCTCAAATAAGGAAATATTCAAGTTAAGAATGTACAACTTTAACTCTGTCCCCATGCCTACATGTGTGAAAGTATGTGTGCACACATCTATGTAACAATATCATTAATTACATGATGGCATATTTGTTAATCAAACACTTCAATATATTTGTCTATACAGTGTTTTCCTTCAACTTTAGCATAGTTCCACCTTGTAGTGCTGTGCATTTTGAATTTTCATATATGAGAAAAATGTTTGAACAGTCCTTGAGATATTTATAACAGTAAGTATTATTGCATATATTCCTGCTAAATAAATTAATGGCTAATCTAGCTTTCTAATTAATACTCTAGTCCCTTGAACTGCACACAAAAAAGGCATGGACTTTATATCCAGTATAATATGCAGTGGTTTAGTGTTATTCATAAATCCTTTTGGAATCTGTGAGAAGCATAAAATTATTATCAAATGTTATTTTTCTTTTCAGAGAAACATATATGGAATTATCATAACTCCAAATGGTGTTCTCAAATTCAGTGGACGCTGAATACTTATTGAGAATGTTCTTCACTCATTAACAAAGAGCACTTTAGAATGAAGATCATAAAATAAAAGCCTGATTAAAAATAATTTACAGCGTGTTTTTATTCTCTAATTAGTGGCTTAACCAATGTGGATATGTAAGAAAAGCAGTATCATCAAAAGAAAGGAAGAATTAAAAATACAACTTTTAATCTAGGTGGAGAAAATACAATAAAAGTCTGAATAGGGCATTTTCAGCTCTGAAATTAATCTGAAATTAAAAATGAGAAACCATTCAGATTATTCATTTTTGCTGAGGCCCAGAATCATGGTTTCTTTTGCAGCCCCAGTGTCTCAGGCTGCTGTGACATTGTGGGGTGTCTCAGACTAAGCAACTTTAAGACTGGTCAGCATTTGTCTGGGAGGCTTCCAAAGACCAGACAGGAAGTGGTCTGGTAATTCAGTAGGTGGCACCCCTTCCGTTGAGTCAATATTGAACTTGTTTCTTCGCATGGTTACAGGAAGTATGGTGATGTTGAAGATGGCATCTTTCAGGTGGTCTGTACAGCTGAAGAGCTGGACCAACATCTCCTTCTCTTCCACTCCCCACTCTCTTACATCACAAGAGGATTCTCTTTTGCGGTTTGAGAGCTGATGGCCAGGGATTGCCTTGGCCAAATTCCAATAGTGCCAATTACACTCTGACAATTTAAATGACCCTGTTCATTTTAAATGACATTCTCCTCTGTTTTGCTTTTTTGTTACAACTCAAAAGTGGCTGCTCTTCAGATTGTTCAGGTTATTTCTGTGTTAACATTTTGAAAATGATTTGGGATCCTTTGATAGGACAAAAGGAGGGAGCATTACTGCATTCTTAAAACAACTCAATGTTCAGAAGCAAGATTTTTTAGAAGCAGATGTAGATTGCTGCTTTTGATTAGAGGGTGATATACGTAGCACATACTGAAGTGTATTTGCTGTGATGACTTTTTCACTTTTTGTAATGCATCATAACTTAGTGTCAAATATTTGCAGATCTTGTGCTCATTCATTAATGTGCTTAAATTGTTTCACATCCCACTTACTGGATGTATTACTGTATAGGAGACATTATATAACTTTAAGCCTGTGTTCTTAATACATGTTCATCTCCATAGATTGTTAGAAAGAAAGATCCTTTTAGTCCTGATGAAATATCCTAGGCCCCAGTGTTTCAATCTCTGGAGTGTCTGTTTCAGCATCTCAATCTGAATCTACAGTTGAGCAAAGGGACATGAGTCTCCTCATTCCAGAGTGACCAACAGAATGTTCAGTTAACAGGGAGTTGATTATCCAAATGAATTAATAGATATTGGAGCTAGAAGGAGTCAGATATACTGGGGATTTGCTTCCATTATAAAGTAATGGGTCCTGAAGTCCAAGGGGAGTGGATAAATGCTTAGACTTCAGGGCCTGAATTCTTGTTCAGGTGAGACAAATTCAGATTTTGTGAACTGATTAAGTTGCGGAGTCAGGAATCAAGCACTTCAAGTTAGCTCATCCATATGCTCAAGTATGTGTGAAGTTGTGTGTTGCTTATGTTGAACTTCAAGACGTATTCAGGGCTGCCTTGTGGTAATGTTAGTTTTCTTTTTACCTGTATGTACATTACACGTCCACTTAGCTGCATGGTTGGTAGAAATTAAATCAGTCATATGAAACAAAATTCTAACTTTTTGCTAAGGTATGTAATTGAAATGGCATACTAAAGAATTAGTTTTGGAGTTTGGGGTCAATATGGACCTACTGTAAAAAGAAATGTTTCAGAGACCTCCAATAATAATGGAGACCTCCAAAATCAGCCTTATTGAAAGAAAGCACAGGTCTAATTTTTCATAAGAAAATTTGCAAAAGGGGACTTTCACTTTCTACAGTATCAACGCATATTCAGAAATAAGTGTTTTAAAACCCTCAGGGTAAGTAGAGGTATGGAGTTTCCTGAAAATGCTTAAGTAACATTTGTCATGTGAAACTGCCAATATCTAAAGCTGAGGTGGAGATATCACTTGGAGAGGGGTTCCCCTCCCCCCCATGTCTACTCTAGAAGATCACAGGTGTAATGCACAGGGTTTTTATCTTCTCCTCTCACAGACCTTTCAAAATTGCTATTTTGGAGAAATGTACCTCTTACACTTATAGGGACTGCTTATTACGCGTGTTTATATATCCCTTTCCTTTTTCTCCCCTACCTTCCCACTTTTCTTTCTTTTCCCTGTTTTTCTCTACTATTCTCCTAGGTCCAGCTCAAGATAAGTTTTGGGGTGTGTGTGTGTTTTGGTGTGTGTGTGTTTTGGTGTGTGTGTGTGTGTGTGTGTGTGTGTGTGTGTGTGTTTTGGTGTGTGTGTGTGTGTGTGTGTGTTTTGGTGTGTGTGTGTGTGTGTGTTTTGGTGTGTGTGTGTGTTTTAATTTCAGGAACAAATTTTGTAAATGGAGATTTCTTGCTCCTCATATTGATTCTTGAGACACCTTTTCTAAGACCTTGTGGCCAGAGTTGATTGCCATGGAACTGGTTATGTGTGCTGTCTAACTAATGAAATGTCTTTGAACTAATGAGATGTCTTTGCCATACTGCTCAGTTTACACTATAAGGATTTTTTTCTGTATTTTCCAAATTATAATAGCCTGCCCAAAATATCTATATAAACTGTTTGTTTATGGCGAACTGTAAGGGATCCAATTCATCCCTGGTATAATGTCATTCACGTAAGCCCAAGAATGAATTTGGTGCAAGTTTCTTCAGTTTGTATTCATGCTGTACTACTTAAAATATCTATATGAAGTTGTCCTACAGTTCTGCACATTTACGTAGCCCATTCTGACTCAATCATAACAATCACTCTTGTCTCTCTGTTCTAAAGTGTTTTGTTCTGGCAATGGGGATATTATCACCATGTAAGCCAAGGTTGAAAGTAAGAAACTAGGTTTGAGAAGACCAGTTCAGTCACAAAGCTCTTCTTACACATACAGTTTTTTAAAAAAAGGGTCTTCTCACAACCAAAGTTCAATGAATAAGAGGATTTTTTTTTAAAACCCAGGGTCTTTCCTCAGCTCAAAATGGGGCTGGTTTCCAGGTAAGTCCAAACCCACAGAAAAATGAGGAAGAAACATCTGTCCCCTCCACCCTACTCCCCGCTTTTTTTGGGTAGTTCTTGGGTTGCCTTCATACAGGTCCCTGCCAGTAGCAAAACCTTCACTGACTTCATTGGCTGAAGAATCCAGGGTTAATGGAACAATTAGTTCCAACAGTGCCATGCCCAGCCCAGCCCAGCCCAGCTCAGCCCTCTGCTTAGCCTCCTTGACTTTCCCTGCGGTGAAAACAGACACCTGCAGCAAGTTCCATGCTAGAGAGTGAATAGTATATACTTCCTGCCAGATACAAGGCAGGATCTATACTCCTTGGCATAAAATAAACTGTGGTTGTTTTCCCCCCCTCAAAAAAGAGACTGTACAGGTTAATGTTTCCAAGTAGTATATACATGAGAGGATTTCTCACCAGTCTTGTAATTTGTTGCATGAAAGCACAGTTTTCCTGCTGGTCTCAGAAGGTTTTAACAACCATATTGTCTATTCAAAAACTCTGAAATTATTAGAGCAAATATTTAAAATGACCAAACCCACTGATACATTCATTGACTGTCTGAAAGGTACGATCATTCATAGTGAAACACTCACTAACATTTTATGTCATTGCTGGGATAGTGGTTACTTTCAAACACACCTACATTAAGGGTAGACTATGAATGATCTTGGCTACCAATCAGAAAAGTCATTGTTGTCTATCCTCTTTTTTAAACAACCTGCAGCTGAGCAATGCACAATGACATTCCTGACAACAGTCTGTGCTATAAAATGCTTTCCACTTATCTAAGCTCCATTTTTATGAGGGGTTGGATGTCTCTAAATACTTGAAGATTATATCGTAACTAAAATATTGAGGCTACTTGCAAGCCTCCAGAGAGCTATTTTATCTGAAGATGCTACCAGTTTTTTTCTAATCAAAACATTAATAGGAGATTTTATTTGCCATATGCTTGAATTATTTTTGAGTTTTTAACTATATCAGTGAATTAGACCTCACTCCTTCAGTGTTATCTAACGTTTATATCCTTTACAAGACTGTCCCTGGGAAAGTATTTCAGTGAGGCTGGCTCCTAAGTCACTTCTGAAAATGTGACTTGGGCTTCTAAGTTGTTTGTATGTTTTTAAAGCAGCTTTGTTTCCAGTGGAATATTTTATTTGCTTAATTGTAACTATACATAAACCAATGAAGTTCTTGAAGTTTTTGGGGGGTTATTTATATCTTGTGACAAGGTCAGGCCACAGTGGGGAAAAACAGCCCCCAAATGGTAAAAGGACTGCTAATTAGGGGCAGAAGGCTGCAGGGCAATTAGAAGCAGCTGCAGGCAACTGACCTAGGCAGATTGGGGCCAACTGACTCCACTTCAGGCTGGCTGGGGGCCTTTAAAAGCCTCCACAGTTAGAAGGTGAAGGGGGAGAGCTAGAGCGTAAGCACAAGGGTTTGAGACACAGCTATAGAGCTAGAAACAGCAGAGGAGGGAGTCCCAGAAGGATTGGCTGGGCTCTCTACCCCAGAAACCAGTTGCAAGCCCAACCCCTGGCAAAAGGGGAAAGGCTGCTGGCCCAAATACTGGTCAGAGCAAGAGGGACCCGTGCCATAATTTCTGTGGCCAAACAATTTTTACATTGAAATGCATCATAATCCAATGGAGGGTTAAAATAATTGGCAAAATAACGTTGAGAGGAGAAATTCAATGGATTTACCTATAGTATACGTATCCTGTAGATAAAAATCAAACTTTAAACTCTAGTACCTTCCGTCCTGCCTGTGTCACAAACTATACAATTTATTAGTTTAAATTTTATGAAAACTACCTGCTGTTTAAAGCAAGCACTTTGGCTTGTAATGGGCTCAGTTGCATTCACAAACCATTTTAGACATTTTATTGATCAGACAGTCCAATTAAGTTTGTAAAGTAATGTCAGGATGATCTGTCTTTATAGGTATTCTGTGTTAATAGCTCTCAGGACTCTATTAAAGTTGTGTGGATCCAACAGCTGCCAGGGTAAGAGTGAAGCAGAAAATTAGTATATCACACACTCATAGTAAACATCACTTTGAGACGTGGCATTTTTCACAACACTCCAATGTTTAATGTCTGTTATTTAAGCTTCTCTCTAGAGTCATTTTCCTTGATCATATGCACTGTTCTGTAACTGTTTGGAAAGGGTGATGCGTCTCTGTCTTGGATATCTGCCTGATTCATTTGCAACAAATGCTTGGAATAAAAACATGTTTAAACTACTACTTCAATGAAAATGAGAGAATTAACAGTGTCCAAATTTAAATTGCACACCTACATGGAGTACTGGCTATGAAGGTGGACTTCCTTGAATAAATGGATAGGGTTTAAAAGAAATGCTGTGATAATGAATGAAATATATTAATGTACAGTCATTATTGTTTAACAGTCAAATTTCTGCTCGTAATGCTGTTGACCCACTTTTCATGGCATATCACTTAGCAGCTTCATTTCTTTTTTCCCCCCATCTTCCTTATTTTCTAAATTTCTTGGCAAGTACCACCACAATTACCTTGCCATCTTCAGATCTAATTATAACATTTTATATTTCTGTGTTTAGTTTGGTCATAGTCAGTAAGTGGACTAACATAATCTTTGTCTGACTTTTTTACCTGTGTACAGCATCTTTTAACCTGTGTACAGCCTTACTGCCTGCTATGGTATCTCTTGCAGTTTGGTTTTACAATAATTCTCAGTTGAACTTTTCTATCCCTTTGTATATGTTGTACATTCATGAAACATTATGCACAATTTCTATCATCTGCCTGTGTGTAATAATTCTTTATATCTTGGCCCAAATTCTTTGGTTATGTCTGCACAACCTCATTGACTGCAAAATAAGGTATTCATAACCCCTCTTCTATTGACAACAAAGTTAACGTCTAATTTTTATAGGCTCAATCAAAAAAAAATTGTTTTAAAAATTCCCTTGGTGTGATGGTGTATGTATGTGCACGTAGGACAGCAGGAGGCCTATGGGGATGGCACATTCAAGCAAAGAGTCATGGCTTTCCAAAAGGGAAAAGAAGTGGACTAATTGAAGAAAATATGGGGACAGAAAGAAGAGTGGTGTAGCATATCTTTACCATCTCCAGAAAAAGCACAGTTTTAATCGCTCCAGCCTCATGAAAACTGGAGTGAAGTCTGAGTGTGATGGGGCACCTACCCTTTAAGGGTTAAAACTGAGCCCTGGAAGAGGGCTGGAGCAGTGGAGCCCTCAGCTGAGGCAGAGACAGCCAATTAGGGCCCAACTGGGGCTGTATAAATAAGGGATCCTGGAGGGGCAGTGACATACTCATTCTTGCTCTACCAGATGAGCAGGAGGGATCTAGTTGCTAGGGAAGCTAGAGATCTCCTGACTTGGAGCAGGGTTGGGGACAGGCAGTGTGGGGAGGACTGGGGAGGCTGCCATGAAGCAGCCTCTGTCTGCAGCAGCCCGGCTTTTCGTGGGGGAGTCTGAGCTACACATCTGGGGACTGTAGAATAGAGATATAACTGCTAAAATTAGGTGTGGTTATATGACTGTTCAATTATACATTATTTAACATCTATTCTGCACGTACTATGGGAGTTCAGGGGAACTGTGAGTTTTTCAAAAAGATAGTATTAAAAGTACAAAACTTTTTATGCCATCGTGAAGGAAATCTGGGAAAAATAATGAGGTTAGTATGGATCCATCAGGAGCTAGTTAATTATCTGAAAATCAGAAAGGAACTCTAAAGAAAGTGGAAACAAATTGCCGAGGATGAGTATAAAAGAATGGTACAAGAATGCAGGGACAAAATCAGAAAGGCAAAGGTATAAAATGATTAATGTCTAGAAAGGGACATACCAAGCAATAAGAAGAGGTTCGAGAAATACATTAGGGCTACGTCTACTCTGGCAGCTTCTTGTGCAAGAATTCTTTTGTGGAAGAGTTCTTCTGGAAAAACTCTTCCAGAAGAGAGTGTCTACGCTGGCATGTGCTTTTGCGCAAGAGATGTGCTTTTGCGCAAAAGCATCCATGCCAGTGTAGACACTCTCTTGCGCAAGAAAGCTCTGATGGCCATTTTAACCATAGGGGCTTCTTGCGCAAGAAATTCATGTTGCCTGTCTACACTGGCCTCTTCTAGAAGAGCTCTTGCGCAAGAGGGCTTCTTCCTGAGAGAAAGCGTCAGAGTTCTCGTGCAAGAAGCCCTGATTTTCTACAGTACAACATCAGTTTACTTGCGCAAGAACGAGTGGCCAGTGTAGACACGTGGCAAGTTTTTGCGCAAGAGCGGCCATTTTCGCACAAGAACGCGCCAGTGTAGAAACAGCCTGAGAGAAAAAGAAAGATGAAGCAAAGTATAGGTCCTCTACTTAGTGGGGTAGGAATACTAACAGTGACAGACATCAAGTGGGATACTGTGTTTAATGTTTGTTTCAGTCTTCACAAAAAAAGATAAATTGTGGACAAAATATTAATTTTGTTAAGTATCAAGGAGAAGAAGGAAATATAAGCCAAAATACGGAAAGAATACTTAGACATGTATTCCACAGGATAATAGGTGAGCTCCAGAAGGATAATAGAAGAGCACGCGTGTGCGTGTGTATGTGTGTGTGTGTCTGTCGGGGGGAGGGGAGGAGGAAGAATACCAGGTGAATTATAGACCAGTCAGCCTAACTTGGGTATCTTGGAAGACACTAGAAAAAATGATTAAACCATATGTTTGTAAGCATCTATAAGGTATTAGATTTATAGATAATAGGCAAAATGAATTTGTCAGATTTCTTTCCTTCGCAGAGTTACTGGCCTAGTAAATCTTGGGGAGGCTGTAGATATGTTTTGATTTTAGTAATGCTTTTGACAGCCCTAAATGGTATTCTTATAAGCAAAGTAAGGTAATGTGGCCTAGATGAAATTACTATAAGTTGTAGCTGATTGAAAAACCATACTTAAAAATAGTTATCAAAGGTTTGCTGGAGGTTGTATCTAGAATAGATCCAGCAGGGGTCTATTTTGGGACTAGTATTAGTCAATATTTTCATTAATAACTTAGACAACAGAATAGAGAGTGTACTTATAAAACTTGCAGATGTTATTAGTGTGGGAGAAGTTGATAGCACATCGATGAATGTAGACAGGATTAGAATTAAAAATGAACTTGGAAAATTGGTCTGAATTAACAAGATGAACTTCAATATGGGCAAGTGCAAAGACACGTATCAAGGAAAAAAATCAAACACGCAATTATGAAATCAGTAATAATTTGCTAGATAGCAGTACTGCTGAAAAGGAATCTGGAGATTATAGTGGATCACAAGTTGAATATAGGTCAACAATGTGATAAAGTTGCAAAAAAAAGCTAACATACTTGAGTGTACTAACAGAAATGTCAAATGTAAGACCCGGGCAGTGACTGTCCTGTTCTTTTTGGCACCAGTGAGGCCTCAGCAGGATGGAAACCATGCTTTAAGAAAGATAAGGACAAATGGGAGAGAATCTAGATGAGAGCTACAAAAAATAAAAGGTAAACCTAACCCATGAGAAAAGATTAGAAAACTACGTATGTTTCTTCTTGAGAAAAGGAAACTGACTGGGAATGTCATAAATCTTCAAATATATACTAAGGACAGTTGTGAAGAGGACAGTGACCAATTGTTCTGCATGTTCATTGAAGATAGAAGAATTAATTAGCTTAATCTGCAGAAAGGGAGATTTAAATTAGATATTAAGAAAAACTTTCTAACTATATGGAATAGGCTTCTAAAGGAGGTTGTGGAATCCCCGGTGCTGAAATTTTAAAAAACTAGGTTAGACAAACACCTGTTGTGGTAGTGCTCTCTTACGTATAGTGAAACTCCTCCTCCTTTTCTCCGCTGCCTGTTCTTCCTGAACAGTCTATACCCTTCCATGACAGCGCTCCAGTCATGCGAGTCAACCCACCAAGTCTCTGTTATTCCAATTAAATCATATATCTTGGACTGGTCCAGGGCCTCCAGTTCTTCCTGTTTGTTGCCCGGTCTTCTTGCATTAGTGTACAAACATTTCAGGTAACCAGTTGATCGCCCTATCTTCTCCATTTGAAACAGGGGTCCTCCTTTCTTGCTCCTTCCTCTCTGTATTTCTTCCCGGTATCCGACTTTCCCACTCCCATCAGGGTTTTGGTCACCGTCCCCCGACGAACCTAGTTTAAAGCCCTCCTCACTAGGTTTGCAAGCCTGCCCGCGAAGATGCTCCTTCCTCTCTTCGTTAGGTGGATCCCATCTCTTCCTAACAATCCTTGTGCCCGGAACAGAGTCCCGTGGTCGAAGAAACCAAAGCCCTCTCTGCGACACCACCTGCGCAACCACGCATTTACGTCCTCAATTTGACGATCCCTGCCCAGTCCTTTCCCTTCAACAGGGAGGATGGACGAGAACACCACTTGCACTCCGAATTCTTGGAACCTTCTTCCCAGCGCTACATAATCCGCAGTAACCCGCTCAAGGTCATTCTTGGCCGTATCATTAGTTCCCACATGGAGAAGCAGGAAGGGGTAGCTAGCTGAAGGTTTGATCAGCTTGGTAAGCCTCAGTGACATCCTGAATATCAACTCCCGGTAAGCAGCACACCTCTCGAAATTCCAGGTCCAGACGGCAGAGGGATGGCTCAGTCCCTCTTAGAAGGGAGTCCCCGACCACCGCCACCCATCGTTTTCTTTTGGGGGTGATGGCCGTGGAACCCCCATTCCTCGGACTACGCATCCCATGCCTTCCAGTAGATGGTGTTCCCTTCTGGTTTCGTCCATGTGACCAAGAGCCTTTAAATAAGATACTGCTGCCTGAGCCACCGCATGGAAATTCAGATGAGGAAAGCCAGATGCAGTCTGGAGGCCGGATCAAAGTGTTAGGTGGGCCAGATCCGGCCCCCGGGCCGGATCTTGCCCAGCCCTGATCTAATGAGACTATTTCAATTGTGAATTACTTTTGGATTTTTATTTTTTAACTAAAAACTGAACTTGCCAAGCACAAACACAGCATCTGGCACTTTAGTGTGTCTTATCTATATCCAGACCATAGATCTATTTTTGTCGACAACAATAAAACCAAAATCAACCTGCTCCCCAAACCTAGCCATTTAGCGGGAGAAGTTTACTTTTAGAGTGGCATTTTTAGTCATTCACAAGCTGTTTATGTGACAGTTACAACCTAGGAGAGTTCTAATAATTGACACTTTTTAAAAGCTCTCATGTTTTCTTTTTCCCAGTGTGAAAACCTTGACAACACTTTTATAAGCAGTTAGTGATCTTTTGCTAATAAACTGTTTGTGTGCTCATGTCATTATAAAGAGCTGTTAACACATTTATAAGCTATTAATTATTAATTTATTTCTTTAATGTTCCAATATTGCTTGTTGTATTTCTCCCCTCTGTATAAACTAAATACCATGCTGCTTCATTGTGCGTAAAAAAAGCTGTATTTATCACTTCTGTCATGGAACACCTAGTTTCTTTAATCTCACTCATATAAGCTGGCAACGTATGACCATGACTAGACAATGAACTTATTAAATTTGCCGTAATTAGAGGAACAAATCAACACTGCATCTATATTTCATTTAAAAATCTCTCCGAGCCAGTCATTCTCAGGAATGGATTGACACATATCTTGCATATAATGTTGGCAGTGTGAATGCAGTTGAGAAAAGAAATTTATGGGCAAATTGAGGAAGGAGCGTCCTGTGTTTCAGAGAAACGGTGGCAAAGAGCTGGTGAAGGTAGCATACCATGAACAGAGCACAGGATTGAAAGTCAAGAGCCAGGAGCCACAGGAAACCGAGAATGTGCTCATGTAATAAACAGTCTATAAGCATGAACACGCAGGACAGAATTAATATTTCACAGGCAACCTGGATACAAAAGGAAGGATTTCTTCACACAACACACAATCATCATGTGGTACTCCTTACCAGAGGATGTTGTGAAGGCTAAGACTATAACAAAGTTCAAAAAAGAAATACATAAATTCATGGAGGATAGGTCCATTGATGGCTGTTAGCCAGGATGGTCAGGGATTGTGTTCCTAGCCTCTGTTTGCCAGAAGCTGGGAAGAGATGACAGGAGATGGATCATTCAATGATTTACCTGTCCTGTTCATTTCCTCTTGCGCACCTGGCATTGGCCAGTGTTGGAAGACAGGATGCTGAGCTAGATGGCCCTTTGGTCCGACTGAATAAGGCTGTTCTTTCGGTGGTTCATAAATTTTGACTGGTTGATTTTGCCAGCGTCATAAAATTGTTTTAATTACGTGCATTTAATATTTTGCACTCAAACTAAACCTAGAGATTTAGAGAGATTGGCAGCAAAAAAAGGGAGATTAAGCTTGGAAAGGTGGAAGTTGATACATCAGGTAATGTATTTATTAAAAGGGAGAAATCTCAGGAAGATAATATATAGCAATTGAGATATGAGTTTGTAGTGTAGTGTGGCAGCAAAGATAGCCAATATGTAGACTGTATATACAAAGGCATCACATCACTGCTGTTGTTCTGAAAAGACTACTGTACTGTCATGCCTTGGCTATCTCCTGCATTCACGATCAGAATCTCCTTTTCCATGGCTCCTGAACACCATCCTCCCCAACCACCAGTCTGCCCAAAATACAAGCATAAAGCCATCTCTCTAAACCACCACACTGATGATCTTTAGCTCCTTTTTCCAATACTTCTGCTGATTCCTCCTCACTGTCAAGATCAGCTCCTTGGCTTCACTTTCAAAACCGTACACACCCAGGGTATGTCTACACTACCCCGCTAGTTCGAACTAGCGGGGTAATGTAGGCATACTGCACTTGCAAATGAAGCCCGGGATTTGAATTTCCGGGCTTCATTTGCATAAGCGGGGAGCCGCCATTTTTAAATCCCCGCTGCTTCGAACCCCGTGTAGCGCGGCTACACGGGGCTCGAACTAGGTAGTTCGGACTAGGATTCCTATTCCGAACTACCGGTACACCTCGTGGAACCCTGATGAAATGCATTCTAGAATAACCAAGGAGCTGATATAGACTGAGAGGGGATGTGATAGCAGTTTTCAAGTATCTAAATGGATGTTACAAGGAGGAGGAGGAAAAATTGTTCTCCTTAGCCTCTGGTGATAGGACAAGAAGCAATGGGCTTAAAGTGCAGCAAGGGAGGTTTAGGTTAGACATTAGGAAAAACTTCCTAACTGTCAGGGTGGTTAAATAATTTAACTGAAATAAATTGCCCAGGGAGGTTATAGAATCTCCAGCACTGGAGATATTTAAGAGCAGATTGGATAGACATCTATCAGGGATAATCTAGATGGTGCTTGGTCCTGCTGTGAGGATCTCTTGAGGTCCTTTCCAGTTCTATCATTCTATGAATGCCAGGATAAAGTCTTGATAAATCATTTGTGAAATTCACTATGATAGTTCTGAACCTCAATATTGATGGAAAGTTGCCCTCAGATGGTGTTTGGTCAAGTCTGTCATGTATCGCTGTCTGCTAATGAGCTATTTGCAGATCAGCATAATTTTTTAAAGTGCTGTAAACCTTTTCTCAGAGCTCTTTCTCAAAGTGTATGCTACCTTGGACTTAAAAGGCTCAGCTACTAATATGCCTGCCTGTTTGGTTCAGTATCTTCTTCTGTATGGTGTGGGGCCCCCATTTCCCTTCCATTCTTCCCTTTTATTTGAGCACTTCTGTTCTCCACTCAGAGAAATGATAGAAGTGACCTGGATCTTCAGACACAGCTCTTGAGCTTGTCTTAAAGGAATGAGAGCTCACTGCTTAAAGGCTGTAGCAGGAGGCACGATCAGCAGCCACTGTTGAAAATCTAGCTTTATTCAAAGCCAATATCAAGCTAGACTGAAATGCAATTTACACAAGGAAAAGAAATCTCTCTATTGTGGAGTTACTTTTATTGCAACAGAAATGAACGTGTTATAAAGTCCTGCATATATGTATAGGGTTGCTACTGAAGCCAGTGGTACTTTACTGTGTGCTGAGTTGAATAAAAACACTATGCTAATAAATTCACATGACTGAAGGAGAATCGTTTAAAAACCAGGAGAAAGGGTCAGACCAACTGTAGCAATAAATAAATAAATACACAGTTAAATTAAGAGTGAAGTGCTATGGTAAATGCAATGCGGAAATATATGGGGGGATGTCAGTTCTTTCATTTTAAAGTGTTTGAAAATCTTTTAAGAGCTAGGTGTGTGGTGGAGTGGGAAGAGGGTGATGGAACCAACCAAACAAAACCAAAAAAGCCCTACCGCAAAGCTGTCAGACACTTCGGGTCATTGGCTGTCAGAAAGAAAGGTCATCCTGCTGCCTTTCCAAAATGCTAACAGTAATCTCTCACAGGCAGCAGCAGTAGTTCTATTATCAGCTGAGCAAGGCCCCATTGTCAGTGATTGACAAGGTTTCCACCTCCAGATTTCTCCATAACCATGCTTAACAACTTGGGGCATGCAAGCTACTGCTTCTGATGAAAATTCAGCAGGGCTCACAGAGGTTGAAAATTCAGCAACAGGCTTCATGCGACGTGCATTAGCGATCGCTACACTTGACAGCAGAATGTTCTGCTTAGCAATGTGGAACGTTTTAAGGTAGAACATAGTCTCTTATGTTTTTGCCTCATGCATAATAAAAAAGCCACGAATGCACACAAAAGTTAAGTAATAATGCATTGATAGACACGATCTTCACATTATTGGCTAAATAAGGTGGCTCGATACTTTGAGTGTCTGTAGCATCTTTCATTCAAGTTTTTGAAATGAAATCACTTTATAAACACTAAGTCCTAAAGCTCCATTGCACCCGTCTGTGGCAGATGATGTTCTCCTTGTTTTACAGATGGATAAATGGAGGCACAGAGAAGTAAAGTAGTTGCACAGTTAGTGAGAGCGCCAAACGTAGAGCTCCGAGATATAATTCCTGCTTATAACAACTAGGCAGTGCTTTGTTTGCCTCACTTCCTCATGAAAGTGCACATTATATCAATGTACACTCTAGGTTTCAAAAATGATTGATAAGGAGATCTAAAATGATGACATGAGTAATAGTTCACACTGAGTAGGGCATTTTGCACAAGCAGGTACTTGACCTGCATGCGCAATATTGCATATGTATTTCTTCTTGTGTCTTTAGGTTGCTGGCACTTTGAAAATCTGGTCCTGCTAATCATTAGTATTGCGCGGGTGGGGGGGCAGGTCTCAATCCCCTTGATGTCACTATCAAAACTAATACTGTTTGGGATGCTTGTTGGCAATCTCAGCAGACAAGAGGAGGATTGATAGCATGTTCCTTCTCTCATTGAATTCAGGAGAAGTTTTGGCAGTGATATCAGTGAGAGAAGGATTGGGCCACCTAACTGAGCATGCAGGCTGAACTATTCTGTCACCTCAGAGGTGGTCTCTCCAAGTTAGGCTTGAAGTAGCACATCAGTGGGGCAAGGTGTAAAAACCTGGCACTGTTTGACTCTCTGTAGTGCCAATTCTGAGAACAAGGGAATGAGATCAATCTCCAGGTGCTCAGTCTGGTAACTTTCAAGATAACCAAATTCACATTATAAAAGAATTTATAGCTAGAATTTGAGAATTTTCAGCCTATCACTAATAGTTCTGATGAAGTGGGGTTTACCCACGAAAACTCATGATCCTATATATTTGTTAATCTCTTAAGGAGCCATTTTGGAAACAGGAATGCTTTACTTAATACATGACAGTAGCAGACATAAACAACAAATGGTCTGGTAGCACTTGATAGACTAACAAAACATGTAAATGGTATCATTAGCTTTCATGGGCACAGCCCACTTCTTCAGACTCTGGTCATCTGTAAAGTGCTACCAGACCATTTTTTTTTCTGTAACAGACTAACTCGGCTATCCCCTGAAGCTCAGTAGCAGACATGTTATTTGAAATACTGTATTTACTTGTGTAAAAAGACCAAGTAATAATTTTCCCTACCTTTGGCTGTCTTCTCTAAGCTCTTTGGAAAGGATATTCAAAAACGTTGTGGGCGGGGAGGGGAAGAAAACAAAATAAAAAGATCAGTGTTGGAAAGGTGCTGAAATCCCCTCAGGGACATGCTTGAGTAACTAGATCCTGACCTTGGCAAGTAAAAGAACAGAAAACATGGTAGCAGGGTTAAGACTCAAGACACAGAAGCAGAGCTGAGACAGTTTTGAAGTGAGATGGCTTTATGATCCTCTGCAGATTTAATCAACAGCAACAGCCTGTGAGAGTCAAAGAACAAAGCTCAGCATCTTTATGTCAAGTGAGAGATGTGTTCTCCTAAAAAAGTAGGTCATTGTGGATTTTACCATATTAGAGTCTTCAAGGCTCTCTTGCCTTCTCTTCAAGTCAGAGACCAAGCTTCATTCTGCAACTGAGCTTCTGCTGAGTGAAGCTTAAACCAAGGCTAGAAATACCTCTTTTTAGTAACTGGGCACCTCAAGAAATGACTCTTACCAGACTCATACAAAAAGACTCAACACTAATGCTTTTATCCAAGTATGCAGACTTTCACACACATGTAATATATGGTTTCTTTGACTTCATGAAGCCAAAATGAACCTAAGTGCAGGTTTTTAAGCAGTGTGGGAAGTTAGGGAATTCAGTATGTGCTGTAGCTCCTGGCAGAGGAACCAGACAGAACTGTAACTAGGGAATTGATAATGGATCTCCAACTGGTGAGTAAGATATGAGATGAAAGAGTAGTGCTCTGTGTACTAGTATAGTTTAGGTCACCATTTTGCCAATTCAATCATTAGAAATTTTAGTTATCTTTATATTATTTTAATAAATAGTAAACTCCCTTCATAAATGGATCATGCTGCATTCATAATACTGGAAACTATTTGTAATAATTTTACCTGTCTTGGCCCATTCTTTGTGAACAATTTATGATTTCCTTGAATTAAAGCTGTCATTGGGAATAATTAGTCCTGAACTAATCCTGCACTACCAGCCAATGTAATTTGGGGAAGGGAGTTGGAGGAGCAGAGAGAGATTTTGATTTTTAGGGGATGTTGAAAGGTTTGGAACATTTGTAGTCCTAGTAGAGATAGGTTAGTGGGCTGACTGTAGGTAAGGTAGTCACTAATACAGTGTCAATGTAATGAATAAGAGGGCTCTACTGTTTGGAATTCATCACTGCACATGTATGCATATGTATAATATTGCAGTAGCCTATATAAGCTCCAGTCATGGCTCAGAACTCTATTGTGCTAGATGCCACATGAAATTTAAAGATATCCTACAATCTCCAAATGTGATTAGTCATTTTAGGCACCTTAGTTTTTGAGTGCTCACTTTACAACAATCTACAGAGGCCTGATTTTGTTCCTTACAGATGGTTTATTATAACTGAGAGTATTCACAGGACTTACTGTTAGCTGAAATACCTTTGTATTCTGGGAGTTTTGATTTGTTTTTTCAGGTAGTAAAAATATTGCAAACAGTATGATAGAAATCTTAGCCTTTTAAATTCCAGCTCCCAATGAAATGTGTTGAATGCGCTTCATAAATGCATTTAATACACATGGAAGCTCTATGTATTATCTGATAAAAATATATTAAAAAAAATGCAACATAAAATTTATTTTGTATGTTAAAATTTCCTGGCCCCACTGTCTTTTCATATTGTCTTCCGACAAGCCTATAGAAATCCATTTTGCCAGTGACCAATTGGCTGGTAGACTGAGAGGCTTGTGAAAGCTGCAGGTAAATTAATAGCAGAGAATGTGCCGGAGGACCATGCCTGGCTGCTCCTGAAATCTTTCTGAAGCCTGAATTATTTGTATTAAGATAGGCAGGCACTCAGGCCTCTATGAGTCAATTCTTTGTAACAGTTGCCAATATTTTTATACCTGAGAGAGCTGCTTCATTCTTTATTATTGCTCAAAATCAATACTCCCATTGCCCTCACAAAATGCTATACAAGCATTATTGGCATTTCACTTGGCAGTGAAGGGTATCAACATCAATCTCGCCAACTGCACACTTCACTAACCCTGTTCCACTTCTCTACTGTGTATTTGTATTCCATCTGTGATGCTCTCTTCTGCTTGATTTGAATGGGACTCCTTAGCAGAGCTTTGACACTTTCTCAGATTAGAAAATGGAAAGGCATCATTTAGCCATTGACTAAAACGTGTGTGTATGTTTTGCAGGTTTTGAAGCCTAATGAAATGTCATCTTTTTTTAAAGAAAAAAAACATCATAGCTTTTAAAAGCTATGAATTATTTAAAATAATAATAATGAATCATCTCCTTATCCAAACTACAGCTTCTATTCCAACAAATTGCATGGGATCTAAGGTGATTTCCAAAGTTTATGAAATCCTTTTATGTTAACGAGTCTTAATTCACAAACAATCCCACATGCAGAAGAGCCGCAATAAATTGCTAAACAAACCAAACATATTGCATGCCAGTGTAAAGAAAGACTCTTTGGAATAGCAGCCTCATGTTACTCTAATTGTGTTCAGCTGCACCAGTTTGATATGCTAGCTCAGTCACAAAGATTTGCATTCAACATGTAAATTCAGATTTAAACATGCAATTTCTAGACATACTCTAAAATGGGAATTGTTCAAGGCATCCTGTCTCCTGCAGAGCTGTGTATCACTATATGATTCAGTGGCAGGCATAGTTTGTTTAAATAACATCAGAATCAAGGCATGCTAGAGTACTGCTAATAAAATAATAATCTCTTCAATGTATCTGCATAAAAACAAATAAACAAAATAACCAGCACTCTTCTTCTTACTTTCTCCTTAGTATTAACTCCCTGCATATTTTCCTCAGTTGTGTGATTATTGTTTAGTTCCCCTTAGGCTGGGATCTAATAAAGAAATATTGAGGTGAGTCATTTTTGCCCCGAAGTGCAGGAAACTGTTTGGGCTAGGTAGCTTTACGTCTGTGCACTGAGATTGTGGCCATGTTAATAACATTCAGGAATTTCAGGATTGCATTCAATTTTGTGGAAGACAGAACTATTAATTCCTTCCCCGGAGAGCAATGTTTGATACCTGCTGTGTCTGTTGCAACATTTTTCCAATATCAATGTCTGAAGACATTTTTCCAATATCAATGTCTGTCCCTTCTTGCCTTGTCTCTCTGGCTATGTCTATACTGCAAGGTTTTTCCGGGACACCTCCAGAAAACCCCCGCCACATCCAGGGAATGCGTTTGCTCTTCCACTTTTTTTTTTTGAGGAAGAGCAAATGCACTCTTTTGGGGAGCCCTGTATACCTCATTCTATGAGGAATAAGGACTCTGCGAGCAAGGAGGCTTTTCTGCCATTTGGCTCCATCTAGATGGGGTCAAATGGTGGAATAGCCTCTTCCAGAAAAGCAATCAGAAAAAGCTACACAAATTGCGGAACACAATCTGTGTAGCTTTTTCCAAAAAAAAAAAAACCCCTATAGTGTAGACCTAGTGTTTCTCCCACCTCTATGCCTATCCTAGGCCCACATGAGTATATTTTGGGAATGTCTATGGAGCAATGATTATCCAGAAAACGTATGATTTGGATAGTGAATATTAGTTTTCTTCCTGCATTTTAATAGATTTTGAACTTTTTTGTTTGGGTTTAACATCCATTCAGAATACCATCTTGATGATAAGCAGGCCTTCCTTAATAGCATAAACTATGACAATGCTCAAGTAAAGCAATTGCTAGTGTTTGTAAGGAGAAGAAGCTGGATAAACAATACACTGAGGGATATTGCCCCAGGGATTTTTCTTCCTTTGTTATTAATATATGCCTGTTGGTTCAGTCTGGATCATTCTAAAAGCAAAATATGTTGTTCAAAAATATGAGCCAAGGATAAAAATCATCCAGGACAGGGATGATTTATCAGGACGCAAGCTGAGAGATGAACTCTGTCAGAGGCAGGGAAATCCTCCTTCAGTTAAAATGCTGTCCATTTAAACAGCTCTAAACACTGCTGCAGTTCAAGGAAACAATGGGGTGGGTGTAAAAGCTTGTCAGTGTAACTGAAGTATAAGGGTAGCAGTGAAAGGGAAATCAATAGATAAAATCTTTTGTATGCATCCCTTGGCTCATAGATTTTCAACAGGCTGAAATAGCTGTACATTTTACATACTGATTATTTGTCATATAACCAGTTACAACTAGTATTTTTGAGCATTACAATTAATATGTATAATTAGGAAATAAACATGATATGTAATAAATAGTATGACCATTGCTACAATCCATCCCTATAGAATTCCTAGTTAGCTGCAGCACTGCCATGTAGATAAAGCCTTCCACACTTCACAAGTAGCTTGTTTTTTTCAGTTGCATGTTTATTCTATGTCTTAGAGGCCATTCTTTGTCACTAAAAAGGTTATATATTACAACCATTCTCACAAACCATTGCATACTATCTACACTCAAAGTCCACCGAACTCATGGGAAAAGATGATATTGCACTGAAATTGCCTTCTTTAAGTTAAGCACCAGTGAAACAGATGTACAAGGTGCTGAGTCCCCTCAGCTGCCTTCCCAGGGGCATAGTATGGATTAATTTGGGGAGATAAGCCAGTGACTTATGGATTGGCTTGATGTGTTCAGGCCTGCCAGTGGGGGAGGAAGGGGGGAAAAGGGCAACTGCCTCTAAGGAGCCCGGGGACGCTGGGTGACTGAGGGCTGGGTGGAGGGCATAGCATGCTCCAGGGGATGATGTGGGATGGCTGCCCCGCCCCGCCCCAGGAGTGCAGAGTCAGCCACTCACAGCTTGCCCAGGGGCCCAGCATGACTTTCTGTTCCTCTGAGTATGTTGTAGAAGACTTTAGAATTCTTTAGGATGAAAGTCATCATTTAAGGGGAGACTGCTGCTGATGCTGTTGTTTTATTTTACTATTGCACTGTGGAACTTTTGTGATGTGAAATGTATCTAGCAATTGAATGCAGTGGACCGGTCAGAAGCAAAGGCAACTGCCATTTGCATCATTCGGACTTCTGCACACAAATACTAGAAATGAATTTGACCTGGGATGCTTAACTAGAAACCCTGTAATTCAAGTTGATGCTGTTATTTCATGGTTAGGCTGGGTCATTTCAATAATTAATAGCTTGGTACATGAAACCATTTTTGGCTTGTTTCATTTTCTTTACCAGATATCTGATTAGATGCAAATAATATTTTTTCCCAAGGGAAACACTCTCTGTTGAGACCTAGCATTAGAGCACTACGTTTTTGAGTAATAAGATTTCAGTTTCCAAAATAAAGCTCTGCAGACAAATGTTGAAACTGTGGTGTCCACGCTTTTTTATTTTCTTCAAGCATGTCACCCTGCTGCACCATGGCCAGGGCTTTTTGTTCATTTCATCTTGCTGAGCCTGATTGCTTCCTTGATTCTTTACATCTCACACCACTGCACCAAATTCTTCTCAGCTCTGCAGCAGGTGCTCACTTGCATCATTGCACCGTCCTTGTAGACTTCTAATCTCAAAGACCCAGAAAGAAATAAACTACTACTCTGGGAGGGAGGAGGATGTAGTCACTCATTTCAGTAAGGGGAATCGCGGCGCCAACAACTAAACCCTCACTATGTAGCAGTGGTCAAGGTAGGAAACACAAAGTATGCTGTATAACAGGATGGAAAATAACACAGAGGTACCAAATAATTGGGGACACCAGCTCAATGTTAACTCTGAAATGTTATACTTAAAATATTTTAAGCATTTAAAATGTTTTCCCCCTTTGGTAAAATAATGCACCTTTCTCTGCCTTTGACTGTCTCTCTCAGTCCTTTGAATGATGCTTTTACAAGTCTCGTGGTTCATTTTACCTTCCATGGCCTCTGCATGCATCTGTTCTTGCCTCTCCAGTTTTTAAGACCCCCTCTTGCCATATCTATGTAGCTCTTTTTTCACCTACATTTCCACTTTTTAAGGACAGTGTTCTTCTTTCTTGTGAACTCAGTCTATCCAGGATATTTCTGGAGGATGTATCTTTCTTTAACTTCCCCAAACCCTAGCTCAGCCCTAAAAGATCAGTCTCATAAAATCTTCTCTTTCATCACAGACTGGTAAAATCTCCTTTATTTCCCTCTGCCACCCCAAAATAATCAATTCCTTTTATAAGTTCTGCATTTGGTGAGCCGGAGTATTACAGATGATGTAAATGAGATCCAGCTCAAAAGGAGAGGCTGCAGATTGCAAGCAGAGATTACCTTTGAACTTTCAGAAACAAAAACAAATAAATGTAGCAAGGTAAACTAGGCTCAGTTTTCATTTCGGGAAACATGGTGAAAAGATTAAATGTTTCAGTTTGGCTTGATTTGCAGAACATTTCCGAAAGCTTCGGGACCTCCAATCACAGTTAAATTTTCCAAATAAAATGGAGCTGTTGACTAATAAAAGGGGGTCTTGTGTGAACCGCAGACAGACATTTAAAAGGCACTTGACCTAGGCTATGGCACTCATTGCCATAAGAATGACCATGCACTGCACCATTTGCCAACTTAGCTTTCTGCCCTATACATTCTTTCTAGGCACATTTTGATACAGGCAAACTTCCACAGTCCCCTTCCACAGTCAAGTTATTTTTCCTAGCCACTGGTAAGGAAGAAGAAGAGCAAAAAAGATGAATTTGTGGCAATTTTTTCTCTCTTTCACACACACAAATAAATAAATTGGGTGTGTTTGTTACGGTTGCCAGTTTTAGTTGGGTATATTCCTGGAGGTTTCATCATAACTTTCAATTAAAGATTAACCTATAGTGCCTCAAGACTCCAGGACAATCTTGGCAACCCATGTGTGCTGGATATTATGGTAATGGAGGCCACATTAATCGCATAAATGGAAAGAAAGAACAGCTCTCATTAAACAATAGGGCAAAATATGACCCCATTTAAACCCATTGAATTCTACTGATGTAAGATGTTACATATGTGTTATTGGCAGAGGACAGCATTTGTCCCATTATTCATTTAAAAAAGAGATTCTGGACAGTGGATTTATTGTTCGTATCCACTAATCAAATTGTCCCATTTAGAGCAAATTCTAGCCCCAAGTGCCCAGAAATTATGGTTAAGAATTCTTTTGCAGAAGAACAGATGTATTGAACACAACAGAAAGGGCAACAATAAAGAGTGATTTTTTTTTAAAAAAGGTCCCACTGGGAACCTGTGTAATGTACAGAGGTACGTAGGAATCCAGTATAACACAAATATGTCAGTGGTTAATACTGAATACTTGTTTTACATATTTGTGGGAATGAGAGAGGTTTCTCCTTGTAGTCAAGTTGGCTTGTGTTTTGAATTTCTTAGGAATGAGCCTTCTTTTAAAGACATACCCACACACAAAAAAGAAAGTCTAATTCACACATGTAAGAGTGGAAGGTAACAGTTTACCTTTGTTCTAGCTTTTTCATCAGTAGTGCTGCAACAATCACTAATTTCATATTTGTAGAATGAAGTGTATTAATTCAAGAATGAGATTCTTTTGGCTTGCATGCAATGAGTCCCACACTTGTTGCTAAAGCTTAACATTAAATAAAATAGGAGGAAGGGGAGGGAAAAGGAGAGATGAGACATACAGTGACGTTATTTGCTACTAGCTCAGCGCTCATCTTGAAATGATTTGGTGCCCAGGCTACTCAACAGACCATAGAAGGATAGTAATCAACCTTTGTTTTTAGATTCCTTTTAGCTTTATTGTAGAATAATTTAATTAAAATACATTTTTATTGCCATTTTACTGTCTCTGTCTGCTCTCCTTACTGCTGTAATTTCCCGAAAAGAAGATGCATGACATCCTGTGGGCATCCAAGGTAGCTTTTCAGTCACAGGTTCATGTTTTCTGCCGTTATTTTCATTTTGGGGAAAGGACACATTTTTCCCTTCACAAAAGAGTGCTTGATTATCTGATGCAGAATTGAGAAAAATCAAACCTTTCTTTCTAGGCAAACTGGGCTCAGTAGAGAAGCCCTGTAAGGGCGAATGACTGAAAATTCCAAATGTACAGGTTTTGTTGAACTATCTGTCTAGAGAGGAGGGCTGGACCCATGCCTAGGACTCAGGAGAACTAGATTCAATTCCCAGCTCTGCAACAGGCTTGCTGTGTGATTTTTGGGCAAGTTGCTTGTTCCAGCAGAGTTCCATTTATGAAATGAAAATACCATTTTCCCCAGCCTTTTTGTCTTGTTCATTTAGCTCTTTTAGGTAGGGAGAGTTTCTTATGCTATGTATACACAGCACCTAGGACAATTGGGCTCAATTAATGCTTTTATATAATTCTGGAATACAATAATACTTCTTTTTATTCCATTACATATAAGAGCTTTGTCACCCTAGTATGCGAACTACCCAATCTATGTCCCTATATTTCTATTTGTATGATAATTGCATTTTTCACTTCTTTGAGTAATACAGAAGATCCTTAGTTCAAGGTTGTGACAGGGGTAAGTATGCAAGGCTTGAAAACCAAGTTAGCCAAGAAGAGTTTTTGATTGGTCCTTTTTCACGGTACTGATGGGAAAGCCACCAGTGAAACCCACCAGTTTCACTTTACATAGGAAGCTTCCTGCTTGGCTTCCATCTGATGTTAAGCTGCTAAATTCTTTGCAGTGGGCTGAGTTTCACAGACATAATGTTCACAGTGTGTCAGTTCCTACTGAGTTGCCAAGTAAAAGGAGCTGAAAAGCATATCTGACTCAGGCCAGATGGAGCTTAGGTGTATGAGAGCTGGACTGAGTCTCTCCCTGGTGAATGGGAGTCTTATTCAATACAAATCAATATATTATCAATCAATTAAATATCTATAAAGTTGTGTCTTATTTAATGTGCTAGTTTACAAAAGAGCACACTCTGCCAGCAGAATATATGGTATTTGAAAGTCATGGTGATGACTGAATAATGCAATGATGCAGAATAATAAATAAATAAAAGTACATGGTCCAAAAATGCTTCTGGAATGAACTAATGTAAACATGACTGCTTGAGAAAGTTTTCAAAATTATGTCTCTGACCTGTAAATCATGTGATTTCTTACATATGCAAATCAGGTCATCAAAAAGTCTGGTCAGTAGTCCTTTGCTAGCTGATGATTGACAAACTAACTTTTGCCTTTTTTAGGGGATACCAAATTCAGTGTATTCTTTCAGATTTATTTAAAGGGCTTTGAGAAGTTCTGGAGGATGAGTGCCATTATTAGGTATTTCAGCACTAAGTTTGCTGTTCATTGTGACATGAAATATCTAAAAATTATATAGATCATGCAATGCTTGGCATTAGTGATATTTTAATTCAATGTACAGTCAATTTGTGCAACTTCTTGATGGAGGATATTGTGAAGACCAGGACTTTATCAGAGTTCAAAAAAGAACTAGATAAAATCATGGAGAGAGAGAGATCCACCAATGGCTATTAGCCAGGATGGGCAGAAATTGTGTCCCTAGCCTCTGTTTACCAGATGCTGGGAATGGGTGACAGCAGACTGATCACCTGTTCGGTTCATTCCCTCTAGGGCACCTGGCATTGTTCCACTGTCGGAAGACTGGATACTGGTCTGGACCATTGGTCTTACCCAGTAGAGCTGTTCTTAGATTCTTATGTTAATTTTATTTTTAAAGTTTAATTGATTTGGTTTGTAAAATATAGCCTCTATAGCTAGTGCCTGATTATCAGAGATGCTGAACACCAGGGACCCCACTGATTTCATTTGCAAGAGCTGTGGTCAGCGCTTTTAAAATTAGACCTATAATCTTTGAGTATTATGGTGCATCAGAGCATAAAAAAACGAACATTGCACATTTTGATGTGTTGCATCACAAGATCATGAGAGAGAAGAGCCACTTGAAATGAAAAATTATCTGAGACGGAGGCCCCCCTTTACTTATTTTATCTTTCTTCAAACAGTCTATTCTGATGGCAGCATTTGCACATATTTTGTGTCCTCATTGGGATATGAAGGACATTAAGTACCAATGAGTAGCTTGCCCATCTTAAGGACATTAGGATCCCATTACCAGAGGTCATAATCCCAATAAATGAATGTGGATCAAACTGATAAATGACAGGTGATGAGTTTGGAATAAACATTGACCTTCTGAGGTGTAGAAATACAAAAACAATTACGTGTTTGGAATGCGGGTTAATGATTACTGTCAGCACTTCCTCTTTTCCCTTGGTGGAAAGTTATTGTCAAGCAAGAGTCGCAGACCTATTATGCCATAGGCATAGTATCTGAAATCTTCTGATTTCCATAATATTATCAACCATAAATAGCCAAATATTTTTTCTCACATTCTAAAAATGTCAAAAGAGGTTCTTCCAAGAAACATAGTTATCAAATATGTGCCATAGCTCATAATGAGGCTACAGGTCAAATCTGGTATCCTTAAATACAGATCTCCTTTTCTTACACACAGTTAATGTACTTTGAAAATAACAAGCTACAGATGCAAGAACCATTCTGTTGGAAGGTTTTTAAACACTTCATCTTTTTGTCTGCTAAAACCAGACTTCTAAAGAATTTCCTCTGTAAAGCTAAGACTTGTGGAACAACTCTTGCTCAAGAGTACTCCTGCAAAAGCTGCCTATGCACCTCTGATAATGATCAGCATTTTGGAAATCAAATTACATGGAGGTTTTGGTTTGCCAGGAGATGATGCAGAGAAATCACGCACATTGCCCACAAACACATTACAAGCAGGGATATTTCTAGTGCCTGAAAAGATACAGGCTTAAGCCTGAGGCGAAGAACATTAACAGGCAGAGAATCTGCTGCCACCTGCTTCAAATCATTTCTGCCTAGAGCATTAAGAAATAATTTTGTGGGCAGACATTGCAACATAGAATTTCAGTTTTATGTTTCATTATATCTGACCACTTTTCATCATTAAAAAGAGTGCCCCCTTTTGTAAGAAGGGGGCGTTAATCCTTATCTTGTGGCCAAAATCTGATTGGTGAAACCATCACTAGTAATTATGAATAACATTGGTCAACATTATAAACAACAATTTTTGCCCCATTTTGGTTAGAGAATTGATAATATACTGATCCTGAGTTCCTTCTGAGATGTTTATTATTTGTAAAAATAGTCCAGATAGTTCTGCTCACTACGGGTTGTTCACAATTGTTTCTTTTTGACAATTTGCAATTTACATAGTATAGCTGGTTATCGAAGTCACATGGTATTGGTTCTTCACCTTAACTAAGTTACTGAAAGTTTTAAAGCAAGAGAATAATGAATAATGATCTTGCAGTAAAAATGTTCCAATGAATAATTACCCATGTTACAATTTGTGGAATCTTGGGGATCTGCAAAAAATTTCTCCAGTATGTGGCAATTATCTGAATACTCAAACTTAAAGTGTTTTCTGACCCCACAAAATATAGTGAACTGAACTATGCATTTTTGCATGTGTGAAAATATTCAAGAATATTTTTCCTATTGTACCATCTTCTTAAATACCATTCCGAACATTTTGTAATTCTAGGAATGAATTTCAGATATGTGAATTCATTTTACCTCCTAGGTTTTCATGGTAGATGTTTTTGTTTTATTTAATGGAAGGATATCTGGAGAAATCCTTCCTGTGTCCTTCCAGTTGTATTTGTCTATTTCAGGCAGACACGTTTTACCTTGCTACAAAGGTCATTGGCCAAGTTTATTAAAGACCTGCCTAAAAGCCCAGTGAAGTCCATGAGATTCTTTCAGTGACTTTAGTGGACTTTGGATCAAGTCCTAAATATAGTGTCACCTACTGTAGAGTCTATTCTATGGCATATGTGGTGTGTTGTGTGTGCGGGACTAGCATGATATTGTTTTCTTGCCTTTCTGTTGCATTTTTTGTGCCTTTATTTTAACTGTTGCTCTTTTAGCCTTGTGGAGATAGCCATCAAAATGCTTATGTAGGTTATTCATCCAATTCCTATTGACTTCAAGGATTAACTCCCTTCGGCACTTTTAAAAGCTCCATCCTTAGGGTATGTACATAATGCGGTGAGAACCCCTATGGCTGGCCTATGCCAGCTGACTTGGGCTTGCAGGGCTCTGGCTAAGAGGCTGTTTAGTTGAGGTACAGACTTTCAGGTTTGAGCTGAAGTCTCAGACAGGGGACGTCCCACTTTGCAGGGTCTTAAAACATGAGCCCCAGCCCAGCCCAAACATTTACACTATAATTAAACAGCCTCTTAGCATGAGCCTGTGTCAGCTAGCACAGATCAGTCATCGATTTTTAATTGAAGTGTGTACGCTCAGTGTGATGGAGGTGTTGATTCTTGATTGTGGTGGTGTGTATCCTCAGTTTTGGGTGTTGCTGCTTGATTCTTCTCCCTGCTGTTTCTCTGGCCTGTCTTTTTTGCTTGTGTGGTGAAGTGAGAGGGGAAGACTAAGTTTCCCCTTCCCTTGGGAATCCTCTTGCATTCTACCATACAGTCATTCTGTCACAGGTTTTATATTTTCTGTTGTTTCCTATAGTTTATTTATTTCAGTCTTTTCCTGCCCACCCCTGATTGTAGATGATACTGGTAATTTTAATATTCCTTCTGTGCCCTTTTCTGCATTAGATAGAGCTCTTAAGAATTTATGGTCAGCAGTGTATTGATATCAATGCCTGCACTATGGCAGTTGTCTTCTACAGCACAAAGCCCACTGACCTTGATGCCAGCATCTTGGAATGTAGGATGAGCTAGTACATATAGAAGAGACACTCTCCTTAAACACAGAATGCTCACCCCCCGCCTTTGTGTGTGTGTGTGTGTGTGTGGACATTAGCTGTAGCTGATATGTGAAGGAAAAATGAGAATTTCGGTTTCATTCTCCTATCTTCTCTGTCATGAGGTGGAATAGCCCAGTTTCCCCCTTCCTCCCTCCCACCCCGCTAGATTTTGTTTAAAACATGGGTAGGGAATATTGCTTGGGTTCATGGCTCTGCTTATTTTTTCTGATTGTAGAATCTGTAGTCTTATGGAAACTGGAATCTGTAGCCTTATGGAAACTGTGGCTAATGATTTTTACTCTCTCGTACCATATGGAAGATGGTGAGTAGTGTTGAGGCAAAGGTCACACCTTCTTCACCCAATTATCTATACCACAATGTCAAAGTACAGCATTTATATACCAAGGAGACTTCTGGTGTGATAACTTCTGGTCTTAGCTTTTGAGGATTCCTGGACAGTAACCAGGTCACGTCTTCGTGCCTCAGCCAGGTTAATAAGGACAAAGAAAGCAGAGCCTCTCTCCTGGTTATCGTCATTGACCTCTGAGGAAGCCTTTGTCCCATTAGTGACTAAGTAACGGTCTCTATTCTCCTGACCCTGTGCACACAGCTTCTTACAGCTTAACAATGGGTAAGGCAGGAATATTGGTGTCAACAATCATTGACTCCAGCTGCACCTAGCCCCTCATTATTGTTGGCACTAAGTTCCTGGCATTGAGATCAGTGAGCTGTGTGCTGACGATGGTAACTGCCACCGTGCAGGCATTGACATCAATGTAGAGCGCCCCTTTCTGTATAAAATCTGTTCTATTTGTCAGCATCCCCAGGTGTGCTGCACAAGTAGGAAAGGCTAATTCTTTCATGTGTTCATAGTCTAACATATAGACAGGATGACAAGTGATGATAATAGAGAGTTGATTCCTTGGTTCAGTTGCATGCACATCTGGGATGTTTGTGTGTTATGTCTGAACTCCTTTCTTGTAGATAACATGTTGAAGTCGAGTTGTTAGGAGAAGTTGACTGAAGAAAAGCTGTGTAAGTTGGGTAAAGAGAGCTTGAGAAGGTTAGTGCACCATCTATAAGCCCTTAGGCTACACCTTTACATCTTTTATTCAGTGCCACTTATTTTTTTCCAAACCAGATAATACCGAGAGGGGTATGAGAGGGTTTCTGAAGACACAAGACAAAGCTCCAGGTATAAGCCATACCTAGAGCAGGTCATGACTGTAACCAGAATTGTTGACACAATGGACACAGAGAAATGGTCAGTCACAGGAGGTGCAAAGATGTAGTCCTGAAACCAGAGAGCAATCAATGATAGCTGTCGGTTTCTGGTTAGAGGTGAGGGAAAAAGAACGACACTCTCTGCCAACCTCATCCACCAGCTTTCCCATTAAAACTGGAGGAAGTAAAAAGGCTGTTGCAGAGCATGTGTGTGTTTATTTAAATCCTCCAGTGGTCCAGAGCACAGAAGAAAGAAAAAATGTTTAATGCAGTTTCTGCTAGGCCTGAGCTAATTGTTCCCAAGGCAGGAGATAAACCCTTTTTCATGTTCCTGTCACGCACTTTATCCAGGTAAACTCTATCCACAGGTGCCGAGGTAATTCTCACTCCAGGGTTCTCCTGTGCAGAAACTGCACAATTAATGTAAACTGGGGATTACATTGTCATGTGAACAGATGGACATTAGGCATTGCCCAAGTCAGCCTAATATTATATTTATAAGCTGCTGCTGTAGTCATCTGGGAAGAATATACTTAAAAACTCCTAATAAGGTAGCTGGAGGAGCTGTAACTTTACCGTAAGTGTATATGGCTCTGACTCAGTGGAATCAGGTTCAAGTCACACCATTCTTTCCATATTGTCCTAATAACTTGCTCGTGTGCTGACACTAATCATCATGATCTCTAAGTAGTATTGATCTTTTAATGTCTGCCAGTCAACAGCCTACACTGTCACCACAAAGCCTTCTGTTAGGAAGCTTTATCTGAAAATAAGGCTATTAGCAGCTGGTTTTAAATTCTGTCCAAGTCTACTTCCCACTTCCTAATGCACAGTCTTCTATGTAATGTCTGATTACCACTATCCAGTCCCAGGAACATGAATATATCCCCAGGGAAAGGGAGGAGGAGAGAAAAACATTGTATAATCAACATACAATTTTTTCTCTTTTTCTCTCTGTGATTTTTGTTTTGCAGTTGTTTCCTTACACTACCTTGAGAGCAAAAAGTATTGCTTAATAAAGGTGACAAGAAAATTATCTAGCCAAAATTGCTGCCATTCTTTATAAAGGGACAGACATGATGGAAACTCTTTTTTTTTTTAAAAAATTAGGGCTTTGGAAGAGAACATCAGATCCCTGGAGAAATATCATTTCCCCTAATTCACATATTTTATTTATAGCTCCTACATCTGAATATGTTTTTCTTCAGGCCAGAGACTTATAAGTGAATTATCCCCTTGCTGATATCCACATACCCCATGCATATTTTGCTGTGATATCTAGTTACCATTTGCTATCCTTTTGGATAACAAGAGTCTAATTCTTTGATTTGTACCAATTTTAGGCTGCTGCAATTCCTTTGACTTCAACTAAATTATTTTTGATTTACACTGGTGGAATTGAGATTGGAATCATGCCCCAGCACACAGTCTCCTAGAAAGTTAGAGAATGGGTCAAATTATTCTATGTCGTGCATCATGCTGCTGGCCGCTGAACTTGGGGAGGAGCCTGGATTTAAGGTGAGGGAGGCACCAAAATAAGAACTAGATTCTTGCAACAGCAAATGCATACAATTCCCTCTTACAGCCTACAGTCACCCTCATCTGAACATATAATATTGTCCTCAGGGCTATGACTGAGATAAGAATGAGAACTCTTGACTCCTGTACCTGGTTTAAGAGGGAAATCAACAGGAAAGCATCCACCAGCCTTTAGCTCTCTCTCCCTTCCCCTTCCCAGCTGCTACACCTGTGCTATATGATGAATACTCCATTCTAAACACCCATCCTAATCTACAGAAATCTATATGTATTTGTTGGGGTTTTACCTTTTGACAGTGCTTAAAGCTAATGTACAGTGTGCTCCCTTCCCCCCATTTGTTTCTTTACCAGGTCAGAGAGTAGTTAACCTGATGAGATTATTACATGTCAACCTCAAAGGCCATTTCAAGTGCACTATCATCAATATAACAGCAGGCCAGAATATGGAGCTTTCTCGCTAATTAAAAAAACACGCCAATTTTCTTGCCTCAAATGCCCCAATTACTCTCAGGCTTTCTTAGAGATCTCCTGGGGAATATGACTCTCTGTATGCACATGTGTATGTAAGGGGAAGGGAGAGAGGCACAGGGAGGCCCTGAGATGGAAATCTAATAAATGAAAAGGTCTAACATGATCTAAGATACCAGGCCCATTTGCAAGGCCTGGCAAGCTGACTTCATTACCGGCTGCCTCAGGTTATCAGGGTAGACAGTGACAGATCATTTTGTAGGGCCTGGAGGGAGCCAGATCTGTCTGCCTAGGAAAACAAATAAATCCAGGCCTGAGACTGAGGTTAGAAAAGATTTACAAGGCTCACTGATGCATGTGCCCCTCTCAGAATGAATTTTGGCTGCTAGCCATGGGAAGCTACCCCAACTGTGTCACACATTGAGCAATCTGCAAGGCAAGTCAACTGCTTGCTTCTGATTGTGGAAGTTTTTCTTTCTTTTACCAGTATCTGGGTGGAAAATGGACGACAAAAAACCACACAATAAAAAGAGAAGAAGGTGGGGGAGAGAAGTCTTTACCTACAAGACACTTCAACTTACTGGAAGATTTTATAAAACAAAGCATAAATCTTTTGATGTCTGACCTTTCGCTCCACATTTCCAAGGGTAGGTTGAATAAAACAAAACTCATCAGGCTGCTGAAAGAGTAATGTCCTTCGTTTTGCATAAAACAAAAAAGCAACCTGCTTTTCAAATCAAAGGGGAAAGCCCACAGAGAATTGTTACTGTTTAATAACAAACCACTTGAAACTCACTTGATTTATTAGAAATTAAAATGTATCTCTTGCTCATCAAAAAGCTTTTTATTTAACCTTTAGCCTTTCCCGTCTTTCCTCAGAGGAGAGATTAGTTGCTGATACATTTAGAATTAGAGGAAAAGGTCAAAAGAAAGGTCTAATAATGGTCATCCTCCTTCATATAATTGAAGCTCTCCTGTGCTCCCCCCAAAAGGTAATAAAACAGCCACTCAGACAGCAAAATTGCAATGGTTTAGATGCTTTAGGGGTTACTTAGAGTTTTATTTAACCCTTTGCTGCTGATTTTTTTTTCCTATGTGGCCTTTAACTATTTCTATAAACATTCTGTTATCCTCTGTGTGAGGTTGTACACAACACCACAATTAGCTGGTGATTTTAGTAGACTCATTTGACATGTTAAGCAATAATTCTGTGGATGAAGTCCCTCATTACAACTATAAAGATTGCTCAGAGCTTCAGTTAGCCCTGTAGTTGAACTAAGATGGTAACTGAAACTTGAAACGCATTCATCTCTGTTTATTGCATCCTACTCTTTTCCAGTTTTTGAGATACCAGACTTTTTTACTCTCACACACACTTTTTCGTGATTCTTGACCTTTGTTCATTCTTGTTTGGTGGCTGTTAGATTAAGGAGAAGAATGTTTTAGACTGAAAGGATAAGTTTTCCTTTTGCACATTGACACAGATGGCTGAAGTGTTTTTTTTTTCATTTTAGCGGATTAATGCTCATGTTTGATTTTTCAAGAGCACATGGGGGGTTGACTGGCATATAGAGAAAATTATATCACTATGGAAAAAAACAGAAATATGATCTTACAGAAAATTATATCTGCAAAAGAATAATAGATCTTCAAAATCCTTTGGTGAATTCTTAGTTATTGTCTTGGTTTCCTTAGACTGCTGTGTATTTTTTTTAAACAACAAAGCTTTAAAGAAACAAAAATAAATAGCTTCTAGCACTACCAAAACACTACAACAACTGCTACAGCTAGTATAGAACTGGATTGAAAGACTTAAAGAAAAGTCACCTGAGTCTCTTTTTAAAAGGAAGGCGATCTATTCCCTTTCATCTCTTCTGCTACTTCTTCTCCTTCCACTGTTCTAGGCTGTTTGCTCTGTTATGGAGCTTGTCTGATGATAGGAACAACACTTCTAAGGTGCATATTTTTCAAAACAAAATGCAGATTATGATTTTGATAATATCTAGGAATGTGTTGATTCTTTAAAAGAACACTCTAGAAGTTGCTACACCTACCTTTACATCAGTGATCTCCAACCTTTTTGTGCCTAAGATCACATTTTAAATTTAAATGCAAAATCTAGGATCTACCTCTGGACACCAGCAGCGACTGGTGGGATCATGTTGTCCTGGAGTGCTGGGGAGACCAACAATGGACCCAGAACTTTAGGATGAAGAAGGACACCTCCATGGAGCTCTGCGAGTGGCTCGCCCCTGCTCTGCAGCAACGGGACACTCACACGAGGCCTGCCATTTGCCTCTAGAAGTGTGTGGCCATCGCCCTCTGAAAGCTTTCCTTGCCGGTTAGCTACCGATCCATGGGGAACCAGTTCAGTGGCTGTGGAGAAACAAGAGAGGTGATCAGTTATCCCTGGGGACACAGTGGGTGAAGCTCAGCCCCCCTCTGCAAGGTGAGGACAACAGGTCTCTGTACCATCAGAGCTGATGTACTAGCACAGAGGCCATGTTCGGGGTGTCCTGCTATCCCTGGGAGTGGGAGCTGGCCCAGGAGTACACCCATGCCCCTGTGCTGTGTGTGGTATGGGTCTGTGGGGGAGGGGGAGATGTCCCCTGCCTCTGTGTAGAGGGGGCTTGTGGAGGGAGGGCATCCTGTTGTGTCCCACTCTAGGTTCAGGAGCACGACATGTGCCTTCATACATACATGCATGTGGGTAACAGGCCACGGCCCCTGTGTGTCAGCCAGCTGGGGCCACGTGCCCAGGAGTGGCACGGCACATGCACAGGTTGCTGCATGATCCATGGCCAGCAAGGCCCATGCAAGTGGCCCCTGGTCTCGCTTCCTTCTCGCCCCTGCATAAGGTGACAATGATGGCACTCACATGTTGCCTCCTCGGCCTCAGACGACACCGGCGACAGGTCCGCGGGGACAGCTCGGGGGCTCTTGCTGTACAGCATGCTCCCTCCGGGCTCATGTGGCTCCTGGTCCTCCTCCTCCTCCTCCTTCTCTCTGCCATGGTAAGGGCCCTCTGCCCCAGAGTCAATGACCACCTGGGGGACATGGACTGTCCTGCCCCCCAGAATGCGGTCCAGGGTGTCCAAATAGGGGCAGCTCTTTGGGTCTGCCCCTGGTTGGGAGCTGCCCCCTGTGGCCCTGGCATACACCTGCCTCAGCTCCTTGATTTTCATCCGAACCTGCTCCTGGGTTCGGATGTGGTCTTTGGTGGCCAGGCTGGCAGCCATCCGCCTGTAGACGGCCGCATTCCTCCATCTAGTGCAGAGATCATGGACATTAGCGGCATCCCCCCAATCCTCAATCAGGTCCATGATCTTCACAGTGGGCTAGGAAGGCACCCACCTTCTTCGGCCCCTAGCAGGCTCCTGGGAGCTGGCAGACTGGTCCTGGGGAGCGGTGGAGGGCTGGCTGCCAGTGGCTTGCTGGCTTATGCTGCAGCCTGGTTCAGGGGTGGCAGCAGAGTGGTTCTGGGCTGGCAGGCCTGGTGCTAGCCACAAAAGATTGTAGCCAGACTCTACCCCTTTAAGGGCTCTGGGAGGGGGGAGGGAGGAGAGGAGTTTTCCTGTTTGTGCCCAGAGTAGCCACCAGGGCACTCTGGGAAGGGCTGGAGGTCCCCTATTTCAAAATAAGTGTCTCCACAGCGCTTATTTTGAAATAGGCGCTATTCCTCGTGGAATGAGGTTTACCAATTTTGAAATAAGCCCTCCACTATTTTGAATTAATTTTGAAATAGCGGTTGGCTTGTGTAGACGCTAGTGCAGTTATTTCGAAATAACTTTGCTGTATAGACTGAGCCAAAGGCTATTGAAGTCAATGAGAACGTTTCTCCAATGGGCTTCTGGTCTGTATGTTAATGACTACCTCAGAGTAGTTTATTGCTGTATCTCCTAAAATGACTGAGGCCTCTTTTCCATTAACAGGAATTTATTTATCTAATGAAAGAATAGAAATTTGGCACAGTGCATTTACCCTGCATTGTACTCTAAGATAATTTACATATCTTTTGGTCTCTGAAATAAGAATTCAAGTTTGGGTAATTTGTATTTCACTCTCCCGTATACCCCTAACATTTCTTTTCCAAATGTAATTGCTTAAATAAATATACCTAAAATATACCAAAAATAAAACAATACTAATGCTTCGTTGCAATCCTACAGTTTCCCATTTATATCATTTATTAAAACTAAAGAGAAGCAACAAATTCCATCTTCCCTTTAGGAACAAAAAGACAGCTTTCCTTTCCTCCTTCCATGAGGTGGTTGTGAGTGCTTCAAAGACTGCATGGCTTTCAGTGTTTCTTTACTTTTCATCATATCACATGAGCATGAACTCTGACCGCACATAAAGTCCTGTTTGATGGCGTGTGAGCTATTAAGAAGTCATCCTGGCTAACTATTACCACAAGCTTACCACAGATATTTCCTTTTATAAGTATAGGGGGAAAGTGTGGCAATCTCAGATACCACTGTGAACTGAATGATTATTTTAATGATGACTTACAATTTTCCATTTACTATATCATTTGTTATATATATTTTAAAAGATTAGCATATTTATACACATAAATTGTCTTACACCTTAAATATTTCAGGATGCTCCAAGTTGCTAGATATGTTCCAGTAGAATACAGCCATGTATTTTCTTCCATTCTGACACTGAAAAAGTAAATCTCTTTATTCGGTGTCTCATTCCCTGCAATTTCAGTTTAAGCAGTGCTCTTCTTCACTTCCTGTTTTACACTTGTCTGTTAGAATAGTGTTGAGCATTGAACAAGCTGCCACTTCCTACCCCAGTTGTGGGTAAATTAAGTAGTGGTGAAGTGATATCTGTAGGCTGTGTACATGGAAAGAGAGCAACACATGCACATGGTCCTACCGAGGGACAATAAAAGGCAGTAGGGCTGTGGTGGTGGTGGTGTTAATAAAATAATCACTTGTAAGATAATTAGGAAGAAGTAGATTAGAAAAGTACATTTAGGAAAAAATCAGCCCTACAGTATCTCCTTGTTAATGGCACTGACTTCAGTGGAGTTATGCGGTTGGGCTTCTGAGAGTAAAATTAGATCCTTGAATGGCAGAATAACCCTTAGTTGTAGTAATTGTAGAAATACACATAAACAACTTTCAATATGCATATTTCAGTGCTGGATGAATCTTCATAGTGTCTTTGTGAAGTCATGTGACACATCACAAATTATTCATAAATACACCTAATAGTTCTCATAAAAATGGTGTCCCTAGCCTCAGTTTGTCTGGAAATGAGTGACAGGAGAGGGATCACATGAGGATTAACTGTTGTGTTCTCTCCTTCTGGGGCACCTGGTATTGGCCACTGTTGGCAGACAGGATACTGGGCTAGATTGACCTTTGGTCTGACCTAGTATGACCGTTCTTGTGTTCTTTGTGTATCTAAGCATACTATAACTGTGACCATTGCTATTCACCACATATCTGTGGTTGCTGTCATCCAGTTCTTAACTGTTGGTGCCTTATCTGGCTGACTTAA